>NW_027140771.1:0-1445370 GCF_036365525.1 Heterodontus francisci | reverse complement strand
TAGTTAGGGGAGTGGGGTAGGGAAGTGGGAAAGTGGAGTCGGATAGGGCAGTGGGATAGTGGAGTGGGATAGGGGAGTGGGATAGGGGAGCGCAGTGAGGAGGTGGAGGGAAGGGGAGTGGGTGAGTGGAGTGGGTGAGGTGTGTGGGGTAGGGGAGTTGTGTTGAGGAGGGCAGTGAGGAGGTGGAGGGAAGGGGAGTGGGGGAGGGGTGTGAGGTAGGAGAGTTGGGGAGCGGAGTGAGGGATGGGAGTGTGGTGGGGAGGGCAGTGCGGAGGAGAAGGAAGGGGAGTAGGGGAGGGGATTGGAGGACAGTGAAGAGGTGGAGGAAAAGGGATTGGGTGAGGGGAGTGGTGCATGGGAGGGCAGTGAGGATTTGGAGGGAAGGGATGCGGGTAAGGGGAGTGGGGGAGGGGAGTGGGGGAGGGGGGAGGGGAGAGGGGTAGGGGAGTTGGGGAGCGGAGTGGGGTAGGGGTGTGGGGTAGGGGTGTGGGGGAGGGGAGTGGGGGATGGGAGTGGGGGAGGGGAGTGGGGTACGGGAGCACAGTGAGGAGGTGCAGGGATACGGAGTGGTGGACAGGAGCGGGGGAGGGGGGCAGGGGAGGGTAGCAGGTGTGGGGTGTGGGGGAGGGGAGTGGGGGAGGGGAGTTGTGGAGGGGAGTTGGGGAGAGGAGTGGGGTAGGGAAGTGGGGGAGGGGAGTGAGGGAGGGGTGTGAGGGAGGGGAGTGAGGGAGGGGAGTTGACGAGGGGATTGAGGGAGGGGAGTGGGGGAGGGGAGTGGGGGTGGGGTGAGGGGGAGGGGAGGGGGAAGGGGAGTGGTTTAGGGGGTGGGGGAGGGGAGTTGAGGCAGGAGTGTGGGAGAGGAGTGGGGAAGGGGAGATGCGGAGAGGAGAGGCAGAGGGGAGTGGGGTGGAGGAGTGGGGGAGGGCAGTGGGGGGAGGGGAGTGGGGGAGGGGAGTAGGGGGAGGGGAGTTGGGGAGGGGAGTGGGGTAGGGGGTGAGGTAGGGGAGTTGGGGAGTTGAGTGGGGGAGTTGAGTGGGGGAGTTGAGTGTGGGAAGGGTGTGTGGGAGGGGAGTGTGGAAGGGGAGTGTGGAAGGGGAAGTGTGGAAGGGGAGTGTGGAAGGGGACTTGGGGTGGGGAGTTGGGGTGTGGAGTTGGGGAGGGTATGTTGGGGATGGTAGTTGGGGAGGGTAGTTGGTGAGGGTAGTGGGGTAGGGGAGTGAGGAAGGGGAGTGTGGAAGGGGAGTGTGGAAGGGAGTTGGGGTGGGGAGTTGGGGAGGGTAGTTGGGGAGGGTAGTTGGGACGGTAGTGGGGTAGGGGAGTGAGGGAGGGGAGTGGGGGATGGGAGTGGGGGAGGGGTGTGGGGGAGGGGTGTGGGAGAGGGGAGTGGAGTAGGGGTGTGGGGTAGGGGAGATGGTTAGGGGAGTGGGGCGGGAGTGGGGTAGGAGAGTGGGGGAGGAGAGTGGGGGAGGAGAGTGGGGGAGGAGAGTGGGGGAGGAGACTGGGGGTGGAGAGTGTGGGAGGAGAGTGGGGTAGGGGTGCTGTTTAGGGGAGTGGGGTCGGGGTGTGGGGTCGGGGTGTGGGGTCGGGTGTGGGGTAGGGGAGTGGGGTCGGGGTGTGGGGTCGTGGTGTGGGGTCGGGGAGTGGGGTAGTGGCGTTTGGGGGGCGGAGTGAGTTAGGGGAGTGGGGTAGGGAAGTGGGAAAGTGGAGTGGGATAGGGGAGTGGGATAGGGGAGTGGGATAGGGAAGCGCAGTGAGGAGGTGGAGGGAAGGGGAGTGGGATAGGGGAGTGGGGGAGGTGTGTGGGGTAGGGCAGTTGGGTTGTGGAGGGCAGTGAGGAGGTGGAGGGAAGGGGATTGGGGGAGGGGTGTGAGGTAGGAGAGTTGGGGAGCGGAGTGGGGGATGGGAGTGTTGTAGGGGAGGGCTATGAGGAGGTACAGGGAAGCGGAGTGGTGGACGGAGGGGAGTCGGGTAGTGGAGAGGGGCAGGGGAGAGGGGGAGGGGAGTCGGGGAGGGGATTGGGGGAGGAAAGTTGGGGAGGGGAGTCGGTCTGGGAGTGGAGTGTGGGAGTGGAGTGGGGGCGTGGAGTGTGGGCGTGGAGTGGGGAGGGATGTGAGGTGGTTAGTTGGGGAGGGGAGTGGGGGAGGGGTGCGGGGGAGGGCAGAGCGGAAGGGGTGTGCGGGAGGGAGTGCGGGAGGGGAGTGGGAGGAGGGGAGTGGGGTAAGGGGTGTGCGGGAGGGGAGTGCGGAGGGGAGTGGGAGGAGGGGAGTGGGGGAAGGGGAGTTGGTGAGGGCAAGATGGTGAGGGGAGATAGTGAGGGGAGATGGTGAGGGTAGATAGTGCGGGGAGATGGGGAGGGGAGCTGGGGAGGGGACCTGGGGAGGGGACATGGGGAGGGACATGGGGAGGGGACATGGGGAGGGGACATGGGAGGGGTCTTGGGGAGGGGTCTTGGGGAGGGGACTTGGGGAGGGGACTTGGGGAGGGGGACTTGGGGTGGGACTTGGGGAGGGGACTTGGGTAGAGGAGTGGGCTAGAGGAGTGGGGTAGAGGAGTTGGGTAGAGGAGTGGGGAAGGAGTTTTGCAGAGGATGAGAGGGGGAGGAGAGAGGGGAGGAGTGAGGGGAGGGAGAGAGGGGGAGGGGGGAGGGGGGAGGGGAGTGGGGAGGGGAGTGGAGTGGAGAGGGGAGTGATGTAGGGGAGTGATGTAGGGAGTGATGTAGGGGAGTGGGGTGTGTGGTGTAGGGGAGTTGGGGACTGGAGCACAGTGAGGAATGTGGAGAGAAGTGGAGTGAGGGAGGGTCCTGGGGGGAGGTGTTTGGGGTAGGGGAGTTGGGGACCGGGGTGCAGTGAGGAGGTGGAGGGAAGGGAGTGGGGAAGGGGAGTGGGGTAGGAGAGGTGACTAGGGGAGTATGGGAGGTGAGTGAGGTAGGTAATTGGGGACTGGAGTGGGGTAAGTGGGAGTGGGGTAGTGGAGTGGGGCAGGGTGTGGGGCAGGGTGTGGGGGAGGGGTTTGGGGGAGGGGAGTGGCGAGGGTAGCGGGGGATGGGAGTGGGGAGGGGAGTTGGAATTGGGGGAGGGGAGTTTTGGAGGGGAGTGTGATAGGGGAATTGGGAGGAGAGTGGGGTAGGGGAGAGGTGCAGGGGTGTGGGGAGGGGATTTGGGGGTGGGGTGTTTGGGAGTGGGGGGAGGGGTGGGTGAGGGAGTTGGGGAGGGGAGTTGGGGAGGATCGGGGGTAGTGTGAGGGGAGGGGAGTTGGGGAGGGAGTGGGGTTGGGGACTGGTGGAAGTAGGGGAGGGCAGTGAGGAGGTGGAGTGAAGGGGAGTGGCGTGGGGAGTGGGCAGGGCAGTGGCGTAGGGGAGTTGGGTAGGGGATGGCAGTGTGGAGGAGAAGGAAGGGGAGTAGGGGAGGGGATTGGAGGACAGTGAGGAGGTGGAGGAAAAGGGAGTGGGGGAGGGGAGTGGTGTAGGGGAGGGCAGTGAGGATTTGGAGGGAAGGGATGTGGTAAGGGGAGTGGTGTCGGGCGAGTGGGAAAGTGGAGTGGGGAAGGGGAGTGGGGAAGGGGAGCTGGGGGAGGGGAGTGGGGGAGGGGGAGGGGAGAGAGGTAGGGAGTTGGGAGCGGAGTGGGTAGGGGTAGGGGTATGGGGCAGGGGAGTGAGGGAGGGGAATGGGGAGGGGAGTGGGGAGGGGAGTGGGGGAGGGGAGTGGGTACGGAGGGCAGTGAGGAGGTGCAGGGATGCTGAATGGTGGACGGGAGTGGGGGATGGGAGGGGAGCGGGGGAAGGGGTGTGGGGGAGGGGAGCGGGGAAGTGAGTGGGCGGAGAGGAGTTGGGGGAGTGGATTTTGGAGTGGAGTGGGAGAGGGGAGTGGGGTAGGGGAGTGGGTGAGGGGAGTGTGGGGAGGGGAGTTGGGGAGGGGAGTTGGGGAGGGAGTGGGGTAGGGAAGTTGGGGAGTGGAGTGGGGTAGGGAAGTGGGGGAGGGGAGTGAGGGATGGGAGTGAGGGAGGGGAGTTAACGAGGGGATTGAGGGAGGGGAGTGGGGGAGGGTGTTGGCGAGGGGAGGGGGAAGGGGAGTGGTTTAGGGGGGTGGGGGAGGGGAGTTGAGGCAGGGAGTGTGGGAGAGGAGTGGGGAAGGGGAGATGCGGTGAGGAGAGACAGAGGGAGTGGGGGGAGGGGAGTGGGAGAGGGGAGTGGGGGATGGGAGTGGGGGTGGGGAGTAGGGGAGGGGAGTTGAGGCAGGGAGTGTGGAGAGGAGTGGGGAAGGGGAGATGCGGTGAGGAGAGACAGAGGGAGTGGGGGGAGGGGAGTGGAGAGGGGAGTGGGGAAGGGAGTGGGGGTGGGGAGTAGGGGGAGGGGAGTTGGGGGGAGTTGGGGAGGGTAGTCGGGTAGGGAGTTGGGAGTTGAGTGGGGGAGTTGAGTGGGGGAGTTGAGCGTGGAGGGAAATGTGGGAGGGGAGTGTAGGAGGGGAGTGTGGAAGGGGAGTGTTGAAGGGGAGTTGGGGTGGGGAGTTGGGGTGGGGAGTTGGGGAGGGGAGTTGGGGAGGGTAGTTGGGGAGGGTAGTTGGGGAGGTTAGTGGGGGAGGGTAGTGAGGGAGGGGAGTGTGGAAGGGAGTGGTGGAGGGGAGTGGGTCGTGGAGTGCGGTAGGGGAGTGCGGTAGGGGAGTGGGGTGTGGAGTGGAGTAGGCGCGTTGTGTAGGGGAGGGCAGTGAGGATTTGGAGGGAAGGGGAGTGGGATAGTGTATTGGGGAGGGGAGTGGGCGAGGGGTGTGTGTTATGTGAGTGAGGTAGGGGAGTCTGGAAGGGAGTGGGAGGGGAGTGAGGTAGGGTAATCGGGGTAGGGAAGTGGATGACGTGCATGGGGTGGGGAGGGGAGTGGGGGAGTGGAGTGAGTTAGGGAAGTGGGGGAGGGGAGTGTGGAGCGGAGTGGGGAAGGGGAGTGCGGTAGGGGAGTGCGGTAACGAGTGGGATAGGGGAGAGGGGTAGGGGTGTGATGATTTGAATGGGGTAGTGGAGTTGTTGTGGGAAGTGGGGGAGTGGAGTGCGGTTAGGGGAGTGCGTGAGGGTAGTGGGTGATGGGAGTGTGGCAGGAGAGGGCTGTGAAGAGTTGCAGGGAAGCGCAGAGGTGGACTGGAGTGGGGGGAGGGGAGTGTGGGGGGGAGGGGTGTGTGGGAGGGGGTGGCTAGGGAGGGGTAGGGAATGTGGAGGGGAGTGGGGTAGTGCAGTTGGGGAGCGGAGTGAGTTAGGGGAGTGGGTAGGATGTGGGACAGTGGAGTGGGATAGGGGAGTGGCATAGGGGAGTGGGATAGGGGAGTGGGGAGGTGTGTGGGGTAGGGGAGTTGGGTTGTGGAGGGCGGTGAGGAGGTGGAGGGAAGGGGAGTGGGGAAGGGGTGTGAGGTAGGAGAGTTGGGGAGTGGAGTGGGGGATGGGAGTGTTGTAGGGGAGGGCAGTGAGGAGGTGCAGGGAAGCGGAGTGGTGGACGGGAGGGGAGTGGGGTAGTGGAGAGGGGCAGGTGAGAGGGGAGGGGAGTCGGGAGGGGATTGGGAGGAGAGTTGGGGAGGGGAGTGGGGGGGTAGTGGAGTGGGGAGTGGGTGGGGGAGTGGAGTGGGGGAGTGGAGTGGTGTGGGGGAGTGGGGTGGGTGGAGGGGGTGAGGGGAGTGTGGGGAGGGGAGTTGGGAAGGGGTGTGGGGGAGGGGAGGTGGGGAGGGGAGTGGGGAGGGGAGTGGGAGGATGTGAGGGTAGTTTAGTGGGGGAGGGGAGTGTGTGAGGGGAGTGGGGGAGGGAGTGTGTGAGGGAGCGGGGGAGGGGTGTGGGGGAGGGGAGTGGAATAGGGGAGTGAGGAATGGGAGTGAGGGAGGGGAGTGGGGTAAGGGGAGATGGTGAGGGGAGTTGGGAGGTGACCTGGGAAGGGGACCTGGGGAGGGACTTGGGGAGGGTACTTGGGGTAGAGGAGTGGGGTAGAGGAGTGCGGTAGAGGAGTGGGGAAGGAGATGAGGGGGGAGGAGAAAGGGGGAGGAGAGAGGGGGAGGGCGTGGGGAGGTATGTGGGGTAGGGAGTTGGGGACTGGAGCACAGTGAGGATGTGGAGAGAAGTGGAGTGAGGGAGGGGCTGGGGGAGGTGTGTGGGGTAGGGGAGTTGGGGACTGGAGTGCAGTGAGGAGGTGTAGGTAAGGGGAGTGGGGAAGGGGAGTGGGGAAGGGGAGTGGGGAAGGCGAGGTGGGTAGGGGAGTATGGGAGGGGAGTGAGGTAGGTAATTGGGGACGGGAGTTGGGTAGCGGAGTGGGGTAGTGGAGTGGGGTAGGGGTGTGGGGCAGGGGTGTGGGGCAAGGGTGTGGGGAGGGGAGTGGGGAGGGGAGTGGCGAGGGTAGCGGTGGATGGGAGTGGGGGAGGGGAGTTAGAGAGTGGGGGAGGGGAGTTTTGGAGGGGAGTTTTGGAGGGGAGTGTGACAGGGGAATTGTGAGGAGAGTGGGGTCGGGGAGAGGTGCAGGGGAGTGGGGGAGGGGATTTGGGGTGGGGTGTGGGAGAGTGGGGGAGTGGGGAGGGAGTGGGGGAGGGGAGTGGGGGAGGGGAGTTGGGCGGGAGTTGGGGAGGGAGGGAGTGGGGTTGGGGACTGGTGGAAGGAAGTCGGGTAGGGGAGTGAGGGAGGGGAGTGGTGTAGGGGAGTGGGGGAGTTGTGTAGGGAGTGGGGGAGTGGGGGAGGGGAGGGCAGAGAGAAGGTGGGGTGAAGGGAGTTGTGTAGGGAGTGGGCAGGGCAGTGGCGTAGGGGAGTTGGGTAGGGAGGGCATTGTGGAGGAGAAGGAAGGGGAGTAGGGGAGGGGAGTGGTGGAGGGTAGTGGGGAGGGGAGGGCAGTGAGGAGGTGGAGGAAAAGGGAGTGGGGAGGGGAGTGGTGTAGGGGAGGGCAGTGAGGATTTGGAGGAAGGGATGTGGGGAAGGGATGTGGGGAAGCGAGTCGGGTCGGGGAGTGGGAAGTGGAGTGGGATAGGGAGTGGGGAGGGGAGTGGGGGAGGGGAGTGGGGGTGGGGAGTGGGGGAGGGGAGTGGGGGAGTGGGGGAGGGAGCGGGGGAGGGGATGTGGGGAGCGGAGTGGGCTAGTGGTGTGGAGTAGGGGAGTGGGGTAGGGTTGTGGGGGAGGGAAGTGGGGGAGGGGAGTGGGGTACGGTGGGCAGTGAGGAGGTGCAGGGATGCAGAATGGTGGACGGGAGTGGGGGATGGGAGGGGAGCGGGGAGGGGGTGGGAAGGGGGCGGGGGAGGGGAGCGGGGGAGGGGGTTTATGAAGGTGAGTGGCGGACAGGAGTTGGGGGAGGAGATTTGGGGAATAGAGGAGAGGGGAGTGGGGGAGGGGAGTGGGGGAGGGGAGTTGGCGGAGGGGAGTTGGCGGAGGGGAGTTGGCGGAGGGGAGTGAGGGAGGGGAGTTGACGAGGGAAGTGAGGGAGGGGAGTGGGGGTGGGGAGTGGGATAGGGGAGTTGGATAGGGAATGGGGGATGGGAGTGGGGTAGGGGAGTGGAGTAGGGGAGTTGTGGAGGGGAGTGCGGTGGGGGAGTGGGGGTGTAGAGTGGGGTAGGGGCGTGGTCTAGGGGAGGGCAGTGAGGATTTGGAGGGAAGGGGAGTGGAATGGGGTAGGGGAGTGGGGGAGGGGAGTGGGGTACGGTGGGCAGTGAGGAGGTGCAGGGATGCGGAATGGTGGACGGGAGTGGGGGAGGGGAGGGGAGCGGGGGAGGGGGTGGGGAGGGGGCGGGGGAGGGGAGCGGGGGAGGGGGTTTGTGAAGGTGAGTGGCGGACAGGAATTGGGGGAGGAGATTTGGGGAGTAGAGGAGAGGGGAGTGGGGGAGGGGAGTTGGGGGAGGGGAGTTGGGGGAGGGGAGTTGGGGGAGGGGAGTTCGCGGAGGGGAGTTGGCGGAGGGGAGTGAGGGAGGGGAGTTGACGAGGGAAGTGAGGGAGGGGAGTGGGGGAGGGGAGTGGGATAGGGGAGTGGGATAGGGGAGTGGGGGATGGGAGTGGGGGAGGGGAGTGGGGGAGGGGAGTGGGGGAGGGGAGGGGGAAGGGGAGTTGTTTAGGGGAGTGAGAGACGGGAGTTGAGGCAGGGAGTGTGGGAGAGGAGTGGGGAAGGGGAGATGCGGAGAGGAGAGGAGAGGGGGAGGGGAGTCGGGTGGAGGAGTGGGAGAGGGGATTGGGGTTTGTGAGTGCGGTAGGGGAATGTGGGAGGGGAGTGGGGGACAGTGAATGGGGTAGGGGAGTGGCGTAAGTGAGTGGGGGCAGGGAGAGGGGAGGGGAGTGGAGGGAAGGGGAGTTGGGGAGTAGAGTGGGGGAGGTGTGTGGGTTAGGAGAGTTGGGTAGTGGAGGGCAGTGAGGAGGTGGAGGGGAGGGGAGTGGGGTAGGAAAGTTGGGGAGCGGACTGCGGTAGGGATGTGGTGTCAGGGAGTGGGGTAGCGGAGTGGGGTAGGTGAGTGGGGGTAGGGGAGTGGGGGTAGGGGAGTGGGGGAAGCGAGTGGGGGAAGCGAGTGGGGGAAGGGAGTGGGGGAAGGGAGTGGGGGAAGGGAGTGGATTAGGAGAGTGGAGTGGTGTAGGGGATTGGGGTAGGGGAGTGCTGTCCGGGAGTGGAGTGGGGTATGGGAGATTGTGAGGGAAGTGCGGGAGGAGTGTTGGGGGAGGGGAGTTGGGGAGGGGAGTGGGGTAGAGGAGTGGGGTAGTACAGTGGGGGAGGGGAGTTGCGGCAGGGGTTGGGGAGCGGAGTGCTTGCGGGGAATTGCGGAGAGGAGAGGGGGAGGGGAGTGTAGTGGGGTGCAGGTGTGCGGTAGGGGAGTGGGGGAGGCTTGTTGGGTATGGGAGTGGGTGTGAGGAGTGGGGTATGGGTGTGCAGTAGGGGAGTGGGGAAGGGGACTGGGGGAGGGGAATGAGGGAGGGGAGTGGGGGACTGGGAGTGGGGTAGGGGAGTGGCAAAGGTCCGTGGGGGAGGGGAGAGGGGAGTGGAATGGGGGAGGGGCGTGGGGAGGGGAGTGGGGTGGGGAGTAGGGTGGGATGTGGAGCATGGGAGTTGGGTATGGGAGTTGGTGAGGGGGGTGGGGATGGAGAGTTCGGGAGAGGAGTGGATGAGCGGAGTGGGGCAGGGGAGTGAGTGAGGGGAGTGAGGGTGGGGAATTGGGGATGGGAGTGGGGGTGGGGAGTGGGGTAGGGGTGTGGGGTAGGGGTGTGGGGTACGGGATGGGGTAGGGGAGTGGGGTAGGGGAGTGGGGGAGGGGAAAGAGGGAGGGGATTGAGGGAGGGGAGTGAGGGAGGGGAGATGGGGAGGATGTGAGAAGGGGAGTGAAGGAGGGGAGTGGAGTAGGGGAGTCGGGTATGGAAGTTAGTGCGGGGAGTTGAGGAGGACAGTGGGGGAGTGTAGTGTAGGAGGGGAGTTGGGGAGTGGAGTTGGGGAGGGGTGTGAGGGGAGTGGGGGAGAGGGAGTGGGGTAGGGGAGTGGCATAGGTCCGTGGGGGTGGGGAGAGGGGAGTGGAGTAGGGGAGAGGAGTGGGGTAGAATAGTGGTGGATGGGAATGGGGAGGGGAGTTGGGGCGGGGAGTGGGGGAGGGGAGTAAGGCAGGGGTGTGGGGTAGGGGAGTACGTTAGGGGAGTGGGAGCGGGGAGTGGGAGAGGGGAGTGGGGGACAAGGGGTGGGGTAGGGGAGTGATGTAGGGGAGTGGGTGAGGGGAGTTGGTGTGAGGAGTGGGGGAGGGGAGTGGGGGAGGGGAGTGGGAGAGGGGAGAGGGGAGTGGGGGAGGGGAGTGAGGTAGGGGAATGGGAAAGGCGACTGCGTTAGGGGAGTGGCAGAGGGGAGTGGGAGAGGGGAGTGGGCGACAAGGAATGGGGTAGGGGAGTGATGTAGGGGAGTGGGTGAGGGGAGTTGGTGAGGGGAGTGGGGGAGGGGAATGGGGGAGGGGAGTGATGCAGGGAGTGGGAAAGGGGCGTGGGATCGGGGAGCGCAGTGAGGAGGTGGAGGGAAGGGGAGTGGGGAGGGGAGTGAGGATGTGTGTAGGGTCGAGGAGTTGGGTAGTGGAGGGCAGTGAGGAGGTGGAGGGAAGGGGAGTGGGGAAGGGGTGTGGTAGGAGAGGTGGGTACGGGAGTAGGGGAGGGTAGTGAGGTATGGGAGTTTGTGAGGGGAGTGGGGGAGGGGAGTGGGGGAGGGGAGTGATGTAGGGAGTGGGAAAGGGGCGTGGGATAGGGAAGCGCAGTGAGGAGGTGGAGGGAAGGGGAGTGGGGAGGGGAGTGAGGATGTGGGGAGGGTCGAGGTGTTGGGTAGTGGAGGGCAGTGAGGATGTGGAGGGAAAGGGAGTGGGGAAGGGGTGTGGTAGGATATGTGGGTACGGGAGTAGGGGAGGGTAGTGAGGTATGGGAGTGGTTGAGGGGAGTGGGGTAGGGGAGCGTGGTAGGGGATTGGGGTAGGGGAGTGGGATAGGGCAGTGTGGTAGGGGAGTGGGGTAGGGGAGTTGTAGAGGGAGTGCAGTAGGGGAGTGGGGGAGGGGAGTGGGGTTGGGGATTGGGGGAGTGTACTGGGGGATGGGAGTGTGGTTGGGCAGGGCAGTGAAGAGGTGGAGGGAACTGAGTGGTGGAGGGGAGTGGGTGAGGTGATTGGAGGAGGGGGTGTGGTAAGGGTGTGAGGTAGGGAAGTGAGGTAGGAGAATTGGGTAGGGGATGTGGTCAGGGAGTTTGTGAGGGGAGTGGGGGAGGGGAGTGGGGGAGGGGAGTGATGTAGGGAGTGGGAATGGGGCGTGGGATAGGTGAGCGCAGTGAGGAGGTGGAGGGAAGGGGAGTGGGGAGGGGAGTGAGGATGTGTGTAGGGTCGAGGTGTTGGGTAGTGGAGGGCAGTGAGGAGGTGGAGGGAAGGGGAGTGGGGAAGGGATGTGGTAGGAGATGTGGGTACGGGAGTAGGGGAGGATAGTGAGGTATGGGAGTGGTGGAGGGGAGTGAGGTAGGGCAGTGTGGTAGGGGATTGGGGTAGGGGAGTTGTAGAGGGAGTGCAGTAGGGGAATGGGGAGGGGAGTGGGGTTGGGGATTGGGGGAGTGTACTGGGGGATGGGAGTGTGGTTGGGCAGGGCAGTGAAGAGGTGGAGGGAACTGAGTGGTGGAGGGGAGTGGGTGAGGTGATTGGAGGAGGGGGTGTGGTAAGGGTGTGAGGTAGGGGAGTGAGGTAGGAGAATTGGGTAGGGGATGTGGTCAGGGAGTTTGGGAGGGGAGTGGGGGAGGGGAGTGGGGGAGGGGAGTGATGTAGGGAGTGGGAAAGGGGCGTGGGATAGGTGAGCGCAGTGAGGAGGTGGAGGGAAGGGGAGTGGGGAGGGGAGTGAGGATGTGTGTAGGGTCGAGGTGTTGGGTAGTGGAGGGCAGTGAGGAGGTGGAGGGAAGGGGAGTGGGGAAGGGGTGTGGTAGGAGATGTGGGTACGGGAGTAGGGGAGGGTAGTGAGGTATTGGAGTGGTGGAGGGGAGTGGGGTTGGGGAGAGTGGTAGGGGATTGGGGTAGGGGTGTGGGGTAGGGCAGTGTGGTAGGGGAGTGGGGTAGGGGAGTTGTAGAGGGAGTGCAGTAGGGGAGTGGGGGAGGGGAGTGGGGTAGGAGAGGTGGGTAGGGGTGTGGGGAGGGGAGTGAGGTAGGGGAGTGGGGAGGGGTGTGGAGGAGGGGAATGGGGTAGGGGAGTGGGGTAGGGGAGTTGTGGAGGGGAGTGGGGTAGGGGAGTGTGGTAGGGGAGTGGGGTAGGGGAGTGGGGTAGGGGAGTTGTGGAGGGCACTGCGGTCGGGGTGTGGGGTCGGGGAGTGGGGCAGGGGAGTGGGGAGGGTAGTGGAGGATGGGATTGTCTTAGGTGAGGGCAGTGAAGAGGTGGAGGGAAGCGGAGTGGTGGATCAGAGTAGGGGAGGGGATTGGTGGTGAGGTGTGGTAAGGGAGTGGGTTCAGCGAATGGGGTAGGGGTGTGTGCTAGCGGAGTTGGGGAGGCTAGTTGGGGAGGGGAGTGGGGAGGAGAGTGGGGGAAGTTAATGTGGGAGGGGAGTGGACGAGGGGAGCTGGGGCGGGGAGTGGGGGAGGGGAGTGGGGAGAGGAGTTGGGGAGGGGAGTGGGGGAGGGGTGTGGGGGAGGGAGGTGGGGGAGGGCTGTTGGGGGGATTTGGGGAGGGGTGTTGTGGAGGGAAGTGAGGGAGGGGAGTTGTGCAGGGGAGTGGGGGAGGTGAGTTTGGTAGGGGAGTGGAGTAGGGGCTGGTGGTAAGGGAGTTGGTGAGGGGTGTGGGGTAGGGGAGTGGGGTAATGAGTTGGGTGGGGAGTGGGGGAGGGGAGGGGGAGGGGAGTTGGGGAGGGGAGTTGGGGAGGGGAGTTGGGTAGAGGAGTGGGGGTAATGAGTGGGGAGCGGGAGTGGAGTAGGGGAGTGGGGGAGGTGAGTTGTGGAGGGGAGTGGGGGACAGGGAATGGGGGACAGGGGGAGTGGGGTAGGGGAGTGATATAGGGGGTGGGTTAGGGGAGTGGTCGAGGGGAGTGGGGTAGGGGAGTGGGGTAGGGGAGTGGGGGAGGGGAATGGGGGACAGGGAGTGGGGGATAGGTAATGGGGTAGGGGAGTGATATAGGGGAGTGGGGGAGGGGAGTGGGGGACAGGAAGTGGTGTAGGGGAGTGCGGTAGGTGAGTTGGGGTGGGGGGAGGGTAGTGGGGGAGGGGAGTGTTGTAGGGGGAGTGTGGGAAGGGAGTAGGGAAGGGGTGTGTTGTAAGGGAGTGGGGGATGGGAGTGGGGTAGGGGAGTGGGGTAGGGCAGTGATGTAGGGGTGTGTGGGAGTGGAGTGGAAAGGGAACTGGCGAGGGGAGTGGGGTAGGGGAGTGGGGCAGTGAGACGGGTGTGGAGTAGGGGAGGGGAGTGGGGGAGGGGAGTGGCGGCAGGAATGGGGTAGGGGAGTGCGGGAGGGAGTGAGCTGGGGAGTGAGGGAGGGTAGAGTGGGAGGGGAGCGGAGAGGGGAGTAGGGGCGCGGAGTTGGGGAGGGGAGTGGGGAGGGGTCTGGGGGAGGGGATTGGTGGAGGGGATTGGTGCAGGGGAGTTGGGGAAGGGAGTGGGGGAGAGGAGATGCTGGTGGAGTTGGGGAGTGGAGCGGTTGAGGGGAGTTGGGGAGGGGAGTGTGGCGGGGAGTGGGGGAGGAGTGTGGGGTAGGAGAGTGAGGAGGGGAGTGGGGGAGGGGAGTGGGGGACAGGGAGTGGGGGAACAGGGATTGGGGGACAGGGGGTCTGGTAGGGGAGTGATAAAGGGGAGTGGGGTAGGGGAGTGGGTTAGGGGAGTGGGGGAGGGGAGTGGGGGACAGGGAGTGGGAGAGGGGAGTGGGGTATGGGAGTGGGGTAGGGGAGTGGGTGAAGGGAGTGGGAGTGGGGAGTGGGGGAAAGGAAGTGGGGTAGGGGAGTGCGGTAGGTGAGTCAGGGCTGGGAGAGGGGAGTGGGGGAGGGGAGCGTGGTAGGGGAGTGTGGTCGGGGAGTGTGGGAGGGGAGTTCGGTAGGGGGAGTGTGGGAAGGGAGTAGGGAAGGGGAGTGTGGGAGGGGAGTGGGGGATGGGAGTGGTGTAGGGGAGTGGGGTAGGGGAATGATGTAGGGGAGTGTGGGAGTGGAGTGGTAAGGGGACTGGGGAGGGGAGTGCGGTAGGGGAGTGGAGGCATTGAGAGGGGAGTGGAGTGGGGAAGGGGAGTAGGGTAGGGGAGTGGCAGCAGGAATGGGGTAGGGGAGTGGGGGAGGGAAGTGGGCTGGGGAGTGTGGGAGGGTAGTGTGGGAGGGGAGGGAAGAGGTGTGTAGGGGAGCGGAGTTGGGGAGGGGAGTGTGGAGGGGAGTGGGGGAGCGGATTGGCGGAGGGGATTGGCGGAGGGGAGTGGGGGAGGGGAGTGGGGGAGGGGCGATAGTGATGGAGTTGGGGAGTGGAGCGGTTGAGGGGAGTTGGGGAGGGGAGTGGGGGAGGGGAGTGGGGGAGGTGTGTGGGGTAGGTGAGTGAGGGAGGGCAGTGGGGGAAGCAGTGGGATAGGGGAGTGTGGTTGGGGGTGGGGTTGGGGAGTGGGGGAGGGGAATGAAGGAGGGAAGTTGGGAGGGGAGTGGGGAAGGGGAGTGGGAGAGGGGTGGCTGGGTGGGATGTGGGGTATGGGAGTGAGGGAGGGGTGTTCGGGGGTGGTGGTATCGGGGAATGGTGTATGGGAGTGGGGGATGGGATTTGGGGAACAAAGTGATGAGCTCAAAGGAGGAGAAGGTGCAAGAGGAGTTGTGGGGGGAGAGAGAGAGCAAAATGTGAAAGGGGCGATTTGGCTAGGGTGGAACATTAACACACTGACAGAGAACACAGATTAATATTAACACACTCACTGACACACTGTGTATATCATGACCCACAGTCAGATACACCCTGTGAAGTGTAAAACACCCCCACTGTCCTCAGGAATATTAACACACTGACAGAGAACACAGATTAATATTAACACACTCACTGACACACTGTGTATATCATGACCCACAGTCAGATACACCCTGTGAAGTGTAAAACACCCCCACTGTCCTCAGGAATATTAACACACTGACAGAGAACACAGATTAATATTAACACACTCACTGACACACTGTGCATATCATGACCCACAGTCAGATAAACCCTGTGAAGTGTAAAACACCCCCACTGTCCTCAGTAATATTAACACACTGACAGAGAACACAGATTAATATTAACACACTCACTGACACACTGTGTATATCATGACCCACAGTCAGATACACCCTGTGAAGTGTAAAACACCCCCACTGTCCTCAGGAATATTAACACACTGACAGAGAACACAGATTAATATTAACACACTCACTGACACACTGTGTATATCATGACCCACAGTCAGATACACCCTGTGAAGTGTAAAACACCCCCACTGTCCTCAGTAATATTAACACACTGACAGAGAACACAGATTAATATTAACACACTCACTGACACACTGTGTATATCATGATCCACAGTCAGATACACCCTGTGAAGGGTAAAACACCCCCACTGTCCTCAGGAATATTAACACACTGACAGAGAACACAGATTAATATTAACACACTCACTGACACACTGTGTATATCATGACCCACAGTCAGATACACCCTGTGAAGTGTAAAACATCCCCACTGCCCTCAGGAATATTAACACACTGACAGAGAACACAGATTAATATTAACACACTCACTGACACACTGTGTATATCATGACCCACAGTCAGATAAACCCTGTGAAGTGTAAAACACCCCCACTGTCCTCAGGAATATTAACACACTGACAGAGAACACAGATTAATATTAACACACTCACTGACACACTGTGTATATCATGATCCACAGTCAGATACACCCTGTGAAGTGTAAAACACCCCCACTGTCCTCAGTAATATTAACACACTGAAAGAGAACACAGATTAATATTAACACACTCACTGACACACTGTGTACATCATGACCCACAGTCAGATACACCCTGTGAAGTGTAAAACACCCCCACTGTCCTCAGTAATATTAACACACTGACAGAGAACACAGATTAATATTAACACACTCACTGACACACTGAGTACATCATGACCCACAGCCAGATACACCCTGTGAAGTGTAAAACACCCCCACTGTCCTCAGTAATATTAACACACTGACAGAGAACACAGATTAAAATTAACACACTCACTGACAAACTGTGTACATCATGACCCACAGTCAGATACACCCTGTGAAGTGTAAAACACCCCCACTGTCCTCAGTAATATTAACACACTGACAGAGAACACAGATTAAAATTAACACACTCACTGACAAACTGTGTACATCATGACCCAGAGTCAGATACACCCGGTGAAGTGTAAAACACCCCCACTGTCCTCAGTAATATTAACACACTGACAGAGAACACAGATTAATATTAACACACTCACTGACACACTGTGTATATCATGATCCACAGTCAGATACACCCTGTGAAGTGTAAAACACCCCCACTGTCCTCAGTAATATTAACACACTGAAAGAGAACACAGATTAATATTAACACACTCACTGACACACTGTGTACATCATGACCCACAGTCAGATACACCCTGTGAAGTGTAAAACACCCCCACTGTCCTCAGTAATATTAACACACTGACAGAGAACACAGATTAAAATTAACACACTCACTGAAACACTGTGTACATCATGACCCACAGCCAGATACACCCTGTGAAGTGTAAAACACCCCCACTGTCCTCAGTAATATTAACACACTGACAGAGAACACAGATTAAAATTAACACACTCACTGACAAACTGTGTACATCATGACCACAGTCAGATACACCCTGTGAAGTGTAAAACACCCCCACTGTCCTCAGTAATATTAACACACTGACAGAGAACACAGATTAAAATTAACACACTCACTGACAAACTGTGTACATCATGACCCACAGTCAGATCAACCCTGTGAAGTGTAAAACACCCCCACTGTCCTCAGGAATATTAACACACTGACAGAGAACACAGATTAATATTAACACACTCACTGACACACTGTGTATGTCATGACTCACAGCCAGATAAACCCTGTGAAGTGTAAAACACCCCCACTGTCCTCAGGAATATTAACACACTGACAGAGAACACAGATTAATATTAACACATTCACTGACACACTGTGTATATCATGACCCACAGTCAGATACACCCTGTGAAGTGCAAAACACCCCCACTGTCCTCAGTAATATTAACACACTGACAGAGAACACAGATTAATATTAACACACTCACTGACACACTGTGTACATCATGACCCACAGTCAGATACACCCTGTGAAGTGTAAAACACCCCCACTGTCCTCAGTAATATTAACACACTGACAGAGAACACAGATTAATATTAACACACTCACTGACACACTGTGTATATCATGATCCACAGTCAGATACACCCTGTGAAGTGTAAAACACCCCCACTGTCCTCAGTAATATTAACACACTGAAAGAGAACACAGATTAATATTAACACACTCACTGACACACTGTGTACATCATGACCCACAGTCAGATACACCCTGTGAAGTGTAAAACACCCCCACTGTCCTCAGTAATATTAACACACTGACAGAGAACACAGATTAATATTAACACACTCACTGACACACTGTGTACATCATGACCCACAGCCAGATACACCCTGTGAAGTGTAAAACACCCCCACTGTCCTCAGTAATATTAACACACTGACAGAGAACACAGATTAAAATTAACACACTCACTGACAAACTGTGTACATCATGACCCACAGTCAGATACACCCTGTGAAGTGTAAAACACCCCCACTGTCCTCAGTAATATTAACACACTGACAGAGAACACAGATTAAAATTAACACACTCACTGACAAACTGTGTACATCATGACCCAGAGTCAGATACACCCGGTGAAGTGTAAAACACCCCCACTGTCCTCAGTAATATTAACACACTGACAGAGAACACAGATTAATATTAACACACTCACTGACACACTGTGTATATCATGACCCACAGTCAGATACACCCTGTGAAGTGTAAAACACCCCCACTGTCCTCAGTAATATTAACACACTGACAGGGAACACAGATTAATATTAACACACTCACTGACACACTGTGTACATCATGACCCACAGTCAGATACACCCTGTGAAGTGTAAAACACCCCCACTGTCCTCAGTAATATTAACACACTGACAGAGAACACAGATTAATATTAACACACTCACTGACACACTGTGTACATCATGACCCACAGCCAGATACACCCTGTGAAGTGTAAAACACCACCACTGTCCTCAGTAATATTAACACACTGAAAGAGAACACAGATTAATATTAACACACTCACTGACACACTGTGTACATCATGACCCACAGTCACATACACCCTGTGAAGTGTAAAACACCCCCACTGTCCTCAGGAATATTAACACACTGACAGAGAACACAGATTAATATTAACACATTCACTGACACACTGTGTATATCATGACCCACAGTCAGATACACCCTGTGAAGTGCAAAACACCCCCACTGTCCTCAGTAATATTAACACACTGACAGAGAACACAGATTAATATTAACACACTCACTGACACACTGTGTATATCATGACCCACAGTCAGATACACCCTGTGAAGTGTAAAACATCCCCACTGCCCTCAGGAATATTAACACACTGACAGAGAACACAGATTAATATTAACACACTCACTGACACACTGTGTACATCATGACCCACAGTCAGATAAACCCTGTGAAGTGTAAAACACCCCCACTGTCCTCAGGAATATTAACACACTGACAGAGAACACAGATTAATATTAACACACTCACTGACACACTGTGTATATCATGATCCACAGTCAGATACACCCTGTGAAGTGTAAAACACCCCCACTGTCCTCAGTAATATTAACACACTGAAAGAGAACACAGATTAATATTAACACACTCACTGACACACTGTGTACATCATGACCCACAGTCAGATACACCCTGTGAAGTGTAAAACACCCCCACTGTCCTCAGTAATATTAACACACTGACAGAGAACACAGATTAATATTAACACACTCACTGACACACTGTGTACATCATGACCCACAGCCAGATACACCCTGTGAAGTGTAAAACACCCCCACTGTCCTCAGTAATATTAACACACTGACAGAGAACACAGATTAAAATTAACACACTCACTGACAAACTGTGTACATCATGACCCACAGTCAGATACACCCTGTGAAGTGTAAAACACCCCCACTGTCCTCAGTAATATTAACACACTGACAGAGAACACAGATTAAAATTAACACACTCACTGACAAACTGTGTACATCATGACCCAGAGTCAGATACACCCGGTGAAGTGTAAAACACCCCCACTGTCCTCAGTAATATTAACACACTGACAGAGAACACAGATTAATATTAACACACTCACTGACACACTGTGTATATCATGATCCACAGTCAGATACACCCTGTGAAGTGTAAAACACCCCCACTGTCCTCAGTAATATTAACACACTGAAAGAGAAAACAGATTAATATTAACACACTCACTGACACACTGTGTACATCATGACCCACAGTCAGATACACCCTGTGAAGTGTAAAACACCCCCACTGTCCTCAGTAATATTAACACACTGACAGAGAACACAGATTAATATTAACACACTCACTGACACACTGTGTACATCATGACCCACAGCCAGATACACCCTGTGAAGTGTAAAACACCCCCACTGTCCTCAGTAATATTAACACACTGACAGAGAACACAGATTAAAATTAACACACTCACTGACAAACTGTGTACATCATGACCCACAGTCAGATCAACCCTGTGAAGTGTAAAACACCCCCACTGTCCTCAGGAATATTAACACACTGACAGAGAACACAGATTAATATTAACACACTCACTGACACACTGTGTATGTCATGACTCACAGCCAGATAAACCCTGTGAAGTGTAAAACACCCCCACTGTCCTCAGGAATATTAACACACTGACAGAGAACACAGATTAATATTAACACACTCACTGACACACTGTGTATATCATGACCCACAGTCAGATACACCCTGCGAAGTGTAAAACATCCCCACTGTCCTCAGGAATATTAACACACTGACAGAGAACACAGATTAATATTAACACATTCACTGACACACTGTGTATATCATGACCCACAGTCAGATACACCCTGTGAAGTGCAAAACACCCCCACTGTCCTCAGTAATATTAACACACTGACAGAGAACACAGATTAATATTAACACACTCACTGACACACTGTGTACATCATGACCCACAGTCAGATACACCCTGTGAAGTGTAAAACACCCCCACTGTCCTCAGTAATATTAACACACTGACAGAGAACACAGATTAATATTAACACACTCACTGACACACTGTGTATATCATGATCCACAGTCAGATACACCCTGTGAAGTGTAAAACACCCCCACTGTCCTCAGTAATATTAACACACTGAAAGAGAACACAGATTAATATTAACACACTCACTGACACACTGTGTACATCATGACCCACAGTCAGATACACCCTGTGAAGTGTAAAACACCCCCACTGTCCTCAGTAATATTAACACACTGACAGAGAACACAGATTAATATTAACACACTCACTGACAAACTGTGTACATCATGACCCAGAGTCAGATACACCCGGTGAAGTGTAAAACACCCCCACTGTCCTCACTAATATTAACACACTGACAGAGAACACAGATTAATATTAACACACTCACTGACACACTGTGTATATCATGATCCACAGTCAGATACACCCTGTGAAGTGTAAAACACCCCCACTGTCCTCAGTAATATTAACACACTGAAAGAGAACACAGATTAATATTAACACACTCACTGACACACTGTGTACATCATGACCCACAGTCAGATACACCCTGTGAAGTGTAAAACACCCCCACTGTCCTCAGTAATATTAACACACTGACAGAGAACACAGATTAATATTAACACACTCACTGACACACTGTGTACATCATGACCCACAGTCAGATACACCCTGTGAAGTGTAAAACACCCCCACTGTCCTCAGTAATATTAACACACTGACAGAGAACACAGATTAAAATTAACACACTCACTGACAAACTGTGTACATCATGACCCACAGTCAGATACACCCTGTGAAGTGTAAAACACCCCCACTGTCCTCAGTAATATTAACACACTGACAGAGAACACAGATTAAAATTAACACACTCACTGACAAACTGTGTACATCATGACCCACAGTCAGATCAACCCTGTGAAGTGTAAAACACCCCCACTGTCCTCAGGAATATTAACACACTGACAGAGAACACAGATTAATATTAACACACTCACTGACACACTGTGTATGTCATGACTCACAGGCAGATAAACCCTGTGAAGTGTAAAACACCCCCACTGTCCTCAGGAATATTAACACACTGACAGAGAACACAGATTAATATTAACACACTCACTGACACACTGTGTATATCATGACCCACAGTCAGATACACCCTGCGAAGTGTAAAACATCCCCACTGTCCTCAGGAATATTAACACACTGACAGAGAACACAGATTAATATTAACACATTCACTGACACACTGTGTATATCATGGCCCACAGTCAGATACACCCTGTGAAGTGCAAAACACCCCCACTGTCCTCAGTAATATTAACACACTGACAGAGAACACAGATTAATATTAACACACTCACTGACACACTGTGTACATCATGACCCACAGTCAGATACACCCTGTGAAGTGTAAAACACCCCCACTGTCCTCAGTAATATTAACACACTGACAGAGAACACAGATTAATATTAACACACTCACTGACACACTGTGTATATCATGACCCACAGTCAGATACACCCTGTGAAGTGTAAAACACCCCCACTGTCCTCAGGAATATTAGCACACTGACAGAGAACACAGATTAATATAAACACACTCACTGACACACTGTGTATATCATGACTCACAGTCAGATACACCCTGTGAAGTGCAAAACACCCCCACTGTCCTCAGTAATATTAACACACTGACAGAGAACACAGATTAATATTAACACACTCACTGACACACTGTGTATATCATGACCCAAAGTCAGATACACCCTGTGAAGTGTAAAACATCCCCACTGTCCTCAGTAATATTAACACACTGACAGAGAACACAGATTAATATTAACACACTCACTGACACACTGTGTATATCATGACCCACAGTCAGATACACCCTGTGAAGTGTAAAACACCCCCACTGTCCTCAGAAATATTAACACACTGACAGAGGACACAGATTAATATTAACACACTCACTGACACACTGTGTATATCATGACCCACAGTCAGATACACCCTGTGAAGTGTAAAACACCCCCACTGTCCTCAGTAATATTAACACACTGACAGAGAACACAGATTAAAATTAAAACACTCACTGACACACTGTGTACATCATGACCCAGAGTCATATACACCCTGTGAAGTGTAAAACACCCCCACTGTCCTCAGCAATATTAACACACTGACAGAGAACACAGATTAATATTAAAACACTCACTGACACACTGTGTACATCATGACCCAGAGTCAGATACACCCTGTGAAGTGTAAAACACCCCCACTGTCCTCAGGAATATTAACACACTGACAGAGAACACAGATTAATATTAACACACTCACTGACACACTGTGTACATCATGACCCACAGTCAGATACACCCTGTGAAGTGTAAAACAACCCCCACTGTCCTCAGCAATATTAACACACTGACAGAGAACACAGATTAATATTAACACACTCACTGATACACTGTGTATATCATGACCCACAGTCAGATAAACACTGTGAAGTGTAAAACACCCCCACTTTCCTCAGTAATATTAACACACTGACAGAGTACACAGATTAATATTAACACACTCACTGACACACTGTGTATATCATGACCCACAGTCAGATACACCCTGTGAAGTGTAAAACACCCCCACTGTCCTCAGTAATATTAACACACTGACAGAGTACACAGATTAATATTAAAACACTCACTGACACACTGTGTTCATCATGACCCAGAGTCAGATACACCCTGTGAAGTGTAAAACACCCCCACTGTCCTCAGGAATATTAACACACTGACAGAGAACACAGATTAATATTAACACACTCACTGACACACTGTGTATATCATGACCCACAGTCAGATACACCCTGTGAAGTGTAAAACACCCCCACTGTCCTCAGTAATATTAACACACTGACAGAGAACACAGATTAATATTAACACACTCACTGACACACTGTGTATATCATGACACACAGTCAGATACACCCTGTGAAGTGTAAAACACCCCCACTGTCCTCAGTAATATTAACACACTGACAGAGAACTCAGATTAAAATTAAAACACTCACTGACACACTGTGTACATCATGACCCAGAGACAGATACACCCTGTGAAGTGTAAAACACCCCCACTGTCCCCAGTAATATTAACACACTGACAGAGAACACAGATTAATATTAAAACACTCACTGACACACTGTGTACATCATGACCCAGAGTCAGATACACCCTGTGAAGTGTAAAACACCCCCACTGTCCTCAGGAATATTAACACACTGACAGAGAACACAGATTAATATTAACACACTCACTGACACACTGTGTACATCATGACCCACAGTCAGATACACCCTGTGAAGTGTAGAACACCCCCACTGTCCTCAGCAATATTAACACACTGACAGAGAACACAGATTAATATTAACACACTCACTGATACACTGTGTATATCATGACCAACAGTCAGATAAACACTGTGAAGTGTAAAACACCCCCACTGTCCTCAGTAATATGAACACACTGACAGAGTACACAGATTAATATTAACACACTCACTGACACACTGTGTATATCATGACCCACAGTCAGATACACCCTGTGAAGTGTAAAACACCCCCACTGTCCTCAGCAATATTAACACACTGACAGAGAACACAGATTAATATTAACACACTCACTGACACACTGTGTATATCATGACCCACAGTCAGATACACCCTGTGAAGTGTAAAACACCCCCACTGTCCTCAGTAATATTAACACACTGACAGAGAACACAGATTAATATTAACACATTCACTGACACACTGTGTACATCATGACCCAGAGTCAGATACACCCGGTGAAGTGTAAAACACCCCCACTGTCCTCAGTAATATTAACACACTGACAGAGGACACAGATTAATATTAACACACTCACTGACACACTGTGTATATCATGACCCACAGTCAGATAAACACTGTGAAGTGTAAAACACCCCCACTGTCCTCAGTAATATGAACACACTGACAGAGTACACAGATTAATATTAACACACTCACTGACACACTGTGTATATCATGACCCACAGTCAGATACACCCTGTGAAGTGTAAAACACCCCCACTGTCCTCAGCAATATTAACACACTGACAGAGTACACAGATTAATATTAACACACTCACTGACACACTGTGCATATCATGACCCACAGTCAGATACACCCTGTGAAGTGTAAAACACCCCCACTGTCCTCAGTAATATTAACACACTGACAGAGAACACAGATTAATATTAACACATTCACTGACACACTGTGTACATCATGACCCAGAGTCAGATACACCCGGTGAAGTGTAAAACACCCCCACTGTCCTCAGTAATATTAACACAAGGACAGAGGACACAGATTAATATTAACACACTCACTGACACACTGTGCATATCATGACCCACAGTCAGATACACCCTGTGAAGTGTAAAACACCCCCACTGTCCTCAGTAATATTAACACACTGACAGAGTACACAGATTAATATTAACACACTCACTGACACACTGTGTATATCATGACCCACAGTCAGATACACCCTGTGAAGTGTAGAAGACCCCCACTGTCCTCAGGAATATTAACACACTGACAGAGAACACAGATTAATATTAACACACTCACTGACACACTGTGTATATCATGACCCACAGTCAGATACACCCTGTGAAGTGTAAAACACCCCCACTGTCCTCAGTAATATTAACACACTGACAGAGAACACAGATTAATATTAACACACTCACTGACACACTGTGGACATCATGACCCAGAGTCAGATACACCCGGTGAAGTGTAAAACACCCCCACTGTCCTCAGTCATATTAACACACTGACAGAGAACACAGATTAATATTAACACACTCACTGACACACTGTGTATATCATGACCCACAGTCAGATACACCCTGTGAAGTGTAAAACACCCCCACTGTCCTCAGTAATATTAACACACTGACAGAGTACACAGATTAATATTAACACACTCACTGACACACTGTGTACATCATGACCCACAGTCAGATACACCCTGTGAAGTGTAAAACACCCCCACTGTCCTCAGTAATATTAACACACTGACAGAGAACACAGATTAATATTAACACACTCACTGACACACTGTGTACATCAAGACCCACAGTCAGATACACCCTGTGAAGTGTAAAACACCCCCACTGTCCTCAGTAGTATTAACACACTGACAGAGAACGCAGATTAATATTAACACACTCACTGACACACTGTGTATATCATGACCCACAGTCAGATACACCCTGTGAAGTGTAAAACACCCCCACTGTCCTCAGTAATATTAGCACAATGACAGAGAACACAGATTAATATTAACACACTCACTGACACACTGTGTATATCATGACCCACAGTCAGATACACCCTGTGAAGTGTAAAACACCCCCACTGTCCTCCGTAATATTAACACACTGACAGAGAACACAGATTAATATTAACACACTCACTGACACACTGTGTATATCATGACCCACAGTCAGATACACACTGTGAACTGTAAAACACCCCCACTGTCCTCAGTAATATTAACACACTGACAGAGAACACAGATTAATATTAACAGACTCACTGACACACTGTGTATATCATGACCCACTGTCAGATACACCCTGTGAAGTGTAAAACATCCCCACTGTCCTCGGTAATATTAACACACTGACAGAGAACACAGATTAATATTAACACACTCACTGACACACTGTGTATATCATGACCCTCTTCTTTTGGGCCTCCTTATCTCGAGAGACAATGGATACGCGCCTGGAGGTGGTCAGTGGTTTGTGAAGCAGCGCCTGGAGTGGCTATAAAGGCCAATTCTGGAGTGACAGGCTCTTCCACAGGTGCTGCAGAGAAATTTGTTTGTTGGGGCTGTTGCACAGTTGGCTCTCCCCTTGCGCCTCTGTCTTTTTTCCTGCCAACTACTAAGTCTCTTCGACTCGCCACAATTTAGCCCTGTCTTTATGGCTGCCCGCCAGCTCTGGCGAATGCTGGCAACTGACTCCCACGACTTGTGATCAATGTCACACGATTTCATGTCGCGTTTGCAGACGTCTTTATAACGGAGACATGGACGGCCGGTGGGTCTGATACCAGTGGCGAGCTCGCTGTACAATGTGTCTTTGGGGATCCTGCCATCTTCCATGCGGCTCACATGGCCAAGCCATCTCAAGCGCCGCTGACTCAGTAGTGTGTATAAGCTGGGGATGTTGGCCGCTTCAAGGACTTCTGTGTTGGAGATATAGTCCTGCCACCTGATGCCAAGTATTCTCCGAAGGCAGCGAAGATGGAATGAATTGAGACGTCGCTCTTGGCTGGCATACGTTGTCCAGGCCTCGCTGCCGTAGAGCAAGGTACTGAGGACACAGGCCTGATACACTCGGACTTTTGTGTTCCGTGTCAGTGCGCCATTTTCCCACACTCTCTTGGCCAGTCTGAACATAGCAGTGGAAGCCTTACCCATGCGCTTGTTGATTTCTGCATCTAGAGACAGGTTACTGGTGATAGTTGAGCCTAGGTAGGTGAACTCTTGAACCACTTCCAGAGCGTGGTCGCCAATATTGATGGATGGAGCATTTCTGACATCCTGCCCCATGATGTTCGTTTTCTTGAGGCTGATGGTTAGGCCAAATTCATTGCAGGCAGACGCAAACCTGTCGATGAGACTCTGCAGGCATTCTTCAGTGTGAGATGTTAAAGCAGCATCGTCAGCAAAGAGGAGTTCTCTGATGAGGACTTTCCGTACTTTGGACTTCGCTCTTAGACGGGCAAGGTTGAACAACCTGCCCCCTGATCTTGTGTGGAGGAAAATTCCTTCTTCAGAGGATTTGAACGCATGTGAAAGCAGCAGGGAGAAGAAAATCCCAAAAAGTGTGGGTGCGAGAACACAGCCCTGTTTCACACCACTCAGGATAAGAAAGGGCTCTGATGAGGAGCCACCATGTTGAATTGTGCCTTTCATATTGTCATGGAATGAGGTGATGATACTTAATAGCTTTGGTGGACATCCGATCTTTTCTAGTAGTCTGAAGAGACCACGTCTGCTGACGAGGTCAAAGGCTTTGGTGAGATCAATGAAAGCAATGTAGAGGGGCATCTGTTGTTCACGGCATTTCTCCTGTATCTGACGAAGGGAGAACAGCATGTCAATAGTCGATCTCTCTGCACGAAAGCCACACTGTGCCTCAGGGTAGACGCGCTCGGCCAGCTTCTGAAGCCTGTTCAGAGCGACTCGAGCAAAGACTTTCCCCACTATGCTGAGCAGGGAGATTCCACGGTAGTTGTTGCAGTCACCGCGGTCACCTTTGTTTTTATAGAGGGTGATGATGTTGGCATCGCGCATGTCCTGGGGTACTGCTCCCTCGTCCCAGCACAGGCATAGCAGTTCATGTAGTGCTGAGAGTATAGCAGGCTTGGCACTCTTGATTATTTCAGGGGTAATGCTGTCCTTCCCAGGGGCTTTTCCGCTGGCTAGGGAATCAATGGCATCACTGAGTTCCGATTTGGTTGGCTGTATGTCCAGCTCATCCATGACTGGTAGAGGCTGGGCTGCATTGAGGGCAGTCTCAGTGACAGCATTCTCCCTGGAGTACAGTTCTAGGTAGTGCTCAACCCAGCGGTCCATCTGTTTGCGTTGGTCAGTGATTATGTCCCCCGATTTAGATTTGAGGGGGGTGATCTTCTTGATGGTTGGCCCAAGAGCTCTCTTCATGCCATCATACATTCCTCTGATGTTTCCGGTGTCTGAGGCCAGCTGAATATGGCTGCATAGGTGTTGCCAGTAGTCGTTTGCGCAACGCCTAGCTGTTCTTTGTGCAGTACTTCTGGCTGCTTTAAGTGCTGCGGATGTTAAATCGCTGGGGGCTTTCTTGTAGTTCAAAAGTGCAATGCGCTTAGCGGCTATGACAGGTTCCAGCTCTTCATTATGAGATTGAAACCAGTCTGCATTTCTCTTCGCACTTTTGCCGTAGGTGGTCAAAGCTGACTCATAGATGGCGTCTCTGATGTGGGCCCACTTGGTCTCAGCATCCCCTGTGGGAGTGTTTTGAAGGGCTGTTACAAGTGAATTTAGAAATTTTTGTAACAGCTGTGGGTGAGAAATTCTGCTCGTGTTGATGCGCGGGTGGCCCTTCTGCTTGGAATGATGCAACTTCTTTGGTCTGAGTCTAACCTTGCTGCACACCAGGGAGTGGTCGGTGTCGCAGTCCGCACTGTGGAAGCTGCGTGTGATTTGAACACTGTTTAAGGCGGCTCGCCTTGTGACAATGAGGTCTAGCTGGTGCCAACGACGTGATCTTGGGTGCCTCCATGAAACCTGGTGACAGGGTTTAGTGTGAAAGAACGAGTTGGTGATGCAGAGGTTATGATAGGTACACAACTCAAGCAGTCTCTGCCCGTTCTCATTCATCCTTCCAACGCCATAGCGCCCAAGGCAGGAGGGCCATGAGTCATGGTCGGCCCCAACCCTGGCATTAAAGTCCCCCAGCAGGAATAGGTGTTCGGTGTTGGGGATGCTGCTAATGATGTCATGGAGTTGTTCATAGAACTGGTCTTTAGCTTCAGGTGCGGAACAGAGTGTTGGAGCATAGATGCTGAGTAGGTGTACTGGACCAGAGGTGGTGAGCAGTCGGATGGACAGTATGCGTTCCGAGCCATTTGAGGGAGGCTCTATCATGCTGAGCAAGGAGTTTCTGATGGCGAAGCCCACTCCATGCTGTCTTGGTTCTTCAGGATCCCTGCCCTGCCAGAAGAAGGTGTAGTCTTGCTCTGCTAGAGAGCCACTCGCGGGGAGGCGAGTCTCCTGAAGTGCTGCAATGTCCACATTGAGTCTACTGAGCTCGTTGTTAATGATGGCGGTCTTCCGAGAATCGTTGATTTGTGTAAGGTCTTCCGACAGGCCAGGACACATAGTTCTGACGTTCCAGCTTGCAAAGCGAAGGGCTGGTACCTTCTTTCCTTTTTTCATGTTGTTTGGTGCGGTGTATCAGTCCACCTTTCGGACAATGACCCTGAGCTCCAAGCACCCATTGAAGCAGGCAGACTGTGGCGGGACAGAACCTTATTGACCGGGGGCTGCCCGGTTTGAGGCGGGCGGTAGCTGTCCAGTGAGGTGCAATGACCTCTCCCACCGACAAAGGCAACCCGTGGCGCCCAGTTTCTACGCCAATTTATCTGGACTTATAACCCGTAACTGCTGCCTTCCGTGTTGTTTCAGTCGCTGTGAGGCAACTATGGAGTGACCTCTCCATGGCGCATGCCTGGGCAAATTTATGGAGGTTGAGAGTTGCCCAGTCGTCAAAACCCCCCTCTCGGCCTTTCTGGTGGGGTCCAAAGGAGTGCAGGACACGACGTTTGGCACCAGTATGGCTGCAGGAACTGCCGGAAACATGCCAAAGGTGACACATGACCGCCTACGGGGTTCCGCTCTGGATTTTCTGTTAGGGTTTACTCCCATAGCCTTGGTCTCTCCCGAGACGCCCACAAGGCAGTGGGGTTGTTGGGGCCCCTACACAGGTGTAGGATGGTGCCGGTGGGAGGAGGGGATGCAAGGGGGAGGGGTAGAGGGAGGGGGTGGGGGGGGGGTGCAGGGGAAGGGGGTGCGGGGTGAAGATGGTGCGAGGGGGGGGCGGGCTGGGACGGGGTTGTGAGGGGGTGAGCTGAGAGGGTGGAGCAGGGAAGGGGACGGGGGTGGGGGGGGGGTGGAAGGGGGGTAAAAGGGGGGGGGAGGGGGGGTGGAATCTGGTGCAGGTAATAAGCCATTTCCTCAGTGCCCACCATCGACGTCCGGAAAGTTCATCTACGTCCTTCGGGAGGTGAAGCATCATTTGGCAGACTTAGAGGTGATTACATTTGCTAAGGGTTTTTTTTTTGCAGTGGTTTAAATAAAGGCATGCAGCATTGCCGACAGTGCGCTGCAGATGCTCTCCGAGCCATCTCCCGCGGGCGCTTTGAAGTTGCGGCCGTTCGTGGATGTTTTGGGTGTTCGGGGCACCTTTTCACAGGACTTCTCTCGGGTCCCGCAGCTCCTTTTCACCTCAATGGACTTACCGCATGCCGTGGCTGCAGACACTCTGGACTGTGAAGACAGCAGGATCGGAGATTAAAGTATCGGCAGCTGTTCTCGTCAGTTTCATCCGGATCAATTTCATTGAGAAAACAAAGAGCAGGTGTGGCCCACAGTCAGATAAACCCTGTGAAGTGTAAAACACCCCCACTGTCCTCAGGAATATTAACACCCTGACAGAGAACACAGATTAATATTAACACACTCACTGACACACTATGTACATCATGACCCACAGTCAGATAAACCCTGTGAAGTGTAAAACACCCCCACTGTCCTCAGGAATATTAACACACTGACTGAGAACACAGATTAATATTAACAGACTCACTGACACACTGTGTACATCATGACCCACAGTCAGATACACCCTGTGAAGTGTAAAGCACCCCCACTGTCCTCAGGAATATTAACACACTGACAGAGAACACAGATTAATATCAACACACTCACTGACACACTGTGTACATTATGACCCACAGTCAGATACACCCTGTGAAGTGTAAAACATCCCCACTGCCCTCAGGAATATTAACACACTGACAGAGAACACAGATTAATATTAACACACTCACTGACACACTGTGTACATTATGACCCACAGTCAGATACACCCTGTGAAGTGTAAAACATCCCCACTGTCCTCAGTAATATTAACACACTGACAGAGTACACAGATTAATATTAACACACTCACTGACACACTGTGTATATCATGACCCAGAGTCAGATACACCCGGTGAAGTGTAAAACACCCCCACTGTCCTCAGTAATATTAACACACTGACAGAGAACACAGATTAATATTAAAACACTCACTGACACACTGTGTACATCATGACCCAGAGTCAGATACACCCTGTGAAGTGTAAAACACCCCCACTGTCCTCAGGAATATTAACACACTGACAGAGAACACAGATTAATATTAACACACTCACTGACACACTGTGTACATCATGACCCACAGTCAGATACACCCTGTGAAGTGTAAAACACCCCCACTGTCCTCAGCAATATTAACACACTGACAGAGAACACAGATTAATATAAACACACTCACTGATACAATGTGTATATCATGACCCACAGTCAGATAAACACTGTGAAGTGTAAAACACCCCCACTGTCCTCAGTAATATTAACACACTGACAGAGGACACAGATTAATATTAACACACTCACTGACACACTGTGTACATCATGACCCACAGTCAGATACACCCTGTGAAGTGTAAACACCCCCACTGTCCTCAGGAATATTAACACACTGACAGAGAACACAGATTAATATTAACACACTCACTGACACACTCTGTATATCATGACCTACAGTCAGATACACCCTGTGAAGTGTAAAACACCCCCACTGTCCTCAGTAATATTAACACACTGACAGACAACACAGATTAATATTAACACACTCACTGACACACTGTGTACATCATGACCCACAGTCAGATACACCCTGTGAAGTGTAAAACACCCCCACTGTCCTCAGTAATATTAACACACTGACAGAGAACACAGATTAATATTAACACACTCACTGACACACTGTGTATATCATGACCCACAGTCAGATAAACCCTGTGAAGTGTAAAACATCCCCACTGTCCTCAGTAATATTAACACACTGACAGAGAACACAGATTAATATTAACACACTCACTGACACACTGTGTATATCATGACCCACAGTCAGATAAACCCTGTGAAGTGTAAAACACCCCCACTGTCCTCAGGAATATTAACACACTGACAGAGAACACAGATTAATATTAACACACTCACTGACACACTGTGTATATCATGACCCACAGTCAGATACACCCTGTGAAGTGTAAAACACCCCCACTGTCCTCAGTAATATTAACACACTGACAGAGAACACAGATTAATATTAACACACTCACTGACACACTGTGTATATCATGACCCACAGTCAGATACACCCTGTGAAGTGTAAAACACCCCCACTGTCCTCAGTAATATTAACACACTGACAGAGTACACAGATTAATATTAACACACTCACTGACACACTGTGTATATCATGACCCACAGTCAGATACACCCTGTGAAGTGTAAAACACCCCCACTGACCTCAGCAATATTAACACACTGACAGAGAACACAGATTAATATTAACACACTCACTGACACACTGTGTATATCATGACCCACAGTCAGATACACCCTGTGAAGTGTAAAACACCCCCACTGTCCTCAGTAATATTAACACACTGACAGAGAACACAGATTAATATTAACACACTCACTGACACACTGTGTACATCATGACCCAGAGTCAGATACACCCGGTGAAGTGTAAAACACCCCCACTGTCCTCAGTAATATTAACACACTGACAGAGAACACAGATTAATATTAAAACACTCACTGACACACTGTGTACATCATGACCCAGAGTCAGATACACCCTGTGAAGTGTAAAACACCCCCACTGTCCTCAGGAATATTAACACACTCACTGACACACTGTGTACATCATGACCCACAGTCAGATACACCCTGTGAAGTGTAAAACACCCCCACTGTCCTCAGCAATATTAACACACTGACAGAGAACACAGATTAATATAAACACACTCACTGATACACTGTGTATATCATGACCCACAGTCAGATAAACACTGTGAAGTGTAAAACACCCCCACTGTCCTCAGTAATATTAACACACTGACAGAGGACACAGATTAATATTAACACTCTCACTGACACACTGTGTACATCATGACCCACAGTCAGATACACCCTGTGAAGTGTAAACACCCCCACTGTCCTCAGGAATATTAACACACTGACAGAGAACACAGATTAATATTAACACACTCACTGACACACTCTGTATATCATGACCTACAGTCAGATACACCCTGTGAAGTGTAAAACACCCCCACTGTCCTCAGTAATATTAACACACTGACAGACAACACAGATTAATATTAACACACTCACTGACACACTGTGTACATCATGACCCACAGTCAGATACACCCTGTGAAGTGTAAAACACCCCCACTGTCCTCAGTAATATTAACACACTGACAGAGAACACAGATTAATATTAACACACTCACTGACACACTGTGTATATCATGACCCACAGTCAGATAAACCCTGTGAAGTGTAAAACATCCCCACTGTCCTCAGTAATATTAACACACTGACAGAGAACACAGATTAATATTAACACACTCACTGACACACTGTGGATATCATGACCCACAGTCAGATAAACCCTCTGAAGTGTAAAACACCCCCACTGTCCTCAGGAATATTAACACACTGACAGAGAACACAGATTAATATTAACACACTCACTGACACACTGTGTATATCATGACCCACAGTCAGATACACCCTGTGAAGTGTAAAACACCCCCACTGTCCTCAGTAATATTAACACACTGACAGAGAACACAGATTAATATTAACACACTCACTGACACACTGTGTATATCATGACCCACAGTCAGATACACCCTGTGAAGTGTAAAACACCCCCACTGTCCTCAGTAATATTAACACACTGATAGAGTACACAGATTAATATTAACACACTCACTGACACACTGTGTATATCATGACCCACAGTCAGATACACCCTGTGAAGTGTAAAACACCCCCACTGACCTCAGCAATATTAACACACTGACAGAGAACACAGATTAATATTAACACACTCACTGACACACTGTGTATATCATGACCCACAGTCAGATACACCCTGTGAAGTGTAAAACACCCCCACTGTCCTCAGTAATATTAACACACTGACAGAGAACACAGATTAATATTAACACACTCACTGACACACTGTGTACATCATGACCCAGAGTCAGATACACCCGGTGAAGTGTAAAACACCCCCACTGTCCTCAGTAATATTAACACACTGACAGAGAACACAGATTAATATTAACACACTCACTGACACACTGTGTACATCATGACCCACAGTCAGATACACCCTGTGAAGTGTAAAACACCCCCACTGTCCTCAGTAATATTAACACACTGACAGAGAACACAGATTAATATTAACACACTCACTGACACACTGTGTACATCATGACCCACAGTCAGATACACCCTGTGAAGTGTAAAACACCCCCACTGTCCTCAGTAATATTAGCACAATGACAGAGAACACAGATTAATATTAACACACTCACTGACACACTGTGTATATCATGACCCACAGTCAGATACACCCTGTGAAGTGTAAAACACCCCCACTGTCCTCAGTAATATTAACACACTGACAGAGAACACAGATTAATATTAACACACTCACTGACACACTGTGTATATCATGACCCACAGTCAGATACACCCTGTGAAGTGTAAAACACCCCCACTGTCCTCAGTAATATTAACACACTGACAGAGAACACAGATTAATATTAACACACTCACTGACACACTGTGTATATCATGACCCACAGTCAGATACACCCTGTGAAGTGTAAAACACCCCCACTGTCCTCAGTAATATTAACACACTGACAGAGTACACAGATTAATATTAACACACTCACTGACACACTGTGTATATCATGACCCACAGTCAGATACACCCTGTGAAGTGTAAAACACCCCCACTGACCTCAGCAATATTAACACACTGACAGAGAACACAGATTAATATTAACACACTCACTGACACACTGTGTATATCATGACCCACAGTCAGATACACCCTGTGAAGTGTAAAACACCCCCACTGTCCTCAGTAATATTAACACACTGACAGAGAACACAGATTAATATTAACACACTCACTGACACACTGTGTACATCATGACCCAGAGTCAGATACACCCGGTGAAGTGTAAAACACCCCCACTGTCCTCAGTAATATTAACACACTGACAGAGAACACAGATTAATATTAACACACTCACTGACACACTGTGTACATCATGACCCACAGTCAGATACACCCTGTGAAGTGTAAAACACCCCCACTGTCCTCAGTAATATTAACACACTGACAGAGAACACAGATTAATATTAACACACTCACTGACACACTGTGTACATCATGACCCACAGTCAGATACACCCTGTGAAGTGTAAAACACCCCCACTGTCCTCAGTAATATTAGCACAATGACAGAGAACACAGATTAATATTAACACACTCACTGACACACTGTGTATATCATGACCCACAGTCAGATACACCCTGTGAAGTGTAAAACACCCCCACTGTCCTCAGTAATATTAACACACTGACAGAGAACACAGATTAATATTAACAGACTCACTGACACACTGTGTATATCATGACCCACTGTCAGATACACCCTGTGAAGTGTAAAACACCCCCACTGTCCTCGGTAATATTAACACACTGACAGAGTACACAGATTAATATTAAAACACTCACTGACACACTGTGTACATCATGACCCACAGTCAGATAAACCCTGTGAAGTGAAAAACACCCCCACTGTCCTCAGGAATATTAACACACTGACAGAGAACAAAGATTAATATTAACACACTCACTGACACACTGTGTATATCATGACCCACAGTCAGATACACCCTGTGAAGTGTAAAACACCCCCACTGTCCTCAGTAATATTAACACACTGACAGAGAACACAGATTAATATTAACACACTCACTGACACACTGTGTATATCATGACCCACAGTCAGATACACCCTGTGAAGTGTAAAACACCCCCACTGACCTCAGCAATATTAACACACTGACAGAGAACACAGATTAATATTAACACACTCACTGACACACTGTGTATATCATGACCCACAGTCAGATACACCCTGTGAAGTGTAAAACACCCCCACTGTCCTCAGTAATATTAACACACTGACAGAGAACACAGATTAATATTAACACACTCACTGACACACTGTGTACATCATGACCCAGAGTCAGATACACCCGGTGAAGTGTAAAACACCCCCACTGTCCTCAGTAATATTAACACACTGACAGAGAACACAGATTAATATTAACACACTCACTGACACACTGTGTACATCATGACCCACAGTCAGATACACCCTGTGAAGTGTAAAACACCCCCACTGTCCTCAGTAATATTAACACACTGACAGAGAACACAGATTAATATTAACACACTCACTGACACACTGTGTACATCATGACCCACAGTCAGATACACCCTGTGAAGTGTAAAACACCCCCACTGTCCTCAGTAATATTAGCACAATGACAGAGAACACAGATTAATATTAACACACTCACTGACACACTGTGTATATCATGACCCACAGTCAGATACACCCTGTGAAGTGTAAAACACCCCCACTGTCCTCAGTAATATTAACACACTGACAGAGAACACAGATTAATATTAACAGACTCACTGACACACTGTGTATATCATGACCCACTGTCAGATACACCCTGTGAAGTGTAAAACACCCCCACTGTCCTCGGTAATATTAACACACTGACAGAGTACACAGATTAATATTAAAACACTCACTGACACACTGTGTACATCATGACCCACAGTCAGATAAACCCTGTGAAGTGAAAAACACCCCCACTGTCCTCAGGAATATTAACACACTGACAGAGAACAAAGATTAATATTAACACACTCACTGACACACTGTGTATATCATGACCCACAGTCAGATACACCCTGTGAAGTGTAAAACACCCCCACTGTCCTCAGTAATATTAACACACTGACAGAGAACACAGATTAATATTAACACACTCACTGACACACTGTGTATATCATGACCCACAGTCAGATGCACCCTGTGAAGTGTAAAACACCCCCACTCTCCTCAGGAATATTAACACACTGACAGAGAACACAGATTAATATTAACACACTCACTGACACACTGTGTATATCATGACCCACAGTCAGATACACCCTGTGAAGTGTAAAACACCCCCACTGTCCTCAGGAATATTAACACACTGACAGAGAAAACAGATTAATATTAACACACTCCCTGACACACTGTGTATATCATGACCCACAGTCAGATACACCCTGTGAAGTGTAAAACACCCCCACTGTCCTCAGGAATATTAACACACTGACAGAGAACACAGATTAATATTAACACACTCACTGACACACTGAGTACATCATGACCCACAGTCAGATACACCCTGTGAAGTGTAAAACACCCCCACTGTCCTCAGTAATATTAACACACTGACAGAGAACACAGATTAATATTAACACACTCACTGACACACTGTGTATATCATGACCCACAGTCAGTTACACCCGGTGAAGTGTAAAACACCCCCACTGTCCTCAGGAATATTAACACACTGACAGAGAACACAGATTAATATTAACACACTCACTGACACACTGTGTATATCATGACCCACAGTCAGATACACCCTGTGAAGTGTAAAACACCCCCACTGTCCTCAGGAATATTAACACACTGACAGAGAACACAGATTAATATTAACACACTCACTGACACACTGTGTACATCATGACCCACAGTCAGATACACCCTGTGAAGTGTAAAACACCCCCACAGTCCTCAGGAATATTAACACACTGACAGAGAACACAGATTAATATTAACACACTCACTGACACACTGTGTACATCATGACCCACAGTCAGATAAACCCTGTGAAGTGTAAAACACCCCCACTGTCCTCAGGAATATTAACACACTGACAGAGAACACAGATTAATATTAACACACTCACTGACACACTGTGTATATCATGACCCACAGTCAGTTACACCCTGTGAAGTGTAAAACACCCCCACTGTCCTCAGGAATATTAACACACTGACAGAGAACACAGATTAATATTAACACTCTCACTGACACATTGTGTATATCATGACCCACAGTCAGATACACCCTGTGAAGTGTAAAACACCCCCACTGTCCTCAGTAATATTAGCACAATGACAGAGAACACAGATTAATATTAACACACTCACTGACACACTGTGTATATCATGACCCACAGTCAGATACACCCTGTGAAGTGTAAAACACCCCCACTGTCCTCAGTAATATTAACACACTGACAGAGAACACAGATTAATATTAACAGACTCACTGACACACTGTGTATATCATGACCCACTGTCAGATACACCCTGTGAAGTGTAAAACACCCCCACTGTCCTCGGTAATATTAACACACTGACAGAGTACACAGATTAATATTAACAGACTCACTGACACACTGTGTACATCATGACCCACAGTCAGATAAACCCTGTGAAGTGAAAAACACCCCCACTGTCCTCAGGAATATTAACACACTGACAGAGGACAAAGATTAATATTAACACACTCACTGACACACTGTGTATATCATGACCCACAGTCAGATACACCCTGTGAAGTGTAAAACACCCCCACTGTCCTCAGTAATATTAACACACTGACAGAGAACACAGATTAATATTAACACACTCACTGACACACTGTGTATATCATGACCCACAGTCAGATACACCCTGTGAAGTGTAAAACACCCCCACTCTCCTCAGGAATATTAACACACTGACAGAGAACACAGGTTAATATTAACACACTCACTGACACACTGTGTATATCATGACCCACAGTCAGATACACCCTGTGAAGTGTAAAACACCCCCACTGTCCTCAGGAATATTATCACACTGACAGAGAACACAGATTAATATTAAAACACTCACTGACACACTGTGTATATCATGACCCACAGTCAGATACATCCTGTGAAGTGTAAAACACCCCCACTGTCCTCAGGAATATTAACACACTGACAGAGAACACAGATTAATATTAACACACTCACTGACACACTGAGTACATCATGACCCACAGTCAGATACACCCTGTGAAGTGTAAAACACCCCCACTGTCCTCAGTAATATTAACACACTGACAGAGAACACAGATTAATATTAACACACTCACTGACACACTGTGTATATCATGACCCACAGTCAGTTACACCCGGTGAATTGTAAAACACCCCCACTGTCCTCAGGAATATTAACACACTGACAGAGAACACAGATTAATATTAACACACTCACTGACACACTGTGTATATCATGACCCACAGTCAGATACACCCTGTGAAGTGTAAAACACCCCCACTGTCCTCAGGAATATTAACACACTGACAGAGAACACAGATTAATATTAACACACTCACTGACACACTGTGTATATCATGACCCACAGTCAGATACACCCTGTGAAGTGTAAAACACCCCCACAGTCCTCAGGAATATTAACACACTGACAGAGAACACAGATTAATATTAACACACTCACTGACACACTGTGTACATCATGACCCACAGTCAGATAAACCCTGTGAAGTGTAAAACACCCCCACTGTCCTCAGGAATATTAACACACTGACAGAGAACACAGATTAATATTAACACACTCACTGACACACTGTGTATATCATGACCCACAGTCAGTTACACCCTGTGAAGTGTAAAACACCCCCACTGTCCTCAGGAATATTAACACACTGACAGAGAACACAGATTAATATTAACACTCTCACTGACACATTGTGTATATCATGACCCACAGTCAGATACACCCTGTGAAGTGTAAAACACCCCCACTGTCCTCAGTAATATTAACACACTGACAGAGAACACAGATTAATATTAAAACACTCACTGACACACTGTGTATATCATGACCCACAGTCAGATACACCCTGTGAAATGTAAAACACCCCCACTGTCCTCAGGAATATTAACACACTGACAGAGAACACAGATTAATATTAACACACTCACTGACACACTCTGTATATCATGACCCACAGTCAGATACACCCTGTGAAGTGTAAAACACCCCCACTGTCCTCAGGAATATTAACACACTGACAGAGAACACAGATTAATATTAACACACTCACTGACACACTGTGTATATCATGACCCACAGTCAGATACACCCTGTGAAGTGTAAAACACCCCCACTGTCCTCAGTAATATTAACACACTGACAGAGAACACAGATTAATATTAACACACTCACTGACACACTGTGTATATCATGACACACAGTCAGATACACCCTGTGAAGTGTAAAACACCCCCACTGTCCTCAGTAATATTAACACACTGACAGAGTACACAGATTAATATTAACACACTCGCTGACACACTGTGTATATCATGACCCACAGTCAGATACACCCTGTGAAGTGTAAAACACCCCCACTCTCCTCAGGAATATTAACACACTGACAGAGAACACAGATTAATATTAACACACTCACTGACACACTGTGTATATCATGACCCACAGTCAGATACACCCTGTGAAGTGTAAAACACCCCCACTGTCCTCAGTAATATTAACACACTGACAGAGAACACATATTAATATTAACACACTCACTGACACACTGTGTACATCATGACCCAGAGTCAGATACACCCGGTGAAGTGCAAAACACCCCCACTGTCCTCAGTAATATTAACACACTGACAGAGAACACAGATTAATATTAACACACTCACTGACACACTGTGTACATCATGACCCACAGTCAGATACACCCTGTGAAGTGTAAAACACCCCCACTGTCCTCAGTAATATTAACACACTGACAGAGAACACAGATTAATATTAACACACTCACTGACACACTGTGTACATCATGACCCACAGTCAGATACACCCAGTGAAGTGTAAAACACCCCCACTGTCCTCAGTAATATTAACACACTGACAGAGAACACAGATTAATATTAACAGACTCACTGACACACTGTGTATATCATGACCCACTGTCAGATACACCCTGTGAAGTGTAAAACACCCCCACTGTCCTCGGTAATATTAACACACTGACAGAGTACACAGATTAATATTAACACACTCACTGAAACACTGTGTACATCATGACCCACAGTCAGATACACCCTGTGAAGTGTAAAACACCCCCACTGTCCTCAGGAATATTAACACACTGACAGAGAACACAGATTAATATTAACACACTCACTGACACACTGTGTACATCATGACCCACAGTCAGATACACCCTGTGAAGTGTAAAACACCCCCACTGTCCTCAGGAATATTAACACACTGACAGAGAACACAGATTAATATTAACACACTCACTGACACACTGTGTACATTATGACCCACAGTCAGATACACCCTGTGAAGTGTAAAACATCCCCAAAGCCCTCAGGAATATTAACACACTGACAGAGAACACAAATTAATATTAACACAATCACTGACACACTGTGTATATCATGACCCACAGTCAGATAAACCCTGTGAAGTGTAAAACACCCCCACTGTCCTCAGCAATATTAACACACTGACAGAGAACACAGATTAATATTAACACACTCACTGACACACTGTGTATATCATGATCCACAGTCAGATACACCCTGTGAAGTGTAAAACACCCCCACTGTCCTCAGTAATATTAACACACTGACAGAGAACACAGATAAATATTAACACACTCACTGACACACTGTGTATATCATGACCCACAGTCAGATAAACCCTGTGAAGTGTAAAACACCCCCACTGTCCTCAGTAATATTAACACACTGACAGAGAACACAGATTAATATTAACACACTCACTGACACACTGTGTATATCATGACCCACAGTCAGATAAACCCTGTTAAGTGTAAAGCACCCCCACTGTCCTCAGTGATATTAACACACTGACAGAGAACACAGATTAATATTAACACACTCACTGACACACTGTGTATATCATGACCCACAGTCAGATACACCCTGTGAAGAGTAAAACACCCCCACTGTCCTCAGTAATATTAACACACTGACAGAGAACACAGATTAATATTAACACACTCACTGACACACTGTGTATATCATGACCCACAGTCAGATACACCCTGTGAAGTGTAAAACACCCCCACTGTCCTCAGGAATATTAACACACTGACAGAGAACACAGATTAATATTAACACACTCACTGACACACTGTGTACATCATGACCCACAGTCAGATAAACCCTGTGAAGTGTAAAACACCTCCACTCTCCTCAGTAATATTAACACACTGACAGAGAACACAGATTAATATTAACACAATCACTGACACACTGTGTATATCATGACTCACAGTCAGATAAACCCTGTGAAGTGTAAAACACCCCCACTGTCCTCAGTAATATTAACACAGTGACAGAGAACACTGATTAATATTAACACACTCACTGACACACTGTGTATATCATGACCCACAGTCAGATAAACCCTGTGAAGTGTAAAACACCCCCACTGTCCTCAGTAATATTAACACAGTGACAGAGAACACAGATTAATATTAACACACTCACTGACACACTGTGTATATCATGACCCACAGTCAGATACACCCGGTGAAGTGTAAAACATCACCACTGTCCTCAGGAATATTAACACACTGACAGAGAACACAGATTAATATTAACACACTCACTGACACACTGTGTACATCATGACCCACAGTCAGATAAACCCTGTGAACTGTAAAACACCCCCACTGTCCTCAGGAATATTAACACACTGACAGAGAACACAGATTAATATTAACACACTCACTGACACACTGTGTCTATCATGACCCACAGTCAGTTACACCCTGTGAAGTGTAAAACACCCCCACTGTCCTCAGGAATATTAACATACTGACAGAGAACACAGATTAATATTAACACTCTCACTGACACATTGTGTATATCATGACCCACAGTCAGATACACCCTGTGATGTGTAAAACACCCCCACTGTCCTCAGGAATATTAACACACTGACAGAGAACACAGATTAATATTAACACACTCACTGACACACTGTGTATATCATGACCCACAGTCAGATACACCCTGTGAAGTGTAAAACACCCCCACTGTCCTCAGGAATATTAACACACTGACAGAGAACACAGATTAATATTAACACACTCACTGACACACTGTGTACATCATGACCCACAGTCAGATACACCCGGTGAAGTGTAAAACACCCCCACTGTCCTCAGTAATATTAACACATTGACAGAAAACACAGATTAATATTAACACGCTCACTGACACACTGTGTACATCATGACCCACAGTCAGATACACCCTGTGAAGTGTAAAACACCCCCACTGTCCTCAGTAATATTAACACACTGACAGAGTACACAGATTAATATTAACACACTCACTGACACACTGTGTACATCATGACCCACAGTCAGATACACCATGTGAAGTGTAAAACACACCCACTGTCCTCAGTAATATTAACACCTGACAGAGAACACAGATTAATATTAACACACTCACTGACACACTGTGTACATCATGACCCACAGTCAGATAAACCCTGTGAAGTGTAAAACACCCCCACTGTCCTCAGTAATATTAACACACTGACAGAGAACACAGATTAATATTAACACACTCACTGACACACTGTGTATATCATGACTCACAGTCAGATAAACCCTGTGAAGTGTAAAAAACCCCCACTGTCCTCAGCCATATTAACACACTGACAGAGAACACAGATTAATATTAACACACTCACTGACACACTGTGTACATCATGACCCACAGTCAGATACACCCTGTGAAGTGTAAAACACCCCCACTGTCCTCAGGAATATTAACACACTGACAGAGAACACAGATTAATATTAACACACTTACTGACACACTGTGTATATCATGACCCACAGTCAGATAAACCCTGTGAAGTGTAAAACACCTCCACTGTCCTCAGCCATATTAACACACTGACAGAGAACACAGATTAATATTAACACACTCACTGACACACTGTGTATATCATGACCCACAGTCAGATACACCCTGTGAAGTGTAAAACACCCCCACTGTCCTCAGTAATATTAACACACTGACAGAGAACACATATTAATATTAACACACTCACTGACACACTGTGTACATCATGACCCAGAGTCAGATACACCCGGTGAAGTGTAAAACACCCCCACTGTCCTCAGTAATATTAACACACTGACAGAGAACACAGATTAATATTAACACACTCACTGACACACTGTGTACATCATGACCCACAGTCAGATACACCCTGTGAAGTGTAAAACACCCCCACTGTCCTCAGTAATATTAACACACTGACAGAGAACACAGATTAATATTAACACACTCACTGACACACTGTGTACATCATGACCCACAGTCAGATACACCCAGTGAAGTGTAAAACACCCCCACTGTCCTCAGTAATATTAACACACTGACAGAGAACACAGATTAATATTAACAGACTCACTGACACACTGTGTATATCATGACCCACTGTCAGATCAACCCTGTGAAGTGTAAAACACCCCCACTGTCCTCGGTAATATTAACACACTGACAGAGTACACAGATTAATATTAACACACTCACTGAAACACTGTGTACATCATGACCCACAGTCAGATACACCCTGTGAAGTGTAAAACACCCCCACTGTCCTCAGGAATATTAACACACTGACAGAGAACACAGATTAATATTAACACACTCACTGACACACTGTGTACATCATGACCCACAGTCAGATACACCCTGTGAAGTGTAAAACACCCCCACTGTCCTCAGGAATATTAACACACTGACAGAGAACACAGATTAATATTAACACACTCACTGACACACTGTGTACATTATGACCCACAGTCAGATACACCCTGTGAAGTGTAAAACATCCCCACTGCCCTCAGGAATATTAACACACTGACAGAGAACACAAATTAATATTAACACAATCACTGACACACTGTGTATATCATGACCCACAGTCAGATAAACCCTGTGAAGTGTAAAACACCCCCACTGTCCTCAGCAATATTAACACACTGACAGAGAACACAGATTAATATTAACACACTCACTGACACACTGTGTATATCATGATCCACAGTCAGATACACCCTGTGAAGTGTAAAACACCCCCACTGTCCTCAGTAATATTAACACACTGACAGAGAACACAGATTAATATTAACACACTCACTGACACACTGTGTATATCATGACCCACAGTCAGATAAACCCTGTGAAGTGTAAAACACCCCCACTGTCCTCAGTAATATTAACACACTGACAGAGAACACAGATTAATATTAACACACTCACTGACACACTGTGTATATCATGACCCACAGTCAGATAAACCCTGTTAAGTGTAAAGCACCCCCACTGTCCTCAGTGATATTAACACACTGACAGAGAACACAGATTAATATTAACACACTCACTGACACACTGTGTATATCATGACCCACAGTCAGATACACCCTGTGAAGAGTAAAACACCCCCACTGTCCTCAGTAATATTAACACACTGACAGAGAACACAGATTAATATTAACACACTCACTGACACACTGTGTATATCATGACCCACAGTCAGATACACCCTGTGAAGTGTAAAACACCCCCACTGTCCTCAGGAATATTAACACACTGACAGAGAACACAGATTAATATTAACACACTCACTGACACACTGTGTACATCATGACCCACAGTCAGATAAACCCTGTGAAGTGTAAAACACCTCCACTCTCCTCAGTAATATTAACACACTGACAGAGAACACAGATTAATATTAACACAATCACTGACACACTGTGTATATCATGACTCACAGTCAGATAAACCCTGTGAAGTGTAAAACACCCCCACTGTCCTCAGTAATATTAACACAGTGACAGAGAACACTGATTAATATTAACACACTCACTGACACACTGTGTATATCATGACCCACAGTCAGATAAACCCTGTGAAGTGTAAAACACCCCCACTGTCCTCAGTAATATTAACACAGTGACAGAGAACACAGATTAATATTAACACACTCACTGACACACTGTGTATATCATGACCCACAGTCAGATACACCCGGTGAAGTGTAAAACATCACCACTGTCCTCAGGAATATTAACACACTGACAGAGAACACAGATTAATATTAACACACTCACTGACACACTGTGTACATCATGACCCACAGTCAGATAAACCCTGTGAACTGTAAAACACCCCCACTGTCCTCAGGAATATTAACACACTGACAGAGAACACAGATTAATATTAACACACTCACTGACACACTGTGTCTATCATGACCCACAGTCAGTTACACCCTGTGAAGTGTAAAACACCCCCACTGTCCTCAGGAATATTAACAAACTGACAGAGAACACAGATTAATATTAACACTCTCACTGACACATTGTGTATATCATGACCCACAGTCAGATACACCCTGTGATGTGTAAAACACCCCCACTGTCCTCAGGAATATTAACACACTGACAGAGAACACAGATTAATATTAACACACTCACTGACACACTGTGTATATCATGACCCACAGTCAGATACACCCTGTGAAGTGTAAAACACCCCCACTGTCCTCAGGAATATTAACACACTGACAGAGAACACAGATTAATATTAACACACTCACTGACACACTGTGTACATCATGACCCACAGTCAGATACACCCGGTGAAGTGTAAAACACCCCCACTGTCCTCAGTAATATTAACACATTGACAGAAAACACAGATTAATATTAACACGCTCACTGACACACTGTGTACATCATGACCCACAGTCAGATACACCCTGTGAAGTGTAAAACACCCCCACTGTCCTCAGTAATATTAACACACTGACAGAGTACACAGATTAATATTAACACACTCACTGACACACTGTGTACATCATGACCCACAGTCAGATACACCATGTGAAGTGTAAAACACACCCACTGTCCTCAGTAATATTAACACCTGACAGAGAACACAGATTAATATTAACACACTCACTGACACACTGTGTACATCATGACCCACAGTCAGATAAACCCTGTGAAGTGTAAAACACCCCCACTGTCCTCAGTAATATTAACACACTGACAGAGAACACAGATTAATATTAACACACTCACTGACACACTGTGTATATCATGACTCACAGTCAGATAAACCCTGTGAAGTGTAAAACACCCCCACTGTCCTCAGCCATATTAACACACTGACAGAGAACACAGATTAATATTAAAACACTCACTGACACACTGTGTACATCATGACCCACAGTCAGATACACCCTGTGAAGTGTAAAACACCCCCACTGTCCTCAGGAATATTAACACACTGACAGAGAACACATATTAATATTAACACACTCACTGACACACTGTGTACATCATGACCCAGAGTCAGATACACCCGGTGAAGTGTAAAACACCCCCACTGTCCTCAGTAATATTAACACACTGACAGAGAACACAGATTAATATTAACACACTCACTGACACACTGTGTACATCATGACCCACAGTCAGATACACCCTGTGAAGTGTAAAACACCCCCACTGTCCTCAGTAATATTAACACACTGACAGAGAACACAGATTAATATTAACACACTCACTGACACACTGTGTACATCATGACCCACAGTCAGATACACCCAGTGAAGTGTAAAACACCCCCACTGTCCTCAGTAATATTAACACACTGACAGAGAACACAGATTAATATTAACAGACTCACTGACACACTGTGTATATCATGACCCACTGTCAGATCAACCCTGTGAAGTGTAAAACACCCCCACTGTCCTCGGTAATATTAACACACTGACAGAGTACACAGATTAATATTAACACACTCACTGAAACACTGTGTACATCATGACCCACAGTCAGATACACCCTGTGAAGTGTAAAACACCCCCACTGTCCTCAGGAATATTAACACACTGACAGAGAACACAGATTAATATTAACACACTCACTGACACACTGTGTACATCATGACCCACAGTCAGATACACCCTGTGAAGTGTAAAACACCCCCACTGTCCTCAGGAATATTAACACACTGACAGAGAACACAGATTAATATTAACACACTCACTGACACACTGTGTACATTATGACCCACAGTCAGATACACCCTGTGAAGTGTAAAACATCCCCACTGCCCTCAGGAATATTAACACACTGACAGAGAACACAAATTAATATTAACACAATCACTGACACACTGTGTATATCATGACCCACAGTCAGATAAACCCTGTGAAGTGTAAAACACCCCCACTGTCCTCAGCAATATTAACACACTGACAGAGAACACAGATTAATATTAACACACTCACTGACACACTGTGTATATCATGATCCACAGTCAGATACACCCTGTGAAGTGTAAAACACCCCCACTGTCCTCAGTAATATTAACACACTGACAGAGAACACAGATTAATATTAACACACTCACTGACACACTGTGTATATCATGACCCACAGTCAGATAAACCCTGTGAAGTGTAAAACACCCCCACTGTCCTCAGTAATATTAACACACTGACAGAGAACACAGATTAATATTAACACACTCACTGACACACTGTGTATATCATGACCCACAGTCAGATAAACCCTGTTAAGTGTAAAGCACCCCCACTGTCCTCAGTGATATTAACACACTGACAGAGAACACAGATTAATATTAACACACTCACTGACACACTGTGTATATCATGACCCACAGTCAGATACACCCTGTGAAGAGTAAAACACCCCCACTGTCCTCAGTAATATTAACACACTGACAGAGAACACAGATTAATATTAACACACTCACTGACACACTGTGTATATCATGACCCACAGTCAGATACACCCTGTGAAGTGTAAAACACCCCCACTGTCCTCAGGAATATTAACACACTGACAGAGAACACAGATTAATATTAACACACTCACTGACACACTGTGTACATCATGACCCACAGTCAGATAAACCCTGTGAAGTGTAAAACACCTCCACTCTCCTCAGTAATATTAACACACTGACAGAGAACACAGATTAATATTAACACAATCACTGACACACTGTGTATATCATGACTCACAGTCAGATAAACCCTGTGAAGTGTAAAACACCCCCACTGTCCTCAGTAATATTAACACAGTGACAGAGAACACTGATTAATATTAACACACTCACTGACACACTGTGTATATCATGACCCACAGTCAGATAAACCCTGTGAAGTGTAAAACACCCCCACTGTCCTCAGTAATATTAACACAGTGACAGAGAACACAGATTAATATTAACACACTCACTGACACACTGTGTATATCATGACCCACAGTCAGATACACCCGGTGAAGTGTAAAACATCACCACTGTCCTCAGGAATATTAACACACTGACAGAGAACACAGATTAATATTAACACACTCACTGACACACTGTGTACATCATGACCCACAGTCAGATAAACCCTGTGAACTGTAAAACACCCCCACTGTCCTCAGGAATATTAACACACTGACAGAGAACACAGATTAATATTAACACACTCACTGACACACTGTGTCTATCATGACCCACAGTCAGTTACACCCTGTGAAGTGTAAAACACCCCCACTGTCCTCAGGAATATTAACAAACTGACAGAGAACACAGATTAATATTAACACTCTCACTGACACATTGTGTATATCATGACCCACAGTCAGATACACCCTGTGATGTGTAAAACACCCCCACTGTCCTCAGTAATATTAACACACTGACAGAGAACACAGATTAATATTAACACACTCACTGACACACTGTGTATATCATGACCCACAGTCAGATACACCCTGTGAAGTGTAAAACACCCCCACTGTCCTCAGGAATATTAACACACTGACAGAGAACACAGATTAATATTAACACACTCACTGACACACTGTGTACATCATGACCCACAGTCAGATACACCCGGTGAAGTGTAAAACACCCCCACTGTCCTCAGTAATATTAACACATTGACAGAAAACACAGATTAATATTAACACGCTCACTGACACACTGTGTACATCATGACCCACAGTCAGATACACCCTGTGAAGTGTAAAACACCCCCACTGTCCTCAGTAATATTAACACACTGACAGAGTACACAGATTAATATTAACACACTCACTGACACACTGTGTACATCATGACCCACAGTCAGATACACCATGTGAAGTGTAAAACACACCCACTGTCCTCAGTAATATTAACACCTGACAGAGAACACAGATTAATATTAACACACTCACTGACACACTGTGTACATCATGACCCACAGTCAGATAAACCCTGTGAAGTGTAAAACACCCCCACTGTCCTCAGTAATATTAACACACTGACAGAGAACACAGATTAATATTAACACACTCACTGACACACTGTGTATATCATGACTCACAGTCAGATAAACCCTGTGAAGTGTAAAACACCCCCACTGTCCTCAGCCATATTAACACACTGACAGAGAACACAGATTAATATTAACACACTCACTGACACACTGTGTACATCATGACCCACAGTCAGATACACCCTGTGAAGTGTAAAACACCCCCACTGTCCTCAGGAATATTAACACACTGACAGAGAACACAGATTAATATTAACACACTTACTGAAACACTGTGTATATCATGACCCACAGTCAGATACACCCTGTGAAGTGTAAAACACCCCCACTGTCCTCAGGAATATTAACACACTGACAGAGAACACAGATTAATATTAACACTCTCACTGACACATTGTGTATATCATGACCCACAGTCAGATACACCCTGTGAAGTGCAAGCACCCCCACTGTCCTCAGGAATATTAACACACTGACAGAGAACACAGATTAATATTAACACACTCACTCACACACTGTGTATATCATGACCCACAGTCAGATACACCCTGTGAAGTGCAAAACACCCCCACTGTCCTCAGGAATATTAACACACTGACAGAGAACACAGATTAATATTAACACACTCACTGACACACTGTGTATATCATGACCCACAGTCAGATACACCCTGTGAAGTGTAAAGCACTCCCACTGTCCTCAGTAATATTAACACACTGACAGAGAACACAGATTAATATTAACACACTCACTGACACACTGTGTACATCATGACCCACAGTCAGATACACCCTGTGAAGTGTAAAACACCCCCACTGTCCTCAGTAATATTAACACACTGACAGAGAACACAGATTAATATTAACACACTCACTGACACACTGTGTACATCATGACCCACAGTCAGATACACCCTGTGAAGTGTAAAACACCCCCACTGTCCTCAGTAATATTAACACACTGACAGAGAACACAGATTAATATTAACACACTCACTGACACACTGTGTATATCATGACCCACAGTCAGATACACCCTGTGAAGTGTAAAACACCCCCACTAACCTCAGTAATATTAACACGCTGACAGAGAACACAGATTAATATTAACACACTCACTGACACACTGTGTATATCATGACTCACAGTCAGATAAACCCTGTGAAGTGTAAAACACCCCCACTGTCCTCAGTAATATTAACACACTGACAGAGAACACAGATTAATATTAACACACTCACTGACACACTGTGTATATCATGACTCACAGTCAGATAAACCCTGTGAAGTGTAAAACACCACCACTGTCCTCAGTAATATTAACACACTGACAGAGAACACAGATTAATATTCACACACTCACTGACACACTGTGTACATCATGACCCACAGTCAGATAAACCCTGTGAAGTGTAAAACACCCCCACTGTCCTCAGGAATATTAACACACTGACAGAGAACACAGATTAATATTAACACACTCACTGACACACTGTGTACATCATGACCCACAGTCAGATACACCCGGTGAAGTGTAAAACACCCCCACTGTCCTCAGTAATATTAACACATTGACAGAGAACACAGATTAATATTAACACGCTCACTGACACACTGTGTACATCATGACCCACAGTCAGATACACCCTGTGAAGTGTAAAACACCCCCACTGTCCTCAGTAATATTAACACACTGACAGAGTACACAGATTAATATTAACACACTCACTGACACACTGTGTATATCATGACCCACAGTCAGATACACCCTGTGAAGTGTAAAACACCCCCACTGTCCTCAGGAATATTAACACACTGACAGAGAACACAGATTAATATTAACACACTCACTGACACACTGTGTATATCATGACCCACAGTCAGATACACCCTGTGAAGTGTAAAACACCCCCACTGTCCTCAGTAATATTAACACACTGACAGAGAACACAGATTAATATTAACACACTCACTGACACACTGTGTACATCATGACCCACAGTCAGATAAACCCTGTGAAGTGTAAAACACCCCCACTGTCCTCAGTAATATTAACACACTGACAGAGAACACAGATTAATATTAACACATTCACTGACACACTGTGTACATCATGACCCACAGTCAGATACACCATGTGAAGTGTAAAACACACCCACTGTCCTCAGTAATATTAACACCTGACAGAGAACACAGATTAATATTAACACTCTCACTGACACACTGTGTACATCATGACCCACAGTCAGATAAACCCTGTGAAGTGTAAAACACCCCCACTGTCCTCAGTAATATTAACACACTGACAGAGAACACAGATTAATATTAACACACTCACTGACACACTGTGTATATCATGACTCACAGTCAGATAAACCCTGTGAAGTGTAAAACACCCCCACTGTCCTCAGTAATAATAACACACTGACAGAGAACACAGATTAATATTAACACACTCACTGACACACTGTGTACATCATGACCCACAGTCACATACACCCGGTGAAGTGTAAATCACCCCCACTGTCCTCAGTAATATTAACACACTGACAGAGAACACAGATTAATATTAACACTCTCACTGACACACTGTGTACATCATGACCCACATTCAGATACACCCTGTGAAGTGTAAAACACCCCCGCTGTCCTCGGGAATATTAACACACTGACAGAGAACACAGATTAATATTAACACACTCACTGACACACTGTGTACATCATGACCCACAGTCAGATAAACCCTGTGAAGTGTAAAACACCCCCACTGTCCTCAGTAATATTAACACACTGACAGAGAACACAGATTAATATTAACACACTCACTGACACACTGTGTACATCATGACCCACAGTCAGGTACACCCTGTGAAGTGTAAAACACCCCCACTGTCCTCAGGAATATTAACACACTGACAGAGAACACAGATTAATATTAACACTCTCACTGACACATTGTGTATATCATGACCCACAGTCAGATACACCCTGTGAAGTGTAAAACACCCCCACTGTCCTCAGGAATATTAACACACTGACAGAGAACACAGATTAATATTAACACACTCACTGACACACTGTGTATATCATGACCCACAGTCAGATACACCCTGTGAAGTGTAAAACACCCTCACTGTCCTCAGTAATATTAACACACTGACAGAGTACACAGATTAATATTAACACACTCACTGACACACTGTGTATATCATGACCCACAGTCAGATACACCCTGTGAAGTGTAAAACACCCCCACTGTCCTCAGGAATATTAACACACTGACAGAGAACACAGATTAATATTAACACACTCACTGACACACTGTGTATATCATGACCCATAGTCAGATACACCCTGTGAAGTGTAAAACACCCCCACTGTCCTCAGGAATATTAACACACTGACAGAGAACACAGATTAATATTAACACACTCACTGACACACTGTGTATATCATGACCCACAGTCAGATACACTCTGTGTAGTGTAAAACACCCCCACTGTCCTCAGTAATATTAACACACTGACAGAGAACACAGATTAATATTAACAGACTCACTGACACACTGTGTACATTATGACCCACAGTCAGATAAACCCTGTGAAGTGTAAAATACCCCCCCTGTCCTCAGTAATATTAACACACTGACAGAGAACACAGATTAATATTAACACACTCACTGACACACTGTGTATATCATGACCCACAGTCAGATACACCCTGTGAAGTGTAAAACACCCCCACTGTCCTCAGCAATATTAACACACTGACAGAGAACACAGATTAATATTAACACACTCACTGACACACTGTGTATATCATGACCCACAGTCAGATAAACCCCGTGAAGTGTAAAACACCCCCACTGTCCTCAGTAATATTAACACACTGACAGAGAACACAGATTAATATTAACACACTCACTGACACACTGTGTACATCATGACCCACAGTCAGATACACCCTGTGAAGTGTAAAACACCCCCACTGTCCTCAGTAATATTAACACACTGACAGAGAACACAGATTAATATTAACACACTCACTGAAACACTGTGTACATCATGACCCACAGTCAGATAGACTCTGTGAAGTGTAAAACACCCCCACTGTCCTCAGTAATATTAACACACTGACAGAGAACACAGATTAATATTAACACACTCACTGACACACTGTGTACATCATGACCCACAGTCAGATACACCCTGTGAAGTGTAAAACGCCCCCACTGTCCTCAGTAATATTAGCACACTGACAGAGAACACAGATTAATATTAACACACTCACTGACACACTGTGTATATCATGACCCACAGTCAGATACACCCTGTGAAGTGTAAAACACCCCCACTGTCCTCAGTAATATTAACACACTGACAGAGAACACAGATTAATATTAACACTCTCACTGACACACTGTGTATATCATGACCCACAGTCAGATACACCCTGTGAAGTGTAAAACATCCCCACTGTCCTCAGGAATATTAACACACTGACAGAGAACACAGATTAATATTAACACTCTCACTGACACACTGTGTATATCATGACCCACAGTCAGATACACCCGGTGAAGTGTAAAACACCCCCACTGTCCTCAGGAATATTAACACACTGACAGAGAACACAGAATAATATTAACACACTCACTGACACACTGTGTATATCATGACCCACAGTCAGATACACCCTGTGAAGTGTAAAACACCCCCACTGCCCTCAGGAATATTAACACACTGACAGAGAACACAGATTAATATTAACACACTCACTGACACACTGTGTACATCATGACCCACAGTCAGATACACCCTGTGAAGTGTAAAACACCCCCACTGTCCTCAGGAATATTAACACACTGACAGAGAACACAGATTAATATTAACACACTCACTGACACACTGTGTACATCATGACCCACAGTCAGATACACCCTGTGAAGTGTAAAACACCCCCACTGTCCTCAGTAATATTAACACACTGACAGAGAACACAGATTAATATTAACACACTCACTGACACACTGTGTATATCATGACCCACAGTCAGATACACCCTGTGAAGTGTAAAACACCCCCACTGTCCTCAGTAATATTAACACACTGACAGAGAACACAGATTAATATTAACACACTCACTGACACACTGTGTATATCATGACCCACAGTCAGATACACCCTGTGAAGTGTAAAACACCCCCACTGTCCTCAGGAATATTAACACACTGACAGAGAACACAGATTAATATTAACACACTCACTGACACACTGAGTATATCATGACCCACAGTCAGATACACCCTGTGAAGTGTAAAACACCCCCACTGCCCTCAGGAATATTAACACACTGACAGAGAACACAGATTAATATTAACACACTCACTGACACGCTGTGTACATCATGACCCACAGTCAGATACACCCTGTGAAGTGTAAAACACCCCCACTGTCCTCAGGAATATTAACACACTGACAGAGAACACTGATTAATATTAACACACTCACTGACACACTGTGTACATCATGACCCACAGTCAGATACACCCTGTGAAGTGTAAAACACCCCCACTGTCCTCAGTAATATTAACACACTGACAGATAACACAGATTAATATTAACACACTCACTGACACACTGTGTATATCATGACCCACAGTCAGATACACCCTGTGAAGTGTAAAACACCCCCGCTGTCCTCAGTAATATTAACACACTGACAGAGTACACAGATTAATATTAACACACTCACTGACACACTGTGTATATCATTACCCATAGTCAGATACACCCTGTGAAGTGTAAAACACCCCCACTGTCCTCAGGAATATTAACACACTGACAGAGAACACAGATTAATATTAACACACTCACTGACACACTGTGTATATCATGACCCACAGTCAGATACACCCTGTGAAGTGTAAAACACCCCCGCTGTCCTCAGTAATATTAACACACTGACAGAGTACATAGATTAATATTAACACACTCACCGACACACTGTGTATATCATGACCCATAGTCAGATACACCCTGTGAAGTGTAAAACACCCCCACTGTCCTCAGGAATATTAACACACTGACAGAGAACACAGATTAATATTAACACACTCACTGACACACTGTGTATATCATGACCCACAGTCAGATACACCCTGTGAAGTGTAAAACACCCCCACTGTCCTCAGTAATATTAACACACTGACAGAGAACACAGATTAATATTAACACACTCACTGACACACTGTGTATATCATGACCCACAGTCAGATACATCCTGTGAAGTGTAAAACACCCCCACTGTCCTCAGTAATATTAACACACTGACAGAGAACACAGATTAATATTAACACACTCACTGACACACTGTGTATATCATGACCCACAGTCAGATAAACCCTGTGAAGTGTAAAACACCCCCACTGTCCTCAGTAATATTAACACACTGACAGAGAACACAGATTAATATTAACACACTCACTGACACACTGTGTATATCATGACCCACAGTCAGATAAACCCTGTGAATTGTAAAACACCCCCACTGTCCTGAGTAATATTAGCACACTGACAGAGAACACAGATTAATATTAACACACTCACTGACACACTGTGAACATCATGACCCACAGTCAGATAAACCCTGTGAAGTGTAAAACACCCCCACTGTCCTCAGTAATATTAACACACTGACAGAGAACACAGATTAATATTGACACACTCACTGACACACTGTGTACATCATGACCCACAGTCAGATAAACCCTGTGAAGTGTAAAACACCCCCACTGTCCTCAGTAATATTTACACACTGACTGAGAACACAGATTAATATTAACAGTCTCACTGACACATTGAGTATATCATGACCCACAGTCAGATACACTCTGTGAAGTGTAAAACACCCCCACTGTCCTCAGGAATATTAACACACTGACAGAGAACACAGATTAATATTAACACACTCACTGACACACTGTGTACATCATGACCCACAGTCAGATACACCCTGTGAAGTGTAAAACACCCCCACTGTCCTCAGCAATATTAACACACTGACAGAGAACACAGATTAATATTAACACACTCACTGACACACTGTGTATATCATGACCCACAGTCAGATACACCCTGTGAAGTGTAAAACACCCCCACTGTCCTCAGTAATATTAACACACTGACAGAGAACACAGATTAATATTAACACACTCACTGAAACACTGTGTATATCATGACCCACAGTCAGATACACCCGGTGAAGTGTAAAACACCCCCACTGTCCTCAGCAATATTAACACACTGACAGAGAACACAGATTAATATTAGCACACTCACTGACACACTGTGTATATCATGATCCACAGTCAGATACACCCTGTGAAGTGTAAAACACCCCCACTGTCCTCAGTAATATTAACACACTGACAGAGAACACAGATTAATATTAACACACTCACTGACACACTGTGTATATCATGACCCACAGTCAGATACACCCTGTGAAGTGTAAAACACCCCCACTGTCCTCAGTAATATTAACACACTGACAGAGAACACAGATTAATATTAACACACTCACTGACACACTGTGTACATCATGACCCACAGTCAGATACACCCTGTGAAGTGTAAAACACCCCCACTGTCCTCAGGAATATTAACACAATGACAGAGAAGACAGATTAATATTAACACACTCACTGACACACTGTGCATATCATGACCCACAGTCAGATAAACCCTGTGAAGTGTAAAACACCCCCACTGTCCTCAGGAATATTAACACACTGACAGAGAACACAGATTAATATTAACACACTCACTGACACACTGTGTATATCATGACCCACAGTCAGATACACCCTGTGAAGTGTAAAACACCCCCACTGCACTCAGGAATATTAACACACTGACAGAGAACACAGATTAATATTAACACACTCACTGACACACTGTGTACATCATGACCCACAGTCAGATACACCCTGTGAAGTGTAAAACACCCCCACTGTCCTCAGGAATATTAACACACTGACAGAGAACACAGATTAATATTAACACACTCACTGACACACTGTGTACATCATGACCCACGGTCAGATACACCCTGTGAAGTGTAAAACACCCCCACTGTCCTCAGTAATATTAACACTCTGACAGAGAACACAGATTAATATTAACACACTCACTGACACACTGTGTATATCATGACCCACAGTCAGATACACCCTGTGAAGTGTAAAACACCCCCACTGTCCTCAGTAATATTAACACACTGACAGAGAACACAGATTAATATTAACACACTCACTGAAACACTGTGTATATCATGACCCAGAGTCAGATACACCCTGTGAAGTTGAAAACACCCCCACTGTCCTCAGGAATATTAACACACTGACCAGAGAACACAGATTAATATTAACACACTCACTGACACACTGTGTATATCATGACCCACAGTCAGATACACCCTGTGAAGTGTAAAGCACCCCCACTGCCCTCAGGAATATTAACACACTGACAGAGAACACAGATTAATATTAACACACTCACTGACACACTGTGTACATCATGACCCACAGTCAGATACACCCTGTGAAGTGTAAAACACCCCCACTGTCCTCAGGAATATTAACACACTGACAGAGAACACAGATTAATATTAACACACTCACTGACACACTGTGTACATCATGACCCACAGTCAGATACACCCTGTGAAGTGTAAAACACCCCCACTGTCCTCAGTAATATTAACACACTGACAGATAACACAGATTAATATTAACACACTCACTGACACACTGTGTATATCATGACCCACAGTCAGATACACCCTGTGAAGTGTAAAACACCCCCGCTGTCCTCAGTAATATTAACACACTGACAGAGTACACAGATTAATATTAACACACTCACCGACACACTGTGTATATCATGACCCATAGTCAGATACACCCTGTGAAGTGTAAAACACCCCCACTGTCCTCAGGAATATTAACACACTGACAGAGAACACAGATTAATATTAACACACTCACTGACACACTGTGTATATCATGACCCACAGTCAGATACACCCTGTGAAGTGTAAAACACCCCCGCTGTCCTCAGTAATATTAACACACTGACAGAGTACATAGATTAATATTAACACACTCACCGACTCACTGTGTATATCATGACCCATAGTCAGATACACCCTGTGAAGTGTAAAACACCCCCACTGTCCTCAGGAATATTAACACACTGACAGAGAACACAGATTAATATTAACACACTCACTGACACACTGTGTATATCATGACCCACAGTCAGATACACCCTGTGAAGTGTAAAACACCCCCACTGTCCTCAGTAATATTAACACACTGACAGAGAACACAGATTAATATTAAAATACTCACTGACACACTGTGTATATCATGACCCACAGTCAGATACATCCTGTGAAGTGTAAAACACCCCCACTGTCCTCAGTAATATTAACACACTGACAGAGAACACAGATTAATATTAACACACTCACTGACACACTGTGTATATCATGACCCACAGTCAGATAAACCCTGTGAAGTGTAAAACACCCCCACTGTCCTCAGTAATATTAACACACTGACAGAGAACACAGATTAATATTAACACACTCACTGACACACTGTGTATATCATGACCCACAGTCAGATAAACCCTGTGAATTGTAAAACACCCCCACTGTCCTGAGTAATATTAGCACACTGACAGAGAACACAGATTAATATTAACACACTCACTGACACACTGTGAACATCATGACCCACAGTCAGATAAACCCTGTGAAGTGTAAAACACCCCCACTGTCCTCAGAAATATTAACACACTGACAGAGAACACAGATTAATATTGACACACTCACTGACACACTGTGAACATCATGACCCACAGTCAGATAAACCCTGTGAAGTGTAAAACACCCCCACTGTCCTCAGTAATATTTACACACTGACTGAGAACACAGATTAATATTAACAGTCTCACTGACACATTGAGTATATCATGACCCACAGTCAGATACACCCTGTGAAGTGTAAAACACCCCCACTGTCCTCAGGAATATTAACACACTGACAGAGAACACAGATTAATATTAACACACTCACTGACACACTGTGTACATCATGACCCACAGTCAGATACACCCTGTGAAGTGTAAAACACCACCACTGTCCTCAGCAATATTAACACACTGACAGAGAACACAGATTAATATTAACACACTCACTGACACACTGTGTATATCATGACCCACTGTCAGATACACCCTGTGAAGTGTAAAACACCCCCACTGTCCTCAGTAATATTAACACACTGACAGAGAACACAGATTAATATTAACACACTCACTGACACACTGTGTATATCATGACCCACAGTCAGATACACCCTGTGAAGTGTAAAACACCCCCACTGTCCTCAGGAATATTAACACACTGACAGAGAACACAGATTAATATTAACACTTTCACTGACACACTGTGTACATCATGAGCCACAGTCAGATAAACCCTGTGAAGTGTAAAACACCCCCACTGTCCTCAGGAATATTAACACACTGACAGAGAACACAGATTAATATTAACAGTCTCACTGACACATTGTGTATATCATGACCCACAGTCAGATACACCCTGTGAAGTGTAAAACACCCCCACTGTCCTCAGGAATATTAACACACTGACAGAGAACACAGATTATTATTAACACACTCACTGACACACTGTGTACATCAAGACCCACAGTCAGATACACCCTGTGAAGTGTAAAACACCCCCACTGTCCTCAGCAATATTAACACACTGACAGAGAACACAGATTAATATTAACACACTCACTGACACACTGTGTATATCATGACCCACAGTCAGATACACCCTGTGAAGTGTAAAACACCCCCACTGTCCTGAGGAATATTAACACACTGACAGTGAACACAGATTAATATTAACACACTCACTGACACACTGTGTACATCATGACCCACAGTCAGATACACCCTGTGAAGTGTAAAACACCCCCACTGTCCTCAGGAATATTAACACACTGACAGAGAACACAGATTAATAGTAACACACTCACTGACACACTGTGTATATCATGACCCACAGTCAGATACACCCTGTGAAGTGTAAAATACACCCACTGTCCTCAGGAATATTAACACACTGACAGAGAACACAGATTAATATTAACACACTCACTGACACACTGTGTACATCATGACCCACAGTCAGATACACCCTGTGAAGTGCAAAATACACCCACTGTCCTCAGTAATATTAACACACTGACAGAGAACACAGATTAATATTAACACACTCACTGACACACTGTGTATATCATGACCCACAGTCAGATACACCCTGTGAAGTGTAAAACATCCCCACTGTCCTCAGGAATATTAACACACTGACAGAGAACACAGATTAATATTAACACACTCACTGACACACTGTGTACATCATGACCCACAGTCAGATAAACCCTGTGAAGTGTAAAACACCCCCACTGTCCTCAGTAATATTAACACACTGACAGAGAACACAAATTAATATTAACACACTCACTGACACACTGTGTATATCATGACCCACAGTCAGATACACCCTGTGAAGTGTAAAACATTCCCACTGTCCTCAGTAATATTAACACACTGACAGAGAACACAGATTAATATTAACACACTCACTGACACACTGTGTATATCATGACCCACAGCCAGATACACCCTGTGAAGTGTAAAACATCCCCACTGTCCAGAGTAATATTAACACACTGACAGAGAACACAGATTAATATTAACACACTCACTGACACACTGTGTAAATCATGACCCACAGTCAGATACACCCTGTGAAGTGTAAAACACCCCCACTGTCCTCAGGAATATTAACACACTGACAGAGAACACAGATTAATACTAACACACTCACTGACACACTGTGTATATCATGACCCACAGTCAGATAAACCCCGTGAAGTGTAAAACACCCCCACTGTCCTCAGCAATATTAACACACTGACAGAGAACACAGATTAATAGTAACACACTCACTGACACACTGTGTATATCATGACCCACAGTTAGATACACCCTGTGAAGTGTAAAACACCCCCACTGTCCTCAGCAATATTAACACACTGACAGAGAACACAGATTAATATTAACACACTCACTGACACACTGTGTATATCATGACCGACAGTCAGATACACCCTGTGAAGTGTAAAACATCCCACTGTCCTCAGTAATATTAACACACTGACAGAGTACACAGATTAATATTAACAGACTCACTGACACACTGTGTATATCATGACCCACAGTCAGATACACCCTGTGAAGTGTAAAACACCCCCACTGTCCTCAGGAATATTAACACACTGACAGAGAACACAGATTAATATTAACACACTCACTGACACACTGTGTATATCATGACCCACAGTCAGATACACCCTGTGAAGTGCAAACACCCCCACTGTCCTCAGTAATATTAACACACTGACAGAGTACACAGATTAATATTAACAGACTCACTGACACACTGTGTATATCATGACCCACAGTCAGATACACCCTGTGAAGTGTAAAACACCCTCACTGTCCTCAGTAATATTAACACACTGACAACGAACACAGATTAATATTAACATACTCACTGACACACTGTGTACATCGTGACCCACAGTCAGATACACCCTGTGAAGTGTAAAACACCCCCACTGTCCTCAGTAATATTAACACACTGACAGAGAACACAGATTAATATTAACACACTCACTGACACACTGTGTACATCATGACCCACAGTCAGATACACCCTATGAAGTGTAAAACACCCCCACTGTCCTCAGGAATATTAACTCACTGACAGAGAACACAGATTAATATTAACACACTCACTGACACACTGTGTACATCATGACCCACAGTCAGATACACCCTGTGAAGTGTAAAACACCCCCACTGTCCTCAGTAATATTAACACACTGACAGAGAACACAGATTAATATTAACACACTCACTGACACACTGTGTATATCATGACCCACAGTCAGATAAACCCTGTGAAGTGTAAAACACCCCCACTGTCCTCAGTAATATTAACACACTGACAGATAACACAGATTAATATTAACATACTCACTGACACACTGTGTACATCATGACTCACAGTCAGATACACCCTGTGAAGTGTAAAACACCCCCACTGTCCTCAGGAATATTAACACACTGACAGAGAACACAGATTAATATTAACACACTCACTGACACACTGTGTATATCATGACCCACAGTCAGATACACCCTGTGAAGTGTAAAACACCCCCACTGTCCTCAGTAATATTAACACACTGACAGAGAACACAGATTAATATTAACACACTCACTGACACACTGTGTATATCATGACCCACAGTCAGATACACCCTGTGAAGTGTAAAACACCCCCACTGTCCTCAGGAATATTAACACACTGACAGAGAACACAGATTAATATTAACACACTCACTGACACACTGTGTATATCATGACCCACAGTCAGATACACCCTGTGAAGTGTAAAACACCCCCACTGTCCTCAGTAATATTAACACACTGACAGAGAACACAGATTAATATTAACACACTCACTGACACACTGTGTATATCATGACCCACAGTCAGATACACCCTGTGAAGTGTAGAACACCCCCACTGTCCTCAGGAATATTAACACACTGACAGAGAACACAGATTAATATTGACACACTCACTGACACACTGTGTATATCATGACCCACAGTCAGATACACCCTGTGAAGTGTAAAACACCCCCACTGTCCTCAGTAATATTAACACACTGACAGAGAACACAGATTAATATTAACACACTCACTGACACACTGTGTATATCATGACCCACAGTCAGATACACCCTGTGAAGTGTAAAACACCCCCACTGTCCTCAGGAATATTAACACACTGACAGAGAACACAGATTAATATTAACACACTCACTGACACACTGTGTATATCATGACCCACAGTCAGATACACCCTGTGAAGTGTAAAACACCCCCACTGTCCTCAGTAATATTAACACACTGACAGAGAACACAGATTAATATTAACACACTCACTGACACACTGTGTATATCATGACCCACAGTCAGATACACCCTGTGAAGTGTAAAACATCCCCACTGTCCTCAGTAATATTAACACACTGACAGAGAACACAGATTAATATTAACACACTCACTGACACACTGTGTATATCATGACCCACAGCCAGATAAACCCTGTGAAGTGTAAAACACCCCCACTGTCCTCAGTAATATTAACACACTGACAGAGAACACAGATTAATATTAACACACTTACTGACACACTGTGTACATCATGACCAACAGTCAGATACACCCTGTGAAGTGTAAAACACCCCCACTGTCCTCAGGAATATTAACACACTGACAGAGAACACAAATTAATATTAACACACTCACTGACACACTGTGTATATCATGACCCACAGTCAGATACACCCTGTGAAGTGTAAAACACCCCCACTGTCCTCAGTAATATTAACCCACTGACAGAGAACACAGATTAATATTAACACACTCACTGACACACTGTGTACATCATGACCCACAGTCAGATACACCCTGTGAAGTGTAAAACACCCCCACTGTCCTCAGGAATATTAACACACTGACAGAGAACACAGATTAATATTAACACACTCACTGACACACTGTGTATATCATGACCCACAGTCAGATACACCCTATGAAGTGTAAAACACCCCCACTGTCCTCAGGAATATTAACACACTGACAGAGAACACAGATTAATATTAACACACTCACTGACACACTGTGTATATCATGACCCACAGTCAGATACACCCTATGAAGTGTAAAACACCCCCACTGTCCTCAGTCATATTAACACACTGACAGAGAACACAGATTAATATTAACACACTCACTGACACACTGTGTATATCATGACCCACAGTCAGATACACCCTGTGAAGTGTAAAACACCCCCACTGTCCTCAGGAATATTAACACACTGACAGAGAACACAGATTAATATTAACACACTCACTGACACACTGTGTAGATCATGACCCACAGTCAGATACACCCTGTGAAGTGTAAAACACCCCCACTGTCCTCAGTAATATTAACACACTGACAGAGAACACAGATTAATATTAACACACTCACTGACACACTGTGCATATCATGACCCACAGTCAGATACACCCTGTGAAGTGTAAAACATCCCCACTGTCCTCAGTAATATTAACACACTGACAGAGAACACAGATTAATATTAAAGCACTCACTGACACACTGTGTCTATCATGACCCACAGTCAGATACACCCTGTGAAGTGTAAAACACCCCCACTGTCCTCAGTAATATTAACACACTGACAGAGAACACAGATTAATATTAACACACTCACTGACACACTGTGTACATCATGACCCACAGTCAGATAAACCCTGTGAAGTGTAAAACAGCCCCACTGTCCTCAGGAATATTAACACACTGACAGAGAACACAAATTAATATTAACACACTCACTGACACACTGTGTATATCATGACCCACAGTCAGATACACCCTGTGAAGTGTAAAACACCCCCACTGTCCTCAGTAATATTAACACACTGACAGAGAACACAGATTAATATTAACACACTCACTGACACACTGTGTATATCATGACCCACAGTCAGATAAACCCTGTGAAGTGTAAAACACCCCCACTGTCCTCAGTAATATTAACACACTGACAGAGAACACAGATTAATATTAACACACTCACTGACACACTGTGTACATCATGACCCACAGTCAGATAAACCCTGTGAAGTGTAAAACACCCCCACTGTCCTCAGTAATATTAACACACTGACAGAGAACACAGATTAATATTAACACACTCACTGACACACTGTGTATATCATGACCCACAGTCAGATACACCCTATGAAGTGTAAAAAACCCCAACTGTCCTCAGGAATATTAACACACTGACAGAGAACACAGATTAATATTAACACACTCACTGACACACTGTGAATATCATGACCCACAGTCAGATACACCCTATGAAGTGTAAAACACCCCCACTGTCCTCAGGAATATTAACACACTGACAGAGAACACAGATTAATATTAACACACTCACTGACACACTGTGTATATCATGACCCACAGTCAGATACACCCTATGAAGTGTAAAACACCCGCACTGTCCTCAGGAATATTAACACACTGACAGAGAACACAGATTAATATTAACACAATCACTGACAAACTGTGTATATCATGACCCACAGTCAGATACATCCTATGAAGTGTAAAACACCCCCACTGTCCTCAGTAATATTAACACACTGACAGAGAACACAGATTAATATTAACACACTCACTGACACACTGTGTATATCATGACCCACAGTCAGATACACCCTGTGAAGTGTAAAACATCCCCACTGTCCTCAGTAATATTAACACACTGACAGAGAACACAGATTAATATTAACACACTCACTGACACACTGTGTATATCATGACCCATAGTCAGATACACCCTGTGAAGTGTAAAACACCCCCACTGTCCTCAGGAATATTAACACACTGACAGAGAACACAGATTAATATTAACACACTCACTGACACACTGTGTATATCATGACCCACAGTCAGATACACTCTGTGTAGTGTAAAACACCCCCACTGTCCTCAGTAATATTAACACACTGACAGAGAACACAGATTAATATTAACAGACTCACTGACACACTGTGTACATTATGACCCACAGTCAGATAAACCCTGTGAAGTGTAAAATACCCCCCCTGTCCTCAGTAATATTAACACACTGACAGAGAACACAGATTAATATTAACACACTCACTGACACACTGTGTATATCATGACCCACAGTCAGATACACCCTGTGAAGTGTAAAACACCCCCACTGTCCTCAGCAATATTAACAAACTGACAGAGAACACAGATTAATATTAACACACTCACTGACACACTGTGTACATCATGACCCACAGTCAGATACACCCTGTGAAGTGTAAAACACCCCCACTGTCCTCAGTAATATTAACACACTGACAGAGAACACAGATTAATATTAACACACTCACTGACACACTGTGTATATCATGACCCACAGTCAGATAAACCCCGTGAAGTGTAAAACACCCCCACTGTCCTCAGTAATATTAACACACTGACAGAGAACACAGATTAATATTAACACACTCACTGACACACTGTGTACATCATGACCCACAGTCAGATACACCCTGTGAAGTGTAAAACACCCCCACTGTCCTCAGTAATATTAACACACTGACAGAGAACACAGATTAATATTAACACACTCACTGACACACTGTGTATATCATGACCCACAGCCAGATACACCCTGTGAAGTGTAAAACATCCCCACTGTCCAGAGTAATATTAACACACTGACAGAGAACACAGATTAATATTAACACACTCACTGACACACTGTGTAAATCATGACCCACAGTCAGATACACCCTGTGAAGTGTAAAACACCCCCACTGTCCTCAGGAATATTAACACACTGACAGAGAACACAGATTAATATTAACACACTCACTGACACACTGTGTATATCATGACCCACAGTCAGATAAACCCCGTGAAGTGTAAAACACCCCCACTGTCCTCAGCAATATTAACACACTGACAGAGAACACAGATTAATAGTAACACACTCACTGACACACTGTGTATATCATGACCCACAGTTAGATACACCCTGTGAAGTGTAAAACACCCCCACTGTCCTCAGCAATATTAACACACTGACAGAGAACACAGATTAATATTAACACACTCACTGACACACTGTGTATATCATGACCCACAGTCAGATACACCCTGTGAAGTGTAAAACATCCCACTGTCCTCAGTAATATTAACACACTGACAGAGTACACAGATTAATATTAACAGACTCACTGACACACTGTGTATATCATGACCCACAGTCAGATACACCCTGTGAAGTGTAAAACACCCCCACTGTCCTCAGGAATATTAACACACTGACAGAGAACACAGATTAATATTAACACACTCACTGACACACTGTGTATATCATGACCCACAGTCAGATACACCCTGTGAAGTGCAAACACCCCCACTGTCCTCAGTAATATTAACACACTGACAGAGTACACAGATTAATATTAACAGACCCACTGACACACTGTGTATATCATGACCCACAGTCAGATACACCCTGTGAAGTGTAAAACACCCTCACTGTCCTCAGTAATATTAACACACTGACAACGAACACAGATTAATATTAACATACTCACTGACACACTGTGTACATCGTGACCCACAGTCAGATACACCCTGTGAAGTGTAAAACACCCCCACTGTCCTCAGTAATATTAACACACTGACAGAGAACACAGATTAATATTAACACACTCACTGACACACTGTGTACATCATGACCCACAGTCAGATACACCCTATGAAGTGTAAAACACCCCCACTGTCCTCAGGAATATTAACTCACTGACAGAGAACACAGATTAATATTAACACACTCACTGACACACTGTGTACATCATGACCCACAGTCAGATACACCCTGTGAAGTGTAAAACACCCCCACTGTCCTCAGTAATATTAACACACTGACAGAGAACACAGATTAATATTAACACAGTCACTGACAAACTGTGTATATCATGACCCACAGTCAGATAAACCCTGTGAAGTGTAAAACACCCCCACTGTCCTCAGTAATATTAACACACTGACAGATAACACAGATTAATATTAACATACTCACTGACACACTGTGTACATCATGACTCACAGTCAGATACACCCTGTGAAGTGTAAAACACCCCCACTGTCCTCAGGAATATTAACACACTGACAGAGAACACAGATTAATATTAACACACTCACTGACACACTGTGTATATCATGACCCACAGTCAGATACACCCTGTGAAGTGTAAAACACCCCACTGTCCTCAGTAATATTAACACACTGACAGAGAACACAGATTAATATTAACACACTCACTGACACACTGTGTATATCATGACCCACAGTCAGATACACCCTGTGAAGTGTAAAACACCCCCACTGTCCTCAGGAATATTAACACACTGACAGAGAACACAGATTAATATTAACACACTCACTGACACACTGTGTATATCATGACCCACAGTCAGATACACCCTGTGAAGTGTAAAACACCCCCACTGTCCTCAGTAATATTAACACACTGACAGAGAACACAGATTAATATTAACACACTCACTGACACACAGTGTATATCATGACCCACAGTCAGATACACCCTGTGAAGTGTAGAACACCCCCACTGTCCTCAGGAATATTAACACACTGACAGAGAACACAGATTAATATTGACACACTCACTGACACACTGTGTATATCATGACCCACAGTCAGATACACCCTGTGAAGTGTAAAACACCCCCACTGTCCTCAGTAATATTAACACACTGACAGAGAACACAGATTAATATTAACACACTCACTGACACACTGTGTATATCATGACCCACAGTCAGATACACCCTGTGAAGTGTAAAACACCCCCACTGTCCTCAGGAATATTAACACACTGACAGAGAACACAGATTAATATTAACACACTCACTGACACACTGTGTATATCATGACCCACAGTCAGATACACCCTGTGAAGTGTAAAACACCACCACTGTCCTCAGTAATATTAACACACTGACAGAGAACACAGATTAATATTAACACACTCACTGACACACTGTGTACATCATGACCAACAGTCAGATACACCCTGTGAAGTGTAAAACACCCCCACTGTCCTCAGGAATATTAACACACTGACAGAGAACACAAATTAATATTAACACACTCACTGACACACTGTGTATATCATGACCCACAGTCAGATACACACTGTGAAGTGTAAAACACCCCCACTGTCCTCAGTAATATTAACCCACTGACAGAGAACACAGATTAATATTAACACACTCACTGACACACTGTGTACATCATGACCCACAGTCAGATACACCCTGTGAAGTGTAAAACACCCCCACTGTCCTCAGGAATATTAACACACTGACAGAGAACACAGATTAATATTAACACACTCACTGACACACTGTGTATATCATGACCCACAGTCAGATACACCCTATGAAGTGTAAAACACCCCCACTGTCCTCAGGAATATTAACACACTGACAGAGAACACAGATTAATATTAACACACTCACTGACACACTGTGTATATCATGACCCACAGTCAGATACACCCTATGAAGTGTAAAACACCCCCACTGTCCTCAGTCATATTAACACACTGACAGAGAACACAGATTAATATTAACACACTCACTGACACACTGTGTATATCATGACCCACAGTCAGATACACCCTGTGAAGTGTAAAACACCCCCACTGTCCTCAGGAATATTAACACACTGACAGAGAACACAGATTAATATTAACACACTCACTGACACACTGTGTAGATCATGACCCACAGTCAGATACACCCTGTGAAGTGTAAAACACCCCCACTGTCCTCAGTAATATTAACACACTGACAGAGAACACAGATTAATATTAACACACTCACTGACACACTGTGCATATCATGACCCACAGTCAGATACACCCTGTGAAGTGTAAAACATCCCCACTGTCCTCAGTAATATTAACACACTGACAGAGAACACAGATTAATATTAACACACTCACTGACACACTGTGTCTATCATGACCCACAGTCAGATACACCCTGTGAAGTGTAAAACACCCCCACTGTCCTCAGTAATATTAACACACTGACAGAGAACACAGATTAATATTAACACACTCACTGACACACTGTGTACATCATGACCCACAGTCAGATAAACCCTGTGAAGTGTAAAACAGCCCCACTGTCCTCAGGAATATTAACACCTGACAGAGAACACAAATTAATATTAACACACTCACTGACACACTGTGTATATCATGACCCACAGTCAGATACACCCTGTGAAGTGTAAAACACCCCCACTGTCCTCAGTAATATTAACACACTGACAGAGAACACAGATTAATATTAACACACTCACTGACACACTGTGTATATCATGACCCACAGTCAGATAAACCCTGTGAAGTGTAAAACACCCCCACTGTCCTCAGTAATATTAACACACTGACAGAGAACACAGATTAATATTAACACACTCACTGACACACTGTGTACATCATGACCCACAGTCAGATAAACCCTGTGAAGTGTAAAACACCCCCACTGTCCTCAGTAATATTAACACACTGACAGAGAACACAGATTAATATTAACACACTCACTGACACACTGTGTATATCATGACCCACAGTCAGATACACCCTATGAAGTGTAAAAAACCCCAACTGTCCTCAGGAATATTAACACACTGACAGAGAACACAGATTAATATTAACACACTCACTGACACACTGTGAATATCATGACCCACAGTCAGATACACCCTATGAAGTGTAAAACACCCCCACTGTCCTCAGGAATATTAACACACTGACAGAGAACACAGATTAATATTAACACACTCACTGACACACTGTGTATATCATGACCCACAGTCAGATACACCCTATGAAGTGTAAAACACCCCCACTGTCCTCAGGAATATTAACACACTGACAGAGAACACAGATTAATATTAACACACTCACTGACAAACTGTGTATATCATGACCCACAGTCAGATACATCCTATGAAGTGTAAAACACCCCCACTGTCCTCAGTAATATTAACACACTGACAGAGAACACAGATTAATATTAACACACTCACTGACACACTGTGTATATCATGACCCACAGTCAGATACACCCTGTGAAGTGTAAAACATCCCCACTGTCCTCAGTAATATTAACACACTGACAGAGAACACAGATTAATATTAACACACTCACTGACACACTGTGTATATCATGACCCACAGCCAGATAAACCCTGTGAAGTGTAAAACACCCCCACTGTCCTCAGTAATATTAACACACTGACAGGGAACACAGATTAATATTAACACACTCACTGACACACTGTGTATATCATGACCCACAGTCAGATAAACCCTGTGAAGTGTAAAACACCCCCACTGTCCTCAGAAATATTAACACACTGACAGAGAACACAGATTAATATTAACACACTCACTGACACACTGTGTATGTCATGACCCACAGTCAGATACACCCTGTGAAGTGTAAAACATCCCCACTGTCCTCAGGAATATTAACACACTGACAGAGAACACAGATTAATATTAACACACTCACTGACACACTGTGCATATCATGACCCACAGTCAGATAAACCATGTGAAGTGTACAACACCCCCACTGTCCTCATTAATATTAACACACTGACAGAGAACACAGATTAATATTAACACACTCACTGACACACTGTGTATATCATGACCCACAGTCAGATACACCCTGTGAAGTGTAAAACACCCCCACTGTCATCAGGAATATTAACACACTGACAGAGAACACAGATTAATATTAACACTCTCACTGACACACTGTGTATATCATGACCCACAGCCAGATACACCCTGTGAAGTGTAAAACACCCCCACTGTCCTCAGGAATATTAACACACTGACAGAGAACACAGATTAATATTAACACACTCACTGACACACTGTGTCTATCATGACCCACAGTCAGATAAACCCTGTGAAGTGTAAAACATCCCACTGTCCTCAGTAATATTAACACATTGACAGAGAACACAGATTAATATTAACACACTCACTGACACACTGTGTACATCATGACCCACAGTCAGATACACCCTGTGAAGTGTAAAACACCCCACTGTCCTCGGTAATATTAACACCTGACAGAGAACACAGATTAATATTAACACACTCACTGACACACTGTGTATATCATGACCCACAGTCAGATACACTCTGTGAAGTGCAAAATACCCCCACTGTCCTCAGTAATATTAACACACTGACAGAGTACACAGATTAATATTAACACACTCACTGACACACTGTGTACATCATGACCCACAGTCAGATACACCCTGTGAAGTGTAAAACACCCACACTGTCCTCAGGAATATTAACACACTGACAGAGAACACAGATTAATATTAACACACTCACTGACACACTGTGTACATCATTACTTAGAGTCAGATACACCCTGCGAAGTGTAAAACACCCCCACTGTCCTCAGGAATATTAACACACTGACAGAGAAAACAGATTAATATTAACACACTCACTGACACACTGTGTACATCATGACCCATAGTCAGATAAACCCTGTGAAGTGTAAAACACCCCACTGTCCTCGGTAATATTAACACCTGACAGAGAACACAGATTAATATTAACACACTCACTGACACACTGTGTATATCATGACCCACAGTCAGATACACCCTGTGAAGTGTAAAACACCCCCACTGTCCTCAGTAATATTAACACACTGACAGAGTACACAGATTAATATTAACACACTCACTGACACACTGTGTACATCATGACCCACAGTCAGATACACCCTGTGAAGTGTAAAACATCCCACTGTCCTCAGTAATATTAACACATTGACAGAGAACACAGATTAATATTAACACACTCACTGACACACTGTGTGTATCATGACCCACAGTCAGATAAACCCTGTGAAGTGTAAAACACCCCCACTGTCCTCAGGAATATGAACACACTGACAGAGAACACAGATTAATATTAACACACTCACTGACACACTGTGTACATCATGACCAACAGTCAGATGCACCCTGTGAAGTGTAAAACACCCCCACTGTCCTCTGTAATATTATCACACTGACAGAGAACACAGATTAATATTAACACACTCACTGACACACTGTGTATATCATGACACACAGTCAGATACACCCTGTGAAGTGTAAAACACCCCCACTGTCCTCAGCAATATTAACACACTGACAGAGAACACAGATTAATATTAACACACTCACTGACACACTGTGTATATCATGACCCACAGTCAGATACACCCTGTGAAGTGTAAAACACCCCCACTGTCCTCAGGAATATTAACACACTGACAGAGAACACAGATTAATATTAACACACTCACTGACACACTGTGTACATCATGACCCAGAGTCAGATACACCCTGTGAAGTGTAAAACACCCCCACTGTCCTCAGTAATATTAACACATTGACAGAGAACACAGATTAATATTAACACACTCACTGACACACTGTGTATATCATGACCCACAGTCAGATACACCCGGTGAAGTGTAAAACACCCCCACTGTCCTCAGTAATAATAACACACTGACAGAGAACACAGATTAATATTAACACACTCACTGACACACTGTGTACATCATGACCCACAGTCAGATACACCCTGTGAAGTGTAAAACACCCCCACTGTCCTCAGGAATATTAACACACTGACAGAGAACACAGATTAATATTAACACACTCACTGACACACTGTGGAGATCATGACCCACAGTCAGATGCACTCTGTGAAGTGTAAAACACCCCCACTGTCCTCAGTAATATTGACACATTGACAGAGAACACAGATTAATATTAACACACTCACTGACACACTGTGTATATCATGACCCACAGTCAGATACACCCGGTGAAGTGTAAAACACCCCCACTGTCCTCAGTAATATTAACACACTGACAGAGAACACAGATTAATATTAACACACTCACTGACACACTGTGTCCATCATGACCCACAGTCAGATACACCCTGTGAAGTGTAAAACACCCCCACTGTCCTCAGGAATATTAACACACTGACAGAGAACACAGATTAATATTAACACACTCACTGACACACTGTGTATATCATGACCCACAGTCAGATACACCCGGTGAAGTGTAAAACACCCCCACTGTCCTCAGTAATATTAACACACTGACAGAGAACACAGATTAATATTAACACACTCACTGACACACTGTGTATATCATGACCCACGGTCAGATGCACCCTGTGAAGTGTAAAACACCCCCACTGTCCTCAGTAATATTAACACACTGACAGAGAACACAGATTAATATTAACACACTCACTGACACACTGTGTATATCAAGACTCACAGTCAGATACACCCTGTGAAGTGTAGAACACCCCCACTGTCCTGAGTAATATTAACACACTGACAGAGAACACAGATTAATATTAACACACTCACTGACACACTTTGTACATCATGACCCATAGTCAGATACTCCCTGTGAAGTGTAAAACACCCCCACTGACCTCCGGAATATTAACACACTGACAGAGAACACAGATTAATATTAACACACTCACTGACACACTGTGTATATCATGACCCACAGTCAGATACACCCTGTGAAGTGTAAAACACCCCCACTGTCCTCAGTAATATTAACACACTGACAGAGAACACAGATTAATATTAACACACTCACTGACACACTGTGTATATCATGACCCACAGTCAGATACACCCTGTGAAGTGTAAAACACCCACACTGTCCTCAGGAATATTAACACACTGACAGAGAACACAGATTAATATTAACACACTCACTGACACACTGTGTACATCATTACTTAGAGTCAGATACACCCTGCGAAGTGTAAAACACCCCCACTGACCTCCGGAATATTAACACACTGACAGAGAACACAGATTAATATTAACACACTCACTGACACACTGTGTATATCATGACCCACAGTCAGATACACCCTGTGAAGTGTAAAACACCCCCACTGTCCTCAGTAATATTAACACACTGACAGAGAACACAGATTAATATTAACACACTCACTGACACACTGTGTATATCATGACCCACAGTCAGATACACCCTGTGAAGTGTAAAACACCCACACTGTCCTCAGGAATATTAACACACTGACAGAGAACACAGATTAATATTAACACACTCACTGACACACTGTGTACATCATTACTTAGAGTCAGATACACCCTGCGAAGTGTAAAACACCCCCACTGTCCTCAGGAATATTAACACACTGACAGAGAAAACAGATTAATATTAACACACTCACTGACACACTGTGTACATCATGACCCACAGTCAGATACACCCTGTGAAGTGTAAAACACCCCCACTGTGCTCAGGAATATTAACACACTGCAGAGAACACAGATTAATATTAACACACTCACTGACACACTGTGTAAATCATGACCCACAGTCAGATACACCCTGTGAAGTGTAAAACATCCCCACTGTCCTCAGTAATATTAACACACTGACAGAGAACACAGATTAATATTAACACACTCACTGACACACTTTGTACATCATGACCCATAGTCAGATACACCCTGTGAAGTGTAAAACACCCCCACTGTCCTCAGGAATATTAACACACTGACAGAGAACACAGATTAATATTAACACACTCACTGACACACTGTGTATATCATGACCCACAGTCAGATACACCCTGTGAAGTGTAAAACACCCCCACTGTCCTCAGTAATATTAACACACTGACAGAGAACACAGATTAATATTAACACACTCACTGACACACTGTGTGTATCATGACCCACAGTCAGATACACCCTGTGAAGTGTAAAACACCCCCACTGTCCTCAGGAATATTAACACACTGACAGAGAACACAGATTAATATTAACACACTCACTGACACACTGTGTGTATCATGACCCACAGTCAGATAAACCCTGTGAAGTGTAAAACACCCCCACTGTCCTCAGGAATATGAACACACTGACAGAGAACACAGATTAATATTAACACACTCACTGACACACTGTGTACATCATGACCAACAGTCAGATACACCCTGTGAAGTGTAAAACACCCCCACTGTCCTCTGTAATATTATCACACTGACAGAGAACACAGATTAATATTAACACACTCACTGACACACTGTGTATATCATGACCCACAGTCAGATACACCCTGTGAAGTGTAAAACACCCCCACTGTCCTCAGCAATATTAACACACTGACAGAGAACACAGATTAATATTAACACACTCACTGACACACTGTGTATATCATGACCCACAGTCAGATACACCCTGTGAAGTGTAAAACACCCCCACTGTCCTCAGGAATATTAACACACTGACAGAGAACACAGATTAATATTAACACACTCACTGACACACTGTGTACATCATGACCCAGAGTCAGATACACCCTGTGAAGTGTAAAACACCCCCACTGTCCTCAGTAATATTAACACATTGACAGAGAACACAGATTAATATTAACACACTCACTGACACACTGTGTATATCATGACCCACAGTCAGATACACCCGGTGAAGTGTAAAACACCCCCACTGTCCTCAGTAATAATAACACACTGACAGAGAACACAGATTAATATTAACACACTCACTGACACACTGTGTACATCATGACCCACAGTCAGATACACCCTGTGAAGTGTAAAACACCCCCACTGTCCTCAGGAATATTAACACACTGACAGAGAACACAGATTAATATTAACACACTCACTGACACACTGTGGAGATCATGACCCACAGTCAGATGCACTCTGTGAAGTGTAAAACACCCCCACTGTCCTCAGTAATATTGACACATTGACAGAGAACACAGATTAATATTAACACACTCACTGACACACTGTGTATATCATGACCCACAGTCAGATACACCCGGTGAAGTGTAAAACACCCCCACTGTCCTCAGTAATATTAACACACTGACAGAGAACACAGATTAATATTAACACACTCACTGACACACTGTGTACATCATGACCCACAGTCAGATACACCCTGTGAAGTGTAAAACACCCCCACTGTCCTCAGGAATATTAACACACTGACAGAGAACACAGATTAATATTAACACACTCACTGACACACTGTGTATATCATGACCCACAGTCAGATACACCCGGTGAAGTGTAAAACACCCCCACTGTCCTCAGTAATATTAACACACTGACAGAGAACACAGATTAATATTAACACACTCACTGACACACTGTGTATATCATGACCCACAGTCAGATGCACCCTGTGAAGTGTAAAACACCCCCACTGTCCTCAGTAATATTAACACACTGACAGAGAACACAGATTAATATTAACACACTCACTGACACACTGTGTATATCATGACTCACAGTCAGATACACCCTGTGAAGTGTAGAACACCCCCACTGTCCTGAGTAATATTAACACACTGACAGAGAACACAGATTAATATTAACACACTCACTGACACACTTTGTACATCATGACCCATAGTCAGATACTCCCTGTGAAGTGTAAAACACCCCCACTGACCTCCGGAATATTAACACACTGACAGAGAACACAGATTAATATTAACACACTCACTGACACACTGTGTATATCATGACCCACAGTCAGATACACCCTGTGAAGTGTAAAACACCCCCACTGTCCTCAGTAATATTAACACACTGACAGAGAACACAGATTAATATTAACACACTCACTGACACACTGTGTATATCATGACCCACAGTCAGATACACCCTGTGAAGTGTAAAACACCCACACTGTCCTCAGGAATATTAACACACTGACAGAGAACACAGATTAATATTAACACACTCACTGACACACTGTGTACATCATTACTTAGAGTCAGATACACCCTGCGAAGTGTAAAACACCCCCACTGTCCTCAGGAATATTAACACACTGACAGAGAAAACAGATTAATATTAACACACTCACTGACACAGTGTGTACATCATGACCCACAGTCAGATACACCCTGTGAAGTGTAAAACACCCCCACTGTGCTCAGGAATATTAACACACTGACAGAGAACACAGATTAATATTAACACACTCACTGACACACTGTGTAAATCATGACCCACAGTCAGATACACCCTGTGAAGTGTAAAACATCCCCACTGTCCTCAGTAATATTAACACACTGACAGAGAACACAGATTAATATTAACACACTCACTGACACACTGTGTATATCATGACCCACAGTCAGATACACCCGGTGAAGTGTAAAACACCCCCACTGTCCTCAGTAATATTAACACACTGACAGAGAACACAGATTAATATTAACACACTCACTGACACACTGTGTACATCATGACCCACAGTCAGATACACCCTGTGAAGTGTAAAACACCCCCACTGTCCTCAGGAATATTAACACACTGACAGAGAACACAGATTAATATTAACACACTCACTGACACACTGTGTATATCATGACCCACAGTCAGATACACCCGGTGAAGTGTAAAACACCCCCACTGTCCTCAGTAATATTAACACACTGACAGAGAACACAGATTAATATTAACACACTCACTGACACACTGTGTGTTTCATGACCCACAGTCAGATGCACCCTGTGAAGTGTAAAACACCCCCACTGTCCTCAGTAATATTAACACACTGACAGAGAACACAGATTAATATTAACACACTCACTGACACACTGTGTATATCATGACTCACAGTCAGATACACCCTGTGAAGTGTAGAACACCCCCACTGTCCTGAGTAATATTAACACACTGACAGAGAACACAGATTAATATTAACACACTCACTGACACACTTTGTACATCATGACCCATAGTCAGATACTCCCTGTGAAGTGTAAAACACCCCCACTGACCTCCGGAATATTAACACACTGACAGAGAACACAGATTAATATTAACACACTCACTGACACACTGTGTATATCATGACCCACAGTCAGATACACCCTGTGAAGTGTAAAACACCCCCACTGTCCTCAGTAATATTAACACACTGACAGAGAACACAGATTAATATTAACACACTCACTGACACACTGTGTATATCATGACCCACAGTCAGATACACCCTGTGAAGTGTAAAACACCCACACTGTCCTCAGGAATATTAACACACTGACAGAGAACACAGATTAATATTAACACACTCACTGACACACTGTGTACATCATTACTTAGAGTCAGATACACCCTGCGAAGTGTAAAACACCCCCACTGTCCTCAGGAATATTAACACACTGACAGAGAAAACAGATTAATATTAACACACTCACTGACACACTGTGTACATCATGACCCACAGTCAGATACACCCTGTGAAGTGTAAAACACCCCCACTGTGCTCAGGAATATTAACACACTGACAGAGAACACAGATTAATATTAACACACTCACTGACACACTGTGTAAATCATGACCCACAGTCAGATACACCCTGTGAAGTGTAAACCATCCCCACTGTCCTCAGTAATATTAACACACTGACAGAGAACACAGATTAATATTAACACACTCACTGACACACTTTGTACATCATGACCCATAGTCAGATACACCCTGTGAAGTGTAAAACACCCCCACTGTCCTCAGGAATATTAACACACTGACAGAGAACACAGATTAATATTAACACACTCACTGACACACTGTGTATATCATGACCCACAGTCAGATACACCCTGTGAAGTGTAAAACACCCCCACTGTCCTCAGTACTATTAACACACTGACAGAGAACACAGATTAATATTAACACACTCACTGACACACTGTGTATATCATGACCCACAGTCAGATACACCCTGTGAAGTGTAAAACACCCCCACTGTCCTCAGGAATATTAACACACTGACAGAGAACACAGATTAATATTAACACACTCACTGACACACTGTGTGTATCATGACCCACAGTCAGATAAACCCTGTGAAGTGTAAAACACCCCCACTGTCCTCAGGAATATGAACACACTGACAGAGAACACAGATTAATATTAACACACTCACTGACAAACTGTGTACATCATGACCAACAGTCAGATACACCCTGTGAAGTGTAAAACACCCCCACTGTCCTCTGCAATATTATCACACTGACAGAGAACACAGATTAATATTAACACACTCACTGACACACTGTGTATATCATGACCCACAGTCAGATACACCCTGTGAAGTGTAAAACACCCCCACTGTCCTCAGGAATATTAACACACTGACAGAGAACACAGATTAATATTAACACACTCGCTGACACACTGTGTACATCATGACCCAGAGTCAGATACACCCTGTGAAGTGTAAAACACCCCCACTGTCCTCAGTAATATTAACACATTGACAGAGAACACAGATTAATATTAACACACTCACTGACACACTGTGTATATCATGACCCACAGTCAGATACACCCGGTGAAGTGTAAAACACCCCCACTTTCCTCAGTAATAATAACACACTGACAGAGAACACAGATTAATATTAACACACTCACTGACACACTGTGTACATCATGACCCACAGTCAGATACACCCTGTGAAGTGTAAAACACCCCCACTGTCCTCAGGAATATTAACACACTGACAGAGAACACAGATTAATATTAACACACTCACTGACACACTGTGTATATCATGACCCACAGTCAGATGCACTCTGTGAAGTGTAAAACACCCCCACTGTCCTCAGTAATATTGACACATTGACAGAGAACACAGATTAATATTAACACACTCACTGACACACTGTGTATATCATGACCCACAGTCAGATACACCCGGTGAAGTGTAAAACACCCCCACTGTCCTCAGTAATATTAACACACTGACAGAGAACACAGATTAATATTAACACACTCACTGACACACTGTGTACATCATGACCCACAGTCAGATACACCCTGTGAAGAGTAAAACACCCCCACTGTCCTCAGGAATATTAACACACTGACAGAGAACACAGATTAATATTAACACACTCACTGTCACACTGTGTATATCATGACCCACAGTCAGATACACCCGGTGAAGTGTAAAACACCCCCACTGTCCTCAGTAATATTAACACACTGACAGAGAACACAGATTAATATTAACACACTCACTGACACACTGTGTACATCATGACCCACAGTCAGATACACCCTGTGAAGTGTAAAACACCCCCACTGTCCTCAGGATTATTAACACACTGACAGAGAACACAGATTAATATTAACACACTCAGTGACACACTGTGTATATCATGACCCACAGTCAGATGCACTCTGTGAAGTGTAAAACACCCCCACTGTCCTCAGTAATATTAACACCTGACAGAGAACACAGATTAATATTAACACACTCACTGACACACTGTGTATATCATGACCCACAGTCAGATACACCCTGTGAAGTGTAAAACACCCCCACTGTCCTCAGTAATATTAACACACTGACAGAGAACACAGATTAATATTAACACACTCACTGACACACTGTGTGTATCATGACCCACAGTCAGATAAACCCTGTGAAGTGTAAAACACCCCCACTGTCCTCAGTAATATTAACACACTGACAGAGAACACAGATTAATATTAACACACTCACTGACACACTGTGTACATCATGACCCACAGTCAGATACACCCTGTGAAGTGTAAAACACCCCCACTGTCCTCAGTAATATTAACACACTGACAGAGAACACAGATTAATATTAACACACTCAGTGACACACTGTGTATATCATGACCCACAGTCAGATACACCCTGTGAAGTTTAAAACACCCCCACTGTCCTCAGGAATATTAACACACTGACAGAGAACACAGATTAATATTAACACACTCACTGACACACTGTGTGTATCATGACCCACAGTCAGATAAACCCTGTGAAGTGTAAAACACCCCCACTGTCCTCAGGAATATGAACACACTGACAGAGAACACAGATTAATATTAACACACTCACTGACACACTGTGTATATCATGACCCACAGTCAGATACACCCTGTGAAGTGTAAAACATCCCCACTGTCCTCAGTAATATTAACACACTGACAGAGAACACAGATTAATATTAACACACTCACTGACACACTGTGTACATCATGACCAACAGTCAGATACACCCTGTGAAGTGTAAAACACCCCCACTGTCCTCTGTAATATTATCACACTGACAGAGAACACAGATTAATATTAACACACTCACTGACACACTGTGTATATCATGACCCACAGTCAGATACACCCTGTGAAGTGTAAAACACCACCACTGTCCTCAGGAATATTAACACACTGACAGAGAACACAGATTAATATTAACACACTCACTGACACACTGTGTACATCATGACCCAGAGTCAGATACACCCTGTGAAGTGTAAAACACCCCCACTGTCCTCAGTAATAGTAACACATTGACAGAGAACACAGATTAATATTAACACACTCACTGACACACTGTGTATATCATGACCCACAGTCAGATACACCCGGTGAAGTGTAAAACACCCCCACTGTCCTCAGTAATATTAACACACTGACAGAGAACACAGATTAATATTAACACACTCACTGACACACTGTGTACATCATGACCCACAGTCAGATACACCCTGTGAAGTGTAAAACAACCCCACTGTCCTCAGGAATATTAACACACTGACAGAGAACACAGATTAATATTAACACACTCACTGACAAACTGTGTATATCATGACCCACAGTCAGATACACCCTGTGAAGTGTAAAACACCCCCACTGTCCTCAGGAATATTGACACACTGACAGAGAACACAGATTAATATTAACACACTCACTGACACACTGTGTATATCATGACCCACAGTCAGATGCACCCTGTGAAGTGTAAAACACCCCCACTGTCCTCAGTAATATTAACACCTGACAGAGAACACAGATTAATATTAACACACTCACTGACACACTGTGTACATCATGACCCAGAGTCAGATACACCCTGTGAAGTGTAAAACACCCCCACTGTCCTCAGTAATATTAACACACTGACAGAGAACACAGATTAATATTAACACACTCACTGACACACTGTGTATATCATGACCCACAGTCAGATACACCCTGTGAAGTGTAAAACACCCCCACTGTCCTCAGGAATATTAACATACTGACAGAGAACACAGATTAATATTAACACACTCACTGACACACTGTGTGTATCATGACCCACAGTCAGATAAACCCTGTGAAGTGTAAAACACCCCCACTGTCCTCAGGAATATGAACACACTGACAGAGAACACAGATTAATATTAACACACTCACTGACACACTGTGTATATCATGACCCACAGTCAGATACACCCTGTGAAGTGTAAAACATCCCCACTGTCCTCAGTAATATTAACACACTGACAGAGAACACAGATTAATATTAACACACTCACTGACACACTGTGTACATCATGACCAACAGTCAGATACACCCTGTGAAGTGTAAAACACCCCCACTGTCCTCTGTAATATTATCACACTGACAGAGAACACAGATTAATATTAACACACTCACTGACACACTGTGTATATCATGACCAACAGTCAGATACACCCTGTGAAGTGTAAAACACCCCCACTGTCCTCAGCAATATTAACACACTGACAGAGAACACAGATTAATATTAACACACTCACTGACACACTGTGTATATCATGACCCACAGTCAGATACACCCTGTGAAGTGTAAAACACCCCCACTGTCCTCAGGAATATTAACACACTGACAGAGAACACAGATTAATATTAACACACTCACTGACACACTGTGTACATCATGACCCAGAGTCAGATACACCCTGTGAAGTGTAAAACACCCCCACTGTCCTCAGTAATATTAACACATTGACAGAGAACACAGATTAATATTAACACACTCACTGACACACTGTGTATATCATGACCAACAGTCAGATACACCCTGTGAAGTGTAAAACACCCCACTGTCCTCGGTAATATTAACACCTGACAGAGAACACAGATTAATATTAACACACTCACTGACACACTGTGTACATCATGACCAACAGTCAGATACACCCTGTGAAGTGTAAAACACCCCCACTGTCCTCAGGAATATTAACACACTGACAGAGAACACAGATTAATATTAACACACTCACCGACACACTGTGTATATCATGACCCACAGTCAGATACACCCTGTGAAGTGTAAAACACCCCCACTGTCCTCAGGAATATTAACACATTGACAGAGAACACAGATTAATATTAACACACTCACTGACACACTGTGTACATCATGACCCACAGTCAGATAAACCCTGTGAAGTGTATAACACCCCCACTGTCCTCAGTAATATTAACACACTGACAGAGAACACAGATTAATATTAACACACTCACTGACACACTGTGTACATCATGACCCACAGTCAGATACACCCTGTGAAGTGTAAAACATCCACACTGTCCTCAGTAATATTAACACACTGACAGAGAACACAGATTAATATTAACACACTCACTGACACACTGTGTATATCATCACCCATAGTCAGATACACCCTGTGAAGTGTAAATCACCCCCACTGTCCTCAGGAATATTAACACACTGACAGAGAACACAGATTAATATTAACACACTCACTGACACACTGTGTATATCATGACCCACAGTCAGATACACCCTGTGAAGTGTAAAACACCCCCACTGTCCTCAGTAATATTAACACACTGACAGAGAACACAGATTAATATTAACACACTCACTGACACACTGTGTATATCATGACCCACAGTCAGATACACCCTGTGAAGTGTAAAACATTCCCACTGTCCTCAGTAATATTAGCACACTGACAGAGAAGAAAGATTAATATTAACACACTCACTGACACACTGTGTATATCATGACCCACAGTCAGATACACCCTGTGAAGTGTAAAACACCCCCACTGTCCTCAGGAATATTAACACATTGATAGAGAACACAGATTAATATTAACACATTCACTGACACACTGTGTATATCATGACCCACAGTCAGATACACCCTGTGAATTGTAAAACACCCCCACTGTCCTCAGTAATATTAACACACTGACAGAGAACACAGATTAATATTAACACACTCACTGACACACTGTGTATATCATGACCCACAGTCAGATACACCCTGTGAAGTGTAAAACACCCCCACTGTCCTCAGGAATATTAACACACTGACAGAGAACACAGATTAATATTAACACACTCACTGACACACTGTGTATATCATGACCCACAGTCAGATACACCCGGTGAAGTGTAAAACACCCCCACTGTCCTCAGGAATATTAACACACTGACAGAGAACACAGATTAATATTAACACACTCACTGACACACTGTGTATATCATGACCCACAGTCAGATAAACCCTGTGAAGTGTAAAACACCCCCACTGTCCTCAGGAATATTAACACACTGACAGAGAACACAGATTAATATTAACACACTCACTGACACACTGTGTATATCATGACCCACAGTCAGATAAACCCTGTGAAGTGTAAAACATCACACTGTCCTCAGTAATATTAACACATTGACAGAGAACACAGATTAATATTAACACACTCACTGACACACTGTGTACATCATGACCCACAGTCAGATACACCCTGTGAAGTGTAAAACACCCCACTGTCCTCGGTAATATTAACACCTGACAGAGAACACAGATTAATATTAACACACTCACTGACACACTGTGTATATCATGACCCACAGTCAGATACACCCTGTGAAGTGTAAAACACCCCCACTGTCCTCAGGAATATTAACACACTGACAGAGAACACAGATTAATATTAACACACTCACTGACACACTGTGTATATCATGGCCCATAGTCAGATACACCCTGTGAAGTGTAAAACACCCCCACTGTCCTCAGTAATATTAACACACTGACAGAGTACACAGATTAATATTAACACACTCACTGACACACTGTGACATCATGACCCACAGTCAGATACACCCTGTGAAGTGTAAAACACCCCCACTGTCCTCAGGAATATTAACACACTGACAGAGAACACAGATTAATATTAACACACTCACTGACACACTGTGTACATCATGACCCACAATCAGATACACCCTGTGAAGTGTAAAACACCCCCACTGTCCTCAGGAATATTAACACACTGACAGAGAACACAGATTAATATTAACACACTCACTGACACACTATGTATATCATGACCCACAGTCAGATAAACCCTGTGAAGTGTAAAACACGCCCACTGTCCTCAGTAATATTAACACACTGACAGAGTACACAGACTAATATTAACACACTCACTGACACACTGTGTACATCATGACCCACAGTCAGATACACCCTGTTAAGTGTAAAACACCCCCACTGTCCTCAGCAATATTAACACACTGACAGAGAACACAGATTAATATTAACACACTCACTGACACACTGTGTATATCATGACCCACAGTCAGATACACCCTGTGAAGTGTAAAACACCCCCACTGTCCTCAGTAATATTAACACACTGACAGAGAACACAGATTAATATTAACACACTCACTGACACACTGTGTATATCATGACCCACAGTCAGATACACCCTGTGAAGTGTAAAACATCCCCACTGTCCTCAGTAATATTAACACACTGACAGAGAACACAGATTAATATTAACACACTCACTGACACACTGTGTATATCATGACCCACAGTCAGATACACCCTGTGAAGTGTAAAACACCCCCACTGTCCTCAGTAATATTAACACACTGACAGAGAACACAGATTAATATTAAAACACTCACTGACACACTGTGTATATCATGACCCACAGTCAGATAAACCCTGTGAAGTGTAAAACACCCCCACTGTCCTCAGTAATATTAACACATTGACAGAGAACACAGATTAATATTAACACACTCACTGACACACTGTGTCCATCATGACCCAGAGTCAGATAAACCCTGTGAAGTGTAAAACATCCCACTGTCCTCAGTAATATTAACACATTGACAGAGAACACAGATTAATATTAACACACTCACTGACACACTGTGTACATCATGACCCACAGTCAGATACACCCTGTGAAGTGTAAAACATCCCACTGTCCTCGGTAATATTAACACCTGACAGAGAACACAGATTAATATTAACACACTCACTGACACACTGTGTATATCATGACCCACAGTCAGATACACCCTGTGAAGTGTAAAACACCCCCACTGTCCTCAGGAATATTAACACACTGACAGAGAACACAGATTAATATTAACACACTCACTGACACACTGTGTATATCATGACCCACAGTCAGATACACCCTGTGAAGTGTAAAACACCCCCACTGTCCTCAGTAATATTAACACACTGACAGAGTACACAGATTAATATTAACACACTCACTGACACACTGTGTACATCATGACCCACAGTCAGATACACCCTGTGAAGTGTAAAACACCCCCACTGTCCTCAGGTATATTAACACACTGACAGAGTACACAGATTAATATTAACACACTCACTGACACACTGTGACATCATGACCCACAGTCAGATACACCCTGTGAAGTGTAAAACACCCCCACTGTCCTCAGGAATATTAACACACTGACAGAGAACACAGATTAATATTAACACACTCACTGACACACTGTGTAAATCATGACCCACAGTCAGATACACCCTGTGAAGTGTAAAACACCCCCACTGTCCTCAGGAATATTAACACACTGACAGAGAACACAGATTAATATTAACACACTCACTGACACACTATGTATATCATGACCCACAGTCAGATAAACCCTGTGAAGTGTAAAACACGCCCACTGTCCTCAGTAATATTAACACACTGACAGAGAACACAGACTAATATTAACACACTCACTGACACACTGTGTATATCATGACCCACAGTCAGATACACCCTGTGAAGTGTAAAACACCCCCACTGTCCTCAGTAATATTAACACACTGACAGAGAACACAGATTAATATTAACACACTCACTGACACACTGTGTACATCATGACCCACAGTCAGATACACCCTGTGAAGTGTAAAACACCACCACTGTCCTCAGTAATATTAACACACTGACAGAGAACACAGATTAATATTAACACACTCACTGACACACTGTGTATATCATGACCAACAGTCAGATACACCCTGTGAAGTGTAAAACACCCCCACTGTCCTCAGCAATATTAACACACTGACAGAGAACACAGATTAATATTAACACACTCACTGACACACTGTGTATATCATGACCCACAGTCAGATACACCCTGTGAAGTGTAAAACACCCCCACTGTCCTCAGTAATATTAACACACTGACAGAGTACACAGATTAATATTAACACACTCACTGACACACTGTGTACATCATGACCCACAGTCAGATACACCCTGTGAAGTGTAAAACACCCCCACTGTCCTCAGGTATATTAACACACTGACAGAGTACACAGATTAATATTAACACACTCACTGACACACTGTGACATCATGACCCACAGTCAGATACACCCTGTGAAGTGTAAAACACCCCCACTGTCCTCAGGAATATTAACACACTGACAGAGAACACAGATTAATATTAACACACTCACTGACACACTGTGTACATCATGACCCACAGTCAGATACACCCTGTGAAGTGTAAAACACCCCCACTGTCCTCAGGAATATTAACACACTGACAGAGAACACAGATTAATATTAACACACTCACTGACACACTATGTATATCATGACCCACAGTCAGATAAACCCTGTGAAGTGTAAAACACGCCCACTGTCCTCAGTAATATTAACACACTGACAGAGAACACAGACTAATATTAACACACTCACTGACACACTGTGTATATCATGACCCACAGTCAGATACACCCTGTGAAGTGTAAAACACCCCCACTGTCCTCAGTAATATTAACACACTGACAGAGAACACAGATTAATATTAACACACACACTGCCACACTGTGTACATCATGACCCACAGTCAGATACACCCTGTGAAGTGTAAAACACCACCACTGTCCTCAGTAATATTAACACACTGACAGAGAACACAGATTAATATTAACACACTCACTGACACACTGTGTATATCATGACCAACAGTCAGATACACCCTGTGAAGTGTAAAACACCCCCACTGTCCTCAGCAATATTAACACACTGACAGAGAACACAGATTAATATTAACACACTCACTGACACACTGTGTATATCATGACCCACAGTCAGATACACCCTGTGAAGTGTAAAACACCCCCACTGTCCTCAGTAATATTACCACACTGACAGAGTACACAGATTAATATTAACACACTCACTGACACACTGTGTACATCATGACCCACAGTCAGATACACCCTGTGAAGTGTAAAACACCCCCACTGTCCTCAGGTATATTAACACACTGACAGAGTACACAGATTAATATTAACACACTCACTGACACACTGTGACATCATGACCCACAGTCAGATACACCCTGTGAAGTGTAAAACACCCCCACTGTCCTCAGGAATATTAACACACTGACAGAGAACACAGATTAATATTAACACACTCACTGACACACTGTGTACATCATGACCCACAGTCAGATACACCCTGTGAAGTGTAAAACACCCCCACTGTCCTCAGGAATATTAACACACTGACAGAGAACACAGACTAATATTAACACACTCACTGACACACTGTGTATATCATGACCCACAGTCAGATACACCCTGTGAAGTGTAAAACACCCCCACTTTCCTCAGTAATATTAACACACTGACAGAGAACACAGATTAATATTAACACACTCACTGACACACTGTGTACATCATGACCCACAGTCAGATACACCCTGTGAAGTGTAAAACACCACCACTGTCCTCAGTAATATTAACACACTGACAGAGAACACAGATTAATATTAACACACTCACTGACACACTGTGTATATCATGACCAACAGTCAGATACACCCTGTGAAGTGTAAAACACCCCCACTGTCCTCAGCAATATTAACACACTGACAGAGAACACAGATTAATATTAACACACTCACTGACACACTGTGTATATCATGACCCACAGTCAGATACACCCTGTGAAGTGTAAAACACCCCCACTGTCCTCAGTAATATTAACACACTGACAGAGAACACAGATTAATATTAAAACACTCACTGACATACTGTGTATATCATGACCCACAGTCAGATAAACCCTGTGAAGTGTAAAACACCCCCACTGTCCTCAGAAATATTAACACACTGACAGAGAACACAGATTAATATTAACACACTCACTGACACACTGTGTATATCATGACCCACAGTCAGATACACCCTGTGAAGTGTAAAACACCCCCACTGTCCTCAGGAATATTAACACACTGACAGAGAACACAGATTAATATTAAAACACTCACTGACACACTGTGTATATCATGACCCACAGTCAGATACACCCTGTGAAGTGTAAAACACCCCCACTGTCCTCAGTAATATTAACACACTGACAGAGAACACAGATTAATATTAACACACTCACTGACACACTGTGTATATCATGACCCAGAGTCAGATACACCCTGTGAAGTGTAAAACACCTCCACTGTCCTCAGGAATATTAACACACTGACAGAGAACACAGATTAATATTAACACACTCACTGACACACTGTGTATATCATGACCCACAGTCAGATACACCCTGTGAAGTGTAAAACACCCCCACTGTCCTCAGTAATATTAACACCTGACAGAGAACACAGATTAATATTAACACACTCACTGGCACACTGTGTATATCATGAACCACAGTCAGATACACCCTGTGAAGTGTAAAACACCCCCACTGTCCTCAGTAATATTAACACACTGACAGAGAACACAGATTAATATTAACACGCTCACTCTGGCAGTGCCATAGACATTTATAAGTGCAAAGTAATAGAAACGTTTAACACACCATTCACTTACAATGCCCTGGCCCTTTTTAGCATGCTTGACTATTGGAATGCAAAGGCCTATTGCAGTGTAATTGTACCTCGCAGTACAGGAACCTCTGACAGGGTAATTGTCCCTCGCAGTACAGGAACCTCTGACAGGGTAATTGTACCTCGCAGTGCAGGAACCTCTGACAGGGTAATTGTACCTCGCAGTACAGGAACCTCTGACAGGGTAATTGTACCTCGCAGTACAGGAACCTCTGACAGGGTAATTGTACCTCGCAGTGCAGGAACCTCTGACAGGGTAATTGTACCTCGCAGTACAGGAACCTCTGACAGTGTAATTGTACCTCGCAGTGCAGGAACCTCTGACAGGGTAATTGTACCTCGCAGTACAGGAACCTCTGACAGGGTAATTGTACCTCCCAGTGCAGGAACCTCTGACAGGGTAATTGTACCTCGCAGTACAGGAACCTCTGACAGGGTAATTGTACCTCGCAGTACAGGAACCACTGACAGGGTAATTGTACCTCGCAGTACAGGAACCTCTGACAGGGTAATTGTCCCTCGCAGTACAGGAACCTCTGACAGGGTAATTGTACCTCGCAGTACAGGAACCTCTGACAGGGTAATTGTACCTCGCAGTACAGGAACCTCTGACAGGGTAATTGTACCTCGCAGTACAGGAACCTCTGACAGGGTAATTGTACCTCGCAGTACAGGAACCTCTGACAGGGTAATTGTAGCTCGCAGTACAGGAACCTCTGACAGGGTAATTGTACCTCGCAGTACAGGAACCTCTGACAGGGTAATTGTATCTCGCAGTACAGGAACCTCTGACAGGGTAATTGTACCTCGCAGTACAGGAACCTCTGACAGGGTAATTGTACCTCGCAGTGCAGGAACCTCTGACAGTGTAATTGTACCTCGCAGTGCAGGAACCTCTGACCGGGTAATTGTACCTCGCAGTACAGGAACCTCTGACAGGGTAATTGTACCTCGCAGTGCAGGAACCTCTGACAGGGTAATTGTACCTCGCAGTGCAGGAACCTCTGACAGGGTAATTGTACCTCGCAGTGCAGGAACCTCTGACAGGGTAATTGTACCTCGCAGTACAGGAACCTCTGACAGGGTAATTGTACCTCGCAGTACAGGAACCTCTGACAGGGTAATTGTACCTCGCAGTGCAGGAACCTCTGACAGGGTAATTGTCCCTCTCAGTGCAGGAACCTCTAGCAGCACAATAGCATCTTGCAATGCAGAGGCCTTTCCTGTGCATTTGCCCATGTAATGCAATGGGACTTGCTGTGTAAAATCCAATTGTAATGCAAATTTCCCATGCAGTGCTGCAGCCCCTTGTAGTGCAAAAAACACCTTGAGATGTCATAGAATGTTGCAATGCAGCAAGCATTTGAAATCCCATTGAAGTTCTGGTGCACTAGACCCTTACAATGCAACACAAAAACTTGTAGTACAATAGCCTTTGCAGTACAACATCCACTAACAAAGCAATAGCCCCATGCAGTGCAATCTCCACTCACAGTGCAAAAACAACATGCAATGTAATAGTCTCTAAGAGTGACATAGCAATAACGTGAATAAATGCTATAGCCTTTTGAACACAACAGACCATGATAATTCAATAGCCTCTTGCAGTGCAAAAGCTCTTTGGTGTGCAATAGACCCTGACAATGTATTTTCCCCTTACAGTGCAACAGTTCTATGCTTTGCATAACATGCTTATGGTACAAAAGCCAGGTGCAGTCCAAGAGAAAATTGCCTTTTGATACCCTATTGAAATATAATATCCTCTCACAATGGAAACCATCTCGCAATACAAAATTTCCCTGCAGTGCAATAGCTATTTGTTTTGCAATTGTGACTTTCAATACAATAGGCACTTGCCATGTAACATCCAGTTGCAATGTAATGGAACCATTAGTGTGCATTATCCTTGTATTGCAATAGCCTCTTGCAGTGCAATAGCAGCTTGCAATGCAGGGACCTTTGGTAGTGCAATAACTCCTTCCAATGCAAAGGTCTTTGAGTTTGCAATGGAGCGTGGTGTGCAACATCCACTTGCAATGAAAATGCAAAGGCACCTTGCAATACAAGAACTATTTGCAGAGCAAAAACTCCAGCAATGCAACACGCATTTCATTGCAATAGCGCTTGCAGTCCAACAGTCCCTCCCTTGCAGACTATTATCCTTGCAATATCAGAGCCCCTTTCAATGCAATAGCCCCTTTCAATACAACATCCACATGCAACGAAAGAAAACCAAGAATGTTTGGCAATTCACTGAAACAACTACTTGCAATGCAATAGGGCTAAGTCATGCAATCGCCCATTGATAACATTGCACACTGGCAAAGTAATGGACTTTTACAGAGCAATAGCTCATCGGAGTGCAATTGCCCTTTGCAATGCAATAACCTGAAGCAGTACATTGGGGGCTTACAATACAGTATCCATAATTAATACAATAACACTTTACATTACAATGGCCTCTTACACTGTAATATCATCTTGTAGTGTGAACACTCTTGCAGTTCAATAGCTACGTGCTGGAAAGCAGAAGCCTCTTGCAAAGAAATACCCTTTGTAATTCAATCACCTCTTGCACGGTGACAGCACCTTGCAATGCAGGATACACTGACAGTTTAATAGTCCTTTGTAATTCAATCACCTCTTGCACGGTGACAGCACCTTGCAATGCAGGATACACTGACAGTTTAATAGTCCTTTATAATTCAATCACCTCTTGCACGGTGACAGCACCTTGCAATGCAGGATACACTGACAGTTTAATAGTCCTTTATAATTCAATCACCTCTTGCACGGTGACAGCACCTTGCAATGCAGGATACAATGACAGTTTAATAGTCCTTTGTAATTCAATCACCTCTTGCACGGTGACAGCACCTTGCAATGCAGGATACACTGACAGTTTAATAGTCCTTTGTAATTCAATCACCTCTTGCACGGTGACAGCACCTTGCAATGCAGGATACAATGACAGTTTAATAGTCCTTTGTAATTCAATCACCTCTTGCACGGTGACAGCACCTTGCAATGCAGGATACACTGACAGTTTAATAGTCCTTTGTAATTCAATCACCTCTTGCACGGTGACAGCACCTTGCAATGCAGGATACACTGACAGTTTAATAGTCCTTTGTAATTCAATCACCTCTTGCACGGTGACAGCACCTTGCAATGCAGGATACAATGACAGTTTAATAGTCCTTTATAATTCAATCACCTTTTGCACGGTGACAGCACCTTGCAATGCAGGATACACTGACAGTTTAATAGTCCTTTGTAATTCAATCACCTCTTGCACGGTGACAGCACCTTGCAATGCAGGATACACTGACAGTTTAATAGTCCTTTATAATTCAATCACCTCTTGCACGGTGACAGCACCTTGCAATGCAGGATACAATGACAGTTTAATAGTCCTTTGGAATTCAATCACCTCTTGCACGGTGACAGCGCCTTGCAATGCAGGATACACTGACAGTTTAATAGTCCTTTGTAATTCAATCACCTCTTGCACGGTGACAGCACCTTGCAATGCAGGATACACTGACAGTTTAATAGTCCTTTGTAATTCAATCACCTCTTGCACGGTGACAGCACCTTGCAATGCAGGATACACTGACAGTTTAGTAGTCCTTTATAATTCAATCACCTCTTGCACGGTGACAGCACCTTGCAATGCAGGATACACTGACAGTTTAATAGTCCTTTGTAATTCAATCACCTCTTGCACGGTGACAGCACCTTGCAATGCAGGATACAATGACAGTTTAATAGTCCTTTATAATTCAATCACCTCTTGCACGGTGACAGCACCTTGCAATGCAGGATACACTGACAGTTTAATAGTCCTTTATAATTCAATCACCTCTTGCACGGTGACAGCACCTTGCAATGCAGGATACACTGACAGTTTAATAGTCCTTTGTAATTCAATCACCTCTTGCACGGTGACAGCACCTTGCAATGCAGGATACAATGACAGTTTAAGGACTGGAGAGGCCTTTGACAGTGCAATCACCCTTGCAGTTTAACATCCACATGGAGTCGTCACACAAACCACAGCTGTGATAATACAACAATCTTGAAAATAACTCCAAAGAGCTCCAGAAACCATCTTTGTCTTTAAGGAAAAAAAATCAGCCTTTAATTTACAAAATGAACAATGTATCCAAAATGGCATTGAAAGAAAACAAATCTTGGTCTTTGTGTGTTGAAACTGTCTGACAAGGACAAAGGACAAATGGTCAAAGCTAACAGGTGTCAAATGAACACATCCTATACCATGCTAAAACATTCCTGAATTGAATATCTCCTACTGAAAGAAAGAAGATGTGAAGTCACCATATTCTGGGTCACAGTGCAGTCACCATGGGTCAGAGAGCAGAGTGTCTGCTTCCAGGAGGTACAAGATAACACAGCTTTACATTAAAGTGTCTTTCAGCAAAACATTAACATATTGTTTGTCTTTGCTCCATGACCTTCTGGTCTGTTAGTCTGTGACCTTGTCCTATCAACACCTTCTCTTTTGTTATCTCTTACCCAACCCCCGCTTTACTTGCTTAAAATCTTTTACATTTCTTATATCTGTTAGTTCTGATGAAGGGTCACAGACCTGAAACGTTAACTCCGTTTCTCTCTCCACAGATGTTGCCCGACCTGCTGAGTATTTCCAGCACTCTCTGTTTTTATTAACTCTGTTTCTCTCTCCACAGATGTTGCCCGACCTGCTGAGTATTTCCAGCACTCGCTGTTTTTATTAACTCCGTTTCTCTCTCCACAGATGTTGCCCGACCTGCTGAGTATTTCCAGCACTCGCTGTTTTTATTAACTCCGTTTCTCTCTCCACAGATGTTGCCCGACCTGCTGAGTATTTCCAGCACTCTCTGTTTTTATTAACTCTGTTTCTCTCTACACAGATGTTGCCCGACCTGCTGAATATTTCGAACACTGTCTGTTTTTATGAAATCTGCCTGGAGACGCTGTCAATCAGCCTCTCAATGTAACAGAGTATTGTTTTTGTAACAAGTATTGGTGCCACAGTCTCACAGCTCCAGTGTCCCGGGTTTGGTTCTGTTTACTGCCACAGTCTCACAGCTCCAGTGTCCCGGGTTCGGTTCTGTTTACTGCCACAGCCTCACAGCTCCAGTGACCTGGGTTCGGTTCTGTTTACTGCCACAGTCTCACAGCTCCAGTGTCCCGGGTTCGGTTCTGCGTACTGCCACAGTCTCACAGCTCCAGTGACCTGGGTTCGATTCTGTTTACTGCCACAGTCTCACAGCTCCAGTGACCTGGGTTCGGTTCTGTTTACTGCCACAGTCTCACAGCTCCAGTGACCCGGGTTCGGTTCTGTTTACTGCCACAGTCTCACAGCTCCAGTGACCCGGGTTCGGTTCTGTTTACTGCCACAGTCTCACAGCTCCAGTGACCCGGGTTCGGTTCTGTTTACTGCCACAGTCTCACAGCTCCAGTGACCTGGGTTCGGTTCTGTTTACTGCCACAGTCTCACAGCTCCAGTGTCCCGGGTTCGGTTCTGTTTACTGCCACAGCCTCACAGCTCCAGTGACCCGGGTCCGCTTCTGTTTACTGCCACAGTCTCACAGCTCCAGTGACCCGGGTTCGGTTCTGTTTACTGCCACAGTCTCACAGCTCCAGTGACCTGGGTTCGGTTCTGTTTACTGCCACAGTCTCACAGCTCCAGTGACCTGGGTTCGGTTCTGTTTACTGTCACAGTCTCACAGCTCCAGTGTCCCTGGTTCGGTTCTGTTCACTGCCACAGCCTCACAGCTCCAGTGTCCCGGGTTCGGTTCTGTTTACTGCCACAGTCTCACAGCTCCAGTGACCCGGGTTCGGTTCTGTTTACTGCCACAGTCTCACAGCTCCAGTGACCTGGGTTCGGTTCTGTTTACTGCCACAGTCTCACAGCTCCAGTGACCCGGGTTCGGTTCTGTTTACTGCCACAGTCTCACAGCTCCAGTGACCTGGGTTCGGTTCTGTTTGCTGCCACAGTCTCACAGCACCAGTGTCCCGGGTTCGGTTCTGTTCACTGCCACAGTCTCACAGCTCCAGTGACCCGGGTTCGGTTCTGTTCACTGCCACAGTCTCACAGCTCCAGTGTCCTGGGTTCGGTTCTGTTTACTGCCACAGTCTCACAGCTCCAGTGACCTGGGTTCAGTTCTGTTTACTGCCACAGTCTCACAGCTCCAGTGTCCTGGGTTCGGTTCTGTTTACTGCCACAGTCTCACAGCTCCAGTGTCCTGGGTTCGGTTCTGTTTACTGCCACAGTCTCACAGCTCCAGTGACCTGGGTTCGGTTCTGTTTTTTGCCACAGTCTCACAGCTCCAGTGACCCGGGTTCGGTTCTGTTTACTGCCACAGTCTCACAGCTCCAGTGACCCGGGTTCGGATCTGTTTACTGCCACAGTCTCACAGCTCCAGTGTCCTGGGTTCGGTTCTGTTTACTGCCACAGTCTCACAGCTCCAGTGACCTGGGTTCGGTTCTGTTTACTGCCACAGTCTCACAGCTCCAGTGACCCGGGTTCGGTTCTGGGGACTGCCACAGTCTCACAGCTCCAGTGACCCGGGTTCGGTTCTGGGGACTGCCACAGTCTCACAGCTCCAGTGACCCGGGTTCGGTTCTGTTTACTGCCACAGTCTCACAGCTCCAGTGACGCGGGTTCGGTTCTGTTTACTGCCACAGTCTCACAGCTCCAGTGACCTGGGTTCGGTTCTGTTTACTGCCACAGTCTCACAGCTCCAGTGACCCGGGTTCGGTTCTGGGGACTGCCACAGTCTCACAGCTCCATTGACCTGGGTTCAGTTCTGTTTACTGTCACAGTCTCACAGCTCCAGTGTCCCGGGTTCGGTTCTGTTTACTGCCACAGTCTCACAGCTCCAGTGTCCCGGGTTCGGTTCTGTTTACTGCCACAGTCTCACTGCTCCAGTGACCTGGGTTCGGTTCTGTTTACTGCCACAGTCTCACAGCTCCAGTGACCTGGGCTCGGTTCTGTTTACTGCCACAGCCTCACTGCTCCAGTGACCCGGGTTCGGTTCTGTTTACTGCCACAGCCTCACAGCTCCAGTGACCTGGGTTCGGTTCTGTTTACTGCCACAGTCTCACAGCTCCAGTGATGTGGGTTCGGTTCTGTTTACTGCCACAGTCTCACAGCTCCAGTGTCCCGGGTTCGGTTCTGTTTACTGCCACAGTCTCACAGCTCCAGTGAGCTGGGTTCGGTTCTGTTTACTGCCACAGTCTCACAGCTCCAGTGTCCTGGGTTCGGTTCTGTTTACTGCCACAGTCTCACAGCTCCAGTGACCTGGGTTCGGTTCTGTTTACTGCCACAGTCTCACAGCTCCAGTGACCCGGGTTCGGTTCTGTTTACTGCCACAGTCTCACAGCTCCAGTGACCTGGGTTCGGTTCTGTTTACTGCCACAGTCTCACAGCTGCAGTGTCCCGGGTTCGGTTCTGTTTACTGCCACAGTCTCACAGCTCCAGTGTCCCGGGTTCGGTTCTGTTCACTGCCACAGTCTCACAGCTCCAGTGACCCGGGTTCGGTTCTGTTCACTGCCACAGTCTCACAGCTCCAGTGTCCTGGGTTCGGTTCTGTTTACTGCCACAGTCTCACAGCTCCAGTGACCTGGGTTCAGTTCTGTTTACTGCCACAGTCTCAGAGCTCCAGTGTCCTGGGTTCGGTTCTGTTTACTGCCACAGTCTCACAGCTCCAGTGTCCTGGGTTCGGTTCTGTTTACTGCCACAGTCTCACAGCTCCAGTGACCTGGGTTCGGTTCTGTTTTTTGCCACAGTCTCACAGCTCCAGTGACCCGGGTTCGGTTCTGTTTACTGCCACAGTCTCACAGCTCCAGTGACCCGGGTTCGGTTCTGTTTACTGCCACAGTCTCACAGCTCCAGTGTCCTGGGTTCGGTTCTGTTTACTGCCACAGTCTCACAGCTCCAGTGACCTGGGTTCGGTTCTGTTTACTGCCACAGTCTCACAGCTCCAGTGACCCGGGTTCGGTTCTGGGGACTGCCACAGTCTCACAGCTCCAGTGACCCGGGTTCGGTTCTGGGGACTGCCACAGTCTCACAGCTCCAGTGACCCGGGTTCGGTTCTGTTTACTGCCACAGTCTCACAGCTCCAGTGACCTGGGTTCGGTTCTGTTTACTGCCACAGTCTCACAGCTCCAGTGACCTGGGTTCAATTCTGTTTACTGTCACAGTCTCACAGCTCCAGTGTCCCGGGTTCGGTTCTGTTTACTTCCACAGTCTCACAGCTCCAGTGTCCCGGGTTCGGTTCTGTTTACTGCCACAGTCTCACAGCTCCAGTGTCCCGGGTTCGGTTCTGTTTACTGCCACAGTCTCACTGCTCCAGTGACCTGGGTTCGGTTCTGTTTACTGCCACAGTCTCACAGCTCCAGTGATGTGGGTTCGGTTCTGTTTACTGCCACAGTCTGACAGCTCCAGTGTCCCGGGTTCGGTTCTGTTTACTGCCACAGTCTCACTGCTCCAGTGACCTGGGTTCGGTTCTGTTTACTGCCACAGTCTCACAGCTCCAGTGATGTGGGTTCGGTTCTGTTTACTGCCACAGTCTCACAGCTCCAGTGTCCCGGGTTCGGTTCTGTTTACTGCCACAGTCTCACAGCTCCAGTGACCTGGGTTCGGTTCTGTTTACTGCCACAGTCTCACAGCTCCAGTGACCTGGGTTCTGTTCTGTTTACTGCCACAGTCTCACAGCTCCAGTGACCTGGGTTCGGTTCTGTTTACTGCCACAGTCTCACAGCTCCAGTGACCCGGGTTCGGTTCTGTTTACTGCCACAGTCTCACAGCTCCAGTGACCTGGGTTCGGTTCTGTTTACTGCCACAGTCTCACAGCTCCAGTGACCTGGGTTCGGTTCTGTTTACTGCCACAGTCTCACAGCTCCAGTGACCTGGGTTCAGTTCTGTTTACTGTCACAGTCTCACAGCTCCAGTGTCCCGGGTTCGGTTCTGTTTACTTCCACAGTCTCACAGCTCCAGTGTCCCGGGTTCGGTTCTGTTTACTGCCACAGTCTCACAGCTCCAGTGTCCCGGGTTCGGTTCTGTTTACTGCCACAGTCTCACTGCTCCAGTGACCTGGGTTCGGTTCTGTTTACTGCCACAGTCTCACAGCTCCAGTGATGTGGGTTCGGTTCTGTTTACTGCCACAGTCTCACAGCTCCAGTGTCCCGGGTTCGGTTCTGTTTACTGCCACAGTCTCACTGCTCCAGTGACCTGGGTTCGGTTCTGTTTACTGCCACAGTCTCACAGCTCCAGTGATGTGGGTTCGGTTCTGTTTACTGCCACAGTCTCACAGCTCCAGTGTCCCGGGTTCGGTTCTGTTTACTGCCACAGTCTCACAGCTCCAGTGACCTGGGTTCGGTTCTGTTTACTGCCACAGTCTCACAGCTCCAGTGACCTGGGTTCTGTTCTGTTTACTGCCACAGTCTCACAGCTCCAGTGACCTGGGTTCGGTTCTGTTTACTGCCACAGTCTCACAGCTCCAGTGACCCGGGTTCGGTTCTGTTTACTGCCACAGTCTCACAGCTCCAGTGACCTGGGTTCGGTTCTGTTTACTGCCACAGTCTCACAGCTCCAGTGTCCCGGGTTTGGTTCTGTTTACTGCCACAGTCTCACAGCTCCAGTGTCCCGGGTTCGGTTCTGTTTACTGCCACAGTCTCACAGCTCCAGTGACCTGGGTTCGGTTCTGTTTACTGCCACAGTCTCACAGCTCCAGTGACCTGGGTTCTGTTCTGTTTACTGCCACAGTCTCACAGCTCCAGTGACCCGGGTTCGGTTCTGTTTACTGCCACAGTCTCACAGCTCCAGTGTCCCGGGTTCTGTTCTGGGTGCTGCCTGTGTGGAGTTTGCAAGTTTTCCCTGTGACCATGTGGGTTTCTGCCGGGTGCTCTGGTTTCCTCCCACAGACAAAGACTTGCAGTTTGATTGATAAATTGGCCATTGTAAATGTCCCTAGTCTCGTTAGGTGGTTGGAGGATGGTGGGGATGTGGTAGGGAATATGGGATTAATGTCGGATATATAAATGGGTGGCTGTTGGTCAGCACAGACTCGATGGGCCAAAGGGTCTGTTTCAGTGCAGTATCTCTCTATGATTCTCTTTGTGTAAAGACGTTTCATCCATTTTACACAGACAGATATTTGTCTTCATTGTTAGGATGTGTCTGTCACTAGACCAGCAGATATTGTCCATCCCCAGTTGTCCATTGAGAAGGTGATGCTGGTCCATTACCTTGAACCTCTGCAGTCTGTGTGGTGAAGGTCATCTCACAATGGTGTTGGAGAAGGAGTTACAGCATTTTCACCCAGTCATGATGAAGGAAAGGTGATATATGTCCAACACAACAACAACTTGTATTTATATAGCACCATTAATGTCAGTACATGTTCCAAGTCACTCCTCTCCACCACTCCCCTCCCCCACTCCCCTCCCCAACACCCCAACCCCACTCCCCTCCCCCACTCCCCTCCCCCACTCCCCTCCCCAACACCCCTACCCCACTCCCCTCCCCCACTCCCCTCCCCCACTCCACTCCCCCACTCCACTCCCCCACTCCACTCCCCCACTCCACTCCCCCACTCCCCTCCCCAACACCCCTACCCCACTCCCCTCCCCCACTCCCCTCCCCCAATCCCCTCCCCCACTCCCCTCCCCCACTCCACTCCCCCACTCCCCTCCCCAACACCCCTACCCCACTCCCCTCCCCCACTCCCCTCCCCAACACCCCTACCCCACTCCCCTCCCCCACTCCCCTCCCCCACTCCACTCCCCCACTCCCCTCCCCCACTCCACTCCCCCACTCCACTCCCCAACACCCCTACCCCACTCCCCGACCCCACTCCCCTCCCCCACTCCCCTCCCCCACTCCACTCCCCCACTCCCCTACTCCACTCCCCTCCCCCACACCCCTCCCCAACACCCCTACACCACTCCCCTCCCCCACACCCCTACCCCACTCCCCTCCCCCATTCCCCTCCCCCACTCCCCTCCCCAAACTCCCTCCCCCACTCCCCTCCCCAACACCCCTACCCCACTACCCTCCCCACTCCCCTCCCGCACTCCCCTCCCCAAACTCCCTCCCCACTCCCCTCCCCAAACGCCCCTACCCTACTCCCCTCCCCCACTCCCCTACCCCACTCCCCTCCCCCACTCCCCTCCCCCACTCCCCTCCCCAAGACCCCTCCCCCACTCCCCTCCCCCACTCCCCTCCCCCACTCCACTCCCCACTCCCCTCCCCCACTCCCCTCCCCCACTCCCCTCCCCCACTCCCCTCCCCCAATCCCCTCCCCCACTCCCCTCCCCCACTCCACTCCCCCACTCCCCTCCCCAACACCCCTACCCCACTCCCCTCCCCCACTCCCCTCCCCAACACCCCTACCACACTCCCCTCCCCCACTCCCCTCCCCCACTCCCCTCCCCCACTCCACTCCCCCACTCCCCTCCCCCACTCCACTCCCCCACTCCACTCCCCAACACCCCTACCCCACTCCCCGACCCCACTCCCCTCCCCCACTCCCCTCCCCCACTCCACTCCCCCACTCCCCTACCCCACTCCCCTCCCCCACACCCCTCCCCAACACCCCTACACCACTCCCCTCCCCCACACCCCTACCCCACTCCCCTCCCCCACTCCCCTCCCCCACTCCCCTCCCCAAACTCCCTCCCCCACTCCCCTCCCCAACACCCCTACCCCACTACCCTCCCCACTCCCCTCCCGCACTCCCCTCCCCAAACTCCCTCCCCACTCCCCTCCCCAAACTCCCCTACCCTACTCCCCTCCCCCACTCCCCTACCCCACTCCCCTCCCCCACTCCCCTCCCCCACTCCCCTCCCCAAGACCCCTCCCCCACTCCCCTCCCCCACTCCCCTCCCCCACTCCACTCCCCCACTCCCCTCCCCCACTCCCCTCCCCAACACCCCTACCCCACTCCCCTCCCCACTCCCCTCCCCCACTCCACTCCCCCACTCCCCTACCCCACTCCCCTCCCCCACACCCCTCCCCAACACCCCTACCCCACTCCCCTCCCCCACTCCCCTCCCCCACTCCCCTCCCCAAACTCCCTCCCCCACTCCCCTCCCCAACACCCCTACCCCACTCCCCTCCCCACTCCCCTCCCCCACTCCCCTCACCAAACTCCCTCCCCACTCCCCTCCCCAAACTCCCCTACCCCACTCCACTCCCCCACTCCCCTCCCCCACTCCCCTCCCCAACACCCCTCCCCCACTCCCCTCCCCCACTCCCCTCCCCCACTCCCCTCCCCAAACTCCCTCCCCCACTCCCCTCCCCCGCTCCCCTCCCCCACTCCCCTCCCCAACACCCCTACCCCACTCCCCTCCCCCACTCCCCTCCCTCACTCCCCTCCCCAACACCCCTACCCCACTCCCCTCCCCCACACCCCTGCCCCACACCACTATATCACTCCCCTCCCCCACTCCCCTCCCCAACACCCCTACCCCACTCCCCTCCCCCACTCCCCTCCCCAAACTCCCTCCCCCACTCCCCTCCCCCACACCCCTCCCCCACTCCCCTCCCCCACTCCACTCCCCCACTCCTCTCCACCACTCCTTTCCCCCACTCCACTCCCCCACTCCACTCCCCAACACCCCAACCCCACTCCCCTACCCCACTCCCCTCCCCCACTCCCCTCCCCAACAACCCTACCCCACTCCCCTCCCCCACTCCACTCCCCCACTCCACTCCCCCACTCCACTCCCCCACTCCCCTCCCCAACACCCCTACCCCACTCCCCTCCCCCACTCCCCTCCCCCACTCCACTCCCCCACTCCTCTCCACCACTCCCCTCCCCGATTCCCCTCCCCTACACCCCTACCCCACTCCCATCCCCAACACCCCGACCCCACTCCCCTCCCCCACTCCCCTCCCCCACTCCCCTCCCCCACTCCTCTCCACCACTCCCCTCCCCCATTCCCCTCCCCAACACCCCTACCCCACTCCCATCCCCAACACCCCTACCCCACTCCCCTCCCCCACTCCACTCCCCCACTCTACTCCTCCCACTCCACTTCCCCACAGCGCAATATCACTCCCCTCCCCCACTCCCATCCCCAACACCCCTACCCCACTCCCCTCCCCCACTCCCCTCCCCCACTCCAATCCCCCATTCCCCTCCACCACTCCCCTACCCCACAGCCCTCCCCCGCTCCCCTCCCCCACACCCCTCCCCAAACTCCCTCCCTCACACCCCTCCCCCACTCCCCTACTCCACTCCCCTCACCAGCTCCCCTCCCCCACTCCCCTATGTCAATCCCCTCCCCCACTCCCCAACACAACACCCATCACCCACTCGCCTCCCAAACTTCCCTACTCCACTCCGCTCCCCAAACCCCCTCCCCTATTCCCCCACCCATATCCCCTCCCCAGCTCCCCTTACCCACTCCCCTCCCCCACTCCCCTGCCCCACTCACATCCCTAACTCCCCTCCCCCACTCCCCTCCCCCACTCCACTCCCCAACACCCCTACCCCACTCCTCTTCCCCACTCCCATCCCCAACACCCCTACCCCACTCCCTTCCCCCACTCACCTCCCCCACTCCCCTCCCCCAATCCTCTCCACCACTACCCTCCCCCACTCCACTCCCCCACTCCACTCCTCCCACTCCACTTCCCCACATCACTATTTCACTCCCCTCCCCCACTCCTCTCCCCCACTCACCTCCCCCACTCCAATCCCTCATTCCCCTCCCCCACTCCCTTCCCCAACACCCCTCCCGCACTCCCCACCCCCACTCCCCTGCACCATTCCCCTCCCCCACTCCCCTACCCCACTCCCCTCTCCAGCTCCCCTCCCCCACTCCCCTATGTCAATCCCCTCCCCCACTCCCCTACACCACTCCCTTCCCCCACTCGCCTCCCAAACTTCCCTACTCCACTCCGCTCCCCAAACCCCCTCCCCTATTCCCCTACCCATATCCCCTCCCCAGCTCCCCTTACCCACTCCCCTCCCCCACTCCTCTGCCCCACTCACATCCCTAACTCCCCTCCCCCACTCCCCTCCCCCTCACCTCCCCAACTCCCCTCACTAAGTCCTCCCACTCACCTCCCCCACTCCCCTCCCTAAATCCCCTCCCTCACTCCCCTACCCCACTCACGTCACCAACTTCCCTCCCCCACTCCCCTCCCCCACTCATCTCCCCAACTCCCCCCAACAACTCCCTCCCACTCACCTCCCCCACTCCCCTCCCTAACTCCCCTCCCCAACTCCCCGACGCAACTCACCTCCCTAACTCTGCACGCCAACTCCCCTCCCCAACTCACCTTCCCAACTCCCTCCCACTCACCTGCATAACTCCCCTCCCCCACACCCCACCCCCTCACCTCCACAACTCCACTCACTAACTCCCTCCCACTCACCTCCACAACTCCACTCACTAACTCCCTCCCACTCACCTCCCCCACTCCCCTCCCTATCTCCCCTCCCTCACTCCCCTACCCCTCTCAGATCACCAACTTCCCTCCCCCATTCCCCTCCCCCACTCATCTCCCCAACTCTCCCCACCAACTCCCTCCCACTCACCTCCCCCACTCCTCTCCCTAACTCCCCTCCCTCACACCCCTCCCCAACTCCCCTCACTCACTCCCCTGCCCAACTCCCTCCCACTCACGGTCCCCACTTCCCTATCCCACTCCCCTCCCCCGCTCACCCCCACTCTCCACCCCCACTCCCCTACCCCACTGCGCTCCCCAGCTCCCCTTGCCCACTCCCCGCCCCAACTCCCCTACCCCACTCCCCTCCCCCACTCGCATATATCACACCCCTCCCCCACTCCCCAACACCACTCCCATCCCCCACTCGCCTCCCAAACTTCCCTACTCCACTCCGCTCCCCAAACACCCTCCCCCATTCCCCGACCCAAATCCCATCCCCAGCTCCCCTTACCCACTCCACTCCCCCACACCCCAACCCCACTCACATCCCTAACTCCGCAAGCCCACTCCCCTCCACCACTCACCTCCCCAACTCCCCTCACCAACTCCCTCCCACTCACCTCCTTAACTCCCCTCCCTAACACGCCTCCCCCACTCCCCTCCCCCTCACCTCCCCAACTCCCCTCACTAACTCGCTCCCACTCACCTCCCCCACTCCCCTCCCTAACTCCCCTCCCTCACTCCCTCACCCCACTCCCCTCCCTAACTCCCCTCCCTCACTCCCCCACCCCCCTTACCTCCCCAATCCCCCTCACCAACTCCCTCCCCCTCACCTCACCAACTCCCCTCACTAACTCGCTCTCGCTCACCTCCCCCACTCCCCTCCTCTCCACTCCCCTCCCACACTCGCCTCCCAAACTGCCCTCCTCCATTCCGCTCCCCAACCCCCCTCCCCCATTCCCCTACCCCACTCCCCTCACCAACTCCCCTCCCCCAACCGCCCTCAACCACGACCCTACATCACTCCCATCCCCCACTCCCCTACCCCACTCCCTTTCCATTCCCCTACCCCACACCCCTCCCCCACTCCCCTACCCCACTCCCCTTCCACACCCCTACCCCACTCCACTTTCACTCCCCTTCCCCAGTCCCCTTCCAACTCCCCTCCCCCAATCTCCTTCCCACTCCCCTCCCCCACTCCCCATCAGCTCCCCACCCCCACTCCCCTTCCAACTCTCCTTCCAACTCCACTTCAAACTCCCCTAGCCCAATCTCGTTCCCACTACGCTCCCCCACTCCCCTCCCCCACTGCCCTTCCACTCACCTCCCCCAATCCCATTCCCACTCCCCTCCCTCACTCCCCTTCTCACACCCCTTTGCACTCCCCTCCCCCACTCTCCTACCCCACTCCCCTACCCAATCTCCCTCCGCCACACCCCTGCCCCACTTCCCTACCCCACTCAGCTCACCAGTTCCCCTCCCCCACTCCCCTATGTCATTCCCCTCCCCCACTCCCCTACACCACTCCCATCATCCACTCGCATCCAAAACTTCCCTACTCCACTCCGCTCCCCAAACCCCCTCCCCATTCCCCTACCCAAATCCCCTCCCCAGCTCCCCTCACCCACTCCCCTCCCCCACTCCCCTACCCCACCCACCTCCCTAACTCCGCACCCCCACTCCCCTCCCCCACTCAACTCCCCAACTCCCCTCACTAACTCCCTCCCACTCACCTCCCTAACTCCCCTCCCTAACTCCCCTCCCCCACTCCCCTCCCCCCTCACCTCCCCAACTCCCCTCACTAACTCCCTCCCACTCAACTCCCCTCCCTAACTCCCCTCCCTCACACCCCATCCCCACTCACTTCCCCAACTTCCCTCCCCCACTCATCTCCCCAAATGCCCCCACCAACTTCCTCCCACTCACCTCCCCCAATCCCAATCCCCTCCCCCGCTCACTCCCACTCTCCACCCCCACTCCTCTACCCCACTGCGCTCCCCAGCTCCCCTTGCCCACTCCCCGCCCCAACTCCCCTACCCCACTCCCCTCTCCCACTCCCCTATATCACTCCCCTCCCCCACTCAGCTCCCCCACTCGCCTCCCAAACTTACCTACTCCACTCCGCTCCCCCACCCCGTTCTCCAATACCCCTCCCCTTCCCCTATCCCACTCCCCTCCCCCAAACCCCTACTCCACACTCCTCCCCCATTCCCCTCCCCCAATCTCCTCCCCCACTCCCCTCCCCCAATCTCCGCCCCCACTCCACTCCCCTCCCCCAATCCCCTCCCCTACTCCGCTCCCCAACACCCGCCCCCATTCACCGACCCAAATCCCCTCCCCAAACTCTCCCCTCCACTCCACTCCCCCATGCCCCTCCCCCACTCCCCAACCCCACTCACCTCCCCATCTGCCCTCCCCCAAATCCCTCCCCCACTCCCCTCCCGCACTCACCTCCCCACTCCCCTCCACACACCCACTCCCTTCCTCCACACTCCACTCCCACACCCCTACCCCACTCCCCTCCACACACCCAATCCCCTGCACCACTCCCCACACCCACTCCCCTACCCCAGTCCCCTCACCTTCTCTCCTCCCACAATCTCCTCCCCCACTTCCCTCCACCACTCCCACTCTCTACCCCTCTCCTCTCCCCCTCATCTCTCCTCCCCACTCCCCTTCCCAATCCCCTCCCCCACTCCCCTCCTCTCCACTCCTCTCCACTCCCCTCCCCCACTTGCCTCCCAAACTTCCCTCCTCCATTCCACTCCCCAACCCCCCTCCCCATTCCCTTACCCCACTCCCCTCCCCAACTCCCCTCCCCAACCCCCCTCCACCACTACCCGACATCACACCCCTCCCCCACTCCCCTCCGCTTCACTCCTCTCCACTACCCTCCCCCACTCGCATCATAAACATCCCTCCTCCATACCGCTCCCCAACCCCCCTCCCCATTCCCCTACCCCACTCCCCTCCCCAACTCCCCTCCCCAACCCCCCTCCACCACTACCCTACATCACACCCCTCCCCCACGCCCCAACCCCACTCCCACCCCAAATCTCCTCCTCCACTCCCCTCCCCTACTCCCCATACCCACACCCCTCCCGCACTCCCCTACCCCACTCCATTTCCACTCCCCTTCCCTCTCCCCTTCCAACTCCCCTCCCCCACTCTCCTTTCCACTCCCCTCCCCCACTCCCCTTCCACTCCCCACCCGCACTCCCCTCCCCCACTCCCCTCCCCACATCCCCTCCCCCACTCCCCTCCTCCACGCCATTTTCACTCCCCTCAGCCACATTCCTTCTACGCCCCTCCCCCACACCCCACCCACTCCCCTCCCCCACTCCCCTACTCACACCCACTCCCTTCCTCCACACCCCTCACCAACTCCGCTACCCCACCCCCCCCACACACCCACGCCCCTGCACCACACCCCACCCCCACTCCCCTTTTCCACACCCCACTCCCACTCCCCTACCCCAGTCCCCTTCCCTTCTCTCCTCCCACACTCTCCTCCCCCACTTCCCTCCACCACTCCCACTCTCTACCCCTCTCCTCTCCCCCTCCTCTCCCCTCCCCACTCCCCTTCCCAATCCCCTTCACGACCCCACTCTCCTCCTCTCCACTCCTCTCCTCTCCACTACTCCACTCCCCGCCCCCACTGCCCTTCCACTCCCCTCCCCCACTCCCATTCCCACTCCCCTCCCTCACTCCCCTTCCCACACCCCTACGCACTCCCCTCCCCACTCTCCTTCGCATTCCCCTCCCCCACTCTCCTTCGCACTCTCCTTCCCACTTCACTCCCCCACTTCCCCACTCCCCTCCCCCACTCCCCTTCCAACTCCCCTCCCCCACTCCCCTTCCAACTCCCCTCCCCCACTCCCCTATCCCACACCCCTCCCCCACTCTCCTTCCCACTTTGCTCACCCACTCCCCTCCCCACTCGCCTCCCAAACTTCCCTCCTCCATTCCGCTCCCCAAACCCCCTGCCCATTCCCCTAACACACGACCCTCCCCAACTCCCCTGCCCCAACCACCCTCCACCACTACCCTACATCATTCCCCTCCCACACTCCTCAACCCCACTCCCGTCCCCAAAATCCCACCTCAACTCCCCTCCCCCACTCTCCTTCCCACTTTGCTCGCCCACTCCCCTTCCACTCCCCTCCCCCACTCCCCTCCCCTACTCCCCTTCCACTCCCCTCCCCCCCAATCCCCTTCCACTCCCCTCCCCAAATCCCCTTCCACTCCCCTCCCCACTCCGCTTCCACTCCCCTCCCCCACTACCCTTTCCCACTCCCCTTCCACTCTGCTGTCCCACTCCCCTCCCCCACTCTCCTTCCCACTTTGCTCGCCCACTCCCCTTCCACTCCCCTCCCCCACTCCCCTCCCCCACTCCCCTTCCACTCCCCTCCCCCCAATCCCCTTCCACTCCCCTCCCCAAATCCCCTTCCACTCCCCTCCCCACTCCACTTCCACTCCCCTCCCCCACTCCCCTCCCCCACTCCCCTTCCATTCCCCTCCCCCCCAATCCCCTTCCACTCCCCTCCCCAAATCCCCTTCCACTCCCCTCCCCACTCCGCTTCCACTCCCCTCCCCCACTACCCTTTCCCACTCCCCTTCCACTCTGCTGTCCCACTCCCCTCACCCACTCTCCTTTCCACTTCGCTCCCCCAGTCCCCTCCCCACGCCCCTCCCACACTCCCCTCCCCCACTCCCCCACTCCCCCACTCCCCCACACCCCCTCCCCCACTCCCCCACACCCCCTCCCCCACTCCCCTCCCCCACACCCCTTCCATTCCCCTCCCCCCCAATCCCCTTCCACTCCCCTCCCCAAATCCCCTTCCACTCCCCTCCCCACTCCGCTTCCACTCCCCTCCCCCACTACCCTTTCCCACTCCCCTTCCACTCTGCTGTCCCACTCCCCTCACCCACTCTCCTTTCCACTTCGCTCCCCCAGTCCCCTCCCCACGCCCCTCCCACACTCCCCTCCCCCACTCTCCCACTCCCCCACTCCCCTCCACCACCCCACTCCCCCACACCCCCTCCCCCACTCCCCTCCCCCACTCCCCTTCCACTCCCCTCCCCCACTACCCTTTCCACTCCCCTCACCCACTCACCGTCCCCCACATCCCTCCTCCACTCCGCTCCCCTTCAACACTCCCACACTCCCTTTACACACTTCCCTCTGAAACTCCCACTCGCTACCCCTCTCCTCCCTCCGCTCCCCTCCACCTTCCGCTTACCACGCCCCTCTCCCACAGCCTCCCCATTCCCATCCTCTCCCCTCCACACTCCCCTTGCCATTCCCATCGCTCACAGCCTCCTCACTTATACTGTTCATCTGGTAACATGTCCCGTGTATATTAAACCATCAGGGGAACACACTCTCCTCACTGATACTGTTCACCTGTTGACATGTCCGGTGTATATTAAACAATCAGGGGAACACACTCTCCTCACTTATACTGTTCACCTGGTGACATGTCCTGTGTATATTAAACCATCAGGGGAACTCACTCTCCTCACTTATACTGTTCACCTGGTGACATGTCCCGTGTATATTAAACCATCAGGGGAACACACTCTCCTCACTTATACTGTTCACCTGGTAACATGTCCCGTGTATATTAAACCATCAGGGGAACACACTCTCCTCACTTATACTGTTCACCTGGTAACATGTCCCGTGTGTATTAAACCATCAGGGGAACACACTCTCCTCACTTATACTGTTCACCTGGTAACATGTCCTGTGTATATTAAACAATCAGGGGAACACACTCTCCTCACTTATACTGTTCACCTGGTAACATGTCCTGTGTATATTAAACAATCAGGGGAACACACTCTCCTCACTTATACTGTTCACCTGGTGACATGTCCCGTGGATATAAAACCATCAGGGGAACGCACTCTCCTCACTTATACTGTTCACCTGGTAACATGTCCTGTGTATATTAAACCATCAGGGGAACACACTCTCCTCACTTATACTGTTCACCTGGTGACATGTCCCGTGTATATTAAACCATCAGGGGAACACACTTTCCTCAATTATACTGTTCACCTGGTAACATGTCTCGTGTATATTAAACCATCAGGGGAACACACTCTCCTCACTTATACTGTTCACCTGGTAACTTGTCCCGTGTCTATTCAAACATTACGGGAACACACTCTCCTCACATATACTGTTCATCTGGTAACATGTCCCGTGTGTATTAAACAATCAGGGGAACACACTCTCCTCACTTATACTGTTCATCTGGTAACATGTCCCGTGTGTATTAAACAATCAGGGGAACACACTCTCCTCACTTACACTGTTCACCTGGTAACATGTCCCGTGTGTATTAAAACATCAGGGGAACACCCTCTCCTCACTTATGCTATTCACCTGGTAACATGTCTCGTGTACATTAAACCATCAGGGGAACACACTCTCCTCACTTACACTGTTCACCTGGTAACATGTCCCGTGTGTATTAAACCATCAGGGGAACACACTCTACTCACTTAAACTGTTCACCTGGTAACATGTCCCGTGAGTATTAAACAATCAGGGGAACACACTCTCCTCAGTTATACTGTTCACCTGGTAACATGTCCTGTGTGTATTAAACCATCAGGGGAACACACTCTCCTCAATTATACTGTTCACCTGTTAACATGTCTCGTGTATATTAAACCATCAGGGGAAAACACTCTCCTCACTTCTACTGTTCACCTGGTAAAATGTCCCGTGTATATTAAACAATCAGGGGAACACACTCTCTTCACTTATACTGTTCACCTGGTAACATGTCCTGTGTGTATTAAAACATTAGGGGAACACACTCTCCTCACTTATACTGTTCATCTGGTAACATGTCCCGTGTGTATTAAACAATCAGGGGAACACACTCTCCTCACTTACACTGTTCACCTGGTAACATGTCCCGTGTGTATTAAAACATCAGGGGAACACCCTCTCCTCACTTATGCTATTCACCTGGTAACATGTCTCGTGTACATTAAACCATCAGGGGAACACACTCTCCTCACTTACACTGTTCACCTGGTAACATGTCCCGTGTGTATTAAACCATCAGGGGAACACACTCTACTCACTTAAACTGTTCACCTGGTAAAATGTCCCGTGTATATTAAACAATCAGGGGAACACACTCTCCTCACATATACTGTTCACCTGGTAACATGTCCTGTGTGTATTAAACCATCAGGGGAACACACTCTCCTCAGTTATACTGTTCACCTGGTAACATGTCCTGTGTGTATTAAACCATCAGGGGAACACACTCTCCTCAATTATACTGTTCACCTGGTAACATGTCTCGTGCATATTAAACCATCAGGGGAACACACTCTCCTCACTTATACTGTTCACCTGGTAACTTGTCCCGTGTCTATTAAAACATTAGGGGAACACACTCTCCTCACTTATACTGTTCATCTGGTAACATGTCCCGTGTGTATTAAACAATCAGGGGAACACACTCTCCTCACTTACACTGTTCACCTGGTAACATGTCCCGTGTGTATTAAAACATCAGGGGAACACCCTCTCCTCACTTATGCTATTCACCTGGTAACATGTCTCGTGTACATTAAACCATCAGGGGAACACACTCTCCTCACTTACACTGTTCACCTGGTAACATGTCCCGTGTGTATTAAACCATCAGGGGAACAAACTCTACTCACTTAAACTGTTCACCTGGTAACATGTCCCGTGAGTATTAAACAATCAGGGGAACACACTCTCCTCAGTTATACTGTTCACCTGGTAACATGTCCTGTGTGTATTAAACCATCAGGGGAACACACTCTCCTCAATTATACTGTTCACCTGGTAACATGTCTCGTGTATATTAAACCATCAGGGGAACACACTCTCCTCACTTCTACTGTTCACCTGTTAAAATGTCCCGTGCATATTAAACAATCAGGGGAACACACTCTCTTCACTTATACTGTTCACCTGGTAACATGTCCTGTATGTATTAAACCATCCGGGGAACACACTCTCCTCAGTTATACTGTTCACCTGGTAACATGTCCTGTGTGTATTAAACCATCAGGGGAACACACTCTCCTCACTTCCACTGTTCACCTGGTAACATGTCCCGTGTGTATTAAAACATCAGGGGAACACCCTCTCCTCACTTATGCTATTCACCTGGTAACATGTCTCGTGTACATTAAACCATCAGGGGAACACACTCTCCTCACTTACACTGTTCACCTGGTAACATGTCCAGTGTGTATTAAACCATCAGGGGAACACACTCTACTCACTTAAACTGTTCACCTGGTAACATGTCCCGTGAGTATTAAACAATCAGGGGAACACACTCTCCTCAGTTATACTGTTCACCTGGTAACATGTCCTGTGTGTATTAAACCATCAGGGGAACACACTCTCCTCAGATATACTGTTCACCTGGTAACATGTCCTTTGTGTATTAAACCATCAGGGGAACACACTCTCCTCAATTATACTGTTCACCTGGTAACATGTCTCGTGTATATTAAACCATCAGGGGAACACACTCTCCTCACTTATACTGTTCACCTGGTAACATGTCTCGTGTATATTAAACCATCAGGGGAACACACTCTCCTCACTTATACTGTTCACCTGGTAACTTGTCACGTGTCTATTAAAACATTAGGGGAACACACTCTCCTCACTTATACTGTTCATCTGGTACATGTCCCGTGTGTATTAAACAATCAGGGGAACACACTCTCCTCACTTACACTGTTCACCTGGTAACATGTCCAGTGTGTATTAAACCATCAGGGGAACACTCTCTACTCACTTAAACTGTTCACCTGGTAACATGTCCCGTGAGTATTAAACCATCAGGGGAACACACTCTCCTCACTTATACTGTTCACCTGGTAACATGTCTCGTGTATATTAAACCATCAGGGGAACACACTCTCCTCACTTATACTGTTCACCTGGTAACTTGTCCCGTGTCTATTAAAACATTAGGGGAACACACTCTCCTCACTTATACTGTTCATCTGGTAACATGTCCCGTGTGTATTAAACAATCAGGGGAACACACTCTCCTCACTTACACTGTTCAACTGGTAACATGTCCCGTGTGTATTAAAAAATCAGGGGAACACCCTCTCCTCACTTATGCTATTCACCTGGTAACATGTCTCGTGTACATTAAACCATCAGGGGAACACACTCTCCTCACTTACACTGTTCACCTGGTAACATGTCCCGTGTGTATTAAACCATCAGGGGAACACACTCTACTCACTTAAACTGCTCACCTGGTAACATGTCCCGTGAGTATTAAACAATCAGGGGAACACACTCTCCTCAGTTATACTGTTCACCTGTTAACATGTCCTGTGTGTATTAAACCATCAGGGGAACACACTCTCCTCAATTATACTGTTCACCTGGTAACATGTCTCGTGTATATTAAACCATCAGGGGAACACACTCTCCTCACTTATACTGTTCACCTGGTAACATGTCTCGTGTATATTAAACCATCAGGGGAACACATTCTCATCAATTATACTGTTCACCTGGTAACTTGTCCCGTGTCTATTAAAACATTAGGGGAACACACTCTCCTCACTTATACTGTTCATCTGGTAACATGTCCCGTGTGTATTAAACAATCAGGGGAACACACTCTCCTCACTTACACTGTTCACCTGGTAACATGTCCCGTGTGTATTAAAACATCAGGGGAACACCCTCTCCTCACTTATGCTATTCACCTGGTAACATGTCTCGTGTACATTAAACCATCAGGGGAACACACTCTCCTCACTTACACTGTTCACCTGGTAACATGTCCCGTGTGTATTAAACCATCAGGGGAACACACTCTACTCACTTAAACTGTTCACCTGGTAACATGTCCCGTGAGTATTAAACAATCAGGGGAACACACTCTCCTCACTTATACTGTTCAGCTGGTAACATGTCTCGTGTATATTAAACCATCAGGGGAACACACTCTCCTCACTTATACTGTTCAGCTGGTAACATGTCTCGTGTATATTAAACCATCAGGGGAACACACTCTCCTCACTTACACTGTTCACCTGGTAACATGTCCCGTGTGTATTAAACCATCAGGGGAACACACTCTCCTCACTTACACTGTTCACCTGGTAACATGTCTCGTGTATATTAAACCATCAGGGGAACACACTCTCCTCACTTATACTGTTCACCTGGTAACTTGTCCCATGTCTATTAAAACATTAGGGGAACACACTCTCCTCACTTATACTGTTCAGCTGGTAACATGTCCCGTGTGTATTAAAACATCAGGGGAACACCCTCTCCTCACTTATACTGTTCACCTGGCAAAATGTCCCGTGTGTATTAAAACATCAGAGGAACACACTCTCCTCACTTATACTGTTCACCTGGTAACATGACCCGTGTGTATTAAAACATCAGGGGAACACACTCTCCTCACTGAAACTGTTCACCTGGTGAAATGTCCCATGTATATTAAACTATCAGGGGAACACACTCTCCTCACCGATACTGTTCACCTGTCAACATGTCCCGTCTATATTAAACCATCAGGGGAACACTCTCTCCTCACTTATGCTGTTCACCAGGTAACATGTCCCGTGTGTATTAAACAATCAGGGGAACACACTCTCCTCACTTATACTGTTCACCTGGTAACAAGTCCTGTGTGTGTATTAAACAATCAGGAGAACACAATCTCCTCACTTATACTGTTCACCTGGTGACATGTCCTGCGTTTATTAAAACATCAGGGGAACACACTCTCTTCACTTATACTGTTCACCAGGCAACATGTCCCGTGTATATTAAACCATCAGGGGAACACACTCTCCTCACTTCTACTGTTCACCTGGTAACATGTCCCGTGTACATTAAACTATCAGTGGAACACTATCACCTCACTTATACTGTTCACATGGTAACATGTCCCGTGTGTATTAAACAATCTGGGGAACACACTCTCCTCACTTATACTGTTCACCTGGCAACATGTCCCGTGTGTATTAAAACATCAGGGGAACACACTCTGCTCACTTATACTGTTCACCTGGTAACATGTCCTGTGTGTATTAAACATCTGTGGAACACACTCTCCTCACTTATACTGTTCACCTGGTTACATGTCCCGTGTATATTAAACCATCAGGGGAACACACTCTCCTCACTTATACAGTTCACCTGGTATCATGTCCTGTGTGCACTAAACAAACAGGGGAACACACTCTCCTCACTTATACTGTTCACCTGGTAAAATGTCCCGTGTATATTAAACAATCTGGGGAACACACTCTCTTCACTTATACTGTTCACCTGGTAACATGTCCTGTGTGTATTAAACCCTCAGGGGAACACACTCTCCTCAGTTATACTGTTCACCTGGTAACATGTCCTGTGTGTATTAAACCATCAGGGGAACACACTCTCCTCAATTATACTGTTCACCTGGTAACATGTCTCGTGTATATTAAACCATCAGGGGAACACACTCTCCTCACTTATACTGTTCACCTGGTAACATGTCTCGTGTATATTAAACCATCAGGGGAACACACTCTCCTCACTTATACTGTTCACCTGGTAACTTGTCACGTGTCTATTAAAACATTAGGGGAACACACTCTCCTCACTTATACTGTTCATCTGGTACATGTCCCGTGTGTATTAAACAATCAGGGGAACACACTCTCCTCACTTACACTGTTCACCTGGTAACATGTCCAGTGTGTATTAAACCATCAGGGGAACACTCTCTACTCACTTAAACTGTTCACCTGGTAACATGTCCCGTGAGTATTAAACCATCAGGGGAACACACTCTCCTCACTTATACTGTTCACCTGGTAACATGTCTCGTGTATATTAAACCATCAGGGGAACACACTCTCTTCACTTATACTGTTCACCTGGTAACTTGTCCCGTGTCTATTAAAACATTAGGGGAACACACTCTCCTCACTTATACTGTTCATCTGGTAACATGTCCCGTGTGTATTAAACAATCAGGGGAACACACTCTCCTCACTTACACTGTTCAACTGGTAACATGTCCCGTGTGTATTAAAACATCAGGGGAACACCCTCTCCTCACTTATGCTATTCACCTGGTAACATGTCTCGTGTACATTAAACCATCAGGGGAACACACTCTCCTCACTTACACTGTTCACCTGGTAACATGTCCCGTGTGTATTAAACCATCAGGGGAACACACTCTACTCACTTAAACTGCTCACCTGGTAACATGTCCCGTGAGTATTAAACAATCAGGGGAACACACTCTCCTCAGTTATACTGTTCACCTGGTAACATGTCCTGTGTGTATTAAACCATCAGGGGAACACACTCTCCTCAATTATACTGTTCACCTGGTAACATGTCTCGTGTATATTAAACCATCAGGGGAACACACTCTCCTCACTTATACTGTTCACCTGGTAACATGTCTCGTGTATATTAAACCATCAGGGGAACACACTCTCATCAATTATACTGTTCACCTGGTAACTTGTCCCGTGTCTATTAAAACATTAGGGGAACACACTCTCCTCACTTATACTGTTCATCTGGTAACATGTCCCGTGTGTATTAAACAATCAGGGGAACACACTCTCCTCACTTACACTGTTCACCTGGTAACATGTCCCGTGTGTATTAAAACATCAGGGGAACACCCTCTCCTCACTTATGCTATTCACCTGGTAACATGTCTCGTGTACATTAAACCATCAGGGGAACACACTCTCCTCACTTACACTGTTCACCTGGTAACATGTCCCGTGTGTATTTAACCATCAGGGGAACACACTCTACTCACTTAAACTGTTCACCTGGTAACATGTCCCGTGAGTATTAAACAATCAGGGGAACACACTCTCCTCACTTATACTGTTCAGCTGGTAACATGTCTCGTGTATATTAAACCATCAGGGGAACACACTCTCCTCACTTATTCTGTTCAGCTGGTAACATGTCTCGTGTATATTAAACCATCAGGGGAACACACTCTCCTCACTTACACTGTTCACCTGGTAACATGTCGCGTGTGTATTAAACCATCAGGGGAACACACTCTCCTCACTTACACTGTTCACCTGGTAACATGTCTCGTGTATATTAAACCATCAGGGGAACACACTCTCCTCACTTATACTGTTCACCTGGTAACTTGTCCCATGTCTATTAAAACATTAGGGGAACACACTCTCCTCACTTATACTGTTCAGCTGGTAACATGTCCCGTGTGTATTAAAACATCAGGGGAACACCCTCTCCTCACTTATACTGTTCACCTGGCAAAATGTCCCGTGTGTATTAAAACATCAGAGGAACACACTCTCCTCACTTATACTGTTCACCTGGTAACATGACCCGTGTGTATTAAAACATCAGGGGAACACACTCTCCTCACTGAAACTGTTCACCTGGTGAAATGTCCCATGTATATTAAACTATCAGGGGAACACACTCTCCTCACCGATACTGTTCACCTGTCAACATGTCCCGTCTATATTAAACCATCAGGGGAACACTCTCTCCTCACTTATGCTGTTCACCAGGTAACATGTCCCGTGTGTATTAAACAATCAGGGGAACACACTCTCCTCACTTATACTGTTCACCTGGTAACAAGTCCTGTGTGTGTATTAAACAATCAGGAGAACACAATCTCCTCACTTATACTGTTCACCTGGTGACATGTCCTGCGTTTATTAAAACATCAGGGGAACACACTCTCTTCACTTATACTGTTCACCAGGCAACATGTCCCGTGTATATTAAACCATCAGGGGAACACACTCTCCTCACTTCTACTGTTCACCTGGTAACATGTCCCGTGTACATTAAACTATCAGTGGAACACTATCACCTCACTTATACTGTTCACATGGTAACATGTCCCGTGTGTATTAAACAATCTGGGGAACACACTCTCCTCACTTATACTGTTCACCTGGCAACATGTCCCGTGTGTATTAAAACATCAGGGGAACACACTCTGCTCACTTATACTGTTCACCTGGTAACATGTCCTGTGTGTATTAAACATCTGTGGAACACACTCTCCTCACTTATACTGTTCACCTGGTTACATGTCCCGTGTATATTAAACCATCAGGGGAACACACTCTCCTCACTTATACAGTTCACCTGGTATCATGTCCTGTGTGCACTAAACAAACAGGGGAACACACTCTCCTCACTTATACTGTTCACCTGGTAAAATGTCCCGTGTATATTAAACAATCTGGGGAACACACTCTCTTCACTTATACTGTTCACCTGGTAACATGTCCTGTGTGTATTAAACCATCAGGGGAACACACTCTCCTCAGTTATACTGTTCACCTGGTAACATGTCCTGTGTGTATTAAACCATCAGGGGAACACACTCTCCTCAATTATACTGTTCACCTGGTAACATGTCTCGTGTATATTAAACCATCAGGGGAACACACTCTCCTCACTTATACTGTTCACCTGATAACATGTCTCGTGTATATTAAACCATCAGGGGAACACACTCTCCTTACTTATACTGTTCACCTGGTAACTTGTCCCGTGTCTATTAAAACATTAGGGGAACACACTCTCCTCACTTATACTGTTCATCTGGTAACATGTCCCGCGTGTATTAAACAATCAGGGGAACACACTCTCCTCACTTACACTGTTCACCTGGTAACATGTCCCGTGTGTATTAAAACATCAGGGGAACACCCTCTCCTCACTTATGCTATTCACCTGGTAACATGTCTCGTGTACATTAAACCATCAGGGGAACACACTCTCCTCACTTACACTGTTCACCTGGTAACATGTCCCGTGTGTATTAAACCATCAGGGGAACACACTCTACTCACTTAAACTGTTCAGCTGGTAACATGTCTCGTGTATATTAAACCATCAGGGGAACACACTCTCCTCACTTACACTGTTCACCTGGTAACATGTCCCGTGTGTATTAAACCATCAGGGGAACACACTCTCCTCACTTACACTGTTCACCTGGTAACATGTCTCGTGTATATTAAACCATCAGGGGAACACAATCTCCTCACTTATACTGTTCACCTGGTAACTTGTCCCATGTCTATTAAAACATTAGGGGAACACACTCTCCTCACTTATACTGTTCATCTGGTAACATGTCCCGTGTGTATTAAAACATCAGGAGAACACCCTCTCCACACTTATACTGTTCACCTGGCAAAATGTCCCGTGTGTATTAAAACATCAGAGGAACACACTCTCCTCACTTATACTGTTCACCTGGTAACATGACCCGTGTGTATTAAAACATCAGGGGAACACACTCTCCTCACTGAAACTGTTCACCTGGTGAAATGTCCCATGGATATTTAACTATCAGGGGAACACACTCTCCTCACCGATACTGTTCACCTGTCAACATGTCCCGTCTATATTAAACCATCAGGGGAACACTCTCTCCTCACTTATGCTGTTCACCAGGTAACATGTCCCGTGTGTATTAAACAATCAGGGGAACACACTCTCCTCACTTATACTGTTCACCTGGTAACAAGTCCTGTGTGTGTATTAAACAATCAGGAGAACACAATCTCCTCACTTATACTGTTCACCTGGTGACATGTCCTGCGTTTATTAAAACATCAGGGGAACACACTCTCTTCACTTATACTGTTCACCAGGCAACATGTCCCGTGTATATTAAACCATCAGGGGAACACACTCTCCTCACTTCTACTGTTCACCTGGTAACATGTCCCGTGTACATTAAACTATCAGTGGAACACATTCACCTCACCTATACTGTTCACATGGTAACATGTCCCGTGTGTATTAAACAATCTGGGGAACACACCCTCCTCACTTATACTGTTCACCTGGCAACATGTCCCGTGTGTATTAAAACATCAGGGGAACACACTCTGCTCACTTATACTGTTCACCTGGTAACATGTCCTGTGTGTATTAAACATCTGTGGAACACACTCTCCTCACTTATACTGTTCACCTGGTAACATGTCTCGTGTCTATTAAACCATCAGGGGAACACACTCTGATCACTTATGCTGCTCACCTGGTAACATGTCCCGTGTGAATTAAACAAACAGGGGAACACACTCTCCTCACTTATACGGTTCACCTGCTAACATGTCCCGTGTATATTAAACAATCTGGGGAACACGCTCACCTCACTTATACTGCTCACCTGGCAACATGTCCCGTGTGTATTAAACAATCAGGGGAACACACTCTGCTCACTTATACTGTTCACCTGGTAACATGTCCCGTGTATATTAAACAATCTGGGGAACACACTCGCCTCACTTATACTGTTCACCTGGTAACATGTCCCGTGTATATTAAACAATCAGGGGAACACACTCTCCTCACTTATACTGTTCACCTGGTAACATGTCTCGTGTATATTAAACCATCAGGGGAACACACTCTCCTCACTTACACTGTTCACCTGGAAACATGTCCCGTGTATATTAAACCATCAGGGGAACACACTCTCCTGACTTATACTGTTCACCTGGTAACATGTCCCGTGTGTATTAAACCATCAGGGGAACACACTCTCCTCACTTATACTGTTCACCTGTTAACATGTCCCGTGTATATTAAAACATCAGGGGAACACCCTCTCCTCACTTATACTGTTCACCTGGTAACATGTCCCCTGTGTATTAAACAATCTGGGGAACACACTCTCCTCACTTATACTGTTCACCTGGCAAAATGTCCCGTGTGTATTAAAACATCAGGGGAACCCACTCTCCTCACTTATACTGTTCACCTGGTGATATGTCCCATGTATAAAAAACAATCAACGGAACAAACTCTCCTCACTTATCCTGTTCACCTGGTAACATGTCCCGTGTGTATTAAAACATAAGGGGAACACACTCTCCTCACTTATACTGTTCACCTGGTGAAATGTCCCATGTATAAAAAACAATCAGGGGAACAAACTCTCCTCACTTATACTGTTCACCTGGCAAAATGTCCCGTGTGTATTAAAACATCAGGGGAACACACTCTCCTCACTTATACTGTTCACCTGGTAACATGTCCCGTGTGTATTAAAACATCAGGGGAACACAGTCTCCTCACTTATACTGTTCACCTGGTGAAATGTCCCATATGTAAAAAACAATCAGTGGAACACACTCTCCTCACTTATACTGTTCACCTGGTAACATGTCCCGTGTGTATTAAACAAACAGGGGAACACACTCTCCTCACTTATACTGTTCACCTGGTAACATGTCCCGTGTGTATTAAACAAACAGGGGAACACACTCTCCTCACTTATACTGTTCACCAGGTAACATGTCCCGTGTTTATTAAACAATAAGGGGAACACACTCTCCTCACTTATGCTGTTCACCTGGTAACATGTCCCGTGTTTATTAAACAATCAGGGGAACACACTCTCCTCATTTATACTGTTCACCTGGTAACATGTCCCGTGTGTATTAAACAAACAGGGGAACACACTCGCCTCACTTATACTTTTCACCTGGTTACATGTCCCGTGTATATTAAACAATCTGGGGAACACACTCGCCTCACTTATACTGTTCACCTGGTAACATGTCCCGTGTATATTAAACAATCTGGGGAACACACTCGCCTCACTTATACTGTTCACCTGGTAACATGTCCCGTGTATATTAAACAATCTGGGGAACACACTCGCATCACTTATACAGTTCACCTGGTAACATGTCCCGTGTGTATTAAAACATCAGCGAAACACACTCTCCTAACTTAAACTGTTCACCTGGTAACATGTCCCGTGTGTATTAAACAAACAGAGAACACACTCGCCTCACTTATACTTTTCACCTGGCAACATGTCTCGTGTATATTAAACCATCAGGGGAACACACTCTCCTCACTTATACTGTTCACCTGGTAAATTGTCCCGTGTCTATTAAAACATTAGGGGAACACACTCTCCTCACTTATACTGTTCACCTGGTAACATGTCCCGTGTCTATTAAACCATCAATGCAACACAGTCTCCTCACCTATACTGCTCACCTGGTAACATGTCCCGTGTGTATTAAACAATCTGGGGAACACACTCTCATCACTTATCATTTTCACCTGGTAACATGTCCCGTGTGTATTAAAACATCAGGGGAACACCCTCTCCTCACCTATACTGTTCACCTGGTAACATTTCCCGTGTGTATTAAACAATCAGGGGAACACACTCTCCTCACTTATACTGTTCAGCTGGTAACATGTCTCGTGTATATTAAACCATCAGGGGAACACACTCTCCTCACTTACACTGTTCACCTGGCAAAATGTCCCGTGTGTCTTAAAACATCAGGGGAACGCGCTCTCCTCACTTATACTGTTCACCTGTCAACATGTCCCGTCTATATTAAACCATCAGGGGAACACTCTCTCCTCACTTATGCTGTTCACCAGGTAACATGTCCCGTGTGTATTAAACAATCAGGGGAACACACTCTCCTCACTTATACTGTTCACCTGGTAACATGTCCTGTGTGTGTATTAAACCATCAGGAGAACACACTCTCCCCACTTATACTGTTCACCTGGTGACATGTCCTCCGTTTATTAAAACATCAGGGGAACACACTCTCCTCACTTATACTGTTCACCAGGCAACATGTCCCGTGTATTTTAAACCATCAGGGGAACACACTCTCCCCACTTATACTGTTCACCTGGTAACATGTCCCGTGTACATTAAACTATCAGTGGAACACAGTCTCCTCACCTGTACTGTTCACATGGTAACATGTCCCGTGTGTATTAAACGATCTGGGGAACACACTCTCCTCACTTATACTGTTCACCTGGCAACATGTCCCGTGTGTATTAAAACATCAGGGGAACACACTCTGCTCACTTATACTGTTCACCTGGTAACATGTCCCGTGTGTATTAAACAATCTGTGGAACACATTCTCCTCACTTATACTGTTCACCTGGTAACATGTCTCGTGTATATTAAACCATCAGGGGAACTCACTCTGCTCACTTATACTGTTCACCTGGTAACATGTCCCGTGTGTATTAAACAATCAGGGGATCACACGCACCTCACTTATACTGTTCACCTGGTAACATGTCCCGTGTGTATTAAAACATCAGCGAAACACACTCTCCTCACTTATACTGTTCACCTGGTAACAGGTCTCGTGTATATTAAACCATCAGGGGAACACACTCTCCTCACTTACACTGTTCAACTGGAAACATGTCCAGTGTGTATTAAACAATCAAGGGAACACACTCTCCTCACTTATACTGTTCACCTGGTAACATGTCTCGTGTATATTAAACCATCAGGGGAACACACTCTCCCCACTTATACTGTTCACCTGGTAACATGTCCCGTGTATATTAAACAATCTGGGGAACACGCTCACCTCACTTATACTGCTCACCTGGCAACATGTCCCGTGTGTATTAAACAATCAGGGGAACACACTCTGCTCACTTATACTCTTCACCTGGTAACATGTCCCGTGTATATTAAACAATCTGGGGAACACACTCGCCTCACTTATACTGTTCACCTGGTAACATGTCCCGTGTATATTAAACAATCAGGGGAACACACTCTCCTCACTTATACTGTTCACCTGGTAACATGTCTCGTGTATATTAAACCATCAGGGGAACACACTCTCCTCACTTACACTGTTCACCTGGAAACATGTCCCGTGTATATTAAACCATCAGGGGAACACACTCTCCTGACTTATACTGTTCACCTGGTAACATGTCCCGTGTGTATTAAACCATCAGGGGAACACACTCTCCTCACTTATACTGTTCACCTGTTAACATGTCCCGTGTATATTAAAACATCAGGGGAACACCCTCTCCTCACTTATACTGTTCACCTGGTAACATGTCCCCTGTGTATTAAACAATCTGGGGAACACACTCTCCTCACTTATACTGTTCACCTGGCAAAATGTCCCGTGTGTATTAAAACATCAGGGGAACCCACTCTCCTCACTTATACTGTTCACCTGGTGATATGTCCCATGTATAAAAAACAATCAACGGAACAAACTCTCCTCACTTATCCTGTTCACCTGGTAACATGTCCCGTGTGTATTAAAACATAAGGGGAACACACTCTCCTCACTTATACTGTTCACCTGGTGAAATGTCCCATGTATAAAAAACAATCAGGGGAACAAACTCTCCTCACTTATACTGTTCACCTGGCAAAATGTCCCGTGTGTATTAAAACATCAGGGGAACACACTCTCCTCACTTATACTGTTCACCTGGTAACATGTCCCGTGTGTATTAAAACATCAGGGGAACACAGTCTCCTCACTTATACTGTTCACCTGGTGAAATGTCCCATATGTAAAAAACAATCAGTGGAACACACTCTCCTCACTTATACTGTTCACCTGGTAACATGTCCCGTGTGTATTAAACAAACAGGGGAACACACTCTCCTCACTTATACTGTTCACCTGGTAACATGTCCCGTGTGTATTAAACAAACAGGGGAACACACTCTCCTCACTTATACTGTTCACCAGGTAACATGTCCCGTGTTTATTAAACAATAAGGGGAACACACTCTCCTCACTTATGCTGTTCACCTGGTAACATGTCCCGTGTTTATTAAACAATCAGGGGAACACACTCTCCTCATTTATACTGTTCACCTGGTAACATGTCCCGTGTGTATTAAACAAACAGGGGAACACACTCGCCTCACTTATACTTTTCACCTGGTTACATGTCCCGTGTATATTAAACAATCTGGGGAACACACTCGCCTCACTTATACTGTTCACCTGGTAACATGTCCCGTGTATATTAAACAATCTGGGGAACACACTCGCCTCACTTATACTGTTCACCTGGTAACATGTCCCGTGTATATTAAACAATCTGGGGAACACACTCGCATCACTTATACAGTTCACCTGGTAACATGTCCCGTGTGTATTAAAACATCAGCGAAACACACTCTCCTAACTTAAACTGTTCACCTGGTAACATGTCCCGTGTGTATTAAACAAACAGAGAACACACTCGCCTCACTTATACTTTTCACCTGGCAACATGTCTCGTGTATATTAAACCATCAGGGGAACACACTCTCCTCACTTATACTGTTCACCTGGTAAATTGTCCCGTGTCTATTAAAACATTAGGGGAACACACTCTCCTCACTTATACTGTTCACCTGGTAACATGTCCCGTGTCTATTAAACCATCAATGCAACACAGTCTCCTCACCTATACTGCTCACCTGGTAACATGTCCCGTGTGTATTAAACAATCTGGGGAACACACTCTCATCACTTATCATTTTCACCTGGTAACATGTCCCGTGTGTATTAAAACATCAGGGGAACACCCTCTCCTCACCTATACTGTTCACCTGGTAACATTTCCCGTGTGTATTAAACAATCAGGGGAACACACTCTCCTCACTTATACTGTTCAGCTGGTAACATGTCTCGTGTATATTAAACCATCAGGGGAACACACTCTCCTCACTTACACTGTTCACCTGGCAAAATGTCCCGTGTGTCTTAAAACATCAGGGGAACGCGCTCTCCTCACTTATACTGTTCACCTGTCAACATGTCCCGTCTATATTAAACCATCAGGGGAACACTCTCTCCTCACTTATGCTGTTCACCAGGTAACATGTCCCGTGTGTATTAAACAATCAGGGGAACACACTCTCCTCACTTATACTGTTCACCTGGTAACATGTCCTGTGTGTGTATTAAACCATCAGGAGAACACACTCTCCCCACTTATACTGTTCACCTGGTGACATGTCCTCCGTTTATTAAAACATCAGGGGAACACACTCTCCTCACTTATACTGTTCACCAGGCAACATGTCCCGTGTATTTTAAACCATCAGGGGAACACACTCTCCCCACTTATACTGTTCACCTGGTAACATGTCCCGTGTACATTAAACTATCAGTGGAACACAGTCTCCTCACCTGTACTGTTCACATGGTAACATGTCCCGTGTGTATTAAACGATCTGGGGAACACACTCTCCTCACTTATACTGTTCACCTGGCAACATGTCCCGTGTGTATTAAAACATCAGGGGAACACACTCTGCTCACTTATACTGTTCACCTGGTAACATGTCCCGTGTGTATTAAACAATCTGTGGAACACATTCTCCTCACTTATACTGTTCACCTGGTAACATGTCTCGTGTATATTAAACCATCAGGGGAACTCACTCTGCTCACTTATACTGTTCACCTGGTAACATGTCCCGTGTGTATTAAACAATCAGGGGATCACACGCACCTCACTTATACTGTTCACCTGGTAACATGTCCCGTGTGTATTAAAACATCAGCGAAACACACTCTCCTCACTTATACTGTTCACCTGGTAACAGGTCTCGTGTATATTAAACCATCAGGGGAACACACTCTCCTCACTTACACTGTTCAACTGGAAACATGTCCAGTGTGTATTAAACAATCAGGGGAACACACTCTCCTCACTTATACTGTTCACCTGGTAACATGTCTCGTGTATATTAAACCATCAGGGGAACACACTCTCCCCACTTATACTGTTCACCTGGTAACATGTCCCGTGTACATTAAACTATCAGTGGAACACAGTCTCCTCACCTGTACTGTTCACATGGTAACATGTCCCGTGCGTATTAAACGATCTGGGGAACACACTCTCCTCACTTATACTGTTCACCTGGCAACATGTCCCGTGTGTATTAAAACATCAGGGGAACACACTCTGCTCACTTATACTGTTCACCTGGTAACATGTCCCGTGTGTATTAAACAATCTGTGGAACACATTCTCCTCACTTATACTGTTCACCTGGTAACATGTCTCGTGTATATTAAACCATCAGGGGAACTCACTCTGCTCACTTATACTGTTCACCTGGTAACATGTCCCGTGTGTATTAAACAATCAGGGGATCACACGCACCTCACTTATACTGTTCACCTGGTAACATGTCCCGTGTGTATTAAAACATCAGCGAAACACACTCTCCTCACTTATACTGTTCACCTGGTAACAGGTCTCGTGTATATTAAACCATCAGGGGAACACACTCTCCTCACTTACACTGTTCAACTGGAAACATGTCCAGTGTGTATTAAACAATCAGGGGAACACACTCTCCTCACTTATACTGTTCACCTGGTAACATGTCTCGTGTATATTAAACCATCAGGGGAACACACTCTCCTCACTTACACTGTTCACCTGGTAACATGTCCCGTGTATATTAAACAATCTGGGGAACACGCTCACCTCACTTATACTGTTCACCTGGTAACATGTCCCGTGCGTCTTAAACAATCAGGGGAACACGCGCTCCTCACTTGTACTGTTCACCTGGTAACATGTCCCGTGTGTTTTAAACAAACAGGGGAACACACTCTCCTCACTTATACGGTTCACCTGGTAACATGTCCCGTGTATATTAAACAATCTGGGGAACACGCTCACCTCACTTATACTGCTCACCTGGCAACATGTCCCGTGTGTATTCAACAATCAGGGGAACACACTCTGCTCACTTATACTGTTCACCTGGTAACATGTCCCGTGCCTATTAAAACATTAGGGGAACACACTCTCCTCACTTATACTGTTCATCTGGTAACATGTCCCGCGTGTATTAAACAATCAGGGGAACACACTCTCCTCACTTACACTGTTCACCTGGTAACATGTCCCGTGTGTATTAAAACATCAGGGGAACACCCTCTCCTCACTTATGCTATTCACCTGGTAACATGTCTCGTGTACATTAAACCATCAGGGGAACACACTCTCCTCACTTACACTGTTCACCTGGTAACATGTCCCGTGTGTATTAAACCATCAGGGGAACACACTCTACTCACTTAAACTGTTCAGCTGGTAACATGTCTCGTGTATATTAAACCATCAGGGGAACACACTCTCCTCACTTACACTGTTCACCTGGTAACATGTCCCGTGTGTATTAAACCATCAGGGGAACACACTCTCCTCACTTACACTGTTCACCTGGTAACATGTCTCGTGTATATTAAACCATCAGGGGAACACAATCTCCTCACTTATACTGTTCACCTGGTAACTTGTCCCATGTCTATTAAAACATTAGGGGAACACACTCTCCTCACTTATACTGTTCATCTGGTAACATGTCCCGTGTGTATTAAAACATCAGGAGAACACCCTCTCCACACTTATACTGTTCACCTGGCAAAATGTCCCGTGTGTATTAAAACATCAGAGGAACACACTCTCCTCACTTATACTGTTCACCTGGTAACATGACCCGTGTGTATTAAAACATCAGGGGAACACACTCTCCTCACTGAAACTGTTCACCTGGTGAAATGTCCCATGGATATTTAACTATCAGGGGAACACACTCTCCTCACCGATACTGTTCACCTGGCAACATGTCCCGTCTATATTAAACCATCAGGGGAACACTCTCTCCTCACTTATGCTGTTCACCAGGTAACATGTCCCGTGTGTATTAAACAATCAGGGGAACACACTCTCCTCACTTATACTGTTCACCTGGTAACAAGTCCTGTGTGTGTATTAAACAATCAGGAGAACACAATCTCCTCACTTATACTGTTCACCTGGTGACATGTCCTGCGTTTATTAAAACATCAGGGGAACACACTCTCTTCACTTATACTGTTCACCAGGCAACATGTCCCGTGTATATTAAACCATCAGGGGAACACACTCTCCTCACTTCTACTGTTCACCTGGTAACATGTCCCGTGTACATTAAACTATCAGTGGAACACATTCACCTCACCTATACTGTTCACATGGTAACATGTCCCGTGTGTATTAAACAATCTGGGGAACACACCCTCCTCACTTATACTGTTCACCTGGCAACATGTCCCGTGTGTATTAAAACATCAGGGGAACACACTCTGCTCACTTATACTGTTCACCTGGTAACATGTCCTGTGTGTATTAAACATCTGTGGAACACACTCTCCTCACTTATACTGTTCACCTGGTAACATGTCTCGTGTCTATTAAACCATCAGGGGAACACACTCTGATCACTTATGCTGCTCACCTGGTAACATGTCCCGTGTGAATTAAACAAACAGGGGAACACACTCTCCTCACTTATACGGTTCACCTGCTAACATGTCCCGTGTATATTAAACAATCTGGGGAACACGCTCACCTCACTTATACTGCTCACCTGGCAACATGTCCCGTGTGTATTAAACAATCAGGGGAACACACTCTGCTCACTTATACTGTTCACCTGGTAACATGTCCCGTGTATATTAAACAATCTGGGGAACACACTCGCCTCACTTATACTGTTCACCTGGTAACATGTCCCGTGTATATTAAACAATCAGGGGAACACACTCTCCTCACTTATACTGTTCACCTGGTAACATGTCTCGTGTATATTAAACCATCAGGGGAACACACTCTCCTCACTTACACTGTTCACCTGGAAACATGTCCCGTGTATATTAAACCATCAGGGGAACACACTCTCCTGACTTATACTGTTCACCTGGTAACATGTCCCGTGTGTATTAAACCATCAGGGGAACACACTCTCCTCACTTATACTGTTCACCTGTTAACATGTCCCGTGTATATTAAAACATCAGGGGAACACCCTCTCCTCACTTATACTGTTCACCTGGTAACATGTCCCCTGTGTATTAAACAATCTGGGGAACACACTCTCCTCACTTATACTGTTCACCTGGCAAAATGTCCCGTGTGTATTAAAACATCAGGGGAACCCACTCTCCTCACTTATACTGTTCACCTGGTGATATGTCCCATGTATAAAAAACAATCAACGGAACAAACTCTCCTCACTTATCCTGTTCACCTGGTAACATGTCCCGTGTGTATTAAAACATAAGGGGAACACACTCTCCTCACTTATACTGTTCACCTGGTGAAATGTCCCATGTATAAAAAACAATCAGGGGAACAAACTCTCCTCACTTATACTGTTCACCTGGCAAAATGTCCCGTGTGTATTAAAACATCAGGGGAACACACTCTCCTCACTTATACTGTTCACCTGGTAACATGTCCCGTGTGTATTAAAACATCAGGGGAACACAGTCTCCTCACTTATACTGTTCACCTGGTGAAATGTCCCATATGTAAAAAACAATCAGTGGAACACACTCTCCTCACTTATACTGTTCACCTGGTAACATGTCCCGTGTGTATTAAACAAACAGGGGAACACACTCTCCTCACTTATACTGTTCACCTGGTAACATGTCCCGTGTGTATTAAACAAACAGGGGAACACACTCTCCTCACTTATACTGTTCACCAGGTAACATGTCCCGTGTTTATTAAACAATAAGGGGAACACACTCTCCTCACTTATGCTGTTCACCTGGTAACATGTCCCGTGTTTATTAAACAATCAGGGGAACACACTCTCCTCATTTATACTGTTCACCTGGTAACATGTCCCGTGTGTATTAAACAAACAGGGGAACACACTCGCCTCACTTATACTTTTCACCTGGTTACATGTCCCGTGTATATTAAACAATCTGGGGAACACACTCGCCTCACTTATACTGTTCACCTGGTAACATGTCCCGTGTATATTAAACAATCTGGGGAACACACTCGCCTCACTTATACTGTTCACCTGGTAACATGTCCCGTGTATATTAAACAATCTGGGGAACACACTCGCATCACTTATACAGTTCACCTGGTAACATGTCCCGTGTGTATTAAAACATCAGCGAAACACACTCTCCTAACTTAAACTGTTCACCTGGTAACATGTCCCGTGTGTATTAAACAAACAGAGAACACACTCGCCTCACTTATACTTTTCACCTGGCAACATGTCTCGTGTATATTAAACCATCAGGGGAACACACTCTCCTCACTTATACTGTTCACCTGGTAAATTGTCCCGTGTCTATTAAAACATTAGGGGAACACACTCTCCTCACTTATACTGTTCACCTGGTAACATGTCCCGTGTCTATTAAACCATCAATGCAACACAGTCTCCTCACCTATACTGCTCACCTGGTAACATGTCCCGTGTGTATTAAACAATCTGGGGAACACACTCTCATCACTTATCATTTTCACCTGGTAACATGTCCCGTGTGTATTAAAACATCAGGGGAACACCCTCTCCTCACCTATACTGTTCACCTGGTAACATTTCCCGTGTGTATTAAACAATCAGGGGAACACACTCTCCTCACTTATACTGTTCAGCTGGTAACATGTCTCGTGTATATTAAACCATCAGGGGAACACACTCTCCTCACTTACACTGTTCACCTGGCAAAATGTCCCGTGTGTCTTAAAACATCAGGGGAACGCGCTCTCCTCACTTATACTGTTCACCTGTCAACATGTCACGTCTATATTAAACCATCAGGGGAACACTCTCTCCTCACTTATGCTGTTCACCAGGTAACATGTCCCGTGTGTATTAAACAATCAGGGGAACACACTCTCCTCACTTATACTGTTCACCTGGTAACATGTCCTGTGTGTGTATTAAACCATCAGGAGAACACACTCTCCCCACTTATACTGTTCACCTGGTGACATGTCCTCCGTTTATTAAAACATCAGGGGAACACACTCTCCTCACTTATACTGTTCACCAGGCAACATGTCCCGTGTATATTAAACCATCAGGGGAACACACTCTCCCCACTTATACTGTTCACCTGGTAACATGTCCCGTGTACATTAAACTATCAGTGGAACACAGTCTCCTCACCTGTACTGTTCACATGGTAACATGTCCCGTGTGTATTAAACGATCTGGGGAACACACTCTCCTCACTTATACTGTTCACCTGGCAACATGTCCCGTGTGTATTAAAACATCAGGGGAACACACTCTGCTCACATATACTGTTCACCTGGTAACATGTCCCGTGTGTATTAAACAATCTGTGGAACACATTCTCCTCACTTATACTGTTCACCTGGTAACATGTCTCGTGTATATTAAACCATCAGGGGAACTCACTCTGCTCACTTATACTGTTCACCTGGTAACATGTCCCGTGTGTATTAAACAATCAGGGGATCACACGCACCTCACTTATACTGTTCACCTGGTAACATGTCCCGTGTGTATTAAAACATCAGCGAAACACACTCTCCTCACTTATACTGTTCACCTGGTAACAGGTCTCGTGTATATTAAACCATCAGGGGAACACACTCTCCTCACTTACACTGTTCAACTGGAAACATGTCCAGTGTATATTAAACAATCAGGGGATCACACGCACCTCACTTATACTGTTCACCTGGTAACATGTCCCGTGTATATTAAACAATCAGGGGAACACACTCTCCTCACTTATACTGTTCACCTGGTAACATGTCTCGTGTATATTAAACCATCAGGGGAACACACTCTCCTCACTTACACTGTTCACCTGGAAACATGTCCCGTGTATATTAAACCATCAGGGGAACACACTCTCCTGACTTATACTGTTCACCTGGTAACATGTCCCGTGTGTATTAAACCATCAGGGGAACACACTCTCCTCACTTATACTGTTCACCTGTTAACATGTCCCGTGTATATTAAAACATCAGGGGAACACCCTCTCCTCACTTATACTGTTCACCTGGTAACATGTCCCCTGTGTATTAAACAATCTGGGGAACACACTCTCCTCACTTATACTGTTCACCTGGCAAAATGTCCCGTGTGTATTAAAACATCAGGGGAACCCACTCTCCTCACTTATACTGTTCACCTGGTGATATGTCCCATGTATAAAAAACAATCAACGGAACAAACTCTCCTCACTTATCCTGTTCACCTGGTAACATGTCCCGTGTGTATTAAAACATAAGGGGAACACACTCTCCTCACTTATACTGTTCACCTGGTGAAATGTCCCATGTATAAAAAACAATCAGGGGAACAAACTCTCCTCACTTATACTGTTCACCTGGCAAAATGTCCCGTGTGTATTAAAACATCAGGGGAACACACTCTCCTCACTTATACTGTTCACCTGGTAACATGTCCCGTGTGTATTAAAACATCAGGGGAACACAGTCTCCTCACTTATACTGTTCACCTGGTGAAATGTCCCATATGTAAAAAACAATCAGTGGAACACACTCTCCTCACTTATACTGTTCACCTGGTAACATGTCCCGTGTGTATTAAACAAACAGGGGAACACACTCTCCTCACTTATACTGTTCACCTGGTAACATGTCCCGTGTGTATTAAACAAACAGGGGAACACACTCTCCTCACTTATACTGTTCACCAGGTAACATGTCCCGTGTTTATTAAACAATAAGGGGAACACACTCTCCTCACTTATGCTGTTCACCTGGTAACATGTCCCGTGTTTATTAAACAATCAGGGGAACACACTCTCCTCATTTATACTGTTCACCTGGTAACATGTCCCGTGTGTATTAAACAAACAGGGGAACACACTCGCCTCACTTATACTTTTCACCTGGTTACATGTCCCGTGTATATTAAACAATCTGGGGAACACACTCGCCTCACTTATACTGTTCACCTGGTAACATGTCCCGTGTATATTAAACAATCTGGGGAACACACTCGCCTCACTTATACTGTTCACCTGGTAACATGTCCCGTGTATATTAAACAATCTGGGGAACACACTCGCATCACTTATACAGTTCACCTGGTAACATGTCCCGTGTGTATTAAAACATCAGCGAAACACACTCTCCTAACTTAAACTGTTCACCTGGTAACATGTCCCGTGTGTATTAAACAAACAGAGAACACACTCGCCTCACTTATACTTTTCACCTGGCAACATGTCTCGTGTATATTAAACCATCAGGGGAACACACTCTCCTCACTTATACTGTTCACCTGGTAAATTGTCCCGTGTCTATTAAAACATTAGGGGAACACACTCTCCTCACTTATACTGTTCACCTGGTAACATGTCCCGTGTCTATTAAACCATCAATGCAACACAGTCTCCTCACCTATACTGCTCACCTGGTAACATGTCCCGTGTGTATTAAACAATCTGGGGAACACACTCTCATCACTTATCATTTTCACCTGGTAACATGTCCCGTGTGTATTAAAACATCAGGGGAACACCCTCTCCTCACCTATACTGTTCACCTGGTAACATTTCCCGTGTGTATTAAACAATCAGGGGAACACACTCTCCTCACTTATACTGTTCAGCTGGTAACATGTCTCGTGTATATTAAACCATCAGGGGAACACACTCTCCTCACTTACACTGTTCACCTGGCAAAATGTCCCGTGTGTCTTAAAACATCAGGGGAACGCGCTCTCCTCACTTATACTGTTCACCTGTCAACATGTCACGTCTATATTAAACCATCAGGGGAACACTCTCTCCTCACTTATGCTGTTCACCAGGTAACATGTCCCGTGTGTATTAAACAATCAGGGGAACACACTCTCCTCACTTATACTGTTCACCTGGTAACATGTCCTGTGTGTGTATTAAACCATCAGGAGAACACACTCTCCCCACTTATACTGTTCACCTGGTGACATGTCCTCCGTTTATTAAAACATCAGGGGAACACACTCTCCTCACTTATACTGTTCACCAGGCAACATGTCCCGTGTATATTAAACCATCAGGGGAACACACTCTCCCCACTTATACTGTTCACCTGGTAACATGTCCCGTGTACATTAAACTATCAGTGGAACACAGTCTCCTCACCTGTACTGTTCACATGGTAACATGTCCCGTGTGTATTAAACGATCTGGGGAACACACTCTCCTCACTTATACTGTTCACCTGGCAACATGTCCCGTGTGTATTAAAACATCAGGGGAACACACTCTGCTCACTTATACTGTTCACCTGGTAACATGTCCCGTGTGTATTAAACAATCTGTGGAACACATTCTCCTCACTTATACTGTTCACCTGGTAACATGTCTCGTGTATATTAAACCATCAGGGGAACTCACTCTGCTCACTTATACTGTTCACCTGGTAACATGTCCCGTGTGTATTAAACAATCAGGGGATCACACGCACCTCACTTATACTGTTCACCTGGTAACATGTCCCGTGTGTATTAAAACATCAGCGAAACACACTCTCCTCACTTATACTGTTCACCTGGTAACAGGTCTCGTGTATATTAAACCATCAGGGGAACACACTCTCCTCACTTACACTGTTCAACTGGAAACATGTCCAGTGTGTATTAAACAATCAGGGGAACACACTCTCCTCACTTATACTGTTCACCTGGTAACATGTCTCGTGTATATTAAACCATCAGGGGAACACACTCTCCCCACTTATACTGTTCACCTGGTAACATGTCCCGTGTACATTAAACTATCAGTGGAACACAGTCTCCTCACCTGTACTGTTCACATGGTAACATGTCCCGTGTGTATTAAACGATCTGGGGAACACACTCTCCTCACTTATACTGTTCACCTGGCAACATGTCCCGTGTGTATTAAAACATCAGGGGAACACACTCTGCTCACTTATACTGTTCACCTGGTAACATGTCCCGTGTGTATTAAACAATCTGTGGAACACATTCTCCTCACTTATACTGTTCACCTGGTAACATGTCTCGTGTATATTAAACCATCAGGGGAACTCACTCTGCTCACTTATACTGTTCACCTGGTAACATGTCCCGTGTGTATTAAACAATCAGGGGATCACACGCACCTCACTTATACTGTTCACCTGGTAACATGTCCCGTGTGTATTAAAACATCAGCGAAACACACTCTCCTCACTTATACTGTTCACCTGGTAACAGGTCTCGTGTATATTAAACCATCAGGGGAACACACTCTCCTCACTTACACTGTTCAACTGGAAACATGTCCAGTGTGTATTAAACAATCAGGGGAACACACTCTCCTCACTTATACTGTTCACCTGGTAACATGTCTCGTGTATATTAAACCATCAGGGGAACACACTCTCCTCACTTACACTGTTCACCTGGTAACATGTCCCGTGTATATTAAACAATCTGGGGAACACGCTCACCTCACTTATACTGTTCACCTGGTAACATGTCCCGTGCGTCTTAAACAATCAGGGGAACACGCGCTCCTCACTTGTACTGTTCACCTGGTAACATGTCCCGTGTGTTTTAAACAAACAGGGGAACACACTCTCCTCACTTATACGGTTCACCTGGTAACATGTCCCGTGTATATTAAACAATCTGGGGAACACGCTCACCTCACTTATACTGCTCACCTGGCAACATGTCCCGTGTGTATTAAACAATCAGGGGAACACACTCTCCTCACTTATACTGTTCACCTGGTAACATGTCTCGTGTATATTAAACCATCAGGGGAACACACTCTCCTCACTTACACTGTTCACCTGGTAACATGTCCCGTGTGTTTTAAACCATCATGGGAACACACTCTCCTCACTTACACTGTTCACCTGGTAACATGTCTCGAGTATATTAAACAATCAGGGGAACACACTCTCCTCACTTATACTGATCACCTGGTGACTTGTCCCGTGTCTATTAGAACATTAGGGGAACACACTCTCCTCACTTATACTGTTCATCTGGTAACATGTCCCGTGTGTATTAAAACATCAGCGAAACACACTCTCCTCACTTATACTGTTCACCTGGTAACAGGTCTCGTGTATATTAAACCATCAGGGGAACACACTCTCCTCACTTACACTGTTCAACAGGAAACATGTCCAGTGTGTATTAAACAATCAGGGGAACACACTCTCCTCACTTATACTGTTCACCTGGTAACATGTCTCGTGTATATTAAACCATCAGGGGAACACACTCTCCTCACTTACACTGTTCACCTGGTAACATGTCCCGTGTATATTAAACAATCTGGGGAACACGCTCACCTCACTTATACTGTTCACCTGGTAACATGTCCCGTGCGTCTTAAACAATCAGGGGAACACGCGCTCCTCACTTGTACTGTTCACCTGGTAACATGTCCCGTGTGTATTAAACAAACAGGGGAACACACTCTCCTCACTTATACGGTTCACCTGGTAACATGTCCCGTGTATATTAAACAATCTGGGGAACACGCTCACCTCACTTATACTGCTCACCTGGCAACATGTCCCGTGTGTATTCAACAATCAGGGGAACACACTCTGCTCACTTATACTGTTCACCTGGTAACATGTCCCGTGCATATTAAACAATCTGGGGAACACACTCGCCTCACTTATACTGTTCACCTGGTAACATGTTCCGTGTGTATTAAAACATCAGCGAAACACACTCTCCTCACTTATACTGTTCACCTGGTAACAGGTCTCGTGTATATTAAACCATCAGGGGAACACACTCTCCTCACTTACACTGTTCAACTGGAAACATGTCCCGTGTGTATTAAACAATCAGGGGAACACACTCTCCTCACTTATACTGTTCACCTGGTAACATGTCTCGTGTATATTAAACCATCAGGGGAACACACTCTCCTCACTTACACTGTTCACCTGGTAACATGTCCCGTGTGTTTTAAACCATCATGGGAACACACTCTCCTCACTTACACTGTTCACCTGGTAACATGTCTCGAGTATATTAAACAATCAGGGGAACACACTCTCCTCACTTATACTGATCACCTGGTGACTTGTCCCGTGTCTATTAGAACATTAGGGGAACACACTCTCCTCACTTATACTGTTCATCTGGTAACATGTACCGTGTGTATTAAAACATCAGGGGAACACCCTCTCCTCACTTATACTGTTCACCTGGTAACATGTCCCCTGTGTATTAAACAATCTGGGGAACACACTCTCCTCACTTACACTGTTCACCTGGTGAAATGTCCCATGTATAAACAACAATCAACGGAACAAACTCTCTTCACTTATACTGTTCACCTGGTAACATGTAACAAAGAAGTTGCATCATTCCAAGCAGAAGGGCCACCCGCGCATCAACACGAGCAGAATTTCTCACCCACAGCTGTTACAAAAATTTCTAAATTCACTTGTAACAGCCCTTCAAAACACTCCCACAGGGGATGCTGAGACCAAGTGGGCCCACATCAGAGACGCCATCTATGAGTCAGCTTTGACCACCTACGGCAAAAGTGCGAAGAGAAATGCAGACTGGTTTCAATCTCATAATGAAGAGCTGGAACCTGTCATAGCCGCTAAGCGCATTGCACTTTTGAACTACAAGAAAGCCCCCAGCGATTTAACATCCGCAGCACTTAAAGCAGCCAGAAGTACTGCACAAAGAACAGCTAGGCGTTGCGCAAACGACTACTGGCAACACCTATGCAGTCATATTCAGCTGGCCTCAGACACCGGAAACATCAGAGGAATGTATGATGGCATGAAGAGAGCTCTTGGGCCAACCATCAAGAAGATCACCCCCCTCAAATCTAAATCGGGGGACATAATCACTGACCAATGCAAACAGATGGACCGCTGGGTTGAGCACTACCTAGAACTGTACTCCAGGGAGAATGCTGTCACTGAGACTGCCCTCAATGCAGCCCAGCCTCTACCAGTCATGGATGAGCTGGACATACAGCCAACCAAATCGGAACTCAGTGATGCCATTGATTCCCTAGCCAGCGGAAAAGCCCCTGGGAAGGACAGCATTACCCCTGAAATAATCAAGAGTGCCAAGCCTGCTATACTCTCAGCACTACATGAACTGCTATGCCTGTGCTGGGACGAGGGAGCAGTACCCCAGGACATGCGCGATGCCAACATCATCACCCTCTATAAAAACAAAGGTGACCGCGGTGACTGCAACAACTACCGTGGAATCTCCCTGCTCAGCATAGTGGGGAAAGTCTTTGCTCGAGTCGCTCTGAACAGGCTCCAGAAGCTGGCCGAGCGCGTCTACCCTGAGGCACAGTGTGGCTTTCGTGCAGAGAGATCGACTATTGACATGCTGTTCTCCCTTCGTCAGATACAGGAGAAATGCCGTGAACAACAGATGCCCCTCTACATTGCTTTCATTGATCTCACCAAAGCCTTTGACCTCGTCAGCAGACGTGGTCTCTTCAGACTACTAGAAAAGATCGGATGTCCACCAAAGCTACTAAGTATCATCACCTCATTCCATGACAATATGAAAGGCACAATTCAACATGGTGGCTCCTCATCAGAGCCCTTTCCTATCCTGAGTGGTGTGAAACAGGGCTGTGTTCTCGCACCCACACTTTTTGGGATTTTCTTCTCCCTGCTGCTTTCACATGCGTTCAAATCCTCTGAAGAAGGAATTTTCCTCCACACAAGATCAGGGGGCAGGTTGTTCAACCTTGCCCGTCTAAGAGCGAAGTCCAAAGTACGGAAAGTCCTCATCAGAGAACTCCTCTTTGCTGACGATGCTGCTTTAACATCTCACACTGAAGAATGCCTGCAGAGTCTCATCGACAGGTTTGCGTCTGCCTGCAATGAATTTGGCCTAACCATCAGCCTCAAGAAAACGAACATCATGGGGCAGGATGTCAGAAATGCTCCATCCATCAATATTGGCGACCACGCTCTGGAAGTGGTTCAAGAGTTCACCTACCTAGGCTCAACTATCACCAGTAACCTGTCTCTAGATGCAGAAATCAACAAGCGCATGGGTAAGGCTTCCACTGCTATGTTCAGACTGGCCAAGAGAGTGTGGGAAAATGGCGCACTGACACGGAACACAAAAGTCCGAGTGTATCAGGCCTGTGTCCTCAGTACCTTGCTCTACGGCAGCGAGGCCTGGACAACGTATGCCAGCCAAGAGCGACGTCTCAATTCATTCCATCTTCGCTGCCTTCGGAGAATACTTGGCATCAGGTGGCAGGACTATATCTCCAACACAGAAGTCCTTGAAGCGGCCAACATCCCCAGCTTATACACACTACTGAGTCAGCGGCGCTTGAGATGGCTTGGCCATGTGAGCCGCATGGAAGATGGCAGGATCCCCAAAGACACATTGTACAGCGAGCTCGCCACTGGTATCAGACCCACTGGCCGTCCATGTCTCCGTTATAAAGACGTCTGCAAACGCGACATGAAATCGTGTGACATTGATCACAAGTCGTGGGAGTCAGTTGCCAGCATTCGCCAGAGCTGGCGGGCAGCCATAAAGACAGGGCTAAATTGTGGCGAGTCGAAGAGACTTAGTAGTTGGCAGGAAAAAAGACAGAGGCGCAAGGGGAGAGCCAACTGTGCAACAGCCCCAACAAACAAATTTCTCTGCAGCACCTGTGGAAGAGCCTGTCACTCCAGAATTGGCCTTTATAGCCACTCCAGGCGCTGCTTCACAAACCACTGACCACCTCCAGGCGCGTATCCATTGTCTCTCGAGATAAGGAGGCCCAAAAGGTAACATGTCCCGTGTGTATTAAAACATAAGGGGAACACACTGTCCTCACTTCTTCTGTTCACCTGGTGACATGTCCCGTGTATAATAAACAATCAGGGGAACACACTCTCCGCACTAATACCGTTCACCTGGTAACATGTCCTGTGTATATTAAACAATAAGGGGAACACAGTCTCCTCACTTATACTGTTCACCTGGTAACATGTCCCGTGTGTATTAAACAATCAGGGGAACACACTCTCCTCACTTATACTGTTCACCTGGTAACATGTCCCGTGTGTATTAAACAAACAGGGGAACACAATCTCCTCACTTATACTGTTCACCTGGTAACATGTCCCGTGTGTATTAAACAAACAGGGGAACAGACTCTCCTCACTTATACTTTTCACCAGGTAACATGTCCCGTGTGTATTAAACAAACAGGGGAACACACTCTCCTCACTTATACTGTTCACCTGGTAACATGTCCCGTGTGTATTAAACAATCAGGGGAACACACTCTCCTCACTTATACTGTTCACCTGGTAACATGTCCCGTGTGTATTAAACAAACAGGGGAACACAATCTCCTCACTTATACTGTTCACCTGTTAACATGTCCCGTGTGTATTAAACAAACAGGGGAACACACTCTCCTCACTTATACTGTTCACCTGGTAACATGTCACGTGTATATTAAACAATCTGGGGAACACACTCGCCTCACTTATACTGTTCACCTGGTAACATGTCCCGTGTGTATTAAAACAACAACGAAACACACTCTGCTCACTTATACTGTTCACCTGGTAACATGTCCCGTGTGTATTAAACAAACAGGGGAACACAATCTCCTCACTTATACTGTTCACCTGGTAACATGTCCCTTGTGTATTAAACCAACAGGGGAACACACTCTCCTCACTTATACTGTTCACCTGGTAACATGTCCCGTGTATATTAAACAATCTGGGGAACACACTCGCCTCACTTATACTGTTCACCTGGTAACATGTCCCGTGTGTATTAAAACATAAGGGGAACACACTGTCCTCACTTCTTCTGTTCACCTGGTGACATGTCCCGTGTATATTAAACAATCAGGGGAACACACTCTCCGCACTAATACCGTTCACCTGGTAACATGTCCTGTGTATATTAAACAATCAGGGGAACACACTCTCCTCACCTATACTGTTCACCTGGCAACATGTCCCGTGTGTATTAAAACATCAGGGGAACACAGTCTGCTCACTTATACTGTTCACCTGGTGAAATGTCCCATATGTAAAAAACAATCAGTGGAACACACTCTCCTCACTTCTACTGTTCACCTGGTAACATGTCCCGTGTGTATTAAACAAACAGGGGAACACACGCTCCTCACTTATACTGTTCACCTGGTAACATGTCCCGTGTGTATTAAACAAGCAGGGGAACACACTCTCCTCACTTATACTGTTCACCTGGTAACATGTCCCGTGTGTATTAAACAATCAGGGGAACACACTCTCCTCACTTCTACTGTTCACCTGGTAACATGTCCCGTGTGTATTAAACAAACAGGGGAACACAATCTCCTCACTTATACTGTTCACCTGGTAACATGTCCCGTGTGTATTAAACAAACAGGAGAACACACTCTCCTCACTTATACTGTTCACCTGGTAAAATGTCCCGTGTATATTAAACAATCTGGGGAACACACTCCCCTCACTTATACTGTTCACCTGGTAACATGTCCCGTGTGTATTAAAACAACAACGAAACACACTCTCCTAACTTAAACTGTTCAACTGGTAACATGTCCCGTGTATATTAAACCATCAGGGGAACACACTCCCCTCACTTTTAATGTTCACCTGGCAACATGTCTCGTGTATATTAAACCATCAGGGGAACACACTCTCCTCACTTATACTGTTCACCTGGTAACTTGTCCCGTGTCTATTAAAACATTAGGGGAACACACTCTCCTCACTTATACTGTTCACCTGGTAAGATGTCCTGTGTATATTAAACAATCAGGGCAACACACTCTCCTCACTTATACTGTTCACCTGGTAACGTGTCTCGTGTATATTAAACCATCAGGGGAACACACTCTCCTCACTTATACTGTTCACCTGGTAACATGTCCCGTGTGTATTAAAACATCAGCGAAACACACTCTCCTAACTTAAACTGTTCACCTGGTAACATGTCCTGTGTATATTAAACCATCAGGGGAACACACTCTCCTCACTTATACTGTTCACCAGGCAACATGTCCCGTGTATATTAAACCATCAGGGGAACACACTCTCCTCACTTATACTGTTCACCTGGTAACATGTCCCGTGTACATTAAACTATCAGTGGAACACAGTCTCCTCACCTGTACTGTTCACATGGTAACATGTCCCGTGTGTATTAAACGATCTGGGGAACACACTCTCCTCACTTATACTGTTCACCTGGCAACATGCCCCGTGTGTATTAAAACATCAGGGGAACACACTCTGCTCACTTATACTGTTCACCTGGTAACATGTCCCGTGTGTATTAAACAATCTGTGGAACACATTCTCCTCACTTATACTGTTCACCTGGTAACATGTCTCGTGTATATTAAACCATCAGGGGAACTCACTCTGCTCACTTATACTGTTCACCTGGTAACATGTCCCGTGTGTATTAAACAATCAGGGGATCACACGCACCTCACTTATACTGTTCACCTGGTAACATGTCCCGTGTGTATTAAAACATCAGCGAAACACACTCTCCTCACTTATACTGTTCACCTGGTAACAGGTCTCGTGTATATTAAAAGATTCAGGGGAACACACTCTCCTCACTTACACTGTTCAACTGGAAACATGTCCAGTGTGTATTAAACAATCAGGGGAACACACTCTCCTCACTTATACTGTTCACCTGGTAACATGTCTCGTGTATATTAAACCATCAGGGGAACACACTCTCCTCACTTACACTGTTCACCTGGTAACATGTCCCGTGTATATTACACAATCTGGGGAACACGCTCACCTCACTTATACTGTTCACCTGGTAACATGTCCAGTGCGTCTTAAACAATCAGGGGAACACGCGCTCCTCACTTATACTGTTCACCTGGTAACATGTCCCGTGTGTATTAAACAAACAGGGGAACACACTCTCCTCACTTATACGGTTCACCTGGTAACATGTCCCGTGTATATTAAACAATCTGGGGAACACGCTCACCTCACTTATACTGCTCACCTGGCAACATGTCCCGTGTGTATTCAACAATCAGGGGAACACACTCTGCTCACTTATACTGTTCACCTGGTAACATGTCCCGTGCATATTAAACAATCTGGGGAACACACTCGCCTCACTTATACTGTTCACCTGGTAACATGTCCCGTGTGTATTAAAACATCAGCGAAACACACTCTCCTCACTTATACTGTTCACCTGGTAACAGGTCTCGTGTATATTAAACCATCAGGGGAACACACTCTCTTCACTTACACTGTTCAACTGGAAACATGTCCCGTGTGTATTAAACAATCAGGGGAACACACTCTCCTCACTTATACTGTTCACCTGGTAACATGTCTCGTGTATATTAAACCATCAGGGGAACACACTCTCCTCACTTACACTGTTCACCTGGTAACATGTCCCGTGTGTTTTAAACCATCAGGGGAACACACTCTCCTCACTTACACTGTTCACCTGGTAACATGTCTCGAGTATATTAAACAATCAGGGGAACACACTCTCCTCACTTATACTGATCACCTGGTGACTTGTCCCGTGTCTATTAGAACATTAGGGGAACACACTCTCCTCACTTATACTGTTCATCTGGTAACATGTACCGTGTGTATTAAAACATCAGGGGAACACCCTCTCCTCACTTATACTGTTCACCTGGTAACATGTCCCCTGTGTATTAAACAATCTGGGGTCACACTCTCCTCACTTACACTGTTCACCTGGTGAAATGTCCCATGTATAAACAACAATCAACGGAACAAACTCTCTTCACTTATACTGTTCACCTGGTAACATGTCCCGTGTGTATTAAAACATAAGGGGAACACACTGTCCTCACTTCTTCTGTTCACCTGGTGACATGTCCCGTGTATAATAAACAATCAGGGGAACACACTCTCCGCACTAATACCGTTCACCTGGTAACATGTCCTGTGTATATTAAACAATAAGGGGAACACAGTCTCCTCACTTATACTGTTCACCTGGTAACATGTCCCGTGTGCATTAAACAATCAGGGGAACACACTCTCCTCACTTATACTGTTCACCTGGTAACATGTCCCGTGTGTATTAAACAAACAGGGGAACACAATCTCCTCACTTATACTGTTCACCTGGTAACATGTCCCGTGTGTATTAAACAAACAGGGGAACAGACTCTCCTCACTTATACTTTTCACCAGGTAACATGTCCCGTGTGTATTAAACAAACAGGGGAACACACTCTCCTCACTTATACTGTTCACCTGGTAACATGTCCCGTGTGTATTAAACAATCAGGGGAACACACTCTCCTCACTTATACTGTTCACCTGGTAACATGTCCCGTGTGTATTAAACAAACAGGGGAACACAATCTCCTCACTTATACTGTTCACCTGTTAACATGTCCCGTGTGTATTAAACAAACAGGGGAACACACTCTCCTCACTTATACTGTTCACCTGGTAACATGTCCCGTGTATATTAAACAATCTGGGGAACACACTCGCCTCACTTATACTGTTCACCTGGTAACATGTCCCGTGTGCATTAAAACAACAACGAAACACACTCTGCTCACTTATACTGTTCACCTGGTAACATGTCACGTGTGTATTAAACAAACAGGGGAACACAATCTCCTCACTTATACTGTTCACCTGGTAACATGTCCCTTGTGTATTAAACCAACAGGGGAACACACTCTCCTCACTTATACTGTTCACCTGGTAACATGTCCCGTGTATATTAAACAATCTGGGGAACACACTCGCCTCACTTATACTGTTCACCTGGTAACATGTCCCGTGTGTATTAAAACATAAGGGGAACACACTGTCCTCACTTCTACTGTTCACCTGGTGACATGTCCCGTGTATATTAAACAATCAGGGGAACACACTCTCCGCACTAATACCGTTCACCTGGTAACATGTCCTGTGTATATTAAACAATCAGGGGAACACACTCTCCTCACCTATACTGTTCACCTGGCAACATGTCCCGTGTGTATTAAAACATCAGGGGAACACAGTCTGCTCACTTATACTGTTCACCTGGTGAAATGTCCCATATGTAAAAAACAATCAGTGGAACACACTCTCCTCACTTCTACTGTTCACCTGGTAACATGTCCCGTGTGTATTAAACAAACAGGGGAACACACGCTCCTCACTTATACTGTTCACCTGGTAACATGTCCCGTGTGTATTAAACAAGCAGGGGAACACACTCTCCTCACTTATACTGTTCACCTGGTAACATGTCCCGTGTGTATTAAACAATCAGGGGAACACACTCTCCTCACTTCTACTGTTCACCTGGTAACATGTCCCGTGTGTATTAAACAAACAGGGGAACACAATCTCCTCACTTATACTGTTCACCTGGTAACATGTCCCGTGTGTATTAAAGAAACAGGAGAACACACTCTCCTCACTTATACTGTTCACCTGGTAAAATGTCCCGTGTATATTAAACAATCTGGGGAACACACTCCCCTCACTTATACTGTTCACCTGGTAACATGTCCCGTGTGTATTAAAACAACAACGAAACACACTCTCCTAACTTAAACTGTTCAACTGGTAACATGTCCTGTGTATATTAAACCATCAGGGGAACACACTCCCCTCACTTTTAATGTTCACCTGGCAACATGTCTCGTGTATATTAAACCATCAGGGGAACACACTCTCCTCACTTATACTGTTCACCTGGTAACTTGTCCCGTGTCTATTAAAACATTAGGGGAACACACTCTCCTCACTTATACTGTTCACCTGGTAAGATGTCCTGTGTATATTAAACAATCAGGGCAACACACTCTCCTCACTTATACTGTTCACCTGGTAACGTGTCTCGTGTATATTAAACCATCAGGGGAACACACTCTCCTCACTTATACTGTTCACCTGGTAACATGTCCCGTGTGTATTAAAACATCAGCGAAACACACTCTCCTAACTTAAACTGTTCACCTGGTAACATGTCCTGTGTATATTAAACCATCAGGGGAACACACTCTCCTCACTGAGAATGTTCACCTGGCAACATGTCTCGTGTATATTAAACCATCAGGGGAACACACTCTCCTCACTTATACTGTTCACCTGGTAACTTGTCCCGTGTCTATTAAAACATTAGGGGAACACACTCTCCTCACTTATACTGTTCACCTGGTAACATGTCCCGTGTCTATTAAACTATCAATGCAACACAGTCTCCTCACCTATACTGTTCACCTGGTAACATGTCCCGTGTGTATTAAACAATCTGGGGAACACACTCTCATCACTTATCATGTTCACCTGGTAACATGTCCCGTGTGTATAAAAACATCAGCGAAACACACCCTCGTCACTTAAACTGTACACCTGGTAACATGTCCCGTGTGTATAAAAACATCAGCGAAACACACTCTCCTCACTTAAACTGTTTACCTGGTAACATGTCCCGTGTATATTAAACCATCAGGGGAACACACTCTCCTCACTGATACTGTTCACCTGGTAACATGTCCTGTGTATATTAAACAATCTGGGGAACACACTCGCCTCACTTATACTGTTCACCTGGTAACATGTCCCGTGTGTATTAAAACATCAGGGGAACACCCTCTCCTCACCTATACTGTTCACTTGGTAACATTTCCCGTGTGTATTAAACAATCTGGGGAACACACTCTCCTCACTTATACTGTTCACCTGGCAAAATGTCCCGTGTGTATTAAAACATCAGGGGAACACACTCTCCTCACTTACACTGTTCACCTGGTAACATGTCCCGTGTGTATTAAAACATCAGCAAAACACACTCTCCTCACGTCTTCCGTTCTCCTGGTGACATGTCCTGTGTATAAAAAACAATCAGGGGAACACACTCTGCTCACTTATACTGTTCACCTGGTAACAAGTCCCTTGTGTATTAAACAATCAAAGGGAACACACTCTGCTCACTTATACTGTTCTCCTGGTGAAATGTCCTGTGTTTATTAAACAATCAGGGGAACAAACTTTCCTCACTTATACTGTTCACCTGGTAACATGTACTGTGTGTATGAAACAATCAGGGGAACACACTCTCCTCACTTATACTCTTCACCTCGTAACATGTCCCGTGTGTATTAAACCATCAGGGGAACACACTCTCCTCACTTATACTGTTCAGCTGGTAACATGTCCCGTGTATATTAAACAACCTGGGGAACACACTCGCCTCACGTATACTGTTCACCTGGTAACATGTCCCGTGTGTATTAAAACATCAGCGAAACACATTCTCCTCACTTAAACTGTTCACCTGGTGTCATGTCCAGTGTATATTAAAACATTAGGGGAACACACTCTCCTTACTTATACTGTTCACCTGGTGACATGTTCAGTGTATATTAAAACATTAGGGGAACACACTGTCCTCACTTATACTGTTCACCTGGTGACATGTCCAGTGTATATTAAAACATTAGGGGAACACACTCTCCTCACTTATACTGTTCACCTGGTAACCCGTCCCGTGTCCATTAAAACATTAGGGGAACACACTCTCCTCACTTATACTGTTCATCTGGTAACATGTCCCGTCTGTATTAAACCATCAGGGGTACACAATCTCCTCACTTATACGGTTCACCTGGTAACATGTCCTGTGTGTATTAAAACATCAGGGGAACACACTCTCCTCACTTATCCCGTTCACCTGGTAACATGTCCCGTGTGTATCAAAAAATCAGGGGAACACACTCTCCTCACCTATTCTGTTCACCTGTTAACATGTCCCGTCTGTATTAAAACATCAGGGGAACACACTCTTCTCACTTATACTGTTCACATGGTAACATGTCTCGTGGATATGAAACCATCAGGGGAACACACTCTCTTCACAAATACTGTTCACCTGGTGACATGTCCCGTGTATATTAAACCATGAGGGGAACACTCTCTCCTCAATTATACTGTTTACCTGGTGACATGTCCCGTGTATATTAAACCATCAGGGGAACACACACTCCGCACTTGTACTGTTCACCTGGTAACATGTCCTGTGTATATTAATCAATCAGGGGAACACACTCTCCTCACTTATACTGTTCACCTGGTGACATGTCCTGTGTATATTAAACAATCAGGGGAACACACTCTCCTCACTTATACTGTTCCGCTGGTAACATGTCCCGTGTATATTAAACAATCTGGGGAAAACACTCGCCTCACTTATACTGTTCACCTGGTAACATGTACAGAGTGTATTAAACAATCAGGGGAACACACTCTGCTCACTTATACTGTTCACCTGGTAACATGTCCCGTGTATATTAAACAATCAGGGGAACACACTCTCCTCACTTATACTGTTCACCTGGTAACATGTCCTGTGTATATTAAACAATCAGGGGAACACACTCTCCTCACTTACACTGTTCACCTGGTAACATGTCCTGTGTATATTAAACAATCTGGGGAACACACTCGCCTCACTTATACTGTTCACCTGGTAACATGTCCCGTGTGTATTAAAACATCAGCGAAACACACTCTCCTCACTTAAACTGTTCACCTGGTAACATGTGCCGTGAGTATTAAACAATCAGGGGAACACACTCTCCTCACTTATACTGTTCACCTGGTAACATGTCCCGTGTGTATTAAACAATCAGGGGAACACACTCTCCTCACTTATACTGTTTATCTGGTAACATGTCTCGTGTATATTAAAACATCAGGGGAACACACTCGCCTCACTTATACTGTTCACCTGGTAACATGTCCCGTGTGTATGAAAACATCAGCATTCGCCAGAGCTGGCGGGCAGCCATAAAGACAGGGCTAAATTGTGGCGAGTCGAAGAGACTTAGTAGTTGGCAGGAAAAAAGACAGAGGCGCAAGGGGAGAGCCAACTGTGCAACAGCCCCAACAAACAAATTTCTCTGCAGCACCTGTGGAAGAGCCTGTCACTCCAGAATTGGCCTTTATAGCCACTCCAGGCGCTGCTTCACAAACCACTGACCACCTCCAGGCGCGTATCCATTGTCTCTCGAGATAAGGAGGCCCAAAAGAATTAAAACATTAGGGGAACACAATCTCCTCACTTATACTGTTCATCTGGTAACATGTCCCGTGTGTATTAAAACATCAGGGGAACACAGTCTCCTCACTTATCCTGTTCACCTGGTGAAATGTCCTGTGTGTATTAAACAATCAGGATAACACACTCTCCTCACTTATACTGTTCACCTGGTAACATGTCCTGTGTGTATTAAACAATCAAGGGACCACACTCACCTCACTTATACTCTTCACCTGGTAACATGTCCTGTGTGTATTAAACCATCAGGGGAACACACTCTCCTCACTTATACTGTTCACCTGGTAACATGTCCCGTGTGTATTAAACTATCAGGGGAAAACACTCTCCTCACTTATACTGTTCACCTGGTAACATGTCCCGTGTATATTAAACCTTCAGGGGAACACACTCGCCTCACTTTTTCTGTTCACCTGGTAACATGTCCCGTGTGTATTAAACCATCACGGGAACACACTCTCCTCACTTAAACTGTTCACCTGGTAACATGCCCCGTGTGTATTAAACAATCAGGGGAACACACTCTCCTCACTTACACTGTTCACCTGGTCACACGTCTCGTGTATATTAAACCATCAGGGGAACAGACTCTCCTCACTTATACTGTTCACCTGGGAACTTGTCCCGTGTCTATTAAAACATTAGGGGAACACACTCTCCTCACTTATGCTGTACATCTGGTAACATGTCCCGTGTGTATTAAAACATCAGGGGAACACCCTCTCCTCACTTATACTGTTCACCTGGTAACATGTCCCGTGTGTATTAAAACATCAGGGGAACACCCTCTCCTCACTTATACTATTCACCTGGTAACATGTCTCGTGTATATTAAACCATCAGGGGAACACACTCGCCTCACTTATACTGTTCACCTGGTAACATGTCCCGTGTGTATTAAAACATCAGCGAAAAACACTCTCCTCACATATACTGTTCTCTTGGTGACATGTCCCTTGTGTATTAAACAATCAGGGGAACACACTCTCCTCACTTATACTGTTCACCTGGTAACATGTCCCTTGTGTATTAAAGAATCAGGGGAACACACTCTCCTCACTTATACTGTTCACCTGGTAACATGTCCCTTGTGTATTAAACAATGAGGGGAACACACTCTCCTCACTTATACTGTTCACCTGGTAACATGTCCTGTGTGTATTAAACAATGAGGGGAACACACTCTCCTCACTTATACTCTTCACCTGATAACATGTCCCGTGTGTATTAAACCATCAGGGGAACACACTCTCCTCACTTATACTGTTCACCTGGTAACATGTCCCGTGTGTATTAAACTATCAGGGGAAAACACTCTCCTCACTTATACTGTTCACCTGGTAACATGTCCCGTTTATATTAAACCATCAGGGGAACACACTCTCCTCACTTATACTGTTCACCTGGTAACATGTCCCGTGTGCATTAAACTATCAGGGGAACACACTCTCCTCACTTATACTGTTCACCTGGTAACATGTCCCTTGTGTATTAAACAATCAGGGGAACACACTCTGCTCACTTCTCCTGTTCTCCTGGGAAGATGTCCCGTGTATATTAAACCATCAGTGGAACACTGTCTCCTCACTTATCCTGTTCAACTGGTATCATGTCCTGTGTGTATTAAACAATCAAGGGAACACACTCACCTCACTTATACTCTTCACTTGGTAACATGTCCCGTGAGTATTAAACAATCAGGGGAACTCACTCTCCTCACTTATACTGTTCACCTGGTAACATGTCCTGTGTGTATTAAACAATCAAGGGAACACACTCACCTCACTTATACTCTTCACCTGGTAACATGTCCTGTGTGTATTAAACCATCAGGGGAACACACTCTCCTCACTTATACTGTTCACCTGGTAACACGTCTCGTGTATATTAAACCATCAGGGGAACAGACTCTCCTCACTTATACTGTTCACCTGGTAACATGTCCCTTGTGTATTAAACAATCAGGGGAAAACACTCTCCTCACTTATACTGTTCACCTTGTAACATGTCCCTTGTGTATTAAACAATCAGGGGAACACACTCTGCTCACTTATACTGTTCACCTGGTAACATGTCCCTTGTGTATTAAACAATCAGGGGAAAACACTCTCCTCACTTATACTGTTCACCTGGTAACATGTCCCTTGTGTATTAAACAATCAGGGGAAAACACTCTCCTCACTTATAATGTTCACCTGGTAACATGTCCTGTGTGTATTAAACAATGAATGGAACACACTCTCCGCACTTATACTCTTCACCTGGTAACACGTCCTGTGTGTATTAAAACATCAGGGGAACACCCTCGCCTCACTTATACTGTTCACCTGGTAACACGTCTCGTGTATATTAAACCATCAGAGGAACAGACTCTCCTCACTTATACTGTTCACCTGGTAACACGTCTCGTGTATATTAAACCATCAGGGGAACAGACTCTCCTCACTTATACTGTTCAACTGGTAACTTGTCCCGTGTCTATTAAAACATTAGGGGAACACACTCTCCTCACTTATACTGTTCATCTGGTAACATGTCCCGTGCGTATTAAAACATCAGGGGAACACCCTCTCCTCACTTATACTGTTCACCTGGCAACATGTCCAGTGTGTATTAAAACATCAGGGGAACACCCTCTCCTCACTTATACTGTTCACCTGGTAACATGTCTCGTGTATATTAAACCATCAGGGGAACACACTCGCCTCACTTATACTGTTCACCTGGTAACATGTCCCGTGTGTATTAAAACATCAGCGAAAAACACTCTCCTCACTGATACTGTTCACCTGGTAACATGTCCCTTGTGTATTAAACAATCAGGGGAACACACTCTCCTCACTTATACTGTTCACCTGGTAACATGTCCCTAGTGTATTAAAGAATCAGGGGAAAACACTCTCCTCACTTATACTGTTCACCTGGTAACTTGTCCCTTGTGTATTAAACAATCAGGGGTAAACACTCTCCTCACTTATACTGTTCACCTGGTAACATGTCCCTTGTGTATTAAACAATCATGGGAACACACTCTGCTCACTTATACTGTTCACCTGGTAACATGTCCCTTGCGTATTAAACAATCAGGGGAACACACTCTCCTCACATATACCGTTCTCCTGGTAACATGTCCCTTGTGTATTAAACAATCAGGGGTAAACACTCTCCTCACTTATACTGTTCACATGGTAACATGTCCCTTGTGTATTAAACAATCATGGGAACACACTCTGCTCACTTATACTGTTCACCTGGTAACGTGTCCATTGTGTATTAAACAATCAGGGGAAAACACTCTCCTCACTTATACTGTTCACCTGGTAACATGTCCCGTTTATATTAAACCATCAGGGGAACACACTCGCCTCACTTATACTGTTCACCTGGTAACATGTCCTGTGTGTATTAAATAATCAGGGGAACACACTCTCCTCACTTATACTCTTCACCTGGTAACATGTCCCGTGTGTATTAAACCATCAGGGGAACACACTCTCCTCACTTATACTTTTCACCTGGTAACATGTCCCTTGTGTATTAAACAATCAGGGGAACACACTCTGCTCACTTATACTGTTCACCTGGTAACATGTCCCGTGTGTATTAAACCATCAGGGGAACACACTCTGCTCACTTATACTGTTCAGCTGGTAACATGTCCCGTGTATATTAAACCATCAGGGGAAAGCCCTCTCCTCACTTATACTGTTCACCTGCTGAAATGTCCTGTGTGTATTAAACTATCAGGGGGAAACATTCTCCTCACTTATACTGTTCACCTCGTAACAAGTCCCGTGTATATTAAACCATCGAGGGAATACACTCGCCTCACTTATACTGTTCACCTGGTAACATGTCCCGTGTGTATTAAACCATCACGGGAACACACTCTCCTCACTTAAACTGTTCACCTGGTAACATGTCGCGTGAGTATTAAACAATCAGGGGAACAAACTCTCCTCACTTACACTGTTCACCTGGTAACATGTCCCGTGTATATTAAACAATCAGGGGAACCGACTCTCCTCACTTATACTGTTCACCTGGTAACTTGTCCCGTGTCTATTAAATCATTAGGGGAACACACTCTCCTCACTTATACTGTTCATCTGGTAACATGTCCCGTGTGTATTAAACCATCAGGGGAACACCCTCTCCTCACTTATACTGTTCACCTGGTAATATGTCTCGTGTACATTAAACCATCAGGGGAACACACTCGCCTCACTTATACTGTTCACCTGGTAACATGTCCCGTGTGTATTAAAACATCAGCGAAAAACACTCTCCTCACATATACTTTTCTCCTGGTGACATGTCCCTTGTGTATTAAAGAATCAGGGGAACACACTCTCCTCACATATACTGTTCTCCTGGTGACATGTCCCTTGTGTATTAAACAATCAGGGGAAAACACTCTCCTCACTTATACTGTTCACCTGGTAACATGTCCCTTGTGTATTAAACAATCAGGGGAAAACACTCTCCTCACTTATACTGTTCACTTGGTAACATGTCCCTTGTGTATTAAACAATCAGGGGAACACACTCTGCTCACTTATACTGTTCACCTGGTAACATGTCCCTTGTGTATTAAACAATCAGGGGAAAACACTCTCCTCACTAATACTGTTCACCTGGTAACATGTCCCTTGTGTATTAAACAATCATGGGAACACTCTCTGCTCACTTATACTGTTCACCTGGGAAGATGTCCCGCGTATATTAAACCATCAGGGGAACACACTCTCCTCACTTATACTCTTCACCTGGTAACATGTCCCGTGTGTATTAAACCATCAGGGGAACACACTCTCCTCACTTATACTGTTCACCTGGTAACATGTCCCGTGTGTATTAAACTATCAGGGGAAAACACTCTCCTCACTTATACTGTACACCTGGTAACATGTCCCATTTATATTAAACCATCAGGGGAACACACTCGCCTCACTTATACTGTTCACCTGGTAACATGTCCTGTGTGTATTAAATAATCAGGGGAACACACTCTCCTCACTTATACTCTTCACCTGGTAACATGTCCCGTGTGTATTAAACCATCAGGGGAACACACTCTCCTCACTTATACTGTTCACCTGGTAACATGTCCCTTGTGTATTAAACAATCAGGGGAACACACTCTGCTCACTTATACTGTTCACCTGGTAACATGTCCCGTGTGTATTAAAACATCAGGGGAACAAACTCTCCTCACTTATACTGTTCACCTGGTAACATGTCCCTTGTGTATTAAACAATCAGGGGAACACACTCTGCTCACTTATACTGTTCACCTGGTAACATGTCCCGTGTATATTAAACCATCAGGGGAAAGCCCTCTGCTCACTTATACTGTTCACCTGGTGAAATGTCCTGTGTGTATTAAACTATCAGGGGAAAACACCCTCATCACTTATACTGTTCACCTGGTAACATGTCCCGTGTATATTAAACCATCAGGGGAACACACTCGCCTCACTTATACTGTTCACCTGGTAACATGTCCCGTGTGTATTAAACCATCACGGGAACACACTCTCCTCACTTAAACTGTTCACCTGGTAACATGTCGCGTGAGTATTAAACAATCAGGGGAACACACTCTCCTTACTGATACTGTTCACCTGGTAACATGTCCCGTGTGTATTAAACAATCAGGGGAACAAACTCTCCTCACTTATACTGTTCACCTGGTAACACGTCTCGTGTATATTAAACCATCAGGGGAACATACTCTCCTCACTTATACTGTTCAACTGGTAACTTGTCCCGTGTCTATTTAAACATTAGGGGAACACACTCTCCTCACTTATACTGTTCATCTGGTAACATGTCCCGTGTGTATTAAAACATCAGGGGAACACCCTCTCCTCACTTATACTGTTCACCTGGTAACATGTCCAGTGTGTATTAAAACATCAGGGGAACACACTCGCCTCACTTATACTGTTCACCTGGTAACATGTCCCGTGTGTATTAAAACATCAGCGAAAAACACTCTCCTCACTTATACTGTTCACCTGGTAACATGTCCCTTGTGTATTAAACAATCAGGGGAACACACTCTCCTCACTTATACTGTTCACCTGGTAACATGTCCCTTGTGTATTAAAGAATCAGGGGAAAACACTCTCCTCACTTATGCTGTTCACCTGGTAACTTGTCCCTTGTGTATTACACAATCAGGGGTGCACACTCTCCTCACTTATACTGTTCACCTGGTAACATGTCCCTTGCGTATTAAACAATCAGGGGAACACACTCTCCTCACTTATACTGTTCACCTGGTAACATGTCCCTTGCGTATTAAACAATCAGGGGAACACACTCTCCTCACATATACCGTTCTCCTGGTAACATGTCCCTTGTGTATTAAACAATCAGGGGAAAACACTCTCCTCACTTATACTGTTCAACTGGTAACTTGTCCCGTGTCTATTAAAACATTAGGGGAACACACTCTCCTCACTTATACTGTTCATCTGATAACATGTCCCGTGTGTATTAAAACATCAGGGGAACACCCTCTCCTCACTTATACTGTTCACCTGGTAACATGTCCCGTGTGTATTAAAACATCAGCGAAAAACACTCTCCTCACATATACTTTTCTCCTGGTGACATGTCCCTTGTGTATTAAAGAATCAGGGGAACACACTCTCCTCACATATACTGTTCTCCTGGTGACATGTCCCTTGTGTATTAAACAATCAGGGGAAAACACTCTCCTCACTTATACTGTGCACCTGGTAACATGTCCCTTGTGTATTGAACAATCAGGGGAAAACACTCTCCTCACTTATACTGTTCACTTGGTAACATGTCCCTTGTGTATTAAACAATCAGGGGAACACACTCTGCTCACTTATACTGTTCACCTGGTAACATGTCCCTTGTGTATTAAACAATCAGGGGAACACACTCTGCTCACTTATACTGTTCACCTGGGAAGATGTCCCGCGTATATTAAACCATCAGGGGAACACACTCTCCTCACTTATACTCTTCACCTGGTAACATGTCCCGTGTGTATTAAACCATCAGGGGAACACACTCTCCTCACTTATACTGTTCACCTGGTAACATGTCCCGTGTGTATTAAACTATCAGGGGAAAACACTCTCCTCACTTATACTGTACACCTGGTAACATGTCCCATTTATATTAAACCATCAGGGGAACACACTCGCCTCACTTATACTGTTCACCTGGTAACATGTCCTGTGTGTATTAAGTAATCAGGGAAACACACTCTCCTCACTTTTTCTCTTCACCTGGTAACATGTCCCGTGTGTATTAAACCATCAGGGTAACACACTCTCCTCACTTATGCTGTTCACCTGGTAACATGTCCCTTGTGTATTAAACAATCAGGGGAACACACTCTGCTCACTTATACTGTTCACCTGGTAACATGTCCCGTGTGTATTAAAACATCAGGGGAAAGCCCTCTCCTCACTTATACTGTTCACCTGGTGAAATGTCCTGTGTGTATTAAACTATCAGGTGAAAACACCCTCCTCACTTATACTGTTCACCTGGTAACATGTCAAGTGTATATTAAACCATCAGGGGAACACACTCGCCTCACTTATACTGTTCACCTGGTAACATGTCCCGTGTGTATTAAACCATCACGGGAACACACTCTCCTCACTTAAACTGTTCACCTGGTAACATGTCGCGTGAGTATTAAACAATCAGGGGAACACACTCTCCTTACTGATACTGTTCACCTGGTAACATGTCCCGTGTGTATTAAACAATCAGGGGAACAAACTCTCCTCACTTATACTGTTCACCTGGTAACACGTCTCGTGTATATTAAACCATCAGGGGAACATACTCTCCTCACTTATACTGTTCAACTGGTAACTTGTCCCGTGTCTATTAAAACATTAGGGAACACACTCTCCTCACTTAAACTGTTCATCTGGTAACATGTCCCGTGTGTATTAAAACATCAGGGGAACACCCTCTCCTCACTTATACTGTTCACCTGGTAACATGTCCAGTGTGTATTAAAATATCAGGGGAACACACTCGCCTCACTTATACTGTTCACCTGGTAACATGTCCCGAGTGTATTAAAACATCAGCGAAAAACACTCTCCTCACTTATACTGTTCACCTGGTAACATGTCCCTTGTGTATTAAACAATCAGGGGAACACACTCTCCTCACTTATAATGTTCACCTGTTAACATGTCCCTTGTGTATTAAAGAATCAGGGGAAAACACTCTCCTCACTTATACTGTTCACCTGATAACTTGTCCCTTGTGTATTAAACAATCAGGGGTGCACACTCTCCTCACTTATACTGTTCACCTGGTAACATGTCCCTTGCGTATTAAACAATCAGGGGAACACACTCTCCTCACTTATACTGTTCACCTGGTAACATGTCCCTTGTGTATTAAACAATCAGGGGAACACACTCTGCTCACTTATACTGTTCACCTGGTAACGTGTCCATTGTGTATTAAACAATCAGGGGAACACACTCTCCTCACACATACTGTTCTCCTGGTGACATGTCCCTTGTGTATTAAACAATCAGCGGAAAACACTCTCCTCACTTATACTGTTCACCTGGTAACATGTCCCGTTTATATTAAACCATCAGGGGAACACACTCGCCTCACTTATACTGTTCACCTGGTAACATGTCCTGTGTGTATTAAATAATCAGGGGAACACACTCTCCTCACTTATACTCTTCACCTGGTAACATGTCCCGTGTGTATTAAACCATCAGGGGAACACACTCTCCTCACTTATACTTTTCACCTGGTAACATGTCCCTTGTGTATTAAACAATCAGGGGAACACACTCTGCTCACTTATACTGTTCACCTGGTAACATGTCCCGTGTGTATTAAACCATCAGGGGAACACACTCTCCTCACTTATACTGTTCACCTGGTAACATGTCCCTTGTGTATTAAACAATCAGGGGAACACACTCTGCTCACTTATACTGTTCACCTGGTAACATGTCCCGTGTATATTAAACCATCAGGGGAAAGCCCTCTCCTCACTTATACTGTTCACCTGCTGAAATGTCCTGTGTGTATTAAACTATCAGGGGGAAACATTCTCCTCACTTATACTGTTCACCTCGTAACATGTCCCGTGTATATTAAACCTTCGAGGGAACACACTCGCCTCACTTATTCTGTTCACCTGGTAACATGTCCCGTGTGTATTAAACCATCACGGGAACACACTCTCCTCACTTAAACTGTTCACCTGGTAACATGTCGCGTGAGTATTAAACAATCTGGGGAACAAACTCTCCTCTTTTACACTGTTCACCTGGTAACATGTCCCGTGTATATTAAACAATCCGTGGAACCGACTCTCCTCACTTATACTGTTCACCTGGTAACTTGTCCCGTGTCTATTAAAACATTAGGGGAACACACTCTCCTCACTTATACTGTTCATCTGGTAACATGTCCCGTGTGTATTAAACCATCAGGGGAACACCCTCTCCTCACATATACTTTTCTCCTGGTGACATGTCCCTTGTGTATTAAAGAATCAGGGGAACACACTCTCCTCACATATACTGTTCTCCTGGTGACATGTCCCTTGTGTATTAAACAATCAGGGGAAAACACTCTCCTCAAATATACTGTTCACCTGGTAACATGTCCCTTGTGTATTAAACAATCAGGGGAAAACACTCTCCTCACTTATACTGTTCACTTGGTAACATGTCCCTTGTGTATTAAACAATCAGGGGAACACACTCTGCTCACTTATACTGTTCACCTGGTAACATGTCCCGTGCGTATTAAACAATCAGGGGAAAACACTCTCCTCACTTATACTTTTCACCTGGTAACATGTCCCTTGTGTATTAAACAATCAGGGGAAAACACTCTCCTCACTTATAGTGTTCACCTGGTAACATGTCCCTTGTGTATTAAACAATCAGGGGAACACACTCTGCTCACTTATACTGTTCACCTGGGAAGATGTCCCGCGTATATTAAACCATCAGGGGAACACACTCTCCTCACTTATACTCTTCACCTGGTAACATGTCCCGTGTGTATTAAACTATCAGGGGAAAACACTCTCCTCACTTATACTGTTCACCTGGTAACATGTCCCGTTTATATTAAACCATCAGGGGAACACACTCGCCTCACTTATACTGTTCACCTGGTAACATGTCCTGTGTGTATTAAATAATCAGGGGAACACACTCTCCTCACTTATACTCTTCACCTGGTAACATGTCCCGTGTGTATTAAACCATCAGGGGAACACACTCTCCTCACTTATACTGTTCACCTGGTAACATGTCCCTTGTGTATTAAACAATCAGGGGAACACACTCTCCTCACTTATACTGTTCACCTGGTAACATGTCCCGTGTGTATTAAACCATCAGGGGAACACACTCTCCTCACTTATACTGTTCACCTGGTAACATGTCCCTTGTGTATTAAACAATCAGGGGAACACACTCTGCTCACTTATACTGTTCACCTGGTAACATGTCCCGTGTATATTAAACCATCAGGGGAAAGCCCTCTCCTCACTTATACTGTTCACCTGGTGAAATGTCCTGTGTGTATTAAACCATCAGGGGAACACACACGCCTCACTTATACTGTTCACCTGGTAACATGTCCCGTGCGTATTAAACCATCACGGGAACACACTCTCCTCACTTAAACTGTTCACCTGGTAACATGTCGCGTGAGTATTAAACAATCAGGGGAACACACTCTCCTTACTGATACTGTTCACCTGGTAACATGTCCCGTGTGTATTAAACAATCAGGGGAACAAACTCTCCTCACATACACTGTTCACCTGGTAACATGTCCTGTGTATATTAAACAATGAGGGGAACAGACTCTCCTCACTTATACTGTTCACCTGGTAACATGTCCCGTGTGTATTAAACAATCAGGGGAACACCCTCTCCTCACTTATACTGTTCACCTGGTAACATGTCTCGTGTACATTAAACCATCAGGGGAACTCACTCGCCTCACGTATACTGTTCACCTGGTAACATGTCCCGTGTGTATTAAAACATCAGCGAAAAACACTCTCCTCACATATACTTTTCTCTTGGTGACATGTCCTGTGTGTATTAAACAATCAGGGGAACACACTCTCCTCACTAATACTGTTCACCTGGTAACATGACCCTTTTGTATTAAACAATCAGGGGAACACACTCTCCTCACTTATACTGTTCACCTGGTAACTTGTCCCGTGTCTATTAAAACATCAGGGGAACACACTCTCCTCACTTATACTGTTCACCTGGTAACATGTCCCGTGTCTATTAAAACATTAGGGGAACACACTCTCCTCACTTATACTGTTCACCTGGTAACATGTCCCTTGTGTATTAAGCAATCAGGGGAACACACTCTCCTCACTTATACTGTTCACCTGGTAACTTGTCCAGTGTCTATTAAAACATTAGGGGAAAACACTCTCCTCACTTATACTGTTCACCTGGTAACATGTCCCTTGCGTATTAAACAATCAGGGGAACACACTCTCCTCACATATACTGTTCACGTGGTGACATCTCCCTTGTGTATTAAGCAATCAGGGGAACACACTCTCCTCACTTATACTGTTCACCTGGTAACATGTCCCTTGTGTATTAAACAATCAGGGGAGAACACTCTCCTCACTTATACTGTTCACCTGGTAACATGTCCCTTGTGTATTAAACCATCAGGGGAACACACTCTGCTCACTTATACTGTTCACCTGGGAAGATGTCCCGCGTATATTAAACCATCAGGGGAACGCAGTCTCCTCACCTTTACTGTTTACCTGGTGAAATGTCCTGAGTGTATTAAAGAATCAGGGGAACACACTCTCCTCACTTATACAGTTCACCTGGTAACATGTCCTGTGTGTATTAAACAATGAGGGGAACACACTCTCCTCACTTATACTGTTCACCTGGTAACATGTCCCGTTTATATTAAACCATCAGGGGAACACACTCGCCTCACTTATACTGTTCACCTGGTAACATGTCCTGTGTGTATTAAATAATCAGGGGAACACACTCTCCTCACTTATACTCTTCACCTGGTAACATGTCCCGTGTGTATTAAACCATCAGGGGAACACACTCTCCTCACTTATACTTTTCACCTGGTAACATGTCCCTTGTGTATTAAACAATCAGGGGAACACACTCTGCTCACTTATACTGTTCACCTGGTAACATGTCCCGTGTGTATTAAACCATCAGGGGAACACACTCTCCTCACTTATACTGTTCACCTGGTAACATGTCCCTTGTGTATTAAACAATCAGGGGAACACACTCTGCTCACTTATACTGTTCACCTGGTAACATGTCCCGTGTATATTAAACCATCAGGGGAAAGCCCTCTCCTCACTTATACTGTTCACCTGCTGAAATGTCCTGTGTGTATTAAACTATCAGGGGGAAACATTCTCCTCACTTATACTGTTCACCTCGTAACATGTCCCGTGTATATTAAACCTTCGAGGGAACACACTCGCCTCACTTATTCTGTTCACCTGGTAACATGTCCCGTGTGTATTAAACCATCACGGGAACACACTCTCCTCACTTAAACTGTTCACCTGGTAACATGTCGCGTGAGTATTAAACAATCTGGGGAACAAACTCTCCTCACTTACACTGTTCACCTGGTAACATGTCCCGTGTATATTAAACAATCCGTGGAACCGACTCTCCTCACTTATACTGTTCACCTGGTAACTTGTCCCGTGTCTATTAAAACATTAGGGGAACACACTCTCCTCACTTATACTGTTCATCTGGTAACATGTCCCGTGTGTATTAAACCATCAGGGGAACACCCTCTCCTCACATATACTTTTCTCCTGGTGACATGTCCCTTGTGTATTAAAGAATCAGGGGAACACACTCTCCTCACATATACTGTTCTCCTGGTGACATGTCCCTTGTGTATTAAACAATCAGGGGAAAACACTCTCCTCAAATATACTGTTCACCTGGTAACATGTCCCTTGTGTATTAAACAATCAGGGGAAAACACTCTCCTCACTTATACTGTTCACTTGGTAACATGTCCCTTGTGTATTAAACAATCAGGGGAACACACTCTGCTCACTTATACTGTTCACCTGGTAACATGTCCCGTGCGTATTAAACAATCAGGGGAAAACACTCTCCTCACTTATACTTTTCACCTGGTAACATGTCCCTTGTGTATTAAACAATCAGGGGAAAACACTCTCCTCACTTATAGTGTTCACCTGGTAACATGTCCCTTGTGTATTAAACAATCAGGGGAACACACTCTGCTCACTTATACTGTTCACCTGGGAAGATGTCCCGCGTATATTAAACCATCAGGGGAACACACTCTCCTCACTTATACTCTTCACCTGGTAACATGTCCCGTGTGTATTAAACCATCAGGGGAACACACTCTCCTCACTTATACTCTTCACCTGGTAACATGTCCCGTGTGTATTAAACTATCAGGGGAAAACACTCTCCTCACTTATACTGTTCACCTGGTAACATGTCCCGTTTATATTAAACCATCAGGGGAACACACTCGCCTCACTTATACTGTTCACCTGGTAACATGTCCTGTGTGTATTAAATAATCAGGGGAACACACTCTCCTCACTTATACTCTTCACCTGGTAACATGTCCCGTGTGTATTAAACCATCAGGGGAACACACTCTCCTCACTTATACTGTTCACCTGGTAACATGTCCCTTGTGTATTAAACAATCAGGGGAACACACTCTCCTCACTTATACTGTTCACCTGGTAACATGTCCCGTGTGTATTAAACCATCAGGGGAACACACTCTCCTCACTTATACTGTTCACCTGGTAACATGTCCCTTGTGTATTAAACAATCAGGGGAACACACTCTGCTCACTTATACTGTTCACCTGGTAACATGTCCCGTGTATATTAAACCATCAGGGGAAAGCCCTCTCCTCACTTATACTGTTCACCTGGTGAAATGTCCTGTGTGTATTAAACCATCAGGGGAACACACACGCCTCACTTATACTGTTCACCTGGTAACATGTCCCGTGCGTATTAAACCATCACGGGAACACACTCTCCTCACTTAAACTGTTCACCTGGTAACATGTCGCGTGAGTATTAAACAATCAGGGGAACACACTCTCCTTACTGATACTGTTCACCTGGTAACATGTCCCGTGTGTATTAAACAATCAGGGGAACAAACTCTCCTCACATACACTGTTCACCTGGTAACATGTCCTGTGTATATTAAACAATGAGGGGAACAGACTCTCCTCACTTATACTGTTCACCTGGTAACATGTCCCGTGTGTATTAAACAATCAGGGGAACACCCTCTCCTCACTTATACTGTTCACCTGGTAACATGTCTCGTGTACATTAAACCATCAGGGGAACTCACTCGCCTCACGTATACTGTTCACCTGGTAACATGTCCCGTGTGTATTAAAACATCAGCGAAAAACACTCTCCTCACATATACTTTTCTCTTGGTGACATGTCCTGTGTGTATTAAACAATCAGGGGAACACACTCTCCTCACTAATACTGTTCACCTGGTAACATGACCCTTTTGTATTAAACAATCAGGGGAACACACTCTCCTCACTTATACTGTTCACCTGGTAACTTGTCCCGTGTCTATTAAAACATCAGGGGAACACACTCTCCTCACTTATACTGTTCACCTGGTAACATGTCCCGTGTCTATTAAAACATTAGGGGAACACACTCTCCTCACTTATACTGTTCACCTGGTAACATGTCCCTTGTGTATTAAGCAATCAGGGGAACACACTCTCCTCACTTATACTGTTCACCTGGTAACTTGTCCAGTGTCTATTAAAACATTAGGGGAAAACACTCTCCTCACTTATACTGTTCACCTGGTAACATGTCCCTTGCGTATTAAACAATCAGGGGAACACACTCTCCTCACATATACTGTTCACGTGGTGACATCTCCCTTGTGTATTAAGCAATCAGGGGAACACACTCTCCTCACTTATACTGTTCACCTGGTAACATGTCCCTTGTGTATTAAACAATCAGGGGAGAACACTCTCCTCACTTATACTGTTCACCTGGTAACATGTCCCTTGTGTATTAAACCATCAGGGGAACACACTCTGCTCACTTATACTGTTCACCTGGGAAGATGTCCCGCGTATATTAAACCATCAGGGGAACGCAGTCTCCTCACCTTTACTGTTTACCTGGTGAAATGTCCTGAGTGTATTAAAGAATCAGGGGAACACACTCTCCTCACTTATACAGTTCACCTGGTAACATGTCCTGTGTGTATTAAACAATGAGGGGAACACACTCTCCTCACTTATACTCTTCACCTGGTAACATGTCCTGTGTATATTAAACCATCAGGGGAACACACTCTCCTCAGTTATACTGTTCACCTGGTGACATGTCCCGTGAGTATTAAACAATCAGGGGAAAACACTCTCCTCACTTATACTGTTCACCAGATAATATGTCCAGTGTATATTAAACCATCAGGGGAACACATTCTCCTCACTTATACTGTTCACCAGGTAACATGTCCCGTCAGTATTAAACAATCAGGGGAACACACTCTCCTCACTTTGACTGTTCATATGGTGACATGTCCCGTGTGTATTAAACAATCAGGGGATCACACTCTCCTCACTTATACTGTTCACCTGGTAACATGTCCCGTGTCTATTAAACCATCAGGGGAACACACTCTCCTAACTTATACTGTTCACCTGGTAACATGTCCCGTCAGTATTAAACAATCAGGGGAACACACTCTCCTCACTTATACTGTTCACCTGGTAACATGTCCCGTGTATATTAAACAATCAGGGGAACACACTCTCCTCACTTTTACTGTTCACCTGGTGACATGTCCCGTCAGTATTAAACAATCAGGGGAACACACTCTCCTCACTTTTACTGTTCACCTGGTGACATGTCCCGTGTGTATTAAAGAATCAGGGGATCACACTCTCCTCACTTATACTGTTCACCATGTAACATGTCCCGTGTCTATTAAACCATCAGGGGAACACACTCTCCTCACTTATACCGTTCACCTGGTAACATGTCCCGTCAGTATTAAACAATCAGGGAACACACTCTCCTCACTTATACTGTTCACCTGGTAACATGTCCCGTGCGTGTTAAACCATCAGGGGAACACACTCTCCTCACTTATACTGTTCACCTGGTAACATGTCCCGTGAGTATTAAACAATCAGGGGAACACACTCTCCTCACTTATACTGTTCACCTGGTGACATGTCCCGTCTCTATTAACCCATCAGGGGAACACACTCTCCTCACTTATACTGTTGATCTGGTAACATGTCCCGTGTATATTAAACCATCAGGGGAACACACTCTCCTCACTTATACTGTTCACCTGGTAACATGTCCCGTGTATATTAAACTATCAGGGGAACACACTCTCCTCACTTATACTGTTCACCTGGTAACATGTCCCGTGTATATTAAACCATCAGAGGAACACACTCTCCTCACTTATACTGTTCTTCTGGTAACATGTCCCGTCAGTTTTAAACCATCAGGGTAACACAGTCTCCTCACTTATACTGTTCACCTGGTAACATGTCCTTTGCATATTTAACCATCAGGGGAAATCATTCTGCTCACTTATACTGTTCACCTGGTGACATGTCCCGTGTGTATTAAACAATCAGGGGAACACACTCTCCTCACTTATACTGTTCACCTGGTAACATGTCCTTTGCATATTTAACCATCAGGGGAAATCATTCTGCTCACTTATACTGTTCACCTGGTAACATGTCCCATGTATATTAAACAATCAGGGGAACACACTCTCCTCACTTATACTTTTTACCCGGTGACATGTCCCCTGTGTATTAAGCAATCAGGGGAACACACTCGCCTCACTTATACTGTTCACCTGGTAACATGTCCTGTGTATCTTAAACCATCAGGGGAACACACTCTCCTCAGTTATACTGTTCACCTATTGACATGTCCCGTGCGTGTTAAACCATCAGGGGAACACACTCTCCTCACTTATACTCTTCACCTGGTAACATGTCCCGTGAGTATTAAACAATCAGGGGAAAACACTCTCCTCACTTAAACTGTTCACCAGATAATATGTCCAGTGTATATTAAACCATCAGGGGAACACATTCTCCTCACTTATACTGTTCACCTGGTAACATGTCCAGTTTGTATTAAACAATCAGGGGAACACACACTCCTCACTTTTACTGTTCACCTGGTAACATGTCCCGTGTATATTAAACCATCAGGGGAACACACTCTCCTGACTTATACTGTTCACCTGGTATCATGTCCCGTGAATATTAAACCATCAGGGGAAAGCAATCCCCTCACTTATACTGTTCTCCTGGTAACATATCCCGTGTATATGAAACCATCAGGGGAACACACTCTCCTCACTTATACTGTTCAGCTGGTAACATGTCCCGTGTGCATTAAACAATCAGGGGAACACACTCTCCTCACTTATACCGTTCACCTGATAACATGTCCCGTGAGCATTAAACAATCAGGGGAACACACTCTCCTCACTTATACTGTTCAGCTGGTAACATGTCCCATGTACATTAAACAATCAGGGGAACACACTCTCCTCACTTATACTGTTCACCTGGTAACATGTCCCGTGTGCATTAAACCATCAGGGGAACACACTCTCCTCACTTATATGTTCAACTGGTAACATGTCCCGTGTGCATTAAACCATCAGGGGAACACACTCTCCTCACTTATATGTTCAACTGGTAACATGTCCCGTGTGTATTGAACAATCAGGGGAACACACTCTCCTCACTTATACTGTTCACCTGGCAACATGTCCCGTGTGCATTAAACCATCAGGCGAAGACACTCTCCTCACTTATGCTGTTCACCTGGTATCATGTCCCGTGAATATTAAACCATCAGGGGAAAGCAATCCCCTCACTTATACTGTTCTCCTGGTAACATGTCCCGTGTATATGAAACCATCAGGGGAACACACTCTCCTCACTTATACTGTTCACCTGGTGACATGTCCCGTGTATATTAAACAATCAGGGGATGACACTCTCCTCAATTATACTGTTCACCTGGTAACATGTCGCGTGTATATTAAACCATCAGGGGAACACACTCTCCTCACTTATACTGTTCACCTGGTAACATGTCCCGTGTGCTTTAAAACATCAGAGGAACACTCTCTCCTCACTTACACTGTTCACCTGGTGACATGTCCCGGGTATATTAAACAATCAGGGGAACACACTCTCCTCACTTACACTGTTCACCTGGTAACATGCCCCGTGTGTGTTAAACAATCGGGGGAACACACTCTCCTCACTTATACTGTTCACCTGGTAACATGTCCCGTGAGTATTAAACAATCAGGGGAACACACTCTCCTCACTTATATGTTCACCTGGTAATATGTCCCGTGTGTATTAAACAATCAGGGGAACACTCTCTCCTCACTTATACTGTTCACCTGGTAACATGTCCCGTGCGTGTTAAACCATCAGGGGAACACACTCTCCTCACTTATACTGTTCAACTGGTAACATGTCCAGTGAGTATTAAACAATCAGGGGAACACACACTCCTCATTTATACTGTTGATCTGGTAACATGTCCCGTGTATATTAAACCATCAGGGGAACACACTCTCCTCACTTATACTGTTCACCTGGTAACATGTCCCGTGTATATTAAACTATCAGGGGAACACACTCTCCTCACTTATACTGTTCACCTGGTAACATGTCCCGTGTATATTAAACCATCAGAGGAACACACTCTCCTCACTTATACTGTTCTTCTGGTAACATGTCCCGTCAGTTTTAAACCATCAGGGTAACACAGTCTCCTCACTTATACTGTTCACCTGGTAACATGTCCTTTGCATATTTAACCATCAGGGGAAATCATTCTGCTCACTTATACTGTTCACCTGGTGACATGTCCCGTGTGTATTAAACAATCAGGGGAACACACTCTCCTCACTTATACTGTTCACCTGGTAACATGTCCTTTGCATATTTAACCATCAGGGGAAATCATTCTGCTCACTTATACTGTTCACCTGGTAACATGTCCCATGTATATTAAACAATCAGGGGAACACACTCTCCTCACTTATACTTTTTACCCGGTGACATGTCCCCTGTGTATTAAGCAATCAGGGGAACACACTCGCCTCACTTATACTGTTCACCTGGTAACATGTCCTGTGTATCTTAAACCATCAGGGGAACACACTCTCCTCAGTTATACTGTTCACCTATTGACATGTCCCGTGCGTGTTAAACCATCAGGGGAACACACTCTCCTCACTTATACTCTTCACCTGGTAACATGTCCCGTGAGTATTAAACAATCAGGGGAAAACACTCTCCTCACTTAAACTGTTCACCAGATAATATGTCCAGTGTATATTAAACCATCAGGGGAACACATTCTCCTCACTTATACTGTTCACCTGGTAACATGTCCAGTTTGTATTAAACAATCAGGGGAACACACACTCCTCACTTTTACTGTTCACCTGGTAACATGTCCCGTGTATATTAAACCATCAGGGGAACACACTCTCCTGACTTATACTGTTCACCTGGTATCATGTCCCGTGAATATTAAACCATCAGGGGAAAGCAATCCCCTCACTTATACTGTTCTCCTGGTAACATATCCCGTGTATATGAAACCATCAGGGGAACACACTCTCCTCACTTATACTGTTCAGCTGGTAACATGTCCCGTGTGCATTAAACAATCAGGGGAACACACTCTCCTCACTTATACCGTTCACCTGATAACATGTCCCGTGAGCATTAAACAATCAGGGGAACACACTCTCCTCACTTATACTGTTCAGCTGGTAACATGTCCCATGTACATTAAACAATCAGGGGAACACACTCTCCTCACTTATACTGTTCACCTGGTAACATGTCCCGTGTGCATTAAACCATCAGGGGAACACACTCTCCTCACTTATATGTTCAACTGGTAACATGTCCCGTGTGCATTAAACCATCAGGGGAACACACTCTCCTCACTTATATGTTCAACTGGTAACATGTCCCGTGTGTATTGAACAATCAGGGGAACACACTCTCCTCACTTATACTGTTCACCTGGTAACATGTCCCGTGTGCATTAAACCATCAGGCGAAGACACTCTCCTCACTTATGCTGTTCACCTGGTATCATGTCCCGTGAATATTAAACCATCAGGGGAAAGCAATCCCCTCACTTATACTGTTCTCCTGGTAACATGTCCCGTGTATATGAAACCATCAGGGGAACACACTCTCCTCACTTATACTGTTCACCTGGTGACATGTCCCGTGTATATTAAACAATCAGGGGATGACACTCTCCTCAATTATACTGTTCACCTGGTAACATGTCGCGTGTATATTAAACCATCAGGGGAACACACTCTCCTCACTTATACTGTTCACCTGGTAACATGTCCCGTGTGCTTTAAAACATCAGAGGAACACTCTCTCCTCACTTACACTGTTCACCTGGTGACATGTCCCGGGTATATTAAACAATCAGGGGAACACACTCTCCTCACTTACACTGTTCACCTGGTAACATGCCCCGTGTGTGTTAAACCATCGGGGGAACACACTCTCCTCACTTATACTGTTCACCTGGTAACATGTCCCGTGAGTATTAAACAATCAGGGGAACACACTCTCCTCACTTATATGTTCACCTGGTAATATGTCCCGTGTGTATTAAACAATCAGGGGAACACTCTCTCCTCACTTATACTGTTCACCTGGTAACATGTCCCGTGCGTGTTAAACCATCAGGGGAACACACTCTCCTCACTTATACTGTTCAACTGGTAACATGTCCCGTGAGTATTAAACAATCAGGGGAACACACACTCCTCATTTATACTGTTCACCTGGGAACATGTCCCGTGTATATTAAACCATCAGGGGAACACACTCTCCTCACTTATTCTGTTCACCTGGTGACATGTCCCGTGAGTGTTAAACCATCAGGGGAACACTCTCTCCTCACTGATACTGTTCACCTGGTAACATGTCCCGTGAATATTAAACAATCAGGGGAACACACTCTCCTCAATTATACTGTTCACCTGGTAACATGTCCCGTGAGTGTTAAACCATCAGGGGAACACTCTCTCCTCACTGATACTGTTCACCTGGTAACATGTCCCGTGAGTATTAAACAATCAGGGGAACACTCTCTCCTCACTTATACTGTTCACCTGGTAACATGTCCCGTGTATATTAAACAATCAGGGGAACACACTCTCCTCACTTATACTGTTCTCCTGGTAACATGTCCCATGTATATTAAACCATCAGGGGAACACACTCTCCTCACTTATACTGTTCACCTGGTAACATGTCCCGTGAATATTAAACCATCAGGGGAAAGCACTCCCCTCACTTATACTGTTCTCCTGGTAACATGTCCCGTGTATATGAATCCATCAGGGGAACACACTCTCCTCACTTCTACTGTTCACCTGGTAACATGTCCCGTGTGTATTAAACAATCAGGGGAAGACACTCTCCTCAATTATACTGTTCACCTGCTGACATGTCCCGGGTATATTAAAACATCAGGGGACCACACTCTCCTCACTTATACTGTTCACCTGGAGACATGTCCCGTGTATATAAAACCATCAGGGGAAAGCACTCTCCTCACTTATACTGTTCACCTGGTGACATGTCCCGTCTGTATTAATCCATCAGGTGAACACACTCTCCTCACTTATACTGTTCACCTGGTAACATGTCCCGTCAGTATTAAACCATCAGGGGAACACAGTCTCCTCACTTATACTGTTCACCTGGTGACATGTCCCGTCTGTATTAACCCATCAGGTGAACACACTCTCCTCACTTAAACTGTTCATCCGGTAACATGTCCCGTGTGTAATTAGCCATCAGAAGAACACACTCTCCTCAATTATACTGTTCACCTGCTGACATGTCCCGGGTATATTAAAACATCAGGGGAACACACTCTCCTCACTGATACTGTTCACCTGGTAACAAGTCCCGTGCGTGTTAAACCATCAGGGGAACACACTCTCCTCACTTATACTGTTCACCTGGTGACATGTCCCGTGTGTATTAAACCATCAGCGGAACACACTCTACTCACTTATACTATTCTCCTGGTAACATGTCCCGTGCGTGTTAAACCATCAGGGGAACACACTCTACTCACTTATACTGTTCTCCTGGTAACATGTCCCGTGCTTGTTAAACCATCAGGGGAACACACTCTCCTCACATATACTGTTCACCTGGTGACATGTCCCATGCATATTAAATCGTCAGGGGAACACACTCTCCTCACTTATACTGTTCACCTGGTAACATGTCCCGTGTATATTAAACCATCAGGGGAACACACTCTCCTCACTTATAATGTTCACGTGGTGACATGTCCCGTGTGTATATTAAACCGTCAGGGGAACACAATCTCCTCACTTATACTGTTCACCTGGTAACATGTCCTGTGTGTATTAAACAATCAGGGGAACTCACTCTCCTCCCTTATAATGTTCACCTGGTAACATGTCCCGTGCTTGTTAAACCATCAGGGGAACACACTCTCCTCCCTAAAACTGTTCACCTGGTAACATGTCCCGTGTATATTTAACCATCAGGGGAACACACTCTCCTCACTTATACTGTTCACCTGGTAACATGTCCCGTGAATATTAAACCATCAGGGGAAAGCACTCTCCTCACTTATACTGTTCACCTGGTAACATGTCCCGTGTGCATTAAACCATCAGTGGAACACACTCTCCTCACTTATACTGTTCAACTGGTAACATGTCCTGTGTGCATTAAATCATCAGGGGAACACAATCTCCTCAATTCTACTCTTCACCTGGTGACATGTCCCGGGTATATTAAACAATCAGGGGAACACACTCTCCTCACTTATACTGTTCACCTGGTAACATGTCCCGTGCATGTTACACCATCAGTGGAACACACTCTCCTCACTTATCCTGTTCACCTGGTAACATGTCCCGTGAGTATTAAACAATCAGGGGAACACACTCTCCTCACTTATACTGTTCACCTGGTAACATGTCCCGTGTATATTAAACAATCAGGGGAACACACACTCCTCACTTATACTGTTCACCTGGTAACATGTCCCGTGTATATTAAACCATCAGGGGAACACACTCGCCTCACTTATACTTTTTACCTGGTAACATGTCCCGTGTGTATTAAACAATCAGGTGAACACACTCTCCTCACTTATACTGTTCACCTGGTAACATGTCCCGTGCGTGTTATACCATCAGGGGAACACACTCTCCTCACTTATACTGTTCACCTGGTAACATGTCCCGTGAGTATTAAACAATCAGGGGAACACACTCTCCTCACTTATACTGTTCACCTGGTAATATGTCCAGTGTATATTAAACAATCACGGGAACACACACTCCTCACTTGTACTGTTCACCTGGTAACATGTCCCGTGTATATTAAACCATCAGGGGAACACACTCTCCTCACTTACACAGTTCACCTGGTGACATGTCCCGTCAGTATTAAACAATCAGGGGAACACACTCTCCTCACTTATACTGTTCACCTGGTAACATGTCCCGTGTATATTAAACCATCAGGGGAACGCACTCTCCTCACTTATCCTGTTCACCTGGTAACATGTCCCGTGAGTATTAAACAATCAGGGGAACACACTCTCCTCACTTATACTGTTCACCTGGTAACATGTCCCGTGTATATTAAACAATCAGGGGAACACACACTCCTCACTTATACTGTTCACCTGGTAACATGTCCCGTGTATATTAAACCATCAGGGGAACACACTCGCCTCACTTATACTTTTTACCTGGTAACATGTCCCGTGTGTATTAAACAATCAGGTGAACACACTCTCCTCACTTATACTGTTCACCTGGTAACATGTCCCGTGCGTGTTATACCATCAGGGGAACACACTCTCCTCACTTATACTGTTCACCTGGTAACATGTCCCGTGAGTATTAAACAATCAGGGGAACACACTCTCCTCACTTATACTGTTCACCTGGTAATATGTCCAGTGTATATTAAACAATCACGGGAACACACACTCCTCACTTGTACTGTTCACCTGGTAACATGTCCCGTGTATATTAAACCATCAGGGGAACACACTCTCCTCACTTACACTCTTCACCTGGTGACATGTCCCGTCAGTATTAAACAATCAGGGGAACACACTCTCCTCACTTATACTTTTTACCTGGTAACATGTCCCGTGTGTATTAAACAATCAGGTGAACACACTCTCCTCACTTATACTGTTCACCTGGTAACATGTCCCGTGCGTGTTATACCATCAGGGGAACACACTCTCCTCACTTATACTGTTCACCTGGTAACATGTCCCGTGAGTATTAAACAATCAGGGGAACACACTCTCCTCACTTATACTGTTCACCTGGTAATATGTCCAGTGTATATTAAACAATCACGGGAACACACACTCCTCACTTGTACTGTTCACCTGGTAACATGTCCCGTGTATATTAAACCATCAGGGGAACACACTCTCCTCACTTACACTGTTCACCTGGTGACATGTCCCGTCAGTATTAAACAATCAGGGGAACACACTCTCCTCACTTATACTGTTCACCTGGTAACATGTCCCGTGTATATTAAACCATCAGGGGAACACACTCTCCTCACTTATACTGTTCACCTGGTAACATGTCCCGTGTATATTAAACCATCAGGGGAACGCACTCTCCTCACTTATCCTGTTCACCTGGTAACATGTCCCGTGAGTATTAAACAATCAGGGGAACACACTCTCCTCACTTATACTGTTCACCTGGTAACATGTCGCGTGAGTATTAAACAATCAGGGGAACACACTCTCCTCACTTATGCTGCTCACCTGGTAATATGTCCCGTGTGTATTAAACAATGAGGGGAACACTCTCTCCTCAATTATACTGTTCACCTGGTAACATGTCCCGTGCGTGTTAAACCATCAGGGGAACACACTCTCCTCACTTATACTGTTCAACTGGTAACATGTCCCGTGAGTATTAAACAATCAGGGGAACACACACTCCTCATTTATACTGTTCACCTGGGAACATGTCCCGTGTATATTAAACAATCAGGGGAACACACTCTCCTCACTTATTCTGTTCACCTGGTGACATGTCCCGTCAGTATTAAACAATCAGGGGAACACACTCTCCTCAATTATACTGTTCACCTGGTAACATGTCCCGTCAGTATTAAACAATCAGGGGAACACACTCTCCTCAATTATACTGTTCACCTGGTAACATGTCCCGTGAGTGTTAAACCATCAGGGGAACACTCTCTCCTCACTGATACTGTTCACCTGGTAACATGTCCCATGAGTATTAAACAATCAGGGGAACACTCTCTCCTCACTTATACTGTTCACCTGGTAACATGTCCCTTGTATATTAAACAATCAGGGGAACACACTCTCCTCACTTATACTGTTCTCCTGGTAACATGTCCCATGTATATTAAACCATCAGGGGAACACACTCTTCTCACTTATACTGTTCACCTGGAAACATGTCCCGTGAATATTAAACCATCAGGGGAAAGCACTCCCCTCACTTATACTGTTCTCCTGGTAACATGTCCCGTGTATATGAAACCATCAGGGGAACACACTCTCCTCACTTATACTGTTCAGCTGGTAACATGTCCCGTTTATATTAAACCATCAGGGGAGCACACTCTCCTCAATTATACTGTTCACCTGCTGACATGTCCCGGGTATATTAAAACATCAGGGGACCACACTCTCCTCACTTATACTGTTCACCTGGTAACATGTCCCGTGCGTGTTAAACCATCAACGGAACACACTGTCCTCACTTATACTGTTCACGTGGTAACATTTCCCGTGTGTATTAAACAATCAGGGGAACACACTCTCCTCACTTATACTGTTCACCTGGTGACATGTCCCGTGTATATTAAACAATCAGGGGAACACACTCTCCTCACTTATACTGTTCACCTGGTAACATGTCCCGTGCGTGTTAAACCATCAGGGGAACACACTCTCCTCACTTATACTGTTCACCTGGTGACATGTCCCGTCTGTATTAACCCATCAGGTGAACACACTCGCCTCACTTATACTGTTCACCTGGTAGCATGTCCCGTGTATATAAAACCATCAGGGGAAAGCACTCTCCTCAATTATACTGTTCACCTGGTGACATGTCCCGTCTGTATTAATCCATCAGGTGAACACACTCTCCTCACTTATACTGTTCACCTGGTAACATGTCCCGTCATTATTAAACCATCAGGGGAACACAGTCTCCTCACTTATACTGTTCACCTGGTGACATGTCCCGTCTGTATTAACCCATCAGGTGAACACACTCTCCTCACTTAAACTGTTCATCCGGTAACATTTCCCGTGTATAATAAACCATCAGAGTAACACACTCTGCTCAATTATACGGTTCACCTGCTGACATGTCCCGGGTATATTAAAACATCAGGGGAACACACTCTCCTCACTTATACTGTTCACCTGGTAACATGTCCCGTGCGTGTTATACCATCAGGGGAACACACTCTCCTCACTTATACTGTTCACCTGGTAACATGCCCCGTGAGTATTAAACAATCAGGGGAACACACTCTCCTCACTTACACTGTTCACCTGGTAACATGTCCCGTGTATATTAAACCATCAGGGGAACACACTCGCCTCACTTATACTTTTTACCTGGTAACATGTCCCGTGTGTATTAAACAATCAGGTGAACACACTCTCCTCACTTATACTGTTCACCTGGTAACATGTCCCGTGCGTGTTATACCATCAGGGGAACACACTCTCCTCACTTATACTGTTCACCTGGTAACATGTCCCGTGAGTATTAAACAATCAGGGGAACACACTCTCCTCACTTATACTGTTCACCTGGTAATATGTCCAGTGTATATTAAACAATCACGGGAACACACACTCCTCACTTGTACTGTTCACCTGGTAACATGTCCCGTGTATATTAAACCATCAGGGGAACACACTCTCCTCACTTACACAGTTCACCTGGTGACATGTCCCGTCAGTATTAAACAATCAGGGGAACACACTCTCCTCACTTATACTGTTCACCTGGTAACATGTCCCGTGTATATTAAACCATCAGGGGAACACACTCTCCTCACTTATACTGTTCACCTGGTAACATGTCCCGTGTATATTAAACCATCAGGGGAACGCACTCTCCTCACTTATCCTGTTCACCTGGTAACATGTCCCGTGAGTATTAAACAATCAGGGGAACACACTCTCCTCACTTATACTGTTCACCTGGTAACATGTCCCGTGTATATTAAACAATCAGGGGAACACACACTCCTCACTTATACTGTTCACCTGGTAACATGTCCCGTGTATATTAAACCATCAGGGGAACACACTCGCCTCACTTATACTTTTTACCTGGTAACATGTCCCGTGTGTATTAAACAATCAGGTGAACACACTCTCCTCACTTATACTGTTCACCTGGTAACATGTCCCGTGCGTGTTATACCATCAGGGGAACACACTCTCCTCACTTATACTGTTCACCTGGTAACATGTCCCGTGAGTATTAAACAATCAGGGGAACACACTCTCCTCACTTATACTGTTCACCTGGTAATATGTCCAGTGTATATTAAACAATCACGGGAACACACACTCCTCACTTGTACTGTTCACCTGGTAACATGTCCCGTGTATATTAAACCATCAGGGGAACACACTCTCCTCACTTACACTGTTCACCTGGTGACATGTCCCGTCAGTATTAAACAATCAGGGGAACACACTCTCCTCACTTATACTTTTTACCTGGTAACATGTCCCGTGTGTATTAAACAATCAGGTGAACACACTCTCCTCACTTATACTGTTCACCTGGTAACATGTCCCGTGCGTGTTATACCATCAGGGGAACACACTCTCCTCACTTATACTGTTCACCTGGTAACATGTCCCGTGAGTATTAAACAATCAGGGGAACACACTCTCCTCACTTATACTGTTCACCTGGTAATATGTCCAGTGTATATTAAACAATCACGGGAACACACACTCCTCACTTGTACTGTTCACCTGGTAACATGTCCCGTGTATATTAAACCATCAGGGGAACACACTCTCCTCACTTACACTGTTCACCTGGTGACATGTCCCGTCAGTATTAAACAATCAGGGGAACACACTCTCCTCACTTATACTGTTCACCTGGTAACATGTCCCGTGTATATTAAACCATCAGGGGAACACACTCTCCTCACTTATACTGTTCACCTGGTAACATGTCCCGTGTATATTAAACCATCAGGGGAACGCACTCTCCTCACTTATCCTGTTCATCTGGTAACATGTCCCGTGAGTATTAAACAATCAGGGGAACACACTCTCCTCACTTATACTGTTCACCTGGTAACATGTCGCGTGAGTATTAAACAATCAGGGGAACACACTCTCCTCACTTATACTGCTCACCTGGTAATATGTCCCGTGTGTATTAAACAATCAGGGGAACACTCTCTCCTCACTTATACTGTTCACCTGGTAACATGTCCCGTGCGTGTTAAACCATCAGGGGAACACACTCTCCTCACTTATACTGTTCAACTGGTAACATGTCCCGTGAGTATTAAACAATCAGGGGAACACACACTCCTCATTTATACTGTTCACCTGGGAACATGTCCCGTGTATATTAAACAATCAGGGGAACACACTCTCCTCACTTATTCTGTTCACCTGGTGACATGTCCCGTCAGTATTAAACAATCAGGGGAACACACTCTCCTCAATTATACTGTTCACCTGGTAACATGTCCCGTCAGTATTAAACAATCAGGGGAACACACTCTCCTCAATTATACTGTTCACCTGGTAACATGTCCCGTGAGTGTTAAACCATCAGGGGAACACTCTCTCCTCACTGATACTGTTCACCTGGTAACATGTCCCATGAGTATTAAACAATCAGGGGAACACTCTCTCCTCACTTATACTGTTCACCTGGTAACATGTCCCTTGTATATTAAACAATCAGGGGAACACACTCTCCTCACTTATACTGTTCTCCTGGTAACATGTCCCATGTATATTAAACCATCAGGGGAACACACTCTCCTCACTTATACTGTTCACCTGGAAACATGTCCCGTGAATATTAAACCATCAGGGGAAAGCACTCCCCTCACTTATACTGTTCTCCTGGTAACATGTCCCGTGTATATGAAACCATCAGGGGAACACACTCTCCTCACTTATACTGTTCAGCTGGTAACATGTCCCGTTTATATTAAACCATCAGGGGAGCACACTCTCCTCAATTATACTGTTCACCTGCTGACATGTCCCGGGTATATTAAAACATCAGGGGACCACACTCTCCTCACTTATACTGTTCACCTGGTAACATGTCCCGTGCGTGTTAAACCATCAGGGGAACACACTGTCCTCACTTATACTGTTCACGTGGTAACATTTCCCGTGTGCATTAAACAATCAGGGGAACACACTCTCCTCACTTATACTGTTCACCTGGTGACATGTCCCGTGTATATTAAACAATCAGGGGAACACACTCTCCTCACTTATACTGTTCACCTGGTAACATGTCCCGTGCGTGTTAAACCATCAGGGGAACACACTCTCCTCACTTATACTGTTCACCTGGTGACATGTCCCGTCTGTATTAACCCATCAGGTGAACACACTCGCCTCACTTATACTGTTCACCTGGTAGCATGTCCCGTGTATATAAAACCATCAGGGGAAAGCACTCTCCTCAATTATACTGTTCACCTGGTGACATGTCCCGTCTGTATTAATCCATCAGGTGAACACACTCTCCTCACTTATACTGTTCACCTGGTAACATGTCCCGTCATTATTAAACCATCAGGGGAACACAGTCTCCTCACTTATACTGTTCACCTGGTGACATGTCCCGTCTGTATTAACCCATCAGGTGAACACACTCTCCTCACTTAAACTGTTCATCCGGTAACATTTCCCGTGTATAATAAACCATCAGAGTAACACACTCTGCTCAATTATACGGTTCACCTGCTGACATGTCCCGGGTATATTAAAACATCAGGGGAACACACTCTCCTCACTTATACTGTTCACCTGGTAACATGTCCCGTGCGTGTTATACCATCAGGGGAACACACTCTCCTCACTTATACTGTTCACCTGGTAACATGCCCCGTGAGTATTAAACAATCAGGGGAACACACTCTCCTCACTTACACTGTTCACCTGGTAACATGTCCCGTGTATATTAAACCATCAGGGGAACACACTCGCCTCACTTACACTTTTTACCTGGTAACATGTCCCGTGTGTATTAAACAATCAGGTGAACACACTCTCCTCACTTATACTGTTCACCTGGTAACATGTCCCGTGCGTGTTATACCATCAGGGGAACACACTCTCCTCACTTATACTGTTCACCTGGTAACATGTCCCGTGAGTATTAAACAATCAGGGGAACACACTCTCCTCACTTATACTGTTCACCTGGTAATATGTCCAGTGTATATTAAACAATCACGGGAACACACACTCCTCACTTGTACTGTTCACCTGGTAACATGTCCCGTGTATATTAAACCATCAGGGGAACACACTCTCCTCACTTACACTGTTCACCTGGTGACATGTCCCGTCAGTATTAAACAATCAGGGGAACACACTCTCCTCACTTATACTTTTTACCTGGTAACATGTCCCGTGTGTATTAAACGATCAGGTGAACACACTCTCCTCACTTATACTGTTCACCTGGTAACATGTCCCGTGCGTGTTATACCATCAGGGGAACACACTCTCCTCACTTATACTGTTCACCTGGTAACATGTCCCGTGAGTATTAAACAATCAGGGGAACACACTCTCCTCACTTATACTGTTCACCTGGTAATATGTCCAGTGTATATTAAACAATCACGGGAACACACACTCCTCACTTGTACTGTTCACCTGGTAACATGTCCCGTGTATATTAAACCATCAGGGGAACACACTCTCCTCACTTACACTGTTCACCTGGTGACATGTCCCGTCAGTATTAAACAATCAGGGGAACACACTCTCCTCACTTATACTGTTCACCTGGTAACATGTCCCGTGTATATTAAACCATCAGGGGAACACACTCTCCTCACTTATACTGTTCACCTGGTAACATGTCCCGTGTATATTAAACCATCAGGGGAACGCACTCTCCTCACTTATCCTGTTCATCTGGTAACATGTCCCGTGAGTATTAAACAATCAGGGGAACACACTCTCCTCACTTATACTGTTCACCTGGTAACATGTCGCGTGAGTATTAAACAATCAGGGGAACACACTCTCCTCACTTATACTGCTCACCTGGTAATATGTCCCGTGTGTATTAAACAATCAGGGGAACACTCTCTCCTCACTTATACTGTTCACCTGGTAACATGTCCCGTGCGTGTTAAACCATCAGGGGAACACACTCTCCTCACTTATACTGTTCAACTGGTAACATGTCCCGTGAGTATTAAACAATCAGGGGAACACACACTCCTCATTTATACTGTTCACCTGGGAACATGTCCCGTGTATATTAAACAATCAGGGGAACACACTCTCCTCACTTATTCTGTTCACCTGGTGACATGTCCCGTCAGTATTAAACAATCAGGGGAACACACTCTCCTCAATTATACTGTTCACCTGGTAACATGTCCCGTCAGTATTAAACAATCAGGGGAACACACTCTCCTCAATTATACTGTTCACCTGGTAACATGTCCCGTGAGTGTTAAACCATCAGGGGAACACTCTCTCCTCACTGATACTGTTCACCTGGTAACATGTCCCATGAGTATTAAACAATCAGGGGAACACTCTCTCCTCACTTATACTGTTCACCTGGTAACATGTCCCTTGTATATTAAACAATCAGGGGAACACACTCTCCTCACTTATACTGTTCTCCTGGTAACATGTCCCATGTATATTAAACCATCAGGGGAACACACTCTCCTCACTTATACTGTTCACCTGGAAACATGTCCCGTGAATATTAAACCATCAGGGGAAAGCACTCCCCTCACTTATACTGTTCTCCTGGTAACATGTCCCGTGTATATGAAACCATCAGGGGAACACACTCTCCTCACTTATACTGTTCAGCTGGTAACATGTCCCGTTTATATTAAACCATCAGGGGAGCACACTCTCCTCAATTATACTGTTCACCTGCTGACATGTCCCGGGTATATTAAAACATCAGGGGACCACACTCTCCTCACTTATACTGTTCACCTGGTAACATGTCCCGTGCGTGTTAAACCATCAGGGGAACACACTGTCCTCACTTATACTGTTCACGTGGTAACATTTCCCGTGTGCATTAAACAATCAGGGGAACACACTCTCCTCACTTATACTGTTCACCTGGTGACATGTCCCGTGTATATTAAACAATCAGGGGAACACACTCTCCTCACTTATACTGTTCACCTGGTAACATGTCCCGTGCGTGTTAAACCATCAGGGGAACACACTCTCCTCACTTATACTGTTCACCTGGTGACATGTCCCGTCTGTATTAACCCATCAGGTGAACACACTCGCCTCACTTATACTGTTCACCTGGTAGCATGTCCCGTGTATATAAAACCATCAGGGGAAAGCACTCTCCTCAATTATACTGTTCACCTGGTGACATATCCCGTCTGTATTAATCCATCAGGTGAACACACTCTCCTCACTTATACTGTTCACCTGGTAACATGTCCCGTCATTATTAAACCATCAGGGGAACACAGTCTCCTCACTTATACTGTTCACCTGGTGACATGTCCCGTCTGTATTAACCCATCAGGTGAACACACTCTCCTCACTTAAACTGTTCATCCGGTAACATTTCCCGTGTATAATAAACCATCAGAGTAACACACTCTGCTCAATTATACGGTTCACCTGCTGACATGTCCCGGGTATATTAAAACATCAGGGGAACACACTCTCCTCACTTATACTGTTCACCTGGTAACATGTCCCGTGCGTGTTATACCATCAGGGGAACACACTCTCCTCACTTATACTGTTCACCTGGTAACATGCCCCGTGAGTATTAAACAATCAGGGGAACACACTCTCCTCACTTACACTGTTCACCTGGTAACATGTCCCGTGTATATTAAACCATCAGGGGAACACACTCGCCTCACTTATACTTTTTACCTGGTAACATGTCCCGTGTATATTAAACAATCAGGTGAACACACTCTCCTCACTTATACTGTTCACCTGGTAACATGTCCCGTGCGTGTTATACCATCAGGGGAACACACTCTCCTCACTTATACTGTTCACCTGGTAACATGTCCCGTGAGTATTAAACAATCAGGGGAACACACTCTCCTCACTTATACTGTTCACCTGGTAATATGTCCAGTGTATATTAAACAATCACGGGAACACACACTCCTCACTTGTACTGTTCACCTGGTAACATGTCCCGTGTATATTAAACCATCAGGGGAACACACTCTCCTCACTTACACTGTTCACCTGGTGACATGTCCCGTCAGTATTAAACAATCAGGGGAACACACTCTCCTCACTTATACTGTTCACCTGGTAACATGTCCCGTGTATATTAAACCATCAGGGGAACACACTCTCCTCACTTATACTGTTCACCTGGTAACATGTCCCGTGTATATTAAACCATCAGGGGAACGCACTCTCCTCACTTATCCTGTTCACCTGGTAACATGTCCCGTGAGTATTAAACAATCAGGGGAACACACTCTCCTCACTTATACTGTTCACCTGGTAACATGTCCCGTGAGTATTAAACAATCAGGGGAACACACTCTCCTCACTTATACTGTTCACCTGGTAACATGTCCCGTGCGTGTTAAACCATCAGGGGAACACACTCTCCTCACTTATACTGTTCACCTGGTGACATGTCCCGTCTGTATTAACCCATCAGGTGAACACACTCGCCTCACTTATACTGTTCACCTGGTAGCATGTCCCGTGTATATAAAACCATCAGGGGAAAGCACTCTCCTCAATTATACTGTTCACCTGGTGACATGTCCCGTCTGTATTAATCCATCAGGTGAACACACTCTCCTCACTTATACTGTTCACCTGGTAACATGTCCCGTCATTATTAAACCATCAGGGGAACACAGTCTCCTCACTTATACTGTTCACCTGGTGACATATCCCGTCTGTATTAACCCATCAGGTGAACACACTCTCCTCACTTAAACTGTTCATCCGGTAACATTTCCCGTGTATAATAAACCATCAGAGTAACACACTCTGCTCAATTATACGGTTCACCTGCTGACATGTCCCGGGTATATTAAAACATCAGGGGAACACACTCTCCTCACTTATACTGTTCACCTGGTAACATGTCCCGTGCGTGTTATACCATCAGGGGAACACACTCTCCTCACTTATACTGTTCACCTGGTAACATGTCCCGTGTGTATTAAACAATCAGGGGAACACACTCTCCTCACTTACACTGTTCACCTGGTAACATGTCCCGTGCGTGTTATACCATCAGGGGAACACACTCTCCTCACTTATACTGTTCACCTGGTAACATGTCCCGTGAGTATTAAACAATCAGGGGAACACACTCTCCTCACTTATACTGTTCACCTGGTAATATGTCCAGTGTATATTAAACAATCACGGGAACACACACTCCTCACTTGTACTGTTCACCTGGTAACATGTCCCGTGTATATTAAACCATCAGGGGAACACACTCTCCTCACTTACACTGTTCACCTGGTGACATGTCCCGTCAGTATTAAACAATCAGGGGAACACACTCTCCTCACTTATACTGTTCACCTGGTAACATGTCCCGTGTATATTAAACCATCAGGGGAACACACTCTCCTCACTTATACTGTTCACCTGGTAACATGTCCCGTGTATAATAAACCATCAGGGGAACGCACTCTCCTCACTTATCCTGTTCACCTGGTAACATGTCCCGTGAGTATTAAACAATCAGGGGAACACACTCTCCTCACTTATACTGTTCACCTGGTAACATGTCCCGTGAGTATTAAACAATCAGGGGAACACACTCTCCTCACTTATACTGCTCACCTGGTAATATGTCCCGTGTGTATTAAACAATCAGGGGAACACTCTCTCCTCACTTATACTGTTCACCTGGTAACATGTCCCGTGAGTATTAAACAATCAGGGGAACACACACTCCTCATTTATACTGTTCACCTGGGAACATGTCCCGTGTATATTAAACAATCAGGGGAACACACTCTCCTCACTTATTCTGTTCACCTGGTGACATGTCCCGTCAGTATTAAACAATCAGGGGAACACACTCTCCTCAATTATACTGTTCACCTGGTAACATGTCCCGTCAGTATTAAACAATCAGGGGAACACACTCTCCTCAATTATACTGTTCACCTGGTAACATGTCCCGTGAGTGTTAAACCATCAGGGGAACACTCTCTCCTCACTGATACTGTTCACCTGGTAACATGTCCCATGAGTATTAAACAATCAGGGGAACACTCTCTCCTCACTTATACTGTTCACCTGGTAACATGTCCCGTGTATATTAAACAATCAGGGGAACACACTCTCCTCACTTATACTGTTCTCCTGGTAACATGTCCCATGTATATTAAACCATCAGGGGAACACACTCTCCTCACTTATACTGTTCACCTGGAAACATGTCCCGTGAATATTAAACCATCAGGGGAAAGCACTCCCCTCACTTATACTGTTCTCCTGGTAACATGTCCCGTGTATATGAAACCATCAGGGGAACACACTCTCCTCACTTATACTGTTCAGCTGATAACATGTCCCGTTTATATTAAACCATCAGGGGAGCACACTCTCCTCAATTATACTGTTCACCTGCTGACATGTCCCGGGTATATTAAAACATCAGGGGACCACACTCTCCTCACTTATACTGTTCACCTGGTAACATGTCCCGTGCGTGTTAAACCATCAGGGGAACACACTGTCCTCACTTATACTGTTCACGTGGTAACATTTCCCGTGTGTATTAAACAATCAGGGGAACACACTCTCCTCACTTACACTGTTCACCTGGTGACATGTCCCGTGTATATTAAACAATCAGGGGAACACACTCTCCTCACTTATACTGTTCACCTGGTAACATGTCCCGTGCGTGTTAAACCATCAGGGGAACACACTCTCCTCACTTATACTGTTCACCTGGTGACATGTCCCGTCTGTATTAACCCATCAGGTGAACACACTCGCCTCACTTATACTGTTCACCTGGTAGCATGTCCCGTGTATATAAAACCATCAGGGGAAAGCACTCTCCTCACTTATACTGTTCACCTGGTGACATGTCCCGTCTGTATTAATCCATCAGGTGAACACACTCTCCTCACTTATACTGTTCACCTGGTAACATGTCCCGTCATTATTAAACCATCAGGGGAACACAGTCTCCTCACTTATACTGTTCACCTGGTGACATGTCCCGTCTGTATTAACCCATCAGGTGAACACACTCTCCTCACTTAAACTGTTCATCCGGTAACATTTCCCGTGTATAATAAACCATCAGAGGAACACACTCTGCTCAATTATACGGTTCACCTGCTGACATGTCCCGGGTATATTAAAACATCAGGGGAACACACTCTCCTCACTTATACTGTTCACCTGGTAACAAGTCCCGTGCGTGTTAAACCATCAGGGGAACACACTCTCCTCACTTATACTGTTCACCTGGTGACATGTCCCGTGTGTATTAAACCATCAGCGGAACACACTCTACTCACTTATACTATTCTCCTGGTAACATGTCCCGTGCGTGTTAAACCATCAGGGGAACACACTCTCCTCACTTATACTGTTCTCCTGCTAACATGTCCCGTGCGTGTTAAACCATCAGGGGAACACACTCTCCTCACATATACTGTTCACCTGGTGACATGTCCCATGCATATTAAACCGTCAGGGGAACACACTCTCCTCACTTATACTGTTCACCTGGTAACATGTCCCGTGTATATTAAACCATCAGGGGAACACACTCTCCTCACTTATAATGTTCACGTGGTGACATGTCCCGTGTGTATATTATACCGTCAGGGGAACACAATCTCCTCACTTATACTGTTCACCTGGTAACATGTCCTGTGTGTATTAAACAATCAGGGGAACTCACTCTCCTCACTTATAATGTTCACCTGGTAACATGTCCCGTGCGTGTTAAACCATCAGGGGAACACACTCTCCTCACTTATACTGTACACCTGGTAACATGTCCCGTGTATATTTAACCATCAGGGGAACACACTCTCCTCACTTATACTGTTCACCTGGTAACATGTCCCGTGAATATTAAACCATCAGGGGAAAGCACTCTCCTCACTTATACTGTTCACCTGGTAACATGTCCCGTGTGCATTAAACCATCAGTGGAACACACTCTCCTCACTTATACTGTTCACCTGGTAACATGTCCTGTGTGCATTAAATCATCAGGGGAACACAATCCCCTCAATTCTACTCTTCACCTGGTGACATGTCCCGTGTATATTAAACAATCAGGGGAACACACTCTCCTCAATTATACTGTTCACCTGGTAACATGTCCCGTGCGTGTTACACCATCAGGGGAACACACTCTCCTCACTTCTACTGTTCACCTGGTAACATGTCCCGTGAGTATTAAACAATCAGGGGAACACACTCTCCTCACTTATACTGTTCACCTGGTAACATGTCCCGTGTATATTAAACAATCAGGGGAACACACACTCCTCACTTATACTGTTCACCTGGTAACATGTCCCGTGTATATTAAACCATCAGGGGAACACACTCGCCTCACTTATACTTTTCACCTGGTAACATGTCCCGTGTGTATTAAGCAATCAGGGGAACACACTCTCCTCACTTATACTGTTCACCTGGTAACATGTCCCGTGCGTGTTAAACCATCAGGGGAACACACTCTCCTCACTTATACTGTTCACCTGGTAACATGTCCCGTGAGTATTAAACAATCAGGGGAACACACTCTCCTCACTTATACTTTTCACCTGGTAATATGTCCAGTGTGTATTAAACAATCACGGGAACACACACTCCTCACTTGTACTGTTCACCTGGTAACATGTCCCGTGTATATTAAACCATCAGGGGAACACACTCTCCTCACTTACACTGTTCACCTGGTGACATGTCCCGTCAGTATTAAACAATCAGGGGAACACACTCTCCTCACTTATACTGTTCACCTGGTAACATGTCCCGTGTATATTAAACCATCAGGGGAACACACTCTCCTCACTTATACTGTTCACCTGGTAACATGTCCCGTGTATATTAAACCATCAGGGGAACACACTCTCCTCACTTATACTGTTCACCTGGTGACATGTCCCGTGCGTGTTAAACCATCAGGGGAATACACTCTCCTCACTTATACTGTTCACCTGGTAATATGTCCAGTGTATATTAGACAATCAGGGGAACACACGCTCCTCACTTATACTGTTCACCTGGTAACATGTCCCGTGTATATTAAACCATCAGGGGAACACATTCTCCTCACTTATACTGTTCACCTGGTAACATGTCCTGTTTGTATTGAACCATCAGGGGAACACACTCTCCTCACTTATACTGTTCACCTGGTAACATGTCCCGTGTATCTTACACCATCAGGGGAACGCACTCTCCTCACTTATCCTGTTCACCTGGTAACATGTCCCGTGAGTATTAAACAATCAGGGGAACACACTCTCCGCACTTATGCTGTTCACCTGGTAACATGTCCCGTGTATATTAAACAATCAGGGGAACACACACTCCTCACTTATACTGTTCACCTGGTAACATGTCCCGTGTGCATTAAACCATCAGGGGAACACACTCTCCTCACTTATACTGTTCACCTGGTAACATGTCCCGTGTGTATTGAACAATCAGGGGAACACACTCTCCTCACTTATACTGTTCACCTGGTAACATGTCCTATGTATATTAAACCATCAGGGGAACACACTCTCCTCACTTATACTGTTCACCTGGTGACATGTCATGTGTGTTTTAAACCATCAGGGGAACACACTCTCCTCACTTATACTGTTCACCTGGTGACAGGTCCCATGTATAAAAAACAATCAGGGGAACACACTCTGCTCACTTATACTGTTCGCCTGGTGACATGTCCCGTCAGTATTAAACAATCAGGGGAACACACTCTCCTCACTTATACAGTTCACCTGGTGACATGTCCCGTGTGTATTAAACAATCAGGGGAACACACTCTCCTCACTTCTACTGTTCACCTGGTAACATGTCCCGTCAGTATTAAACCATCAGGGGAACACAGTCTCCTCACTTATACTGTTCACCTGGTGACATGTCCCGTCTGTATTAACCCATCAGGTGAACACACTCTCCTCACTTAAACTGTTCATCCGGTAACATGTCCCGTGTATAATAAACCATCAGAGGAACACACTCTCCTCAATTATACTGTTCACCTGCTGACATGTCGCGGGTATATTAAAACATCAGGGGAACACACTCTCCTCACTTATACTGTTCACCTGGTAACAAGTCCCGTGCGTGTTAAACCATCAGGGGAACACACTCTCCTCGCTTATACTGTTCACCTGGTGACATGTCCCGTGTGTATTAAACCATCAGCGGAACACACTCTACTCACTTATACTATTCTCCTGGTAACATGTCCCGTGCGTGTTAAACCATCAGGGGAACACACTCTCCTCACTTATACTGTTCTCCTGGTAACATGTCCCGTGCGTGTTAAACCATCAGGGGAACACACTCTCCTCACATATACTGTTCACCTGGTGACATGTCCCATGCATATTAAACCGTCAGGGGAACACACTCTCCTCACTTATACTGTTCACCTGGTAACATGTCCCGTGTATATTAAACCATCAGGGGAACACACTCTCCTCACTTATAATGTTCACGTGGTGACATGTCCCGTGTGTATATTATACCGTCAGGGGAACACAATCTCCTCACTTATACTGTTCACCTGGTAACATGTCCTGTGTGTATTAAACAATCAGGGGAACTCACTCTCCTCACTTATAATGTTCACCTGGTAACATGTCCCGTGCGTGTTAAACCATCAGGGGAACACACTCTCCTCACTTATACTGTTCACCTGGTAACATGTCCTGTGTGTATTAAACAATCAGGGGAACTCACTCTCCTCACTTATAATGTTCACCTGGTAACATGTCCCGTGCGTGTAAAACCATCAGGGGAACACACTCTCCTCACTTATACTGTTCACCTGGTAACATGTCCCGTGTATATTTAACCATCAGGGGAAAGCACTCTCCTCACTTATACTGTTCACCTGGTAACATGTCCCGTGTGCATTAAACCATCAGTGGAACACATTCTCCTCACTTATACTGTTCACCTGGTAACATGTCCTGTGTGCATTAAATCATCTGGGGAACACAATCCCCTCAATTCTACTCTTCACCTGGTGACATGTCCCGGGTATATTAAACAATCAGGGGAATACACTCTCCTCACTTATACTGTTCACCTGGTAACATGTCCCGTGCGTGTTACACCATCAGGGGAACACACTCTCCTCACGTATCCTGTTCACCTGGAAACATGTCCCGTGTGTATTAAACAATTAGGGGAACACACTCTCCTCACTTATACTGTTCACCTGGTAACATGTCCCGTGTATATTAAACAATCAGGGGAACACACACTCCTCACTTATACTGTTCACCTGGTAACATGTCCCGTGTATATTAAACCATCAGGGGAACACACTCGCCTCACTTATACTTTTCACCTGGTAACATGTCCCGTGTGTATTAAACAATCAGGGGAACACACTCTCCTCACTGATACTGCTCACCTGGTAACATGTCCCGTGCGTGTTAAACCATCAGGGGAACACACTCTCCTGACTTATACTGTTCACCTGGTAACATGTCCCGTGAGTATTAAACAATCAGGGGAACACACTCTCCTCACTTATACTGTTCACCTGGTAATATGTCCAGTGTATATTAAACAATCACGGGAACACACACTCCTCACTTGTACTGTTCACCTGGTAACATGTCCCGTGTATATTAAACCATCAGGGGAACACACTCTCTTCACTTACACGGTTCACCTGGTGACATGTCCCGTCAGTATTAAACAATCAGGGGAACACACTCTCCTCACTTATACTGTTCACCTGGTAACATGTCCCGTGTATATTAAATCATCAGGGGAACACACTCTCCTCACTTATACTGTTCACCTGGTAACATGTCCCGTGTATATTAAACCATCAGGGGAACACACTCTCCTCACTTATACTGTTCACCTGGTGACTTGTCCCGTGCGTGTTAAACCATCAGGGGAATACACTCTCCTCACTTATACTGTTCACCTGGTAATATGTCCAGTGTATATTAAACAATCAGGGGAACACACGCTCCTCACTTATACTGTTCACCTGGTAACATGTCCCGTGTATATTAAACCATCAGGGGAACACATTCTCCTCACTTATACTGTTCACCTGGTAACATGTCCTGTTTGTATTGAACCATCAGGGGAACACACTCTCCTCACTTATACTGTTCACCTGGTAACATGTCCCGTGTATCTTACACCATCAGGGGAACGCACTCTCCTCACTTATCCTGTTCACCTGGTAACATGTCCCGTGAGTATTAAACAATCAGGGGAACACACTCTCCTCACTTATACTGTTCACCTGGTAACATGTCCCGTGTATATTAAACAATCAGGGGAACACACACTCCTCACTTATACTGTTCACCTGGTAACATGTCCCGTGTGCATTAAACCATCAGGGGAACACACTCTCCTCACTTATACTGTTCACCTGGTAACATGTCCCGTGTGTATTGAACAATCAGGGGAACACACTCTCCTCACTTATACTGTTCACCTGGTAACATGTCCTATGTATATTAAACCATCAGGGAAACACACTCTCCTCACTTATACTCTTCACCTGGTGACATTTCCTGTGTTTATTAAAGCATCAGGGGAACACACTCTCCTCACTTATACTGCTCAACTGGGGAAATGTCCTGTCAGTATTAAACCATCAGAGGAACACACTCTCCTCACTTCGACTGTTCACCTGATAACATGTCCCGTCAGTATTAAAGAATCAGGGGAACACACTCTCCTCACTTATACTGTTCACCTGGTAACATGTCCTGTGTGTATTAAACCATCAGGGGAACACACTCTCCTCACTTATACAGTTCAATTGGCAACATGTCCCGTCAGTATTAAATAATCAGGGGAACACACTCTCCTCACTTATACTGTTCACCTGGTAACATGTCCTGTGTGTATTAAACCATCAGGGGAACACACTCTCCTCACTTATACTGTTCACCTGGTAACATGTCCCATCAGTATTAAACAATCAGGGGAACACACTCTCCTCACTTATACTGTTCACCTGGTAACATGTCCTGTGTGTATTAAACCATCAGGGGAACACACTCTCCTCATTTCTACTGTTCACCTGGTAACATGTCCCGTGTATATTAAAACATCAGGGGAAAGCACGCTCATCACTTATGCTGTTCACCTGGTAACATGTCCCGTGTAAGTTAAACCATCATGGGAACTCACTCTCCTCACTTATAGATTTCACCTGCTAACATGTCCCGTGCATAATAAACCATCAGGGGAACTCACTCTCCTCATTATACTGTTCACCTGGTAACATGTCCCGTGTATATTAAACCATCAGGGGAACACACTCTCCTCACTTATACTGTTCACCTGGTTAAATGTCCCGTGTATATTATACCATCAGGGGAACACACTCTCCTCACTTATACTGTTCACCTGGTAACATGTCCCGTGTATATTAAACCATCATGGGAAAGCTCTCTCCTCACTTATACTCTTCGCCTGGTAACATGTCCCATGTGTATTAATCAATCAGGGGAACACACTCTCCTCACTTGTACTGTTCACCTGGTAACATGTCCCGTGTATATTAAACCATCATGGGAAAGCTCTCTCCTCACTTATACTCTTCGCCTGGTAACATGTCCCATGTGTATTAATCAATCAGAGGAACACACTCTCCTCACTTATACTGTTCACCTGGTGACATGTCCCGTTTATATTACACCATCAGGGGAACACATTCTGCTCACTTATACTGTTCACCTGGTAACATGTCGCGTGTATATTAAACCATCATGGGAACACACTCTCTTCACTTATACTGATCACCTGGTGACACGTCCCGTCAGTTTTAAACAATCATTGAATCACACTCTCCTCACTTATACTATTCACCTGGTAACATGTTCCGTGTATATTAAACCATCAGGGGAACACATTCTCCTCACTTATACTGTTCACCTGGTAACATGTCCCGTGTATATTGAACCATAAGGGGAATACAGTATCCTCTCTTCCACCGTTCACCAGGGAACATGTCCCGTGTATATTAAAACATCAGTGGAACACACTCTCCTCACTTATACTGTTCACCTGGTAACATGTCCCTTGGATATTAAAACATCATGGGTAAGCCCTCTCCTCACTTATACTGTTCACCTGGTGCCATGTCCCGTGCATATTAAACCGTCAGGGGAACACACTCTCCTCACTTATACTGTTCACCTGGTAACATGTCCCGTCTATATTAAACAATCAGGGCAACACACTCTCCTCACTTATACTGTTCACCTGATGACATGTCCTGTTTGTTTAAACCATCAGGGGAACTCACTCTCCTCACTTATACTGTTCACCTGGTATCATGTCCTGTGTATATTAAACCATCAGGGGAACACACTCTCCACACTTATACTGTTCACCTGTTGACATGTCCTGTTTGTTTAAACCATCAGGGGAACTCACTCTCCTCACTTACACTGTTCACCTGGTAACATGTCCCGTGAGTATTAAACAATCAGGGGAACACACACTCCTCACTTGTACTGTTCACCTGGTAACATGTCCCGTGTATATTAAACCATCAGGGGAACACACTCTCCTCACTTACACAGTTCACCTGGTGACATGTCCCGTCAGTATTAAACAATCAGGGGAACACACTCTCCTCACTTATACTGTTCACCTGGTAACATGTCCCGTGTATATTAACCCATCAGGGGAACACACTCTCCTCACTTATACTGTTCACCTGGTAACATGTCCCGTGTATATTAAACCATCAGGGGAACACACTCTCCTCACTTATACTGTTCACCTGGTGACATGTCCCGTGCGTGTTAAACCATCAGGGGAATACACTCTCCTCACTTATTCTGTTCACCTGGTAATATGTCCAGTGTATATTAAACAATCAGGGGAACACACGCTCCTCACTTATACTGTTCACCTGGTAACATGTCCCGTGTATATTAAACCATCAGGGGAACACATTCTCCTCACTTATACTGTTCACCTGGTAACATGTCCTGTTTATAATGAACCATCAGGGGAACACACTCTCCTCACTTATACTGTTCACCTGTTGACATGTCCCGTGTATCTTACACCATCAGGGGAACGCACTCTCCTCACTTATACTGTTCACCTGGTAACATGTCCTGTGTGCGTTAAATCATCAGGGGAACACAATCTCCTCAATTCTACTCTTCACCTGGTGACATGTCCCGGGTATATTAAACAATCAGGGGAACACACTCTCCTCACTTATACTGTTCACCTGGTAACATGTCCCGTGCATGTTACACCATCAGGGGAACACACTCTCCTCACTTATCCTGTTCACCTGGTAACATGTCCCGTGAGTATTAAACAATCAGGGGAACACACTCTCCTCACTTATACTGTTCACCTGGTAACATGTCCCGTGTATATTAAACAATCAGGGGAACACACACTCCTCACTTATACTGTTCACCTGGGAACATGTCCCGTGTGCATTAAACCATCAGGGGAACACACTCTCCTCACTTATACTGTTCACCTGGTAACATGTCCCGTGTGTATTGAACAATCAGGGGAACACACTCTCCTCACTTATACTGTTCACCTGGTAACATGTCCTATGTATATTAAACCATCAGGGGAACACACTCTCCTCACTTATACTGTTCACCTGGTGACATGTCCTGTGTGTTTTAAACCATCAGGGGAACACACTCTCCTCACTTATACTGTTCACCTGGTGACAGGTCCCATGTATAAAAAACAATCAGGGGAACACACTCTGCTCACTTATACTGTTCGCCTGGTGACATGTCCCGTCAGTATTAAACAATCAGGGGAACACACTCTCCTCACTTAAACAGTTCACCTGGTGACATGTCCCGTGTGTATTAAACAATCAGGGGAACACACTCTCCACACTTCTGCTGTTCACCTGGTAACATGTCCCGTGTATATTAAAACATCAGGGGAGCACACTCTCCTCACTTATACTGTTCACCTGGTGACATGTCCCGTGTGCATTAAACAATCAGGGGAACAGACACTCCTCACTTATACTGTTCACCTGGTGACATGTCCCGTGTGCATTAAACAATCAGGGGAACACACTCTCCTCACTTATACTGTTCACCTGGTAACAAGTCCCGTGTATATTAAACCATCAGGGGAACTCAATCTCCCCACTGATACTGTTCACCATGTGACATGTCCCATGTGTATTAAACAATCAGGGGAACACATTCTCCTCACTTATCCTGTTCTCCTGGTGACATTTCCCGTCAGTATTAAACAATCAGGGGAAGACACTCTCCTCACTTATACTGTTCACCAGGTTACATGTCCCTAATGTATAAAACAATCAGGGGAACACACTCTCCTCACTTATACTGTTCACCTGGTAACATGTCCCGTGTTTATTAAACCATCAGGGGAACACACTCTCCTCACTTATACTGCTCAACTGGTGAAATGTCCTATCAGTATTAAACCATCAGAGGAACACACTCTCCTCACTTCGACTGTTCACCTGGTAACATGTCCCGTCAGTATTAAAGAATCAGGGGAACACACTCTCCTCACTTATACTGTTCACCTGGTAACATGTCCTGTGTGTATTAAACCATCAGGGGAACACACTCTCCTCACTTATACAGTTCAATTGGCAACATGTCCCGTCAGTATTAAAGAATCAGGGGAACACACTCTCCTCACTTATACTGTTCACCTGGTAACATGTCCTGTGTGTATTAAACCATCAGGGGAACACACTCTCCTCACTTATACTGTTCACCTGGTAACATGACCCATCAGTATTAAACAATCAGGGCAACAAACTCTCCTCACTTCTACTGTTCACCTGGTAACATGTCCCGTGTATATTAAAACATCAGGGGAAAGCACGCTCATCACTTATGCTGTTCACCTGGTAACATGTCCCGTGTAAGTTGAACCATCATGGGAACTCACTCTCCTCACTTATAGATTTCACCTGCTAACATGTCCCGTGCATAATAAACCATCAGGGGAACTCACTCTCCTCATTATACTGTTCACCTGGTAACATGTCCCGTGTATATTATACCATCAGGGGAACACACTCTCCTCACTTATACTGTTCACCTGGTAACATGTCCCGTGTATATTAAACCATCATGGGAAAGCTCTCTCCTCACTTATACTCTTCGCCTGGTAACATGTCCCATGTGTATTAATCAATCAGGGGAACACACTCTCCTCACTTATACTGTTCACCTGGTAACATGTCCCGTGTATATTAAACCATCATGGGAAAGCTCTCTCCTCACTTATACTCTTCGCCTGGTAACATGTCCCATGTGTATTAATCAATCAGAGGAACACACTCTCCTCACTTATACTGTTCACCTGGTGACATGTCCCGTGTATATTACACCATCAGGGGAACACATTCTCCTCACTTATACTGTTCACCTGGTAACATGTCGCGTGTATATTAAACCATCAGGGGAACACACTCTCTTCACTTATACTGATCACCTGGTGACACGTCCCGTCAGTTTTAAACAATCATTGAATCACACTCTCCTCACTTATACTATTCACCTGGTAACATGTTCCGTGTATATTAAACCATCAGGGGAACACATTCTCCTCACTTATACTGTTCACCTGGTGACATGTCCCGTGCGTGTTAAACCATCAGGGGAATACACTCTCCTCACTTATACTGTTCACCTGGTAATATGTCCAGTGTATATTAAACAATGTGGGGAACACACGCTCCTCACTTATACTGTTCACCTGGTAACATGTCCCGTGTATATTAAACCATCAGGGGAACACATTCTCCTCACTTATACTGTTCACCTGGTAACATGTCCTGTTTGTATTGAACCATCAGGGGAACACACTCTCCTCACTTATACTGTTCACCTGGTAACATGTCCCGTGTATCTTACACCATCAGGGGAACGCACTCTCCTCACTTATCCTGTTCACCTGGTAACATGTCCCGTGAGTATTAAACAATCAGGGGAACACACTCTCCTCACTTTTGGATAACTTGAAGATAGACAAGTCTCCCGGGCCTGACGGGGTATATCCAAGGATGTTATGGGAAGCAAGGGATGAAATTGCAGAGCCGCTGGCAATGATCTTTTCATCTTCTCTGCTGACGGGGGTGGTACCAGGTGATTGGAGGGTGGCAAATGTTGTGCCCCTGTTCAAGAAAGGGAATAGGAACAACCCTGGGAATTACAGGCCAGTTAGTCTTACTTCGGTGGTAGGCAAGTTGATGGAAAAGGTGCTGAGGGATAGGATTTCTGAGCATCTGGAAAGACACTGCTTGATTCGGGACAGTCAGCACGGTTTTGTGAGGGGTAGGTCTTGCCTCACAAGCCTGATTGAATTCTTTGAGCAGGTGACCAAGCAAGTGGATGAGGGTAAACCAGTGGATGTGGTGTACATGGATTTTAGTAAGGCATTTGATAAGGTCCCCCATGGTAGACTTATGGAGAAAGTCAGGAGGCATGGGATAGTGGGGAATGTGGCCAGTTGGATTAAGAATTGGCTAACTGATAGAAGGCAGAGAGTGGTCTTAGATGGTAAATACTCAGCCTGGAGCCCAGTTACCAGTGGCGTGCCGCAGGGATCAGTTCTGGGTCCTCTCCTGTTTGTGATTTTTATTAACGACTTGGATGAGGAAGTCGAAGGGTGGGTCAGTAAATTTGCAGATGATACAAAGGTTGGTGGAGTTGTGGATACCGAGGAGGGCTATTGTCGTCTGCAAAGGGACTTGGATAGGTTGCAGTGCTGGGCTGAAAAGTGGCAGATGGAGTTTAACCCTGAAAAGTGTGAGGTCGTCCATTTTGGAAGGACAAACATGAATGCAAAATACTGGGTTAACGGTAGGGTTCTTGGGCATGTGGAGGAGCAGAGAGACCTTGGGGTCTATGTGCATAGATCATTGAAAGTTGCAACTCAAGTGGATAGGGCTGTGAAGAAGGCATATGGGGTGTTAGCGTTCATTAGCAGGGGGATTGAATTTAAGAGCCGTGAGGTGATGCAGCTGTACAGGACCTTGGTAAGGCCTCATTTGGAGTACTGTGTGCAGTTCTGGTCGCCTCATTTTAGGAAGGATGTGGAAGCCTTGGAGAGGGTGCAGAGGAGATTTACCAGGATGTTGCCTGGAATGGAGAATAAGACTTACGAGGAAAGGCTGAACATTCTAGGCCTCTTCTCATTAGAACGGAGAAGGATGAGGGGTGACATGATAGAGGTTTATAAGATGATCAGGGGAATAGATAGGGTAGACAGTCAGAAACTTTTTCCCCGGGTGGAGCAAAGCGTTACAAGGGGTCATAAATTTAAGGTGAAGGGTGGGAGATATAAGGGGGATGTCAGGGGAAGGTTCTTTACCCAGAGAGTGGTCGAGGCATGGAATGCCTTGCCCGGGGAAGTTGTTGAGTCAGAAACTTTAGGGACTTTCAAAAGGCTTTTGGATAGGTATATGGATAAAGGAGAATGATGGGGTATAGATTAAATTGTCCTTGACAGAGGACAAAGGATCGGCACAACATTGTGGGCCGAAGGGCCTGTTCTGTGCTGTATGTTCAAAAAAAAAAAAAAAAAACTTATACTGTTCACCTGGTAACATGTCCCGTGTATATTAAACAATCAGGGGAACACACACTCCTCACTTATACTGTTCACCTGGTAACATGTCCCGTGTGCATTAAACCATCAGGGGAACACACTCTCCTCACTTATACTGTTCACCTGGTAACATGTCCCGTGTGTATTGAACAATCAGGGGAACACACTCTCCTCACTTATACTGTTCACCTGGTAACATGTCCTATGTATATTAAACCATCAGGGGAACACACTCTCCTCACTTATACTGTTCACCTGGTGACATTTCCTGTGTGTTTTAAACCATCAGGGGAACACACTCTCCTCACTTATACTGTTCACCTGGTGACAGGTCCCATGTATAAAAAACAATCAGGGGAACACACTCTGCTCACTTATACTGTTCGCCTGGTGACATGTCCCGTCAGTATTAAACGATCAGGGGAACACACTCTCCTCACTTATACAGTTCACCTGGTGACATGTCCCGTGTGTATTAAACAATCAGGGGAACACACTCTCCTCACTTCTACTGTTCACCTGGTAACATGTCCCGTGTATATTAAAACATCAGGGGAGCACATTCTCCTCACTTATACTGTTCACCTGGTGACAAGTCCCGTGTGCATTAAACAATCAGGGGAACACACACTCCTCACTTATACTGTTCACCTGGTGACATGTCCCGTGTGCATTAAACAATCAGGGGAACACACTCTCCTCACTTATACTGTTCACCTGGTAACAAGTCCCGTGTATATTAAACCATCAGGGGAACTCAATCTCCCCACTGATACTGTTCACCATGTGACATGTCCCATGTGTATTAAACAATCAGGGGAACACATTCTCCTCACTTATCCTGTTCTCATGGTGACATTTCCCGTCAGTATTAAACAATCAGGGGAAGACACTCTCCTCACTTATACTGTTCACCTGGTTACATGTCCCTAATGTATTAAACAATCAGGGGAACACACTCTCCTCACTTATACTGTTCACCTGGTAACATGTCCCGTGTTTATTAAACCATCAGGGGAACACACTCTCCTCACTTATACTGCTCAACTGGTGAAATGTCCTATCAGTATTAAACCATCAGAGGAACACACTCTCCTCACTTCGACTGTTCACCTGGTAACATGTCCCGTCAGTATTAAAGAATCAGGGGAACACACTCTCCTCACTTATACTGTTCACCTGGTAACATGTCCTGTGTGTATTAAACCATCAGGGGAACACACTCTCCTCACTTATACTGTTCACCTGGTAACATGTCCCATCAGTATTAAACAATCAGGGCAACAAACTCTCCTCATTTCTACTGTTCACCTGGTAACATGTCCCGTGTATATTAAAACATCAGGGGAAAGCACGCTCATCACTTATGCTGTTCACCTGGTAACATGTCCCGTGTAAGTTAAACCATCATGGGAACTCACTCTCCTCACTTATAGATTTCACCTGCTAACTTGTCCCGTGCATAATAAACCATCAGGGGAACTCACTCTCCTCATTATACTGTTCACCTGGTAACATGTCCCGTGTATATTAAACCATCAGGGGAACACACTCTCCTCACTTATACTGTTCACCTGGTTAAATGTCCCGTGTATATTATACCATCAGGGGAACACACTCTCCTCACTTATACTGTTCACCTGGTAAAATGTCCCGTGTATATTAAACCATCATGGGAAAGCTCTCTCCTCACTTATACTCTTCGCCTGGTAACATGTCCCATGTGTATTAATCAATCAGAGGAACACACTCTCCTCACTTATACTGTTCACCTGGTAACATGTCCCGTGTATATTAAACCATCATGGGAAAGCTCTCTCCTCACTTATACTCTTCGCCTGGTAACATGTCCCATGTGTATTAATCAATCAGAGGAACACACTCTCCTCACTTATACTGTTCACCTGGTGACATGTCCCGTGTATATTACACCATCAGGGGAACACATTCTGCTCACTTATACTGTTCACCTGGTAACATGTCGCGTGTATATTAAACCATCATGGGAACACACTCTCTTCACTTATACTGATCACCTGGTGACACGTCCCGTCAGTTTTAAACAATCATTGAATCACACTCTCCTCACTTATACTATTCACCTGGTAACATGTTCCGTGTATATTAAACCATCAGGGGAACACATTCTCCTCACTTATACTGTTCACCTGGTAACATGTCCCGTGTATATTGAACCATAAGGGGAATACAGTATCCTCTCTTCCACCGTTCACCAGGGAACATGTCCCGTGTATATTAAAACATCAGTGGAACACACTCTCCTCACTTATACTGTTCACCTGGTAACATGTCCCTTGGATATTAAAACATCATGGGTAAGCCCTCTCCTCACTTATACTGTTCACCTGGTGCCATGTCCCGTGCATATTAAACCGTCAGGGGAACACACTCTCCTCACTTATACTGTTCACCTGGTAACATGTCCCGTCTATATTAAACCATCAGGGCAACACACTCTCCTCACTTATACTGTTCACCTGATGACATGTCCTGTTTGTTTAAACCATCAGGGGAACTCACTCTCCTCACTTATACTGTTCACCTGGTATCATGTCCTGTGTATATTAAACCATCAGGGGAACACACTCTCCACACTTATACTGTTCACCTGTTGACATGTCCTGTTTGTTTAAACCATCAGGGGAACTCACTCTCCTCACTTACACTGTTCACCTGGTAACATGTCCCGTGAGTATTAAACAATCAGGGGAACACACACTCCTCACTTGTACTGATCACCTGGTAACATGTCCCGTGTATATTAAACCATCAGGGGAACACACTCTCCTCACTTACACAGTTCACCTGGTGACATGTCCCGTCAGTATTAAACAATCAGGGGAACACACTCTCCTCACTTATACTGTTCACCTGGTAACATGTCCCGTGTATATTAAACCATCAGGGGAACACACTCTCCTCACTTATACTGTTCACCTGGTGACATGTCCCGTGCGTGTTAAACCATCAGGGGAATACACTCTCCTCACTTATTCTGTTCACCTGGTAATATGTCCAGTGTATATTAAACAATCAGGGGAACACACGCTCCTCACTTATACTGTTCACCTGGTAACATGTCCCGTGTATATTAAACCATCAGGGGAACACATTCTCCTCACTTATACTGTTCACCTGGTAACATGTCCTGTTTGTATTGAACCATCAGGGGAACACACTCTCCTCACTTATACTGTTCACCTGGTAACATGTCCCGTGTATCTTACACCATCAGGGGAACGCACTCTCCTCACTTATCCTGTTCACCTGGTAACATGTCCCGTGAGTATTAAACAATCAGGGGAACACACTCTCCTCACTTATACTGTTCACCTGGTAACATGTCCCGTGTATATTAAACAATCAGGGGAACACACACTCCTCACTTATACTGTTCACCTGGTAACATGTCCCGTGTGCATTAAACCATCAGGGGAACACACTCTCCTCACTTATACTGTTCACCTGGTAACATGTCCCGTGTGTATTGAACAATCAGGGGAACACACTCTCCTCACTTATACTGTTCACCTGGTAACATGTCCTATGTATATTAAACCATCAGGGGAACACACTCTCCTCACTTATACTGTTCACCTGGTGACATGTCCTGTGTGTTTTAAACCATCAGGGGAACACACTCTCCTCACTTATACTGTTCACCTGGTGACAGGTCCCATGTATAAGAAACAATCAGGGGAACACACTCTGCTCACTTATACTGTTCGCCTGGTGACATGTCCCGTCAGTATTAAACAATCAGGGGAACACACTCTCCTCACTTATACAGTTCACCTGGTGACATGTCCCGTGTGTATTAAACAATCAGGGGAACACACTCTCCTCACTTCTGCTGTTCACCTGGTAACATGTCCCGTGTATATTAAAACATCAGGGGAGCACACTCTCCTCACTTATACTGTTCACCTGGTGACATGTCCCGTGTGCATTAAACAATCAGGGGAACACACACTCCTCACTTATACTGTTCACCTGGTGACATGTCCCGTGTGCATTAAACAATCAGGGGAACACACTCTCCTCACTTATACTGTTCACCTGGTAACAAGTCCCGTGTATATTAAACCATCAGGGGAACTCAATCTCCCCACTGATACTGTTCACCATGTGACATGTCCCATGTGTATTAAACAATCAGGGGAACACATTCTCCTCACTTATCCTGTTCTCCTGGTGACATTTCCCGTCAGTATTAAACAATCAGGGGAAGACACTCTCCTCACTTATACTGTTCACCAGGTTACATGTCCCTAATGTATTAAACAATCAGGGGAACACACTCTCCTCACTTATACTGTTCACCTGGTAACATGTCCCGTGTTTATTAAACCATCAGGGGAACACACTCTCCTCACTTATACTGCTCAACTGGTGAAATGTCCTATCAGTATTAAACCATCAGAGGAACACACTCTCCTCACTTCGACTGTTCACCTGGTAACATGTCCCGTCAGTATTAAAGAATCAGGGGAACACACTCTCCTCACTTATACTGTTCACCTGGTAACATGTCCTGTGTGTATTAAACCATCAGGGGAACACACTCTCCTCACTTATACAGTTCAATTGGCAACATGTCCCGTCAGTATTAAAGAATCAGGGGAACACACTCTCCTCACTTATACTGTTCACCTGGTAACATGTCCTGTGTGTATTAAACCATCAGGGGAACACACTCTCCTCACTTATACTGTTCACCTGGTAACATGACCCATCAGTATTAAACAATCAGGGCAACAAACACTCCTCACTTCTACTGTTCACCTGGTAACATGTCCCGTGTATATTAAAACATCAGGGGAAAGCACGCTCATCACTTATGCTGTTCACCTGGTAACATGTCCCGTGTAAGTTGAACCATCATGGGAACTCACTCTCCTCACTTATAGATTTCACCTGCTAACATGTCCCGTGCATAATAAACCATCAGGGGAACTCACTCTCCTCATTATACTGTTCACCTGGTAACATGTTCCGTGTATATTAAACCATCAGGGGAACACACTCTCCTCACTTATACTGTTCACCTGGTTAAATGTCCCGTGTATATTATACCATCAGGGGAACACACTCTCCTCACTTATACTGTTCACCTGGTAACATGTCCCGTGTATATTAAACCATCATGGGAAAGCTCTCTCCTCACTTATACTCTTCGCCTGGTAACATGTCCCATGTGTATTAATCAATCAGAGGAACACACTCTCCTCACTTATACTGTTCACCTGGTAACATGTCCCGTGTATATTAAACCATCATGGGAAAGCTCTCTCCTCACTTATACTCTTCGCCTGGTAACATGTCCCATGTGTATTAATCAATCAGAGGAACACACTCTCCTCACTTATACTGTTCACCTGGTGACATGTCCCGTGTATATTACACCATCAGGGGAACACATTCTCCTCACTTATACTGTTCACCTGCTAACATGTCGCGTGTATATTAAACCATCAGGGGAACACACTCTCTTCACTTATACTGATCACCTGGTGACACGTCCCGTCAGTTTAAAACAATCATTGAATCACACTCTCCTCACTTATACTATTCACCTGGTAACATGTTCCGTGTATATTAAACCATCAGGGGAACACATTCTCCTCACTTATACTGTTCACCTGGTAACATGTCCCGTGTATATTGAACCATAAGGGGAATACAGTATCCTCTCTTCCACCGTTCACCAGGGAACATGTCCCGTGTATATTAAAACATCAGTGGAACACACTCTCCTCACTTATACTGTTCACCTGGTAACATGTCCCTTGGATATTAAAACATCATGGGTAAGCCCTCTCCTCACTTATACTGTTCACCTGGTGCCATGTCCCGTGCATATTAAACCGTCAGGGGAACACACTCTCCTCACTTATACTGTTCACCTGGTAACATGTCCCGTCTATATTAAACCATCAGGGCAACACACTCTCCTCACTTATACTGTTCACCTGATGACATGTCCTGTTTGTTTAAAACATCAGGGGAACTCACTCTCCTCACTTATACTGTTCACCTGGTATCATGTCCTGTGTATATTAAACCATCAGGGGAACACACTCTCCACACTTACACTGTTCACCTGTTGACATGTCCTGTTTGTTTAAACCATCAGGGGAACTCACTCTCCTCACTTACACTGTTCACCTGGTAACATGTCCCGTGAGTATTAAACAATCAGGGGAACACACACTCCTCACTTGTACTGTTCACCTGGTAACATGTCCCGTGTATATTAAACCATCAGGGGAACACACTCTCCTCACTTACACAGTTCACCTGGTGACATGTCCCGTCAGTATTAAACAATCAGGGGAACACACTCTCCTCACTTATACTGTTCACCTGGTAACATGTCCCGTGTATATTAAACCATCAGGGGAACACACTCTCCTCACTTATACTGTTCACCTGGTAACATGTCCCGTGTATATTAAACCATCAGGGGAACACACTCTCCTCACTTATACTGTTCACCTGGTGACATGTCCCGTGTGCATTAAACAATCAGGGGAACACACTCTCCTCACTTATACTGTTCACCTGGTAACAAGTCCCGTGTATATTAAACCATCAGGGGAACTCAATCTCCCCACTGATACTGTTCACCATGTGACATGTCCCATGTGTATTAAACAATCAGGGGAACACATTCTCCTCACTTATCCTGTTCTCCTGGTGACATTTCCCGTCAGTATTAAACAATCAGGGGAAGACACTCTCCTCACTTATACTGTTCACCAGGTTACATGTCCCTAATGTATTAAACAATCAGGGGAACACACTCTCCTCACTTATACTGTTCACCTGGTAACATGTCCCGTGTTTATTAAACCATCAGGGGAACACACTCTCCTCACTTATACTGCTCAACTGGTGAAATGTCCTATCAGTATTAAACCATCAGAGGAACACACTCTCCTCACTTCGACTGTTCACCTGGTAACATGTCCCGTCAGTATTAAAGAATCAGGGGAACACACTCTCCTCACTTATACTGTTCACCTGGTAACATGTCCTGTGTGTATTAAACCATCAGGGGAACACACTCTCCTCACTTATACAGTTCAATTGGCAACATGTCCCGTCAGTATTAAAGAATCAGGGGAACACACTCTCCTCACTTATACTGTTCACCTGGTAACATGTCCTGTGTGTATTAAACCATCAGGGGAACACACTCTCCTCACTTATACTGTTCACCTGGTAACATGACCCATCAGTATTAAACAATCAGGGCAACAAACAGTCCTCACTTCTACTGTTCACCTGGTAACATGTCCCGTGTATATTAAAACATCAGGGGAAAGCACGCTCATCACTTATGCTGTTCACCTGGTAACATGTCCCGTGTAAGTTGAACCATCATGGGAACTCACTCTCCTCACTTATAGATTTCACCTGCTAACATGTCCCGTGCATAATAAACCATCAGGGGAACTCACTCTCCTCATTATACTGTTCACCTGGTAACATGTCCCGTGTATATTAAACCATCAGGGGAACACACTCTCCTCACTTATACTGTTCACCTGGTTAAATGTCCCGTGTATATTATACCATCAGGGGAACACACTCTCCTCACTTATACTGTTCACCTGGTAACATGTCCCGTGTATATTAAACCATCATGGGAAAGCTCTCTCCTCACTTATACTCTTCGCCTGGTAACATGTCCCATGTGTATTAATCAATCAGGGGAACACACTCTCCTCACTTATACTGTTCACCTGGTAACATGTCCCGTGTATATTAAACCATCATGGGAAAGCTCTCTCCTCACTTATACTCTTCGCCTGGTAACATGTCCCATGTGTATTAATTAATCAGAGGAACACACTCTCCTCACTTATACTGTTCACCTGGTGACATGTCCCGTGTATATTACACCATCAGGGGAACACATTCTCCTCACTTATACTGTTCACCTGCTAACATGTCGCGTGTATATTAAACCATCAGGGGAACACACTCTCTTCACTTATACTGATCACCTGGTGACACGTCCCGTCAGTTTAAAACAATCATTGAATCACACTCTCCTCACTTATACTATTCACCTGGTAACATGTTCCGTGTATATTAAACCATCAGGGGAACACATTCTCCTCACTTATACTGTTCACCTGGTAACATGTCCCGTGTATATTGAACCATAAGGGGAATACAGTATCCTCTCTTCCACCCTTCACCAGGGAACATGTCCCGTGTATATTAAAACATCAGTGGAACACACTCTCCTCACTTATACTGTTCACCTGGTAACATGTCCCTTGGATATTAAAACATCATGGGTAAGCCCTCTCCTCACTTATACTGTTCACCTGGTGCCATGTCCCGTGCATATTAAACCGTCAGGGGAACACACTCTCCTCACTTATACTGTTCACCTGGTAACATGTCCCGTCTATATTAAACCATCAGGGCAACACACTCTTCTCACTTATACTGTTCACCTGATGACATGTCCTGTTTGTTTAAACCATCAGGGGAACTCACTCTCCTCACTTATACTGTTCACCTGGTATCATGTCCTGTGTATATTAAACCATCAGGGGAACACACTCTCCACACTTATACTGTTCACCTGTTGACATGTCCTGTTTGTTTAAACCATCAGGGGAACTCACTCTCCTCACTTATACTGTTTACCTGGTATCATGTCCTGTGTATATTAAACCATCAGGGGAACACACTCTCCACACTTATACTGTTCACCTGTTGACATGTCCTGTTTGTTTAAACCATCAGGGGAACTCACTCTCCTCACTTACACTGTTCACCTGGTAACATGTTCTGTTTGTATTAAACCATCAGGGGAACACACTCTCCTCACTTACACTGTTTACCTGGTAACATGTCCCGTGTGTATTAAACCATCAGGGGAACAGACTCTCTTCACTTATACTCCTCACCTGGCAACATGTCCCGTGTGTATTAAACAATCATGGGAACACACTCTCTTCACTTCGACTGTTCCCTGGTAACATGTCCCGTGTATATTAAACCATCAGGGGAACACACTCTCCTCACTTATGCTGTTCACCTGGTAACATGTCCCGTGTATATTAAACCATCAGGGGAACACACTGTCCTCACTTATACTGTTCACCTGGTAACATGTCCCGTGTGTAATAAACCATCAGGGGAATACACTCTCCTCACTTATACTGCTCACCTGCTAACATGTCCCGTGTATATTAAACAATCATGGGAACACACTCTCTTCACCTCTACTGTTCACCTGGTAACATGTCCCGTGTATATTAAACCATCAGGGGAACACACTCTCCTCACTTATACTGTTCACCTGGTAACATGTCCCGTGTATATTAAACCATCAGGGGAACACACTGTCCTCACTTATACTGTTCACCTGGTAACATGTCCCGTGTGTAATAAACCATCAGGGGAATGCACTCTCCTCACTTATACTGCTCACCTGCTAACATGTCCCGTGTATATTAAACAATCATGGGAACACACTCTCTTCACTTCTACTGTTCACCTGGTAACATGTCCCGTGTATATTAAACCATCAGGGGAACACATTCTCCTCACATAATGTTCACCTGCTAACATGTCCTGTGTATATTAAACAATAAGGGGAACAAACTCTCCTCACTTACACTGTTCACCTGGTAACATGCCCCGTGTGTGTTAAACCATCGGGGGAACACACTCTCCTCACTTATACAGTTCACCTGGTAACATGTCCCGTGAGTATTAAACAATCAGGGGAACACACTCTCCTCACTTATACTGTTCACCTGGTAATATGTCCCGTGTGTATTAAACAATCAGGGGAACACTCTCTCCTCACTTATACTGTTCACCTGGTAACATGTCCCGTGCGTGTTAAACCATCAGGGGAACACACTCTCCTCACTTATACTGTTCAACTGGTAACATGTCCCGTGAGTATTAAACAATCAGGGGAACACACACTCCTCATTTATACTGTTCACCTGGGAACATGTCCCGTGTATATTAAACCATCAGGGGAACACACTCTCCTCACTTATTCTGTTCACCTGGTGACATGTCCCGTGCGTGTTAAACCATCAGGGGAACACTCTCTCCTCACTGATACTGTTCACCTGGTAACATGTCCCGTGAATATTAAACAATCAGGGGAACACACTCTCCTCAATTATACTGTTCACCTGGTAACATGTCCCGTGAGTGTTAAACCATCAGGGGAACACTCTCTCCTCACTGATACTGTTCACCTGGTAACATGTCCCGTGAGTATTAAACAATCAGGGGAACACTCTCTCCTCACTTATACTGTTCACCTGGTAACATGTCCCGTGTATATTAAACAATCAGGGGAACACACTCTCCTCACTTATACTGTTCTCCTGGTAACATGTCCCATGTATATTAAACCATCAGGGGAACACACTCTCCTCACTTATACTGTTCACCTGGTAACATGTCCCGTGAATATTAAACCATCAGGGGAAAGCACTCCCCTCACTTAAACTGTTCTCCTGGTAACATGTCCCGTGTATATGAAACCATCAGGGGAAAACACTCTCCTCACTTATACTGTTCAGCTGGTAACATGTCCCGTTTATATTAAACCATCAGGGGAGCACACTCTCCTCACTTCTACTGTTCACCTGGTAACATGTCTCATGTGTATTAAACAATCAGGGGATGACACTCTCCTCAATTATACTGTTCACCTGCTGACATGTCCCGGGTACCTTAAAACATCAGGGGACCACACTCTCCTCACTTATACTGTTCACCTGGTAACATGTCCCGTGTATATAAAACCATCAGGGGAAAGCACTCTCCTCACTTATACTGTTCACCTGGTGACATGTCCCGTCTGTATTAATCCATCAGGTGAACACACTCTCCTCAATTATACTGTTCACCTGGTAACATGTCCCGTCAGTATTAAACCATCAGGGGAACACAGTCTCCTCACTTATACTGTTCACCTGGTGACATGTCCCGTCTGTATTAACCCATCAGGTGAACACACTCTCCTCACTTAAACTGTTCATCCGGTAACATGTCCCGTGTATAATAAACCATCAGAGGAACACACTCTCCTCAATTATACTGTTCACCTGATGACATGTCCCGGGTATATTAAAACATCAGGGGAACACACTCTCCTCACTTATACTGTTCACCTGGTAACAAGTCCCGTGCGTGTTAAACCATCAGGGGAACACACTCTCCTCACTTATACTGTTCACCTGGTGACATGTCCCGTGTGTATTAAACCATCAGCGGAACACACTCTACTCACTTATACTATTCTCCTGGTAACATGTCCCGTGCGTGTTAAACCATCAGGGGAACACACTCTCCTCACTTATACAGTTCACCTGGTGACATGTCCCGTGTGTATTAAACAATCAGGGGAACACACTCTCCTCACTTCTACTGTTCACCTGGTAACATGTCCCGTGTATATTAAAACATCAGGGGAGCACACTCTCCTCACTTATACTGTTCACCTGGTGACATGTCCCGTGTGCATTAAACAATCAGGGGAACACACACTCCTCACTTATACTGTTCACCTGGTGACATGTCCCGTGTGCATTAAACAATCAGGGGAACACACTCTCCTCACTTATACTGTTCACCTGGTAACAAGTCCCGTGTATATTAAACCATCAGGGGAACTCAATCTCCCCACTGATACTGTTCACCATGTGACATGTCCCATGTGTATTAAACAATCAGGGGAACACATTCTCCTCACTTATCCTGTTCTCCTGGTGACATTTCCCGTCAGTATTAAACAATCAGGGGAAGACACTCTCCTCACTTATACTGTTCACCTGGTTACATGTCCTTAATGTATTAAACAATCAGGGGAACACACTCTCCTCACTTATACTGTTCACCTGGTAACATGTCCCGTGTTTATTAAACCATCAGGGGAACACACTCTCCTCACTTATACTGCTCAACTGGTGAAATGTCCTATCAGTATTAAACCATCAGAGGAACACACTCTCCTCACTTCGACTGTTCACCTGGTAACATGTCCCGTCAGTATTAAAGAATCAGGGGAACACACTCTCCTCACTTATACTGTTCACCTGGTAACATGTCCTGTGTGTATTAAACCATCAGGGGAACACACTCTCCTCACTTATACAGTTCAATTGGCAACATGTCCCGTCAGTATTAAAGAATCAGGGGAACACACTCTCCTCACTTATACTGTTCACCTGGTAACATGTCCTGTGTTTATTAAACCATCAGGGGAACACACTCTCCTCACTTATACTGTTCACCTGGTAACATGACCCATCAGTATTAAACAATCAGGGCAACAAACTCTCCTCACTTCTACTGTTCACCTGGTAACATGTCCCGTGTATATTAAAACATCAGGGGAAAGCACGCTCATCACTTATGCTGTTCACCTGGTAACATGTCCCGTGTAAGTTAAACCATCATGGGAACTCACTCTCCTCACTTATAGATTTCACCTGCTAACATGTCCCGTGCATAATAAACCATCAGGGGAACTCACTCTCCTCATTATACTGTTCACCTGGTAACATGTCCCGTGTATATTAAACCATCAGGGGAACACACTCTCCTCACTTATACTGTTCACCTGGTTAAATGTCCCGTGTATATTATACCATCAGGGGAACACACTCTCCTCACTTCTACTGTTCACCTGGTAACATGTCCCGTGTATATTAAACCATCATGGGAAAGCTCTCTCCTCACTTATACTCTTCGCCTGGTAACATGTCCCATGTGTATTAATCAATCAGGGGAACACACTCTCCTCACTTATACTGTTCACCTGGTAACATGTCCCGTGTATATTAAACCATCATGGGAAAGCTCTCTCCTCACTTATACTCTTCGCCTGGTAACATGTCCCATGTGTATTAATCAATCAGAGGAACACACTCTCCTCACTTATACTATTCACCTGGTAACATGTTCCGTGTATATTAAACCATCAGGGGAACACATTCTCCTCACTTATACTGTTCACCTGGTAACATGTCCCGTGTATATTGAACCATAAGGGGAATTCAGTATCCTCTCTTCCACCGTTCACCAGGGAACATGTCCCATGTATATTAAAACATCAGTGGAACACACTCTCCTCACTTATACTGTTCACCTGGTAACATGTCCCTTGGATATTAAAACATCATGGGTAAGCCCTCTCCTCACTTATACTGTTCACCTGGTGCCATGTCCCGTGCAAATTAAACCGTCAGGGGAACACACTCTCCTCACTTATACTGTTCACCTGGTAACATGTCCCGTCTATATTAAACCATCAGGGCAACACACTCTCCTCACTTATACTGTTCACCTGATGACATGTCCTGTTTGTTTAAACCATCAGGGGAACTCACTCTCCTCACTTATACTGTTCACCTGGTATCATGTCCTGTGTATATTAAACCATCAGGGGAACACACTCTCCACACTTATACTGTTCACCTGTTGACATGTCCTGTTTGTTTAAACCATCAGGGGAACTCACTCTCCTCACTTACACTGTTCACCTGGTAACATGTTCTGTTTGTATTAAACCATCAGGGGAACTCACTCTCCTCACTTACACTGTTTACCTGGTAACATGTCCCGTGTGTATTAAACCATCAGGGGAACAGACTCTCTTCACTTATACTCCTCACCTGGCAACATGTCCCGTGTGTATTAAACAATCATGGGAACACACTCTCTTCACTTCGACTGTTCCCTGGTAACATGTCCGGTGTATATTAAACCATCAGGGGAACACACTCTCCTCACTTATGCTGTTCACCTGGTAACATGTCCCGTGTATATTAAACCATCAGGGGAACACACTGTCCTCACTTATACTGTTCACCTGGTAACATGTCCCGTGTGTAATAAACCATCAGGGGAATACACTCTCCTCACTTATACTGCTCACCTGCTAACATGTCCCGTGTATATTAAACAATCATGGGAACACACTCTCTTCACTTCTACTGTTCACCTGGAAACATGTCCCGTGTATATTAAACCATCAGGGGAACACACTCTCCTCACTTATACTGTTCACCTGGTAACATGTCCCGTGTATATTAAACCATCAGGGGAACACACTGTCCTCACTTATACTGTTCACCTGGTAACATGTCCCGTGTGTAATAAACCATCAGGGGAATACACTCTCCTCACTTATACTGCTCACCTGGTAACATGTCCCGTGTATATTAAACAATCATGGGAACACACTCTCTTCACTTCTACTGTTCACCTGGTAACATGTCCCGTGTATATTAAACCATCAGGGGAACACATTCTCCTCACATAATGTTCACCTGCTAACATGTCCTTTGTATATTAAACAATAAGGGGAACACACTCTCCTCACTTACACTGTTCACCTGGTAACATGCCCCGTGTGTGTGAAACCATCGGGGGAACACACTCTCCTCACTTATACTGTTCACCTGGTAACATGTCCCATGAGTATTAAACAATCAGGGGAACACACTCTCCTCACTTATACTGTTCACCTGGTAATATGTCCCGTGTGTATTAAACAATCAGGGGAACACTCTCTCCTCACTTATACTGTTCACCTGGTAACGTGTCCCGTGCGTGTTAAACCATCAGGGGAACACACTCTCCTCACTTATACTGTTCAACTGGTAACATGTCCCGTGAGTATTAAACAATCAGGGGAACACACACTCCTCATTTATACTGTTCACCTGGGAACATGTCCCGTGTATATTAAACCATCAGGGGAACACACTCTCCTCACTTATTCTGTTCACCTGGTGACATGTCCCGTGAGTGTTAAACCATCAGGGGAACACTCTCTCCTCACTGATACTGTTCAGCTGGTAACATGTCCCGTTTATATTAAACCATCAGGGGAGCACACTCTCCTCACTTCTACTGTTCACCTGGTAACATGTCCCATGTGTATTAAACAATCAGGGGATGACACTCTCCTCAATTATACTGTTCACCTGCTGACATGTCCCGTGTATATAAAACCATCAGGGGAAAGCACTCTCCTCACTTATACTGTTCACCTGGTGACATGTCCCGTCTGTATTAATCCATCAGGTGAACACACTCTCCTCAATTATACTGTTCACCTGGTAACATGTCCCGTCAGTATTAAACAATCAGGGGAACACACTCTCCTCACTTATACTGTTCACCTGGTAACATGTCCCGTGTATATTAAAACATCAGGGGACCACACTCTCCTCACTTATACTGTTCACCTGGTAACATGTCCCGTGTATATAAAACCATCAGGGGAAAGCACTCTCCTCACTTATACTGTTCACCTGGTGACATGTCCCGTCTGTATTAATCCATCAGGTGAACACACTCTCCTCAATTATACTGTTCACCTGGTAACATGTCCCGTCAGTATTAAACCATCAGGGGAACACAGTCTCCTCACTTATACTGTTCACCTGGTGACATGTCCCGTCTGTATTAACCCATCAGGTGAACACACTCTCCTCACTTAAACTGTTCATCCGGTAACATGTCCCGTGTATAATAAACCATCAGAGGAACACACTCTCCTCAATTATACTGTTCACCTGCTGACATGTCCCGGGTATATTAAAACATCAGGGGAACACACTCTCCTCACTTATACTGTTCACCTGGTAACAAGTCCCGTGCGTGTTAAACCATCAGGGGAACACACTCTCCTCACTTATACTGTTCACCTGGTGACATGTCCCGTGTGTATTAAACCATCAGCGGAACACACTCTACTCACTTATACTATTCTCCTGGTAACATGTCCCGTGCGTGTTAAACCATCAGGGGAACACACTCTCCTCACTTATACTGTTCTCCTGGTAACATGTCCCGTGCTTGTTAAACCATCAGGGGAACACACTCTCCTCACATATACTGTTCACCTGGTGACATGTCCCATGCATATTAAATCGTCAGTGGAACACACTCTCCTCACTTATACTGTTCACCTGGTAACATGTCCCGTGTATATTAAACCATCAGGGGAACACACTCTCCTCACTTATAATGTTCACGTGGTGACATGTCCCGTGTGTATATTAAACCGTCAGGGGAACACAATCTCCTCACTTATACTGTTCACCTGGTAACATGTCCTGTGTGTATTAAACAATCAGGGGAACTCACTCTCCTCACTTATAATGTTCACCTGGTAACATGTCCCGTGCGTGTTAAACCATCAGGGGAACACACTCGCCTCACTTATACTGTTCACCTGGTAACATGTCCCGTGTATATTTAACCATCAGGGGAACACACTCTCCTCACTTATACTGTTCACCTGGTAACATGTCCCGTGAATATTAAACCATCAGGGGAAAGCACTCTCCTCACTTATACTGTTCACCTGGTAACATGTCCCGTGTGCATTAAACCATCAGTGGAACACACTCTCCTCACTTATACTGTTCACCTGGTAACATGTCCTGTGTGCGTTAAATCATCAGGGGAAAACAATCTCCTCAATTCTACTCTTCACCTGGTGACATGTCCCGGGTATATTAAACAATCAGGGGAACACACTCTCCTCACTTATACTGTTCACCTGGTAACATGTCCCGTGCATGTTACACCATCAGGGGAACACACTCTCCTCACTTACCCTGTTCACCTGGTAACATGTCCCGTGAGTATTAAACAATCAGGGGAACACACTCTCCTCACTTATACTGTTCACCTGGTAACATGTCCCGTGTATATTAAACAATCAGGGGAACACACACTCCTCACTTATACTGTTCACCTGGTAACATGTCCCGTGTATATTAAACCATCAGGGGAACACACTCGCCTCACTTATACTTTTCACCTGGTAACATGTCCCGTGTGTATTAAACAATCAGGGGAACACACTCTCCTCACTTATACTGTTCACCTGGTAACATGTCCCGTGCGTGTTAAACCATCAGGGGAACACACTCTCCTCACTTATACTGTTCACCTGGTAACATGTCCCGTGAGTATTAAACAATCAGGGGAACACACTCTCCTCACTTATACTGTTCACCTGGTAATATGTCCAGTGTATATTAAACAATCACGGGAACACACACTCCTCACTTGTACTGTTCACCTGGTAACATGTCCCGTGCATATTAAACCATCAGGGGAACACACTCTCCTCACTTACACTGTTCACCTGGTGACATGTCCCGTCAGTATTAAACAATCAGGGGAACACACTCTCCTCACTTATACTGTTCACCTGGTAACATGTCCCGGGTATATTAAACCATCAGGGGAACACACTCTCCTCACTTATACTGCTCACCTGGTAACATGTCCCGTGTATATTAAACCATCAGGGGAACGCACTCTCCTCACTTATCCTGTTCAACTGGTAACATGTCCCGTGAGTATTAAACAATCAGGGGAACACACTCTCCTCACTTATACTGTTCACCTGGTAACATGTCCCGTGAGTATTAAACCATCAGGGGAACACACTCTCCTCACTTATACTGTTCACCTGGTAACATGTCCCGTGTATATTTAACCATCAGGGGAACACACTCTCCTCACTTATACTGTTCACCTGGTAACATGTCCCGTGAATATTAAACCATCAGGGGAAAGCACTCTCCTCACTTATACTGTTCACCTGGTAACATGTCCCGTGTGCATTAAACCATCAGTGGAACACACTCTCCTCACTTATACTGTTCACCTGGTAACATGTCCTGTGTGCGTTAAATCATCAGGGGAACACAATCTCCTCAATTCTACTCTTCACCTGGTGACATGTCCCGGGTATATTAAACAATCAGGGGAACACACTCTCCTCACTTATACTGTTCACCTGGTAACATGTCCCGTGCATGTTACACCATCAGGGGAACACACTCTCCTCACTTATCCTGTTCACCTGGTAACATGTCCCGTGAGTATTAAACAATCAGGGGAACACACTCTCCTCACTTATACTGTTCACCTGGTAACATGTCCCGTGTATATTAAACAATCAGGGGAACACACACTCCTCACTTATACTGTTCACCTGGTAACATGTCCCGTGTATATTAAACCATCAGGGGAACACACTCTCCTCACTTATACTGTTCACCTGGTAACATGTCCCGTGCGTGTTAAACCATCAGGGGAACACACTCTCCTCACTGATACTGTTCACCTGGTAACATGTCCCGTGAGTATTAAACAATCACGGGAACACACATTCCTCACTTGTACTGTTCACCTGGTAACATGTCCCGTGTATATTAAACCATCAGGGGAACACACTCTCCTCACTTATGCTGTTCACCTGGTAACATGTCCCGTGTATATTAAACCATCAGGGGAACGCACTCTCCTCACTTATCCTGTTCACCTGGTAACATGTCCCGTGAGTATTAAACAATCAGGGGAACACACTCTCCTCACTTATACTGTTCACCTGGTAACATGTCCCGTGAGTATTAAACAATCAGGGGAACACACTCTCCTCACTTATACTGTTCACCTGGTAATATGTCCCGTGTGTATTAAACAATCAGGGGAACACTCTCTCCTCACTTATACTGTTCACCTGGTAACATGTCCCGTGCGTGTTAAACCATCAGGGGAACACACTCTCCTCACTTATACTGTTCAACTGGTAACATGTCCCGTGAGTATTAAACAATCAGGGGAACACACACTCCTCATTTATACAGTTCACCTGGGAACATGTCCCGTGTATATTAAACAATCAGGGGAACACACTCTCCTCACTTATACTGTTCTCCTGGTAACATGTCCCATGTATATTAAACCATCAGGGGAACACACTCTCCTCACTTATACTGTTCACCTGGTAACATGTCCCGTGAATATTACACCATCAGGGGAAAGCACTCCCCTCACTTATACTGTTCTCCTGGTAACATGTCCCGTGTATATGAAACCATCAGGGGAACACACTCTCCTCACTTATACTGTTCAGCTGGTAACATGTCCCGTTTATATTAAACCATCAGGGGAGCACACTCTCCTCACTTATACTGTTCACCTGGTAACATGTCCCGTGTGTATTAAACAATCAGGGGAAGACACTCTCCTCAATTATACTGTTCACCTGCTGACATGTCCCGGGTATATTAAAACATCAGGGGACCACACTCTCCTCACTTATACTGTTCACCTGGTAACATGTCCCGTGCGTGTTAAACCATCAGGGGAACACACTCTCCTCACTTATACTGTTCACGTGGTAACATGTCCCGTGTGTATTAAACAAGTAGGGGAACACACTCTCCTCACTTATACTGTTCACCTGGTGACATGTCCCGTCTGTATTAATCCATCAGGTGAACACACTCTCCTCACTTATACTGTTCACCTGGTAACATGTCCCGTGCGTGTTAAACCATCAGGGGAACACACTCGCCTCACTTATACTGTTCACCTGGTAACATGTCCCGTGTATATAAAACCATCAGGGGAAAGCACTCTCCTCACTTATACTGTTCACCTGGTGACATGTCCCGTCTGTATTAATCCATCAGGTGAACACACTCTCCTCACTTATACTGTTCACCTGGTAACATGTCCCGTCAGTATTAAACCATCAGGGGAACACAGTCTCCTCACTTATACTGTTCACCTGGTGACATGTCCCGTCTGTATTAACCCATCAGGTGAACACACTCTCCTCACTTAAACTGTTCATCCGGTAACATGTCCCGTGTATAATAAACCATCAGAGGAACACACTCTCCTCAATTATACTGTTCACCTGCTGACATGTCCCGGGTATATTAAAACATCAGGGGAACACACTCTCCTCACTTATACTGTTCACCTGGTAACAAGTCCCGTGCGTGTTAAACCATCAGGGGAACACACTCTCCTCACTTATACTGTTCACCTGGTGACATGTCCCGTGTGTATTAAACCATCAGCGGAACACACTCTACTCACTAATACTATTCTCCTGGTAACATGTCCCGTGCGTGTTAAACCATCAGGGGAACACACTCTCCTCACTTATACTGTTCTCCTGGTAACATGTCCCGTGCGTGTTAAACCATCAGGGGAACACACTCTCCTCACATATACTGTTCACCTGGTGACATGTCCCATGCATATTAAACCGTCAGGGGAACACACTCTACTCACTTATACTATTCTCCTGGTAACATGTCCCGTGCGTGTTAAACCATCAGGGGAACACACTCTCCTCACTTATACTGTTCTCCTGGTAACATGTCCCGTGCGTGTTAAACCATCAGGGGAACACACTCTCCTCACATATACTGTTCACCTGGTAACATGTCCCGTGCATATTAAACCATCAGGGGAACACACTCTCCTCACTTACACTGTTCACCTGGTGACATGTCCCGTCAGTATTAAACAATCAGGGGAACACACTCTCCTCACTTATACTGTTCACCTGGTAACATGTCCCGTGTATATTAAACCATCAGGGGAACACACTCTCCTCACTTATACTGCTCACCTGGTAACATGTCCCGTGTATATTAAACCATCAGGGGAACGCACTCTCCTCACTTATCCTGTTCAACTGGTAACATGTCCCGTGAGTATTAAACAATCAGGGGAACACACTCTCCTCACTTATACTGTTCACCTGGTAACATGTCCCGTGAGTATTAAACCATCAGGGGAACACACTCTCCTCACTTATACTGTTCACCTGGTAACATGTCCCGTGTATATTTAACCATCAGGGGAACACACTCTCCTCCCTTATACTGTTCACCTGGTAACATGTCCCGTGAATATTAAACCATCAGGGGAAAGCACTCTCCTCACTTATACTGTTCACCTGGTAACATGTCCCGTGTGCATTAAACCATCAGTGGAACACACTCTCCTCACTTATACTGTTCACCTGGTAACATGTCCTGTGTGCGTTAAATCATCAGGGGAACACAATCTCCTCAATTCTACTCTTCACCTGGTGACATGTCCAGGGTATATTAAACAATCAGGGGAACACACTCTCCTCACTTATACTGTTCACCTGGTAACATGTCCCGTGCATGTTACACCATCAGGGGAACACACTCTCCTCACTTATCCTGTTCACCTGGTAACATGTCCCGTGAGTATTAAACAATCAGGGGAACACACTCTCCTCACTTATACTGTTCACCTGGTAACATGTCCCGTGTATATTAAACAATCAGGGGAACACACACTCCTCACTTATACTGTTCACCTGGTAACATGTCCCGTGTATATTAAACCATCAGGGGAACACACTCTCCTCACTTATACTGTTCACCTGGTAACATGTCCCGTGCGTGTTAAACCATCAGGGGAACACACTCTCCTCACTGATACTGTTCACCTGGTAACATGTCCCGTGAGTATTAAACAATCAGGGGAACACACTCTCCTCACTTATACTGTTCACCTGGTAATATGTCCAGTGTATATTAAACAATCACGGGAACACACACTCCTCACTTGTACTGTTCACCTGGTAACATGTCCCGTGTATATTAAACCATCAGGGGAACACACTCTCCTCACTTACACTGTTCACCTGGTGACATGTCCCGTCAGTATTAAACAATCAGGGGAACACACTCTCCTCACTTATACTGTTCACCTGGTAACATGTCCCGTGTATATTAAACCATCAGGGGAACACACTCTCCTCACTTATGCTGTTCACCTGGTAACATGTCCCGTGTATATTAAACCATCAGGGGAACGCACTCTCCTCACTTATCCTGTTCACCTGGTAACATGTCCCGTGAGTATTAAACAATCAGGGGAACACACTCTCCTCACTTATACTGTTCACCTGGTAACATGTCCCGTGAGTATTAAACAATCAGGGGAACACACTCTCCTCACTTATACTGTTCACCTGGTAATATGTCCCGTGTGTATTAAACAATCAGGGGAACACTCTCTCCTCACTTATACTGTTCACCTGGTAACATGTCCCGTGCGTGTTAAACCATCAGGGGAACACACTCTCCTCACTTATACTGTTCAACTGGTAACATGTCCCGTGAGTATTAAACAATCAGGGGAACACACACTCCTCATTTATACAGTTCACCTGGGAACATGTCCCGTGTATATTAAACAATCAGGGGAACACACTCTCCTCACTTATACTGTTCTCCTGGTAACATGTCCCATGTATATTAAACCATCAGGGGAACACACTCTCCTCACTTATACTGTTCACCTGGTAACATGTCCCGTGAATATTACACCATCAGGGGAAAGCACTCCCCTCACTTATACTGTTCTCCTGGTAACATGTCCCGTGTATATGAAACCATCAGGGGAACACACTCTCCTCACTTATACTGTTCAGCTGGTAACATGTCCCGTTTATATTAAACCATCAGGGGAGCACACTCTCCTCACTTATACTGTTCACCTGGTAACATGTCCCGTGTGTATTAAACAATCAGGGGAAGACACTCTCCTCAATTATACTGTTCACCTGCTGACATGTCCCGGGTATATTAAAACATCAGGGGACCACACTCTCCTCACTTATACTGTTCACCTGGTAACATGTCCCGTGCGTGTTAAACCATCAGGGGAACACACTCTCCTCACTTATACTGTTCACGTGGTAACATGTCCCGTGTGTATTAAACAAGTAGGGGAACACACTCTCCTCACTTATACTGTTCACCTGGTGACATATCCCGTGTATATTAAACAATCAGGGGAACACACTCTCCTCACTTATACTGTTCACCTGGTAACATGTCCCGTGCGTGTTAAACCATCAGGGGAACACACTCGCCTCACTTATACTGTTCACCTGGTAACATGTCCCGTGTATATAAAACCATCAGGGGAAAGCACTCTCCTCACTTATACTGTTCACCTGGTGACATGTCCCGTCTGTATTAATCCATCAGGTGAACACACTCTCCTCACTTATACTGTTCACCTGGTAACATGTCCCGTCAGTATTAAACCATCAGGGGAACACAGTCTCCTCACTTATACTGTTCACCTGGTGACATGTCCCGTCTGTATTAACCCATCAGGTGAACACACTCTCCTCAGTTAAACTGTTCATCCGGTAACATGTCCCGTGTATAATAAACCATTAGAGGAACACACTCTCCTCAATTATACTGTTCACCTGCTGACATGTCCCGGGTATATTAAAACATCAGGGGAACACACTCTCCTCACTTATACTGTTCACCTGGTAACAAGTCCCGTGCGTGTTAAACCATCAGGGGAACACACTCTCCTCACTTATACTGTTCACCTGGTGACATGTCCCGTGTGTATTAAACCATCAGCGGAACACACTCTACTCACTTATACTATTCTCCTGGTAACATGTCCCGTGCGTGTTAAACCATCAGGGGAACACACTCTCCTCACTTATACTGTTCTCCTGGTAACATGTCCCGTGCGTGTTAAACCATCAGGGGAACACACTCTCCTCACATATACTGTTCACCTGGTGACATGTCCCATGCATATTAAACCGTCAGGGGAACACACTCTCCTCACTTATACTGTTCACCTGGTAACATGTCCCGTGTATATTAAACCATCAGGGGAACACACTCTCCTCACTTATAATGTTCACGTGGTGACATGACCCGTGTGTATATTATACCGTCAGGGGAACACAATCTCCTCACTTATACTGTTCACCTGGTAACATGTCCTGTGTGTATTAAACAATCAGGGGAACTCACTCTCCTCACTTATAATGTTCACCTGGTAACATGTCCCGTGCGTGTTAAACCATCAGGGGAACACACTCTCCTCACTTATACTGTTCACCTGGTAACATGTCCCGTGTATATTTAACCATCAGGGGAACACACTCTCCTCACTTATACTGTTCACCTGGTAACATGTCCCGTGAATATTAAGCCATCAGGGGAAAGCACTCTCCTCACTTATACTGTTCACCTGGTAACATGTCCCGTGTGCATTAAACCATCAGTGGAACACACTCTCCTCACTTATACTGTTCACCTGGTAACATGTCCTGTGTGCATTAAATCATCAGGGGAACACAATCTCCTCAATTCTACTCTTCACCTGGTGACATGTCCCGGGTATATTAAACAATCAGGGGAACACACTCTCCTCACTTATACTGTTCACCTGGTAACATGTCCCGTGCGTGTTACACCATCAGGGGAACACACTCTCCTCACTTATACAGTTCACCTGGTAACATGTCCCGTGTATATTAAACAATCAGGGGAACACACACTCCTCACTTATACTGTTCACCTGGTAACATGTCCCGTGTATATTAAACCATCAGGGGAACACACTCGCCTCACTTATACTTTTCACCTGGTAACATGTCCCGTGTGTATTAAACAATCAGGGGAACACACTCTCCTCACTTATACTGTTCACCTGGTAACATGTCCCGTGCGTGTTAAACCATCAGGGGAACACACTCTCCTCACTTATACTGTTCACCTGGTAACATGTCCCGTGAGTATTAAACAATCAGGGGAACACACTCTCCTCACTTATACTGTTCACCTGGTAATATGTCCAGTGTATATTAAACAAGCACGGGAACACACACTCCTCACTTGTACTGTTCACCTGGTAACATGTCCCGTGTATATTAAACCATCAGGGGAACACACTCTCCTCACTTACACTGTTCACCTGGTGACATGTCCCGTCAGTATTAAACAATCAGGGGAACACACTCTCCTCACTTATACTGTTCACCTGGTAACATGTCCCGTGTATATTAAACCATCAGGGGAACACACTCTCCTCACTTATACTGTTCACCTGGTAACATGTCCCGTGTATATTAAACCATCAGGGGAAGACACTCTCCTCACTTATACTGTTCACCTGGTGACATGTCCCGTGCGTGTTCAACCATCAGGGGAATACACTCTCCTCACTTATACTGTTCACCTGGTAATATGTCCAGTGTATATTAAACAATCAGGGGAACACACGCTCCTCACTTATACTGTTCACCTGGTAACATGTCCCGTGTATATTAAACCATCAGGGGAACACATTCTCCTCACTTATACTGTTCACCTGGTAACATGTCCTGTTTGTATTGAGCCATCAGGGGAACACACTCTCCTCACTTATACTGTTCACCTGGTAACATGTCCCGTGTATCTTACACCATCAGGGGAACGCACTCTCCTCACTTATCCTGTTCACCTGGTAACATGTCCCGTGAGTATTAAACAATCAGGGGAACACACTCTCCTCACTTATACTGTTCACCTGGTAACATGTCCCGTGTATATTAAACAATCAGGGGAACACACACTCCTCACTTATACTGTTCACCTGGTAACATGTCCCGTGTGCATTAAACCATCAGGGGAACACACTCTCCTCACTTATACTGTTCACCTGGTAACATGTCCCGTGTGTATTGAACAATCAGGGGAACACACTCTCCTCACTTATACTGTTCACCTGGTAACATGTCCTATGTATATTAAACCATCAGGGGAACACACTCTCCTCACTTATACTGTTCACCTGGTGACACGTCCTGTGTGTTTTAAACCATCAGGGGAACACACTCTCCTCACTTATACTGTTCACCTGGTGACAGGTCCCATGTATAAAAAACAATCAGGGGAACACACTCTGCTCACTTATACTGTTCGCCTGGTGACATGTCCCGTCAGTATTAAACAATCAGGGGAACACACTCTCCTCACTTATACAGTTCACCTGGTGACATGTCCCGTGTGTATTAAACAATCAGGGGAACACACTCTCCTCACTTCTACTGTTCACCTGGTAACATGTCCCGTGTATATTAAAACATCATGGGAGCACACTCTCCTCACTTATACTGTTCACCTGGTGACATGTCCCGTGTGCATTAAACAATCAGGGGAACACACACTCCTCACTTATACTGTTCACCTGGTGACATGTCCCGTGTGCATTAAACAATCAGGGGAACACACTCTCCTCACTTATACTGTTCACCTGGTAACAAGTCCCGTGTATATTAAACCATCAGGGGAACTCAATCTCCCCACTGATACTGTTCACCATGTGACATGTCCCATGTGTATTAAACAATCAGGAGAACACATTCTCCTCACTTATCCTGTTCTCCTGGTGACATTTCCCGTCAGTATTAAACAATCAGGGGAAGACACTCCCCTCACTTATACTGTTCACCTGGTTACATGTCCCTAATGTATTAAACAATCAGGGGAACACACTCTCCTCACTTATACTGTTCACCTGGTAACATGTCCCGTGTTTATTAAACCATCAGGGGAACACACTCTCCTCACTTATACTGCTCAACTGGTGAAATGTCCTGTTAGTATTAAACCATCAGAGGAACACACTCTCCTCACTTCGACTGTTCACCTGGTAACATGTCCCGTCAGTATTAAAGAATCAGGGGAACACACTCTCCTCACTTATACTGTTCACCTGGTAACATGTCCTGTGTGTATTAAACCATCAGGGGAACACACTCTCCTCACTTATACTGTTCACCTGGTAACATGTCCCATCAGTATTAAACAATCAGGGCAACAAACTCTCTTCACTTCTACTGTTCACCTGGTAACATGTCCCGTGTATATTAAAACATCAGGGGAAAGCACGCTCATCACTTATGCTGTTCACCTGGTAACATGTCCCGTGTAAGTTAAACCATCATGGGAACTCACTCTCCTCACTTATAGATTTCACCTGGTAACATGTCCCGTGCATATTAAACCATCAGGGGAACTCACTCTCCTCATTATACTGTTCACCTGGTAACATGTCCCGTGTATATTAAACCGTCAGGGGAACACACTCTCCTCACTTATACTGTTCACCTGGTTAAATGTCCCGTGTATATTATACCATCAGGGGAACACACTCTCCTCACTTATACTGTTCACCTGGTAACATGTCCCGTGTATATTAAACCATCATGGGAAAGCTCTCTCCTCACTTATACTCTTCGCCTGGTAACATGTCCCATGTGTATTAATCAATCAGGGGAACACACTCTCCTCACTTATACTGTTCACCTGGTAACATGTCCCGTGTATATTAAACCATCATGGGAAAGCTCTCTCCTCACTTATACTCTTCGCCTGGTAACATGTCCCATGTGTATTAATCAATCAGAGGAACACACTCTCCTCACTTATACTGTTCACCTGGTGACATGTCCCGTGTATATTACACCATCAGGGGAACACATTCTCCTCACTTATACTGTTCACCTGGTAACATGTCGCGTGTATATTAAACCATCATGGGAACACACTCTCTTCACTTATACTGATCACCTGGTGACACGTCCCGTCAGTTTTAAACAATCATTGAATCACACTCTCCTCACTTATACTATTCACCTGGTAACATGTTCCGTGTATATTAAACCATCAGGGGAACACATTCTCCTCACTTATACTGTTCACCTGGTAACATGTCCCGTGTATATTGAACCATAAGGGGAATACAGTATCCTCTCTTCCACCGTTCACCAGGGAACATGTCCCGTGTATATTAAAACATCAGTGGAACACACTCTCCTCACTTATACTGTTCACCTGGTGCCATGTCCCATGCATATTAAACCGTCAGGGGAACACACTCTCCTCACTTATACTGTTCACCTGGTAACATGTCCCGTCTATATTAAACCATCAGGGCAACACACTCTCCTCACTTATACTGTTCACCTGATGACATGTCCTGTTTGTTTAAACCATCAGGGGAACTCACTCTCCTCACTTACACTGTTCACCTGGTAACATGTTCTGTTTGTATTAAACCATCAGGGGAACTCACTCTCCTAACTTACACTGTTTACCTGGTAACATGTCACGTGTGTATTAAACCATCAGGGTAACAGACGCTCTTAACTTATACTCCTCACCTGGCAACATGTCCCATGTGTATTAAACAATCAGGGGAACTCACTCTCCTCACTTATACTGTTCACCTGGTATCATGTCCTGTGTATATTAAACCATCAGGGGAACACACTCTCCAAACTTATACTGTTCACCTGTTGACATGTCCTGTTTGTTTAAACCATCAGGGGAAAGCACTCTCCTCACTTATACTGTTCACCTGGTGACATGTCCCGTCTGTATTAATCCATCAGGTGAACACACTCTCCTCACTTATACTGTTCACCTGGTAACATGTCCCGTCAGTATTAAACCATCAGGGGAACACAGTCTCCTCACTTATACTGTTCACCTGGTGACATATCCCGTCTGTATTAACCCATCAGGTGAACACACTCTCCTCACTTAAACTGTTCATCCGGTAACATGTCCCGTGTATAATAAACCATCAGAGGAACACACTCTCCTCAATTATACTGTTCACCTGCTGACATGTCCCGGGTATATTAAAACATCAGGGGAACACACTCTCCTCACTTATACTGTTCACCTGGTAACAAGTCCCGTGCGTGTTAAACCATCAGGGGAACACACTCTCCTCACTTATACTGTTCACCTGGTGACATGTCCCGTGTGTATTAAACCATCAGCGGAACACACTCTACTCACTTATACTATTCTCCTGGTAACATGTCCCGTGCGTGTTAAACCATCAGGGGAACACACTCTCCTCACTTATACTGTTCTCCTGGTAACATGTCCCGTGCGTGTTAAACCATCAGGGGAACACACTCTCCTCACATATACTGTTCACCTGGTGACATGTCCCATGCATATTAAACCGTCAGGGGAACACACTCTCCTCACTTATACTGTTCACCTGGTAACATGTCCTGTGTATATTAAACCATCAGGGGAACACACTCTCCTCACTTATAATGTTCACGTGGTGACATGTCCCGTGTGTATATTATACCGTCAGGGGAACACAATCTCCTCACTTATACTGTTCAACTGGTAACATGTCCTGTGTGTATTAAACAATCAGGGGAACTCACTCTCCTCACTTATAATGTTCACCTGGTAACATGTCCCGTGCGTGTTAAACCATCAGGGGAACACACTCTCCTCACTTATACTGTTCACCTGGTAACATGTCCCGTGTATATTTAACCATCAGGGGAACACACTCTCCTCACTTATACTGTTCACCTGGTAACATGTCCCGTGAATATTAAGCCATCAGGGGAAAGCACTCTCCTCACTTATACTGTTCACCTGGTAACATGTCCCGTGTGCATTAAACCATCAGTGGAACACACTCTCCTCACTTATACTGTTCACCTGGTAACATGTCCTGTGTGCATTAAATCATCAGGGGAACACAATCTCCTCAATTCTACTCTTCACCTGGTGACATGTCCCGGGTATATTAAACAATCAGGGGAACACACTCTCCTCACTTATACTGTTCACCTGGTAACATGTCCCGTGCGTGTTACACCATCAGGGGAACACACTCTCCTCACTTATACAGTTCACCTGGTAACATGTCCCGTGTATATTAAACAATCAGGGGAACACACACTCCTCACTTATACTGTTCACCTGGTAACATGTCCCGTGTATATTAAACCATCAGGGGAACACACTCGCCTCACTTATACTTTTCACCTGGTAACATGTCCCGTGTGTATTAAACAATCAGGGGAACACACTCTCCTCACTTATACTGTTCACCTGGTAACATGTCCCGTGCGTGTTAAACCATCAGGGGAACACACTCTCCTCACCTATACTGTTCACCTGGTAACATGTCCCGTGAGTATTAAACAATCAGGGGAACACACTCTCCTCACTTATACTGTTCACCTGGTTAATTGTCCCGTGTATATTATACCATCAGGGGAACACACTCTCCTCACTTATACTGTTCACCTGGTAACATGTCCCGTGTATATTAAACCATCATGGGAAAGCTCTCTCCTCACTTATACTCTTCGCCTGGTAACATGTCCCATGTGTATTAATCAATCAGGGGAACACACTCTCCTCACTTATACTGTTCACCTGGTAACATGTCCCGTGTATATTAAACCATCATGGGAAAGCTCTCTCCTCACTTATACTCTTCGCCTGGTAACATGTCCCATGTGTATTAATCAATCAGAGGAACACACTCTCCTCACTTATACTGTTCACCTGGTGACATGTCCCGTGTATATTACACCATCAGGGGAACACATTCTCCTCACTTATACTGTTCACCTGGTAACATGTCGCTTGTATATTAAACCATCAGGGGAACACACTCTCTTCACTTATACTGATCACCTGGTGACACGTCCCGTCAGTTTTAAACAATCATTGAATCACACTCTCCTCACTTATACTATTCACCTGGTAACATGTTCCGTGTATATTAAACCATCAGGGGAACACATTCTCCTCACTTATACTGTTCACCTGGTAACATGTCCCGTGTATATTGAACCATAAGGGAAATACAGTATCCTCTCTTCCACCGTTCACCAGGGAACATGTCCCGTGTACATTAAAACATCAGTGGAACACACTCTCCTCACTTATACTGTTCACCTGGTGCCATGTCCCGTGCATATTAAACCGTCAGGGGAACACACTCTCCTCACTTATACTGTTCACCTGGTAACATGTCCCGTCTATATTAAACCATCAGGGCAACACACTCTCCTCACTTATACTGTTCACCTGATGACATGTCCTGTTTGTTTAAACCATCAGGGGAACTCACTCTCCTCACTTATACTGTTCACCTGGTATCATGTCCTGTGTATATTAAACCATCAGGGGAACACACTCTCCACACTTATACTGTTCACCTGTTGACATGTCCTGTTTGTTTAAACCATCAGGGGAACTCACTCTCCTCACTTACACTGTTCACCTGGTAACATGTTCTGTTTGTATTAAACCATCAGGGGAACTCACTCTCCTAACTTACACTGTTTACCTGGTAACATGTCACGTGTGTATTAAACCATCAGGGTAACAGACGCTCTTAACTTATACTCCTCACCTGGCAACATGTCCCATGTGTATTAAACAATCAGGGGAACTCACTCTCCTCACTTATACTGTTCACCTGGTATCATGTCCTGTGTATATTAAACCATCAGGGGAACACACTCTCCACACTTATACTGTTCACCTGTTGACATGTCCTGTTTGTTTAAACCATCAGGGGAAAGCACTCTCCTCACTTATACTGTTCACCTGGTGACATGTCCCGTCTGTATTAATCCATCAGTTGAACACACTCTCCTCACTTATACTGTTCACCTGGTAACATGTCCCGTCAGTATTAAACCATCAGGGGAACACAGTCTCCTCACTTATACTGTTCACCTGGTGACATATCCCGTCTGTATTAACCCATCAGGTGAACACACTCTCCTCACTTAAACTGTTCATCCGGTAACATGTCCCGTGTATAATAAACCATCAGAGGAACACACTCTCCTCAATTATACTGTTCACCTGCTGACATGTCCCGGGTATATTAAAACATCAGGGGAACACACTCTCCTCACTTATACTGTTCACCTGGTAACAAGTCCCGTGCGTGTTAAACCATCAGGGGAACACACTCTCCTCACTTATACTGTTCACCTGGTGACATGTCCCGTGTGTATTAAACCATCAGCGGAACACACTCTACTCACTTATACTATTCTCCTGGTAACATGTCCCGTGCGTGTTAAACCATCAGGGGAACACACTCTCCTCACTTATACTGTTCTCCTGGTAACATGTCCCGTGCGTGTTAAACCATCAGGGGAACACACTCTCCTCACATATACTGTTCACCTGGTGACATGTCCCATGCATATTAAACCGTCAGGGGAACACACTCTCCTCACTTATACTGTTCACCTGGTAACATGTCCCGTGTATATTAAACCATCAGGGGAACACACTCTCCTCACTTATAATGTTCACGTGGTGACATGTCCCGTGTGTATATTATACCGTCAGGGGAACACAATCTCCTCACTTATACTGTTCACCTGGTAACATGTCCTGTGTGTATTAAACAATCAGGGGAACTCACTCTCCTCACTTATAATGTTCACCTGGTAACATGTCCCGTGCGTGTTAAACCATCAGGGGAACACACTCTCCTCACTTATACTGTTCACCTGGTAACATGTCCCGTGTATTTTTAACCATCAGGGGAACACACTCTCCTCACTTATACTGTTCACCTGGTAACATGTCCCGTGAATATTAAGCCATCAGGGGAAAGCACTCTCCTCACTTATACTGTTCACCTGGTAACATGTCCCGTGTGCATTAAACCATCAGTGGAACACACTCTCCTCACTTATACTGTTCACCTGGTAACATGTCCTGTGTGCATTAAATCATCAGGGGAACACAATCTCCTCAATTCTACTCTTCACCTGGTGACATGTCCCGGGTATATTAAACAATCAGGGGAACACACTCTCCTCACTTATACTGTTCACCTGGTAACATGTCCCGTGCGTGTTACACCATCAGGGGAACACACTCTCCTCACTTATACAGTTCACCTGGTAACATGTCCCGTGTATATTAAACAATCAGGGGAACACACACTCCTCACTTATACTGTTCACCTGGTAACATGTCCCGTGTATATTAAACCATCAGGGGAACACACTCGCCTCACTTATACTTTTCACCTGGTAACATGTCCCGTGTGTATTAAACAATCAGGGGAACACACTCTCCTCACTTATACTGTTCACCTGGTAACATGTCCCGTGCGTGTTAAACCATCAGGGGAACACACTCTCCTCACCTATACTGTTCACCTGGTAACATGTCCCGTGAGTATGAAACAATCAGGGGAACACACTCTCCTCACTTATACTGTTCACCTGGTAATATGTCCAGTGTATATTAAACAAGCACGGGAACACACACTCCTCACTTGTACTGTTCACCTGGTAACATGTCCCGTGTATATTAAACCATCAGGGGAACACACTCTCCTCACTTACACTGTTCACCTGGTGACATGTCCCGTCAGTATTAAACAATCAGGGGAACACACTCTCCTCACTTATACTGTTCACCTGGTAACATGTCCCGTGTATATTAAACCATCAGGGGAACACACTCTCCTCACTTATACTGTTCACCTGGTAACATGTCCCGTGTATATTAAACCATCAGGGGAACACACTCTCCTCACTTATACTGTTCACCTGGTGACATGTCCCGTGCGTGTTCAACCATCAGGGGAATACACTCTCCTCACTTATACTGTTCACCTGGTAATATGTCCAGTGTATATTAAACAATTAGGGGAACACACGCTCCTCACTTATACTGTTCACCTGGTAACATGTCCCGTGTATATTAAACCATCAGGGGAACACATTCTCCTCACTTATACTGTTCACCTGGTAACATGTCCTGTTTGTATTGAACCATCAGGGGAACACACTCTCCTCACTTATACTGTTCACCTGGTAACATGTCCCGTGTATCTTACTCCATCAGGGGAACGCACTCTCCTCACTTATCCTGTTCACCTGGTAACATGTCCCGTGAGTATTAAACAATCAGGGGAACACACTCTCCTCACTTATACTGTTCACCTGGTAACATGTCCCGTGTATATTAAACAATCAGGGGAACACACACTCCTCACTTATACTGTTCACCTGGTAACATGTCCCGTGTGCATTAAACCATCAGGGGAACACACTCTCCTCACTTATACTGTTCACCTGGTAACATGTCCCGTGTGTATTGAACAATCAGGGGAACACACTCTCCTCACTTATACTGTTCACCTGGTAACATGTCCTATGTATATTAAACCATCAGGGGAACACACTCTCCTCACTTATACTGTTCACCTGGTGACACGTCCTGTGTGTTTTAAACCATCAGGGGAACACACTCTCCTCACTTATACTGTTCACCTGGTGACAGGTCCCATGTATAAAAAACAATCAGGGGAACACACTCTGCTCACTTATACTGTTCGCCTGGTGACATGTCCCGTCAGTATTAAACAATCAGGGGAACACACTCTCCTCACTTATACAGTTCACCTGGTGACATGTCCCGTGTGTATTAAACAATCAGGGGAACACACTCTCCTCACTTCTACTGTTCACCTGGTAACATGTCCCGTGTATATTAAAACATCATGGGAGCACACTCTCCTCACTTATACTGTTCACCTGGTGACATGTCCCGTGTGCATTAAACAATCAGGGGAACACACACTCCTCACTTATACTGTTCACCTGGTGACATGTCCCGTGTGCATTAAACAATCAGGGGAACACACTCTCCTCACTTATACTGTTCACCTGGTAACAAGTCCCGTGTATATTAAACCATCAGGGGAACTCAATCTCCCCACTGATACTGTTCACCATGTGACATGTCCCATGTGTATTAAACAATCAGGGGAACACATTCTCCTCACTTATCCTGTTCTGCTGGTGACATTTCCCGTCAGTATTAAACAATCAGGGGAAGACACTCTCCTCACTTATACTGTTCACCTGGTTACATGTCCCTAATGTATTAAACAATCAGGGGAACACACTCTCCTCACTTATACTGTTCACCTGGTAACATGTCCCGTGTTTATTAAACCATCAGGGGAACACACTCTCCTCACTTATACTGCTCAACTGGTGAAATGTCCTGTTAGTATTAAACCATCAGAGGAACACACTCTCCTCACTTCGACTGTTCACCTGGTAACATGTCCCGTCAGTATTAAAGAATCAGGGGAACACACTCTCCTCACTTATACTGTTCACCTGGTAACATGTCCTGTGTGTATTAAACCATCAGGGGAACACACTCTCCTCACTTATACTGTTCACCTGGTAACATGTCCCATCAGTATTAAACAATCAGGGCAACAAACTATCTACACTTCTACTGTTCACCTGGTAACATGTCCCGTGTATATTAAAACATCAGGGGAAAGCACGCTCATCACTTATGCTGTTCACCTGGTAACATGTCCCGTGTAAGTTAAACCATCATGGGAACTCACTCTCCTCACTTATAGATTTCACCTGGTAACATGTCCCGTGCATATTAAACCATCAGGGGAACTCACTCTCCTCATTATACTGTTCACCTGGTAACATGTCCCGTGTATATTAAACCATCAGGGGAACACACTCTCCTCACTTATACTGTTCACCTGGTTAAATGTCCCGTGTATATTATACCATCAGGGGAACACACTCTCCTCACTTATACTGTTCACCTGGTAACATGTCCCGTGTATATTAAACCATCATGGGAAAGCTCTCTCCTCACTTATACTCTTCGCCTGGTAACATGTCCCATGTGTATTAATCAATCAGGGGAACACACTCTCCTCACTTATACTGTTCACCTGGTAACATGTCCCGTGTATATTAAACCATCATGGGAAAGCTCTCTCCTCACTTATACTCTTCGCCTGGTAACATGTCCCATGTGTATTAATCAATCAGAGGAACACACTCTCCTCACTTATACTGTTCACCTGGTGACATGTCCCGTGTATATTACACCATCAGGGGAACACATTCTCCTCACTTATACTGTTCACCTGGTAACATGTCGCGTGTATATTAAACCATCATGGGAACACACTCTCTTCACTTATACTGATCACCTGGTGACACGTCCCGTCAGTTTTAAACAATCATTGAATCACACTCTCCTCACTTATACTATTCACCTGGTAACATGTTCCGTGTATATTAAACCATCAGGGGAACACATTCTCCTCACTTATACTGTTCACCTGGTAACATGTCCCGTGTATATTGAACCATAAGGGGAATACAGTATCCTCTCTTCCACCGTTCACCAGGGAACATGTCCCGCGTATATTAAAACATCAGTGGAACACACTCTCCTCACTTATACTGTTCACCTGGTGCCATGTCCCGTGCATATTAAACCGTCAGGGGAACACACTCTCCTCACTTATACTGTTCACCTGGTAACATGTCCCGTCTATATTAAACCATCAGGGCAACACACTCTCCTCACTTATACTGTTCACCTGATGACATGTCCTGTTTGTTTAAACCATCAGGGGAACTCACTCTCCTCACTTATACTGTTCACCTGGTATCATGTCCTGTGTATATTAAACCATCAGGGGAACACACTCTCCACACTTATACTGTTCACCTGTTGACATGTCCTGTTTGTTTAAACCATCAGGGGAACTCACTCTCCTCACTTACACTGTTCACCTGGTAACATGTTCTGTTTGTATTAAACCATCAGGGGAACTCACTCTCCTCACTTACACTGTTTACCTGGTAACATGTCCCGTGTGTATTAAACCATCAGGGGAACAGACTCTCTTCACTTATACTCCTCACCTGGCAACATGTCCCGTGTGTATGAAACAATCAGGGGAACACACACTCTTCACTTCTACTGTTCACCTGGTAACATGTCCCGTGTATATTAAACCATCAGGGGAACACACTCTCCTCACTTATACTCTTCACCTGGCAACATGTCCAGTGTGTATTAAACAATCAGGGGAACACATTCTCCTCTCTTATACTGTTCACCTGGTAACATGTCCCGTGTATATTAGACCATCAGGGGAACACAATCTCCTCACTTACACTGTTTACCTGGTAACATGTCCCGTGTGTATTAAACCATCAGGGGAACACACTCTCTTCACTTATACTCTTCACCTGGTAACATGTCCCGTGTGTATTAAACAATCAGGGGAACACATTCTCCTCACTTATGATGTTCACCTGCTAACACGTCCCATGTATATTGAACCATCAGGGGAATACAGTCTCATCACTTATACTGTTCACCTGCTGACATGTCCCGTGTATATTAAACAATGAGGGGAACACACTCTCCTCACTTATACTCGTCACCTTGTAACATGTCCCACGTATATTAAGCAATCAGGGGAACAGGCTCTCTACTCTTATACTGTTCACCTGGTAACATGTCCCATGTATATTAAACCATCAGGGGAACACACTCTCTTCACATATACTGTTCACCTGGTAACATGTCCCGTGTATATTAGACGATCAGGGGAACACACTCTCCTCACTTCTACTCTTCACCTGGTGACACGTCCCGTGCGTGTTAAACCATCAGGGGAACACACTCTCCTCACTTATACTGCTCACCTGGTAACATGTCCCGTGAGTATTAAACAATCAGGGGAACACACTCTCCTGACTTATACTTTTCACCTGGTAACATGTCCCGTGTATATTAAACCATCAGGGGATCACATTCTCCTCACTTATACTGTTCACCTGGTAACATGTCCCTTGTTTTATAAAACATCAGGGGAAAGCCCTCTCCTCACTTATACTGTTCACCTGGTAACATGTCCCGTGTATATTAAAACATCAGGGGAAAGCACTCTCATCACTTATCCTGTTCACCTGGTGACATGTCCCTTGGATATTAAAACATCATGGGTAAGCCCTCTCCTCACTTATACTGTTCACCTGGTAACATGTCCCGTCCATATTAAACCATCAGGGCAACACACTCTCCTCACTTATACTGTTCACCTGATGACATGTCCTGTTTGTTTAAACCATCAGGGGAACTCACTCTCCTCACTTATACTGTTCACCTGGTATCATGTCCTGTGTATATTAAACCATCAGGGGAACACACTCTCCACACTTATACTGTTCACCTGTTGACATGTCCTGTTTGTTTAAACCATCAGGGGAACTCACTCTCCTCACTTACACTGTTCACCTGGTAACATGTTCTGTTTGTATTAAAACATCAGGGGAACTCACTCTCCTCACTTACACTGTTTACCTGGTAACATGTCCCGTGTGTATTAAACCGTCAGGGGAACATACTCTCTTCACTTATACTCCTCACCTGGCAACATGCCCCGTGTGTATTAAACAATCAGGGGAACACACTCTCTTCACTTCTACTGTTCACCTGGTAACATGTCCCGTGTATATTAAACCATCAGGGGAACACACTCTCCTCACTTATACTGTTCACCGGGTAACATGTCCCGTGTATATTAAACCATCAGGGGAACACACTGTCCTCACTTATACTGTTCACCTGGTAACATGTCCCGTGTGTAATAAACCATCAGGGGAATACACTCTCCTCACTTATACTGCTCACCTGCTAACATGTCCCTTGTATATTAAACAATCATGGGAACACACTCTCTTCACTTCTACTGTTCACCTGGTAACATGTCCCGTGTATATTAAACCATCAGGGGAACACATTCTCCTCACATAATGTTCACCTGCTAACATGTCCTGTGTATATTAAACAATGAGGGGAACACACTCTCCTCACTTATACTCTTCACCTGGCAACATGTCCAGTGTGTATTAAACAATCAGGGGAACACATTCTCCTCTCTTATACTGTTCACCTGGTAACATGTCCCGTGTATATTAGACCATCAGGGGAACACAATCTCCTCACTTACACTGTTTACCTGGTAACATGTCCCGTGTGTATTAAACCATCAGGGGAACACACTCTCTTCACTTATACTCTTCACCTGGTAACATGTCCCGTGTGTATTAAACAATCAGGGGAACACATTCTCCTCACTTATGATGTTCACCTGCTAACACGTCCCATGTATATTGAACCATCAGGGGAATACAGTCTCATCACTTATACTGTTCACCTGCTAACATGTCCCGTGTATATTAAACAATGAGGGGAACACACTCTCCTCACTTATACTCGTCACCTTGTAACATGTCCCACGTATATTAAGCAATCAGGGGAACAGGCTCTCTACTCTTATACTGTTCACCTGGTAACATGTCCCATGTATATTAAACCATCAGGGGAACACACTCTCTTCACATATACTGTTCACCTGGTAACATGTCCCGTGTATATTAGACGATCAGGGGAACACACTCTTCTCACTTCTACTCTTCACCTGGTGACACGTCCCGTGCGTGTTAAACCATCAGGGGAACACACTCTCCTCACTGATACTGCTCACCTGGTAACATGTCCCGTGAGTATTAAACAATCAGGGGAACACACTCTGCTCACTTATACTGTTCGCCTGGTGACATGTCCCGTGTATATTAAACCATCAGGGGAACACATTCTCCTCACTTATACTGTTCACCTGGTAACATGTCCCTTGTTTTATAAAACATCAGGGGAAAGCCCTCTCCTCACTTATACTGTTCACCTGGTAACATGTCCCGTGTATATTAAAACATCAGGGGAAAGCACTCTCATCACTTATCCTGTTCACCTGGTGACATGTCCCGTGTATATTAAACCATCATGGGTCAGCCCTCTCCTCACTTATACTGTTCACCTGGTAACATGTCCCGTGTATATTATACCATCAGGGGAACACACTCTCCTCACTTATACTGTTCACCTGGTAACATGTCCGTATATATTAAACCATCAGGGGAAAGCTCTCTCCTCACTTCTACTGTTCACCTGGTAACATGTCCCGTGTATATTAAACCATCAGGGGAACAGACTCTCCTCACTTATACTGTTCACCTGTTGACATGTCCTGTTTGTATTAAACCATCAGGGGAACTCACTCTCCTCACTTACACTGTTCACCTGGTAACATGTCCTGTTTGTATTAAACCATCAGGGGAACTCACTCTCCTCACTTACACTGTTTGCCTGGTAACATGTCCCGTGTGTATTAAACCGTCAGGGGAACACACTCTCTTCACTTATTCTCTTCACCTGGCAACATGTCCCGTGTGTATTAAACCATCAGGGGAACACACTCTCCTCACTTCTACTGTTCACCTGGTAACATGTCCACTGCCTGTTAAACCATCATGGGAACACACTCTCTTCACTTATACTGATCACCTGGTGACACGTCCCGTCAGTTTTAAACAATCATTGAATCACACTCTCCTCACTTATACTATTCACCAGGTAACATGTTCCGTGTATATTAAACCATCAGGGGAACACATTCTCCTCACTTATACTGTTCAACTGTTAACATGTCCCGTGAATATTGAACCATGAGGGGAATACACTCTCTTCACTTATACTGTTCACCTGTTAATATGTCCCATGTATATTATACCGTCAGGGGAACACACTCTCCTCACTTATACTTTTCACCTGGTGACATGTCCCGTGTATATTAAACCATCAGGGGAAAGCACTCTCCTCACTTATACTGTTCACCTGGTAATAAGTCCCGTGTATATTAAACCATCATGGGTAAGCCCTCTCCTCACTTATACTGTTCACCTGGTAACATGTCCCGTGTATATTAAACCATCAGGGCAACACACTCTCCTCGCTTATACTGTTCACCTGATAACATGTCCTGTTTGTTTAAACCATCAGGGGAACTCACTCTCCTCACATATACTGTTCACCTGGTATCATGTCCTGTGTATATTAAACCATCAGGGGAACACACTCTCCACACTTATACTGTTCACCTGTTGACATGTCCTGTTTGTTTAAACCATCAGGGGAACTCGCTCTCCTCACTTACACTGTTTACCTGGTAACATGTCCCGTGTGTATTAAACAATCAGGGGAACACACTCTCCTCACTTATACTGTTCACCTGGTAACATGTCCCGTGTATATTAAAACATCAGGGGAACACACTCTCCTCACTTATACTTTTCACCTGGTAACATGTCCCGTGTATATTAAACCATCAGGGGATCACACTCTTCTCACTTATACTGTTGACCTGGTAACATGTCCCGTGCATGTTAAACCATCAGGGGAACACACTCTACTCACTTATACTGTTCACCTGGTAACATGTCCCGTGTATATTGAACCATCAGGGGAATACAGTCTCATCACTTATACTGTTCACCTGGTAACATGTCCCGTGTATATTAAACCATCAGGGGAACACACTCTCCTCACTTATACTGTTCACCTGGTAACATGTCCCGTGTATATTAAACCATCAGGGGAAAGCCCTCTCCTCACTTATACTGTTCAACTGGTAACATGTCCCGTATATATTAAACCATCAGGGGAACACACTCTCCTCACTTATACTGTTCACCTGGTAACATGTCCCGTGTATATTGAACCATCAGGGGAATACAGAATCCTCACTTATACTGTTCACCTGGTAACATGTCCCGTGTATATTAAACCATCAGGGGAACACACTCTCCTCACTTATACTGTTCACCAGCTAACATGTCCCGTGTATATTGAACCATCAGGGGAATACAGAATCCTCACTTATACTGTTCACCTGGTAACATGTCCCGTATATATTAAACCATCAGGGGAAAGCCCTCTCCTCTCTTATACTGTTCAACTGGTAACATGTCCCATGTTTATTATACCATCAGGGGAACACACTGTCCTCACTTATACTGTTCACCTGGTAACATGTCCCGTGTATATTAAAACATCAGGGGAAAGCACTCTCATCACTTATACTGTTCACCTGGTAACATGTCCCGTGTATATTATACCATCAGGGGAACACACTCTCCTCACTTATACTGTTCACCTGGCAACATGTCCCGTGCATATTATACCATCAGGGGAACACACTCTCCTCACTTATACTGTTCACCTGGTAACATGTCCCGTGCATATTAAACCATCATGGGTAAGCCCTCTCCTCACTTATTCTGTTCACCTGGTAATAAGTCCAGTGTATATTAAACCATCAGGGGAACACACTCTTCTCACTTATACTGTTCACCTGGTAACATGTCCCGTGTATATTAAACCATCTGGGGAACACACTGTCCTCACTTATACTGTTCACCTGGTAACATGTCCCGTTTATTTTTAACAATCAGGGGAACACACTCTCCTCACTTATACTGTTCACCTGGCAACATGTCCCGTGTATATTAAACCATCAGGGGAACACATTCTCCTCACTGATACTGTTCACCTGCTAACATGTCCCGTGTATATTAAACAATGAGGGGAACACACTCTCCTCACTTATACTCGTCACCTTGTAACATGTCCCACGTATATTAAGCAATCAGGGGAACAGGCTCTCTTCTCTTATAATGTTCACCTGGTAACATGTCCCATGTATATTAGACCATCAGGGGAACACACTCTCCTCACTTCAACTCTTCACCTGGTAACATGTCTTGTGTATATTAAACCATCAGGGGAAAACAGTCTCCTCACTTATACTGTTCACCTGGTAATATGTCCCGTGTATATTAAACCATCAGTGGAACACATTCTCCTCACTTATGCTGTTCACCTGCTAACATGTCCCGTGTATATTAAACCATCAGGGGAACACACTCTCCTCACTTATACTGTTCACCTGGTAACATGTCCCGTGTATATTGAACCATCAGGGGAATACAGTCTCATCACTTATACTGTTCACCTGGTAACATGTCCCGTGTATATTAAACCATCAGGGGAACACACTCTCCTCACTTATACTGTTCACCTGGTAACATGTCCCGTGTATATTAAACCATCAGGGGAAAGCCCTCTCCTCACTTATACTGTTCAACTGGTAACATGTCCCGTATATATTAAACCATCAGGGGAACACACTCTCCTCACTTATACTGTTCACCTGGTAACATGTCCCGTGTATATTGAACCATCAGGGGAATACAGAATCCTCACTTATACTGTTCACCTGGTAACATGTCCCGTGTATATTAAACCATCAGGGGAACACACTCTCCTCACTTATACTGTTCACCAGCTAACATGTCCCGTGTATATTGAACCATCAGGGGAATACAGAATCCTCACTTATACTGTTCACCTGGTAACATGTCCCGTATATATTAAACCATCAGGGGAAAGCCCTCTCCTCACTTATACTGTTCAACTGGTAACATGTCCCATGTTTATTATACCATCAGGGGAACACACTGTCCTCACTTATACTGTTCACCTGGTAACATGTCCCGTGTATATTAAAACATCAGGGGAAAGCACTCTCATCACTTATACTGTTCACCTGGTAACATGTCCCGTGTATATTATACCATCAGGGGAACACACTCTCCTCACTTATACTGTTCACCTGGCAACATGTCCCGTGCATATTATACCATCAGGGGAACACACTCTCCTCACTTATACTGTTCACCTGGTAACATGTCCCGTGCATATTAAACCATCATGGGTAAGCCCTCTCCTCACTTATTCTGTTCACCTGGTAATAAGTCCAGTGTATATTAAACCATCAGGGGAACACACTCTTCTCACTTATACTGTTCACCTGGTAACATGTCCCGTGTATATTAAACCATCTGGGGAACACACTGTCCTCACTTATACTGTTCACCTGGTAACATGTCCCGTTTATTTTTAACAATCAGGGGAACACACTCTCCTCACTTATACTGTTCACCTGGCAACATGTCCCGTGTATATTAAACCATCAGGGGAACACATTCTCCTCACTGATACTGTTCACCTGCTAACATGTCCCGTGTATATTAAACAATGAGGGGAACACACTCTCCTCACTTATACTCGTCACCTTGTAACATGTCCCACGTATATTAAGCAATCAGGGGAACAGGCTCTCTTCTCTTATAATGTTCACCTGGTAACATGTCCCATGTATATTAGACCATCAGGGGAACACACTCTCCTCACTTCAACTCTTCACCTGGTAACATGTCTTGTGTATATTAAACCATCAGGGGAAAACAGTCTCCTCACTTATACTGTTCACCTGGTAATATGTCCCGTGTATATTAAACCATCAGTGGAACACATTCTCCTCACTTATGCTGTTCACCTGCTAACATGTCCCGTGTATATTAAACCATCAGGGGAACACATTCTCCTCACTTATACTGTTCACCTGCTAACATGTCCCGTGTATATTAAGTCATCAGGGGAACACACTCTCCTCACTTATACTGTTCACCTGCTAAAATGTCCCGTGTATATTAAACCATCAGGGGAAAGCCCTCTCCTCACTTACACTGTTCAGCTGGTAACATGTCCCGTGGAGATTATACCATCAGGGGAACACACTCTCCTCACTTATACTGTTCACCTGCTAAAATGTCCCGTGTATATTAAACCATCAGGGGAAAGCCCTCTCCTCACTTACACTGTTCAGCTGGTAACATGTCCCGTGGAGATTATACCATCAGGGGAACACACTCTCCTCACTTATACTGTTCACCTGGTAACATGTCCCGTGTATATTAAACCATCAGGGGAAAGCCCTCTCCTCACTTATGCTGTTCAGCTGGGAACATGTCCCGTGTATATTAAACCATCAGGGGAAAGCCCTCTCCTCACTTATACTGTTCACCAGCTAACTTGTCCCGTGTATATTGAACCATCAGGGGAATACAGTATCCTCACTTATAGTGTTCACCTGGTAACATGTCCCGTATATATTAAACCATCAGGGGAACACATTACCCTCACTTATACTGTTCACCTGGTAACATGTCCCTTGTTTTTTAAAACATCAGGGGAATACACTCTCCTCACTTATACTGTTCTGCTGGTAACATGTCCCATGTTTATTATACCATCAGGGGAACACACTGTCCTCACTTATACTGTTCACCTGGTAACATGTCCCGTGTATATTAAACCATCAGGGGAACTCACTCTCCTCACTTATACTGTTCACCTGGTAACAAGTCCCGTGAATATTAAAACATCATGGGTAAGCGCTCTCCTCACTTATACTGTTCACCTGGTAACATGTCCCGTGCATATTAAAACATCATGGGGATGCCCTCTCCTCACTTATACTGTTCACCTGGTAACATGTCCCGTGTATATTATACCATCAGGGGAACACACTCTCCTCACTTTTGCTGTTCACCTGGTAACATGTCCCGTCTTTATTAAAAAATCAGGGGAAAGCACTCTCCTCACTTATACTGTTCACCTGGTGACATGTCCCGTGTATATTAAACCATCAGCGGAACACACTCTCCTCACTTTTGCTGTTCACCTGGTATCATGTCCTGTGTATATTAAACCATCAGGGGAACACACTCACCTCACTTATACTGTTCACCTGATGGCATGTCCCGGTTATATTAAACAATCAGGGGAACAGACTCTCCTCACTTATACTGTTCACCTGGTAACATGTCCTGTTTGTATTAAACCATCAGGGGATCACACTCTCCTCACTTATACTGTTGACCTGGTAACATGTCCCGTGCATGTTAAACCATCAGGGGAACACACTCTCCTCACATTTACTGTTCACCTGGTAACATGTCCCATGTATATTAAACCATCAGGGGAACACACTCTCCTCACTTATACTGTTGACCTGGTAACATGTCCCGTGCATGTTAAACCATCAGGGGAACACACTCTCCTCACTTATACTGTTCACCTGGTAACATGTCCCATGTATATTAAACCATCAGGGGAACACACTCTCCTCACTTATACTGTTCACCTGGTAACATGTCCCGTGTATATTAAACCATCAGGGGAATGCCCTCTCCTCACTTACTCTGTTCACCTGGTAATAAGTCCCGTGTATATTAAACCATCAGGGGAAAGCCCTCTCCTCACTTTCTCTGTTCACCTGGTAATAAGTCCCGTGTATATTATACCATCAGGGGAACACACTCTCCTCACTTATACTGTTCACCTGGTAACATGTCCCGTGTATATTAAACCATCTGGGGAACACACTCTCCTCACTTATACTGTTCACCTGGTAACATGTCCCGTGTATTTTTAACAATCAGGGGAACACACTCTCCTCACTTATACTGTTCACCTGGTAACATGTCCCGTATATATTGAACCATCAGGGGAATACAGTATCCTCACTTATACTGTTCACCTGGTAACATGTCCCGTATATATTAAACCATCAGGGGAAAGCCCTCTCCTCACTTATACTGTTCAACTGGTAACATGTCCCGTATATATTAAACCATCAGGGGAAAGCCCTCTCCTCACTGATACTGTTCAACTGGTAACATGTCCCGTATATATTAAACCATCAGGGGAAAGCCCTCTCCTCACTTATACTGTTCACCAGCTAACATGTCCCGTGTATATTGAACCATCAGGGGAATACAGTATCCTCACTTATACTGTTCACCTGGTAACATGTCCCATATATATTAAACCATCAGGGGAAAGCCCTCTCCTCACTTATACTGTTCAACTGGTAACATGTCCCATGTTTATTATACCATCAGGGGAACACACTGTCCTCACTTATACTGTTCACCTGGTAACATGTCCCGTGTATATTAAAACATCAGGGGAAAGCACTCTCATCACTTATACTGTTCACCTGGTAACATGTCCCGTGTATATTATACCATCAGGGGAACACACTCTCCTCACTTATACTGTTCACCTGGTAACATGTCCCGTGCATATTATACCATCAGGGGAACACACTCTCCTCACTTATACTGTTCACCTGGTAACATGTCCCGTGCATATTAAACCATCATGGGTAAGACCTCTCCTCACTTATACTGTTCACCTGGTAACATGTCCCGTGTATATTATACCATCAGGGGAACACACTCTCCTCACTTTTGCTGTTCACCTGGTAACATGTCCCGTGTTTATTAAACCATCAGGGGAAAGCACTCTCCTCACTTATACTGTTCACCTGGTAACATGTCCCGTGTATATTTAACCATCAGGGGAACACACTCTCCTCACTTATGCTGTTCACCTGGAATCATGTCCTGTGTATAGTAAACCATCAGGGGAACACACTCACCTCACTTATACTGTTCACCTGGTAACATGTCCCGTGTATATTAAACCATGAGGGGAACACACTCTCTTCACTTATACTCTTCACCTGGCAACATGTCCCGTGTGTATTAAACCATCAGGGGAACTCACTCTCCTCACTTATACTGTTCACCTGGTAACATGTCCCGTGTAAATTAAACCATCAGGGGAAAGCCCTCTCCTCACTTATGCTGTTCAGCTGGGAACATGTCCCGTGTATATTATACCATCAGGGGAACAAACTCTCCTCACTTATACTGTTCACCTGGTAACATGTCCCGTGTATATTAAACCATCAGGGGAACACACTTTCCTCACTTATACTGTTCACCTGGGAACATGTCCCGTGTATATTATACCATCAGGGGAACAAACTCTCCTCACTTATACTGTTCACCTGGTAACATGTCCCGTGTATATTAAACCATCTGGGGAACACACTCTCCTCACTTATACTGTTCACCAGCTAACATGTCCCGTGTATATTGAACCATCAGGGGAATACAGTATCCTCACTTATACTGTTCACCTGGTAACATGTCCCATATATATTAAACCATCAGGGGAACACACTCTCCTCACTTTTGCTGTTCACCTGGTAACATGTCCCGTGTTTATTAAACCATCAGGGGAAAGCACTCTCCTCACTTATACTGTTCACCTGGTAACAAGTCCCGTGTATATTAAACCATCAGGGGAACACTCTCTCCTCACTTATACTGTTCACCTGGTATCATGTCCTGTGTATCGTAAACCATTAGGGGAACAGACTCTCCTCACTTATACTGTTCACCTGTTGACATGTCCTGTTTGTATTAAACCATCAGGGGAACACACTCTTCTCACTGATACTGTTGACCTGGAAACATGTCCCGTGCATGTTAAACCATCAGGGGAACACACTCTCCTCACTTATACTGTTCACCTGGTAACATGTCCCATGTATATTAAACCATCAGGGGAACACATTCTCCTCACTTATACTGTTCACCTGGTAACATGTCCCGTGTATATTAAACCATCAGGGGTAAGCCCTCTCCTCACTTATTCTGTTCACCTGGTAATAAGTCCCGTGTATATTACACCATCAGGGGAATACATTCTCCTCACTTATACTGTTCACCAGCTAACGTGTCCCGTGTATATTGAACCATCAGGGGAATACAGTCTCATCACTTATACTGTTCACCTGGTTACATGTCCCGTGTATATTAAACCATCAGGGGAACACACTCTTCTCACTTATACTGTTCACCTGGTAACATGTCCCGTGTATATTAAACCATCAGGGGAACACACTCTCCTCACTGATACTGTTCACCTGGTAACATGTCCCGTGTATATTAAACCATCAGGGGAACACATTCTCCTCACTGATACTGTTCACCTGCTTACATGTCCCGTGTATATTAAACATTGAGGGGAACACACTCTCCTCACTTATACTCGTCACCTTGTAACATGTCCCACGTATATTAAGCAATCAGGGGAACAGGCTCTCTTCTCTTATACTGTTCACCTGGTAACATGTCCCATGTATATTAAACCATCAGGGGAACACACTCTCCTCACTTATACTCTTCACCTGGTGACACGTCCCGTGCGTGTTAAACCATCAGGGGAACACACTCTCCTCACTTATACTGTTCACCTGCGAACATGTCCCGCGTATATTAAACAATCAGGGGAACACACTCTCCTAACTTATACTTTTGACCTGGTAACATGTCCCGTGTATATTAAACCATCAGGGGATCACACTCTCCTCACTTATACTGTTCACCTGGTGACATGTCCTGTTTGTTTAAACCATCAGGGGAACTCACTCTCCTCACTTATACTGTTCACCTGGTATCATGTCCTGTGTATATTAAACCATCAGGGGAACACACTCTCCACACTTATACTGTTCACCTGTTGACATGTCCTGTTTGTTTAAACCATCAGGGGAACTCACTCTCCTCACTTACACTGTATACCTGGTAACATGTCCCGTGTGTATTAAACAATCAGGGGAACACACTCTCTTCACTTCTACTGTTCACCTGGTAACATGTCCCGTGTATATTAAAACATCAGGGGAACACACTCTCCTCACTTATACTGTTCACCTGGTAACATGTCCCGTGTATATTAAACCATCAGTGGATCACACTCTCCTCACTTATACTGTTCACCTGGTGACATGTCCCGGGTGTATTAAACCATCAGGGGAACACACTCTTCTCACTTATACTGTTGACCTGGTAACATGTCCCGTGCATGTTAAACCATCAGGGGAACACACTCTCCTCACTTATACTGTTCACCTGGTAACATGTCCCGTGTATATTGAACCATCAGGGGAATACAGTCTCATCACTTATACTGTTCACCTGGTAACATGTCCCGTGTATATTAAACCATCAGGGGAAAGCCCTCTCCTCACTGATACTGTTCAACTGGTAACATGTCCCGTATATATTAAACCATCAGGGGAAAGCCCTCTCCTCACTTATACTGTTCACCAGCTAACATGTCCCGTGTATATTGAACCATCAGGGGAATACAGAATCCTCACTTATACTGTTCACCTGGTAACATGTCCCGTATATATTAAACCATCAGGGGAAAGCCCTCTCCTCACTTATACTGTTCAACTGGTAACATGTCCCATGTTTATTATACCATCAGGGGAACACACTGTCCTCAATTATACTGTTCACCTGGTAACATGTCCCGTGTATATTAAACCATCAGGGGAACACACTCTCCTCACTTATACTGTTCACCTGGTAACATGTCCCGTGTATATTAAACCATCAGGGGAAAGCCCTCTCCTCACTGATACTGTTCAACTGGTAACATGTCCCGTATATATTAAACCATCAGGGGAAAGCCCTCTCCTCACTTATACTGTTCACCAGCTAACATGTCCCGTGTATATTGAACCATCAGGGGAATACAGAATCCTCACTTATACTGTTCACCTGGTAACATGTCCCGTATATATTAAACCATCAGGGGAAAGCCCTCTCCTCACTTATACTGTTCAACTGGTAACATGTCCCATGTTTATTATACCATCAGGGGAACACACTGTCCTCACTTATACTGTTCACCTGGTAACATGTCCCGTGTATATTAAAACATCAGGGGAAAGCACTCTCATCACTTATACTGTTCACCTGGTAACATGTCCCGTGTATATTATACCATCAGGGGAACACACTCTCCTCACTTATACTGTTCACCTGGCAACATGTCCCGTTCATATTATACCATCAGGGGAACACACTCTCCTCACTTATACTGTTCACCTGGTAACATGTCCCGTGCATATTAAACCATCATGGGTAAGCCCTCTCCTCACTTATTCTGTTCACCTGGTAATACGTCCAGTGTATATTAAACCATCAGGGGAACACACTCTTCTCACTTATACTGTTCACCTGGTAACATGTCCCGTGTATATTAAACCATCTGGGGAACACACTGTCCTCACTTATACTGTTCACCTGGTAACATGTCCCGTGTATTTTTAGCAATCAGGGGAACACACTCTCCTCACTTATACTGTTCACCTGGCAACATGTCCCGTGTATATTAAACCATCAGGGGAACACATTCTCCTCACTGATACTGTTCAACTGCTAACATGTCCCGTGTATATTAAACAATGAGGGGAACACACTCTCCTCACTTATACTGTTCACCTGGTAACATGTCCCATGTATATTAGACCATCAGGGGAACACACTCTCCTCACTTCTACTCTTCACCTGGTAACATGTCTTGTGTATATTAAACCATCAGGGGAAAACAGACTCCTCTCTTATACTGTTCACCTGGTAACATGTCCCGTGTATATTAAACCATCAGGGGAACACATTCTCCTCACTTATACTGTTCACCTGCTAACATGTCCCGTGTATATTAAGTCATCAGGGGAACACACTCTCCTCACTTATACTGTTCACCTGCTAAAATGTCCCGTGTATATTAAACCATCAGGGGAAAGCCCTCTCCTCACTTACACTGTTCAGCTGGTAACATGACACGTGGAGATTATACCATCAGGGGAACACACTCTCCTCACTTATACTGTTCACCTGCTAAAATGTCCCGTGTATATTAAACCATCAGGGGAAAGCCCTCTCCTCACTTACACTGTTCAGCTGGTAACATGTCCCGTGGAGATTATACCATCAGAGGTACACACTCTCCTCACTTATACTGTTCACCTGGTAACATGTCCCGTGTATATTAAACCATCAGGGGAAAGCCCTCTCCTCACTTATGCTGTTCAGCTGGGAACATGTCCCGTGTATATTAAACCATCAGGGGAAAGCCCTCTCCTCACTTATACTGTTCACCAGCTAACATGTCCCGTGTATATTGAACCATCAGGGGAATACAGTATCCTCACTTATAGTGTTCACCTGGTAACATGTCCCTTATATATTAAACCATCAGGGGAACACATTACCCTCACTTATACTGTTCACCTGGTAACATGTCCCTTGTTTTTTAAAACATCAGGGGAATACAATCTCCTCACTTATACTGTTCTGCTGGTAACATGTCCCATGTTTATTATACCATCAGGGGAACACACTGTCCTCACTTATACTGTTCACCTGGTAACATGTCCCGTGTATATTAAAACATCAGGGGAAAGCACTCTCATCACTTATACTGTTCTCCTGGTAACATGTCCCGTGTATATTAAACCATCAGGGGAACTCACTCTCCTCACTTATACTGTTCACCTGGTAACAAGTCCCGTGAATATTAAAACATCATGGGTAAGCCCTCTCCTCACTTATGCTGTTCACCTGGTAACATGTCCCGTGCATATTAAAACATCATGGGTAAGCCCTCTCCTCACTTATACTGTTCACCTGGTAACATGTCCCGTGTATATTATACCATCAGGGGAACACACTCTCCTCACTTTTGCTGTTCACCTGGTAACATGTCCCGTGTTTATTAAACCATCAGGGGAAAGCACTCTCCTCACTTATACTGTTCACCTGGTAACATGTCCCGTGTATATTAAAACATCAGCGGAACACACTCTCCTCACTTATGCTGTTCACCTGGTATCATGTCCTGTGTATATTAAACCATCAGGGGAACACACTCACCTCACTTATACTGTTCACCTGATGACATGTCCTGTGTATAGTAAACCATCAGGGGAACAGACTCTCCTCACTTATACTGTTCACCTGTTGACATGTCCTGTTTGTATTAAACCATCAGGGGATCACACTCTCCTCACTTATACTGTTGACCTGGTAACATGTCCCGTGCATGTTAAACCATCAGGGGAACACACTCTCCTCACTTTTACTGTTCACCTGGTAACATGTCCCATGTATATTAAACCATCAGGGGAACACACTCTCCTCACTTATACTGTTGACCTGGTAACATGTCCCGTGCGTGTTAAACCATCAGGGGAACACAATCTCCTCACTTATACTGTTCACCTGGTAACATGTCCCATGTATATTAAACCATCAGGGGAACACACTCTCCTCACTTATACTGTTCACCTGGTAACATGTCCCGTGTATATTAAACCATCAGGGGAAAGCCCTCTCCTCACTTACTCTGTTCACCTGGTAATAAGTCCCGTGTATATTAAACCATCAGGGGAAAGCCCTCTCGTCACTTACTCTGTTCACCTGGTAATAAGTCCCGTGTATATTATACCATCAGGGGAACACACTCTCCTCACTTATACTGTTCACCTGGTAACATGTCCCGTGTATATTAAACCATCTGGGGAACACACTCTCCTCACTTATACTGTTCACCTGGTAACATGTCCCGTGGATTTTGAACAATCAGGGGAACACACTCTCCTCACTTATACTGTTCAACTGGTAACATGTCCCGTATATATTAAACCATCAGGGGAAAGCCCTCTCCTCACTGATACTGTTCAACTGGTAACATGTCCCGTGTATATTAAACCATCTGGGGAACACACTCCCCTCACTTATACTGTTCACCTGGTAACATGTCCCGTATATATTAAACCATCAGGGGAAAGCCCTCTCCTCACTTATACTGTTCAACTGGTAACATGTCCCGTACATATTTAACCATCAGGGGAAAGCCCTCTCCTCACTGATACTGTTCAACTGGTAACATGTCCCGTATATATTAAACCATCAGGGGAAAGCCCTCTCCTCACTTATACTGTTCACCAGCTAACATGTCCCGTGTATATTGAACCATCAGGGGAATACAGTATCCTCACTTATACTGTTCACCTGGTAACATGTCCCATATATATTAAACCATCAGGGGAAAGCCCTCTCCTCACTTATACTGTTCAACTGGTAACATGTCCCATGTTTATTATACCATCAGGGGAACACACTGTCCTCACTTATACTGTTCACCTGGTAACATGTCCCTTGTATATTAAAACATCAGGGGAAAGCACTCTCATCACTTATACTGTTCACCTGGTAACATGTCCCGTGTATATTATACCATCAGGGGAACACACTCTCCTCACTTATACTGTTCACCTGGTAACATGTCCCGTGCATATTATACCATCAGGGGCACACACTCTCCTCACTTATACTGTTCACCTGGTAACATGTCCCGTGCATATTAAACCATCATGGGTAAGCCCTCTCCTCACTTATACTGTTCACCTGGTAACATGTCCCGTGTATATTATACCTTCAGGGGAACACACTCTCCTCACTTTTGCTGTTCACCTGGTAACATGTCCCGTGTTTATTAAACCATCAGGGGAAAGCACTCTCCTCACTTATACTGTTCACCTGGTAACATGTCCCGTGTATATTTAACCATCAGGGGAACACACTCTCCTCACTTATGCTGTTCACCTGGTATCATGTCCTGTGTATAGTAAACCATCAGGGGAAAGCACTCTCCTCACTTTTACTGTTCACCAGGTAACATGTCCCGTGTATATTAAACCATCAGGGGAACTCACTCTCCTCACTTATACTGTTCACCTGGTAACATGTCCCGTGTATATTATACCATCAGGGGAACACACTCTCCTCACTTTTGCTGTTCACCTGGTAACATGTCCCGTGTTTATTAAACCATCAGGGGAAAGCCCTCTCCTCACTTATGCTGTTCAGCTGGGAACATGTCCCGTGTATATTATACCATCAGGGGAACAAACTCTCCTCACTTATACTGTTCACCTGGTAATAAGTCCCGTGTATATTAAACCATCAGGGGAACACACTTTCCTCACTTATACTGTTCACCTGGGAACATGTCCCGTGTATATTATAACATCAGGGGAACAAACTCTCCTCACTTATACTGTTCACCTGGTAACATGTCCCGTGTATATTAAACCATCTGGGGAACACACTCTCCTCACTTATACTGTTCACCAGCTAACATGTCCCGTGTATATTGAACCATCAGGGGAATACAGTATCCTCACTTTTGCTGTTCACCTGGTAACATGTCCCGTGTTTATTAAACCATCAGGGGAAAGCACTCTCCTCACTTATACTGTTCACCTGGTAACATGTCCCGGGTATATTAAACAATCAGGGGAACACACTCTCCTAACTTATACTTTTCACCTGGTAACATGTCCCGTGTATATTAAACCATCAGGGGAACACATTCTACTCACTTATACTGTTCACCTGGTAACATGTCCCGTGTGTATTCAACCATTAGAATAACACACTCTCCTCACTTATACTGTTCACCTGGTGACACGTCCCGTCAGTATTGAACAATCATTGGATCACACTCTCCTCACTTATACTGTTCACCTGGTAACATGTCCCCTGCCTGTTAAACCATCATGGGAACACACTCTCCTCACTTATACTGTTCACCTGGTAACATGTCCCGTGTGTATTAAACCATGAGGGGAACACATTCTCCTCGAGTATACTGTTCACGTGCTAACATGTCCCGTGTATATTGAAGCATCAGGTGAATACAGTCTCATCGCTTATACTGTTCACCTGGTAACATGTCCCGTGGATATTAAACCATCAGGGGAACACACTCTCCTCACTAACACTGTTCACCTGGTAACATGTCCCGTGTATATTAAACCATCAGGGGAAAGCCCTCTCCTCACTTATTCTGTTCACCTGGTAATAAGTCCCGTGTATATTAAACCATCAGGGGAACACACTCTCCTCACTTATCCTTTTCACCTGGTAACATGTCCCGTGCATATTAAACCATCAGGGGAACACATTCTCCTCACTTATACTGTTTCCCTGGTAACATGTCCTGTGTATATTAAACCATCAGGGGAACACACTCTCCTCACTTATACTGTTCACCTGGTAACATGTCCCGTGTATATCAAACCATCAGGGGAATACATTCGCCTCACTTATACTGTTCACCTGCTACCATGTCCCGAGTATATTAAACCATCAGGGGAACACACTCTCCTCACTTATACTGTTCACCTGCTAACATGTCCCGTGTATATTAAACCATCAGGGGAAAGCCCTCTCTTCACTTATACTGTTCAGCTGGTAACATGTCCCATCTATATTAGACCATCAGGGGAACACATTCTCCTCACTTATACTGTTCACCTGGTAACATGTCCCACGTATATTAAGCAATCAGGGGAACAGGCTCTCTTCACTTACACTGTTCACCTGGTAACATGTTCCATGTATATTAAACGATCAGGGGAACACACTCTCTTCACATATAATGTTCACCTGGTAACATGTCCCGTGTATATTAGACCATCAGGGGAACACACTCTCCTCACTTATACTGTTCACCTGGTAACTTGTCCCGTGTATATTAAACAATGAGGGGAACACACTCTCCTAACTTATACATTTCACCTGGTAACATGTCCCGTGTATATTAAACCATCAGGGGAACACATTCTCCTCACTTATACTGTTCACCTGGTAACATGTCCCGTGTATATTCAACCATTAGAATAACACACTCTCCTCACTTATACTGTTCACCTGGTGACACGTCCCGTCAGTATTAAACAATCATTGGATCACACTCTCCTCACTTATACTGTTCACCTGGTAACATGTCCCCTGCCTGTTAAACCATCATGGGAACACACTCTCCTCACTTATACTGTTCACCTGGTAACATGTCCCGTGTGTATTAAACCATGAGGGGAACACATTCTCCTCGAGTATACTGTTCACCTGCTAACATGTCCCGTGTATATTGAAGCATCAGGTGAATACAGTCTCATCACTTATACTGTTCACCTGGTAACATGTCCCGTGTATATTAAACCATCAGGGGAACACACTCTCCTCACTAACACTGTTCACCTGGTAACATGTCCCGTGTATATTAAACCATCAGGGGAAAGCCCTCTCCTCACTTATTCTGTTCACCTGGTAATAAGTCCCGTGTATATTAAACCATCAGGGGAACACACTCTCCTCACTTATCCTTTTCACCTGGTAACATGTCCCGTGCATATTAAACCATCAGGGGAACACATTCTCCTCTCTTATACTGTTTCCCTGGTAACATGTCCTGTGTATATTAAACCATCAGGGGAACACACTCTCCTCACTTATACTGTTCACCTGGTAACATGTCCCGTGTATATCAAACCATCAGGGGAATACATTCGCCTCACTTATACTGTTCACCTGCTACCATGTCCCGTGTATATTAAACCATCAGGGGAACACACTCTCCTCACCTATACTGTTCACCTGCTAACATGTCCCGTGTATATTAAACCATCAGGGGAAAGCCCTCTCCTCACTTATACTGTTCAGCTGGTAACATGTCCCATCTATATTATACCATCAGGGGAACACACTCTCCTCACTTATACTGTTCACCTGGTAACATGTCCCGTGTATATTAAACCATCAGGGGAAAGCCCTCTCCTCACTTATAATGTTCAGCTGGTAACATGTCCCGTGTATATTAAACCATCAGGGGAATACATTCTCCTCACTTCTACTGTTCACCTGCTAACATGTCCCGTGTATATTAAACCATCAGGGGAATACATTCTCCTCACTTATACTGTTCACCTGCTAACAAGTCCTGTTTGTATTAAACCATCAGGGGAACTCACTCTCCTCACTTACACTGTTTACCTGGTAACATGTCCCGTGTGTATTAAACCATCAGGGGATCACACTCTCTTCACTTATACTCTTCACCTGGTAACATGTCCTGTGTATATTAAACCATCAGGGGAACTCACTCTCCTCACTTACACTATTTACCTGGTAACATGTCCCGTGTGTATTAAACCATCAGGGGAACACACTCTCTTCACTTATACTCTTCACCTGGTAACATGTCCTGTGTATATTAATCCATCAGGGGAACTCACTCTCCTCACTTATACTGTTCACCAGCTAACATGTCCCGTGTATATTGAATCATCAGGGGCATACAGTATCCTCACTTATACTCTTAACCTGGTAACATGTCCCGTGTATATTAAATCATCAGGGGAACACACTCTCCTCACTTATACTGTTCACCTGGTAACATGCCCCGTGTATATTAAACCATCAGGGGAATACATTCTCCTCACTTATACTGTTCACCTGCTAACATGTCCCGTGTATATAAAACCATCAGGGGAATACATTCTCCTCACTTATACTGTTCACCTGCTAACATGTCCTGTTTGCATTAAACCATCAGGGGAACTCACTCTCCTCACTTACACTGTTTACCTGGTAACATGTCCCGTGTGTATTAAACCATCAGGGGATCACACTCTCTTCACTTATACTCTTCACCTGGTAACATGTCCTGTGTATATTAATCCATCAGGGGAACACACTCTCCTCACTTATACTGTTCACCTGGTAACATGTCCCGTGTATATTAAACCATCAGGGGAATACATTCTCCTCACTTATACTGTTCACCTGGTAACATGTCCTGTTTGTATTAAACCATCAGGGGAACTCACTCTCCTCACCTACACTGTTTACCTGGTAACATGTCCCGTGTGTATTAAACCATCAGGGGAACACACTCTCTTCACTTATACTCTTCACCTGGTAACATGTCCTGTGTATATTAATCCATCAGGGGAACACACTCTCCTCACTTAGACTGTTCACCAGCTAACATGTCCCGTGTATATTGAACCATCAGGGGAATACAGTATCATCACTTATACTCTTCACCTGGTAACATGTCCCGTGTATATTAAACCATCAGGGGAACACACTCTCCTCACTTCTACTTTGCACCTGGTAACATGTCCCCTGCCTGTTAAACCATCATGGGAACACACTCTCCTCACTTATACTGTTCACCTGGTAACATGTCCCGTGTATATTAAACCATCAGGGGAAAGCCCTCACCTCACTTCATCTGTTCACCTGGTAATAGGTCCCATGTATATTAAACCATCAGGGGAACACACTCTCCTCACTTATACTGATCACATGGTAACATGTCCCGTGTATATTACACCATCTGGGGAACACACTCTCTTCACTTATACTGTTCACCTGGTAACATCTCCCGTGTATATTAAACCATCAGGGTACACATTCTCCTCACTGATACTGTTCACCTGCTAACATGTCCCGTGTATATTAAACAATGAGGGGAACACAATCTCCTCACTTATACTCTTCACCTGGTGACACGTCCCGAGCGTGTTAAACCATCAGGGGAACACACTCTCCTCACTTATACTGTTCACCTGGTAACTTGTCCCGTGTATATTAAACCATCAGGGGAACACATTCTCCTCACTGATACTGTTCAACTGCTAACATGTCCCGTGTATATTAAACAATCAGGGGAACACACTCTCCTAACTTATACTTTTCACCTGGTAACATGTCCCGTGTATATTAAACCATCAGGGGAACACATTCTCCTCACTTATACTGTTCACCTGCTAACATGTCCCACGTATATTAAGCAATCAGGGGAACACACTATCCTCACTTATACTGTTCACTTGGTATCATGTCCCGTGTATATTAAACGATTAGGGGAACACACTCTCTTCACATATAATGTTCACCTGGTGACACGTCCCGTGCGTGTTAAACCATCAGGGGAACACACTCTCCTCACTTATACTGTTCACCTGGGAACTTGTCCCGTGTATATTAAACCATCAGGGTAACACATTCTCCTCACTGATACTGTTCACCTGCTAACATGTCCCGTGTATATTAAACAATCAGGGGAACACACTCTCCTAACTTATACTTTTCACCTGGTAACATGTCCCGTGTATATTAAACCATCAGGGGAACACATTCTCCTCACTTATACTGTTCACCTGGTAACATGTCCTGTGTATATTAAACCATCAGGGGAACACAGTCTCCTCACTTATACTGTTCACCTGGTAACATGTCCCGTGTATATTAAACCATCAGGGGAATACATTCTGCTCACTTATGCTGTTCACCTGCTAACATGTCCCGTGCATATTAAACCATCAGGGGAACACACTCTCCTCACTTATTCTGTTCACCTGCTAACATGTCCCGTGTCTATTAAACCATCAGGGGAATACATTCTCCTCACTTATACTGTTCACCTGGTAACATGTCCCCTGCCTGTTAAACCATCAGGGGAACACACTCTCCTCACTTATACTGTTGACCTGGTAACATGTCCCGTCAGTATTAAACAATCATTGGATCACACTCTCCTCACTTATACTGTTCACCTGGTAACATGTCCCGTGTGTATTAAACCATCATGGGAACACACTCTCCTCACTTATACTGTTCACCTGGTAACATGTCACGTGTATGTTAAACCATCAGGGGAACACACTCTCCTCACTTATACTGTTGACCTGGTAACATGTCCCCTGCCTGTTAAACCATCATGGGAACACACTCTCCTCACTTATACTGTTCACCTGGTAACATGTCCCATGTGTATTAAACCATGAGGGGAACACATTCTCCTCACTTATACTGTTCACCTGCTAACATGTCCCGTGTATATTAAACTATCAGGGGAAAGCCCTCTCCTCACTTATTCTGTTCACCTGGTAATAAGTCCCGTGTATATTAAACCATCAGGGGAACACACTCTCCTCACTTATACTTTTCACCTGGTAACATGTCCCGTGTATATTAAACCATCAGGGGAACACATTCTCCTCACTTATACTGTTTCCCTGGTAACATGTCCTGTGTATATTAAACCATCAGGGGAACACATTCTCCTCACTTATACTGTTCACCTGGTAACATGTCCCGTGTATATTAAACCATCAGGGGAATACATTCGCCTCACTTATACTGTTCACCTGCTACCATGTCCCGTGTATATTAAACCATCAGGGGAAAGCCCTCTCCTCACTTATACTGTTCAGCTGGTAACATGTCCCGTCTATATTATACCATCAGGGGAACACACTCTCCTCACTTATACTGTTCACCTGGTAACATGTCCCGTGTATATTAAACCATCAGGGGAAAGACCTCTCCTCACTTATACTGTTCAGCTGGTAACATGTCCCGTGTGTATTAAACCATCATGGGAACACACTCTCCTCACTTATACTGTTCACCTGGTAACATGTCCCGTGCATGTTAAACCATCAGGGGAACACACTCTCCTCACTTATTCTGTTCATTTGCTAACATGTCCCGTGTCTATTAAACCATCAGGGGAATACATTCTCCTCACTTATACTGTTCACCTGGTAACATGTCCCCTGCCTGTTAAACCATCAGGGGAACACACTCTCCTCACTTATACTGTTGACCTGGTAACATGTCCCGTCAGTATTAAACAATCATTGGATCACACTCTCCTCACTTATACTGTTCACCTGGTAACATGTCCCGTGTGTATTAAACCATCATGGGAACACACTCTCCTCACTTCTACCGTTCACCTGGTAACATGTCCCGTGCATGTTAAACCATTAGGGGAACACACTCTCCTCACTTATACTGTTGACCTGGTAACATGTCCCCTGCCTGTTAAACCATCATGGGAACACACTCTCCTCACTTATACTGTTCACCTGGTAACATGTCCCATGTGTATTAAACCATGAGGGGAACACATTCTCCTCACTTATACTGTTCACCTGCTAACATGTCCCGTGTATATTAAACCATCAGGGGAAAGCCCTCTCCTCACTTATTCTGTTCACCTGGTAATAAGTCCCGTGTATATTAAACCATCAGGGGAACACACTCTCCTCACTTATACTTTTCACCTGGTAACATGTCCCGTGTATATTAAACCATCAGTGGAATACATTCGCCTCACTTATACTGTTCACCTGGTAACATGTCCTGTGTATATTAAACCATCAGGGGAACACATTCTCCTCACTTATACTGTTCACCTGGTAACATGTCCCGTGTATATTAAACCATCAGGGGAATACATTCGCCTCACTTATACTGTTCACCTGCTACCATGTCCCGTGTATATTAAACCATCAGGGGAACAACACTCTCCTCACTTATACTGTTCACCTGCTAGCATGTCCCGTGTATATTAAACCATCAGGGGAAAGCCCTCTCCTCACTTATACTGTTCAGCTGGTAACATGTCCCGTCTATATTATACCATCAGGGGAACACACTCTCCTCACTTATACTGTTCACCTGGTAACATGTCCCGTGTATATTTAACCATCAGGGGAAAGCCCTCTCCTCACTTATACTGTTCAGCTGGTAACATGTCCCGTGTATATTAAACCATCAGGGGAATACATTCTCCTCACTTATACTGTTCACCAGCTAACATGTCCCGTGTATATTGAACCATGAGGGGAATACAGTTTCCTCACTTATACTGTTCACCTGGTAACATGTCCCGTGTATATTAAACCATCAGGGGAAAGCCCTCTCCTCACTTATACTGTTCAGCTGGTAACATGTCCCGTCTATATTATACCATCAGGGGAACACACTGTCCTCACTTATACTGTTCACCTGGTAACATGTCCCGTGTATATTAAAACATCAGGGGAAAGCCTTCTCCTCACTTATACTGTTCAGCTGGTAACATGTGCCGTGTATATTATACGATCAGGGGAACACATTCTCCTCGCTTATACTGTTCACCTGGTAACATGTCCCGTGAATATTAAACCATCAGGGGAACTCACTCTCCTCACTTATACTGTTCACCTGGCATCATGTCCCGTGTATTTTTAACCATCAGGGGAACTCACTCTCCTCACTTATACTGTTCACCTGGTAACATGTCCCTTGTATATTAAACCATCAGGGGAAAGCCCTCTCCTCACTTATACTGTTCAGCTGGTAACATGTCCCGTGTATAATAAATCATCAGGGGAACACACTCTCCTCACTTATACTGTTCACCTGGTAACATGTCCCGTGTATATTAAACCATCAGGGGAATACATTCTCCTCACTTATACTGTTCACCTGCTAACATGTCCTGTGTATATTAAACCATCAGGGGAACACACTCTCCTCACTTATTCTGTTCACCTGCTAACATGTCCCGTGTCTATTAAACCATCAGGGGAATACATTGTCTTCACTTATACTGTTCACCTGGTAACATGTCCCCTGCCTGTTAAACCATCAGGGGAACACACTCTCCTCACTTATACTGTTGACCTGGGAACATGTCCCGTGTATATTAAACCATCAGGGGAACACATTCTCCTCACTGATACTGTTCATCTGCTAACATGTCCCGTGTATATTAAACAATCAGGGGAACACACTCTCCTAACTTATACTTTTCACCTGGTAACATGTCCCGTGTATATTAAACCATCAGGGGAACACATTCTCCTCACTTATACTGTTCACCTGGTAACATGTCCTGTGTATATTAAACCATCAGGGGAATACATTCTCCTCACTTATACTGTTCACCTGCTAACATGTCCTGTGTATATTAAACCATCAGGGGAACACACTCTCCTCACTTATTCTGTTCACCTGCTAACATGTCCCGTGTCTATTAAACCATCAGGGGAATACATTGTCTTCACTTATACTGTTCTCCTGGTAACATGTCCCCTGCCTGTTAAACCATCAGGGGAACACACTCTCCTCACTTATACTGTTGACCTGGGAACATGTCCCGTGTATATTAAACCATCAGGGGAACACATTCTCCTCACTGATACTGTTCATCTGCTAACATGTCCCGTGTATATTAAACAATCAGGGGAACACACTCTCCTAACTTATACTTTTCACCTGGTAACATGTCCCGTGTATATTAAACCATCAGGGGAACACATTCTCCTCACTTATACTGTTCACCTGGTAACATGTCCTGTGTATATTAAACCATCAGGGGAACACAGTCTCCTCACTTATACTGTTCACCTGGTAACATGTCCCGTGTATATTAAACCATCAGGGGAATACATTCTCCTCACTTATACTGTTCACCTGCTAACATGTCCAGTGTATATTAAACCATCAGGGGAACACACTCTCCTCACTTATTCTGTTCACCTGCTAACATGTCCCGTGTCTATTAAACCATCAGGGGAATACATTCTCCTCACTTATACTGTTCACCTGGTAACATGTCCCCTGCCTGTTAAACCATCAGGGGAACACACTCTCCTCACTTATACTGTTGACCTGGTAACATGTCCCGTCAGTATTAAACAATCATTGGATCACACTCTCCTCACTTATACTGTTCACCTGGTAACATGTCCCGTGTGTATTAAACCATCATGGGAACACACTCTCCTCACTTATACTGTTCACCTGGTAACATGTCCCGTGCATTTTAAACCATCAGGGGAACACACTCTCCTCACTTATACTGTTGACCTGGTAACATGTCCCCTGCCTGTTAAACCATCATGGGAACACACTCTCCTCACTTATACTGTTCACCTGGTAACATGTCCCATGTGTATTAAACCATGAGGGGAACACAATCTCCTCACTTATACTGTTCACCTGCTAACATGTCCCGTGTATATTAAACCATCAGGGGAAAGCCCTCTCCTCACTTATTCTGTTCACCTGGTAATAAGTCCCGTGTATATTAAACCATCATGGGAACACACTCTCCTCACTTATACTTTTCACCTGGTAACATGTCCCGTGTATATTAAACCATCAGGGGAACACATTCTCCTCACTTATACTGTTTCCCTGGTAACATGTCCTGTGTATATTAAACCATCAGGGGAACACATTCTCCTCACTTATACTGTTCACCTGCTACCATGTACCGTGTATATTAAACCATCAGGGGAACAACACTCGCCTCACTTATACTTTTCACCTGCTAACATGTCCCGTGTATATTAAACAATCAGGGGAAAGCCCTCTCCTCACTTATACTGTTCAGCTGGTAACATGTCCCGTGTATATTAAACCATCAGGGGAATACATTCTCCTCACTTATACTGTTCACCAGCTAACATGTCCCGTGTATATTGAACCATGAGGGGAATACAGTTTCCTCACTTATACTGTTCACCTGGTAACATGTCCCATGTATATTAAACCATCAGGGGAAAGCCCTCTCCTCACTTATACTGTTCAGCTGGTAACATGTCCCGTCTATATTATACCATCAGGGGAACACACTGTCCTCACTTATACTGTTCACCTGGTAACATGTCCCGTGTATATTAAAACATCAGGGGAAAGCCTTCTCCTCACTTATACTGTTCAGCTGGCAACATGTGCCGTGTATATTATACCATCAGGGGAACACATTCTCCTCGCTTATATTGTTCACCTGGTAACATGTCCCGTGTATTTTTAACCATCAGGGGAACTCACTCTCCTCACTTATACTGTTCACCTGGTAACATGTCCCTTGTATATTAAACCATCAGGGGAAAGCCCTCTCCTCACTTATACTGTTCAGCTGGTAACATGTCCCGTGTATATTAAACCATCAGGGGAATACATTCTCCTCACTTATACTGTTCACCTGCTAACATGTCCCGTGTATATTAAACCATCAGGGGAACACACTCTCCCCACTTATTCTGTTCACCTGCTAACCTGTCCCGTGACTATTAAACCATCAGGGGAATACATTGTCTTCACTTATACTGTTCACCTGGTAACATGTCCCCTGCCTGTTACACCATCAGGGGAACACACTCTCCTCACTTATACTGTTGACCTGGTAACATGTCCCGTCAGTATTAAACAATCATTGGATCACACTCTCCTCACTTATACTGTTCACCTGGTAACATGTCCCCTGCCTGTTAAACCATCAGGAGAACACACTCTCCTCACTTATACCGTTGACCTGGTAACATGTCCCGTGCCTGTTAAACCATCATGGGAACACACTCTCCTCACTTATACTGTTCACCTGGTAACATGTCCCATGTGTATTAAACCATGAGGGGAACACATTCTCCTCACTTATACTGTTCACCTGCTAACATGTCCCGTGTATATTAAACCATCAGGGGAAAGCCCTCTCCTCACTTATTCTGTTCACCTGGTAATAAGCCCGTGTATATTAAACCATCAGGGGAACACACTCTCCTCACTTATACTTTTCACCTGGTAACATGTCCCGTGTATATTAAACCATCAGGGGAACACATTCTCCTCACTTATACTGTTTCCCTGGTAACATGTCCTGTGTATATTAAACCATCAGGGGAACACACTCTCCTCACTTATACTGTTCACCTGGTAACATGTCCCGTGTATATTAAACCATCAGGGGAATACATTCGCCTCACTTATACTGTTCACCTGCTACCATGTCCCGTGTATATTAAACCATCAGGGGAACACACTCTCCTCACTTATACTGTTCACCTGCTAACATGTCCCGTGTATATTAAACCATCAGGGGAAAGCCCTCTCCTCACTTATACTGTTCAGCTGGTAACATGTCCCGTCTATATTATACCATCAGGGGAACACACTCTCCTCACTTATACTGTTCAACTGGTAACATGTCCCGTGTATATTAAACCATCAGGGGAAAGCCCTCTCCTCACTTATACTGTTCAGCTGGTAACATGTCCCGTGTATATTAAAACATCAGGGGAATACATTCCCCTCACTTATACTGTTCACCAGCTAACATGTCCCGTGCATATTGAAACATGAGGGGAATACAGTTTCCTCACTTATACTGTTCACCTGGTAACATGTCCCATGTATATTAAACCATCAGGGGAAAGCCCTCTCCTCACTTATACTGTTCAGCTGGTAACGTGTCCCGTGTATATTATACCATCAGGGGAACACACTGTCCTCACTTATACTGTTCACCTGGAAACATGTCCCGTGTATATTAAAACATCAGGGGAAAGCCCTCTCCTCACTTATACTGTTCAGCTGGTAACATGTCCCGTGTATGTTAAACCATCAGCGGAACACATTCTCCTCACTTATACTGTTCACCTGGTAACATGTCCCGTGAATATTAAACCATCAGGGGAACTCACTCTCCTCACTAATACTGTTCACCTGGTAACATGTCCCTTGTATATTAAACCATCAGGGGAAAACCCTCTCCTCACTTATACTGTTCAGCTGGTAACATGTCCCGTGTATATTAAATCATCGGTGGAACACACTCTCCTCACTTATACTGTTCACCTGGTAACATGTCCCGTGTATATTAAACCATCAGGGGAACACACTCTCCTCACTTATACTGTTCACCTGGTAACATGTCCCGTGTATATTAAACCATCAGGGGAACACACTCTCCTCACTGATACTGTTCACCTGGTAACATGTCCCGTCAGTATTAAACAATCAGGGGAACACACTCTCCTCACTTATACTGTTCACCTGGTAACATGTCCTGTTTGTATTAAACCATCAGGGGAATACATTCTCCTCACTTATACTGTTCACCTGCTAACATGTCCTGTTTGTATTAAACCATCAGGGGAACTCACTCTCCTCACCTACACTGTTTACCTGGTAACATGTCCCGTGTGTATTAAACCATCAGGGGATCACACTCTCTTCACTTATACTCTTCACCTGGTAACATGTCCTGTGTATATTAATCCATCAGGGGAACACACTCTCCTCACTTATACTGTTCACCTGGTAACATGTCCCTTGTATATTAAACCATCAGGGGAAAGCCCTCTCCTCACCTACACTGTTTACCTGGTAACATGTCCCGTGTGTATTAAACCATCAGGGGATCACACTCTCTTCACTTATACTCTTCACCTGGTAACATGTCCTGTGTATATTAATCCATCAGGGGAACACACTCTCCTCACTTATACTGTTCACCTGGTAACATGTCCCGTGTATATTAAACCATCAGGGGAATACATTCTCCTCACTTATACTGTTCACCTGGTAACATGTCCTGTTTGTATTAAACCAACAGGGGAACTCACTCTCCTCACTTACACTGTTTACCTGGTAACATGTCCCGTGTGTATTAAACCATCAGGGGAACACACTCTCTTCACTTATAATGTTCACCTGGTAACATGTCCTGTGTATATTAAATCATCAGGGGAATCCATTCTCCTCACTTATACTGTTCACCTGGTAACATGTCCCGTGTATATTAAACCATCAGGGGAACACACTCTCCTCACTTATACAGTTCACCTGGTAACATGTCCCGAGTATATTAAATCATCAGGGGAATACATTCTCCTCACTTCTACTGTTCACCAGCTAACATGTCCCGTGTATACTGAACCATCAGGGGAACACACTCTCCTCACTTATACTGTTCACCTGGTAACATGTCCCTTGTATATTAAACCATCAGGGGAAAGCCCTCTCCTCACTGATACTATTCAGCTGGTAACATATTCCCGTGTATATTATACCATCAGGGGAACACACTCTCCTCACTTATACTTTCACCTGGTAACATGTCCCGTGTACATTAAACCATCAGGGGAATACATTCTCCTCACTTGTACTGTTCACCAGCTAACATGTCCCGTGTATATTGAACCATCAGGGGAATACAGTATCCTCACATATACTGTTCACCTGGTAACATGTCCCGTGTGTATCAAACCATCAGGGGAACACATTCTCCTCACTTATACTGTTCACCTGGTAACATGTCCCTTGTATATTAAAGCATCAGGGGAAAGCCCTCTCCTCACTTATACTGTTCACCTGGTAACATGTCCTTTGTGTATTAAACAATCAGGGGAACACACTCTCCTCACTTATACTGTTCACCTGGTATCATGTCCTGTGTATATTAAACCATCAGGGGAACACTCTCTCCTCACTTATGCTGTTCACCTGGGGAAATGTCCCGTCAGTATTAAACCATCATGGGAACACACTCTCCTGACTTATGCTTTTCACCTGTTAACATGTCACGTGTATATTACACCATCAGGGGAACACATTCTCCTCACTGAGACTGTTCAGCTGGTAACATGTCCCGTGTCTATTATACCATCAGGGGAACACACTCTCCTCACTTATACTGTTCACCTGGTAACATGTCCCGTGCATATTAAACCATCAGGGGAACTCACTCTCCTCACTTATACTGTTCACCTGGTAACATGTCCTGTGTACATTAAACCATCAGGGGAACACACTCTCCTCACTTATACTGTTCACCTGGTAACATGTCCCGTGTGTATTAAACAATCAGGGGCACACACTCTCCGCACTTATACTGTTCATCTGGTAACATGTCCCGTATATATTAAACCATCTGGGGAATACACTCTCCTCACTTATACTGTTCACCTGGTAACATGTCCTGTGTACATTAAACCATCAGGGGAACACACTCTCCTCACTTATACTGTTCACCTGGTAACATGTCCCGTGTGTATTAAACAATCAGGGGCACACACTCTCCTCACTTATACTGTTCATCTGGTAACATGTCCTGTGCATATTAAACCATCAGGGGAACACACTCTCCTCACTTATACTGTTCACCTGGTAACATGTCCTGTGTATATTCAACAATCAGGGGAACACACTCTCCTCACTTATACTGATCACCTGGTAACATGTCCCGTGAGTATTAAACAATCAGGGGAACACACTCTCCTGACTTATACTTTTCACCTGGTAACATGTCCTGTGTATATTCAACAATCAGGGGAACACACTCTCCTCACTTATACTGTTCACCTGGTAACATGTCCCGTGAGTATTAAACAATCAGAGGAACACACTCTCCTGACTTATACTTTTCACCTGGTAACATGTCCTGTGTATATTGAACCATCAGGGGAACACACTCTCCTCACTTATTCTGTTCACCTGGTAACATGTCCTGTTAGTATTAAACCATCAGGGGAACTCACTCTCCTCACTTACACTGTTTACCTGGTAACATGTCCCGTGTGTATTAAATCATCAGGGGATCACACTCTCTTCACTTATACTCTTCACCTGGTAACATGTCCTGTGTATATTAATCCATCAGGTGAACACACTCTCCTCACTTATACTGTTCACCTGGTAACATGTCCCGTGTATATTAAACCATCAGGGGAATACATTCTCCTCACTTATACTGTTCACCTGGTAACATGTCCTGTTTGTATTAAACCATCAGGGGAACTCACTCTCCTCACTTACACTGTTTACCTGGTAACATGTCACGTGTGTATTAAACCATCAGGGGAACACACTCTCTTCACTTATACTCTTCACCTGGCAACATGTCCCGTGTGTCTTAAACAATCAGGGGAACACACTCTCTTCACTTATAATATTCACCTGGTAACATGTCCTGTGTATATTAAATCATCAGGGGAATCCATTCTCCTCACTTATACTGTTCACCTGGTAACATGTCCCGTGTATATTAAACCATCAGGGGAACACACTCTCCTCACTTATACAGTTCACCTGGTAACATGTCCCGTGTATATTAAATCATCAGGGAATACATTCTCCTCACTTATACTATTCAGCTGGTAACATATTCCCGTGTATATTATACCATCAGGGGAACACACTCTCCTCACTTATACTTTCATCTGGTAACATGTCCCGTGTACATTAAACCATCAGGGGAATACATTCTCCTCACTTGTACTGTTCACCAGCTAACATGTCCCGTGTATATTGAACCATCAGGGGAATACAGTATCCTCACATATACTGTTCACCTGGTAACATGTCCCGTGTGCATCAAACCATCAGGGGAACACATTCTCCTCACTTATACTGTTCACCTGGTAACATGTCCCTTGTATATTAAAGCATCAGGGGAAAGCCCTCTCCTCACTTATACTGTTCACCTGGTAACATGTACTTTGTGTATTAAACCATCAGGGGAACACTCTCTCCTCACTTATGCTGTTCACCTGGGGAAATGTCCCGTCAGTATTAAACCATCAGGGGAACACACTCTCCTGACTTATGCTTTTCACCTGTTAACATGTCACGTGTATATTACAAGAAAACGAACATCATGGGGCAGGATGTCAGAAATGCTCCATCCATCAATATTGGCGACCACGCTCTGGAAGTGGTTCAAGAGTTCACCTACCTAGGCTCAACTATCACCAGTAACCTGTCTCTAGATGCAGAAATCAACAAGCGCATGGGTAAGGCTTCCACTGCTATGTTCAGACTGGCCAAGAGAGTGTGGGAAAATGGCGCACTGACACGGAACACAAAAGTCCGAGTGTATCAGGCCTGTGTCCTCAGTACCTTGCTCTACGGCAGCGAGGCCTGGACAACGTATGCCAGTCAAGAGCGACGTCTCAATTCATTCCATCTTCGCTGCCTTCGGAGAATACTTGGCATCAGGTGGCAGGACTATATCTCCAACACAGAAGTCCTTGAAGCGGCCAACATCCCCAGCTTATACACACTACTGAGTCAGCGGCGCTTGAGATGGCTTGGCCATGTGAGCCGCATGGAAGATGGCAGGATCCCCAAAGACACATTGTACAGCGAGCTCGCCACTGGTATCAGACCCACCGGCCGTCCATGTCTCCGTTATAAAGACGTCTGCAAACGCGACATGAAATCGTGTGACATTGATCACAAGTCGTGGGAGTCAGTTGCCAGCATTCGCCAGAGCTGGCGGGCAGCCATAAAGACAGGGCTAAATTGTGGCGAGTCGAAGAGACTTAGTAGTTGGCAGGAAAAAAGACAGAGGCGCAAGGGGAGAGCCAACTGTGCAACAGCCCCAACAAACAAATTTCTCTGCAGCACCTGTGGAAGAGCCTGTTACTCCAGAATTGGCCTTTATAGCCACTCCAGGCGCTGCTTCACAAACCACTGACCACCTCCAGGCGCGTATCCATTGTCTCTCGAGATAAGGAGGCCCAAAAGAAAAAAGAAAGAAGTATATTACACCATCAGGGGAACACATTCTCCTCACTGAGACTGTTCAGCTGGTAACATGTCCCGTGTATATTATACCATCAGGGGAACACACTCTCCTCACTTATACTGTTCACCTGGTAACATGTCCCATGCATATTAAACCATCAGGGGAACTCACTCTCCTCACTTATACTGTTCACCTGGTAACATGTCCTGTGTACATTAAACCATCAGGGGAACACACTCTCCTCACTTATACTGTTCACCTGGTAACATGTCCCGTGTGTATTAAACAATCAGGGGCACTTACTCTCCTCACTTATATGGTCATCTGGTAACATGTCCCGTGTATATTAAACCATCTGGGGAATACACTCTCCTCACTTATACTGTTCACATGGTAACATGTCCTGTGTACATTAAACCATCAGGGGAACACACTCTCCTCACTTATACTGTTCACCTGGTAACATGTCCCGTGTGTATTAAACAATCAGGGGCACACACTCTCCTCACTTATACTGTTCATCTGGGAACATGTCCTGTGCATATTAAACCATCAGGGGAACGCATTCTCCTCACTTCTACTCTTCACCTGGTGACACGTCCCGTGCGTCTTAAACCATCAGGGGAACACACTCTCCTCACTTAGACTGTTCACGTTGGAACATGTCCCGTGTATATTAAACCATCAGGGGAACACACTCTCCTCACTTAAACTGCTCACCTGGTAACATGTCCCGTGAGTATTAAACAATCAGGGGAACACACTCTCCTGACTTATACTTTTCACCTGGTATCATGTCCTGTGTATATTGAACCATCAGGGGAACACACTCTCCTCACTTATACTGTTCACCTGGTAACATGTCCTGTGTATATTAAACCATCAGGGGAACACACTCGAATCACTTATACTTATCACATGGTAACATGTCCCGTGAGTATTAAACAATCAGGGGAACACACTCTCCTGACTTATACTTTTCACCTGGTAACATGTCCTGTGTATATTAAACAATCAGGGGAACACACTCTCCTTACTTATCCTGTTCACCTGGTAACATGTCCCGTGAGTATTAAACAATCAGGGGAACACACTCTCCTGACTTATACTTTTCACCTGGTAACATGTCCTGTGTCTATTGAACCATCAGGGGAACACACTCTCCTCACTTATACTGTTCACCTGGTAACATGTCCTGTTTGTATTAAACCATCAGGGGAACTCACTCTCCTCACTTACACTGTTTACCTGGTAACATGTCCCGTGTGTATTAAACCATCAGGGGAACACACTCTCTTCACTTATACTCTTCACCTGGCAACATGTCCCGTGTGTATTAAACAATCAGGGGAACACACTCTCTTCACTTATAATGTTCACCTGGTAACATGTCCTGTGAATATTAAATCATCAGGGGAATCCATTCTCCTCACTTATACTGTTCACCTGGTAACATGTCCCGTGTATATTAAACCATCAGGGGAACACACTCTCCTCACTTATACAGTTCACCTGGGAACATGTCCCGTGTATATTAAATCATCAGGGGAATACATTCTCCTCACTTCTGCTGTTCACCAGCTAACATGTCCCGTGTATATTGAACCATCAGGGGAACACACTCTCCTCACTTATACTGTTCACCTGGTAACATGTCCCTTGTATATTAAACCATCAGGGGAAAGCCCTCTCCTCACTTATACTATTCAGCTGGTAACATATTCCCGTGTATATTATACCATCAGGGGAACACACTCTCCTCACTTATACTTTCACCTGGTAACATGTCCCGTGTACATTAAACCATCAGGGGAATACATTCTCCTCACTTGTACTGTTCACCAGCTAACATGTCCCGTGTATATTGAACCATCAGGGGAATACAATATCCTCACATATACTGTTCACCTGGTAACATGTTCCGTGTGTATGAAACCATCAGGGGAACATATTCTCCTCACTTATACTGTTCACCTGGTAACATGTCCCTTGTATATTAAAGCATCTGGGGAAAGCCCTCTCCTCACTTATACTGTTCACCTGGTAACATGTCCTTTGTGTATTAAACAATCAGGGGAACACACTCTCCTCACTTATACTGTTCACCTGGTATCATGTCCTGTGTATATTAAACCATCAGGGGAACACTCTCTCCTCACTTATGCTGTTCACCTGGGGAAATGTCCCGTCAGTATTAAACCATCAGGGGAACACACTCTCCTGACTTATGCTTTTCACCTGTTAACATGTCACGTGTATATTACACCATCAGGGGAACACATTCTCCTCACTGAGACTGTTCAGCTGGTAACATGTCCCGTGTATATTATACCATCAGGGGAACACACTCTCCTCACTTATACTGTTCACCTGGTAACATGTCCCGTGTATATTAAACCATCAGGGGAACTCACTCTCTTCACTTATACTGTTCACCTGGCAACATGTCCTGTGTACATTAAAGCATCAGGGGAACACACTCTCCTCACTTATACTGTTCACCTGGTAACATGTCCCGTGTGTATTAAACAATCAGGGGCACACACTCTCCTCACTTATACTGTTCATCTGGTAACATGTCCCGTGTATATTAAACCATCTGGGGAACACACTCTCCTCACTTATACTGTTCACCTGGTAACATGTCCTGTGTACATTAAACCATCAGGGGAACACACTCTCCTCACTTATACTGTTCACCTGGTAACATGTCCCGTGAGTATTAAACAATCAGGGGAACACACTCTCCTGACTTATACTTTTCACCTGGTAACATGTCCTGTGTATATTAAACAATCAGGGGAACACACTCTCCTCACTTATACTGTTCACCTGGTAACATGTCCCGTGAGTATTAAGCAATCAGGGGAACACACTCTCCTGACTTATACTTTTCACCTGGTAACATGTCCCGTGTATATTGAACCATCAGGGGAACACACTCTCCTCACTTATACTGTTCACCAGCTAACATGTCCCGTGTATATTGAACCATCAGGGGAATACAGTATCCTCACTTATACTGTTCACCTGGTAACATGTCCCGTGTATATCAAACCATCAGGGGAACACATTCTCCTCACTTATACTGTTCACCTGGTAACATGTCCCTTGTATATTAAACCATCAGGGGAAAGCCCTCTCCTCACTTATACTGTTCACCTGGTAATAAGTCCCGTGTTTATTAAACAATCAGGGGAACACACTCTCGTCACTTATACTGTTCACCTGGCAACATGTCACGTGTCTTTAAACCATGAGGGGAACACACTTTCCTCACTTATACTGTTCACCTGGTAATATGTCCCATGTATATAATACCATCAGGTGAACACACTCTCTTCACATATACTGTTCACCTGGCAACATGTACCTTGTGTATTAAACAATCAGGGGAACACATTCTTCACACTTCTACTCTTCACCTGGTGACACGTCCCGTGCATGATAAACCATCAAGGGAACACACTCTCCTCACTAATACTGTTCACCTGGTAACATGTCCCGTTTATATTTAACAATCAGGGGAACACACTCTCCTCACTTATACTGTTCACCTGGTAACATGTCCCGTGTATATTAAACCATCAGGGGAACACATTCTCCTCACTGATACTGTTCACCTGCTAACATGTCCCGTGTAAATTAAACAATCAGGGGAACACATTCTCCTCACTTCTACTCTTCAGCTGGTGACACGTCCCGTGCGTGTTAAACCATCAGGGGAACACACTCTCCTCACTTATACTGCTCACCTGGTAACATGTCACGTGAGTATTAAACAATCAGGGGAACACACTCTCTCCACTTATACTCTTCACCTGGCAACATGTCCCATGTATATTAAACCATGAGGGGAACATATTCTCCTCACCTATACTGTTCACCTGCTAACATGTCCCGTGTATATTAAACCATCAGAGGAACACACTCTCCTCACTTATACTTTTCACCTCATAACATGTCCTGTGTACATTAAACCATCAGGGGAACACACTCTCCTCACTTATACTGTTCACCTGGTAACATGTCCCGTGTGTATTAAACAATCAGGGGCACACACTCTCCTCACTTATACTGTTCATCTGGTAACATGTCCTGTGCATATTAAACCATCAGGGGAACGCATTCTCCTCACTTCTACTCTTCACCTGGTGACACGTCCCGTGCGTCTTAAACCATCAGGGGAAAGCCCTCTCCTCACTTATACTGTTCAGCTGGTAACATGTCCCGTGTATATTAAACGATCTGGGGAACACACTTTCCTCACTTATACTGTTCACCTGGTAACATGTCCCGTGTATATTTAACAATCAGGGGAACACACTCTCCTCACTTATACTGTTCTCCTGGTAACATGTCCCGTGTATATTAAACCATCAGGGGAACACATTCTCCTCACTGATACTGTTCACCTGCTAACATGTCCCGTGTATATTAAACAATGAGGGAAAACAAAGTCTCCTCACTTGTACTCGTCACCTTGTACCATGTCCAGCGTATATTAAGCAATCAGGGGAACAAGCTCTCTTCACTTATACTGTTCACCTGGTAACATGTCCCATGTATATTATACCATCAGGTGAACACACTCTCTTCACATATACTGTTCACCTGGCAACATGTACCTTGTGTATTAAACAATCAGGGGAACACACTCTCCTCACTTCTACTCTTCACCTGGTGACACCTCCCGTGCATGTTAAACCATCAGGGGAACACACTCTCCTCACTTATACTGCTCACCTGGTAACATGTCCCGTGAGTATTAAACAATCAGGGGAACACACTCTCCTCACTTATACTTTTCACCTGGTAACATGTCCCGTGTATATTAAACCATCAATGGAACACATTCTCCTCACTTATACTGTTCACCTGGTAACATGTCCTGTGTATATTAAACCATCAGGGGAACACACTCTCCTCACTTATACTGTTCACCTGGTAACATGTCCCGTGTATATTAAACCATCAGGGGAAAACATTCTCCTCACTTATCCTGTTCACCTCCTAACATGTCCCGTGTATATTAAACCATCAGGGGAAAGCCCTCTCCTCACTTATACTGTTCAGCTGGTAACATGTGCCGTGTATATTAAACCATCAGGGGAATACATTCTCCTCACATATACTGTTCACCTGCTAACATGTCCCGTGTATATTAAACCATCAGGGGAACATATTCTCCTCACCTATACTGTTCACCTGCTAACATGTCCCGTGTATATTAAACCATCAGGGGAACACACTCTCCTCACTTATACTGCTCACCTGGTAACATGTCACGTGAGTATTAAACAATCAGGGGAACACACTCTCTCCACTTATACTCTTCACCTGGCAACATGTCCCATGTATATTAAACCATGAGGGGAACATATTCTCCTCACCTATACTGTTCACCTGCTAACATGTCCCGTGTATATTAAACCATCAGAGGAACACACTCTCCTCACTTATACATTTCACCTGATAACATGTCCTGTGTACATTAAACCATCAGGGGAACACACTCTCCTCACTTATACTGTTCACCTGGTAACATGTCCCGTGTGTATTAAACAATCAGGGGCACACACTCTCCTCACTTATACTGTTCATCTGGTAACATGTCCTGTGCATATTAAACCATCAGGGGAACGCATTCTCCTCACTTCTACTCTTCACCTGGTGACACGTCCCGTGCGTCTTAAACCATCAGGGGAAAGCCCTCTCCTCACTTATACTGTTCAGCTGGTAACATGTCCCGTGTATATTAAACGATCTGGGGAACACACTTTCCTCACTTATACTGTTCACCTGGTAACATGTCCCGTGTATATTTAACAATCAGGGGAACACACTCTCCTCACTTATACTGTTCTCCTGGTAACATGTCCCGTGTATATTAAACCATCAGGGGAACACATTCTCCTCACTGATACTGTTCACCTGCTAACATGTCCCGTGTATATTAAACAATGAGGGAAAACAAAGTCTCCTCACTTGTACTCGTCACCTTGTACCATGTCCAGCGTATATTAAGCAATCAGGGGAACAAGCTCTCTTCACTTATACTGTTCACCTGGTAACATGTCCCATGTATATTATACCATCAGGTGAACACACTCTCTTCACATATACTGTTCACCTGGCAACATGTACCTTGTGTATTAAACAATCAGGTGAACACACTCTCTTCACTTATACTGCTCACCTGGTAACATGTCCCGTGAGTATTAAACAATCAGGGGAACACACTCTCCTCACTTATACTTTTCACCTGGTAACATGTCCCGTGTATATTAAACCATCAATGGAACACATTCTCCTCACTTATACTGTTCACCTGGTAACATGTCCTGTGTATATTAAACCATCAGGGGAACACACTCTCCTCACGTATACTGTTCACCTGGTAACATGTCCCGTGTATATTAAACCATCAGGGGAAAACATTCTCCTCACTTATCCTGTTCACCTCCTAACATGTCCCGTGTATATTAAACCATCAGGGGAAAGCCCTCTCCTCACTTATACTGTTCAGCTGGTAACATGTCCCGTGTATATTAAACCATCAGGGGAATACATTCTCCTCACATATACTGTTCACCTGCTAACATGTCCCGTGTATATTAAACCATCAGGGGAAAGCCCTCTCCTCACTTATACTGTTCAGCTGGTAACATGTCCCGTGTATATTAAACCATCAGGGGAACACACTCTCCTCACTTATACTGTTCACCTGGTAACATGCCCTGTGTATATTAAACCATCAGGGGAACACACTCTCCTCACTTATACTGTTCACCTGGTAACATGTCCCTTGTATATTAAACCATCAGGGGAAAGCCCTCTCCTCACTTATACTGTTCAGCTGGTAACATGTCCCGTGTATATTATACCATCAGGGGAACACACTGTCCTCACTTATACTGTTCACCTGGTAACATGTCCCGTGTATATTAAAACATCAGGGGAAAGCACTCTCCTCACTTATACTGTTCACCTGGTGACATGTCCCGTGTGTATTAAACAATCAGGGGAACACACTCTCCTCACTTATACTGTTCACCTGGTGACATGTCCCGTCAGTATTAAACCATCAGGGGAAGACACTCTCCTCCCTTTTCTGTTCATCTGGTAACATGTCCCGTGTATATTAAACAATAAGGGGAACACACTCTCCTCACTCATTCTCGTCACCTGGTAACATGTCCCACGTATATTAAACAATCAGGCGAACACACTCTCTTCACATATACTGCTCACCTGTGAACATGTCCTGTGAGTACTAAACAATCAGAGGAACACACTCTCCTCACTTATACTGTTCACCTGGTAACATGACCTGTGTATATTAAACCATCAGGGGAACACATTCTCCTCACTTATACTGTTCACCTGGTAACATGTCCCGTGCGTATTAAACAATCAGGGGAACACATTCTCCTCACTTCTACTGTTCACCTGCTAACATGTCCCGTGTATATTGAACCATCAGGGGAATACAGTCTCATCACTTATTCTGTTCACCTGGTAACATGTCCCGTGTATATTAAACCATCAGGGCAAAACAGTCTCCTCAATTATACAATTCACCTGGTAACATGTCCCGTGAATATTAAACCATCAGGGGAAAGCCCTCTCCTCACTTATTCTGTTCACCTGGTAATAAGTCCCGTGTATATTAAACCATCAGGGGAACACACTCTCCTCACTTATACTGTTCACCTGGTAACATGTCCCGTGTATATTGAACCATCAGGGGAATACAGTCTCATCACTTATACTGTTCACCTGGTAACATGTCCCGTGTATATTAAACCATCAGGGCAAAACAGTCTCCTCAATTATACAATTCACCTGGTAACATGTCCCGTGAATATTAAACCATCAGGGGAAAGCCCTCTCCTCACTTATTCTGTTCACCTGGTAATAAGTCCCGTGTATATTAAACCATCAGGGGAACACACTCTCCTCACTTATACTGTTCACCTGGTAACATGTCCCGTGTATATTAAACGATCTGGGGAACACACTTTCCTCACTTATACTGTTCACCTGGTAACATGTCCCGTGTATATTTAACAATCAGGGTAACACACTCTCCTCACTTATACTGTTCTCCTGGTAACATGTCCCGTGTATATTAAACTATCAGGGGAATACATTCTCCTCACTGATACTGTTCACCAGCTAACATGTCCCGTGTATATTAAACAATGAGGGAAAACAAACTCTCCTCACTTCTACTCTTCACCTGGTGACACCTCCCGTGCATGTTAAACCATCAGGGGAACACACTCTCCTCACTTATACTGCTCACCTGGTAACATGTCCCGTGTATATTATACCATCAGGGGAACACACTGTCCTCACTTATACTGTTCACCTGTTAACATGTCCCGTGTATATTAAAACATCAGGGGAAAGCACTCTCCTCACTTATACTGTTCACCTGGTAACATGTCCCGTGTGTATTAAACAATCAGGGGAACACACTCTCCTCACATATACTGTTCACCTGGTAACATGTCCCGTGTGTATTAAACAATCAGGGGAACTCACTCTCCTCACTTATACTGTTCACCTGGTGACATGTCACGTCAGTATTAAACCATCAGGGGAAGACACTCTCCTCCCTTTTCTGTTCACCTGGGAACTTGTCCCGTGTGTATTGAACCATCAGGGGAACACACTCTCCTCACTTATACTGTTCACCTGGTAACATGTCCCGTGTATTTTAAACAATGATGGGAAAACACTCTCCTCACTTATACTCGTCACCTTGTAACATGTCCCACGTATATTAAGCAATCAGGGGAACAGGCTCTCTTCACTTATACTGTTCACCTGGTAACATGTCCCATGTATATTAAACCATCAGGGGAAAGCCTTCTCCTCACTTCTGCTGTTCACCTGGTAACATGTCCCGTGTATATTATACCATCATGGGAACACACTCTCTTCACATATACTGTTCACCTGGTAACATGTCCCGTGTATATTAGACCATCAGGGGAACACACTCTCCTCACTTATACTGTTCACCTGGTAACATGTCCTGAGAGTATTAAACAATCAGGGGAACACACTCTCCTGACTTTTACTTTTCACCTGGTAACATGTCCCGTGCATATTAAACCATCAGTGGAACACATTCTCCTCACTTATACTTTTCACCTGGTAACATGTCCCGTGTATATTAAACCATCAAGGGAACACACTCTCTTCACATATACTGTTCACCTGGTAACATGTCCCGTGTGTATTAAACAATCAGTGGAACACACTCTCCTCACTTCTACTGTTCACGTGGTAACATGTCCCGTGTATATTAAACCGTCAGGGGAACACATTCTCCTCACTGATACTGTTCTCCTGGTAACATGTCCCGTGCATATTAAACCATCAGGGGAATACATTCTCCTCACTTCTACTGTTCACCTGCTAACATGTCCCGTGTATATTAAACCATCAGGGGAACACACTCTCCTCACTTATACTGTTCACCTGGTAACATGTCCCGTGTATATTAAACCATCAGGGGAAAGCCTTCTCCTCACTTATGCTGTTCAGCTGGTAACATGTCCCGTGTATATTATACCATCAGGGGAACACACTCTCCTCACTTATACTGTTCACCTGGTAACATGTCCCGTGTATATTAAACCATCAGGGGAAAGCCTTCTCCTCACTTATGCTGTTCAGCTGGTAACATGTCCCGTGTATATTATACCATCAGGGGAACACACTCTCCTCACTTATACAGTTCACCTGGTAACATGTCCCGTGTATATTAAACCATCAGGGGAACACACTCTCCTCACTTATACTGTTCACCTGGTAACATGTCCCGTGTATATTGAACCATCAGGGGAATACACTCTCCTCACTTATACTGTTCACCTGGTAACATGTCCCGTGTATATTAACCCATCAGTGGAACACATTCTCCTCACTTATACTGTTCACCTGGTAACATGTCCCTTGTATATTAAACCATCAGGGGAAAGCCCTCTCCTCACTTATACTGTTCAGCTGGTAACATGTCCCGTGTATATTATACCATCAGGGGAACACACTCTCCTCACTTATACTGTTCAGCTGGTAACATGTCCCGTGGATATTCAACCATCAGGGGAACACACTCTCTTCACTTATACTGTTCAGCTGGTAGCATGTCCCGTGTATATTAAACAATCAGGCAACACACTCTCCTCACTTATACTGTTCACCTGGTAACATGTCCCGTGTATATTATACCATCAGGGGAACACACTCTCCTCACTTATACTGTTCAGCTGGTAACATGTCCCGTGTATATTATACCATCAGGGGAACACACTCTCCTCACTTATACTTTTCACCTGGTAACATGTCCCGTGTATATTGAACCATCAGGGGAACACATTCTCCTCACTTATACTGTTCAGCTGGTAACATGTCCCGTGTATATTATACCATCAGGGGAACACACTGTCCTCACTTATACTGTTCACCTGGTAACATGTCCCGTGTATATTAAACCATCAGGGGAACACAATCTCCTCACTTATACTGTTCACCTGGTAACATGTCCCTTGAATATTAAACCATCAGGGGAAAGCCCTCTCCTCACTTATACTGTTCAACTGGTAACATGTCCCTTGTATATTAAACCATCAGGGGAAAGCCCTCTCCTCACTTATACTGTTCACCTGGTAACATGTCCCTTGAATATTAAACCATCAGGGGAAAGCCCTCTCCTCACTTATACTATTCAGCTGGTAACATGTCCCGTGTATATTATACCATCTGGGGAACACACTGTCCTCACTTATACTGTTCAGCTGGCAACATGTCCCATGTACATTATACCATCAGGGGAACACACTGTCCTCACTTATACTGTTCACCTGGTAACATGTCCCGTGTATATTAAAACATCAGGGGAACTCACTCTCCTCACTTCTACTGTTCACCTGGTATCATATCCTTTGTGTATTAAACCATCAGGGGAAGACACTCTCCTCCCTTTTCTGTTCACCTGGTAACATGTCCCGTGTGTATTAAACCATCAGGGGAACTCAATGTCCTCACTTATCCTGTTCACCTGGCAACATGTCCCGTGTATATTAAACCATCAGTGGAACACATTCTCCTCACTTATACTGTTCATCAGATAACATGTCCCGTGTATATTAAACTATCAGGGGAACACACTCTCCTCACTTATACTGTTCACCTGGTAACATGTCCCGTGTATATTAAACCATCAGTGGAACACATTCTCCTCACTTATACTGTTCACCTGGTAACATGTCCCTTGTATATTAAACCTTCAGGGGAATGCCCTCTCCTCACTTATACTGTTCAGCTGGTAACATGTCCCGTGTATATTAAACCATCAGGGCAACACACTCTCCTCATTTATACTGTTCACCTGGTAACATGTCCCATGTATATTAAACCATCAGGGCAACACACTCTCCTCATTTATACTGTTCACCTGGTAACATGTCCCATGTATATTAAACCATCAGGGGAAAGCCTTCTCCTCACTTATACTGTTCACCTGGTAACATGTCCCGTGTATATTAAACAATCAGGGGAACACACTCTCCTCACTTATACTGCTCACCTGTTAACATGTCCAGTGAGTATTAAACAATCAGGTGAACACACTCTCCTGACTTATACTTTTCACCTGGTGACACGTCCCGTGTATATTAAACCATCAGGGGAACACACTCTCTTCACATATACTGTTCACCTGGTAACATGTCCCGTGTGTATTAAACAATCAGTGGAACACACTCTCCTCACTTCTACTCTTCACCTGGTGACACGTCCCGTGCGTGTTAAACAATCAGGGGAACACACTCTCCTCACTTATACTTTTCACCTGGTAACATGTCCCGTGTATATTAAACCATCAGGGCAACACACTCTCCTCACTTATACTGTTCACCTGGTAACATGTCACGTGTATATTAAACCATCTGGGGAACACACTCTCCTCACTTATACTGTTCACCTGGTAACATGTCCCGTTTATATTTAACAATCAGGGGAACACACTCTCCTCACTTATACTGTTCACCTGGTAACATGTCCCGTGTATATTAAACCGTCAGGGGAACGCATTCTGCTCACTGATACTGTTCACCTGGTAACATGTCCCGTGCATATTAAACCATCAGGGGAATACATTCTCCTCACTTATACTGTTCACCTGCTAACATGTCCTGTGTGTATTATACCATCAGGGGAACTCAATGTCCTCACTTATTCTGTTCACCTGGTAACATGTCCCGTGTATATTAAACCATCAGGGGAATACATTCTCCTCACTTATACTGTTCATCCGGTAACATGTTCTGTGTAAATTAAACCATCAGGGGAATACAGTATCCTCACTTATACTGTTCACCTGGTAACATGTCCCGTTTATATTAAACCATCAGTGGAACACATTCTCCTCACTTATACAATTCACCTGGTAACATGTCCCGTGTATATTATACCATCAGGGGAACACACTCTCCTCACTTATACTGTTCACCTCGTAACATATCCCGTGTATATTAAACCATCAGGGAAAAGCCTTCTGCTCACTTATGCTGTTCAGCTGGTGACATGTCCCGTGTATATTATACCATCAGGGGAACACACTCTCCTCACTTATACTGTTCACCTGGTAACATGTCCCGTTTATATTGAACCATCAGGGGAATACAGTATCCTCACTTATATAGTTCACCTGGTAAAATGTCCCGTGTATATTAAACCATCAGTGGAACACATTCTCCTCACTTTAACTGTTCACCTGGTAACATGTCCCTTGTATATTAAACCATCAGGGGAACACACTGTCCTCACTTATACTGTTCACCTGGTAACATGTCCCGTGTATATTAAAACATCAGGGGAACTCACTCTCCTCACTTCTACTGTTGACCTGGTATCATGTCCTGTGTGTATTAAACCAACAGGGGAACACACTCTCCTCCCTTTTCTGTTCACCTGGTAACATGTCCCGTGTGTATTAAACCATCAGGGGAACTCAATGTCCTCACTTCTACTGTTCACCTGGTAACATGTCCCGTGTATATTAAACCATCAGGGGAACACACTCTCCTCACTTATACTGTTCATCTGGTAACATGTCCCGTTTATATTAAACCATCAGTGGAACACATTCCCCTCACTTATACAATTCACCTGGTAACATGTCCCGTGTATATTAAACCATCAGTGGAACACATTCACCTCACTTATACTGTTCACCTCGTAACATGTCCCTTGTATATTAAAACATCAGGGGAATACATTCTCCTCACTTATACTGTTCACCAGATAACATGTCCCGTGTATATTGAACCATCAGGGGAATACAGTCTCCTCACTTATACTGTTCACCTGGTAACATGTCCCGTGTATATTAAACCATCAGGGGAACACACTCTCCTCACTTATACTGTTCACCTGGTAACATGTCCCATGTATATTAAATCATCAGGGGAACACACTCTCCTCACTTATACTGTTCACCTGGTAACATGTCCCGTGTATATTAAACCATCAGTGGAACACATTCACCTCACTTATACTGTTCACCTCGTAACATGTCCCTTGTATATTAAACCATCAGGGGAAAGCCCTCTCCTCACTTACACTGTTCAGCTGGTAACATGTCCCGTGTATATTATACCATCAGGGGAACACACTGTCGTCACTTATACTGTTCACCTGGTAACATATCCCGTGTATATTAAAACATCAGGGGAAAGCACTCTCCTCACTTACACTGTTCACCTGGTAACATGTCCCGTGTCTATTAAACCATCAGGGGAACTCACTCTCCTCACTTCTACTGTTCAACTGCGATCATGTCCTGTGTATATTAAACCATCAGGGGAACACACTCTCTTCACATATACTGTTCACCTGGTAACATGTCCCGTGCATATTAGACCATCAGGGGAACACACTCACCTCACTTCTACTCTTCACCTGGTGACACGTCCCGTGCGTGTTAAACCATCAGGGGAACACACTCTCCTCACTTATACTGTTCTCCTGGTAACATGTCCTGTGAGTATGAAACAATCAGGGGAACACATTCAACTCACTTATACTGCTCACCTGTTAACATGTCCTGTGTATATTAAACCATCAGGGGAACACACTCTCCTCACTTATACTGTTCACCTGGTAACATGTCCTGTGTATATTAAACCATCAGGGGAAAACACTCTCCTCACTTATACTGCTCACCTGTTAACATGTCCCGTGAGTATTAAACCATCAGGCGAACACACTCTCTTCACATATACTTTTCACCTGGTAACATGTCCTGTGTATATTAAACCATCAGGGGAACACATTCTCCTCACTTATACTGTTCACCTGGTAACATGTCCGTGTATATTAAACCATCAGGGCAACACACTCTCCTCACTTATACTGTTCACCTGGTAACATGTCACGTGTCTATTAAACCATCTGGGGAACACTCTCTCCTCACTTATACTGTTCACCTGGTAACATGTCCCGTTTATATTGAACCATCAGGGGAATACAGTATCCTCACTTATACAGTTCACCTGGTAAAATGTCCCGTGTATATTAAACCATCAGTGGAACACATTCTCCTCACTTTAACTGTTCACCTGGTAACATGTCCCTTGTATATTAAACCATCAGGGGAAAGCCCTCTCCTCACTTATACAGTTCAGCTGGTAACATGTCCCGTGTACATTATACCATCAGGGGAACACACTCTCCTCACTTATACTGTTCACCTGGTAACATGTCCCGTGTATATTAAACCATCAGGGGAAAGCCTTCTCCTCACTTATGCTGTTCAGCTGGTAACATGTCCCGTGTATATTATACCATCAGGGGAACACACTCTCCTCACTTATACTGTTCACCTGGTAACATGTCCCGTGTATATTAAACCATCAGGGGAAAGCCTTCTCCTCACTTATGCTGTTCAGCTGGTAACATGTCCCGTGTATATTATACCATCAGGGGAACACACTCTCCTCACTTATACTGTTCACCTGGTAACATGTCCCGTGTATATTAAACCATCAGGGGAACACACTCTCCTCACTTATACTGTTCACCTGGTAACATGTCCCGTGTATATTGAACCATCAGGGGAATACACTCAACTCACTTATACTGTTCACCTGGTAACATGTCCCGTGTATATTAAACCATCAGTGGAACACATTCTCCTCACTTATACTGTTCACCTGGTAACATGTCCCTTGTATATTAAACCATCAGGGGAAAGCCCTCTCCTCACTTATACAGTTCAGCTGGTAACATGTCCCGTGTACATTATACCATCAGGGGAACACACTGTCCTCACTTATACTGTTCACCTGGTAACATGTCCCGTGTATATTAAACCATCAGGGGAACTCACTCTCCTCACTTCTACTGTTGAGCTGGTATCATGTCCTGTGTGTATTAAACCATCAGGGGAACACACTCTCCTCCCTTTTCTGTTCACCTCGTAACATGTCCCGTGTGTATTAAACCATCAGGGGAACTCAATGTCCTCACTTATACTGATCACCTGGTAACATGTCCCGTGTATATTAAACCATCAGGGGAACACACTCTCCTCACTTATACTGTTCATCTGGTAACATGTCCCGTTTATATTAAAACATCAGTGGAACACATTCCCCTCACTTATACAATTCACCTGGTAACATGTCCCGTGTATATTATACCATCAGTTGAACACACTGTCCTCACCTATTCTGTTCACCTGTTAACATGTCCCGTGTATATTAAAACATCAGGGGAATACATTCTCCTCACTTATACTGTTCACCAGATAACATGTCCCGTGTATATTGAACCATCAGGGGAATACAGTCTCCTCACTTATACTGTTCACCTGGTAACATGTCCCGTGTATATTAAACCATCAGGGGAACACACTCTCCTCACTTATACTGTTCACCTGGTAACATGTCCCATGTATATTAAACCATCAGGAGAACACACTCTCCTCACTTATACTGTTCACCTGGTAACATGTCCCGTGTATATTAAACCATCAGTGGAACACATTCACCTCACTTATACTGTTCACCTCGTAACATGTCCCTTGTATATTAAACCATCAGGGGAAAGCCCTCTCCTCACTTACACTGTTCAGCTGGTAACATGTCCCGTTTATATTATACCATCAGGGGAACACACTGTCGTCACTTTTACTGTTTACCTGGTAACATATCCGTGTATATTAAAACATCAGGGGAGAGCACTCTCCTCACTTACACTGTTCACCTGGTAACATGTCCCGTGTCTATTAAACCATCAGGGGAACTCACTCTCCTCACTTCTACTGTTCAACTGCGATCATGTCCTGTGTATATTAAACCATCAGGGGAACACACTCTCTTCACATATACTGTTCACCTGGTAACATGTCCCGTGCATATTAGACCATCAGGGGAACACACTCACCTCACTTCTACTCTTCACCTGGTGACACGTCCCGTGCGTGTTAAACCATCAGGGGAACACACTCTCCTCACTTATACTGTTCTCCTGGTAACATGTCCTGTGAGTATGAAACAATCAGGGGAACACATTCACCTCACTTATACTGCTCACCTGTTAACATGTCCTGTGTATATTAAACCATCAGGGGAACACACTCTCCTCACTTATACTGTTCACCTGGTAACATGTTCTGTGTATATTAAACCATCAGGGGAAAACACTCTCCTCACTTATACTGCTCACCTGTTAACATGTCCCGTGAGTATTAAACAATCAGGTGAACACACTCTCCTGACTTATACTTTTCACCTGGTAACATGTCCTGTGTATATTAAACCATCAGGGGAACACATTCTCCTCACTTATACTGTTCACCTGGTAACATGTCATGTGTATATTAAACCATCAGGGGAACACACTCTCCTCACTTATACTGTTCACCTGGTAACATGTCCCGTGTATATTAAACTATCAGGCGAACACACTCTCTTCACATATACTTTTCACCTGGTAACATGTCCTGTGTATATTAAACCATCAGGGGAACACATTCTCCTCACTTATACTGTTCACCTGGTAACATGTCCGTGTATATTAAACCATCAGGGCAACACACTCTCCTCACTTATACTGTTCACCTGGTAACATGTCACGTGTATATTAAACCATCTGGGGAACACTCTCTCCTCACTTATACTGTTCACCTGGTAACATGTCCCGTTTATATTGAACCATCAGGGGAATACAGTATCCTCACTTATACAGTTCACCTGGTAAAATGTCCCGTGTATATTAAACCATCAGTGGAACACATTCTCCTCACTTATACTGTTCACCTGGTAACATGTCCCTTGTATATTAAACCATCAGGGGAAAGCCCTCTCCTCACTTATACAGTTCAGCTGGTAACATGTCCCGTGTACATTATACCATCAGGGGAACACACTCTCCTCACTTATACTGTTCACCTGGTAACATGTCCCGTGTATATTAAACCATCAGGGGAAAGCCTTCTCCTCACTTATGCTGTTCAGCTGGTAACATGTCCCGTGTATATTATACCATCAGGGGAACACACTCTCCTCACTTATACTGTTCACCTGGTAACATGTCCCGTGTATATTGAACCATCAGGGGAATACACTCTCCTCACTTATACTGTTCACCTGGTAACATGTCGCGTGTATATTAAACCATCAGTGGAACACATTCTCCTCACTTATACTGTTCACCTGGTAACATGTCCCTTGTATATTAAACCATCAGGGGAAAGCCCTCTCCTCACTTATACTGTTCAGCTGGTAACATGTCCCGTGTATATTATACCATCAGGGGAACACACTCTCCTCACTTATACTGTTCATCTGGTAACATGTCCCGTTTATATTAAACCATCAGTGGAACACATTCCCCTCACTTATACAATTCACCTGGTAACATGTCCCGTGTATATTATACCATCAGTTGAACACACTGTCCTCACTTATTCTGTTCACCTGGTAACATGTCCCGTGTATATTAAAACATCAGGGGAATACATTCTCCTCACTTATACTGTTCACCAGATAACATGTCCCGTGTATATTGAACCATCAGGGGAATACAGTCTCCTCACTTATACTGTTCACCTGGTAACATGTCCCGTGTATATTAAACCATCAGGGGAACACACTCTCCTCACTTATACTGTTCACCTGGTAACATGTCCCATGTATATTAAACCATTAGGGGAACACACTCTCCTCACTTATACTGTTCACCTGGTAACATGTCCCGTGTATATTAAACCATCAGGGGAAAGCCCTCTCCTCACTTACACTGTTCAGCTGGTAACATGTCCCGTGTATATTAGACCATCAGGGGAACACACTCACCTCACTTCTACTCTTCACCTGGTGACACGTCCCGTGCGTGTTAAACCATCAGGGGAACACACTCTCCTCACTTATACTGTTCTCCTGGTTACATGTCCTGTGAGTATGAAACAATCAGGGGAACACATTCACCTCACTTATACTGCTCACCTGTTAACATGTCCTGTGTATATTAAACCATCAGGGGAACACACTCTCCTCACTTATACTGTTCACCTGGTAACATGTCCTGTGTATATTAAACCATCAGGGGAAAACACTCTCCTCACTTATACTGCTCACCTGTTAACATGTCCCGTGAGTATTAAACAATCAGGTGAACACACTCTCCTGACTTATACTTTTCACCTGGTAACATGTCCTGTGTATATTAAACCATCAGGGGAACACATTCTCCTCACTTATACTGTTCACCTGGTAACATGTCATGTGTATATTAAACCATCAGGGGAACACACTCTCCTCACTTATACTGTTCACCTGGTAACATGTCCCGTGTATATTAAACCATCAGGCGAACACACTCTCTTCACATATACTTTTCACCTGGTAACATGTCCTGTGTATATTAAACCATCAGGGGAACACATTCTCCTCACTTATACTGTTCACCTGGTAACATGTCCGTGTATATTAAACCATCAGGGCAACACACTCTCCTCACTTATACTGTTCACCTGGTAACATGTCACGTGTATATTAAACCATCTGGGGAACACTCTCTCCTCACTTATACTGTTCACCTGGTAACATGTCCCGTTTATATTGAACCATCAGGGGAATACAGTATCCTCACTTATACAGTTCACCTGGTAAAATGTCCCGTGTATATTAAACCATCAGTGGAACACATTCTCCTCACTTTAACTGTTCACCTGGTAACATGTCCCTTGTATATTAAACCATCAGGGGAAAGCCCTCTCCTCACTTAGACAGTTCAGCTGGTAACATGTCCCGTGTACATTATACCATCAGGGGAACACACTCTCCTCACTTATACTGTTCACCTGGTAACATGTCCCGTGTATATTAAACCATCAGGGGAAAGCCCTCTCCTCACTTACACTGTTCAGCTGGTAACATGTCCCGTTTATATTATACCATCAGGGGAACACATTGTCGTCACTTATACTGTTCACCTGGTAACATATCCGTGTATATTAAAACATCAGGGTAAAGCACTCTCCTCACTTACACTGTTCACCTGGTAACATGTCCCGTGTCTATTAAACCATCAGGGGAACTCACTCTCCTCACTTCTACTGTTCAACTGCGATCATGTCCTGTGTATATTAAACCATCAGGGGAACACACTCTCTTCACATATACTGTTCACCTGGTAACATGTCCCGTGCATATTAGACCATCAGGGGAACACACTCACCTCACTTCTACTCTTCACCTGGTGACACGTCCCGTGCGTGTTAAACCATCAGGGGAACACACTCTCCTCACTTATACTGTTCTCCTCGTAACATGTCCTGTGAGTATGAAACAATCAGGGGAACACATTCACCTCACTTATACTGCTCACCTGTTAACATGTCCTGTGTATATTAAACCATCAGGGGAACACACTCTCCTCACTTATACTGTTCACCTGGTAACATGTCCTGTGTATATTAAACCATCAGGGGAAAACACTCTCCTCACTTATACTGCTCACCTGTTAACATGTCCCGTGAGTATTAAACAATCAGGTGAACACACTCTCCTGACTTATACTTTTCACCTGGTAACATGTCCTGTGTATATTAAACCATCAGGGGAACACATTCTCCTCACTTATACTGTTCACCTGGTAACATGTCATGTGTATATTAAACCATCAGGGGAGCACACTCTCCTCACTTATACTGTTCACCTGGTAACATGTCCCGTGTATATTAAACTATCAGGCGAACACACTCTCTTCACATATACTTTTCACCTGGTAACATGTCCTGTGTATATTAAACCATCAGGGGAACACATTCTCCTCACTTATACTGTTCACCTGGTAACATGTCCGTGTATATTAAACCATCAGGGCAACACACTCTCCTCACTTATACTGTTCACCTGGTAACATGTCACGTGTATATTAAACCATCTGGGGAACACTCTCTCCTCACTTATACTGTTCACCTGGTAACATGTCCCGTTTATATTGAACCATCAGGGGAATACAGTATCCTCACTTATACAGTTCACCTGGTAAAATGTCCCGTGTATATTAAACCATCAGTGGAACACATTCTCCTCACTTATACTGTTCACCTGGTAACATGTCCCTTGTATATTAAACCATCAGGGGAAAGCCCTCTCCTCACTTATACAGTTCAGCTGGTAACATGTCCCGTGTACATTATACCATCAGGGGAACACACTCTCCTCACTTATACTGTTCACCTGGTAACATGTCCCGTGTATATTAAACCATCAGGGGAAAGCCTTCTCCTCACTTATGCTGTTCAGCTGGTAACATGTCCCGTGTATATTATACCATCAGGGGAACACACTCTCCTCACTTATACTGTTCACCTGGTAACATGTCCCGTGTATATTGAACCATCAGGGGAATACACTCTCCTCACTTATACTGTTCACCTGGTAACATGTCCCGTGTATATTAAACCATCAGTGGAACACATTCTCCTCACTTATACTGTTCACCTGGTAACATGTCCCTTGTATATTAAACCATCAGGGGAAAGCCCTCTCCTCACTTATACTGTTCAGCTGGTAACATGTCCCGTGTATATTATACCATCAGGGGAACACACTCTCCTCACTTATACTGTTCATCTGGTAACATGTCCCGTTTATATTAAACCATCAGTGGAACACATTCCCCTCACTTATACAATTCACCTGGTAACATGTCCCGTGTATATTATACCATCAGTTGAACACACTGTCATCACTTATTCTGTTCACCTGGTAACATGTCCCGTGTATATTAAAACATCAGGGGAATACATTCTCCTCACTTATACTGTTCACCAGATAACATGTCCCGTGTATATTGAACCATCAGGGGAACACACTCTCCTCACTTATACTGTTCACCTGGTAACATGTCCCGTGAGTATTAAACAATCAGGGGAACACACTCTCCTCACTTATACTGTTCACCTGGTAACATGTCCCGTGCGTGTTAAACCATCAGAGGAACACACTCTCCTCACTTATACTGTTCACCTGGTAACATGTCCCCTGTATATTAAACCATCAGGGGAACACACTCTCCTCACTTATACTGTTCACCTGGTAACATGTACCTTGTATATTAAACCATCAGGGGAACACACTCTCCTCAATTATACATTTCACTTGGTGACATGTCCTCTGTATATTAAACCATCAGGGGAACACATCTCCTCAATTATACATTTCACTTGGTGACATGTACTGTGTATATTAAACCATCAGGGGAACACACTCTCCTCAATTATACTGTTCACCTGGTAACATGTCCCCTGTGCATTAAACAATCAGGGGAACCCACTCTCCTCACTTATACTGTTCACCTGGTAACATGTCCCGTGTATATTAAACCATCAGGGGAACACACTCTCCTCACTTATACTGTTCACCTGGTAACATGGACCTTGTATATAAAACCATCAGGGGAACACACTCTCCTCAATTATACATTTCACTTGGTGACATGTCCTGTGTAGATTAAACCATCAGGGGAACACATCTCCTCAATTATACATTTCACTTGGTGACATGTCCTGTGTATATTAAACCATCAGGGGAACACACTCTCCTCACTTATACTGTTCACCAGGTGACATGTCCCGTGCGTGTTAAACCATCAGGGGAACACACTCTACTCACATATACTATTCACCTGGTAACATGTCCCGTGTGTATTGAACATTCAGGAGAACACACTCTCCTCACTTATACTGTTCACCTGGTAACATGTCCCGGGTACATTAAACATTCAGGAGAACACACTCTCCTCACTTATACTGTTCACCAGGTGACATGTACCGCGTGTATTAAACCATCAGGGGAACACACTCTCCTCACTTATACTGTTCACCAGGTGACATGTCACGTGTGTATTTAACCATCAGGGGAACACACTCTCCTCACTTATACTGTTCACCTGGCAACATGTCCCGTGAGTATTAAACAATCAGGGGAACACACTCTCCTCACTTATACTGTTCACCTGGTGACATGTCCCGTGCGTGTTAAACCATCAGGGGAACACACTCTCCTCACTTATACTCTTCACCTGGTGACATGTCCCGTGCGTGTGAAACCATCAGGGGAACACACTCTCCTCACTTATACTGTTCACCTGGCAACATGTCCCGTGAGTATTAAACAATCAGGGGAACACACTCTCCTCACTTATACTGTTGACCTGGTGACATGTCCCGTGTATATTAAACCATCAGCGGAACACACTCTCCTCACTTATACTGTTCACCTGGTAACATGTCCCGAGCGTGTTAAACCATCAGGGGAACACACTCTCCTCACTTATACTGTTCACCTGGTAACATGTCCTGTGTATATTAATCCATCAGGGGAACACATTCTCCTCAATTATACTGTTCACCTGGTAACATGCCCTGTGTGTATTAAACCATCAGGGGAACACACTCTCCTCACTTATACTTTTCACCTGGTAACATGTCCCGTGTGCATTAAACCAGCAGGGGAACACACTCTCCTCACTTATGCTGTTCACCTGCTGACATGTCCCGTCAGTATTAAACAATCAGGGGAACTCACTCTCCTCACTTATACTCTTCACCAGGTAACATGTCCAGTGCGTGTTAAACCATCAGGGGAACACACTCTCCTCACTTATACTGTTCAGCTGGTAACATGTCCCGTGAGTATTAAACAATCAGGGGAACACACTCCCCTCACTTATACTGTTCACCTGGTAATATGTCCTGTGTGTATTAAACAAACAGGGGAACACACTCTCCTCACTTATACTGTTCTGCTGGTAACATGTCCCGTGAGTATTAAACAATCAGGGGAACACACTCTCCTCACTTATACTGTTCACCTGGTATAATGTCCCGTGCGTGTTAAACCATCAGGGGAACACACTCTCCTCACTTATACTGTTCACCTGGCAACATGTCCCGTGAGTATTAAACAATCAGGGGAACACACTCTCCTCACTTATACTGTTCACCTGGTGACATGTACCTTGTATATTAAACCATCAGGGGAACACACTCTCCGCACTTATACTGTTCACCTGGTAACATGTCCCCTGTATATTAAACCATCAGGGGAACACAATCTCCTCACTTATACTGTTCACCTGGTAACATGTACCTTGTATATTAAACCATCAGGGGAACACACTCTCCTCAATTATACATTTCACTTGGTGACATGTCCTGTGTATATTAAACCATCAGGGGAACACATCTCCTCAATTATACATTTCACTTGGTGACATGTCCTGTGTATATTAAACCATCAGGGGAACACACTCTCCTCACTTATACTGTTCACCAGGTGACATGTCCCGTGCGTGTTAAACCATCAGGGGAACACACTCTACTCACATATACTATTCACCTGGTAACATGTCCCGTGTGTATTGAACATTCAGGAGAACACACTCTCCTCACTTATACTGTTCACCTGGTAACATGTCCCGCGTACATTAAACCATCAGGGCAACACACTCTCCTCACTTATACTGTTCACCAGGTGACATGTACCGTGTGTATTAAACCATCAGGGGAACACACTCTCCTCACTTATACTGTTCACCAGGTGACATGTCCCCTGTGTATTAAACCATCAGGGGAACACACTCTCCTCACTTATACTGTTCACCTGGCAACATGTCCCGTGAGTATTAAACAATCAGGGGAACACACTCTCCTCACTTATACTGTTCACCTGGTGACATGTCCCGTGCGTGTTAAACCATCAGGGGAACACACTCTCCTCACTTATACTCTTCACCTGGTGACATGTCCCGTGTGTATTAAACCATCAGGGGAACACACTCTCCTCACTTATACTGTTCACCTGGCAACATGTCCCGTGAGTATTAAACAATCAGGGGAACACAGTCCCTCACTTATACTGCTGACCTGGTGACATGTCCCGTCAGTATTAAACAATCAGTAGAACTCACACTCCTCACTTATACTGTTCACCTGGTAACATGTCCCGTGTATATTAAACCATCAGCGGAACACACTCTCCTCACTTATACTGTTCACCTGGTAACATGTCCCGTGCGTGTTAAACCATCAGGGGAACACACTCTCCTCACATATACTGTTCACCTGGTAACATGTCCAGTGAGTATTAAACAATCAGGGGAACACTCTCTCCTCACTTATACTGTTCACCTGGTAACATGTCCGGTGTATATTAAACCATCAGGGGAACACATTCTCCTCACTTATACTGTTCACCTGGTAACATGCCCTGTGTGTATTAAACCATCAGTGGAACACACTCTCCTCACTTATACTGTTCACCTGGTAACATGTCCCGTGAATATTAAACCATCAGGGGAAAGCACTCTCCTCACTTATACTGTTCACCTGTTAACATGTCCCGTGTATATTAAACCATCAGGGGAACACACTTTCCTCAGTTATACTGTTCACCTGCTGACATGTCCCGTCAGTATTAAACAATCAGGGGAACTCACTCTCCTCACTTATACTCTTCACCTGGTAACATGTCCCGTGCGTGTGAAACCATCAGGGGAACACACTCTCCTCACTTATACTGTTCAGCTGGTGACATGTCCCGTGAGTATTAAACAATCAGGGGAACACACTCTCCTCACTTATACTGTTCACCTGGTAATATGTCCTGTGTGTATTAAACAATCAGGGGAACACACTCTCCTCACTTATACTGTTCACCTGGTATAATGTCCCGTGCGTGTTAAACCATCAGGGGAACACACTCTCCTCACTTATACTGTTCACCTGGCAGCATGTCCCGTGAGTATTAAACAATCAGGGGAACACACTCTCCTCACTTATACTGTTCACCTGGTGACATGTACCTTGTATATTAAACCATCAGGGGAACACACTCTCCTCACTTATACTGTTCACCTGTTAACATGTCCCCTGTATATTAAACCATCAGGGGAACACACTCTCCTCACTTATACTGTTCACCTGGTAACATGTACCTTGTATATTAAACCATCAGGGGAACACACTCTCCTCAATTATACATTTCACTTGGTGACATGTCCTGTGTATATTAAACCATCAGGGGAACACATCTCCTCAATTATACATTTCACTTGGTGACACGTCCTGTGTATATTAAACCATCAGGGGAACACACTCTCCTCAATTATACTGTTCAACTGGTAACATGTCCCCTGTATATTAAACCATCAGGGGAACACACTCTCCTCACTTATACTGTACACCTGTTAACATGTACGTTGTATATTAAACCGTCAGGGGAAGACACTCTCCTCACTGATACTGTTCACCAGGTGACAAGTCCCGTGTACATTAAACCATCAGGGGAACACACTCTCCTCACTTATACTGTTCACCAGGTGACATGTCCCGTGTGTATTAAACAGTCAGGGGAACACACTCTCCTCACTTATACTGTTCACCTGGCAACATGTCCCGTGAGTATTAAACAATCAGGGGAACACACTCTCCTCACTTATACTGTTCACCTGGTAACATGTCCCGTGCGTGTTAAACCATCAGGGGAACACACTCTCCTCACTTATACTCTTCACCTGGTGACATGTCCCGTGCGTGTTAAACCATCAGGGGAACACACTCTCTCACTTATACTCTTCACCTGGTGACATGTCCCGGGTATATTAAACCATCAGCGGAACACACTCTCCTCACTTATACTGTTCACCTGATAACATGTCCCGTGCGTGTTAAACCATCAGGGGAACACACTCTCCTCACTTATACTGTTCAGCTGGTAACATGTCCTGTGTGTATTAAACCATCAGAGGAACACACTCTCCTCACTTATACTATTCACCTGGTAACATGTCCCGAGAATATTAAACCATCAGTGGAAAGCACTCTCCTCACTTATCCTGTTCACCTGGTAACATGTCCCGTGTGCATTAAACCATCAGGGGAACACACTCTCCTCACTTATACTGTTCACCTGGTAACATGTCCTGTGTGTATTAAGCCATCAGGGGAACACATTCTCCTCACTTATACTGTTCACCTGGTAACATGTCCTGTGTGTATTAAACCATCAGGGGAACACACTCTCCTCACTTATACTGTTCATGTGGTAACATGTCCCGTGTGTATTAAACCATCAGGGGAACACACTCTCCTCACATATACTGTTCACCTGGTAACATGTCCTGTGTATATTAAAACATCAGGGGAACACACTCTCCTCACTTATACTGTTCACCTGGTAACATGTCCCGTGAATATTAAACCATCAGTGGAAAGCACTCTCCTCACTTATACTGTTCACCTGGTAACATGCCCCGTGTGCATTAAACCATCAGGGGAACACACTCTCCTCACTTATACTGTTCACCTGGTGACATGTCCCGTCAGTATTAAACAATCAGGGGAAATCACTCTCCTCACTTATACTCTTCACCTGGTAACATGTCCCGTGTATATTAAACCATCAGGGGAACACACTCTCCTCACTTATACTGTTCAGCTGGTAACATGTCCCGTGAGTATTAAACAACCAGGGGAACACACTCTCCTCACTTATACTGTTCACCTGGTAATATGTCCCGTGTGTATTAAACAATCAGGGGAACAGACTCTCCTCACTTATACTGTTCACCTGGTAACATGTCCTGTGTTTATTAAACAATCAGGGGAACACACTCTCCTCACTTATACTGTTCACCTGGTATAATGTCCCGTGCGTGTTAAACCATCAGGGGAACACACTCTCCTCACTTATACTGTTCACTTGGTAACATGTCCCGTGCGTGTTAAACCATCAGGGGAACACACTCTCCTCACTTATACTGTTCACCTGGCAACATGTCCCGTGAGTATTAAACAATCAGGGGAACACACTCTCCTCACTTATCCTGTTCACCTGGTGACATGTCCCGTGTGTATTAAACAATCAGGGGAACTCACTCTCCTCACTTATACTGTTCACCTGGTAACATGCACCTTGTATATTAAACCATCAGGGGAACACACTCTCCTCACTTATACTGTTCACCTGGTAACATGTAACTTGTATATTAAACCATCAGGGGAACACACTCTCCTCACTTATACTGTTCACCTGGTAACATGTCCCCTGTATATTAAACCATCAGGGGAACACACTCTCCTCAATTATACTGTTCACCTGGTAACATGTCCCCTGTATATTAAACCATCAGGGCAACACACTCTCCTCACTTATACTGTTCACCTGGTAACATGTACCTTGTATATTAAACCATCAGGGGAACACACTCTCCTCACTTATTCTGTTCACCTGGTAACATGTCCCCTGTATATTAAACCATCAGGGGAACACACTCTCCTCACTTATGCTGTTCACCTGGTAACATGTCCCCTGTATATTAAACAATCAGGGGAACACACTCTCCTCACTTATACTGTTCACCTGGTAACATGAACCTTGCATATTAAACCATCAGGGGAACACACTCTCCTCAATTATACATTTCACTTGGTGACATGTCCTGTGTATATTAAACCATCAGGGGAACACACTCTCCTCAATTATACATTTCACTTGGTGACATGTCCTGTGTATATTAAACCATCAGGGGAACACACTCTCCTCAATTATACTGTTCACCTGGTAACATGTACCCTGTATATTAAACCATCAGGGGAACACACTCTCCTCACTTATACTGTTCACCTGGTAACATGTACCTTGTATATTAAACCATCAGGGGAACACACTCTCCTCAATTATACATTTCACTTGGTGACATGTGCTGTGTATATTAAACCATCAGGGGAACACACTCTCCTCACTTATACTGTTCACCAGGTGACATGTCCCGCGTGTATTGAACATTCAGGAGAACACACTCTCCTCACTTATACTGTTCACCTGGTAACATGTCCGTGTACATTAAACCATCAGGGGAACACACTCTCCTCACTTATACTGTTCACCTGGCAACATGTCCCGTGCGTGTTAAACCATCAGGGGAACACACTCTCCTCACTTATAATCTTCACCTGGTGACATGTCCCGTGCGTGTTAAACCATCAGGGGAACACACTCTCCTCACTTATACTCTTCACCTGGTGACATGTCCCGTCAGTATTAAACAATCAGGGGAACTCACTCCCCTCACTTATACTCTTCACCTGGTATAATGTCCCGTGCGTGTTAAACCATCAGGGGAACACACTCTACTCACTTATACTGTTCACCTGGTAACATGTCCCGTGCGTGTTAAACCATCAGGGGAACACACTCTCCTCACTTATACTGTTCACCTGGTGCCATGTCCCGGGTATCTTAAACAATCAAGGGAATACACTCTCCTCACTTACACTGTTCACCTGGTAACATGTCCCGTGTATATTAAACCATCAGGGGAACACACTCTCCTCACTTATACTGTTCACCTGGTAACATGACCCCTGTATATTAAACCATCAGGGGAACACACTCTCCTCAATTATACTGTTCACCTGGTAACATGTCCCCTGTATATTAAACCATCAGGGGAACACACTCTCCTCACTTATACTGTTCCCCTGGTAACATGTACCTTGTATATTAAACCATCAGGGGAACACAATCTCCTCACTTATACTGTTCACCTGGTAACATGTACCTTGTATATTAAACCATCAGGGGAACACACTCTCCTCACTTATGCTGTTCACCTGGTAACATGTCCGCTGTATATTAAACCATCAGGGGAACACACTCTCCTCACTTACACTGTTCACCTGGTAACATGTCCCGTGTGTATTGAACATTCAGGAGAACATACTCTCCTCACTTATACTGTTCACCTGGTAACATGTCCCGCACACATTAAACCATCAGGGCAACACACTCTCCTAACTTATACTGTTCACCAGGTGACATGTACCGTGTGTATTAAACCATCAGGGGAACACACTCTCCTCACTTATACTGTTCACCAGGTGACATGTCCCGTGTGTATTAAACCATCAGGGGAACACACTCTCCTCACTTATACTGTTCACCTGGCAACATGTCCCGTGAGTATTAAACAATCAGGGGAACACACTCTCCTCACTTATACTGTTCACCTGGTGACATGTCCCGTCAGTATTAAACAATCAGGGGAACTCACACTCCTCACTTATACTGCTCAACTGGTAACATGTCCCGTGTATATTAAACCATCAGCGGAACACACTCTCCTCAATTATACTGTTCACCTGGTAACATGACCCGTGCGTGTTAAACCATCAGGGGAACACACTCTCCTCACATATACTGTTCACCTGGTAACATGTCCCGTGAGTATTAAACAATCAGGGGAACACTGTCTCCTCACTTATACTGTTCACCTGGTAACATGTCCTGTGTATATTAAACCATCAGGGGAACACATTCTCCTCACTTATACTGTTCACCTGGTAACATGCCATGTGTGTATTAAACCATCAGGGGAACACACTCTCCTCACTTATACTGATCACCTGGTAACATGTCCCGTGAATATTAAACCATCAGGGGAAAGCACTCTCCTCACTTATACTGTTCACCTGGTAACATGTCCCGTGTGCATTAAACCATCAGGGGAACACACTCTCCTCACTTATACTGTTCACCTGCTGACATGTCCCGTCAGTATTAAACAATCAGGGGAACTCACTCTCCTCACTTATACTCTTCACCTGGTAACATGTCCCGTGCGTGTGAAACAATCAGGGGAACACACTCTCCTCACTTATACTGTTCAGCTGGTAACATGTCCCGTGAGTATTAAACAATCAGGGGAACACACTCTCCTCACTTATACTGTTCACCTGGTAATATGTCCTGTGTGTATTAAACAATCAGGGGAACACACTCTCCTCACTTATACTGTTCACCTGGTATAATGTCCCGTGCGTGTTAAACCATCAGGGGAACACACTCTCCTCACTTATACTGTTCACCTGGCAACATGTCCCGTGAGTATTAAACAATCAGGGGAACACACTCTCATCACTTATACTGTTCACCTGGTGACATGTACCTTGTATATTAAACCATCAGGGGAACACACTCTCCTCACTTATACTGTTCACCTGGTAACATGTCCCCTGTATATTAAACCATCAGGGGAACACACTCTCCTCACTTATACTGTTCACCTGGTAACATGTACCTTGTATATTAAACCATCAGGGGAACACACTCTCCTCAATTATACATTTCACTTGGTGACATGTCCTGTGTATACTAAAACATCAGGGCAACACATCTCCTCAATTATACATTTCACTTGGTGACACGTCCTGTGTAGATTAAACCATCAGGGGAACACACTCTCCTCAATTATACTGTTGAACTGGTAACATGTTCCCTGTATATTAAACCATCAGGGGAACACACTCTCCTCACTTATACTGTTCACCTGTTAACATGTACCTTGTATATTAAACCATCAGGGGAACACACTCTCCTCACTTATGCTGTTCACCAGGTGACAAGTCCCGTGTGTATTAAACCATCCGGGGAACACACTTTCCTCACTTATACTGTTCACCAGGTGACATGTCCCGTGTGTATTGAACATTCAGGAGAACACACTCTCCTCACTTATACTGTTCACCTGGTAACATGTCCCGTGTACATTAAACCATCAGGGGAACACACTCTCCTCACTTATACTGTTCACCAGGTGACATGTCCCGTGTGTATTAAACAATCACGGGAACACACTCTCCTCACTTATACTGTTCACCTGGTAACATGTCCCGTGCGTGTTAAACCATCAGGGGAACACACTCTCCTCACTTATACTCTTCACCTGGTGACATGTCCCGTGCGTGTTAAACCATAAGGGGAACACACTCTCCTCACTTATACTCTTCACCTGGTGACATGTCCCGGGTATATTAAACCATCAGCGGAACACACTCTCCTCACTTATACTGTTAACCTGGTAACATGTCCCGTGCGTGTTAAACCATCAGGGGAACACACTCTCCTCACTTATACTGTTCACCTGGCAACATGTCATGTGTGTATTAAACCATCAGAGGAACACACTCTCCTCACTTATACTATTCACCTGGTAACATGTCCCGTGATTATTAAACCATTAGGGGAAAGCACTCTCCTCACTTATCCTTTTCACCTGGTAACATGTCCCGTGTGCATTAAACAATCAGGGGAACACACTCTCCTCACTTATACTGTTCACCTGGTAACATGTCCTGTGTGTATTAAACCATCAGGGGAACACATTCTCCTCACTTATACTGTTCACCTGGTAACATATCCTGTGTGTATTAAACCATCAGGGGAACGCACTCTCCTCACTTATACTGTTCACCTGGTAACATGTCCCGTGAATATTAAACCATCAGTGGAAAGCACTCTCCACACTTACACTGTTCACCTGGTAACATGTCCCGTGTGCATTAAACCATCAGGGGAACACACTCTCCTCACTTATACTGTTCACCTGGTGACATGTCCCGTCAGTATTAAACAATCAGGGGAAATCACTCTCCTCACTTATACTCTTCACCTGGTAACATGTCCCGTGTATATTAAACCATCAGGGGAACACACTCTCCTCACTTATACTGTTCAGCTGGTAACATGTCCCGTGAGTATTAAATAATCAGGGGAACACACTCTCCTCACTTATACTGTTCACCTGGTAATATGTCCCGTGTGTATTAAACAATCAGGGGAACAGACTCTCCTCACTTATACTGTTCACCTGGTATAATGTCCCGTGCGTGTTAAACCATCAGGGGAACACACTCTCCTCACTTATACTGTTCACTTGGTAACATGTCCCGTGCGTGTTAAACCATCAGGGGAACACACTCTCCTCACTTATACTGTTCACCTGGCAACATGTCCCGTGAGTATTAAACAATCAGGGGAACACACTCTCCTCACTTATCCTGTTCACCTGGTGACATGTCCCGTGTGTATTAAACAATCAGGGGAACTCACTCTCCTCACTTATACTGTTCACCTGGTAACATGTACCTTGTATATTAAACCATCAGGGGAACACACTCTCCTCACTTATACTGTTCACCTGGTAACATGTAACTTGTATATTAAACCATCAGGGGAACACACTCTCCTCACTTATACTGTTCACCTGGTAACATGTCCCCTGTATATTAAACCATCAGGGGAACACACTCTCCTCAATTATACTGTTCACCTGGTAACATGTCCCCTGTATATTAAACCATCAGGGCAACACACTCTCCTCACTTATACTGTTCACCTGGTAACATGTACCTTGTATATTAAACCATCAGGGGAACACACTCTCCTCACTTATACTGTTCACCTGGTAACATGTCCCCTGTATATTAAACCATCAGGGGAACACACTCTCCTCACTTATGCTGTTCACCTGGTAACATGTCCCCTGTATATTAAACAATCAGGGGAACACACTCTCCTCACTTATACTGTTCACCTGGTAACATGAACCTTGTATATTAAACCATCAGGGGAACACACTCTCCTCAATTATACATTTCACTTGGTGACATGTCCTGTGTATATTAAACCATCAGGGGAACACACTCTCCTCAATTATACTGTTCACCTGGTAACATGTCCTGTGTATATTAAACCATCAGGGGAACACACTCTCCTCACTTATACTGTTCACCTGGTAACATGTACCTTGTATATTAAACCATCAGGGGAACACACTCTCCTCAATTATGCATTTCACTTGGTGACATGTGCTGTGTATATTAAACCATCAGGGGAACACACTCTCCTCACTTATACTGTTCACCAGGTGACATGTCCCGTGTGTATTAAACAAGCAGGGGAACACACTCTCCTCACTTATACTGTTCACCAGGTGACATGTCCCGTGTGTATTGAACATTCAGGAGAACACACTCTCCTCACTTATACTGTTCACCTGGTAACATGTCCGTGTACATTAAACCATCAGGGGAACACACTCTCCTCACTTATACTGTTCACCAGGTGACATGTACCGTGTGTATTAAACCATCAGGGGAACACACTCTCCTCACTTATACTGTTCACCAGGTGACATGTCCCGTGTGTATTAAATCATCAGGGGAACACACTCTCCTCACTTATACTGTTCACCTGGCAACATGTCCCGTGAGTATTAAACAATCAGGGGAACACACTCTCCTCACTTCTACTGTTCACCTCGTAACATGTCCTGTGTGTATTAAAACATCAGGGGAACACACTCTCCTCACTTATACTGTTCACCTGGTAACATGTCCCGTGAATATTAAACCATCAGGGGAAAGCACTCTCCTCACTTATACTGTTCACCTGGTAACATGTCCCGTGTGCATTTAAACATCAGGGGAACACACTCTCCTCACTTATACTGTTCACCTGGTGACATGTCCCGTCAGTATTAAACAATCAGGGGAACTCACACTCCTCACTTATACTCTTCACCTGGTATAATGTCCCGTGCGTGTTAAACCATCAGGGGAACACACTCTCCTCACTTATACCGTTCACCTGGCAACATGTTCCGTGTATATTAAACCATCAGGGGAACACACTCTCCTCACTTATACTGTTCTGCTGGTAACATGTCCCGTGCGTGTTAAACCATCAGGGGAACAGACTCTCCTCACTTATACTCTTCACCTGGTGACATGTCCCGTGCGTGTTAAACCATCAGGGGAACACACTCTCCTCACTTATACTCTTCACCTGGTGACATGTCCCGTCAGTATTAAACAATCAGGGGAACTCACTCCCCTCACTTATACTCTTCACCTGGTATAATGTCCCGTGCGTGTTAAACCATCAGGGGAACACACTCTCCTCACTTATACTGTTCACCTGGTAACATGTCCCGTGCGTGTTAAACCATCAGGGGAACACACTCTCCTCACTTATACTGTTCACCTGGTGCCATGTCCCGGGTATATTAAACAATCAAGGGAATACTCTCTCCTCACTTACACTGTTCACCTGGTAACATGTCCCGTGTATATTAAACCATCAGGGGAACACACTCTCCTCACTTATACTGTTCACCTGGTAACATGTCCCCTGTATATTAAACCATCAGGGGAACACACTCTCCTCAATTATACTGTTCACCTGGTAACATGTCCCCTGTATATTAAACCATCAGGGGAACACACTCTCCTCACTTATACTGTTCACCTGGTAACATGTACCTTGTATATTAAACCATCAGGGGAACACAATCTCCTCACTTATACTGTTCACCTGGTAACATGTACCTTGTATATTAAACCATCAGGGGAACACACTCTCCTCACTTATGCTGTTCACCTGGTAACATGAACCTTGTATATTAAACCATCAGGGGAACACACTCTCCTCAATTAAACATTTCACTTGGTGACATGTCCTGTGTATATTAAACCATCAGGGGAACACATCTCCTCAATTATACATTTCACTTGGTGACATGTCCTGTGTATATTAAACCATCAGGGAACACTTCTCCTCAATTATACTGTTCACCTGGTAACATGTCCCCTGTATGTTAAACCATCAGGGGAACACACTCTCCTCACTTATACTGTTCACCTGGTAACATGTACCTTGTATATTAAACCATCAGGGGAACACACTCTCCTCAATTATACATTTCACTTGGTGACATGTGCTATGTATATTAAACCATCAGGGGAACACACTCTCCTCACTTATACTGTTCACCAGGTGACATGTCCCGTTTGTATTAAACCATCAGGGGAACACACTCTCCTCACTTATACTGTTCACCAGGTGACATGTCCCGTGTGTATTGAACATTCAGGAGAACACACTCTCCTCACTTATACTGTTCACCTGGTAACATGTCCGTGTACATTAAACCATCAGGGGAAAACACTCTCCTCACCTATACTGTTCACCAGGTGACATGTGCCGTGTGTATTAAACAATCAGGGGAACACACTCTCCTCACTTATACTGTTCAGCTGGTAACATGTCCCGTGCGTGTTAAACCATCAGGGGAACACTCTCTGCTCACTTATACTCTTCACCTGGTGACATATCCCGTGCGTGTTAAACCATTAGGGGAACACACTCTCCTCACTTATACTCTTCACCTGGCAACATGTCCTGTGAAAATTAAACCATCAGGGGAACACCTTCTCCTCACTTATACTGTTCACCTGGTAACATGTCCTTTGTGTATTAAACCATCAGAGGAACACACTCTCCTCACTTATACTATTCACCTGGTAACATGTCCCGTGAATATTAAACCATCAGGGGAAAGCACTCTCCTCACTTATCCTGTTCACCTGGTAACATGTCCCGTGTGCATTAAACCATCAGGGGAACACACTCTCCTCACTTATACTGTTCACCTGGTGACATGTCCCGTGTATATTAAACCATCAGCGGAACACACTCTCCTCACTTATACTGTTCACCTGGCAACATGTCCCGTGAGTATCAAACAATCAGGGGAACACACTCTCCTCACTTATACTGTTGACCTGGTGACATGTCCCGTTTGTATTAAACAATCAGGGGAACTCACTCTCCTCTCTTATACTGTTCACCTAGTAACATGTCCCGTGTATATTAAACCATCAGCGGAACACACTCTCCTCACTTATGCTGTTCACCTGGTAAGATGTCCCGTGCGTGTTAAACCATCAGGGGAACACACTCTCCTCACATACACTGTTCACCTGGTAACATGTCCCGTGAGTATTAAACAATCAGGGGAACACACTCTCCTCACTTACACCGTTCACCTGGTAACATGTCCTGTGTATATTAAAGCTTCAGGGGAACACATTCTCCTCACTTCTACTGTTCACCTCGTAACATGTCCTGTGTGTATTAAAACATCAGGGGAACACACTCTCCTCACTTATACTGTTCACCTGGTAACATGTCCCGTGAATATTAAACCATCAGGGGAAAGCACTCTCCTCACTTATACTGTTCACCTGGCAACATGTCCCGTGTATATTAAACCATCAGGGGAACACACTCTCCTCACTTATACTGTTCACCTGGTAACATGTCCCGTGCGTGTTAAACCATCAGGGGAACACACTCTCCTCACTTATACTGTTCACCTGGTAACATGTCCCGTGCGTGTTAAACCATCAGGGGAACACACTCTCCTCACTTATACTGTTCACCTGGTGCCATGTCCCGGGTATATTAAACAATCAAGGGAATACACTCTCCTCACTTACACTGTTCACCTGGTAACATGTCCCGTGTATATTAAACCATCAGGGGAACACACTCTCCTCACTTATACTGTTCACCAGGTGACATGTCCCGTGTGTATTGAACATTCAGGAGAACACACTCTCCTCACTTATACTGTTCACCTGGTAACATGTCCCGTGTACATTAAACCATCAGGGGAACACACTCTCCTCACTTATACTGTTCACCTGGCAACATGTCCCGTGAGTATTAAACAATCAGGGGAACACACTCTCCTCACTTATACTGTTCACCTGGTAACATGTCCCGTGCGTGTTAAACCATCAGGGGAACACAATCTCCTCACTTATACTCTTCACCTGGTGACATGTCCCGTGCGTGTTAAACCATCAGGGGAACACACTCTCCTCACTTATACTCTTCACCTGGTGACATGTCCCGGATATATTAAACCATCAGCGGAACACACTCTCCTCACTTATACTGTTCACCTGGTAACATGTCCCGTGCGTGTTAAACCATCAGGGGAACACACTCTCCTCACTTATACTGTTCACCTGGCAACATGTCCCGTGAGTATTAAACAATCAGGGGAACACACTCTCCTCACTTATACTGTTCACCTGGCAACATGTCCTGTGAAAATTAAACCATCAGGGGAACACCTTCTCCTCACTTATACTGTTCACCTGGTAACATGTCCCGTGAATATTAAATCATCAGGGGAAAGCACTCTCCTCACTTATCCTGTTCACCTGGTAACATGTCCCGTGTGCATTAAACGATCAGGGGAACACACTCTGCTCACTTATACTGTTCACCTGGTGACATGTCCCGTGTATATTAAACCATCAGCGGAACACACTCTCCTCACTTATATTGTTCACCTGGCAACATGTCCCGTGAGTATTAAACAATCAGGGGAACACACTCTCCTGACTTATACTGTTGACCTGGTGACATGTCCCGTCAGTATTAAACAATCAGGGGAACTCACTCTCCTCACTTATACTCTTCACCTAGTAACATGTCCCGTGTATATTAAACCATCAGCGGAACACACTCTCCTCACATACACTGTTCACCTGGTAACATGTCCCGTGAGTATTAAACAATCAGGGGAACACACTCTCCTCACTTATACCGTTTACCTGGTAACATGTCCTGTGTATATTAAACATTCAGGGGAACACATTCTCCTCACTTGTACTGTTCACCTGGTGACATGTCCCGTCAGTATCAAACAATCAGGGGAACTCACTCTCCTCACTTATACTCTTCACCTGGTATAATGTCCCGTGCGTGTTAAACCATCAGGGGAACACACTCTCCCCACTTATACTGTTCACCTGGCAACATGTCCCGTGAGTATTAAACCATCAGGGGAAAGCACTCTCCTCACTTATACTGTTGACCTGGTGACATGTCCCGTCAGTATTAAACAATCAGGGGAACTCACTCTCCTCACTTATACTGTTCACCTGGTAACATGTCCCGTGTATATTAAACCATCAGCGGAACACACTCTCCGCACTTATACTGTTCACCTGGTAACATGACCCGTGCGTGTTAAACCATCAGGGGAACACACTCTCCTCACATAAACTGTTCACCTGGTAACATGTCCCGTGAGTATTAAACAATCAGGGGAACACACTCTCCTCACTTATACCGTTCACCTGGTAACATGTCCTGTGTATATTAAACCTTCAGGGGAACACATTCTCCTCACTTATACTGTTCACCTGGTAACATGTCCCGTGAATATTAAACCATCAGGGGAAAGCACTCTCCTCACTTATACTGTTCACCTGGTAACATGTCCCGTGTGCATTAAAACATCAGGGGAACACACTCTCCTCACTTATACTGTTCACCTGGTGACATGTCCCGTCAGTATTAAACAATCAGGGGAACTCACTCCCCTCACTTATACTCTTCACCTGGTATAATGTCCCGTGCGTGTTAAACCATCAGGGGAACACACTCTCCTCACTTATACTGTTCACCTGGTAACATGTCCCGTGCGTGTTAAACCATCAGGGGAACACACTCTCCTCACTTATACTGTTCACCTGGTGCCATGTCCCGGGTATATTAAACAATCAAGGGAATACACTCTCCTCACTTACACTGTTCACCTGGTAACATGTCCCCTGTATATTAAACCATCAGGGGAACACACTCTCCTCAATTATACTGTTCACCTGGTAACATGTCCCCTGTATATTAAACCATCAGGGCAACACACTCTCCTCACTTATACTGTTCACCTGGTAACATGTACCTTGTATATTAAACCATCAGGGGAACACACTCTCCTCACTTATACTGTTCACCTGGTAACATGTACCTTGTATATTAAACCATCAGGGGAACACACTCTCCTCAGTTATGCTGTTCACCTGGTAACATGTCCGCTGCATATTAAACCATCAGGGGAACACACTCTCCTCACTTATACTGTTCACCTGGTAACATGAACCTTGTATATTAAACCATCAGGGGAACACACTCTCCTCAATTAAACATTTCACTTGGTGACATGTCCTGTGTATATTAAACCATCAGGGGAACACATCTCCTCAATTATACATTTCACTTGGTGACATGTCCTGTGTATATTAAACCATCAGGGGAACACTTCTCCTCAATTATACTGTTCACCTGGTAACATGTCCCCTGTATGTTAAACCATCAGGGGAACACACTCTCCTCACTTATACTGTTCACCTGGTAACATGTACCTTGTATATTAAACCATCAGGGGAACACACTCTCCTCAATTATACATTTCACTTGGTGACATGTGCTGTGTATATTAAACCATCAGGGGAACACACTCTCCTCACTTATACTGTTCACCAGGTGACATGTCCCGTTTGTATTAAACCATCAGGGGAACACACTCTCCTCACTTATACTGTTCACCAGGTGACATGTCCCGTGTGTATTGAACATTCAGGAGAACACACTCTCCTCACTTATACTGTTCACCTGGTAACATGTCCGTGTACATTAAACCATCAGGGGAACACACTCTCCTCACTTATACTGTTCACCAGGTGACATGTCCCGTGTGTATTGAACATTCAGGAGAACACACTCTCCTCACTTATACTGTTCACCTGGTAACATGTCCGTGTGTATTAAACAATCAGGGGAACACACTCTCCTCACTTATACTGTTCAGCTGGTAACATGTCCCGTGCGTGTTAAACCATCAGGGGAACACACTCTCCTCACTTATACTCTTCACCTGGTGACATATCCCGTGCGTGTTAAACCATTAGGGGAACACACTCTCCTCACTTATACTCTTCACCTGGTGACATGTCCCGGGTATATTAAACAATCAGGGGAACACACTCTCCTCACTTATACTGTTCACCTGGTAACATGTCCCGTGCGTGTTAAAGCATCAGGGGAACACACTCTCCTCACTTATACTGTTCACCTGGCAACCTGTCCTGTGAAAATTAAACCATCAGGGGAACACCTTCTCCTCACTTATACTGTTCACCTGGTAACATGTCCTTTGTGTATTAAACCATCAGAGGAACACACTCTCCTCACTTATACTATTCACCTGGTAACATGTCCCGTGAATATTAAACCATCAGGGGAAAGCACTCTCCTCACTTATCCTGTTCACCTGGTAACATGCCCCGTGTGCATTAAACCATCAGGGGAACACACTCTCGTCACTTATACTGTTCACCTGGTGACATGTCCCGTGTATATTAAACCATCAGCGGAATACACTCTCCTCACTTATACTGTTCACCTGGCAACATGTCCCGTGAATATTAAACAATCAGGGGAACACAATCTCCTCACTTATACTGTTCACCTGGTGACATGTCCCGTCAGTATTAAACAATCAGGGGAACTCACTCTCCTCACTTATACTGTTCACCTGGTAACATGTCCCGTGTATATTAAACCATCAGCGGAACACACTCTCCTCACTTATACTGTTCACCTGGTAACATGTCCCGTGCGTGTTAAACCATCAGGGGAACACACTCTCCTCACATACACTGTTCCCCTGGTAACATGTCCCGTGAGTATTAAACAATCAGGGGAACACACTCTCCTCTCTTATACCGTTCACCTGGTAACATGTCCTGTGTATATTAAAGCTTCAGGGGAACACATTCTCCTCACTTGTACTGTTCACCTCGTAACATGTCCTGTGTGTATTAAAACATCAGGGGAACACACTCTCCTCACTTATACTGTTCACCTGGTAACATGTCCCGTGCGTGTTAAACCATCAGGGGAACACACTCTCCTCACATACACTGTTCACCTGGTAACATGTCCCGTGAGTATTAAACAATCAGGGGAACACACTCTCCTCACTTATACCGTTCACCTGGTAACATGTCCTGTGTATATTAAACCTTCAGGGGAACACATTCTCCTCACTTGTACTGTTCACCTGGTGACATGTCCCGTCAGTATTAAACAATCAGGGGAACTCACTCTCCTCACTTATACTCTTCACCTGGTATAATGTCCCGTGCGTGTTAAACCATCAGGGGAACACACTCTCCTCACTTATACTGTTCACCTGGCAACATGTCCCGTGAGTATTAAACCATCAGGGGAAAGCACTCTCCTCACTTATACTGTTGACCTGGTGACATGTCCCGTCAGTATTAAACAATCAGGGGAACTCACTCTCCTCACTTATACTGTTCACCTGGTAACATGTCCCGTGTATATTAAACCATCAGCGGAACACACTCTCCGCACTTATACTGTTCACCTGCTAACATGTCCCGTGCGTGTTAAACCATCAGGGGAACACACTCTCCTCACATACACTGTTCACCTGGTAACATGTCCCGTGAGTATTAAACAATCAGGGGAACACACTCTCCTCACTTATACCGTTCACCTGGTAACATGTCCTGTGTATATTAAACCTTCAGGGGAACACATTCTCCTCACTTATACTGTTCACCTGGTAACATGTCCCTTGAATATTAAACCATCAGGGGAAAGCACTCTCCTCACTTATACTGTTCACCTGGTAACATGTCCCGTGTGCATTAAAACATCAGGGGAACACACTCTCCTCACTTATACTGTTCACCTGGTGACATGTCCCGTCAGTATTAAACAATCAGGGGAACTCACTCCCCTCACTTATACTCTTCACCTGGTATAATGTCCCGTGCGTGTTAAACCATCAGGGGAACACACTCTCCTCACTTATACTGTTCACCTGGTAACATGTCCCGTGCGTGTTAAACCATCAGGGGAACACACTCTCCTCACTTATACTGTTCACCTGGTGCCATGTCCCGGGTATATTAAACAATCAAGGGAATACACTCTCCTCACTTACACTGTTCACCTGGTAACATGTCCCCTGTATATTAAACCATCAGGGGAACACACTCTCCTCAATTATACTGTTCACCTGGTAACATGTCCCCTGTATATTAAACCATCAGGGCAACACACTCTCCTCACTTATACTGTTCACCTGGTAACATGTACCTTGTATATTAAACCATCAGGGGAACACACTCTCCTCACTTATACTGTTCACCTGGTAACATGTACCTTGTATATTAAACCATCAGGGGAACACACTCTCCTCAGTTATGCTGTTCACCTGGTAACATGTCCGCTGTATATTAAACCATCAGGGGAACACACTCTCCTCACTTATACTGTTCACCTGGTAACATGAACCTTGTATATTAAACCATCAGGGGAACACACTCTCCTCAATTAAACATTTCACTTGGTGACATGTCCTGTGTATATTAAACCATCAGGGGAACACATCTCCTCAATTATACATTTCACTTGGTGACATGTCCTGTGTATATTAAACCATCAGGGGAACACTTCTCCTCAATTATACTGTTCACCTGGTAACATGTCCCCTGTATGTTAAACCATCAGGAGAACACACTCTCCTCACTTATACTGTTCACCTGGTAACATGTACCTTGTATATTAAACCATCAGGGGAACACACTCTCCTCAATTATACATTTCACTTGGTGACATGTGCTGTGTATATTAAACCATCAGGGGAACACACTCTCCTCACTTATACTGTTCACCAGGTGACATGTCCCGTTTGTATTAAACCATCAGGGGAACACACTCTCCTCACTTATACTGTTCACCAGGTGACATGTCCCGTGTGTATTGAACATTCAGGAGAACACACTCTCCTCACTTATACTGTTCACCTGGTAACATGTCCGTGTACATTAAACCATCAGGGGAACACACTCTCCTCACTTATACTGTTCAGCTGGTAACATGTCCCGTGCGTGTTAAACCATCAGGGGAACACACTCTCCTCACTTATACTCTTCACCTGGTGACATATCCCGTGCGTGTTAAACCATTAGGGGAACACACTCTCCTCACTTATACTCTTCACCTGGTGACATGTCCCGGGTATATTAAACAATCAGGGGAACACACTCTCCTCACTTATACTGTTCACCTGGTAACATGTCCCGTGCGTGTTAAACCATCAGGGGAACACACTCTCCTCACTTATACTGTTCACCTGGCAACATGTCCTGTGAAAATTAAACCATCAGGGGAACACCTTCTCCTCACTTATACTGTTCACCTGGTAACATGTCCTTTGTGTATTAAACCATCAGAGGAACACACTCTCCTCACTTATACTATTCACCTGGTAACATGTCCCGTGAATATTAAACCATCAGGGGAAAGCACTCTCCTCACTTATCCTGTTCACGTGGTAACATGTCCCGTGTGCATTAAACCATCAGGTGAACACACTCTCCTCACTTATACTGTTCACCTGGTGACATGTCCCGTGTATATTAAACCATCAGCGGAACACACTCTCCTCACTTATACTGTTCACCTGGCAACATGTCCCGTGAATATTAAACAATCAGGGGAACACACTCTCCTCACTTATACTGTTGACCTGGTGACATGTCCCGTCAGTATTAAACAATCAGGGGAACTCACTCTCCTCACTTATACTGTTCACCTGGTAACATGTCCCGTGTATATTAAACCATCAGCGGAACACACTCTCCTCACTTATACTGTTCACCTGGTAACATGTCCCGTGCGTGTTAAACCATCAGGGGAACACACTCTCCTCACATACACTGTTCCCCTGGTAACATGTCCCGTGAGTATAAAACAATCAGGGGAACACACTCTCCTCACTTATACCGTTCACCTGGTAACATGTCCTGTGTATATTAAAGCTTCAGGGGAACACATTCTCCTCACTTGTACTGTTCACCTCGTAACATGTCCTGTGTGTATTAAAACATCAGGGGAACACACTCTCCTCACTTATACTGTTCACCTGGTAACATGTCCCGTGCGTGTTAAACCATCAGGGGAACACACTCTCCTCACATACACTGTTCACCTGGTAACATGTCCCGTGAGTATTAAACAATCAGGGGAACACACTCTCCTCACTTATACCGTTCACCTGGTAACATGTCCTGTGTATATTAAACCTTCAGGGGAACACATTCTCCTCACTTGTACTGTTCACCTGGTGACATGTCCCGTCAGTATTAAACAATCAGGGGAACTCACTCTCCTCACTTATACTCTTCACCTGGTATAATGTCCCGTGCGTGTTAAACCATCAGGGGAACACACTCTCCTCACTTATACTGTTCACCTGGCAACATGTCCCGTGAGTATTAAACCATCAGGGGAAAGCACTCTCCTCACTTATACTGTTGACCTGGTGACATGTCCCGTCAGTATTAAACAATCAGGGGAACTCACTCTCCTCACTTATACAGTTCACCTGGTAACATGTCCCGTGTATATTAAAACATCAGCGGAACACACTCTCCGCACTTATACTGTTCACCTGCTAACATGTCCCGTGCGTGTTAAACCATCAGGGGAACACACTCTCCTCACATACACTGTTCACCTGGTAACATGTCCCGTGAGTATTAAACAATCAGGGGAACACACTCTCCTCACTTATACCGTTCACCTGGTAACATGTCCTGTGTATATTAAACCTTCAGGGGAACACATTCTCCTCACTTATACTGTTCACCTGGTAACATGTCCCTTGAATATTAAACCATCAGGGGAAAGCACTCTCCTCACTTATACTGTTCACCTGGTAACATGTCCCGTGTGCATTAAAACATCAGGGGAACACACTCTCCTCACTTATACTGTTCACCTGGTGACATGTCCCGTCAGTATTAAACAATCAGGGGAACTCACTCCCCTCACTTATACTCTTCACCTGGTATAATGTCCCGTGCGTGTTAAACCATCAGGGGAACACACTCTCCTCACTTATACTGTTCACCTGGTAACATGTCCCGTGCGTGTTAAACCATCAGGGGAACACACTCTCCTCACTTATACTGTTCACCTGGTGCCATGTCCCGGGTATATTAAACAATCAAGGGAATACACTCTCCTCACTTACACTGTTCACCTGGTAACATGTCCCCTGTATATTAAACCATCAGGGGAACACACTCTCCTCAATTATACTGTTCACCTGGTAACATGTCCCCTGTATATTAAACCATCAGGGCAACACACTCTCCTCACTTATACTGTTCACCTGGTAACATGTACCTTGTATATTAAACCATCAGGGGAACACACTCTCCTCACTTATACTGTTCACCTGGTAACATGTACCTTGTATATTAAACCATCAGGGGAACACACTCTACTCAGTTATGCTGTTCACCTGGTAACATGTCCGCTGTATATTAAACCATCAGGGGAACACACTCTCCTCACTTATACTGTTCACCTGGTAACATGAACCTTGTATATTAAACCATCAGGGGAACACACTCTCCTCAATTAAACATTTCACTTGGTGACATGTCCTGTGTATATTAAACCATCAGGGGAACACTTCTCCTCAATTATACTGTTCACCTGGTAACATGTCCACTGTATATTAAACCATCAGGGCAACACACTCTCCTCACTTATACTGTTCACCTGGTAACATGTACCTTGTATATTAAACCATCAGGGGAACACACTCTCCTCACTTATACTGTTCACCTGGTAACATGTACCTTGTATATTAAACCATCAGGGGAACACACTCTCCTCAGTTATGCTGTTCACCTGGTAACATGTCCGCTGTATATTAAACCATCAGGGGAACACACTCTCCTCACTTATACCGTTCACCTGGTAACATGTCCTGTGTATATTAAACCTTCAGGGGAACACATTCTCCTCACTTATACTGTTCACCTGGTAACATGTCCCTTGAATATTAAACCATCAGGGGAAAGCACTCTCCTCACTTATACTGTTCACCTGGTAACATGTCCCGTGTGCATTAAAACATCAGGGGAACACACTCTCCTCACTTATACTGTTCACCTGGTGACATGTCCCGTCAGTATTAAACACTCAAGGGAACTCACTCCCCTCACTTATACTCTTCACCTGGTATAATGTCCCGTGCGTGTTAAACCATCAGGGGAACACACTCTCCTCACTTATACTGTTCACCTGGTAACATGTCCCGTGCGTGTTAAACCATCAGGGGAACACACTCTCCTCACTTATACTGTTCACCTGGTGCCATGTCCCGGGTATATTAAACAATCAAGGGAATACACTCTCCTCACTTACACTGTTCACCTGGTAACATGTCCCCTGTATATTAAACCATCAGGGGAACACACTCTCCTCAATTATACTGTTCACCTGGTAACATGTCCCCTGTATATTAAACCATCAGGGCAACACACTCTCCTCACTTATACTGTTCACCTGGTAACATGTACCTTGTATATTAAACCATCAGGGGAACACACTCTCCTCACTTATACTGTTCACCTGGTAACATGTACCTTGTATATTAAACCATCAGGGGAACACACTCTCCTCAATTATACATTTCACTTGGTGACATGTGCTGTGTATATTAAACCATCAGGGGAACACACTCTCCTCACTTATACTGTTCACCAGGTGACATGTTCCGTTTGTATTAAACCATCAGGGGAACACACTCTCCTCACTTATACTGTTCACCAGGTGACATGTCCCATGTGTATTGAACATTCAGGAGAACACACTCTCCTCACTTATACTGTTCACCTGGTAACATGTCCGTGTACATTAAACCATCAGGGGAACACACTCTCCTCACTTATTCTGTTCACCAGGTGACATGTGCCGTGTGTATTAAACAATCAGGGGAACACACTCTCCTCACTTATACTGTTCACCTGGTAACATGTCCCGTGTGTATTAAACAATCAGGTGAACACACTCTCCTCACTTATACTGTTCACCTGGTAACATGTCCCGTGTGTATTAAACAATCAGGGGAACACATTCTCCTCACTTATACTGTTCAGCTGGTAACATGTCCCGTGCGTGTTAAACCATCAGGGAAACACACTCTCCTCACTTATACTCTTCACCTGGTGACATATCCCGTGCGTGTTAAACCATTAGGGGAACACACTCTCCTCACTTATACTCTTCACCTGGTGACATGTCCCGGGTATATTAAACAATCAGGGGAACACACTCTCCTCACTTATACTGTTCACCTGGTAACATGTCCCGTGCGTGTTAAACCATCAGGGGAACACACTCTCCTCACTTATACTGTTCACCTGGCAACATGTCCTGTGAAAATTAAACCATCAGGGGAACACCTTCTCCTCACTTATACTGTTCACCTGGTAACATGTCCTTTGTGTATTAAACCATCAGAGGAACACACTCTCCTCACTTATACTATTCACCTGGTAACATGTCCCGTGAATATTAAACCATCAGGGGAAAGCACTCTCCTCACTTATCCTGTTCACCTGGTAACATGTCCCGTGTGCATTAAACCATCAGGGGAACACACTCTCCTCACTTATACTGTTCACCTGGTGACATGTCCCGTGTATATTAAACCATCAGCGGAACACACTCTCCTCACTTATACTGTTCACCTGGCAACATGTCCCGTGAATATTAAACAATCAGGGGAACACACTCTCCTCACTTATACTGTTGACCTGGTGACATGTCCCGTCAGTATTAAACAATCAGGGGAACTCACTCTCCTCACTTATACTGTTCACCTGGTAACATGTCCCGTGTATATTAAACCATCAGCGGAACACACTCTCCTCACTTATACTGTTCACCTGGTAACATGTCCCGTGCGTGTTAAACCATCAGGGGAACACACTCTCCTCACATACACTGTTCCCCTGGTAACATGTCCCGTGAGTATTAAACAATCAGGGGAACACACTCTCCTCACTTATACCGTTCACCTGGTAACATGTCCTGTGTATATTAAAGCTTCAGGGGAACACATTCTCCACACTTGTACTGTTCACCTCGTAACATGTCCTGTGTGTATTAAAACATCAGGGGAACACACTCTCCTCACTTATACTGTTCACCTGGCAACATGTCCCGTGTATATTAAACCATCAGGGGAACACACTCTCCTCACTTATACTGTTCACCTGGTAACATGTCCCGTGCGTGTTAAACCATCAGGGGAACACACTCTCCTCACTTATACTGTTCACCTGGTAACATGTCCCGTGCGTGTTAAACCATCAGGGGAACACACTCTCCTCACTTATACTGTTCACCTGGTGCAATGTCCCGGGTATATTAAACAATCAAGGGAATACACTCTCCTCACTTACACTGTTCACCTGGTAACATGTCCCGTGTATATTAAACCATCAGGGGAACACACTCTCCTCACTTATACTGTTCACCAGGTGACATGTCCCGTGTGTATTGAACATTCAGGAGAACACACTCTCCTCACTTATACTGTTCACCTGGTAACATGTCCCGTGTACATTAAACCATCAGGGGAACACACTCTCCTCACTTATACTGTTCACCTGGCAACATGTCCCGTGAGTATTAAACAATCAGGGGAACACACTCTCCTCACTTATACTGTTCACCTGGTAACATGTCCCGTGCGTGTTAAACCATCAGGGGAACACACTCTCCTCACTTATACTCTTCACCTGGTGACATGTCCCGTGCGTGTTAAACCATCAGGGGAACACACTCTCCTCACTTATACTCTTCACCTGGTGACATGTCCCGGGTATATTTAACCATCAGCGGAACACACTCTCCTCACTTATACTGTTCACCTGGTAACATGTCCCGTGCGTGTTAAACCATCAGGGGAACACACTCTCCTCACTTATACTGTTCACCTGGCAAAATGTCCTGTGAAAATTAAACCATCAGGGGAACACCTTCTCCTCACTTATACTGTTCACCTGGTAACATGTCCTGTATGTATTAAACCATCAGAGGAAGACACTCTCCTCACTTATACTATTCACCTGGTAACATGTCCCGTGTATATTAAACCATCAGCGGAACACACTCTCCTCACTTATACTGTTCACCTGGCAACATGTCCCGTGAGTATTAAACAATCAGGGGAACACACTCTCCTCACTTATACTGTTGACCTGGTGACATGTCCCGTCAGTATTAAACAATCAGGGGAACTCACTCTCCTCACTGATACTGTTCACCTGGTAACATGTCCCGTGTATATTAAACCATCAGCGGAACACACTCTCCTCACTTATATTGTTCACCTGGGAACATGTCCCGTGCGTGTTAAACCATCAGGGGAACACACTCTCCTCACATTTACTGTTCACCTGGTAACATGTCCCGTGAGTATTAAACAATCAGGGGAACACACTCTCCTCACTTATTCCGTTCACCTGGTAACATGTCCTGTGTATATTAAACCTTAGGGGAACACATTCTCCTCACTTATACTGTTCACCTCGTAACATGTCCTGTGTGTATTAAAACATCAGGGGAACACACTCTCCTCACTTATACTGTTCACCTGGTAACATGTCCCGTGAATATTAAACCATCAGGGGAAAGCACTCTCCTCACTTATACTGTTCACCTGGTAACATGTCCCGTGTGCATCAAAACATCAGGGGAACACACTCTCCTCACTTATACTGTTCACCTGGTGACATGTCCCGTCAGTATTAAACAATCAGGGGAACACACTCTCCTCACTTATACTCTTCTCCTGGTATAATGTCCCGTGCGTGTTAAACCATCAGGGGAACACACTCTCCTCACTTATACTGTTCACCTGGCAACATGTCCCGTGAGTATCAAACAATCAGGGGAACACACTCTCCTCACTTATACTGTTCACCTGGTAACATGTCCCGTGCGTGTTAAACAAACAGGGGAACACACTCTCCTCACTTATACTGTTCAACTGGTAACATGACCCGTGCGTGTTAAACCATCAGGGGAACACACTCTCCTCACTTATACTGTTCACCTGGTGCCATGTCCCGTGCATATTAAACCATCAGCGGAACACACTCTCCTCACTTATACTGTTCACCTGGCAACATGTCCCGTCAGTATTAAACAATCAGGGGAACTCACTCTCCTCACTTATACTGTTCACCTGGTAACATGTCCCGTGTATATTAAACCATCAGCGGAACACACTCTCCTCACTTATACTGTTCACCTGGTAACATGTCCCGTGCGTGTTAAACCATCAGAGGAACACACTCTGCTCACATACACTGTTCCCCTGGTAACATGTCCCGTGAGTATTAAACAATCAGGGGAACACACTCTCCTCACTTATACCGTTCACCTGGTAACATGTCCTGTGTATATTAAAGCTTCAGGGGAACACATTCTCCTCACTTGTACTGTTCACCTCGTAACATGTCCTGTGTGTATTAAAACATCAGGGGAAAACACTCTCCTCACTTATACTGTTCACCTGGCAACATGTCCCGTGTATATTAAACCATCAGGGGAACACACTCTCCTCACTTATACTGTTCACCTGGTAACATGTCCCGTGCGTGTTATACCATCAGGGGAACACACTCTCCTCACTTATACTGTTCACCTGGTAACATGTCCCGTGCGTGTTAAACCATCAGGGGAACACACTCTCCTCACTTATAATGTTCACCTGGTGCCATGTCCCGGGTATATTAAACAATCAAGGGAATACACTCTCCTCACTTACACTGTTCACCTGGTAACATGTCCCGTGTATATTAAACCATCAGGGGAACACACTCTCCTCACTTATACTGTTCACCAGGTGACATGTCCCGTGTGTATTGAACATTCAGGAGAACACACTCTCCTCACTTATACTGTTCACCTGGTAACATGTCCCGTGTACATTAAACCATCAGGGGAACACACTCTCCTCACTTATACTGTTCACCTGGCAACATGTCCCGTGAGTATTAAACAATCAGGGGAACACACTCTCCTCACTTATACTGTTCACCTGGTAACATGTCCCGTGCGTGTTAAACCATCAGGGGAACACACTCTCCTCACTTATACTCTTCACCTGGTGACATGTCCCGTGCGTGTTAAACCATCAGGGGAACACACTCTCCTCACTTATACTCTTCACCTGGTGACATGTCCCGGGTATATTAAACCATCAGCGGAACACACTCTCCTCACTTATACTGTTCACCTGGTAACATGTCCCGTGCGTGTTAAACCATCAGGGGAACACACTCTCCTCACTTATACTGTTCACCTGGCAAAATGTCCTGTGAAAATTAAACCATCAGGGGAACACCTTCTCCTCACTTATACTGTTCACCTGGTAACATGTCCTGCATGTATTAAACCATCAGAGGAAGACACTCTCCTCACTTATACTATTCACCTGGTAACATGTCCCGTGAATATTAAACCATCAGGGGAAAGCACTCTCCTCACTTATCCTGTTCACCTGGTAACATGTCCCGTGTGCATTAAACCATCAGGGGAACACACTCTCCTCACTTACACTGTTCACCTGGTAACATGTCCCGTGTATATTAAACCATCAGGGGAACACACTCTCCTCACTTATACTGTTCACCAGGTGACATGTCCCGTGTGTATTGAACATTCAGGAGAACACACTCTCCTCACTTATACTGTTCACCTGGTAACATGTCCCGTGTACATTAAACCATCAGGGGAACACACTCTCCTCACTTATACTGTTCACCTGGCAACATGTCCCGTGAGTATTAAACAATCAGGGGAACACACTCTCCTCACTTATACTGTTCACCTGGTAACATGTCCCGTGCGTGTTAAACCATCAGGGGAACACACTCTCCTCACTTATACTCTTCACCTGGTGACATGTCCCGTGCGTGTTAAACCATCAGGGGAACACACTCTCCTCACTTATACTCTTCACCTGGTGACATGTCCCGGGTATATTAAACCATCAGCGGAACACACTCTCCTCACTTATACTGTTCACCTGGTAACATGTCCCGTGCGTGTTAAACCATCAGGGGAACACACTCTCCTCACTTATACTGTTCACCTGGCAAAATGTCCTGTGAAAATTAAACCATCAGGGGAACACCTTCTCCTCACTTATACTGTTCACCTGGTAACATGTCCTGCATGTATTAAACCATCAGAGGAAGACACTCTCCTCACTTATACTATTCACCTGGTAACATGTCCCGTGAATATTAAACCATCAGGGGAAAGCACTCTCCTCACTTATCCTGTTCACCTGGTAACATGTCCCGTGTGCATTAAACCATCAGGGGAACACACTCTCCTCACTTCTACGGTTCACCTGGTGACATGTCCCGTGTATATTAAACCATCAGCGGAACACACTCTCCTCACTTATACTGTTCACCTGGCAACATGTCCCGTGAGTATTAAACAATCAGGGGAACACACTCTCCTCACTTATACTGTTGACCTGGTGACATGTCCCGTCAGTATTAAACAATCAGGGGAACTCACTCTCCTCACTTATACTGTTCACCTGGTAACATGTCCCGTGTATATTAAAACATCAGCGGAACACACTCTCCTCACTTATATTGTTCACCTGGTAACATGTCCCGTGCGTGTTAAACCATCAGGGGAACACACTCTCCTCACATTTACTGTTCACCTGGTAACATGTCCCGTGAGTATTAAACAATCAGGGGAACACACTCTCCTCACTTATACCGTTCACCTGGTAACATGTCCCGTGCGTGTTAAACCATCAGGGGAACACACTCTCCTCACATACACTGTTCCCCTGCTAACATGTCCCGTGAGTATTAAACAATCAGGGGAACACACTCTCCTCACTTGTTCCGTTCACCTGGTAACATGTCCTGTGTATATTAAAGCTTCAGGGGAACACATTCTCCTCACTTGTACTGTTCACCTCGTAACATGTCCTGTGTGTATTAAAACATCAGGGGAACACACTCTCCTCACTTATACTGTTCACCTGGCAACATGTCCCGTGTATATTAAACCATCAGGGGAACACACTCTCCTCACTTATACTGTTCACCTGGTAACATGTCCCGTGCGTGTTAAACCATAAGGGGAACACACTCTCCTCACTTATACTGTTCACCTGGTAACATGTCCCGTGCGTGTTAAACCATCAGGGGAACACACTCTCCTCACTTATACTGTTCACCTGGTGCCATGTCCCGGGTATATTAAACAATCAAGGGAATACACTCTCCTCACTTACACTGTTCACCTGGTAACATGTCCCGTGTATATTAAACCATCAGGGGAACACACTCTCCTCACTTATACTGTTCACCAGGTGACATGTCCCGTGTGTATTGAACATTCAGGAGAACACACTCTCCTCACTTATACTGTTCACCTGGTAACATGTCCCGTGTACATTAAACCATCAGGGGAACACACTCTCCTCACTTATACTGTTCACCTGGCAACATGTCCCGTGAGTATTAAACAATCAGGGGAACACACTCTCCTCACTTATACTGTTCACCTGGTAACATGTCCCGTGCGTGTTAAACCATCAGGGGAACACACTCTCCTCACTTATACTCTTCACCTGGTGACATGTCCCGTGCGTGTTAAACCATCAGGGGAACACACTCTCCTCACTTATACTCTTCACCTGGTGACATGTCCCGGGTATATTAAACCATCAGCGGAACACACTCTCCTCACTTATACTGTTCACCTGGTAACATGTCCCGTGCGTGTTAAACCATCAGGGGAACACACTCTCCTCACTTATACTGTTCACCTGGCAAAATGTCCTGTGAAAATTAAACCATCAGGGGAACACCTTCTCCTCACTTATACTGTTCACCTGGTAACATGTCCTGTATGTATTAAACCATCAGAGGAAGACACTCTCCTCACTTATACTATTCACCTGGTAACATGTCCCGTGAATATTAAACCAAAGGGGAAAGCACTCTCCTCACTTATCCTGTTCACCTGGTAACATGTCCCGTGTGCATTAAACCATCAGGAGAACACACTCTCCTCACTTATACGGTTCACCTGGTGACATGTCCCGTGTATATTAAACCATCAGCGGAACACACTCTCCTCACTTATACTGTTCACCTGGCAACATGTCCCGTGAGTATTAAACAATCAGGGGAACACACTCTCCTCACTTATACTGTTGACCTGGTGACATGTCCCGTCAGTATTAAACAATCAGGGGAACTCACTCTCCTCACTTATACTGTTCACCTGGTAACATGTCCCGTGTATATTAAACCATCAGCGGAACACACTCTCCTCACTTATATTGTTCACCTGGTAACATGTCCCGTGCGTGTTAAACCATCAGGGGAACACACTCTCCTCACATTTACTGTTCACCTGGTAACATGTCCCGTGAGTATTAAACAATCAGGGGAACACACTCTCCTCACTTATACCGTTCACCTGGTAACATGTCCTGTGTATATTAAACCTTAGGGGAACACATTCTCCTCACTTATACTGTTCACCTCGTAACATGTCCTGTGTGTATTAAAACATCAGGGGAACACACTCTCCTCACTTATACTGTTCACCTGGTAACATGTCCCGTGAATATTAACCCATCAGGGGAAAGCACTCTCCTCACTTATACTGTTCACCTGGTAACATGTCCCGTGTGCATTAAAACATCAGGGGAACACACTCTCCTCACTTATACTGTTCACCTGGTGACATGTCCCGTCAGTATTAAACAATCAGGGGAACACACTCTCCTCACTTATACTCTTCTCCTGGTATAATGTCCCGTGCGTGTTAAACCATCAGGGGAACACACTCTCCTCACTTATACTGTTCACCTGGCAACATGTCCCGTGAGTATCAAACAATCAGGGGAACACACTCTCCTCACTTATACTGTTCACCTGGTAACATGTCCCGTGCGTGTTAAACAAACAGGGGAACACACTCTCCTCACTTATACTGTTCAACTGGTAACATGACCCGTGCGTGTTAAACCATCAGGGGAACACACTCTCCTCACTTATACTGTTCACCTGGTGCCATGTCCCGGGTATAATAAACAATCAGGGGCATACACTCTCCTCACTTACACTGTTCACCTGGTAACATGTCCCGTGTATATTAAACCATCAGGGGAACACACTCTCCTCAATTATACTGTTCACCTGGTAACATGTGCCGTGAATATTAAACAATCAGGGGAATACACTCTCCTAACTTACACTGTTCACCTGGTAACATGTCCCGTGTATATGAAACCATCAGGGGAACACACTCTCCTCACTTATACTGTTCACCAGGTGACATGTCCCGTGTGCATTAAACAATCAGAGGAACACACTCTCCTCACTTATACTGTTCACCTGGTGAGATGTCCCGTGTGTATTAAACAATCAAGGGAACACATTCTCCTCACTTATACTGTTCACCTGGCAGCATGTCCCGTGAGTATTAAATAATCAGGGGAACACACTCTCCTCACTTATACTGTTCACCTGGTATAATGTCCCGTGCGTGTTAAACCATCAGGGGAACACACTCTCCTCACTTATACTGTTCACCTGGCAACATGTCCCGTGAGTATTAAGTAATCAGGGGAACACACTCTCCTCACTTATACTGTTCACCTGGTAACATGTCCCGTGTATATGAAACCGTCAGGGGAACACACTCTCCTCACTTATACTGTTCACCTGGTAACATGTCCCGTGCGTGCTAAACCATCAGGGGAACAAACTCTCCTCACTTATACTGTTCACCTGGCAACATGTCCTGTATGTATTAAACCATCAGAGGAAGACACTCTCCTCACTTATACTATTCACCTGGTAACATGTCCCGTGAATATTAAACCAAAGGGGAAAGCACTCTCCTCACTTATCCTGTTCACCTGGTAACATGTCCCGTGTGCATTAAACCATCAGGGGAACACACTCTCCTCACTTATACGGTTCACCTGGTGACATGTCCCGTGTATATTAAACCATCAGCGGAACACACTCTCCTCACTTATACTGTTCACCTGGCAACATGTCCCGTGAGTATTAAACAATCAGGGGAACACACTCTCCTCACTTATACTGTTGACCTGGTGACATGTCCCGTCAGTATTAAACAATCAGGGGAACTCACTCTCCTCACTTATACTGTTCACCTGGTAACATGTCCCGTGTATATTAAACCATCAGCGGAACACACTCTCCTCACTTATATTGTTCACCTGGTAACATGTCCCGTGCGTGTTAAACCATCAGGGGAACACACTCTCCTCACATTTACTGTTCACCTGGTAACATGTCCCGTGAGTATTAAACAATCAGGTGAACACACTCTCCTCACTTATACCGTTCACCTGGTAACATGTCCTGTGTATATTAAACTTTAGGGGAACACATTCTCCTCACTTATACTGTTCACCTCGTAACATGTCCTGTGTGTATTAAAACATCAGGGGAACACACTCTCCTCACTTATACTGTTCACCTGGTAACATGTCCCGTGAATATTAAACCATCAGGGGAAAGCACTCTCCTCACTTATACTGTTCACCTGGTAACATGTCCCGTGTGCATTAAAACATCAGGGGAACACACTCTCCTCACTTATACTGTTCACCTGGTGACATGTCCCGTCAGTATTAAACAATCAGGGGAACACACTCTCCTCACTTATACTCTTCTCCTGGTATAATGTCCCGTGCGTGTTAAACCATCAGGGGAACACACTCTCCTCACTTATACTGTTCACCTGGCAACATGTCCCGTGAGTATCAAACAATCAGGGGAACACACTCTCCTCACTTATACTGTTCACCTGGTAACATGTCCCGTGCGTGTTAAACAAACAGGGGAACACACTCTCCTCACTTATACTGTTCAACTGGTAACATGACCCGTGCGTGTTAAACCATCAGGGGAACACACTCTCCTCACCTATACTGTTCACCTGGTGCCATGTCCCGGGTATAATAAACAATCAGGGGAATACACTCTCCTCACTTACACTGTTCACCTGGTACCATGTCCCGTGTATATTAAACCATCAGGGGAACACACTCTCCTCAATTATACTGTTCACCTGGTAACATGTCCCGTGAATATTAAACAATCAGGGGAATACACTCTCCTCACTTACACTGTTCACCTGGTAACATGTCCCGTGTATATGAAACCATCAGGGGAACACACTCTCCTCACTTATACTGTTCACCAGGTGACATGTCCCGTGTGCATTAAACAATCAGGGGAACACACTCTCCTCACTTATACTGTTCACCTGGTGAGATGTCCCGTGTGTATTAAACAATCAAGGGAACACATTCTCCTCACTTATACTGTTCACCTGGCAACATGTCCCGTGAGTATTAAATAATCAGGGGAACACACTCTCCTCACTTATACTGTTCACCTGGTATAATGTCCCGTGCGTGTTAAACCATCAGGGGAACACACTCTCCTCACTTATACTGTTCACCTGGCAACATGTCCCGTGAGTATTAAGTAATCAGGGGAACACACTCTCCTCACTTATACTGTTCACCTGGTAACATGTCCCGTGTATATTAAACCGTCAGGGGAACACACTCTCCTCACTTATACTGTTCACCTGGTAACATGTCCCGTGCGTGCTAAACCATCAGGGGAACAAACTCTCCTCACTTATACTGTTCACCTGGCAACATGTCCCGTGAGTATTAAACAATCAGGGGAACACACTCTCCTCACTTATACTGTTCACCTGGTGACATGTCCCGTGTGTATTAAACAATCAGGGGAACACACTCTCCTCACTTATACTGTTCACCTGGTAACATGTCCCGTGCGTGTTAAACCATCAGGGGAACAAACTCTCCTCACTTATACTGTTCACCTGGCAACATGTCCCGTGCGTGCTAAACCATCAGGGGAACACACTCTCCTCACTAATACTGTTCACCTGGTAACATGTCCCGTGTGTATTAAACTATCAGGGGAACACACTCTCCTCACTTATACTGTTCACCTGGTAACATGTCCCGTGCGTGTTAAACCATCAGGGGAACAAAGTCTCCTCACTTATACTGTTCACCTGGCAACATGTCCCGTGAGTATTAAACAATCAGGGGAACACACTCTCCTCACTTATACTGTTCACCTGGTGACATGTCCCGTGTGTATTAAACAATCAGGGGAACACACTCTCCTCACTTATACTGTTCACCTGGTGACATGTCCCGTGTGAATTAAACAATCAGGGGAACACACTCTCCTCACTTATACTGTTCACCTGGTGACATGTCCCGTGTATATTAAACCATCAGGTGAACACACTCTCCTCACTTATACTGTTCACCAGGTGACATGTCTCGTGTGTATTAAACAATCAGGGGAACACACTCTCCTCACTTATACTGTTCACCTGGTAACATGTCCCGTGCGTGTTAACCATCAGGGGAACACACTTTCCTCACTTATACTGTTCACCTGGTAACATGTCCTGTGTGCATTAAATCATCAGGGGAACACACTCTCCTCACTTATACAGTTCACCTGGCAACATGTCCCGTGAATATTAAACCATCAGGGGAAAGCACTCTCCTCACTTATACTGTTCACCTGCTAACATGTCCCGTGTGTATTAAACAATCAGGGGAACACACTCTCCTCACTTATACTGTTCACCTGGTAACATGTCCCGTGCGTGTTAAACCATCAGGGGAACACACTTTCCTCACTTTTACTGTTCACCTGGCAACATGTCCCGTGAATATTAAACCATCAGGGGAAAGCACTCTCCTCACTTATACTGTTCACCTGGTAGCATGTCCTGTGTGCATTAAATCATCAGGGGAACACACTCTCCTCACTTATACAGTTCACTTGGTGAAATGTCCCGTGCGTATTAAACCATCAGGGGAACACACTCTCCTCACTTATACTGTTCACCTGGTGACATGTCCCGTGTATATTAAACCATCAGGGGGACACACTCTCCTCACTTATAATGTTCACCTGGTAACATGCTCCAGTGAATATTAAACCATCAGGGGAACACATTCTCCTCACTTATCGTGTTCACCTGGTGACATGTCCCGTGTATATTAAACCATCAGGGGAACACACTCTCCTCACGTATACTGTTCACCTGCTAACATGTCCCGTGCGTGTTAAACCATCAGGGGAACACACTCTCCTCACTTATACTGTTCACTTGGTTACATGTCCCGTGCATATTAAACCATCAGGGGAACACGCTCTCCTCACTTAAACTGTTCATCTGGTAACATGTCCAGTGAATATTAAACCATCAGGGGAACACACTCTCCTCACTTATTCTGTTCACTTGGTAACATGTCCCGTGCGTATTGAACAAACAGGGGAAAACATTCTCCTCACTTATACTGTTCACCTGGTAACATGTCCTGTCTGCATTAAATCATCAGGGGAACACACTCTCCTCACTTATACATTTCGCTTGGTGAAATGTCCCGTGCGTATTAAACCATCAGGGGAACACACTCTCCTCACTTATACTGTTCTCCTGGTAACATGTCCCGTCAGGATTAAACAATCAGGGGAACACACTCTCCTCACTTTTCCTGTTCACCTGCGGAAATGTGACATCAGTATTAAACCATCAGGGGAATTCACTCTCCTCACTTAAACTGTTCACCTGGTATCATGTCGTGTGTATATTAAAGAATCAGGGGAACTCACTCTCCTCACTTATACTGTTCACCTGGTATCATGTCGTGTGTATATTAAACCATCAGGGGAACACACTCTCCTCACTTATAGTGTTCACCTGGTAACATGTCCCGTGCGTGTTAAACCATCAGGGGAACACACTCTCCTCACTTATACTGTTCACCTGAGTAAATGTCCCATCAGTATTAAACCATCAGGGGAACACAATCTCCTCACTTATGCTGCTTACCTGGTAACATGTCCTGTGTGCATTAAACAATCAGGGGAACTCACTCTCCTCACTTATACTGTTCATCTGGTGACATTTCCCGTCAGTATTAAACCATAAGGGGAAGACACTCTCCTCACTTATCCTGTTCACCTGGTAACATGTCCCGTGTGTATTAAACAATCAGGGAAACACACTCTCCTCACTGATACTGTTCACCTGGTAACATGTCCCGTGTGTATTAAACCATAAGGGGAACACACTTTCCTCACTTATACTGTTCACCTGGTAACATGTCCCGTGTATATTAAACCATCAGGGGAACACACTCTCATCACTTATACTGTTCACCTGGGAACATGTCCCGTCTGTATTAAACCATCAGGGGAACACACTCACCTCACTTATACTGTTCACCTGGTAACATGTACCGTCAGTATTAAACAATCAGTGGAACACACTCTCCTCAATTATACATTTCACTTGGTCACATGTCCCGTGTGTATTAAACAATCAGGGGAACACACTCTCCTCACTTATACTGTTGACCTGGTATAATGTCCCGTGCGTATTAAACCATCAGGGGAACACTCTCTCCTCACTTATACTGTTCACCTGGCAACATGTCCCGTGAATATTAAACCATCAGGAGAAAGCACTCTCCTCACTTATACTGTTCACCTGGTAGCATGTCCTGTGTGCATTAAATCATCAGGGGAACACACTCTCCTCACTTATACAGTTCACTTGGTGAAATGTCCCGTGCGTATTAAACCATCAGGGGTACACATTCTCCTCACTTATACTGTTCACCTGGTGACATGTCCCGTGTATATTAAACCATCAGGGGAACACACTCTCCTCACTTATAATGTTCACCTGGTAACATGCCCAGTGAATATTAAACCATCAGGGGAACACATTCTCCTCACTTATCCTGTTCACCTGGTGACATGTCCCGTGTATATTAAACCATCAGGGGAACACACTCTCCTCACTTATACTGTTCACCTGGTAACATGTCCCGTGCGTGTTAAACCATCAAGGGAACACACTCTCCTCACTTATACTGTTCACTTGGTTACATGTCCCGTGCATATTAAACCATCAGGGGAACACGCTCTCCTCACTTAAACTGTTCATCTGGTAACATGTCCAGTGAATATTAAACCATCAGGGGAACACACTCTCCTCACTTATTCTGTTCACTTGGTAACATGTCCCGTGCGTATTGAACAAACAGGGGAAAACATTCTCCTCACTTATACTGTTCACCTGGTAACATGTCCTGTCTGCATTAAATCATCAGGGGAACACACTCTCCTCACTTATACAGTTCACTTGTTGAAATGTCCCGTGCGTATTAAACCATCAGGGGAACACACTCTCCTCACTTATACTGTTCTCCTGGTAACATGTCCCGTCAGGATTAAACAATCAGGGGAATACACTCTCCTCACTTTTCCTGTTCACCTGCGGAAATGTCCCATCAGTATTAAACCATCAGGGGAATTCACTCTCATCACTTATACTGTTCACCTGGTATCATGTCGTGTGTATATTAAAGAATCAGGGGAACTCACTCTCCTCACTTATACTGTTCACCTGGTATCATGTCGTGTGTATATTAAACCATCAGGGGAACACACTCTCCTCACTTATAGTGTTCACCTGGTAACATGTCCCGTGCGTGTTAAACCATCAGGAGAACACACTCTCCTCACTTATACTGTTCACTTGGTTACATGTCCCGTGCATATTAAACAATCAGGGGAACACACCCTCCTCACTTTTACTGTTCTCCTGGTAAAATGTCCCGTCAGGATTAAACAATCAGGAGAACTCACTCTCCTCACTTATACTGTTCACCTGTTGACATGTCCTGTGTGTATTAAACCATCAGGGGAACACACTCTCCTCACTTATACTGTTCACCTGAGTAAATGTCCCATCAGTATTAACCCATCAGGGGAACACAATCTCCTCACTTATGCTGCTTACCTGGTAACATGTCCTGTGTGCATTAAACAATCAGGGGAACTCACTCTCCTCACTTATACTGTTCATCTGGTGACATTTCCCGTCAGTATTAAACCATAAGGGGAAGACACTCTCCTCACTTATCCTGTTCACCTGGTAACATGTCCCGTGTGTATTAAACAATCAGGGAAACACACTCTCCTCACTGATACTGTTCACCTGGTAACATGTCCCGTGTGTATTAAACCATAAGGGGAACACACTCTCCTCACTTATACTGTTCACCTGGTAACATGTCCCGTGTATATTAAACCATCAGGGGAACACACTCTCCTCACTTATACTGTTCACCTGGGAACATGTCCCGTCTGTATTAAACCATCAGGGGAACACACTCACCTCACTTATACTGTTCACCTAGTAACATGTACCGTCAGTATTAAACAATCAGTGGAACACACTCTCCTCAATTATACATTTCACTTGGTCACATGTCCCGTGTGTATTAAACAATCAGGGGAACACACTCTCCTCACTTATACTGTTGACCTGGTATAATGTCCCGTGCGTATTAAACCATCAGGGGAACACTCTCTCCTCACTTATACTGTTCACCTGGCAACATGTCCCGTGAGTATTAAACAATCAGGGGAACATACTCTCCTCACTTATACTGTTCACCTGGTAACATGTCCCATGCGTGTTAAACCATCAGGGGAACACACTCTCCTCACTTATACTGTTCACCTGGCAACATGTCCCGTGAGTATTAAACAATCAAGGGAACACACTCTCCTTACTTATACTGTTCACCTGGTGACATGTCCCGTGTGTATTAAACAATCAGGGGAACACACTCTCCTCACTTATACTGTTCACCTGGTATCATGTCGTGTGTATATTAAAGAATCAGGGGAACTCACTCTCCTCACTTATACTGTTCACCTGGTATCATGTCGTGTGTATATTAAACCATCAGGGGAACACACTCTCCTCACTTATACTGTTCACCTGGTAACATGTCCCGTGCGTGTTAAACCATCAGGGGAACACACTCTCCTCACTTCTACTGTTCACTTGGTTACATGTCCCGTGCATATTAAACAATCAGGGGAACACACTCTCCTCACTTTTACTGTTCTCCTGGTAAAATGTCCCGTCAGGATTTAACAATCAGGAGAACTCACTCTCCTCACTTATACTGTTCACCTGTTGACATGTCCTGTGTGTATTAAACCATCAGGGGAACACACTCTCCTCACATATACTGTTCACCTGAGTAAATGTCCCATCAGTATTAAACCATCAGGGGAACACAATCTCCTCACTTATGCTGCTTACCTGGTAACATGTCCTGTGTGCATTAAACAATCAGGGGAACTCACTCTCCTCACTTATACTGTTCATCTGGTGACATTTCCCGTCAGTATTAAACCATAAGGGGAAGACACTCTCCTCACTTATCCTGTTCACCTGGTAACATGTCCCGTGTGTATTAAACAATCAGGGAAACACACTCTCCTCACTGATACTGTTCACCTGGTAACATGTCCCGTGTGTATTAAACCATAAGGGGAACACACTCTCCTCACTTATACTGTTCACCTGGTAATATGCCCTGTGTATATTAAACCATCAGGGGAACACACTCTCCTCACTTATACTGTTCACCTGGGAACATGTCCCATCTGTATTAAACCATCAGGGGAACACACTCTCCTCACTTATACTGTTCACCTGGGAACATGTCCCGTCAGTATTAAACCATCAGGGGAACACACTCTCCTCAATTATACATTTCACTTGGTCACATGTCCCGTGAGTATCAAACAATCAGGGGAACATACTCTCCTCACTTATACTGTTCACCTAGTAACATGTCCCGTGCGTGTTAAACCATCAGGGGAACACACTCTCCTCACTTATACTGTTCACCTGGCAACATGTCCCGTGAGTATTAAACAATCAGGGGAACACACTCTCCTCACTTATACTGTTCACCTGGTGACATGTCCCGTGTGTATTAAACAATCAGGGGAACACACTCTCCTCACTTATACTGTTCACCTGGCAACATGTCCCGTGTATATTAAACCCTCAGGGGAACACACTCTCCTCACTTATGCTGTTCACCAGGTGACATGTCCCGTGTGTATTAAACAATCAGTGGAACACACTCTCCTCAATTATACATTTCACTTGGTCACATGTCCCGTGTGTATTAAACAATCAGGGGAACACACTCTCCTCACTTATACTGTTGACCTGGTATAATGTCCCGTGCGTATTAAACCATCAGGGGAACACTCTCTCCTCACTTATACTGTTCACCTGGCAACATGTCCCGTGAGTATCAAACAATCAGGGGAACATACTCTCCTCACTTATACTGTTCACCTGGTAACATGTCCCGTGCGTGTTAAACCATCAGGGGAACACACTCTCCTCACTTATACTGTTCACCTGGCAACATGTCCCGTGAGTATTAAACAATCAGGGGAACACACTCTCCTCACTTATACTGTTCACCTGGTGACATGTCCCGTGTGTATTAAACAATCAGGGGAACACACTCACCTCACTTATACTGTTCACCTGGTATCATGTCGTGTGTATATTAAAGAATCAGGGGAACTCAGTCTCCTCACTTATACTGTTCACCTGGTATCATGTCGTGTGTATATTAAACCATCAGGGGAACACACTCTCCTCACTTATACTGTTCACCTGGTAACATGTCCCGTGCGTGTTAAACCATCAGGGGAACACACTCTCCTCACTTATACTATTCACTTGGTTACATGTCCCGTGCATATTAAACAATCAGGGGAACACACTCTCCTCACTTTTACTGTTCTCCTGGTAAAATGTCCCGTCAGGATTAAACAATCAGGAGAACTCACTCTCCTCACTTATACTGTTCACCTGTTGACATGTCCTGTGTGTATTAAACCATCAGGGGAACACACTCTCCTCACATATACTGTTCACCTGAGTAAATGTCCCATCAGTATTAAACCATCAGGGGAACACAATCTCCTCACATATACTGTTCACCTGAGTAAATGTCCCATCAGTATTAAACCATCAGGGGAACACAATCTCCTCACTTATACTGTTCACCTGGTGACATGTCCCGTGTGTATTAAACAATCAGGGGAACACACTCTCCTCACTTATACTGTTCACCTGGTAACATGTCCCGTGTATATTAAACCCTCAGGGGAACACACTCTCCTCACTTATGCTGTTCACCAGGTGACATGTCCCGTGTGTATTAAACAATCAGGGGAACACACTCTCCTCACTTATACTGTTCACCTGGTGACATGTCCCGTGTGTATTAAACAATCAGGGGAACACACTCTCCGCACTTATACTGTTCACCTGGTGACATGTCCCGTGTATATTAAACCATCAGGGGAACACACTCTCCTCACTTATTCTGTTCACCAGGTGACATGTCCCGAGTGTATTAAACAATCAGGGGAACACACTCTCCTCACTTATACTGTTCACCTGGTAACATGTCCCGTGCGTGTTAAACCATCAGGGGAACACACTTTCCTCACTTATACTGTTCACCTGGCAACATGTCCCGTGAATATTAAACCATCAGGGGAAAGCACTCTCCTCACTTCTACTGTTCACCTGGTAACATGTCCCGTGTGCATTTAACCATCAGGGGAACACACTCTCCTCACTTATACTGTTCACCTGGTAACATGTCCCGTGAGTATTAAACAATCAGGGGAACACACTCTCCTCACTTATACTGTTCACCTGGTAACATGTCCCGTGCGTGTTAAACCATCAGGGGAACACACTCTCCTCACTTATACTGTTCACCTGGCAACATGTCCCGTGAGTATTAAACAATCAGGGGAACACACTCTCCTCACTTATACTGTTCACCTGGTAACATGTCCCGTGCGTGTTAAACCATCAGGGGAACACACTCTCCTCACTTATACTGTTCACCTGGCAACATGTCCCGTGTGTATTAAACAATCAGGGGAACACACTCTCCTCACTTATACTGTTCACCTGGCAACATGTCCCGTGTGTATTAAACAATCAGGGGAACACACTCTCCGCACTTATACTGTTCACCTGGTGACATGTCCCGTGTATATTAAACCATCAGGGGAACACACTCTCCTCACTTATACTGTTCACCAGGTGACATGTCCCGTGTGTATTAAACAATCAGGGGAACACACTCTCCTCACTTATACTGTTCACCTGGTAACATGTCCCGTGCGTGTTAAACCATCAGGGGAACACACTTTCCTCACTTATACTGTTCACCTGGCAACATGTCCCGTGAATATTAAACCATCAGGGGAAAGCACTCTCCTCACTTATACTGTTCACCTGGTAACATGTCCCGTGTGCATTAAACCATCAATGGAACACTCTCTCCTCACTTATACTGTTCACCTGGTAACATGTCCCGTGTGCATTAAACCATCAGGGGAACACACTCTCCTCACTTATACTGTTCACCTGGTAACATGTTCCGTGTGCATTAAACCATCAATGGAACACTCTCTCCTCACTTATACTGTGCACCTGGTAACATGTCCCGTGTGCATTAAACAATCAGGGGAACACACTCTCCTCACTTATGCTGTTTACCTGGTAACATTTCCTGTGTGCATTAAACAATCAGGGGAACTCACTCTCCTCACTTATACTGTTCATCTGGTGACATGTCCCGTCAGTATTAAACCATAAGGGGAAGACACTCTCCTCACTTATACTGTTCACCTGGTAACATGACCCGTGCGTATTAAACAATCAGGAGAACACACTCTCCTCACTTATACTGTTCACCTGTTGACATGTCCTGTTTGTATTAAACCATCAGGGGAACTCACTCTCCTCACTTATCCTGTTCACCTGGTAACATGTCCCGTGCGTATTAAACAATCAGGGGAACACACTCTCCTCACTTATACTGTTCACCTGGTAACATGTCCCGTGCGTATTAAACAATCAGGGGAACACACTCTCCTCACTTATACTGTTCACCTGGTAACATGTCCCGTGTGTATTAAACAATCAGGGGAACACACTCTCCTCACTTATGCTGTTCACCTGGTAACATGTCCCGTGCGTATTAAACATTCAGGGGAACACACTCTCCTCACTTATACTGTTCACCTGGTAACATGTCCCGTGTGTATTAAACAATCAGGGGAACACACTCTCCTCACTACTCTGTTCACCTGGTAACATGTCCCGTGTGTATTAAACAATCAGGGGAACACACTCTCCTCACTTATACTGTTCACCTGGTAACATGTCCCGTGCGTATTAAACAATCAGGGGAACACACTCTCCTCACTTATACTGTTCACCTGGTAACATGTCCCGTGTGTATTAAACCATCAGGGGAACACACTCTCCTCACTTATACTGTTCACCTGGTAACATGTCCCATGTATATTAAACCATCAGGGGAACACACGCTCCTCACTTATACTGTTCACCTGGTAACATGTCCCGTGTGTATTAAACAATCAGGGGAACACTCTCTCTTCACTTATACTGTTCACCTGGTAACATGTCCCATGTATATTAAACCATCAGGGGAACAAAGTCTCCTCACTTATACTGTTCACCTGGTAACATGTCCCGTGTGTATAAAACAATCAGGGGAACACACTCTCCTCACTTATACTGTTCACCTGGTAACATGTCCCGCGTATATTAAACCATCAGGGGAACACACTCTCCTCACTTCTACTCTTCACCTGGTGACAAATCCCATCAGTATTAAACAATCAGGGGAACACACTCTCCTCACTTATACTGTTCACCTGGTGACATGTCCTGTGTATATTAAACCATCAGGGGAATACAGTCTCCTCGCTTATACCGTTCACCTGGTAACATGTCCCGTATATATTAAACCATCAGGGGAACACACTCTCCTCTCTTATACTGTTCACCTGGTAACATGTCCCGTGCGTGTTAAAACATCAGAGGAACACACTCTCCTCACTTATACTGTTCACCTGGTAACATGTCCTGTGTGCATTAAATCATCAGGGGAACACACGCTCCTCACTTATACAGTTCACTTGGTGAAATGTCCCGTGCGTATTAAACCATCAGGGGAACACACTCTCCTCACTTATACTGTTCAGCTGGTAACATGTCCCGTGCATATTAAACCATCAGGGGAACACGCTCTCCTCACTTAGACTGTTCATCTGGTAACATGTCCAGTGAATATTAAACCATCAGGGGAACACATTCTCCTCACTTATCCTGTTCACCTGGTGACATGTCCCGTGTGTATTAAACAATCAGGGGAACACACTCTCCGCACTTATACTGTTCACCTGGTGACATGTCCCGTGTATATTAAACCATCAGGGGAACACACTCTCCTCACTTATACTGTTCACTTGGTAACATGTCCCGTGCGTGTTAAACCATCAGGGGAACAAACTCTCCTCACTTATACTGTTCACCTGGCAACACGTCCCGTGAGTATTAAACAATCAGGGGAACACACTCTCCTCACTTATACTGTTCACCTGGTGACATGTCCCGTGTGTATTAAACAATCAAGGGAACACACTCTCCTCACTTATACTGTTCACCTGGTGACATGTCCCGTGTGAATTAAACAATCAGGGGAACACACTCTCCTCACTTATACTGTTCACCTGGTGACATGTCCCGTGTATATTAAACCATCAGGTGAACACACTCTCCTCACTTATACTGTTCACCAGGTGACATGTCTCGTGTGTATTAAACAGTCAGGGGAACACACTCTCCTCACTTATACTGTTCACCTGGTAACATGTCCCGTGCGTGTTAAACCATCAGGGGAACACACTTTCCTCACTCATACTGTTCACCTGGTAACATGTCCTGTGTGCATTAAATCATCAGGGGAACACACTCTCCTCACTTATACAGTTCACCTGGCAACATGTCCCGTGAATATTAAACCATCAGGGGAAAGCACTCTCCTCACTTATACTGTTCACCTGCTAACATGTCCCGTGTGTATTAAACAATCAGTGGAACACACTCTCCTCACTTATACTGTTCACCTGGTAACATGTCCCGTGCGTGTTAAACCATCAGGGGAACACACTTTCCTCACTTTTACTGTTCACCTGGCAACATGTCCCGTGAATATTAAACCATCAGGGGAAAGCACTCTCCTCACTTATACTGTTCACCTGGTAGCATGTCCTGTGTGCATTAAATCATCAGGGGAACACACGCTCCTCACTTATACAGTTCACTTGGTGAAATGTCCCGTGCGTATTAAACCATCAGGGGAACACACTCTCCTCACTTATACTGTTCACCTGGTGACATGTCCCGTGTATATTAAACCATCAGGGGAACACACTCTCCTCACTTATAATGTTCACCTGGTAACATGCCCAGTGAATATTAAACCATCAGGGGAACACATTCTCCTCACTTCTCCTGTTCACCTGCTGACATGTCCCGTGTATATTAAACCATCAGGGGAACACACTCTCCTCACTTATACTGTTCACCAGGTAACATGTCCCGTGCGTGTTAAACCATCAGGGGAACACACTCTCCTCACTTATACTGTTCACTTGGTTACATGTCCCGTGCATATTAAACCATCAGGGGAACACGCTCTCCTCACTTAAACTGTTCATCTGGTAACATGTCCAGTGAATATTAAACCATCAGGGGAACACACTCTCCTCACTTATTCTGTTCACTTGGTAACATGTCCCGTGCGTATTGAACAAACAGGGGAAAACATTCTCCTCACTTATACTGTTCACCTGGTAACATGTCCTGTCTGCATTAAATCATCAGGGGAACACACTCTCCTCACTTATACAGTTCACTTGGTGAAATGTCCCGTGCGTATTAAACCATCAGGGGAACACACTCTCCTCACTTATACTGTTCTCCTGGTAACATGTCCCGTCAGGATTAAACAATCAGGGGAACACACTCTCCTCACTTTCCCTGTTCACCTGCGGAAAAGTCCCATCAGTATTAAACCATCAGGGGAATTCACTCTCCTCACTTATACTGTTCACCTGGTATCATGTCGTGTGTATATTAAAGAATCAGGGGAACACACTCTCCTCACTTATACTGTTCACCTGGTAACATGTCCCGTGCGTGTTAAACCATCAGGGGAACACACTCTCCTCACTTATACTGTTCACTTGGTTACATGTCCCGTGCACATTAAACAATCAGGGGAACACACTCTCCTCACTTATACTGTTCTCCTGGTAAAATGTCCCGTCAGGATTAAACAATCAGGGGAACTCACTCTCCTCACTTATACTGTTCACCTGTTGACATGTCCTGTGTGTATTAAACCATCAGGGGAACACACTCTCCTCACTTATACTGTTCACCTGAGTAAATGTCCCATCAGTATTAAACCATCAGGGGAACACAATCTCCTCTCTTATGCTGCTTACCTGGTAACATGTCCTGTGTGCATTAAACAATCAGGGGAACTCACTCTCCTCACTTATACTGTTCATCTGGTGACATTTCCCGTCAGTATTAAACCATAAGGGGAAGACACTCTCCCCACTTATCCTGTTCACCTGGTAACATGTCCCGTGTGTATTAAACAATCACGGAAACACACTCTCCTCACTTATACTGTTCACCTGGTAACATGTCCCGTGTGTATTAAACCATAAGGGGAACACACTCTCCTCACTTATACTGTTCACCTGGTAATATGCCCTGTGTATATTAAACCATCAGGGGAACACACTCTCCTCACTTATACTGTTCACCTGGGAACATGTCCCGTCTATATTAAACCATCAGGGGAACACACTCTCCTCAATTATACATTTCACTTGGTCACATGTCCCGTGTGTATTAAACAATCAGGGGAGCACACTCTCCTCACTTATACTGTTGACCTGGTATAATGTCCCGTGCGTATTAAACCATCAGGGGAACACACTCTCCTCACTTATACTGTTCATCTGGCAACATGTCCCGTGAGTATTAAACAATCAGGGGAACATACTCTCCTCACTTATACTGTTCACCTGGTAACATGTCCCGTGCGTGTTAAACCATCAGGGGAACACACTCTCCTCACTTATACTGTTCACCTGGCAACATGTCCCGTGAGTATTAAACAATCAGGGGAACACACTCTCCTCACTTATACTGTTCACCTGGCAACATGTCCCGTGAGTATTAAACAATCAGGGGAACACACTCTCCTCACTTATACTGTTCACCTGGCAACATGTCCCGTGAGTATTAAACAATCAGGGGAACACACTCTCCTCATTTATACTGTTCACCTGGTGACATGTCCCGTGTGTATTAAACAATCAGGGGAACACACTCTCCTCACTTATACTGTTCACCTGGTAACATGTCCCGTGTATATTAAACCCTCAGGGGAACACACTCTCCTCACTTATGCTGTTCACCAGGTGACATGTCCCGTGTGTATTAAACAATCAGGGGAACACACTCTCCTCACTTATACTGTTCACCTGGTGACATGTCCCGTGTGTATTAAACAATCAGGGGAACACACTCTCCGCACTTATACTGTTCACATGGTGACATGTCCCGTGTATATTAAACCATCAGGGGAACACACTCTCCTCACTTCTTCTGTTCACCAGGTGACATGTCCCGAGTGTATTAAACAATCAGGGGAACACACTCTCCTCACTTATACTGTTCACCTGGTAACATGTCCCGTGCGTGTTAAACCATCAGGGGAACACACATTCATCACTGATACTGTTCACCTGGCAACATGTCCCGTGAATATTAAACCATCAGGGGAAAGCACTCTCCTCACTTCTACTGTTCACCTGGTAACATGTCCCGTGTGCATTAAACCATCAGGGGAACTCACTCTCCTCACTTATACTGTTCACCTGGTAACATGTCCCGTGAGTATTAAACAATCAGGGGAACACACTCTCCTCACTTATACTGTTCACCTGGTAACATGTCCCGTGCGTGTTAAACCATCAGGGGAACACACTCTCCTCACTTATACTGTTCACCTGGCAACATGTCCCGTGAGTATTAAACAATCAGGGGAACACACTCTCCTCACTTATACTGTTCACCTGGTAACATGTCCCGTGCGTGTTAAACCATCAGGGGAACACACTCTCCTCACTTATACTGTTCACCTGGCAACATATCCCGTGTGTATTAAACAATCAGGGGAACACACTCTCCTCACTTATACTGTTCACCTGGCAACATGTCCCGTGTGTATTAAACAATCAGGGGAACACACTCTCCTCACTTATACTGTTCACCTGGTAACATGTCCCGTGCGTGTTAAACCATCAGGGGAACACACTCTCCTCACTTATACTGTTCACCTGGCAACATGTCCCGTGAGTATTAAACAATCAGGGGAAAACACTCTCCTCACTTATACTGTTCACCTGGTGACATGTCCCGTGTGTATTAAACAATCAGGGGAACACACTCTCCTCACTTATACTCTTCACCTGGCAACATGTCCCGTGAGTATTAAACAATCAGGGGAACACACTCTCCTCACTTATACTGTTCACCAGGTGACATGTCCCGTGTGTATTAAACAATCAGGGGAACACACTCTCCTCACTTATACTGTTCACCTGGTAACATGTCCCGTGCGTGTTAAACCATCAGGGGAACACACTCTCCTCACTTATACTGTTCACCTGGCAACATGTCCCGTGTGTATTAAACAATCAGGGGAACACACTCTCCTCACTTATACTGTTCACCTGGTAACATGTCCCGTGTATATTAAACCCTCAGGGGAACACAATCTCCTCACTTATACTGTTCACCTGGTGACATGTCCCGTGTATATTAAACCATCAGGGGAACACACTCTCCTCACTTATACTGTTCACCAGGTGACATGTCCCGTGTGTATTAAACAATCAGGGGAACACACTCTCCTCACTTATACTGTTCACCTGGTAACATGTCCCGTGCGTGTTAAACCATCAGGGGAACACACTTTCCTCACTTATACTGTTCACCTGGCAACATGTCCCGTGAATATTAAACCATCAGGGGAAAGCACTCTCCTCACTTATACTGTTCACCTGGTAACATGTCCCGTGTGCATTAAACCATCAATGGAACACTCTCTCCTCACTTATACTGTTCACCTGGTAACATGTCCCGTGTGCATTAAACAATCAGGGGAACACACTCTCCTCACTTATACTGTTCACCTGGTAACATGTCCCATGCGTATTAAACCATCAGGGGAACACACTCTCCTCACTTATGCTGTTTACCTGGTAACATGTCCTGTGTGCATTAAACAATCAGGGGAACACACTCTCCTCACTTATGCTGTTTACCTGGTAACATTTCCTGTGTGCATTAAACAATCAGGGGAACTCACTCTCCTCACTTATACTGTTCATCTGGTGACATGTCCCGTCAGTATTAAACCATAAGGGGAAGACACTCTCCTCACTTATACTGTTCACCTGGTAACATGACCCGTGCGTATTAAACAATCAGGAGAACACACTCTCCTCACTTATACTGTTCACCTGTTGACATGTCCTGTTTGTATTAAACCATCATGGGAACTCACTCTCCTCACTTATCCTGTTCACCTGGTAACATGTCCCGTGCGTATTAAACAATCAGGGGAACACACTCTCCTCACTTATACTGTTCACCTGGTAACCTGTCCCGTGCGTATTAAACAATCAGGGGAACACACTCTCCTCACTTATACTGTTCACCTGGTAACATGTCCCGTGTGTATTAAACAATCAGGGGAACACACTCTCCTCACTTATACTGTTCACCTGGTAACATGTCCCGTGCGTATTAAACAATCAGGGGAACACACTCTCCTCACTTATACTGTTCACCTGGTAACATGTCCCGTGTGTATTAAACAATCAGGGGAACACACTCTCCTCACTATTCTGTTCACCTAGTAACATGTCCCGTGTGTATTAAACAATCAGGGGAACACACTCTCCTCACTTATACTGTTCACCTGGTAACATGTCCCGTGCGTATTAAACAATCAGGGGAACACACTCTCCTCACTTATACTGTTCACCTGGTAACATGTCCCGTGTGTATTAAACCATCAGGGGAACACACTCTCCTCACTTATACTGTTCACCTGGTAACATGTCCCATGTATATGAAACCATCAGGGGAACACACTCTCCTCACTTATACTGTTCACCTGGTAACATGTCCCGTGTGTATTAAACAATCAGGGGAACACTCTCTCTTCACTTATACTGTTCACCTGGTAACATGTCCCTTGTATATTAAACCATCAGGGGAACAAAGTCTCCTCACTTAAACTGTTCACCTGGTAACATGTCCCGTGTGTATAAAACAATCAGGGGAACACACTCTCCTCACTTATACTGTTCACCTGGTAACATGTCCCGCGTATATTAAACCATCAGGGGAACACACTCTCCTCACTTCTACTCTTCACCTGGTGACAAATCCCATCAGTATTAAACAATCATTGGATCACACTCTCCTCACTTATACTGTTCACCTGGTAACATGTCCCGTGAGTATTAAACAATCAGGGGAACACACTCTCCTCACTTATACTGTTCACCTGGTAACATGTCCTGTGTATATTAAACCATCAGGGGAACACATTCTCCTCACTTATACTGTTCACCTGGTAACATGTCCCGTGTGTATTAAACAATCAGGGGAACAAACTCTCCTCACTTACACTGTTCACCTGCTAACATGTCCCGTGTGTATTAAACCATCAGGGGAATACAGTCTCCTCGCTTATACGGTTCACCTGGTAACATGTCCTGTGTGCATTAAATCATCAGGGGAACACACGCTCCTCACTTATACAGTTCACTTGGTGAAATGTCCCGTGCGTATTAAACCATCAGGGGAACACACTCTCCTCACTTATACTGTTCAGCTGGTAACATGTCCCGTGCATATTAAACCATCAGGGGAACACACTTTCCTCACTTATACTGTTCACCTGGCAACATGTCCCGTGAATATTAAACCATCAGGGGAAAGCAGTCTCCTCACTTCTACTGTTCACCTGGTAACATGTCCCGTGTGCATTAAACCATCAGGGGAACACACTCTCCTCACTTATACTGTTCACCTGGTAACATGTCCCGTGAGTATTAAACAATCAGGGGAACACACTCTCCTCACTTATACTGTTCACCTGGTAACATGTCCCGTGCGTGTTAAACCATCAGGGGAACACACTCTCCTCACTTATAATGTTCACCTGGCAACATGTCCCGTGAGTATTAAACAATCAGGGGAACACACTCTCCTCACTTATACTGTTCACCTGGTAACATGTCCCGTGCGTGTTAAACCATCAGGGGAACACACTCTCCTCACTTATACTGTTCACCTGGCAACATGTCCCGTGTGTATTAAACAATCAGGGGAACACACTCTCCTCACTTATACTGTTCACCTGGCAACATGTCCCGTGTGTATTAAACAATCAGGGGAACACACTCTCCTCACTTCTAATGTTCACCTGGTAACATGTCCCGTGCGTGTTAAACCATCAGGGGAACACACTCTCCTCACTTATACTGTTCACCTGGCAACATGTCCCGTGAGTATTAAACAATCAGGGGAAAACACTCTCCTCACTTATACTGTTCACCTGGTGACATGTCCCGTGTGTATTAAACAATCAGGGGAACACACTCTCCTCACTTATACTGTTCACCTGGCAACATGTCCCGTGAGTATTAAACAATCAGGGGAACACACTCTCCTCACTTATACTGTTCACCAGGTGACAAGTCCCGTGTGTATTAAACAATCAGGGGAACACACTCTCCTCACTTATACTGTTCACCTGGTAACATGTCCCGTGCGTGTTAAACCATCAGGGGAACACACTCTCCTCACTTATACTGTTCACCTGGCAACATGTCCCGTGTGTATTAAACAATCAGGGGAACACACTCTCCGCACTTATACTGTTCACCTGGTGACATGTCCCGTGTATATTAAACCATCAGGGGAACACACTCTCCTCACTTATACTGTTCTCCAGGTGACATGTCCCGTGTGTATTAAACAATCAGGGGAACACACTCTCCTCACTTATACTGTTCACCTGGTAACATGTCCCGTGCGTGTTAAACCATCAGGGGAACACACTTTCCTCACTTATACTGTTCACCTGGCAACATGTCCCGTGAATATTAAACCATCAGGGGAAAGCACGCTCCTCACTTATACTGTTCACCTGGTAACATGTCCCGTGTGCATTAAACCATCAATGGAACACTCTCTCCTCACTTATACTGTTCACCTGGTAACATGTCCCGTGTGCATTAAACCATCAGGGGAACACACTCTCCTCACTTATACTGTGCACCTGGTAACATGTCCCATGCGTATTAAACCATCAGGGGAACACACTCTCCTCACTTATGCTGTTTACCTGGTAACATGTCCTGTGTGCATTAAACAATCAGGGGAACACACTCTCCTCACTTATGCTGTTTACCTGGTAACATTTCCTGTGTGCATTAAACAATCAGGGGAACTCACTCTCCTCACTTATACTGTTCATCTGGTGACATGTCCCGTCAGTATTAAACCATAAGGGGAAGACACTCTCCTCACTTATACTGTTCACCTGGTAACATGACCCGTGCGTATTAAACAATCAGGAGAACACACTCTCCTCACTTATACTGTTCACCTGTTGACATGTCCTGTTTGTATTAAACCATCAGGGGATCTCACTCTCCTCACTTATCCTGTTCACCTGGTATCATGTCCCGTGCGTATTAAACAATCAGGGGAACACACTCTCCTCACTTATACTGTTCACCTGGTAACCTGTCCCGTGCGTATTAAACAATCAGGGGAACACACTCTCCTCACTTATACTGTTCACCTGGTAACATGTCCCGTGTGTATTAAACAATCAGGGGAACACACTCTTCTCACTTATACTGTTCACCTGGTAACATGTCCCGTGCGTATTAAACAATCAGGGGAACACACTCTCCTCACTTATAATGTTCACCTGGTAACATGTCCCGTGTGTATTAAACAATCAGGGGAACACACTCTCCTCACTATTCTGTTCACCTGGTAACATGTCCCGTGTGTATTAAACAATCAGGGGAACACACTCTCCTCACTTATACTGTTCACCTGGTAACATGTCCCGTGCGTATTAAACAATCATTGGATCACACACTCCTCACTTATACTGTTCACCTGGTAACATGTCCCGTGAGTATTAAACAATCAGGGGAACACACTCTCCTCACTTATACAGTTCACCTGGTAACATGTCCTGTGTATATTAAACCATCAGGGGAACACACTCTCCTCACTTATACTGTTCACCTGGTAACATGTCCCGTGAGTATTAAACAATCAGGGGAACACACTCTCCTCACTTATACTGTTCACCTGGTAACATGTCCTGTGTATATTCAACAATCAGGGGAACACACTCTCCTCACTTATACTGTTCACCTGGTAACATGTCCCGTGCGTATTAAACAATCAGGGGAACACACTCTCCTCACTTATAATGTTCACTTGGTAACATGTCCCGTGTGTATTAAACAATCAGGGGAACACACTCTCCTCACTATTCTGTTCACCTGGTAACATGTCCCGTGTGTATTAAACAATCAGGGGAACACACTCTCCTCACTTATACTGTTCACCTGGTAATATGTCCCGTGCGTATTAAACAATCAGGGGAACACACTCTCCTCACTTATACTGTTCACCTGGTAACATGTCCCGTGTGCATTAAACCATCAGGGGAACACACTCTCTTCACTTATACTGTTCACCTGGTAACATGTCCCATGTATATTAAACCATCAGGGGAACACACTCTCCTCACTTATACTGTTCACCTGGTAACATGTCCCGTGTGTATTAAACAATCAAGGGAACACTCTCTCTTCACTTATACTGTTCACCTGGTAACATGTCCCATGTATATTAAACCATCAGGGGAACAAAGTCTCCTCACTTATACTGTTCACCTGGTAACATGTCCCGTGTGTATAAAACAATCAGGGGAACACACTCTCCTCACTTATACTGTTCACCTGGTAACATGTCCCGTGTGTATTAAACAATCATTGGATCACACACTCCTCACTTATACTGTTACCTGGTAACATGTCCCGTGAGTATTAAACAATCAGGGGAACACACTCTCCTCACTTATACTGTTCACCTGGTAACATGTCCTGTGTATATTAAACCATCAGGGGAACACACTCTCCTCACTTATACTGTTCACCTGGTAACATGTCCCGTGCGTATTAAACAATCAGGGGAACACACTCTCCTCACTTATAATGTTCACCTGGTAACATGTCCCGTGCGTGTTAAACCATCAGGGGAACACACTCTCCTCACTTATACTGTTCACCTGGCAACATGTCCCGTGAGTATTAAACAATCAGGGGAAAACACTCTCCTCACTTATACTGTTCACCTGGTAACATGTCCCGTGTGTATTAAACAATCAAGGGAACACTCTCTCTTCACTTATACTGTTCACCTGGTAACATGTCCCATGTATATGAAACCATCAGGGGAACACACTCTCCTCACTTATACTGTTCACCTGGTAACATGTCCCGTGTGTATTAAACAATCAGGGGAACACTCTCTCTTCACTTATACTGTTCACCTGGTAACATGTCCCATGTATATTAAACCATCAGGGGAACAAAGTCTCCTCACTTAAACTGTTCACCTGGTAACATGTCCCGTGTGTATAAAACAATCAGGGGAACACACTCTCCTCACTTATACTGTTCACCTGGTAACATGTCCCGCGTATATTAAACCATCAGGGGAACACACTCTCCTCACTTCTACTCTTCACCTGGTGACAAATCCCATCAGTATTAAACAATCATTGGATCACACTCTCCTCACTTATACTGTTCACCTGGTAACATGTCCCGTGAGTATTAAACAATCAGGGGAACACACTCTCCTCACTTATACTGTTCACCTGGTAACATGTCCTGTGTATATTAAACCATCAGGGGAACACATTCTCCTCACTTATACTGTTCACCTGGTAACATGTCCCGTGTGCATTAAACAATCAGGGGAACAAACTCTCCTCACTTACACTGTTCACCTGCTAACATGTCCCGTGTGTATTAAACCATCAGGGGAATACAGTCTCCTCGCTTATACGGTTCACCTGTTAACATGTCCTGTGTGCATTAAATCATCAGGGGAACACACGCTCCTCACTTATACAGTTCACTTGGTGAAATGTCCCGTGCGTATTAAACCATCAGGGGAACACACTCACCTCACTTATACTGTTCAGCTGGTAACATGTCCCGTGCATATTAAACCATCAGGGGAACACACTTTCCTCACTTATACTGTTCACAGTGGCAACAAGTCCCGTGAATATTAAACCATCAGGGGAAAGCAGTCTCCTCACTTCTACTGTTCACCTGGTAACATGTCCCGTGTGCATTAAACCATCAGGGGAACACACTCTCCTCACTTATACTGTTCACCTGGTAACATGTCCCGTGAGTATTAAACAATCAGGGGAACACACTCTCCTCACTTATACTGTTCACCTGGTAACATGTCCCGTGCGTGTTAAACCATCAGGGGAACACACTCTCCTCACTTATAATGTTCACCTGGCAACATGTCCCGTGAGTATTAAACAATCAGGGGAACACACTCTCCTCACTTATACTGTTCACCTGGTAACATGTCCCGTGCGTGTTAAACCATCAGGGGAACACACTCTCCTCACTTATACTGTTCACCTGGCAACATGTCCCGTGTGTATTAAACAATCAGGGGAACACACTCTCCTCACTTATACTGTTCACCTGGCAACATGTCCCGTATGTATTAAACAATCAGGGGAACACACTCTCCTCACTTATAATGTTCACCTGGTAACATGTCCCGTGCGTGTTAAACCATCAGGGGAACACACTCTCCTCACTTATACTGTTCACCTGGCAACATGTCCCGTGAGTATTAAACAATCAGGGGAAAACACTCTCCTCACTTATACTGTTCACCTGGTGACATGTCCCGTGTGTATTAAACAATCAGGGGAACACACTCTCCTCACTTATACTGTTCACCTGGCAACATGTCCCGTGAGTATTAAACAATCAGGGGAACACACTCTCCTCACTTATACTGTTCACCAGGTGACAAGTCCCGTGTGTATTAAACAATCAGGGGAACACACTCTCCTCACTTATACTGTTCACCTGGTAACATGTCCCGTGCGTGTTAAACCATCAGGGGAACACACTCTCCTCACTTATACTGTTCACCTGGCAACATGTCCCGTGTGTATTAAACAATCAGGGGAACACACTCTCCGCACTTATACTGTTCACCTGGTGACATGTCCCGTGTATATTAAACCATCAGGGGAACACACTCTCCTCACTTATACTGTTCTCCAGGTGACATGTCCCGTGTGTATTAAACAATCAGGGGAACACACTCTCCTCACTTATACTGTTCACCTGGTAACATGTCCCGTGCGTGTTAAACCATCAGGGGAACACACTTTCCTCACTTATACTGTTCACCTGGCAACATGTCCCGTGAATATTAAACCATCAGGGGAAAGCACTCTCCTCACTTATACTGTTCACCTGGTAACATGTCCCGTGTGCATTAAACCATCAATGGAACACTCTCTCCTCACTTATACTGTTCACCTGGTAACATGTCCCGTGTGCATTAAACCATCAGGGGAACACACTCTCCTCACTTATACTGTGCACCTGGTAACATGTCCCATGCGTATTAAACCATCAGGGGAACACACTCTCCTCACTTATGCTGTTTACCTGGTAACATGTCCTGTGTGCATTAAACAATCAAGGGAACACACTCTCCTCACTTATGCTGTTTACCTGGTAACATTTCCTGTGTGCATTAAACAATCAGGGGAACTCACTCTCCTCACTTATACTGTTCATCTGGTGACATGTCCCGTCAGTATTAAACCATAAGGGGAAGACACTCTCCTCACTTATACTGTTCACCTGGTAACATGACCCGTGCGTATTAAACAATCAGGAGAACACACTCTCCTCACTTATACTGTTCACCTGTGACATGTCCTGTTTGTATTAAACCATCAGGGGAACTCACTCTCCTCACTTATCCTGTTCACCTGGTATCATGTCCCGTGCGTATTAAACAATCAGGGGAACACACTCTCCTCACTTATACTGTTCACCTGGTAACCTGTCCCGTGCGTATTAAACAATCAGGGGAACACACTCTCCTCACTTATACTGTTCACCTGGTAACATGTCCCGTGTGTATTAAACAATCAGGGGAACACACTCTTCTCACTTATACTGTTCACCTGGTAACATGTCCCGTGCGTATTAAACAATCAGGGGAACACACTCTCCTCACTTATAATGTTCACCTGGTAACATGTCCCGTGTGTATTAAACAATCAGGGGAACACACTCTCCTCACTATTCTGTTCACCTGGTAACATGTCCCGTGTGTATTAAACAATCAGGGGAACACACTCTCCTCACTTATACTGTTCACCTGGTAACAAGTCCCGTGCGTATTAAACAATCAGGGGAACACACTCTCCTCACTTATAATGTTCACCTGGTAACATGTCCCGTGTGTATTAAACCATCAGGGGAACACACTCTCCTCACTTATACTGTTCACCTGGTAACATGTCCCATGTATATTAAACCATCAGGGGAACACACTCTCCTCACTTATACTGTTCACCTGGTAACATGTCCCGTGTGTATTAAACAATCAAGTGAACACTCTCTCTTCACTTATACTGTTCACCTGGTAACATGTCCCATGTATATTAAACCATCAGGGGAACAAAGTCTCCTCACTTATACTGTTCACCTGGTAACATGTCCCGTGTGTATAAAACAATCAGGGGAACACACTCTCCTCACTTATACTGTTCACCTGGTAACATGTCCCGTGTGTATTAAACAATCATTGGATCACACACTCCTCACTTATACTGTTCACCTGGTAACATGTCCCGTGAGTATTAAACAATCAGGGGAACACACTCTCCTCACTTATACAGTTCACCTGGTAACATGTCCTGTGTATATTAAACCATCAGGGGAACACACTCTCCTCACTTATACTGTTCACCTGGTAACATGTCCCGTGAGTATTAAACAATCAGGGGAACACACTCTCCTCACTTATACTGTTCACCTGGTAACATGTCCTGTGTATATTAAACAATCAGGGGAACACACTCTCCTCACTTATACTGTTCACCTGGTAACATGTCCCGTGCGTATTAAACAATCAGGGGAACACACTCTCCTCACTTATAATGTTCACTTGGTAACATGTCCCGTGTGTATTAAACAATCAGGGGAACACACTCTCCTCACTATTCTGTTCACCTGGTAACATGTCCCGTGTGTATTAAACAATCAGGGGAACACACTCTCCTCACTTATACTGTTCACCTGGTAATATGTCCCGTGCGTATTAAACAATCAGGGGAACACACTCTCCTCACTTATACTGTTCACCTGGTAACATGTCCCGTGTGTATTAAACCATCAGGGGAACACACTCTCTTCACTTATACTGTTCACCTGGTAACATGTCCCATGTATATTAAACCATCAGGGGAACACACTCTCCTCACTTATACTGTTCACCTGGTAACATGTCCCGTGTGTATTAAACAATCAAGGGAACACTCTCTCTTCACTTATACTGTTCACCTGGTAACATGTCCCATGTATATTAAACCATCAGGGGAACAATGTCTCCTCACTTATACTGTTCACCTGGTAACATGTCCCGTGTGTATAAAACAATCAGGGGAACACACTCTCCTCACTTATACTGTTCACCTGGTAACATGTCCCGTGTGTATTAAACAATCATTGGATCACACACTCCTCACTTATACTGTTACCTGGTAACATGTCCCGTGAGTATTAAACAATCAGGGGAACACACTCTCCTCACTTATACTGTTCACCTGGTAACATGTCCTGTGTATATTAAACCATCAGGGGAACACACTCTCCTCACTTATACTGTTCACCTGGTAACATGTCCCGTGCGTATTAAACAATCAGGGGAACACACTCTCCTCACTTATAATGTTCACCTGGTAACATGTCCCGTGTGTATTAAACAATCAGGGGAACACACTCTCCTCACTATTCTGTTCACCTGGTAACATGTCCCGTGTGTATTAAACAATCAGGGGAACACACTCTCCTCACTTATACTGTTCACCTGGTAACATGTCCCGTGCGTATTAAACAATCAGGGGAACACACTCTCCTCACTTATACTGTTCACCTGGTAACATGTCCCGTGTGTATTAAACCATCAGGGGAACACACTCTCCTCACTGAGACTGTTCACCTGGTAACATGTCCCATGTATATTAAACCATCAGGGGAACACACTCTCCTCACTTATACTGTTCACCTGGTAACATGTCCCGTGTGTATTAAACAATCAAGTGAACACTCTCTCTTCACTTATACTGTTCACCTGGTAACATGTCCCATGTATATTAAACCATCAGGGGAACAAAGTCTCCTCACTTATACTGTTCACCTGGTAACATGTCCCGTGTGTATAAAACAATCAGGGGAACACACTATCCTCACTTATACTGTTCACCTGGTAACATGTCCCGTGTGTATTAAACAATCATTGGATCACACACTCCTCACTTATACTGTTCACCTGGTAACATGTCCCGTGAGTATTAAACAATCAGGGGAACACACTCTCCTCACTTATACAGTTCACCTGGTAACATGTCCTGTGTATATTAAACCATCAGGGGAACACACTCTCCTCACTTATACTGTTCACCTGGTAACATGTCCCGTGAGTATTAAACAATCAGGGGAACACACTCTCCTCACTTATACTGTTCACCTGGTAACATGTCCTGTGTATATTAAACAATCAGGGGAACACACTCTCCTCACTTATACTGTTCACCTGGTAACATGTCCCGTGCGTATTAAACAATCAGGGGAACACACTCTCCTCACTTACAATGTTCACCTGGTAACATGTCCCGTGTGTATTAAACAATCAGGGGAACACACTCTCCTCACTATTCTGTTCACCTGGTAACATGTCCCGTGTGTATTAAACAATCAGGGGAACACACTCTCCTCACTTATACTGTTCACCTGGTAACATGTCCCGTGCGTATTAAACAATCAGGGGAACACACTCTCCTCACTTATACTGTTCACCTGGTAACATGTCCCGTGTGTATTAAACCATCAGGGGAACACACTCTCTTCACTTATACTGTTCACCTGGTAACATGTCCCATGTATATTAAACCATCAGGGGAACACACTCTCCTCACTTATACTGTTCACCTGGTAACATGTCCCGTGTGTATTAAACAATCAAGGGAACACTCTCTCTTCACTTATACTGTTCACCTGGTAACATGTCCCATGTATATTAAACCATCAGGGGAACAAAGTCTCCTCACTTATACTGTTCACCTGATAACATGTCCCGTGTGTATAAAACAATCAGGGGAACACACTCTCCTCACTTATACTGTTCACCTGGTAACATGTCCCGTGTGTATTAAACAATCATTGGATCACACACTCCTCACTTATACTGTTACCTGGTAACATGTCCCGTGAGTATTAAACAATCAGTGGAACACACTCTCCTCACTTATACTGTTCACCTGGTAACATGTCCTGTGTATATTAAACCATCAGGGGAACACACTCTCCTCACTTATACTGTTCACCTGGTAATATGTCCCGTGCGTATTAAACAATCAGGGGAACACACTCTCCTCACTTATAATGTTCACCTGGTAACATGTCCCGTGTGTATTAAACAATCAGGGGAACACACTCTCCTCACTATTCTGTTCACCTGGTAACATGTCCCGTGTGTATTAAACAATCAGGGGAACACACTCTCCTCACTTATACTGTTCACCTGGTAACATGTCCCGTGCGTATTAAACAATCAGGGGAACACACTCTCCTCACTTATACTGTTCACCTGGTAACATGTCCCGTGTGTATTAAACCATCAGGGGAAGACACTCTCCTCACTTATACTGTTCACCTGGTAACATGTCCCATGTATATTAAACCATCAGGGGAACACACTCTCCTCACTTATACTGTTCACCTGGTAACATGTCCCGTGTGTATTAAACAATCAAGTGAACACTCTCTCTTCACTTATACTGTTCACCTGGTAACATGTCCCGTGTGTATTAAACAATCATTGGATCACACACTCCTCACTTATACTGTTCACCTGGTAACATGTCCCGTGAGTATTAAACAATCAGGGGAACACACTCTCCTCACTTATACAGTTCACCTGGTAACATGTCCTGTGTATATTAAACCATCAGGGGAACACACTCTCCTCACTTATACTGTTCACCTGGGAACATGTCCCGTGTATATTAAACCATCAGGGGAACACACTCTCCTCACTTATACTGTTCACCTGGTAACATGTCCCGTGTGTATTAAACAATCATTGGATCACACACTCCTCACTTATACTGTTCACCTGGTAACATGTCCCGTGAGTATTAAACAATCAGGGTAACAATCTCTCCTCACTTATACTGTTCACCTGGCAACATGTCACGAGTATACTAAACGATCAGGGGAACACAATCTCCTCACTTATACTGTTCACCTGGGAACATGTCCCGTGTATATTAAACCATCAGGGGAACACACTCTCCTCACTTATTCTGTTCACCTGGTAACATGTCCCGTGTGTATTAAACCATCAGGGGAAAACATAATCCTCACTTATACTGTTCACCTGGGAACATGTCCCATGTGTATTAAACCATCAGGGGAAATCATAATCCTCACTTATACTGTTCACCTGCTAACATGTCCCGTGTATATTAAACCATCAGGGGAACACACTCTCCTCACTTATACTGTTCAACTGGGAACATGTCCTGTGTATATTAAACCATCAGGGGAAGACCCTCTCCTCACTTATACTGTTCAACTGGGAACATGTCCTGTGTATATTAAACCATCAGGGGAAGACCCTCTCCTCACTTATACTGTTGTACTGGGAACATGTCCTGTGTATATTAAACCATCAGGGGAACACACTCTCCTCACTTATACTGTTCAACTGGGAACATGTCCTGTGTATATTAAACCATCAGGGGAAGACCCTCTCCTCACTTATACTGTTCACCTGGTAACATGTCCCATGTATATTAAACCATCAGGGGAACACACTCTCTTCACTTATACTGTTCAGCTGGTAACATGTCCCGTGTGTATTAAACCATCAGGGGAACACATTCTCCTCACTTATCCTGTTCACCTGGTGACATGTCCCGTGTGTATTAAACCATCAGGGCAACACACTCTCCTCACTTATACTGTTCACCTGGTCACATGTACCTTGTATATTAAACCATCAGGGGAACACACTCTCCTCACTTATACTGTTCACCTGGTAACATGTCCCGTGCGTGTTAAACCATCAGGGGAACACACTCTCCTCACTTATACTGTTCACCTGGAAACATGTCCCGTGCATATTAAACAATCAGGGGAATTCTCTCCCCTCACTTATACTGTTCACCTGGTATCATGTCGTGTGTATATTAAACCATCAGGGGAACACACTCTCCTCACTTATACTGTTCACCTGGTAACATGTCCCGTGCGTGTTAAACCATCAGGGGAACACACTCTCCTCACTTATACTGTTCATTTGGTTACATGTCCCGTGTATATTAAACCATCAGGGGAACACACTCTCCTCACTTATACTGTTCACCTGGTAACATGTCCCGTGCGTGTTAAACCATCAGGGGAACACACTCTCCTCACTTATACTGTTCACTTGGTTACATGTCCCGTGTGTATTAAACCATCAGGGGAACACACTCTCCTCACTTATACTGTTCGCCTGGTAACGTGTCCCATGTATATTTAACAATCAGGGGAACACACTCTGCTCACTTATACTGTTCACCTGGTAACATCTCCCGTGTATATTAAACCATCAGGGGAACACATAATCCTCACTTATACTGTTCACCTGCTAACATGTCCCGTGTATATTAAACCATCAGGGGAATACAGTCTCCTCACTTATACTGTTCACCTGGTAACATGTCCCGTGTATATTAAACCATCAGCGGAACACACTCTCCTCACTTATACTGATCACCTGGTGACATGTCCCGGGTATTTTAAAAAATCAGGGGAACTCACTCTCCTCTCTTATACTGTTCACCTGGTATCATGTCCTGTGTATATTAAACCAACAGGGGAACACTCTCTCCTCACTTATACTGTTCACCTGGTAACATGTCCCGTGCGTGTTAAACAATCAGGGGAACACACTCCCCTCACATATACTGTTCACCTGGTAACATGTCCCGTGCGTGTTAAACAATCAGGGTAACAATCTCTCCTCACTTATACGGTTCACCTGGCAACATGTCACGTGTATACTAAACGATCAGGGGAACACACTCTCCTCACTTATACTGTTCACCTGGTAACAAGTTCCGTGTATATTAAACCATCAGGGGAACACGCTCTCCTCACTTATACTGTTCACCTGGTAACATGTCCCGTGTGTATTAAACCATCAGGGGAAAACATAATCCTCACTTATACTGTTCACCTGGGAACATGTCCCATGTATATTAAACCATCAGTGGAAAACATAATCCTCACTTATACTGTTCACCTGCTAACATGTCCCGTGTATTTTAAACCATCAGGGGAACACACTCTCCTCACTTATACTGTTCAACTGGGAACATGTCCTGTGTATATTAAACCATCAGGGGAAGACCCTCTCCTCACTTATACTGTTCAACTGGGAACATGTCCTGTGTATATTAAACCATCAGGGGAAGACCCTCTCCTCACTTATACTGTTCAACTGGGAACATGTCCTGTGTATATTAAACCATCAGGGGAACACACTCTCCTCACTTATACTGTTCAACTGGGAACATGTCCTGTGTATATTAAACCATCAGGGGAAGACCCTCTCCTCACTTATACTGTTCACCTGGTAACATGTCCCATGTATATTAAACCATCAGGGGAACACACTTTCTTCACTTATACTGTTCAGCTGGTAACATGTCCCGTGTGTATTAAACCATCAGGGGAACACACTCTCCTCACTAATACTGTTCATCTGGTAACATGTCCCGTGTATATTAAACCATCAGGGGAAAACATAATCCTCACTTATACAGTTCACCTGGTAACATGTCCCGTGCATGTTAATCAATCAGGGGAACACACTCTCCTCACTTATACTGTTCACCTGGTGACATGTCCTGTGTGTATTAAACAATCAGGGGAACACATTCTCCTCACTTATACTGTTCACCTGGTGACATGTCCCGTGTGTATTAAACAATCAGGGGAACACATTCTCCTCACTTATACTGTTCACCTGGTAACATGTCCTGTGTGTATTAAACCATCAGGGGAACACAATCTCCTCAGTTATACTGTTCATCTGGTAAAATCTCCCGTGTATATTAAACAATCAGGGAAACACACTCTCTTCACTTATACTGTACACCTGGTAACATATCCCGTGTATATTAAACCATCAGGGGAACACAATCTCCTCACTTATACTGTTCACCTGGTAACATGTCCCGTGTATATTAAACCATCAGGGGAACACAATCTCCTCACTTATACTGTTCATCTGGTAAAATGTCCCGTGTATATTAAACCATCAGGGAAACACACTCTCTTCACTTATACTGTTCATCTGGTAAAATGTCCCGTGTATATTAAACCATCAGGGAAACACACTCTCTTCACTTATACTGTTCATCTGCTAAAATGTCCAGTGTATATTAAACCAACAGGGAAACACACTCTCTTCACTTATACTGTTCATCTGGTAAAATGTCCCGTGTATATTAAACCATCAGGGGAACACACTCTCCTCACTTATATTGTTCACCTGGTAACATATCCCGTGTATATTAAACCATCAGGGGAACACAATCTCCTCACTTTTACTGTTCATCTGGTAAAATGTCCCGTGTATATTAAACCATCAGGGGAACACAATCTCCTCACTTAAACTGTTCATCTGGTAAAATGTCCCGTGTGTATTAAACAATCAGGGGAACACACTCTCCTCACTTATACTGTTCATCTGGTGACATGTCCCGTGTGTATTAAACAATCAGGGGAACAGACTCACCTCACTTATACTGTTCACCTGGTAACATATCCCGTGCATATTAAACCATCAGGGGAACACACTCTCCTCACTTATACTGTTCACCTGGTAACATGTCCCGTGTGTATTAAACAATCATTGGATCACACACTCCTCACTTATACTGTTACCTGGTAACATGTCCCGTGAGTATTAAACAATCAGGGGAACACACTCTCCTCACTTATACTGTTCACCTGGTAACATGTCCTGTGTATATTAAACCATCAGGGGAACACACTCTCCTCACTTATACTGTTCACCTGGTAACATGTCCCGTGCGTATTAAACAATCAGGGGAACACACTCTCCTCACTTATACTGTTCACCTGGTAACATGTCCTGTGTATATTAAACAATCAGGGGAATACACTCTCCTCACTTATACTGTTCACCTGGTGACATGTCCCGTGCGTATTAAACCATCAGGGTAACAATCTCTCCTCACTTATACTGTTCACCTGGCAACATGTCACGAGTATACTAAACGATCAGGGGAACACAATCTCCTCACTTATACTGTTCACCTGGGAACATGTCCCGTGTATATTAAACCATCAGGGGAACACACTCTCCTCACTTATACTGTTCACCTGGGAACATGTCCCGTGTGTATTAAACCATCAGGGGAAATCATAATCCTCACTTATACTGTTCACCTGCTAACATGTCCCGTGTATATTAAACCATCAGGGGAACACACTCTCCTCACTTATACTGTTCAACTGGGAACATGTCCTGTGTATATTAAACCATCAGGGGAAGACCCTCTCCTCACTTATACTGTTCAACTGGGAACATGTCCTGTGTATATTAAACCATCAGGGGAAGACCCTCTCCTCACTTATACTGTTGTACTGGGAACATGTCCTGTGTATATTAAACCATCAGGGGAACACACTCTCCTCACTTATACTGTTCAACTGGGAACATGTCCTGTGTATATTAAACCATCAGGGGAAGACCCTCTCCTCACTTATACTGTTCACCTGGTAACATGTCCCATGTATATTAAACCATCAGGGGAACACACTCTCTTCACTTATACTGTTCAGCTGGTAACATGTCCCGTGTGTATTAAACCATCAGGGGAACACATTCTCCTCACTTATCCTGTTCACCTGGTGACATGTCCCGTGTGTATTAAACCATCAGGGCAACAAACTCTCCTCACTTATACTGTTCACCTGGTCACATGTACCTTGTATATTAAACCATCAGGGGAACACACTCTCCTCACTTATACTGTTCACCTGGTAACATGTCCCGTGCGTGTTAAACCATCAGGGGAACACACTCTCCTCGCTTATACTGTTCACCTGGAAACATGTCCCGTGCATATTAAACAATCAGGGGAATTCACTCCCCTCTCTTATACTGTTCACCTGGTATCATGTCGTGTGTATATTAAACCATCAGGGGAACACACTCTCCTCACTTATACTGTTCACCTGGTAACATGTCCCGTGCGTGTTAAACCATCAGGGGAACACACTCTCCTCACTTATACTGTTCATTTGGTTACATGTCCCGTGTATATTAAACCATCAGGGGAACACACTCTCCTCACTTATACTGTTCACCTGGTAACATGTCCCGTGCGTGTTAAACCATCAGGGGAACACACTCTCCTCACTTATACTGTTCACTTGGTTACATGTCCCGTGTGTATTAAACCATCAGGGGAACACACTCTCCTCACTTATACTGTTCGCCTGGTAACGTGTCCCATGTATATTTAACAATCAGGGGAACACACTCTGCTCACTTATACTGTTCACCTGGTAACATCTCCCGTGTATATTAAACCATCAGGGGAACACATAATCCTCACTTATACTGTTCACCTGCTAACATGTCCCGTGTATATTAAACCATCAGGGGAATACAGTCTCCTCACTTATACTGTTCACCTGGTAACATGTCCCGTGTATATTAAACCATCAGCGGAACACACTCTCCTCACTTATACTGATCACCTGGTGACATGTCCCGGGTATATTAAAAAATCAGGGGAACTCACTCTCCTCTCTTATACTGTTCACCTGGTATCATGTCCTGTGTATATTAAACCAACAGGGGAACACTCTCTCCTCACTTATACTGTTCACCTGGTAACATGTCCCGTGCGTGTTAAACAATCAGGGGAACACACTCCCCTCACATATACTGTTCACCTGGTAACATGTCCCGTGCGTGTTAAACAATCAGGGTAACAATCTCTCCTCACTTATACGGTTCACCTGGCAACATGTCACGTGTATACTAAACGATCAGGGGAACACACTCTCCTCACTTATACTGTTCACCTGGTAACAAGTTCCGTGTATATTAAACCATCAGGGGAACACGCTCTCCTCACTTATACTGTTCACCTGGTATCATGTCCCGTGTGTATTAAACCATCAGGGGAAAACATAATCCTCACTTATACTGTTCACCTGGGAACATGTCCCATGTATATTAAACCATCAGGGGAAAACATAATCCTCACTTATACTGTTCACCTGCTAACATGTCCCGTGTATTTTAAACCATCAGGGGAACACACTCTCCTCACTTATACTGTTCAACTGGGAACATGTCCTGTGTATATTAAACCATCAGGGGAAGACCCTCTCCTCACTTATACTGTTCAACTGGGAACATGTCCTGTGTATATTAAACCATCAGGGGAAGACCCTCTCCTCACTTATACTGTTGTACTGGGAACATGTCCTGTGTATATTAAACCATCAGGGGAACACACTCTCCTCACTTATACTGTTCAACTGGGAACATGTCCTGTGTATATTAAACCATCAGGGGAAGACCCTCTCCTCACTTATACTGTTCACCTGGTAACATGTCCCATGTATATTAAACCATCAGGGGAACACACTTTCTTCACTTATACTGTTCAGCTGGTAACATGTCCCGTGTGTATTAAACCATCAGGGGAACACACTCTCCTCACTAATACTGTTCATCTGGTAACATGTACCGTGTATATTAAACCATCAGGGGAAAACATAATCCTCACTTATACAGTTCACCTGGTAACATGTCCCGTGCGTGTTAATCAATCAGGGGAACACACTCTCCTCACTTATACTGTTCACCTGGTGACATGTCCTGTGTGTATTAAACAATCAGGGGAACACATTCTCCTCACTTATACTGTTCACCTGGTGACATGTCCCGTGTGTATTAAACAATCAGGGGAACACATTCTCCTCACTTATACTGTTCACCTGGTAACATGTCCTGTGTGTATTAAACCATCAGGGGAACACAATCTCCTCACTTATACTGTTCATCTGGTAAAATCTCCCGTGTATATTAAACAATCAGGGAAACACACTCTCTTCACTTATACTGTACACCTGGTAACATATCCCGTGTATATTAAACCATCAGGGGAACACAATCTCCTCACTTATACTGTTCACCTGGTAACATGTCCCGTGTATATTAAACCATCAGGGGAACACAATCTCCTCACTTATACTGTTCATCTGGTAAAATGTCCCGTGTATATTAAACCATCAGGGAAACACACTCTCTTCACTTATACTGTTCATCTGGTAAAATGTCCCGTGTATATTAAACCATCAGGGAAACACACTCTCTTCACTTATACTGTTCATCTGCTAAAATGTCCAGTGTATATTAAACCAACAGGGAAACACACTCTCTTCACTTATACTGTTCATCTGGTAAAATGTCCCGTGTATATTAAACCATCAGGGGAACACACTCTCCTCACTTATATTGTTCACCTGGTAACATATCCCGTGTATATTAAACCATCAGGGGAACACAATCTCCTCACTTTTACTGTTCATCTGGTAAAATGTCCCGTGTATATTAAACCATCAGGGGAACACAATCTCCTCACTTAAACTGTTCATCTGGTAAAATGTCCCGTGTGTATTAAACAATCAGGGGAACACACTCTCCTCCCTTAACCTGTTCATCTGGTGACATGTCCCGTGTGTATTAAACAATCAGGGGAACAGACTCTCCTCACTTATACTGTTCACCTGGTAACATATCCCGTGCATATTAAACCATCAGGGGAACACACTCTCCTCACTTATACTGTTCACCTGGTAACATATCCCGTGTATATTAAACCATCAGGGGAACACACTCTCCTCTCTTATACTGTTCACCTGGTAACATATCCCGTGTATATCAAACCATCAGGGGAACACAATCTCCTCACTTATCCTGTTCATCTGGTAAAATGTCCCGTGTATATTAAACCATCAGGGGAACACAATCTCCTCACTTATACTGTTCACCTGGTAACATGTCCTGTGTATATTAAACCATCAGGGCAACACACTCTCCTCACTTATACTGTTCATCTGGTAACAAGTCCCGTGTGTATTAAACCATCAGGGGAACACACTCTCCTCACTTATACTGTTCACCTGGTAACATGTCCCGTGTGTATTAAACCATCAGGGGAACACTCTCTCCTCACTTATACTGTTCACCTGGTAACATGTCCCGTGTGTATTAAACAATCAGGCAACACACTCTCCTCACTTATACTGTTCACCTGGAAACATGTGCCGCGTGTATTAAACCATCAGGGGAACACTCTCTCCTCACATATACTGTTCACCTGGTAACATGTCCCGTGTGTATTAAACAATCAGGGGAACACACTCTCTTCACTTATACTGTTCACGTGGTAACATGTCCCGTGTATATTAAACCATCAGGGGAGCACAATCTCCTCACTTATACTGTTCATCTGGTAACATGTCCCGTGTGTATTAAACCATCAGGGGAACACACTCTCCTCACTTATACTGTTCACCTGGTAACATGACCTGTGTATATTAAACCATCAGGGGAACACACTCTCCTCACTTATACTGTTCACCTGGTGACATGTCCCGTGTTTATTAAACAATAAGGGGAACACACTCTCCTCACTTATAGAGTTCACCTGGTAACATGTCCCGTGTGTATTAAACAATCAGGGGAACCCACTCTCCTCACTTATTCTGTTCAACTGGTGACATGTCCCGTGTGCATTAAACAGTCAGGGGAACACACTCTCCTCACTTATTCTGTTCACCTGGTGACATGTCCCGTGTGCATTAAAAAATCAGGGGAACACACTCTCCTCACTTATACTGTTCACCTCTAACATGTCCCGTGAGTATTAAACCATCAGGGGAACACACTCTCCTCACTTATACTGTTCACCTCTAACATGTCCCGTGAGTATTAAACCATCAGGGGAACACACTCTCCTCACTTATACTGTTCACCTGGTGACATGTCCCTTGTTTATTAAACAATAAGGGGAACACACTCTCCTCACTTATAGAGTTCACCTGGTAACATGTCCCGTGTGTATTAAACAATCAGGGGAACCCACTCTCCTCACTTATTCTGTTCAACTGGTGACATGTCCCGTGTGCATTAAACAGTCAGGGGAACACACTCTCCTCACTTATTCTGTTCACCTGGTGACATGTCCCGTGTGCATTAAAAAATCAGGGGAACACACTCTCCTCACTTATACTGTTCACCTGGTAACATGTCCCGTGTGTATTAAACAATCAGGGGAACACTCTCTCCTCACTTATACTGTTCACCTGGTAACATGTCCCGTGAGTATTAAACCATCAGGGGAACACACTCTCCTCACTTATACTGTTCACCTGGTAACATGTCCCGTGAGTATTAAACCATCAGGGGAACCCTCTCTCCTCACTTATACTGTTCACCTGGTAACATGTCCCGTGTGTATTAAACCATCAGGGGAACACAATCTCCTCACTTGTACTGTTCATCTGGTAAAATGTCCCGTGTATATTAAACCATCAGGGGAACACACTCTCCTCACTTATACTGATCACCTGGTGACATGTCCCGGGTATATTAAAAAATCAGGGGAACTCACTCTCCTCACTTATGCTGTTCACGTGGTATCATGTCCCGTGCGTGTTAATCAATCAGGGGAACACATTCTCCTCACTTTTCCTGTTCATCTGGTAAAATGTCCCGTGTATATTAAACCATCAGGGGAACACAATCTCCTCACTTATACTGTTCACCTGGTAACATGTCCTGTGTCTCTTAAACCATCAGGGCAACACACTCTCCTCACTTATCCTGTTCATCTGGTAACATATCCCGTGTATATTAAACCATCAGGGGAACACACTCTCCTCACTTATACTGTTCACCTGGTAACATATCCCGTGTATATCAAACTATCAGGGGAACACAATCTCCTCACTTATCTGTTCATCTGGTAAAATGTCCCGTGTATATTAAACCATCAGGGGAACACAATCTCCTCACTTATACTGTTCACCTGGTAACATGTCCTGTGTATATTAAACCATCAGGGCAACACACTCTCCTCACTTATACTGTTCATCTGGTAACAAGTCCCGTGTGTATTAAACCATCAGGGGAACACACTCTCCTCACTTATACTGTTCACCTGGTAACATGTCCCGTGTGTATTAAACCATCAGGGGAACACTCTCTCCTCACTTATACTGTTCACCTGGTAACATGTCCCGTGTGTATTAAACAATCAGGCAACACACTCTCCTCACTTATACTGTTCACCTGGAAACATGTGTCGCGTGTATTAAACCATCAGGGGAACACTCTCTCCTCACATATACTGTTCACCTGGTAACATGTCCCGTGTGTATTAAACAATCAGGGGAACACACTCTCTTCACTTATACTGTTCACGTGGTAACATGTCCCGTGTATATTAAACCATCAGGGGAGCACAATCTCCTCACTTATACTGTTCATCTGGTAACATGTCCCGTGTGTATTAAACCATCAGGGGAACACACTCTCCTCACTTATACTGTTCACCTGGTAACATGTCCTGTGTATATTAAACCATCAGGGGAACACACTCTCCTCACTTATACTGTTCACCTGGTGACATGTCCCGTGTTTATTAAACAATAAGGGGAACACACTCTCCTCACTTATAGAGTTCACCTGGTAACATGTCCCGTGTGTATTAAACAATCAGGGGAACCCACTCTCCTCACTTATTCTGTTCAACTGGTGACATGTCCCGTGTGCATTAAACAGTCAGGGGAACACACTCTCCTCACTTATTCTGTTCACCTGGTGACATGTCCCGTGTGCATTAAAAAATCAGGGGAACACACTCTCCTCACTTATACTGTTCACCTGGTAACATGTCCCGTGTGTATTAAACAATCAGGGGAACACTCTCTCCTCACTTATACTGTTCACCTGGTAACATGTCCCGTGAGTATTAAACCATCAGGGGAACACACTCTCCTCACTTATACTGTTCACCTCTAACATGTCCCGTGAGTATTAAACCTTCAGGGGAACACACTCTCCTCACTTATACTGTTCACCTGGTGACATGTCCCGTGTTTATTAAACAATAAGGGGAACACACTCTCCTCACTTATAGAGTTCACCTGGTAACATGTCCCGTGTGTATTAAACAATCAGGGGAACCCACTCTCCTCACTTATTCTGTTCAACTCGTGACATGTCCCGTGTGCATTAAACAGTCAGGGGAACACACTCTCCTCACTTATTCTGTTCACCTGGTGACATGTCCCGTGTGCATTAAAAAATCAGGGGAACACACTCTCCTCACTTATACTGTTCACCTGGTAACATGTCCCGTGTGTATTAAACAATCAGGGGAACACTCTCTCCTCACTTATACTGTTCACCTGGTAACATGTCCCGTGTGTATTAAACAATCAGGGGAACACACTCTCTTCACTTATACTGTTCACGTGGTAACATGTCCCGTGTATATTAAACCATCAGGGGAGCACAATCTCCTCACTTATACTGTTCATCTGGTAACATGTCCCGTGTGTATTAAACCATCAGGGGAACACACTCTCCTCACTTATACTGTTCACCTGGTAACATGTCCTGTGTATATTAAACCATCAGGGGAACACACTCTCCTCACTTATACTGTTCACCTGGTGACATGTCCCGTGTTTATTAAACAATAAGGGGAACACACTCTCCTCACTTATAGAGTTCACCTGGTAACATGTCCCGTGTGTATTAAACAATCAGGGGAACCCACTCTCCTCACTTATTCTGTTCAACTGGTGACATGTCCCGTGTGCATTAAACAGTCAGGGGAACACACTCTCCTCACTTATTCTGTTCACCTGGTGACATGTCCCGTGTGCATTAAAAAATCAGGGGAACACACTCTCCTCACTTATACTGTTCACCTGGTAACATGTCCCGTGTGTATTAAACAATCAGGGGAACACTCTCTCCTCACTTATACTGTTCACCTGGTAACATGTCCCGTGAGTATTAAACCATCAGGGGAACACACTCTCCTCACTTATACTGTTCACCTCTAACATGTCCCGTGAGTATTAAACCTTCAGGGGAACACACTCTCCTCACTTATACTGTTCACCTGGTGACATGTCCCGTGTTTATTAAACAATAAGGGGAACACACTCTCCTCACTTATAGAGTTCACCTGGTAACATGTCCCGTGTGTATTAAACAATCAGGGGAACCCACTCTCCTCACTTATTCTGTTCAACTCGTGACATGTCCCGTGTGCATTAAACAGTCAGGGGAACACACTCTCCTCACTTATTCTGTTCACCTGGTGACATGTCCCGTGTGCATTAAAAAATCAGGGGAACACACTCTCCTCACTTATACTGTTCACCTGGTAACATGTCCCGTGTGTATTAAACAATCAGGGGAACACTCTCTCCTCACTTATACTGTTCACCTGGTAACATGTCCCGTGAGTATTAAACCATCAGGGGAACACACTCTCCTCACTTATACTGTTCACCTGGTAACATGTCCCGTGAGTATTAAACCATCAGGGGAACCCTCTCTCCTCACTTATACTGTTCACCTGGTAACATGTCCCGTGTGTATTAAACCATCAGGGGAACACAATCTCCTCACTTATACTGTTCATCTGGTAAAATGTCCCGTGTATATTAAACCATCAGGGGAACACACTCTCCTCACTTATACTGATCACCTGGTGACATGTCCCGGGTATATTAAAAAATCAGGGGAACTCTCTCTCCTCACTTATGCTGTTCACGTGGTATCATGTCCCGTGCGTGTTAATCAATCAGGGGAACACATTCTCCTCACTTTTCCTGTTCATCTGGTAAAATGTCCCGTGTATATTAAACCATCAGGGGAACACAATCTCCTCACTTATACTGTTCACCTGGTAACATGTCCTGTGTATATTAAACCATCAGGGCAACACACTCTCCTCACTTATCCTGTTCATCTGGTAACAAGTCCCGTGTGTATTAAACCATCAGGGGAACACACTCTCCTCACTTATACTGTTCACCTGGTAACATGTCCCGTGTGTATTAAACAATCAGGCAACACACTCTCCTCACTTATACTGTTCACCTGGAAACATGTCCCGTGTGTATTAAACCATCAGGGGAACACTCTCTCCTCACTTATACTGTTCACCTGGTAACATGTCCCGTGTGTATTAAACAATCAGGTGAACACACTCTCTTCACTTATACTGTTCACCTGGTAACATGTCCCGTGTATATTAAACCATCAGGGGAGCACAATCTCCTCACTTATACTGTTCATCTGGTAACATGTCCCGTGTGTATTAAACCATCAGGGGAACACACTCTCCTCACTTATACTGTTCACCTGGTAACATGTCCTGTGTATATTAAACCATCAGGGGAACACACACTCCTCACTTATAGTGTTCACCTGGTGACATGTCCCGTGTTTATTAAACAATAAGGGGAACACACTCTCCTCACTTATAGAGTTCACCTGGTATCATGCCCGTGTGTATTATACAATCAGGGGAACCCACACTCCTCACTTATTCTGTTCAACTGGTGACATGTCCCGTGTGTATTGAACAATCAGGGGAACACACTCTCTTCACTTATACTGTTCACCTGGTGACATGTCCCGTGAATATTAAACCATCAGGGGAACACACTCTCCTCACTTATACTGTTCACCTGGTAACATGTCCCGTGAGTATTAAACCATCAGGGGAAAGCCCTCTCCTCACTTATACTGTTCAACTGGTGACATGTCCCGTGTGTATTGAACAATCAGGAGAACACACTCTCCTCACTTATACTGTTCACCTGGTGACATGTCCCGTGTGTATAAAACAATCTGGGGAACACACTCTCCTCACTTATAAAGTTCACCTGGTGACATGTCCCGTGTATATTAAACCATCAGGGGAACACACTCTCCTCACTTATACTGTTCACCTGGTAACATGTCCCGTTCGTATAAAAAAATAAGGGGAACACACTCTCCTCACTTATTCTGTTCACCTGGTAACATGTCCCGTGTGTATTAAACCATCAGGGGAACACACTCTCCTCACTTATACTGTTCACCTGGTGACGTGACACGTGTGCATTAAACAATCAGGGGAACACATTCTCCCACTTATACTGTTCACCTGGTAACATGTCCCGTGTGTATTAAACCATCAGGGGAACACTCTCTCCTCACTTATACTGTTCACCTGGTAACATGTCCCGTGTGTATTAAACAATCAGGGGAACACACTCTCCTCACTTATACTGTTCATCTGGTAACATGTCCCGTGCTTATTAAACAATCAGGGAAACACACTCTTCTCACTTATACTGTTCACCTGGTGACTTGTCCCGTGTGTATTAAACAATCAGGGGAACACACTCTCCTCACTTATACTGTTCACCTGGTAACATGTCCCGTGCGTATTAAACAATCAGGGAAACACACTCTTCTCACTTATTCTGTTCACCTATTAACATGTCCCGTGTGTATAAAACAATCAGGGGAACACACTCTTCTCACTTATACTGTTCACCTGGAAACATGTCCCGTGTGTATTAAACAATCAGGGGAACACACATTCCTCACTTATAAAGTTCACCTGGTGACGTGACCCATGTATATTAACCAATCAGTGGAACACAGTCTCCTCACTTACACTGTTCACCTTGTAACATGCCCCTTGTGTATTAAACAATCAGGGGAACACACTCTCTTCACTTATACTGTTCACCTGGTAACATGTCCCGTGTGTATTAAACAATCAGGGGAACACACTCTCTTCACTTATACTGTTCACCTGGTAACATGTCCCGTGTATATTAAACAATCAGGGGAACACAATCTCCTCACTTCTACTGTTCATCTGGTAACATGTCCCGTGTATATTAAACCATCAGGGGAACACACTCTCCTCACTTATACTGTTCACCTGGAAATATGTCCTGTGTATATTAAACCATCAGGGGAACACACTCTCCTCACTTATACTGTTCACCTTGTGACATGTCCCGTGTTTATTAAACAATAAGGGGAACACACTCTCCTCACTTATAGAGTTCACCTGGTAACATGTCCCGTGTGTATTAAACAATCAGGGGAACACACTCTCCTCACTTATACTGTTCACCTGCTAACTTGTCCCGTGTGTATTAAACAATCAGGGCAACACACTCTCCTCACTTATACTGTTCACCTGGTAACATGTCCCGTGTGTATTAAACAATCAGGGGAACACTCTCTCCACACTTATACTGTTCACCTGGTAACATGTCCCGTGTGTATTAAACAATCAGGGGAACACACTCTCCTCACTTATACTGTTCACCTGGTGACATGTCCCGTGTGTATTAAACAATCAGGGGAACACACTCTCCTCACTTATACTGTTCACCTGGTGACATGTCCCGTGCGTATTAAACAATCAGGGGAACACACTCTCCTCACTAATACTGTTCACCTGGTAACATGTCCCGTGTGCATTAAACAATCAGGGGAACACACTCTCCTCACTTATACTGTTCACCTGGTGACATGTCCCGTGCGTATTAAACAATCAGGGGAACACACTCTCCTCACTTATACTGTTCACCTGGTGACATGTCCCGTGAGTATTAAACAATCAGGGGATCACACTATCCTCACTTATACTGTTCACCTGGTGACATGTCCCGTGTGTATAAAACAATCTGGGGAACACACTCTCCTCAATTATAAAGTTCACCTGGTGACATGTCCCGTGTGTATTAAACAATCAGGGGATCACACACTCCTCACTTATACAGTTCACCTGGTAACATGTCCCGTTTGTATAAAAAAATCAGGGGAACACACTCTCCTCACTTATTCTGTTCACCTGGTAACATGTCCCGTGTGTATTAAACCATCATGGGAACTCACTCCCCTCACTTATAGATTTCAGCTGGTAACATGTCCCATGTGCATTAAACAATCAGGGGAACACACTCTCCTCACTTATACTCTTCACCTGGTGACATGTCCCGTGTGTATAAAACAATCAGGGGAACACACTCTCCTCACTTATACTGTTCACCTGGTAACATGTCCCGTGCGCATTAAACAATCAGGGGAACACACTCTCCTCACTGATACTGTTCACCTGGCAACATGTCCCGTGTGCATTAAACCATCAGGGGAACACATTCTCCTCACTTATACTGTTCACCTGGGAACATGTCCCGTGCGTATTAAACAATCAGCGGAACACACTCTCCTGACTTATACTGTTCACCTGGTGACGTGTCCCGTGTGCATGAAACAATCAGGGGAAAACACTCTCCTCACTATTCTGTTCACCTGGTAACATGACCCGTGTGTATTAAACAATCAGGGGAATACACTCTCCTCACTTATACTGTTCACCTGGTAACATGTCCCATGTATATTAAACCATCAGTGGAGCACACTCTCTTCACTTATACTGTTCACCTGTTAACATGTCCCTTGTATGTGAAACCATCAGGGGTACACACTCTCCTCACTTCTGCTGTTCACCTGGTAACATGTCCCGTGTGCATTAAAAAATCAGGGGAACACACTCTCTTCACTTATACTTTTCACCTAGTGACATGTCCTGTGTATATTAAACCATCAGGGGAACACACTCTCCTCACTTATACTCTTCACCAGGTAACATGTCCTGTGAATATTAAACCTTCAGGGGAACACACTCTCCTCACTTATACTGTTCACCTGGTGACATGTCCCGTGTATTTTAAACCATCAGGGGAACACACTCTGCTCACTTATACTGTTCACCTGGTGACATGTCCCGCGTATATTAAACCATCATGGGAACACACTCTCCTCACTTACACTGTTCACCTGGTGACATGTCCCATGTATATTAAACCATCAGTGGAACACCCTCTCCTCACTTATACTGTTCACCTGGTAACATGTCCCGTGCAAGTTAAACCATCATGGGAACTCACTCTCCTCACTTATAGATTTCACCTGGTAACATATCCCGTGTGCATTAAACAATCAGGGGAACACACTCTCCTCACTTATTCTGTTCTCCTAGTGACATGTCCCGTGTGTATTATACAATCAGGGGAACACACTCTCCTCACTTATACTGTTCATCTGGTAACATGTCCAGTGTGTATTAAACAATCAGGGGAAAACACTCTCCTCACTTATATCGTTGACCTGGTAACATGTCCCGTGTATATTAAACAATCAGGGGAACACACTCTCCTCACTTATACTGTTCACCTGGTAACATGTCCCGTGTGTATTAAACAATCAGGGGAACACACTCTCCTCACTTATACTGTTCACCTGGTGACATGTCCCGTGCGTATTAAACAATCAGGGGAACACACTCTCCTCACTTATACTGTTCACCTGGTGACATGTCCCGTGAGTATTAAACAATCAGGGGATCACACTATCCTCACTTATACTGTTCACCTGGTGACATGTCCCGTGTGTATAAAACAATCCGGGGAACACACACTCCTCAATTATAAAGTTCACCTGGTGACATGTCCCGTGTGTATTAAACAATCAGGGGATCACACACTCCTCACTTATACAGTTCACCTGGTAACATGTCCCGTTTGTATAAAAAAATCAGGGGAACACACTCTCCTCACTTATTCTGTTCACCTGGTAACATGTCCCGTGTGTATTAAACCATCATGGGAACTCACTCCCCTCACTTATAGATTTCACCTGGTAACATGTCCCATGTGCATTAAACAATCAGGGGAACACACTCTCCTCACTTATACTCTTCACCTGGTGACATGTCCCGTGTGTATAAAACAATCAGGGGAACACACTCTCCTCACTTATACTGTTCACCTGGGAACATGTCCCGTGCGCATTAAACAATCAGGGGAACACACTCTCCTCACTGATACTGTTCACCTGGCAACATGTCCCGTGTGCATTAAACCATCAGGGGAACACATTCTCCTCACTTATACTGTTCACCTGGGAACATGTCCCGTGCGTATTAAACAATCAGCGGAACACACTCTCCTGACTTATACTGTTCACCTGGTGACGTGTCCCGTGTGCATGAAACAATCAGGGGAAAACACTCTCCTCACTATTCTGTTCACCTGGTAACATGACCCGTGTGTATTAAACAATCAGGGTAATACACTCTCCTCACTTATACTGTTCACCTGGTAACATGTCCCATGTATATTAAACCATCAGTGGAGCACACTCTCTTCACTTATACTGTTCACCTGTTAACATGTCCCTTGTATGTGAAACCATCAGGGGTACACACTCTCCTCACTTCTGCTGTTCACCTGGTAACATGTCCCGTGTGCATTAAAAAATCAGGGGAACACACTCTCTTCACTTATACTTTTCACCTAGTGACATGTCCTGTGTATATTAAACCATCAGGGGAACACACTCTCCTCACTTATACTCTTCACCAGGAAACATGTCCTGTGAATATTAAACCTTCAGGGGAACACACTCTCCTCACTTATACTGTTCACCTGGTGACATGTCCCGTGTATTTTAAACCATCAGGGGAACACACTCTGCTCACTTATACTGTTCACCTGGATGACATGTCCCGCGTATATTAAACCATCATGGGAACACACTCTCCTCACTTACACTGTTCACCTGGTGACATGTCCCATGTATATTAAACCATCAGTGGAACACCCTCTCCTCACTTATACTGTTCACCTGGTAACATGTCCCGTGCAAGTTAAACCATCATGGGAACTCACTCTCCTCACTTATAGATTTCACCTGGTAACATATCCCGTGTGCATTAAACAATCAGGGGAACACACTCTCCTCACTTTTTCTGTTCTCCTGGTGACATGTCCCGTGTGTATTATACAATCAGGGGAACACACTCTCCTCACTTATACTGTTCATCTGGTAACATGTCCCGTGCGTATTAAACAATCAGGGGAAAACACTCTCCTCACTTATATCGTTGACCTGGTAACATGTCCCGTGTATATTAAACAATCAGGGGAACACACTCTCCTCACTTATACTGTTCACCTGGTAACATGTCCCGTGTGTATTAAACAATCAGGGGAACACACTCTCCTCACTTATACTGTTCACCTGGTAACATGTCCCGTGTGTATTAAACAATCAGGGGAACACACTCGCCTCACTTATACTGTTCACCTCGTGACGTGTCCCTTGTATATTAAACAATCAGGGGAACACACTCTCCTCACTTATACTGTTCACCTGGTAACATGTCCCGTGTGTATTAAACAATCAGGGGAACACACTCTCCTCACTTATACTGTTCACCTGGTAACATGTCCCGTGTGTATTAAACAATCAGGGGAACACACTCTCCTCACTTATACTGTTCACCTGGTGACGTGTCCCTTGTATATTAAACAATCAGGGGACCACACTCTCCTCACTTATACTGTTCACCTGGTGACGTGTCCCGTGTGCATTAAACAATCAGGGGAACACATTCTCTTCACTGATACTCTTCACCTGGTAACATGTCCTGTGTATATTAAACCATCAGGGGAACACACTCTCCTCACTTCTACTGTTCACCTGGTAACATGTCTCGTGTGCATGAAAAAATCAGGGGAACACACTCTCCTCACTTATACTGTTCATCTGGTAACATGTCCCGTGCGTATTAAACAATCAGGGGAACACACTCTCCTCACTTATACTGTTCATCTGGTAACATGTCCCGTGCGTATTAAACAATCAGGGGAACACACTCTCCTCACTTATACTGTTCACCTGGTGACGTGTCCCGTGTATATTAAACAATCAGGGGAACACACTCTCCTCTCTTATACTGTTCATCTGGTAACATGTCCCGTGTGTATTAAACCATAAGGGGAACACACTCTCCTCACTTATACTGTTCACCTGGTAACATTTCCAGTGTGTATTAAACCATCAGGGGAACACACTCTCCTCACTTATACTTTTCACCTGGTAACATGTCCAGTGTGTATTAAACCATCAGGGGAACACACTCTCCTCACTTATACTGTTCACCTGGTAACATGTCCCGTGTGCATTAAACCATCAGGGGAACACAGTCTCCTCACTTATACTGTTCACCTGGTAACATGTCCTGTGTATATTAAACAATCTGGGGAACACTCTCTCCTCACTTAGAGAGTTCACCTGCTAACATGTCCTGTGTATATTAAACAATCTGGGGAACACTCTCTCCTCACTTAGAGAGTTCACCAGGTAACATGTTAAACCATCAAGGGAACACACTCTCCTCACTTATATTGTTCACCTGGCAACATGTCCCGTGAGTATTAAACAATCAGGGGAACACACTCTCCTCACTTAAACTGTTCACCTGGTGACATGTCCCGTGTGTATTAAACAATCAGGGGAACACACTCTCCTCACTTATACTGTTCACCAGGTGACATGTCCCGTGCGTGTTAAACCATCAGGGGAACACACTCTCCTCACTTATACTGTTCACCTGGTAACATGTCCCGTGAATATTAAACCATCAGGGGAAAGCACTCTCCTCACTTATACTGTTCACCTGGTAACATGTCCCGTGTGCATTAAACCATCAGTGGAACACTCTCTCCTCACTTCTACTGTTCACCTGGTAACATGTCCTGTGTGCATTAAATCATCAGGGGAACACACTCTCCTCACTTATACTGTTCACCTGGTGACATGTCCCGTGTGTATTAAACAATCAGGGGAATTCGCTCCCCTCACTAATAATGTTCACCTGGTGACATGTCCCGTGTGTATTAAACCATCAGGGGAACTCACTCTCTTCACTTTTACTGTTCACCTGTTGACATGTCGTGTGTTTTAAACCATCAGGGGAAGACACTCTCCTCACTTATACTGTTCAACTGGTGACATGTCCCGTGAATATTAAACCATCAGGGGAACACACTCTCCTCACTTATACTGTTCACCTGGTGACATGTCTCGTGTATATTAAACCATCAGGGGAAAGCCCTCTCCTCACTTATACTGTTCAAATGGTGACATGTCCCGTGTGCATTAAACAATCAGAGGAACACACTCTCCTCACTTTTCCTGTTCACCTGGTGACATGTCCCATGTATATTAAACCATCAGTGGAACACAGTCTCCTCACTTATACTGTTCACCTGGTAACATGTCCCGTGTGTATTAAACAATCAGGGGAAAGCACTCTCCTCACTTATACTGTTCACCTGGTAACATGTCCCGTGTGTATTAAACAATCAGGGGAACACACTCCCTTCACTTATACTGTTCAGCTGGTAACATGTCCCGTGTGTATTAAACAATCAGGCAACACACTCTCCTCACTTATACTGTTCACCTGGAAACATGTCCCGTGTGTATTAAACCATCAGGGGAACACTCTCTCCTCACTTATACTGTTCACCTGGTAACATATCCCGTGTATATTAAACCATCAGGGGAACACAATCTCCTCACTTATACTGTTCATCTGGTAACATGTCCCGTGCATATTAAACCGTCAGGGGAACACACTCTCCTCACTTATACTGTTCACCTGGTAACATGTCCTGTGTATATTAAACCATCAGGGGAACACACTCTCCTCACTTATACTGTTCACCTGGTGACATGTCCCGTGTTTATTAAACAATAAGGGGAACACACTCTCCTCACTTATAGAGTTCACCTGGTAACATGTCCCGTGTGTATTAAACAATCAGGGGAACACACTCTCCTCACTTATACTGTTCACCTGGTAACATGTCCCGTGTGTATTAAACAATCAGGGGAACACACTCTCTTCACTTATACTTTTCATCTGTTAACATGTCCCGTGTATATTAAACCATCAGGGGAACACAATTTCCTCACTTATACTGTTCATCTGGTAACATCTCCCGTGTATATTAAACCATCAGGGGAATACAGTCTCCTCACTTATACTGTTCACCTGGTAACATGTCCCGTGTATATTAAACCATCAGGGGAACACACTCTCCTCACTTATACTGTTCACCTGGTAACATGTCCCGTGTATATTAAACCATCAGGGGAACACATAATCCTCACTTATACCGTTCACCTGCTAACATGTCCCGTGTATATTAAACCATCAGGGGAATACCGTCTCCTCACTTATACTGTTCACCTGGTAACATCTCCCGTGTATATTAAACAATCAGCGGAACACACTCTTCTCACTTATACTGTTCACCTGGTAACATGTCCCGTGTATATTAAACCATCAGGGGAAAGCACTCACCTCACTTATACTGTTCACCTGGTAACATGTCCAGTGTATATTAAACCATCAGGGGAGCACACTCTCCTCACTTATACTGATCACCTGGTGACATGTCCCGTGTGTATTAAACCATCAGGGGAACACACTCTCATCACTTATACTGTTCACCTGGTAACATGTCCCGTGCGTGTTAAACCATCAGGGGAACACACTCTCCTCACTTATACTGTTCACCTGGTGACATGTCCCGTGCGTACTAAACAGTCAGGGTAACAATCTCTCCTCACTTATACTGTTCACCTGGCAACATGTCCCGTGTATACTAAACGATCAGGGGATCTCACTCTCCTCACTTATACTGTTCTCCTGGTAACATGTCCTGTGTGTATTAAACAATCAGGGAAACACTATCTCTTCACTTATACTGTTCACCTGGTAACATGTCCCATGTATATTAAACCATCAGGGGAACACACTCTCCTCACTTATACTGTTCACCTGGTAACATGTCCCGTGTGTATTAAACAATCAGGGGAACACACTCTCCTCACTTATACTGTTCACCTGGTAACATGTCCCATGTATATTAAACCATCAGGGGAACACACTCTCCTCACTTATACTGTTCACCTGGTAACATGTCCCGTGTGTATAAAACAATCAGGGGAACACACTCTCTTCACTTATGCTGTTCACCTGGTAACATGTCCCGCGTATATTAAACCATCAGGGGAACACACTCTCCTCACTTCTACTCTTCACCTGGTGACACATCCCGTCAGTATGAAGCAATCATTGGATCACACTCTCCTCACTTATACTGTTCACCTGGTAACATGTCCCGGGTGTATTAAACAATCAGGGGAACACACTCTCCTCACTGATTCTGTTCACCTGGTAACATGTCCTGTGTATATTAAACCATCAGGGGAACACACTCTCCTCACTTATACTGTTCACCTGGTAACATGTCCCGTGAGTATTAAACAATCAGGGGAACACACTCTCCTCACTTATACTGTTCACCTGGTAACATGTCCTGTGTATATTAAACCATCAGGGGAACACATTCTGCTCACTCATACTGTTCACCTGCTAACATGTCCCGTGTATATTAAACCATCAGGGGAATACAGTCTCCTCACTTATACTGTTCACCTGGTAACATGTCCTGTGTATATTAAACCATCAGGGGAACACATTCTCCTCACTTATACTGTTCACCTGCTAACATGTCCCGTGAGTATGAAACAATCAGGGGAACACACTCTCCTCACTTATACTGTTCACCTGGTAACATGTCCCGTGTATATTAAACCATCAGGGGAACACACTCTCCTCACTTATACTGTTGACCTGGTAACATGTCCCGTGTGTATTAAACCATCAGGGGAACACACTCTCCTCACTTATACTGTTCGCCTGGTAACGTGTCCCGTGCATATTTAACAATCAGGGGAACAGACTCTCCTCACTTATACTGTTTACGTGGTAACATGTCCCGTGTATATTAAACCATCAGCAGAACACACTCTCCTCACTTATACTGTTCACCTGGTAACATGTCCCGTGTATATTAAACCATCAGGGGAACACATAATCCTCACTTATACTGTTCACCTGCTAACATGTCCCGTGTATATTAAACCATCAGGGGAATACCGTCTCCTCACTTATACTGTTCACCTGGTAACATGTCCCGTGTATATTAAACCATCAGCAGAACACACTCTCCTCACTTATACTGTTCACCTGGTAACATGTCCCGTGTATATTAAACCATCAGGGGAATGCACTCTCCTCACTTATACTGTTCACCTGGTAACATGTCCCGTGTATATTAAACCATCAGGGGAACACACTCTCCTCACTTATACTGATCACCTGGTGACATGTCCCGTGTGTATTAAACCATCAGGGAAACACACTCTCCTCACTTATACTGTTTACGTGGTAACATGTCCCTTGCGTGTTAATCAATCAGGGGAACACTCTCTCATCACTGATACTGTTCACCTGGTAACATGTCCCGTGCGTGTTAAACCATCAGGGGAACACACTCTCCTCACTTATACTGTTCACCTGGTGACATGTCCCGTGCGTACGAAACAGTCAGGGTAACAATCTCTCCTCACTTATACTGTTCACCTGGCAACATGTCCCGTGTGTATTAAACCGTCAGGGGAACACACTCTCCTCACTTATACTGTTCACCTGGTAACATGTCCTGTGTATATTAAACCATCAGGGGAACACACTCTCCTCACTTATACTGTTCACCTGGTGACATGTCCCGTGTTTATTAAACAATAAGGGGAACACACTCTCCTCACTTATAGAGTTCACCTGGTAACATGTCCCGTGTGTATTAAACAATCAGGGGAACACACTCTCCTCACTTATACTGTTCACCTGGTAACATGTCCCGTGTGTATTAAACAATCAGGGGAACACACTCTCTTCACTTATACTTTTCATCTGTTAACATGTCCCGTGTATATTAAACCCTCAGGGGAACACAATTTCCTCACTTATACTGTTCATCTGGTAACATCTCCCGTGTATATTAAACCATCAGGGGAATACAGTCTCCTCACTTATACTGTTCACCTGGTAACATGTCCCGTGTATATTAAACCATCAGGGGAACACACTCTCCTCACTTATACTGTTCACCTGGTAACATGTCCCGTGTATATTAAACCATCAGGGGAACACATAATCCTCACTTATACCGTTCACCTGCTAACATGTCCCGTGTATATTAAACCATCAGGGGAATACCGTCTCCTCACTTATACTGTTCACCTGGTAACATCTCCCGTGTATATTAAACCATCAGCGGAACACACTCTTCTCACTTATACTGTTCACCTGGTAACATGTCCCGTGTATATTAAACCATCAGGGGAAAGCACTCACCTCACTTATACTGTTCACCTGGTAACATGTCCAGTGTATATTAAACCATCAGGGGAACACACTCTCCTCACTTATACTGATCAACTGGTGACATGTCCCGTGTGTATTAAACCATCAGGGAAACACTCTCTCCTCACTTATACTGTTTACGTGGTAACATGTCCCTTGCGTGTTAATCAATCAGGGGAACACACTCTCATCACTTATACTGTTCACCTGGTAACATGTCCCGTGCGTGTTAAACCATCAGGGGAACACACTCTCCTCACTTATACTGTTCACCTGGTGACATGTCCCGTGCGTACTAAACAGTCAGGGTAACAATCTCTCCTCACTTATACTGTTCACCTGGCAACATGTCCCGTGTATACTAAACGATCAGGGGAACACACTCTCCTAATTTATATTGTTCACCTGGAAACATGTCCCGTGTATATTAAACCATCAGGGGAAAGCACTCTCCTCACTTATACTGTTCACCTGGTAACATGTCCCGTGTGTATTAAACAATCAAGGGAACACACTCTCCTCACTTATACTGTTCAGCTGGTAACATGTCCTGTGCGTATTAAACAATCAGGAGAACACACTCTCCTCACTTATACTGTTCACCTGTTGACATGTTCTGTTTGTTTTAAACCATCAGGGGATCTCACTCTCCTCACTTATACTGTTCTCCTGGTAACATGTCCTGTGTGTATTAAACAATCAGGGAAACACTATCTCTTCACTTATACTGTTCACCTGGTAACATGTCCCATGTATATTAAACCATCAGGGGAACACACTCTCCTCACTTATACTGTTCACCTGGTAACATGTCCCATGTATATTAAACCATCAGGGGAACACACTCTCCTCACTTATACTGTTCACCTGGTAACATGTCCCGTGTGTATAAAACAATCAGGGGAACACACTCTCTTCACTTATGCTGTTCACCTGGTAACATGTCCCGCGTATATTAAACCATCAGGGGAACACACTCTCCTCACTTCTACTCTTCACCTGGTGACACACCCCGTCAGTATGAAGCAATCATTGGATCACACTCTCCTCACTTATACTGTTCACCTGGTAACATGTCCCGGGTGTATTAAACAATCAGGGGAACACACTCTCCTCACTGATTCTGTTCACCTGGTAACATGTCCTGTGTATATTAAACCATCAGGGGAACACACTCTCCTCACTTATACTGTTCACCTGGTAACATGTCCCGTGAGTATTAAACAATCAGGGGAACACACTCTCCTCACTTATACTGTTCACCTGGTAACATGTCCTGTGTATATTAAACCATCAGGGGAACACATTCTGCTCACTCATACTGTTCACCTGCTATCATGTCCCGTGTATATTAAACCATCAGGGGAATACAGTCTCCTCACTTATACTGTTCACCTGGTAACATGTCCTGTGTATATTAAACCATCAGGGGAACACATTCTCCTCACTTATACTGTTCACCTGCTAACATGTCCCGTGAGTATGAAACAATCAGGGGAACACACTCTCCTCACTTATACTGTTCACCTGGTAACATGTCCCGTGTATATTAAACCATCAGGGGAACACACTCTCCTCACTTATACTGTTGACCTGGTAACATGTCCCGTGTGTATTAAACCATCAGGGGAACACACTCTCCTCACTTATACTGTTCGCCTGGTAACGTGTCCCGTGCATATTTAACAATCAGGGGAACACACTCTCCTCACTTATACTGTTTACGTGGTAACATGTCCCGTGTATATTAAACCATCAGCAGAACACACTCTCCTCACTTATACTGTTCACCTGGTAACATGTCCCGTGTATATTAAACCATCAGGGGAACACATAATCCTCACTTATACTGTTCACCTGCTAACATGTCCCGTGTATATTAAACCATCAGGGGAATACCGTCTCCTCACTTATACTGTTCACCTGGTAACATGTCCCGTGTATATTAAACCATCAGCAGAACACACTCTCCTCACTTATACTGTTCACCTGGTAACATGTCCCGTGTATATTAAACCATCAGGGGAACACACTCTCCTCACTTATACTGATCACCTGGTGACATGTCCCGTGTGTATTAAACCATCAGGGAAACACACTCTCCTCACTTATACTGTTTACGTGGTAACATGTCCCTTGCGTGTTAATCAATCAGGGGAACACTCTCTCATCACTTATACTGTTCACCTGGTAACATGTCCCGTGCGTGTTAAACCATCAGGGGAACACACTCTCCTCACTTATACTGTTCACCTGGTGACATGTCCCGTGCGTACGAAACAGTCAGGGTAACAATCTCTCCTCACTTATACTGTTCACCTGGCAACATGTCCCGTGTGTATTAAACAATCAGGGGATCACACTCACCTCACTTATACTGTTCACCTGGTAACATGTCCCGTGTCTATTAAACCATCAGGGGAACACACTCTCCTCACTTATACTGTTCACCTGGTAACATGTCCCGTCAGTATTAAACAATCAGGGGAACACACTCTCCTCACTTATACTGTTCACCTGGTAACATGTCCCGTGTATATTAAACAATCAGGGGAACACACTCTCCTCAATTTTCCTGTTCACCTGGTGACATGTCCCGTCAGTATTAAACAATCAGGAGAACACACTCTCCTCACTTATACTGTTCACCATGTAACAGGTCCCGTGTCTATTAAACCATCAGGGGAACACACTCTCCTCACTTATACTGTTCACCTGGTAACATGTCCCGTCAGTATTAAACAATCAGGGGAACACACTCTCCTCACTTATACTGTTCACCTGGTAACATGTCCCGTGCGTGTTAAACCATCAGGGGAACACACTCTCCTCACTTATACTGTTCACCTGGTAACATGTCCCGTGAGTATTAAACAATCAGGGGAACACACTCTCCTCACTTATACTGTTCACCTGGTGACATGTCCCGTCTCTATTAACAAATCAGGGGAACACACTCTCCACTTTTATACTGTTGATCTGGTAACATGTCCCGTGTATATTAAACCATCAGGGGAACACTCTCTCCTCACTTATACTGTTCACCTTGTAACATGTCCCGTGTATATTAAACCATCAGGGGAACACACTCTCCTCACTTATACTGTTCACCTGGTAACATGTCCCGTGTATATTAAACCATCAGGGGAACACACTCTCCTCACTTATACTGTTCAGCTGGTAACATGTCCTGTGTGCATTAAACCATCAGAAAAACACACTCTCCTCACTTATACTGTTCTTCTGGTAACATGTCCCGTCAGTTTTAAACCATCAGGGGAACACAGTCTCCTCACTTATACTGTTCACCTGGTAACATGTCCTTTGCATATTTAACCATCAGGGGAAATCATTCTGCTCACTTATACTGTTCACCTGGTGACATGTCCCGTGTGGATGAAACAATCAGGGGAACACACTCTCCTCACTTATACTTTTTACCCGGTGACATGTCCCGTGTGTATTAAACAATCAGGGGAACACACTCGCCTCACTTATACTGTTCACCTGGTAACATGTCCTGTGTATCTTAAACCATCAGGGGAACACACTCTCCTCAGTTATACTGTTCACCTGGTGACATGTCCCGTGCGTGTTAAACCATCAGGGGAACACACTCTCCTCACTTATACTGTTCACCTGGTAACATGTCCCGTGAGTATTAAACAATCAGGGGAAAACACTCTCCTCACTTAAACTGTTCACCAGATAATATGTCCAGTGTATATTAAACCATCAGGGGAACACATTCTCCTCACTTATACTGTTCACCTGGTAACATGTCCAGTTTGTATTAAACAATCAGGGGAACACACACTCCTCACTTATACTGTTCACCTGGTAACATGTCCCGTGTATATTAAACCATCAGGGGAACACACTCTCCTCACTTATACTGTTCACCTGGTATCATGTCCCGTGAATATTAAACCATCAGGGGAAAGCAATCCCCTCACTTATACTGTTCTCCTGGTAACATGTCCCGTGTATATGAAACCATCAGGGGAACACACTCTCCTCACTTATACTGTTCAGCTGGGAACATGTCCCGTGTGCATTAAACAATCAGGGGAACACACTCTCCTCACTTATACCGTTCACCTGATAACATGTCCCGTGTGTATTAAACCATCAGGGGAACACACACTCCTCACTTATACTGTTCAGCTGGTAACATGTCCCGTGAGCATTAAACAATCAGGGGAACACACTCTCCTCACTTACACCGTTCACCTGATAACATGTCCCGTGTGTATTGAACAATCAGGGGAACACACTCTCCTCACTTATACTGTTCACCTGGTAACATGTCCCATGTATAATAAACAATCAGGGGAACACACTCTCCTCACTTATACTGTTCACCTGGTAACATGTCCTGTGTATATTAAACCATCATGGGAACACACTCTCCTCAGTTATACTGTTCACCTGGTGACATGTCCCGTGCGTGTTAAACCAACAGGGGAACACACTCTCCTCACTTATACTGTTCACCTGGTAACATGTCCCGTGAGTATTAAACAATCAGGGGAAAACACTCTCCTCACTTATACTGTTCACCAGATAATATGTCCAGTGTATATTAAACCATCAGGGGAACACATTCTCCTCACTTATACTGTTCACCTGGTAACATGTCCCGTCAGTATTAAACAATCAGGGTAACACACTCTCCTCACTTTGACTGTTCATATGGTGACATGTCCCGTGTGTTTTAAACAATCAGGGGATCACACTCTCCTCACTTATACTGTTCACCTGGTAACATGTCCCGTGTCTATTAAACCATCAGGGGAACACACTCTCCTCACTTATACTGTTCACCTGGTAACATGTCCCGTCAGTATTAAACAATCAGGGGAACACACTCTCCTCACTTATACTGTTCACCTGGTAACATGTCCCGTGCGTGTTAAACCATCAGGGGAACACACTCTCCTCACATATACTGTTCACCTGGTAACATGTCCCGTGATTATTAAACAATCAGGGGAACACACACTCCTCACTTATACTGTTCACCTGGTGACATGTCCCGTCTCTATTAACCCATCAGGGGAACACACTCTCCACTTTTATACTGTTGATCTGGTAACATGTCCCGTGTATATTAAACCATCAGGGGAACACTCTCTCCTCACATATACTGTTCACCTTGTAACATGTCCCGTGTATATTAAACCATCAGGGGAACACACTCTCCTCACTTATACTGTTCACCTGGTAACATGTCCCGTGTATATTAAACCATCAGGGGAACACACTCTCCTCACTTATACTGTTCAGCTGGTAACATGTCCTGTGTGCATTAAACCATCAGAGGAACACACTCTCCTCACTTATACTGTTCTTCTGGTAACATGTCCCGTCAGTTTTAAACCATCAGGGGAACACAGTCTCCTCACTTATACTGTTCACCTGGTAACATGTCCTTTGCATATTTAACCATCAGGGGAAATCATTCTGCTCACTTATACTGTTCACCTGGTGACATGTCCCGTGTGGATGAAACAATCAGGGGAACACACTCTCCTCACTTATACTTTTTTCCCGGTGACATGTCCCGTGTGTATTAAACAATCAGGGGAACACACTCGCCTCACTTATACTGTTCACCTGGTAACATGTCCTGTGTATCTTAAACCATCAGGGGAACACACTCTCCTCAGTTATACTGTTCACCTGGTGACATGTCCCGTGCGTGTTAAACCATCAGGGGAACACACTCTCCTCACTTATACTGTTCACCTGGTAACATGTCCCGTGAGTATTAAACAATCAGGGGAAAACACTCTCCTCACTTATACTGTTCACCTGGTAACATGTCCAGTTTGTATTAAACAATCAGGGGAACACACACTCCTCACTTATACTGTTCACCTGGTAACATGTCCCGTGTATATTAAACCATCAGGGGAACACACTCTCCTCACTTATACTGTTCACCTGGTATCATGTCCCGTGAATATTAAACCATCAGGGGAAAGCAATCCCCTCACTTATACTGTTCTCCCGGTAACATGTCCCGTGTATATGAAAGCATCAGGGGAACACACTCTCCTCACTTATACTGTTCAGCTGGGAACATGTCCCGTGTGCATTAAACAATCAGGGGAACACACTCTCCTCACTTATACCGTTCACCTGATAACATGTCCCGTGTGTATTAAACCATCAGGGGAACACACTCTCCTCACTTATACTCTTCAGCTGGTAACATGTCCCGTGAGCATTAAACAATCAGGGGAACACACTCTCCTCACTTTCACCGTTCACCTGATAACATGTCCCGTGTGTATTAAACAATCAGGGGAACACACTCTCCTCACTTATACTGTTCACCTGGTAACATGTCCCATGTATAATAAACAATCAGGGGAACACACTCTCCTCACTTATACTGTTCACCTGGTAACATGTCCTGTGTATATTAAACCATCAGGGGAACACACTCTCCTCAGTTATACTGTTCACCTGGTGACATGTCCCGTGCGTGTTAAACCATCAGGGGAACACACTCTCCTCACTTATACTGTTCACCTGGTAACATGTCCCGTGAGTATTAAACAATCAGGGGAAAACACTCTCCTCACTTATACTGTTCACCAGATAATATGTCCAGTGTATATTAAACCATCAGGGGAACACATTCTCCTCACTTATACTGTTCACCTGGTAACATGTCCCGTCAGTATTAAACAATTAGGGGAACACACTCTCCTCACTTTGACTGTTCATATGGTGACATGTCCCGTGTGTATTAAACCATCAGGGGATCACACTCTCCTCACTTATACTGTTCACCTGGTAACATGTCCCGTGTCTATTAAACCATCAGGGGAACACACTCTCCTCACTTATACTGCTCACCTGGTAACATGTCCCGTCAGTATTAAACAATCAGGGGAACACACTCTCCTCACTTATACTGTTCACCTGGTAACATGTCCAGTGTATATTAAACAATCAGGGGAACACACTCTCCTCACTTTTACTGTTCACCTGGTGACATGTCCCGTCAGTATTAAACAATCAGGGGAACACACACTCCTCACTTTTACTGTTCACCTGGTGACATGTCCCGTGTGTATTAAAGAATCAGGGGATCACACTCTCCTCACTTATACTGTTCACCTGGTAACATGTCCCGTCAGTATTAAACAATCAGGGGAACACACTCTCCTCACTTATACTGTTCACCTGGTAACATGTCCCGTGCGTGTTAAGCCATCAGGGGAACACACTCTCCTCACTTATACTGTTCACCTGGTAACATGTCCCGTGAGTATTAAACAATCAGGGGAACACACTCTCCTCACTTATACTGTTCACATGGTGACATGTCCCGTCTCTATTAACCCTACAGGGGAACACACTCTCCTCACTTATACTGTTGATCTGGTAACATGTCCCGTGTATATTAAACCATCAGGGGAACACACTCTCCTCACTTATACTGTTCACCTGGTAACATGTCCCGTGTATATTAAACCATCAGGGGAACACACTCTCCTCACTTATACTGTTCACCTGGTAACATGTCCCATGTATATTAAACCATCAGAGGAACACACTCTCCTCACTTATACTGTTCTTCTGGTAACATGTCCCGTCAGTTTTAAACCATCAGGGGAACACAGTCTCCTCACTTATACTGTTCACCTGGTAACATGTCCTTTGCATATTTAACCATCAGGGGAAATCATTCTGCTCACTTATACTGTTCACCTGGTGACATGTCCCGTGTGTATTAAACAATCAGGGGAACACACTCTCCTCACTTATACTGTTCACCTGGTAACATGTCCCATGTATATTAAACAATCAGGGGAACACACTCTCCTCACTTATACTTTTTACCCGGTGACATGTCCCGTGTGTATTAAACAATCAGGGGAACACACTCGCCTCACATATACTGTTCACCTGGTAACATGTCCCGTGATTATTAAACAATCAGGGGAACACACTCTCCTCACTTATACTGTTCACCTGGTGACATGTCCCGTCTCTATTAACCCATCAGGGGAACACACTCTCCACTTTTATACTGTTGATCTGGTAACATGTCCCGTGTATATTAAACCATCAGGGGAACACTCTCTCCTCACATATACTGTTCACCTTGTAACATGTCCCGTGTATATTAAACCATCAGGGGAACACACTCTCCTCACTTATACTGTTCACCTGGTAACATGTCCCGTGTATATTAAACCATCAGGGGAACACACTCTCCTCACTTATACTGTTCAGCTGGTAACATGTCCTGTGTGCATTAAACCATCAGAGGAACACACTCTCCTCACTTATACTGTTCTTCTGGTAACATGTCCCGTCAGTTTTAAACCATCAGGGGAACACAGTCTCCTCACTTATACTGTTCACCTGGTAACATGTCCTTTGCATATTTAACCATCAGGGGAAATCATTCTGCTCACTTATACTGTTCACCTGGTGACATGTCCCGTGTGGATGAAACAATCAGGGGAACACACTCTCCTCACTTATACTTTTTACCCGGTGACATGTCCCGTGTGTATTAAACAATCAGGGGAACACACTCGCCTCACTTATACTGTTCACCTGGTAACATGTCCTGTGTATCTTAAACCATCAGGGGAACACACTCTCCTCAGTTATACTGTTCACCTGGTGACATGTCCCGTGCGTGTTAAACCATCAGGGGAACACACTCTCCTCACTTATACTGTTCACCTGGTAACATGTCCCGTGAGTATTAAACAATCAGGGGAAAACACTCTCCTCACTTATACTGTTCACCTGGTAACATGTCCAGTTTGTATTAAACAATCAGGGGAACACACACTCCTCACTTATACTGTTCACCTGGTAACATGTCCCGTGTATATTAAACCATCAGGGGAACACACTCTCCTCACTTATACTGTTCACCTGGTATCATGTCCCGTGAATATTAAACCATCAGGGGAAAGCAATCCCCTCACTTATACTGTTCTCCTGGTAACATGTCCCGTGTATATGAAAGCATCAGGGGAACACACTCTCCTCACTTATACTGTTCAGCTGGGAACATGTCCCGTGTGCATTAAACAATCAGGGGAACACACTCTCCTCACTTATACCGTTCACCTGATAACATGTCCCGTGTGTATTAAACCATCAGGGGAACACACTCTCCTCACTTATACTCTTCAGCTGGTAACATGTCCCGTGAGCATTAAACAATCAGGGGAACACACTCTCCTCACTTTCACCGTTCACCTGATAACATGTCCCGTGTGTATTAAACAATCAGGGGAACACACTCTCCTCACTTATACTGTTCACCTGGTAACATGTCCCATGTATAATAAACAATCAGGGGAACACACTCTCCTCACTTATACTGTTCACCTGGTAACATGTCCTGTGTATATTAAACCATCAGGGGAACACACTCTCCTCAGTTATACTGTTCACCTGGTGACATGTCCCGTGCGTGTTAAACCATCAGGGGAACACACTCTCTTCACTTATACTGTTCACCTGGTAACATGTCCCGTGAGTATTAAACAATCAGGGGAAAACACTCTCCTCACTTATACTGTTCACCAGATAATATGTCCAGTGTATATTAAACCATCAGGGGAACACATTCTCCTCACTTATACTGTTCACCTGGTAACATGTCCCGTCAGTATTAAACAATTAGGGGAACACACTCTCCTCACTTTGACTGTTCATATGGTGACATGTCCCGTGTGTATTAAACAATCAGGGGATCACACTCTCCTCACTTATACTGTTCACCTGGTAACATGTCCCGTGTCTATTAAACCATCAGGGGAACACACTCTCCTCACTTATACTGCTCACCTGGTAACATGTCCCGTCAGTATTAAACAATCAGGGGAACACACTCTCCTCACTTATACTGTTCACCTGGTAACATGTCCAGTGTATATTAAACAATCAGGGGAACACACTCTCCTCACTTTTACTGTTCACCTGGTGACATGTCCCGTCAGTATTAAACAATCAGGGGAACACACACTCCTCACTTTTACTGTTCACCTGGTGACATGTCCCGTGTGTATTAAAGAATCAGGGGATCACACTCTCCTCACTTATACTGTTCACCTGGTAACATGTCCCGTCAGTATTAAACAATCAGGGGAATACACTCTCCTCACTTATACTGTTCACCTGGTAACATGTCCCGTGCGTGTTAAGCCATCAGGGGAACACACTCTCCTCACTTATACTGTTCACCTGGTAACATGTCCCGTGAGTATTAAACAATCAGGGGAACACACTCTCCTCACTTATACTGTTCACATGGTGACATGTCCCGTCTCTATTAACCCTACAGGGGAACACACTCTCCTCACTTATACTGTTGATCTGGTAACATGTCACGTGTATATTAAACCATCAGGGGAACACACTCTCCTCACTTATACTGTTCACCTGGTAACATGTCCCGTGTATATTAAACCATCAGGGGAACACACTCTCCTCACTTATACTGTTCTCCTGGTAACATGTCCCATGTATATTAAACCATCAGAGGAACACACTCTCCTCACTTATACTGTTCTTCTGGTAACATGTCCCGTCAGTTTTAAACCATCAGGGGAACACAGTCTCCTCACTTATACTGTTCACCTGGTAACATGTCCTTTGCATATTTAACCATCAGGGGAAATCATTCTGCTCACTTATACTGTTCACCTGGTGACATGTCCCGTGTGTATTAAACAATCAGGGGAACACACTCTCCTCACTTATACTGTTCACCTGGTAACATGTCCCATGTATATTAAACAATCAGGGGAACACACTCTCCTCACTTATACTTTTTACCCGGTGACATGTCCCGTGTGTATTAAACAATCAGGGGAACACACTCGCCTCACATATACTGTTCACCTGGTAACATGTCCCATGTATATTAAACAATCAGGGGAACACACTCTCCTCACTTATACTTTTTACCCGGTGACATGTCCTGTGTATCTTAAACCATCAGGGGAACACACTCTCCTCAGTTATACTGTTCACCTGGTGACATGTCCCGTGCGTGTTAAACCATCAGGGGAACACACTCTCCTCACTTATACTGATCACCTGGTAACATGTCCCGTGAGTATTAAACAATCAGGGGAAAACACTCTCCTCACTTAAACTGTTCACCAGATTATATGTCCAGTGTATATTAAACCATCAGGGGAACACATTCTCCTCACTTATACTGTTCACCTGGTAACATGTCCAGTTTGTATTAAACAATCAGGGGAACACACACTCCTCACTTATACTGTTCACCTGGTAACATGTCCCGTGTATATTAAACCATCAGGGGAACACACTCTCCTCACTTATACTGTTCACCTGGTAACATATCCCGTGTATATGAAACCATCAGGGGAACACACTCTCCTCACTTATACTGTTCAGCTGGTAACATGTCCCGTGTGCATTAAACAATCAGGGGAACACACTCTCCTCACTTATACCGTTCACCTGATAACATGTCCCGTGAGCATTAAACAATCAGGGGAACACACTCTCCTCACTTATACTGTTCAGCTGGTAACATGTCCCATGTATATTAAACAATCAGGGGAACACACTCTCCTCACTTATACTGTTCACCTGGTAACATGTCCCGTGTGCATTAAACCATCAGGGGAACACACTCTCCTCACTTATATGTTCAACTGGTAACATGTCCCGTGTGCATTAAACCATCAGGGGAAGACACTCTCCTCACTTATGCTGTTCACCTGGTATCATGTCCCGTGAATATTAAACCATCAGGGGAAAGCAATCCCCTCACTTATACTGTTCTCCTGGTAACATGTCCCGTGTATATGAAACCATCAGGGGAACACACTCTCCTCACTTATACTGTTCACCTGGTGACATGTCCCGTGTATATTAAACAATCAGGGGATGACACTCTCCTCAATTATACTGTTCACCTGGTAACATGTCGCGTGTATATTAAACCATCAGGGGAACACACTCTCCTCACTTATACTGTTCACCTGGTAACATGTCCCGTGTGCATTAAAACATCAGAGGAACACTCTCTCCTCACTTACACTGTTCACCTGGTGACATGTCCCGGGTATATTAAACAATCAGGGGAACACACTCTCCTCACTTACACTGTTCACCTGGTAACATGCCCCGTGTGTGTTAAACCATCGGGGGAACACACTCTCCTCACTTATACTGTTCACCTGGTAACATGTCCCGTGAGTATTAAACAATCAGGGGAACACACTCTCCTCACTTATACTGTTCAGCTGGTAATATGTCCCGTGTGTATTAAACAATCAGGGGAACACTCTCTCCTCACTTATACTGTTCACCTGGTAACATGTCCCGTGCGTGTTAAACCATCAGGGGAACACACTCTCCTCACTTATACTGTTCAACTGGTAACATGTCCCGTGAGTATTAAACAATCAGGGTCAAGCACTCTCCTCACTTATTCTGTTCACCTGGTGACATGTCCCGTCAGTATTAAACAATCATGGGAACACACACTCCTCATTTATACTGTTCACCTGGGAACATGTCCCGTGTATATTAAACCATCAGGGGAACACACTCTCCTCACTTATTCTGTTCACCTGGTGACATGTCCCGTCAGTATTAAACAATCAGGGGAACACACTCTCCTCAATTATACTGTTCACCTGGTAACATGTCCCGTGAGTGTTAAACCATCAGGGGAACACTCTCTCCTCACTGATACTGTTCACCTGGTAACATGTCCCGTGAGTATTAAACAATCAGGGGAACACTCTCTCCTCACTTATACTGTTCACCTGGTAACATGTCCCGTGTATATTAAACAATCAGGGGAACACACTCTCCTCACTTATACTGTTCTCCTGGTAACATGTCCCATGTATATTAAACCATCAGGGGAACACACTCTCCTCACTTATACTGTTCACCTGGTAACATGTCCCGTGAATATTAACCCATCACGGGAAAGCACTCCCCTCACTTATACTGTTCTCCTGGTAACATGTCCCGTGTATATGAAACCATCAGGGGAACACACTCTCCTCACTTATACTGTTCACCTGGTAACATGTCCCGTGTATATAAAACCATCAGGGGAAAGCACTCTCCTCACTTATACTGTTCACCTGGTTACATGTCCCGTCTGTATTAATCCATCAGGTGAACACACTCTCCTCACTTATACTGTTCACCTGGTAACATGTCCCGTCAGTATTAAACCATCAGGGGAACACAGTCTCCTCACTTATACTGTTCACCTGGTGACATGTCCCGTCTGTATTAACCCATCAGGTGAACACACTCTCCTCACTTAAACTGTTCATCCGGTAACATGTCCCGTGTATAATAAACCATCAGAGGAACACACTCTCCTCAATTATACTGTTCACCTGCTGACATGTCCCGGGTATATTAAAACATCAGGGGAACACACTCTCCTCACTTATACTGTTCACCTGGTAACAAGTCCCGTGCGTGTTAAACCATCAGGGGAACACACTCTCCTCACTTATACTGTTCACCTGGTGACATGTCCCGTGTGTATTAAACCATCAGCGGAACACACTCTACTCACTTATACTATTCTCCTGGTAACATGTCCCGTGCGTGTTAAACCATCTAGGGAACACACTCTCCTCACTTATACTGTTCTCCTGGTAACATGTCCCGTGCGTGTTAAACCATCAGGGGAACACACTCTCCTCACATATACTGTTCACCTGGTGACATGTCCCATGCATATTAAACCGTCAGGGGAACACACTCTCCTCACTTATACTGTTCACCTGGTAACATGTCCCGTGTATATTAAACCATCAGGGGAACACACTCTCCTCACTTATAATGTTCACGTGGTGACATGTCCCGTGTGTATATTAAACCGTCAGGGGAACACAATCTCCGCACTTATACTGTTCACCTGGTAACATGTCCTGTGTGTATTAAACAATCAGGGGAACTCACTCTCCTCACTTATACTGTTCACATGGTGACATGTCCCGTCTCTATTAACCCTACAGGGGAACACACTCTCCTCACTTATACTGTTGATCTGGTAACATGTCCCGTGTATATTAAACCATCAGGGGAACACACTCTCCTCACTTATACTGTTCACCTGGTAACATGTCCCGTGTATATTAAACCATCAGGGGAACACACTCTCCTCACTTATACTGTTCACCTGGTAACATGTCCCATGTATATTAAACCATCAGAGGAACACACTCTCCTCACTTATACTGTTCTTCTGGTAACATGTCCCGTCAGTTTTAAACCATCAGGGGAACACAGTCTCCTCACTTATACTGTTCACCTGGTAACATGTCCTTTGCATATTTAACCATCAGGGGAAATCATTCTGCTCACTTATACTGTTCACCTGGTGACATGTCCCGTGTGTATTAAACAATCAGGGGAACACACTCTCCTCACTTATACTGTTCACCTGGTAACATGTCCCATGTATATTAAACAATCAGGGGAACACACTCTCCTCACTTATACTTTTTACCCGGTGACATGTCCCGTGTGTATTAAACAATCAGGGGAACACACTCGCCTCACATATACTGTTCACCTGGTAACATGTCCCGTGATTATTAAACAATCAGGGGAACACACTCTCCTCACTTATACTGTTCACCTGGTGACATGTCCCGTCTCTATTAACCCATCAGGGGAACACACTCTCCACTTTTATACTGTTGATCTGGTAACATGTCCCGTGTATATTAAACCATCAGGGGAACACTCTCTCCTCACATATACTGTTCACCTTGTAACATGTCCCGTGTATATTAAACCATCAGGGGAACACACTCTCCTCACTTATACTGTTCACCTGGTAACATGTCCCGTGTATATTAAACCATCAGGGGAACACACTCTCCTCACTTATACTGTTCAGCTGGTAACATGTCCTGTGTGCATTAAACCATCAGAGGAACACACTCTCCTCACTTATACTGTTCTTCTGGTAACATGTCCCGTCAGTTTTAAACCATCAGGGGAACACAGTCTCCTCACTTATACTGTTCACCTGGTAACATGTCCTTTGCATATTTAACCATCAGGGGAAATCATTCTGCTCACTTATACTGTTCACCTGGTGACATGTCCCGTGTGGATGAAACAATCAGGGGAACACACTCTCCTCACTTATACTTTTTACCCGGTGACATGTCCCGTGTGTATTAAACAATCAGGGGAACACACTCGCCTCACTTATACTGTTCACCTGGTAACATGTCCTGTGTATCTTAAACCATCAGGGGAACACACTCTCCTCAGTTATACTGTTCACCTGGTGACATGTCCCGTGCGTGTTAAACCATCAGGGGAACACACTCTCCTCACTTATACAGTTCACCTGGTAACATGTCCCGTGAGTATTAAACAATCAGGGGAAAACACTCTCCTCACTTATACTGTTCACCTGGTAACATGTCCAGTTTGTATTAAACAATCAGGGGAACACACACTCCTCACTTATACTGTTCACCTGGTAACATGTCCCGTGTATATTAAACCATCAGGGGAACACACTCTCCTCACTTATACTGTTCACCTGGTATCATGTCCCGTGAATATTAAACCATCAGGGGAAAGCAATCCCCTCACTTATACTGTTCTCCTGGTAACATGTCCCGTGTATATGAAAGCATCAGGGGAACACACTCTCCTCACTTATACTGTTCAGCTGGGAACATGTCCCGTGTGCATTAAACAATCAGGGGAACACACTCTCCTCACTTATACCGTTCACCTGATAACATGTCCCGTGTGTATTAAACCATCAGGGGAACACACTCTCCTCACTTATACTCTTCAGCTGGTAACATGTCCCGTGAGCATTAAACAATCAGGGGAACACACTCTCCTCACTTTCACCGTTCACCTGATAACATGTCCCGTGTGTATTAAACAATCAGGGGAACACACTCTCCTCACTTATACTGTTCACCTGGTAACATGTCCCATGTATAATAAACAATCAGGGGAACACACTCTCCTCACTTATACTGTTCACCTGGTAACATGTCCTGTGTATATTAAACCATCAGGGGAACACACTCTCCTCAGTTATACTGTTCACCTGGTGACATGTCCCGTGCGTGTTAAACCATCAGGGGAACACACTCTCTTCACTTATACTGTTCACCTGGTAACATGTCCCGTGAGTATTAAACAATCAGGGGAAAACACTCTCCTCACTTATACTGTTCACCAGATAATATGTCCAGTGTATATTAAACCATCAGGGGAACACATTCTCCTCACTTATACTGTTCACCTGGTAACATGTCCCGTCAGTATTAAACAATTAGGGGAACACACTCTCCTCACTTTGACTGTTCATATGGTGACATGTCCCGTGTGTATTAAACAATCAGGGGATCACACTCTCCTCACTTATACTGTTCACCTGGTAACATGTCCCGTGTCTATTAAACCATCAGGGGAACACACTCTCCTCACTTATACTGCTCACCTGGTAACATGTCCCGTCAGTATTAAACAATCAGGGGAACACACTCTCCTCACTTATACTGTTCACCTGGTAACATGTCCAGTGTATATTAAACAATCAGGGGAACACACTCTCCTCACTTTTACTGTTCACCTGGTGACATGTCCCGTCAGTATTAAACAATCAGGGGAACACACACTCCTCACTTTTACTGTTCACCTGGTGACATGTCCCGTGTGTATTAAAGAATCAGGGGATCACACTCTCCTCACTTATACTGTTCACCTGGTAACATGTCCCGTCAGTATTAAACAATCAGGGGAACACACTCTCCTCACTTATACTGTTCACCTGGTAACATGTCCCGTGCGTGTTAAGCCATCAGGGGAACACACTCTCCTCACTTATACTGTTCACCTGGTAACATGTCCCGTGAGTATTAAACAATCAGGGGAACACACTCTCCTCACTTATACTGTTCACATGGTGACATGTCCCGTCTCTATTAACCCTACAGGGGAACACACTCTCCTCACTTATACTGTTGATCTGGTAACATGTCACGTGTATATTAAACCATCAGGGGAACACACTCTCCTCACTTATACTGTTCACCTGGTAACATGTCCCGTGTATATTAAACCATCAGGGGAACACACTCTCCTCACTTATACTGTTCTCCTTTTAACATGTCCCATGTATATTAAACCATCAGAGGAACACACTCTCCTCACTTATACTGTTCTTCTGGTAACATGTCCCGTCAGTTTTAAACCATCAGGGGAACACAGTCTCCTCACTTATACTGTTCACCTGGTAACATGTCCTTTGCATATTTAACCATCAGGGGAAATCATTCTGCTCACTTATACTGTTCACCTGGTGACATGTCCCGTGTGTATTAAACAATCAGGGGAACACACTCTCCTCACTTATACTGTTCACCTGGTAACATGTCCCATGTATATTAAACAATCAGGGGAACACACTCTCCTCACTTATACTTTTTACCCGGTGACATGTCCCGTGTGTATTAAACAATCAGGGGAACACACTCGCCTCACATATACTGTTCACCTGGTAACATGTCCCGTGCGTGTTAAACCATCAGGGGAACACACTCTCCTCACTTATACTGATCACCTGGTAACATGTCCCGTGAGTATTAAACAATCAGGGGAAAACACTCTCCTCACTTAAACTGTTCACCAGATTATATGTCCAGTGTATATTAAACCATCAGGGGAACACATTCTCCTCACTTATACTGTTCACCTGGTAACATGTCCAGTTTGTATTAAACAATCAGGGGAACACACACTCCTCACTTATACTGTTCACCTGGTAACATGTCCCGTGTATATTAAACCATCAGGGGAACACACTCTCCTCACTTATACTGTTCACCTGGTAACATATCCCGTGTATATGAAACCATCAGGGGAACACACTCTCCTCACTTATACTGTTCAGCTGGTAACATGTCCCGTGTGCATTAAACAATCAGGGGAACACACTCTCCTCACTTATACCGTTCACCTGATAACATGTCCCGTGAGCATTAAACAATCAGGGGAACACACTCTCCTCACTTATACTGTTCAGCTGGTAACATGTCCCATGTATATTAAACAATCAGGGGAACACACTCTCCTCACTTATACTGTTCACCTGGTAACATGTCCCGTGTGCATTAAACCATCCGGGGAACACACTCTCCTCACTTATATGTTCAACTGGTAACATGTCCCGTGTGCATTAAACCATCAGGGGAAGACACTCTCCTCACTTATGCTGTTCACCTGGTATCATGTCCCGTGAATATTAAACCATCAGGGGAAAGCAATCCCCTCACTTATACTGTTCTCCTGGTAACATGTCCCGTGTATATGAAACCATCAGGGGAACACACTCTCCTCACTTATACTGTTCACCTGGTGACATGTCCCGTGTATATTAAACAATCAGGGGATGACACTCTCCTCAATTATACTGTTCACCTGGTAACATGTCGCGTGTATATTAAACCATCAGGGGAACACACTCTCCTCACTTATACTGTTCACCTGGTAACATGTCCCGTGTGCATTAAAACATCAGAGGAACACTCTCTCCTCACTTACACTGTTCACCTGGTGACATGTCCCGGGTATATTAAACAATCAGGGGAACACACTCTCCTCACTTACACTGTTCACCTGGTAACATGCCCCGTGTGTGTTAAACCATCGGGGGAACACACTCTCCTCACTTATACTGTTCACCTGGTAACATGTCCCGTGAGTATTAAACAATCAGGGGAACACACTCTCCTCACTTATACTGTTCAGCTGGTAATATGTCCCGTGTGTATTAAACAATCAGGGGAACACTCTCTCCTCACTTATACTGTTCACCTGGTAACATGTCCCGTGCGTGTTAAACCATCAGGGGAACACACTCTCCTCACTTATAATGTTCAACTGGTAACATGTCCCGTGAGTATTAAACAATCAGGGTCAAGCACTCTCCTCACTTATTCTGTTCACCTGGTGACATGTCCCGTCAGTATTAAACAATCATGGGAACACACACTCCTCATTTATACTGTTCACCTGGGAACATGTCCCGTGTATATTAAACCATCAGGGGAACACACTCTCCTCACTTATTCTGTTCACCTGGTGACATGTCCCGTCAGTATTAAACAATCAGGGGAACACACTCTCCTCAATTATACTGTTCACCTGGTAACATGTCCCGTGAGTGTTAAACCATCAGGGGAACACTCTCTCCTCACTGATACTGTTCACCTGGTAACATGTCCCGTGAGTATTAAACAATCAGGGGAACACTCTCTCCTCACTTATACTGTTCACCTGGTAACATGTCCCGTGTATATTAAACAATCAGGGGAACACACTCTGCTCACTTATACTGTTCTCCTGGTAACATGTCCCATGTATATTAAACCATCAGGGGAACACACTCTCCTCACTTATACTGTTCACCTGGTAACATGTCCCGTGAATATTAACCCATCACGGGAAAGCACTCCCCTCACTTATACTGTTCTCCTGGTAACATGTCCCGTGTATATGAAACCATCAGGGGAACACACTCTCCTCACTTATACTGTTCACCTGGTAACATGTCCCGTGTATATAAAACCATCAGGGGAAAGCACTCTCCTCACTTATACTGTTCACCTGGTTACATGTCCCGTCTGTATTAATCCATCAGGTGAACACACTCTCCTCACTTATACTGTTCACCTGGTAACATGTCCCGTCAGTATTAAACCATCAGGGGAACACAGTCTCCTCACTTATACTGTTCACCTGGTGACATGTCCCGTCTGTATTAACCCATCAGGTGAACACACTCTCCTCACTTAAACTGTTCATCCGGTAACATGTCCCGTGTATAATAAACCATCAGAGGAACACACTCTCCTCAATTATACTGTTCACCTGCTGACATGTCCCGGGTATATTAAAACATCAGGGGAACACACTCTCCTCACTTATACTGTTCACCTGGTAACAAGTCCCGTGCGTGTTAAACCATCAGGGGAACACACTCTCCTCACTTATACTGTTCACCTGGTGACATGTCCCGTGTGTATTAAACCATCAGCGGAACACACTCTACTCACTTATACTATTCTCCTGGTAACATGTCCCGTGCGTGTTAAACCATCTAGGGAACACACTCTCCTCACTTATACTGTTCTCCTGGTAACATGTCCCGTGCGTGTTAAACCATCAGGGGAACACACTCTCCTCACATATACTGTTCACCTGGTGACATGTCCCATGCATATTAAACCATCAGGGGAACACACTCTCCTCACTTATAATGTTCACGTGGTGACATGTCCCGTGTGTATATTAAACCGTCAGGGGAACACAATCTCCGCACTTATACTGTTCACCTGGTAACATGTCCTGTGTGTATTAAACAATCAGGGGAACTCACTCTCCTCACTTATAATGTTCACCTGGTAACATGTCCCGTGAATATTAAACCATCAGGGGAAAGCACTCTCCTCACTTATACTGTTCACCTGGTAACATGTCCCGTGTGCATTAAACCATCAGTGGAACACACTCTCCTCACTTATACTGTTCACCTGGTAACATGTCCTGTGTGCATTAAATCATCAGGGGAACACAATCTCCTCAATTCTACTCTTCACCTGGTGACATGTCCCGGGTATATTAAACAAACAGGGGAACACACTCTCCTCACTTATACTGTTCACCTGGTAACATGTCCCGTGCGTGTTACACCATCAGGGGAACACACTCTCCTCACTTATCCTGTTCACCTGGTAACATGTCCCGTGAGTATTAAACAATCAGGGGAACACACTCTCCTCACTTATACTGTTCACCTGGTAACATGTCCCGTGTATATTAAACAATCAGGGGAACACACACTCCTCACTTATACTGTTCACCTGGTAACATGTCCCGTGTATATTAAACCATCAGGGGAACACACTCGCCTCACTTATACTTTTCACCTGGTAACATGTCCCGTGTGTATTAAACAATCAGGGGAACACACTCTCCTCACTTATACTGTTCACCTGGTAACATGTCCCGTGCGTGTTAAACCATCAGGGGAACACACTCTCCTCACTTATACTGTTCACCTGGTAACATGTCCCGTGAGTATTAAACAATCAGGGGAAAACACTCTCCTCACTTAAACTGTTCACCAGATAATATGTCCAGTGTATATTAAACCATCAGGGGAACACATTCTCCTCACTTATACTGTTCACCTGGTAACAAGTCCAGTTTGTATTAAACAATCAGGGGAACACACACTCCTCACTTATACTGTTCACCTGGTAACATGTCCCGTGTATATTAAACCATCAGGGGAACACACTCTCCTCACTTATACTGTTCACCTGGTAACATATCCCGTGTATATGAAACCATCAGGGGAACACACTCTCCTCACTTATACTGTTCAGCTGGTAACATGTCCCGATTCATTAAACAATCAGGGGAACACACTCTCCTCACTTATACCGTTCACCTGATAACATGTCCCGTGAGCATTAAACAATCAGGGGAACACACTCTCCTCACTTATACTGTTCAGCTGGTAACATGTCCCATGTATATTAAACAATCAGGGGAACACACTCTCCTCACTTATACTGTTCACCTGGTAACATGTCCCGTGTGCATTAAACCATCAGGGGAACACACTCTCCTCACTTATATGTTCAACTGGTAACATGTCCCGTGTGCATTAAACCATCAGGGGAAGACACTCTCCTCACTTATGCTGTTCACCTGGTATCATGTCCCGTGAATATTAAACCATCAGGGGAAAGAAATCCCCTCACTTATACTGTTCTCCTGGTAACATGTCCCGTGTATATGAAACCATCAGGGGAACACACTCTCCTCACTTATACTGTTCACCTGGTGACATGTCCCGTGTATATTAAACAATCAGGGGATGACACTCTCCTCAATTATACTGTTCACCTGGTAACATGTCGCGTGTATATTAAACCATCAGGGGAACACACTCTCCTCACTTATACTGTTCACCTGGTAACATGTCCCGTGTGCATTAAAACATCAGAGGAACACTCTCTCCTCACTTACACTGTTCACCTGGTGACATGTCCCGGGTATATTAAACAATCAGGGGAACACACTCTCCTCACTTACACTGTTCACCTGGTAACATGCCCCGTGTGTGTTAAACCATCGGGGGAACACTCTCTCCTCACTTATACTGTTCACCTGGTAACATGTCCCGTGCGTGTTAAACCATCAGGGGAACACACTCTCCTCACTTATACTGTTCAACTGGTAACATGTCCCGTGAGTATTAAAAAATCAGGGGAAAGCACTCTCCTCACTTATTCTGTTCACCTGGTGACATGTCCCGTCAGTATTAAACAATCATGGGAACACACACTCCTCATTTATACTGTTCACCTGGGAACATGTCCCGTGTATATTAAACCATCAGGGGAACACACTCTCCTCACTTATTCTGTTCACCTGGTGACATGTCCCGTCAGTATTAAACAATCAGGGGAACACACTCTCCTCAATTATACTGTTCACCTGGTAACATGTCCCGTGAGTGTTAAACCATCAGGGGAACACTCTCTCCTCACTGATACTGTTCACCTGGTAACATGTCCCGTGAGTATTAAACAATCAGGGGAACACTCTCTCCTCACTTATACTGTTCACCTGGTAACATGTCCCGTGTATATTAAACAATCAGGGGAACACACTCTCCTCACTTATACTGTTCACCTGGTAACATGTCCCGTGTATATTAAACCATCAGGGGAACACACTCGCCTCACTTATACTTTTCACCTGGTAACATGTCCCGTGTGTATTAAACAATCAGGGGAACACACTCTCCTCACTTATACTGTTCACCTGGTAACATGTCCCGTGCGTGTTAAACCATCAGGGGAACACACTCTCCTCACTTATACTGTTCACCTGGTAACATGTCCCGTGAGTATTAAACAATCAGGGGAAAACACTCTCCTCACTTAAACTGTTCACCAGATAATATGTCCAGAGTATATTAAACCATCAGGGGAACACATTCTCCTCACTTATACTGTTCACCTGGTAACATGTCCAGTTTGTATTAAACAATCAGGGGAACACACACTCCTCACTTATACTGTTCACCTGGTAACATGTCCCGTGTATATTAAACCATCAGGGGAACACACTCTCCTCACTTATACTGTTCACCTGGTAACATATCCCGTGTATATGAAACCATCAGGGGAAAACACTCTCCTCACTTATACTGTTCAGCTGGTAACATGTCCCGTGTGCATTAAATCATCAGGGGAACACACTCTCCTCACTTATACCGTTCACCTGATAACATGTCCCGTGAGCATTAAACAATCAGGGGAACACACTCTCCTCACTTATACTGTTCAGCTGGTAACATGTCCCATGTATATTAAACAATCAGGGGAACACACTCTCCTCACTTATACTGTTCACCTGGTAACATGTCCCGTGTGCATTAAACCATCAGGGGAACACACTCTCCTCACTTATATGTTCAACTGGTAACATGTCCCGTGTGCATTAAACCATCAGGGGAAGACACTCTCCTCACTTATGCTGTTCACCTGGTATCATGTCCCGTGAATATTAAACCATCAGGGGAAAGAAATCCCCTCACTTATACTGTTCTCCTGGTAACATGTCCCGTGTATATGAAACCATCAGGGGAACACACTCTCCTCACTTATACTGTTCACCTGGTGACATGTCCCGTGTATATTAAACAATCAGGGGATGACACTCTCCTCAATTATACTGTTCACCTGGTAACATGTCGCGTGTATATTAAACCATCAGGGGAACACACTCTCCTCACTTATACTGTTCACCTGGTAACATGTCCCGTGTGCATTAAAACATCAGAGGAACACTCTCTCCTCACTTACACTGTTCACCTGGTGACATGTCCCGGGTATATTAAACAATCAGGGGAACACACTCTCCTCACTTACACTGTTCACCTGGTAACATGCCCCGTGTGTGTTAAACCATCGGGGGAACACTCTCTCCTCACTTATACTGTTCACCTGGTAACATGTCCCGTGCGTGTTAAACCATCAGGGGAACACACTCTCCTCACTTATACTGTTCAACTGGTAACATGTCCCGTGAGTATTAAAAAATCAGGGGAAAGCACTCTCCTCACTTATTCTGTTCACCTGGTGACATGTCCCGTCAGTATTAAACAATCATGGGAACACACACTCCTCATTTATACTGTTCACCTGGGAACATGTCCCGTGTATATTAAACCATCAGGGGAACACACTCTCCTCACTTATTCTGTTCACCTGGTGACATGTCCCGTCAGTATTAAACAATCAGGGGAACACACTCTCCTCAATTATACTGTTCACCTGGTAACATGTCCCGTGAGTGTTAAACCATCAGGGGAACACTCTCTCCTCACTGATACTGTTCACCTGGTAACATGTCCCGTGAGTATTAAACAATCAGGGGAACACTCTCTCCTCACTTCTACTGTTCACCTGGTAACATGTCCCGTGTATATTAAACAATCAGGGGAACACACTCTCCTCACTTATACTGTTCTCCTGGTAACATGTCCCATGTATATTAAACCATCAGGGGAACACACTCTCCTCACTTATACTGTTCACCTGGTAACATGTCCCGTGAATATTAAACCATCACGGGAAAGCACTCCCCTCACTTATACTGTTCTCCTGGTAACATGTCCCGTGTATATGAAACCATCAGGGGAACACACTCTCCTCACTTATACTGTTCACCTGGTAACATGTCCCGTGTATATAAAACCATCAGGGGAAAGCACTCTCCTCACTTATACTGTTCACCTGGTGACATGTCCCGTCTGTATTAATCCATCAGGTGAACACACTCTCCTCACTTATACTGTTCACCTGGTAACATGTCCCGTCAGTATTAAACCATCAGGGGAACACACTCTCCTCACTTATACTGTTCTCCTGGTAACATGTCCCATGTATATTAAACCATCAGGGGAACACACTCTCCTCACTTATACTGTTCACCTGGTAACATGTCCCGTGAATATTAAACCATCAGGGGAAAGCACTCCCCTCACTTATACTGTTCTCCTGGTAACATGTCCCGTGTATATGAAACCATCAGGGGAACACACTCTCCTCACTTATACTGTTCAGCTGGTAACATGTCCCGTTTATATTAAACCATCAGGGGAGCACACTCTCCTCACTTATACTGTTCACCTGGTAACATGTCCCGTGTGTTTTAAACAATCAGGGGAACACACTCTTCTCACTTCTACTGTTCACCTGGTAACATGTCCAGTGTGTATTAAACAATCAGGGGAAGACACTCTCCTCAATTATACTGTTCACCTGCTGACATGTCCCGGGTATATTAAAACATCAGGGGACCACACTCTCCTCACTTATACTGTTCACCTGGTAACATGTACCGTGCGTGTTAAACCATCAGGGGAACACACTCTCCTCACTTATACTGTTCACGTGGTAACATGTCCCGTGTGTATTAAACCATCAGGGGAACACACTCTCCTCACTTATACTGTTCACCTGGTAACATGTCCCTTGGATATTAAAACATCATGGGTAAGCCATCTCCTCACTTATACTGTTCACCTGGTGCCATGTCCCGTGCATATTAAACCGTCAGGGGAACACACTCTCCTCACTTATACTGTTCACCTGGTAACATGTCCCGTGTATATTAAACCATCAGGGCAACACACTCTCCTCACTTATACTGTTCACCTGATAACATGTCCTGTTTGTTTAAACCATCAGGGGAACTCACTCTCCTCACTTATACTGTTCACCTGGTATCATGTCCTGTGTATATTAAACCATCAGGGGAACACACACTCCACACTTATACTGTTCACCTGTTGACATGTCCTGTTTGTTTAAACCATCAGGGGAACTCACTCTCCTCACTTACACAGTTCACCTGGTAACATGTTCTGTTTGTATTAAACCATCAGGGGAACTCACTCTCTTCACTTATACTCTTCACCTGGCAACATGTCCCGTGTGTATTAAACAATCAGGGGAACACACTCTCTTCACTACTACTGTTCACCTGGTAACATGTCCCGTGTATATTAAACCATCAGGGGAACACACTCTCCTCACTTATACTGTTCACCTGGTAACATGTCCCGTGTATATTAAACCATCAGGGGAACACACTGTCCTCACTTATACTGTTCACCTGGTAACATGTCCCGTGTGTAATAAACCATCAGGGGAATACACTCTCCTCACTTATACTGCTCACCTGCTAACATGTCCCGTGTATATTAAACAATCATGGGAACACACTCTCTTCACTTCTACTGTTCACCTGGTAACATGTCCCGTGTATATTAAACCATCAGGGGAACACATTCTCCTCACATAATGTTCACCTGCTAACATGTCCTGTGTATATTAAACAATGAGGGGAACACACTCTCCTCACTTATACTCTTCACCTGGCAACATGTCCCGTGTGTATTAAACAATCAGGGGAACACACTCTCCTCACTTATACTGTTCACCTGGTAACATGTCCCATGTATATTAAACAATCAGGGGAACACACTCTCCTCACTTATACTTTTTACCCGGTGACATGTCCTGTGTATCTTAAACCATCAGGGGAACACACTCTCCTCAGTTATACTGTTCACCTGGTGACATGTCCCGTGCGTGTTAAACCATCAGGGGAACACACTCTCCTCACTTATACTGATCACCTGGTAACATGTCCCGTGAGTATTAAACAATCAGGGGAAAACACTCTCCTCACTTAAACTGTTCACCAGATTATATGTCCAGTGTATATTAAACCATCAGGGGAACACATTCTCCTCACTTATACTGTTCACCTGGTAACATGTCCAGTTTGTATTAAACAATCAGGGGAACACACACTCCTCACTTATACTGTTCACCTGGTAACATGTCCCGTGTATATTAAACCATCAGGGGAACACACTCTCCTCACTTATACTGTTCACCTGGTAACATATCCCGTGTATATGAAACCATCAGGGGAACACACTCTCCTCACTTATACTGCTCAGCTGGTAACATGTCCCGTGTGCATTAAACAATCAGGGGAACACACTCTCCTCACTTATACCGTTCACCTGATAACATGTCCCGTGAGCATTAAACAATCAGGGGAACACACTCTCCTCACTTATACTGTTCAGCTGGTAACATGTCCCATGTATATTAAACAATCAGGGGAACACACTCTCCTCACTTATACTGTTCACCTGGTAACATGTCCCGTGTGCATTAAACCATCAGGGGAACACACTCTCCTCACTTATATGTTCAACTGGTAACATGTCCCGTGTGCATTAAACCATCAGGGGAAGACACTCTCCTCACTTATGCTGTTCACCTGGTATCATGTCCCGTGAATATTAAACCATCAGGGGAAAGCAATCCCCTCACTTATACTGTTCTCCTGGTAACATGTCCCGTGTATATGAAACCATCAGGGGAACACACTCTCCTCACTTATACTGTTCACCTGGTGACATGTCCCGTGTGTATTAAACAATCAGGGGATGACACTCTCCTCAATTATACTGTTCACCTGGTAACATGTCGCGTGTATATTAAACCATCAGGGGAACACACTCTCCTCACTTATACTGTTCACCTGGTAACATGTCCCGTGTGCATTAAAACATCAGAGGAACACTCTCTCCTCACTTACACTGTTCACCTGGTGACATGTCCCGGGTATATTAAACAATCAGGGGAACACACTCTCCTCACTTACACTGTTCACCTGGTAACATGCCCCGTGTGTGTTAAACCATCGGGGGAACACACTCTCCTCACTTATACTGTTCACCTGGTAACATGTCCCGTGAGTATTAAACAATCAGGGGAACACACTCTCCTCACTTATACTGTTCAGCTGGTAATATGTCCCGTGTGTATTAAACAATCAGGGGAACACTCTCTCCTCACTTATACTGTTCACCTGGTAACATGTCCCGTGCGTGTTAAACCATCAGGGGAACACACTCTCCTCACTTATACTGTTCAACTGGTAACATGTCCCGTGAGTATTAAACAATCAGGGTCAAGCACTCTCCTCACTTATTCTGTTCACCTGGTGACATGTCCCGTCAGTATTAAACAATCATGGGAACACACACTCCTCATTTATACTGTTCACCTGGGAACATGTCCCGTGTATATTAAACCATCAGGGGAACACACTCTCCTCACTTATTCTGTTCACCTGGTGACATGTCCCGTCAGTATTAAACAATCAGGGGAACACACTCTCCTCAATTATACTGTTCACCTGGTAACATGTCCCGTGAGTGTTAAACCATCAGGGGAACACTCTCTCCTCACTGATACTGTTCACCTGGTAACATGTCCCGTGAGTATTAAACAATCAGGGGAACACTCTCTCCTCACTTATACTGTTCACCTGGTAACATGTCCCGTGTATATTAAACAATCAGGGGAACACACTCTGCTCACTTATACTGTTCTCCTGGTAACATGTCCCATGTATATTAAACCATCAGGGGAACACACTCTCCTCACTTATACTGTTCACCTGGTAACATGTCCCGTGAATATTAAACCATCACGGGAAAGCACTCCCCTCACTTATACTGTTCTCCTGGTAACATGTCCCGTGTATATGAAACCATCAGGGGAACACACTCTCCTCACTTATACTGTTCACCTGGTAACATGTCCCGTGTATATAAAACCATCAGGGGAAAGCACTCTCCTCACTTATACTGTTCACCTGGTTACATGTCCCGTCTGTATTAATCCATCAGGTGAACACACTCTCCTCACTTATACTGTTCACCTGGTAACATGTCCCGTCAGTATTAAACCATCAGGGGAACACAGTCTCCTCACTTATACTGTTCACCTGGTGACATGTCCCGTCTGTATTAACCCATCAGGTGAACACACTCTCCTCACTTAAACTGTTCATCCGGTAACATGTCCCGTGTATAATAAACCATCAGAGGAACACACTCTCCTCAATTATACTGTTCACCTGCTGACATGTCCCGGGTATATTAAAACATCAGGGGAACACACTCTCCTCACTTATACTGTTCACCTGGTAACAAGTCCCGTGCGTGTTAAACCATCAGGGGAACACACTCTCCTCACTTATACTGTTCACCTGGTGACATGTCCCGTGTGTATTAAACCATCAGCGGAACACACTCTACTCACTTATACTATTCTCCTGGTAACATGTCCCGTGCGTGTTAAACCATCTAGGGAACACACTCTCCTCACTTATACTGTTCTCCTGGTAACATGTCCCGTGCGTGTTAAACCATCAGGGGAACACACTCTCCTCACATATACTGTTCACCTGGTGACATGTCCCATGCATATTAAACCGTCAGGGGAACACACTCTCCTCACTTATACTGTTCACCTGGTAACATGTCCCGTGTATATTAAACCATCAGGGGAACACACTCTCCTCACTTATAATGTTCACGTGGTGACATGTCCCGTGTGTATATTAAACCGTCAGGGGAACACAATCTCCGCACTTATACTGTTCACCTGGTAACATGTCCTGTGTGTATTAAACAATCAGGGGAACTCACTCTCCTCACTTATAATGTTCACCTGGTAACATGTCCCGTGAATATTAAACCATCAGGGGAAAGCACTCTCCTCACTTATACTGTTCACCTGGTAACATGTCCCGTGTGCATTAAACCATCAGTGGAACACACTCTCCTCACTTATACTGTTCACCTGGTAACATGTCCTGTGTGCATTAAATCATCAGGGGAACACAATCTCCTCAATTCTACTCTTCACCTGGTGACATGTCCCGGGTATATTAAACAAACAGGGGAACACACTCTCCTCACTTATACTGTTCACCTGGTAACATGTCCCGTGCGTGTTACACCATCAGGGGAACACACTCTCCTCACTTATCCTGTTCACCTGGTAACATGTCCCGTGAGTATTAAACAATCAGGGGAACACACTCTCCTCACTTATACTGTTCACCTGGTAACATGTCCCGTGTATATTAAACAATCAGGGGAACACACACTCCTCACTTATACTGTTCACCTGGTAACATGTCCCGTGTATATTAAACCATCAGGGGAACACACTCGCCTCACTTATACTTTTCACCTGGTAACATGTCCCGTGTGTATTAAACAATCAGGGGAACACACTCTCCTCACTTATACTGTTCACCTGGTAACATGTCCCGTGCGTGTTAAACCATCAGGGGAACACACTCTCCTCACTTATACTGTTCACCTGGTAACATGTCCCGTGAGTATTAAACAATCAGGGGAAAACACTCTCCTCACTTAAACTGTTCACCAGATAATATGTCCAGTGTATATTAAACCATCAGGGGAACACATTCTCCTCACTTATACTGTTCACCTGGTAACAAGTCCAGTTTGTATTAAACAATCAGGGGAACACACACTCCTCACTTATACTGTTCACCTGGTAACATGTCCCGTGTATATTAAACCATCAGGGGAACACACTCTCCTCACTTATACTGTTCACCTGGTAACATATCCCGTGTATATGAAACCATCAGGGGAACACACTCTCCTCACTTATACTGTTCAGCTGGTAACATGTCCCGTGTGCATTAAACAATCAGGGGAACACACTCTCCTCACTTATACCGTTCACCTGATAACATGTCCCGTGAGCATTAAACAATCAGGGGAACACACTCTCCTCACTTATACTGTTCAGCTGGTAACATGTCCCATGTATATTAAACAATCAGGGGAACACACTCTCCTCACTTATACTGTTCACCTGGTAACATGTCCCGTGTGCATTAAACCATCAGGGGAACACACTCTCCTCACTTATATGTTCAACTGGTAACATGTCCCGTGTGCATTAAACCATCAGGGGAAGACACTCTCCTCACTTATGCTGTTCACCTGGTATCATGTCCCGTGAATATTAAACCTTCAGGGGAAAGAAATCCCCTCACTTATACTGTTCTCCTGGTAACATGTCCCGTGTATATGAAACCATCAGGGGAACACACTCTCCTCACTTATACTGTTCACCTGGTGACATGTCCCGTGTATATTAAACAATCAGGGGATGACACTCTCCTCAATTATACTGTTCACCTGGTAACATGTCGCGTGTATATTAAACCATCAGGGGAACACACTCTCCTCACTTATACTGTTCACCTGGTAACATGTCCCATGTGCATTAAAACATCAGAGGAACACTCTCTCCTCACTTACACTGTTCACCTGGTGACATGTCCCGGGTATATTAAACAATCAGGGGAACACACTCTCCTCACTTACACTGTTCACCTGGTAACATGCCCCGTGTGTGTTAAACCATCGGGGGAACACTCTCTCCTCACTTATACTGTTCACCTGGTAACATGTCCCGTGCGTGTTAAACCATCAGGGGAACACACTCTCCTCACTTATACTGTTCAACTGGTAACATGTCCCGTGAGTATTAAAAAATCAGGGGAAAGCACTCTCCTCACTTATTCTGTTCACCTGGTGACATGTCCCGTCAGTATTAAACAATCATGGGAACACACACTCCTCATTTATACTGTTCACCTGGGAACATGTCCCGTGTATATTAAACCATCAGGGGAACACACTCTCCTCACTTATTCTGTTCACCTGGTGACATGTCCCGTCAGTATTAAACAATCAGGGGAACACACTCTCCTCAATTATACTGTTCACCTGGTAACATGTCCCGTGAGTGTTAAACCATCAGGGGAACACTCTCTCCTCACTGATACTGTTCACCTGGTAACATGTCCCGTGAGTATTAAACAATCAGGGGAACACTCTCTCCTCACTTATACTGTTCACCTGGTAACATGTCCCGTGTATATTAAACAATCAGGGGAACACACTCTCCTCACTTATACTGTTCACCTGGTAACATGTCCCGTGTATATTAAACCATCAGGGGAACACACTCGCCTCACTTATACTTTTCACCTGGTAACATGTCCCGTGTGTATTAAACAATCAGGGGAACACACTCTCCTCACTTATACTGTTCACCTGGTAACATGTCCCGTGCGTGTTAAACCATCAGGGGAACACACTCTCCTCACTTATACTGTTCACCTGGTAACATGTCCCGTGAGTATTAAACAATCAGGGGAAAACACTCTCCTCACTTAAACTGTTCACCAGATAATATGTCCAGTGTATATTAAACCATCAGGGGAACACATTCTCCTCACTTATACTGTTCACCTGGTAACATGTCCAGTTTGTATTAAACAATCAGGGGAACACACACTCCTCACTTATACTGTTCACCTGGTAACATGTCCCGTGTATATTAAACCATCAGGGGAACACACTCTCCTCACTTATACTGTTCACCTGGTAACATATCCCGTGTATATGAAACCATCAGGGGAACACACTCTCCTCACTTATACTGTTCAGCTGGTAACATGTCCCGTGTGCATTAAACAATCAGGGGAACACACTCTCCTCACTTATACCGTTCACCTGATAACATGTCCCGTGAGCATTAAACAATCAGGGGAACACACTCTCCTCACTTATACTGTTCAGCTGGTAACATGTCCCATGTATATTAAACAATCAGGGGAACACACTCTCCTCACTTATACTGTTCACCTGGTAACATGTCCCGTGTGCATTAAACCATCAGGGGAACACACTCTCCTCACTTATATGTTCAACTGGTAACATGTCCCGTGTGCATTAAACCATCAGGGGAAGACACTCTCCTCACTTATGCTGTTCACCTGGTATCATGTCCCGTGAATATTAAACCATCAGGGGAAAGAAATCCCCTCACTTATACTGTTCTCCTGGTAACATGTCCCGTGTATATGAAACCATCAGGGGAACACACTCTCCTCACTTATACTGTTCACCTGGTGACATGTCCCGTGTATATTAAACAATCAGGGGATGACACTCTCCTCAATTATACTGTTCACCTGGTAACATGTCGCGTGTATATTAAACCATCAGGGGAACACACTCTCCTCACTTATACTGTTCACCTGGTAACATGTCCCGTGTGCATTAAAACATCAGAGGAACACTCTCTCCTCACTTACACTGTTCACCTGGTGACATGTCCCGGGTATATTAAACAATCAGGGGAACACACTCTCCTCACTTACACTGTTCACCTGGTAACATGCCCCGTGTGTGTTAAACCATCGGGGGAACACTCTCTCCTCACTTATACTGTTCACCTGGTAACATGTCCCGTGCGTGTTAAACCATCAGGGGAACACACTCTCCTCACTTATACTGTTCAACTGGTAACATGTCCCGTGAGTATTAAAAAATCAGGGGAAAGCACTCTCCTCACTTATTCTGTTCACCTGGTGACATGTCCCGTCAGTATTAAACAATCATGGGAACACACACTCCTCATTTATACTGTTCACCTGGGAACATGTCCCGTGTATATTAAACCATCAGGGGAACACACTCTCCTCACTTATTCTGTTCACCTGGTGACATGTCCCGTCAGTATTAAACAATCAGGGGAACACACTCTCCTCAATTATACTGTTCACCTGGTAACATGTCCCGTGAGTGTTAAACCATCAGGGGAACACTCTCTCCTCACTGATACTGTTCACCTGGTAACATGTCCCGTGAGTATTAAACAATCAGGGGAACACTCTCTCCTCACTTATACTGTTCACCTGGTAACATGTCCCGTGTATATTAAACAATCAGGGGAACACACTCTCCTCACTTATACTGTTCTCCTGGTAACATGTCCCATGTATATTAAACCATCAGGGGAACACACTCTCCTCACTTATACTGTTCACCTGGTAACATGTCCCGTGAATATTAAACCATCACGGGAAAGCACTCCCCTCACTTATACTGTTCTCCTGGTAACATGTCCCGTGTATATGAAACCATCAGGGGAACACACTCTCCTCACTTATACTGTTCACCTGGTAACATGTCCCGTGTATATAAAACCATCAGGGGAAAGCACTCTCCTCACTTATACTGTTCACCTGGTGACATGTCCCGTCTGTATTAATCCATCAGGTGAACACACTCTCCTCACTTATACTGTTCACCTGGTAACATGTCCCGTCAGTATTAAACCATCAGGGGAACACACTCTCCTCACTTATACTGTTCTCCTGGTAACATGTCCCATGTATATTAAACCATCAGGGGAACACACTCTCCTCACTTATACTGTTCACCTGGTAACATGTCCCGTGAATATTAAACCATCAGGGGAAAGCACTCCCCTCACTTATACTGTTCTCCTGGTAACATGTCCCGTGTATATGAAACCATCAGGGGAACACACTCTCCTCACTTATACTGTTCAGCTGGTAACATGTCCCGTTTATATTAAACCATCAGGGGAGCACACTCTCCTCACTTATACTGTTCACCTGGTAACATGTCCCGTGTGTTTTAAACAATCAGGGGAACACACTCTTCTCACTTCTACTGTTCACCTGGTAACATGTCCAGTGTGTATTAAACAATCAGGGGAAGACACTCTCCTCAATTATACTGTTCACCTGCTGACATGTCCCGGGTATATTAAAACATCAGGGGACCACACTCTCCTCACTTATACTGTTCACCTGGTAACATGTACCGTGCGTGTTAAACCATCAGGGGAACACACTCTCCTCACTTATACTGTTCACGTGGTAACATGTCCCGTGTGTATTAAACCATCAGGGGAACACACTCTCCTCACTTATACTGTTCACCTGGTAACATGTCCCTTGGATATTAAAACATCATGGGTAAGCCATCTCCTCACTTATACTGTTCACCTGGTGCCATGTCCCGTGCATATTAAACCGTCAGGGGAACACACTCTCCTCACTTATACTGTTCACCTGGTAACATGTCCCGTGTATATTAAACCATCAGGGCAACACACTCTCCTCACTTCTACTGTTCACCTGATAACATGTCCTGTTTGTTTAAACCATCAGGGGAACTCACTCTCCTCACTTATACTGTTCACCTGGTATCATGTCCTGTGTATATTAAACCATCAGGGGAACACACACTCCACACTTATACTGTTCACCTGTTGACATGTCCTGTTTGTTTAAACCATCAGGGGAACTCACTCTCCTCACTTGCACAGTTCACCTGGTAACATGTTCTGTTTGTATTAAACCATCAGGGGAACTCACTCTCTTCACTTATACTCTTCACCTGGCAACATGTCCCGTGTGTATTAAACAATCAGGGGAACACACTCTCTTCACTACTACTGTTCACCTGGTAACATGTCCCGTGTATATTAAACCATCAGGGGAACACACTCTCCTCACTTATACTGTTCACCTGGTAACATGTCCCGTGTATATTAAACCATCAGGGGAACACACTGTCCTCACTTATACTGTTCACCTGGTAACATGTCCCGTGTGTAATAAACCATCAGGGGAATACACTCTCCTCACTTATACTGCTCACCTGCTAACATGTCCCGTGTATATTAAACAATCATGGGAACACACTCTCTTCACTTCTACTGTTCACCTGGTAACATGTCCCGTGTATATTAAACCATCAGGGGAACACATTCTCCTCACATAATGTTCACCTGCTAACATGTCCTGTGTATATTAAACAATGAGGGGAACACACTCTCCTCACTTATACTCTTCACCTGGCAACATGTCCCGTGTGTATTAAACAATCAGGGGAACACATTCTCCTCTCTTATACTGTTCACCTGGTAACATGTCCCGTGTATATTAAACCATCAGGGGAACACACTCTCCTCACTTACACTGTTTACCTGGTAACATGTCCCGTGTGTATTAAACCATCAGGGGAACACACTCTCTTCACTTATACTCTTCACCTGGTAACTTGTCCCATGTGTTTTAAACAATCAGGGGAACACATTCTCCTCACTTATGATGTTCACCTGCTAACACGTCCCATGTATATTGAACCATCAGGGGAATACAGTCTCATCACTTATACTGTTCACCTGCTAACATGTCCCGTGTATATTAAACAATGAGGGGAACACACTCTCCTCACTTATACTCGTCACCTTGTAACATGTCCCACGTATATTAAGCAATCAGGGGAACAGGCTCTCTACTCTTATACTGTTCACCTGGTAACATGTCCCATGTATATTAAACCATCAGGCAACACACTCTCTTCACATATACTGTTCACCTGGTAACATGTCCCGTGTATATTAGACCATCAGGGGAACACACTCTCCTCACTTCTACTCTTCACCTGGTGACACGTCCCGTGCGTGTTAAACCATCAGGGGAACACACTCTCCTCACTTATACTGCTCACCTGGTAACATGTCCCGTGAGTATTAAACAATCAGGGGAACACACTCTCCTGACTTATACTTTTCACCTGGTAACATGTCCCGTGTATATTAAACCATCAGGGGAACACATTCTCCTCACTTATACTGTTCACCTGGTAACATGTCACTTGTTTTATAAAACATCAGGGGAAAGCCCTCTCCTCACTTATACTGTTCACCTGGTAACATGTCCCGTGTATATTAAAACATCAGGGGAAAGCACTCTCATCACTTATACTGTTCACCTGGTGACATGTCCCGTGTATATTAAACCATCATGGGTCAGCCCTCTCCTCACTTATACTGTTCACCTGGTAACATGTCCCGTGTATATTATACCATCAGGGGAACACACTCTACTCACTTATACTGTTCACCTGGTAACATGTCCCGTATATATTAAACCATCAGGGGAAAGCTCTCTCCTCACTGATACTGTTCACCTGGTAACATGTCCTGTTTGTATTAAACCATCAGGGGAACAGACTCTCCTCACTTATACTGTTCACCTGTTGACATGTCCTGTTTGTATTAAACCATCAGGGGAACTCACTCTCCTCACTTACACTGTTCACCTGGTAACATGTCCTGTTTGTATTAAACCATCAGGGGAACTCACTCTCCTCACTTACACTGTTTGCCTGGTAACATGTCCCGTGTGTATTAAACCATCAGGGGAACACACTCTCTTCACTTATTCTCTTCACCTGGCAACATGTCCCGTGTGTATTAAACCATCAGGGGAACACACTCTCCTCACTTCTACTGTTCACCTGGTAACATGTCCACTGCCTGTTAAACCATCATGGGAACACTCTCTCTTCACTTATACTGATCACCTGGTGACACGTCCCGTCAGTTTTAAACAATCATTGAATCACACTCTCCTCACTTATACTATTCACCAGCTAACATGTTCCGTGTATATTAAACCATCAGGGGAACACATTCTCCTCACTTATACTGTTCAACTGTTAACATGTCCCGTGTAAATTGAACCATGAGGGGAATACACTCTCTTCACTTATACTGTTCACCTGTTAACATGTCCCATGTATATTATACCGTCAGGGGAACACACTCTCCTCACTTATACTTTTCACCAGGTGACATGTCCCGTGTATATTAAACCATCAGGGGAAAGCACTCTCCTCACTTACACTGCTCACCTGGTAATAAGTCCCGTGTATATTAAACCATCATGGGTAAGCCCTCTCCTCACTTATACTGTTCACCTGGTAACATGTCCCGTGTATATTAAACCATCAGGGCAACAATCTCTCCTCGCTTATACTGTTCACCTGATGACATGTCCTGTTTGTTTAAACCATCAGGGGAACTCACTCTCCTCACTTATACTGTTCACCTGGTATCATGTCCTGTGTATATTAAACCATCAGGTGAACACACTCTCCACACTTATACTGTTCACCTGTTGACATGTCCTGTTTGTTTAAACCATCAGGGGAACTCGCTCTCCTCACTTACACTGTTTACCTGGTAACATGTCCCGTGTGTATTAAACAATCAGGGGAACACACTCTCCTCACTTATACTGTTGACCTGGTAACATGTCCCGTGTATATTAAAACATCAGGGGAACACACTCTCCTCACTTATACTGTTCACCTGGTAACATGTCCCGTGTATATTAAACCATCAGGGGAACACACTCTCCTCACTTATACTGTTCACCTGGTAACATGTCCCGTGTATATTAAAACATCAGGGGAAAGCCCTCTCCTCACTTATACTGTTCAACTGGTAACATGTCCCGTATATATTAAACCATCAGGGGAACACACTCTCCTCACTTATACTGTTCACCTGGTAACATGTCCCGTGTATATTGAACCATCAGGGGAATGCAGTCTCATCACTTATACTGTTCACCTGGTAACATGTCCCGTGTATATTAAACCATCAGGGGAACACACTCTCCTCACTTATACTGTTCACCAGCTAACATGTCCCGTGTATATTGAACCATCAGGGGAATACAGAATCCTCACTTATACTGTTCACCTGGTAACATGTCCCGTATATATTAAACCATCAGGGGAAAGCCCTCTCCTCAATTATACTGTTCAACTGGTAACATGTCCCGTGTATATTAAACAATCAGGGGATGACACTCTCCTCAATTATACTGTTCACCTGGTAACATGTCGCGTGTATATTAAACCATCAGGGGAACACACTGTCCTCACTTATACTGTTCACCTGGTAACAAGTCCCGTGTATATTAAAACATCAGGGGAAAGCACTCTCATCACTTATACTGTTCACCTGGTAACATGTCCCGTGTATATTATACCATCAGGGGAACACACTCTCCTCACTTATACTGTTCACCTGGCAACATGTCCCGTGCATATTATACCATCAGGGGAACACACTCTCCTCACTTATACTGTTCACCTGGTAACATGTCCCGTGCATATTAAACCATCATGGGTAAGCCCTCTCCTCACTTATTCTGTTCACCTGGTAATAAGTCCAGTGTATATTAAACCATCAGGGGAACACACTCTGCTCACTTATACTGTTCACCTGGTAACATGTCCCGTGTATATTAAACCATCTGGGGAACACACTGTCCTCACTTATACTGTTCACCTGGTAACATGTCCCGTGTATTTTTAACAATCAGGGGAACACACTCTCCTCACTTATACTGTTCACCAGGCAACATGTCCCGTGAAGATAAAACCATCAGGGGAACACATTCTCCTCACTGACACTGTTCACCTGCTAACATGTCCCGTGTATATTAAACAATGAGGGGAACACACTCTCCTCACTTATACTCGTCACCTTGTAACATGTCACACGTATATTAAGCAATCAGGGGAACAGGCTCTCTTCTCTTATACTGTTCACCTGGTAACATGTCCCATGTATATTAGACCATCTGGGGAACACACTCTCCTCACTTCAACTCTTCACCTGGTAACATGTCTTGTGTATATTAAACCATCAGGGGAAAACAGTCTCCTCACTTATACTGTTCACCTGGTAACATGTCCCGTGTATATTAAACCATCAGGGGAACACATTCTCCTCACTTATGCTGTTCACCTGCTAACATGTCCCGTGTATATTAAACCATCAGGGGAACACATTCTCCTCACTTATACTGTTCACCTGCTAACATGTCCCGTGTATATTAAGTCATCAGGGGAACACACTCTCCTCACTTATACTGTTCACCTGCTAAAATGTCCCGTGTATATTAAACCATCAGGGGAAAGCCCTCTCCTCACTTACACTGTTCAGCTGGTAACATGTCCCGTGGAGATTATACCATCAGGGGAACACACTCTCCTCACTTATACTGTTCACCTGGTAACATGTCCCGTGTATATTAAACCATCAGGGGAAAGCCCTCTCCTCACTTATGCTGTTCAGCTGGGAACATGTCCCGTGTATATTAAACCATCAGGGGAAAGCCCTCTCCTCACTTATACTGTTCACCAGCTAACTTGTCCCGTGTATATTGAACCATCAGGGGAATACAGTATCCTCACCTATAGTGTTCACCTGGTAACATGTCCCGTATATATTAAACCATCAGGGGAACACATTACCCTCACTTATACTGTTCACCTAGTAACATGTCCCTTGTTTTTTAAAACATCAGGGGAATACACTCTCCTCACTTATACTGTTCTGCTGGTAACATGTCCCATGTTTATTATACCATCAGGGGAACACACTGTCCTCACTTATACTGTTCACCTGGTAACATGTCCCGTGTATATTAAAACATCAGGGGAAATCACTCTCATCACTTATACTGTTCTCCTGGTAACATGTCCCGTGTATATTAAACCATCAGGGGAACTCACTCTCCTCACTTATACTGTTCACCTGGTAACAAGTCCCGTGAATATTAAAACATCATGGGTAAGCCCTCTCCTCACTTATACTGTTCACCTTGTAACATGTCCCGTGCATATTAAAACATCATGGGGAAGCCCTCTCCTCACTTATACTGTTCACCTGGTAACATGTCCCGTATATATTATACCATCAGGGGAACACACTCTCCTCACTTTTGCTGTTCACCTGGTAACAAGTCCCGTGTATATTAAAACATCAGGGGAAAGCACTCTCATCACTTATACTGTTCACCTGGTAACATGTCCCGTGTATATTATACCATCAGGGGAACACACTCTCCTCACTTATACTGTTCACCTGGCAACATGTCCCGTGCATATTATACCATCAGGGGAACACACTCTCCTCACTTATACTGTTCACCTGGTAACATGTCCCGTGCATATTAAACCATCATGGGTAAGCCCTCTCCTCACTTATACTGTTCACCTGGTAACATGTCCCGTGTATATTAAACCATCTGGGGAACACACTGTCCTCACTTATACTGTTCACCTGGTAACATGTCCCGTGTATTTTTAACAATCAGGGGAACACACTCTCCTCACTTATACTGTTCACCTAGCAACATGTCCCGTGTATATTAAACCATCAGGGGAACACATTCTCCTCACTGATACTGTTCACCTGCTAACATGTCCCGTGTATATTAAACAATGAGGGGAACACACTCTCCTCACTTATACTCGTCACCTTGTAACATGTCCCACGTATATTAAGCAATCAGGGGAACAGGCTCTCTTCTCTTATACTGTTCACCTGGTAACATGTCCCATGTATATTAGACCATCAGGGGAACACACTCTCCTCACTTCAACTCTTCACCTGGTAACATGTCTTGTGTATATTAAACCATCAGGGGAAAACAGTCTCCTCACTTATACTGTTCACCTGGTAACATGTCCCGTGTATATTAAACCATCAGGGGAACACATTCTCCTCACTTATGCTGTTCACCTGCTAACATGTCCCGTGTATATTAAACCATCAGGGGAACACATTCTCCTCACTTATACTGTTCACCTGCTAACATGTCCCGTGTATATTAAGTCATCAGGGGAACACACTCTCCTCACTTATACTGTTCACCTGCTAAAATGTCCCGTGTATATTAAACCATCAGGGGAAAGCCCTCTCCTCACTTACACTGTTCAGCTGGTAACATGTCCCGTGGAGATTATACCATCAGGGGAACACACTCTCCTCACTTATACTGTTCACCTGGTAACATGTCCCGTGTATATTAAACCATCAGGGGAAAGCCCTCTCCTCACTTATGCTGTTCAGCTGGGAACATGTCCCGTGTATATTAAACCATCAGGGGAAAGCCCTCTCCTCACTTATACTGTTCACCAGCTAACTTGTCCCGTGTATATTGAACCATCAGGGGAATACAGTATCCTCACTTATAGTGTTCACCTGGTAACATGTCCCGTATATATTAAACCATCAGGGGAACACATTACCCTCACTTATACTGTTCACCTAGTAACATGTCCCTTGTTTTTTAAAACATCAGGGGAATACACTCTCCTCACTTATACTGTTCTGCTGGTAACATGTCCCATGTTTATTATACCATCAGGGGAACACACTGTCCTCACTTATACTGTTCACCTGGTAACATGTCCCGTGTATATTAAAACATCAGGGGAAATCACTCTCATCACTTATACTGTTCTCCTGGTAACATGTCCCGTGTATATTAAACCATCAGGGGAACTCACTCTCCTCACTTATACTGTTCACCTGGTAACAAGTCCCGTGAATATTAAAACATCATGGGTAAGCCCTCTCCTCACTTATACTGTTCACCTGGTAACATGTCCCGTGTATATTATACCATCAGGGGAACACACTCTCCTCACTTATACTGTTCACCTGGTAACATGTCCCGTGCATATTAAACCATCATGGGTAAGCCCTCTCCTCACTTATACTGTTCACCTGGTAACATGTCCCGTGTATATTAAACCATCTGGGGAACACACTGTCCTCACTTATACTGTTCACCTGGTAACATGTCCCGTGTATTTTTAACAATCAGGGGAACACACTCTCCTCACTTATACTGTTCACCTGGCAACATGTCCCGTGTATATTAAACCATCAGGGGAACACATTCTCCTCACTGATACTGTTCACCTGCTAACATGTCCCGTGTATATTAAACAATGAGGGGAACACACTCTCCTCACTTATACTCGTCACCTTGTAACATGTCCCACGTATATTAAGCAATCAGGGGAACAGGCTCTCTTCTCTTATACTGTTCACCTGGTAACATGTCCCATGTATATTAGACCATCAGGGGAACACACTCTCCTCACTTCAACTCTTCACCTGGTAACATGTCTTGTGTATATTAAACCATCAGGGGAAAACAGTCTCCTCACTTATACTGTTCACCTGGTAACATGTCCCGTGTATATTAAACCATCAGGGGAACACATTCTCCTCACTTATGCTGTTCACCTGCTAACATGTCCCGTGTATATTAAACCATCAGGGGAACACATTCTCCTCACTTATACTGTTCACCTGCTAACATGTCCCGTGTATATTAAGTCATCAGGGGAACACACTCTCCTCACTTATACTGTTCACCTGCTAAAATGTCCCGTGTATATTAAACCATCAGGGGAAAGCCCTCTCCTCACTTACACTGTTCAGCTGGTAACATGTCCCGTGGAGATTATACCATCAGGGGAACACACTCTCCTCACTTATACTGTTCACCTGGTAACATGTCCCGTGTATATTAAACCATCAGGGGAAAGCCCTCTCCTCACTTATGCTGTTCAGCTGGGAACATGTCCCGTGTATATTAAACCATCAGGGGAAAGCCCTCTCCTCACTTATACTGTTCACCAGCTAACTTGTCCCGTGTATATTGAACCATCAGGGGAATACAGTATCCTCACTTATAGTGTTCACCTGGTAACATGTCCCGTATATATTAAACCATCAGGGGAACACATTACCCTCACTTATACTGTTCACCTAGTAACATGTCCCTTGTTTTTTAAAACATCAGGGGAATACACTCTCCTCACTTATACTGTTCTGCTGGTAACATGTCCCATGTTTATTATACCATCAGGGGAACACACTGTCCTCACTTATACTGTTCACCTGGTAACATGTCCCGTGTATATTAAAACATCAGGGGAAATCACTCTCATCACTTATACTGTTCTCCTGGTAACATGTCCCGTGTATATTAAACCATCAGGGGAACTCACTCTCCTCACTTATACTGTTCACCTGGTAACAAGTCCCGTGAATATTAAAACATCATGGGTAAGCCCTCTCCTCACTTATACTGTTCACCTTGTAACATGTCCCGTGCATATTAAAACATCATGGGGAAGCCCTCTCCTCACTTATACTGTTCACCTGGTAACATGTCCCGTGTATATTATACCATCAGGGGAACACACTCTCCTCACTTTTGCTGTTCACCTGGTAACATGTCCGGTGTTTATTAAACCATCAGGGGAAAGCACTCTCCTCACTTATACTGTTCACCTGGTAACATGTCCCGTGTATATTAAACCATCAGCGGAACACACTCTCCTCACTTTTGCTGTTCACCTGGTATCATGTCCTGTGTATATTAAACCATCAGGGGAACACACTCACCTCACTTATACTGTTCACCTGATGGCATGTCCCGGTTATATTAAACAATCAGGGGAACAGACTCTCCTCACTTATACTGTTCACCTGGTAACATGTCCTGTTTGTATTAAACCATCAGGGGATCACACTCTCCTCACTTATACTGTTGACCTGGTAACATGTCCCGTGCATGTTAAACCATCAGGGGAACACACTCTCCTCACTTTTACTGTTCACCTGGTAACATGTCCCATGTATATTAAACCATCAGGGGAACACACTCTCCTCACTTATACTGTTGACCTGGTAACATGTCCCGTGCATGCTAAACCATCAGGGGAACACACTCTCCTCACTTATACTGTTCACCTGGTAACATGTCCCATGTATATTAAACCATCAGGGGAACACACTCACCTCACTTATACTGTTCACCTGGTAACATGTCCCGTGTATATTAAACCATCAGGGGAAAGCCCTCTCCTCACTTACTCTGTTCACCTGGTAATAAGTCCCGTGTATATTAAACCATCAGGGGAAAGCCCTCTCCTCACTTACTCTGTTCACCTGGTAATAAGTCCCGTGTATATTATACCATCAGGGGAACACACTCTCCTCACTTATACTGTTCACCTGGTAACATGTCCCGTGTATATTAAACCATCTGGAGAACACACTCTCCTCACTTATACTGTTCACCTGGTAACATGTCCCGTGTATTTTTAACAATCAGGGGAACACACTCTCCTCACTTATACTGTTCACCTGGTAACATGTCCCATATATATTGAACCATCAGGGGAATACAGTATCCTCACTTATACTGTTCACCTGGTAACATGTCCCGTATATATTAAACCATCAGGGGAAAGCCCTCTCCTCACTTATACTGTTCAACTGGTAACATGTCCCGTATATATTAAACCATCAGGGGAAAGCCCTCTCCTCACTGATACTGTTCAACTGGTAACATGTCCCGTATATATTAAACCATCAGGGGAAAGCCCTCTCCTCACTTATACTGTTCACCAGCTAACATGTCCCGTTTATATTGAACCATCAGGGGAATACAGTATCCTCACTTATACTGTTCACCTGGTAACATGTCCCATATATATTAAACCATCAGGGGAAAGCCCTCTCCTCACTTATACTGTTCAACTGGTAACATGTCCCATGTTTATTATACCATCAGGGGAACACACTGTCCTCACTTATACTGTTCTCCTGGTAACATGTCCCGTGTATATTAAAACATCAGGGGAAAGCACTCTCATCATTAATACTGTTCACCTGGTAACATGTCCCGTGTATTTTCTACCATCAGGGGAACACACTCTCCTCACTTATACTGTTCACCTGGTAACATGTCCCGTGCATATTATACCATCAGGGGAACACACTCTCCTCACTTATACTGTTCACCTGGTAACATGTCCCGTGCATATTAAACCATCATGAGTAAGCCCTCTCCTCACTTATACTGTTCTCCTGGTAACATGTCCCGTGTATATTATACCATCAGGGGAACACACTCTCCTCACTTTTGCTGTTCACCTGGTAACATGTCCCGTGTTTATTAAAGCATCAGGGGAAAGCACTCTCCTCACTTATACTGTTCACCTGGTAACATGTCCCGCGTATATATAACCATCAGGGGAACACACTCTCCTCACTTATGCTGTTCACCTGGTATCATGTCCTGTGTATAGTAAACCATCAGGGGAACACACTCTCCTCACTTATACTGTTCACCTGGTAACATGTCCCGTGTATATTAAACCATGAGGGGAACACACTCTCTTCACTTATACTCTTCACCTGGCAATATGTCCCGTGGGTATTAAACAATCAGGGGAAAGCACTCTCCTCACTTATACTGTTCACCTGGTAACATGTCCCGTGTATATTAAACCATCAGGGGAACTCACTCTCCTCACTTATACGGTTCACCTGGTAACATGTCCTGTGTATATTAAACCATCAGGGGAACAAACTCTCCTCACTTATACTGTTCACCTGGTAACATGTCCCGTGTATATTAAACCATCTGGGGAACACACTCTCCTCACTTATACTGTTCACCAGCTAACATGTCCCGTGTATATTGAACCATCAGGGGAATACAGTATCCTCACTTATACTGTTCACCTGGTAACATGTCCCATATATATTAAACCATCAGGGGAACACACTCTCCTCACTTTTGCTGTTCACCTGGTAACATGTCCCGTGTTTATTAAACCATCAGGGGAAAGCACTCTCCTCACTTATACTGTTCACCTGGTAGCATGTCCCGTGTATATTAAACCATCAGGGGAACACACTCTCCTCACTTATACTCGTCACCTTGTAACATGTCCCACGTATATTAAGCAATCAGGGGAACAGGCTCTCTTCTCTTATACTGTTCACCTGGTAACATGTCCCATGTATATTAGACCATCAGGGGAACACAATCTCCTCACTTCTACTCTTCACCTGGTAACATGTCTTGTGTATATTAAACCATCAGGGGAAAACAGTCTCCTCAATTATACTGTTCACCTGGTAACATGTCCCGTGTATATTAAACCATCAGGGGAACACATTCTCCTCACTTATACAGTTCACCTGCTAACATGTCCCGTGTATATTAAGTCATCAGGGGAACACACTCTCCTCACTTATACTGTTCACCTGCTAAAATGTCCCGTGTATATTAAACCATCAGGGGAAAGCCCTCTCCTCACTTACACTGTTCAGCTGGTAACATGTCCCGTGGAGATTATACCATCAGAGGAACACACTCTCCTCACTTATACTGTTCACCTGGTAACATGTCCCGTGTATATTAAAACATCAGGGGAAAGCACTCTCATCATTAATACTGTTCACCTGGTAACATGTCCCGTGTATTTTCGACCATCAGGGGAACACACTCTCCTCACTTATACTGTTCACCTGGTAACATGTCCCGTGCATATTATACCATCAGGGGAACACACTCTCCTCACTTATACTGTTCACCTGGTAACATGTCCCGTGCATATTAAACCATCATGAGTAAGCCCTCTCCTCACTTATACTGTTCTCCTGGTAACATGTCCCGTGTATATTATACCATCAGGGGAACACACTCTCCTCACTTTTGCTGTTCACCTGGTAACATGTCCCGTGTTTATTAAACCATCAGGGGAAAGCACTCTCCTCACTTATACTGTTCACCTGGTAACATGTCCCGTGTATATATAACCATCAGGGGAACACACTCTCCTCACTTATGCTGTTCACCTGGTATCATGTCCTGTGTATAGTAAACCATCAGGGGAACACACTCTCCTCACTTATACTGTTCACCTGGTAACATGTCCCGTGTATATTAAACCATGAGGGGAACACTCTCTCTTCACTTATACTCTTCACCTGGCAATATGTCCCGTGTGTATTAAACAATCAGGGGAAAGCACTCTCCTCACTGATACTGTTCACCTGGTAACATGTCCCGTGTATATTAAACCATCAGGGGAACTCACTCTCCTCACTTATACGGTTCACCTGGTAACATGTCCTGTGTATATTAAACCATCAGGGGAACAAACTCTCCTCACTTATACTGTTCACCTGGGAACATGTCCCGTGTATATTATACCATCAGGGGAACAAACTCTCCTCACTTATACTGTTCACCTGGTAACATGTCCCGTGTATATTAAACCATCTGGGGAACACACTCTCCTCACTTATACTGTTCACCAGCTAACATGTCCCGTGTATATTGAACCATCAGGGGAATACAGTATCCTCACTTATACTGTTCACCTGGTAACATGTCCCATATATATTAAACCATCAGGGGAACACACTCTCCTCACTTTTGCTGTTCACCTGGTAACATGTCCCGTGTTTATTAAACCATCAGGGGAAAGCACTCTCCTCACTTATACTGTTCACCTGGTAGCATGTCCCGTGTATATTAAACCATGAGGGGAACACACTCTCCTCACTTATACTCGTCACCTTGTAACATGTCCCACGTATATTAAGCAATCAGGGGAACAGGCTCTCTTCTCTTATACTGTTCACCTGGTAACATGTCCCATGTATATTAAACCATCAGGGGAACAAACTCTCCTCACTTATACTGTTCACCTGGGAACATGTCCCGTGTATATTATACCATCAGGGGAACAAACTCTCCTCACTTATACTGTTCACCTGGTAACATGTCCCGTGTATATTAAACCATCTGGGGAACACACTCTCCTCACTTATACTGTTCACCAGCTAACATGTCCCGTGTATATTGAACCATCAGGGGAATACAGTATCCTCACTTATACTGTTCACCTGGTAACATGTCCCATATATATTAAACCATCAGGGGAACACACTCTCCTCACTTTTGCTGTTCACCTGGTAACATGTCCCGTGTTTATTAAACCATCAGGGGAAAGCACTCTCCTCACTTATACTGTTCACCTGGTAGCATGTCCCGTGTATATTAAACCATGAGGGGAACACACTCTCCTCACTTATACTCGTCACCTTGTAACATGTCCCACGTATATTAAGCAATCAGGGGAACAGGCTCTCTTCTCTTATACTGTTCACCTGGTAACATGTCCCATGTATATTAGACCATCAGGGGAACACAATCTCCTCACTTCTACTCTTCACCTGGTAACATGTCTTGTGTATATTAAACCATCAGGGGAAAACAGTCTCCTCACTTATACTGTTCACCTGGTAACATGTCCCGTGTATATTAAACCATCAGGGGAACACATTCTCCTCACTTATACAGTTCACCTGCTAACATGTCCCGTGTATATTAAGTCATCAGGGGAACACACTCTCCTCACTTATACTGTTCACCTGCTAAAATGTCCCGTGTATATTAAACCATCAGGGGAAAGCCCTCTCCTCACTTACACTGTTCAGCTGGTAACATGACCCGTGGAGATTATACCATCAGGGGAACACACTCTCCTCATTTATACTGTTCACCTGCTAAAATGTCCCGTGTATATTAAACCATCAGGGGAAAGCGCTCTCCTCACTTACACTGTTCAGCTGGTAACATGTCCCGTGGAGATTATACCATCAGAGGAACACACTCTCCTCACTTATACTGTTCACCTGGTAACATGTCCCGTGTATATTAAAACATCAGGGGAAAGCACTCTCATCATTAATACTGTTCACCTGGTAACATGTCCCGTGTATTTTCGACCATCAGGGGAACACACTCTCCTCACTTATACTGTTCACCTGGTAACATGTCCCGTGCATATTATACCATCAGGGGAACACACTCTCCTCACTTATACTGTTCACCTGGTAACATGTCCCGTGCATATTAAACCATCATGAGTAAGCCCTCTCCTCACTTATACTGTTCTCCTGGTAACATGTCCCGTGTATATTATACCATCAGGGGAACACACTCTCCTCACTTTTGCTGTTCACCTGGTAACATGTCCCGTGTTTATTAAACCATCAGGGGAAAGCACTCTCCTCACTTATACTGTTCACCTGGTAACATGTCCCGTGTATATATAACCATCAGGGGAACACACTCTCCTCACTTATGCTGTTCACCTGGTATCATGTCCTGTGTATAGTAAACCATCAGGGGAACACACTCTCCTCACTTATACTGTTCACCTGGTAACATGTCCCGTGTATATTAAACCATGAGGGGAACACACTCTCTTCACTTATACTCTTCACCTGGCAATATGTCCCGTGTGTATTAAACAATCAGGGGAAAGCACTCTCCTCACTGATACTGTTCACCTGGTAACATGTCCCGTGTATATTAAACCATCAGGGGAACTCACTCTCCTCACTTATACGGTTCACCTGGTAACATGTCCTGTGTATATTAAACCATCAGGGGAACAAACTCTCCTCACTTATACTGTTCACCTGGTAACATGTCCCGTGTATATTAAACCATCAGGGGAACACACTTTCCTCACTTATACTGTTCACCTGGGAACATGTCCCGTGTATATTATACCATCAGGGGAACAAACTCTCCTCACTTATACTGTTCACCTGGTAACATGTCCCGTGTATATTAAACCATCTGGGGAACACACTCTCCTCACTTATACTGTTCACCAGCTAACATGTCCCGTGTATATTGAACCATCAGGGGAATACAGTATCCTCACTTATACTGTTCACCTGGTAACATGTCCCATATATATTAAACCATCAGGGGAACACACTCTCCTCACTTTTGCTGTTCACCTGGTAACATGTCCCGTGTTTATTAAACCATCAGGGGAAAGCACTCTCCTCACTTATACTGTTCACCTGGTAGCATGTCCCGTGTATATTAAACCATCAGGGGAACACACTCTCCTCACTTATACTCGTCACCTTGTAACATGTCCCACGTATATTAAGCAATCAGGGGAACAGGCTCTCTTCTCTTATACTGTTCACCTGGTAACATGTCCCACGTATATTAGACCATCAGGGGAACACAATCTCCTCACTTCTACTCTTCACCTGGTAACATGTCTTGTGTATATTAAACCATCAGGGGAAAACAGTCTCCTCACTTATACTGTTCACCTGGTAACATGTCCCGTGTATATTAAACCATCAGGGGAACACATTCTCCTCACTTATACAGTTCACCTGCTAACATGTCCCGTGTATATTAAGTCATCAGGGGAACACACTCTCCTCACTTATACTGTTCACCTGCTAAAATGTCCCGTGTATATTAAACCATCAGGGGAAAGCCCTCTCCTCACTTACACTGTTCAGCTTGTAACATGACCCGTGGAGATTATACCATCAGGGGAACACACTCTCCTCACTTATACTGTTCACCTGCTAAAATGTCCCGTGTATATTAAACCATCAGGGGAAAGCGCTCTCCTCACTTACACTGTTCAGCTGGTAACATGTCCCGTGGAGATTATACCATCAGAGGAACACACTCTCCTCACTTATACTGTTCACCTGGTAACATGTCCCGTGTATATTAAACCATCAGGGGAAAGCCCTCTCCTCACTTATGCTGTTCAGCTGGGAACATGTCCCGTGTATATTAAACCATCAGGGGAAAGCCCTCTCCTCACTTATACTGTTCACCAGCTAACATGTCCCGTGTATATTGAACCATCAGGGGAATACAGTATCCTCACTTATAGTGTTCACCTGGTAACATGTCCCGTATATATTAAACCATCAGGGGAACACATTACCCTCACTTATACAGTTCACCTGGTAACATGTCCCTTGTTTTTTAAAACATCAGGGGAATACACTCTCCTCACTTATACTGTTCTGCTGGTAACATGTCCCATGTTTATTATACCATCAGGGGAACACACTGTCCTCACTTATACTGTTCACCTGGTAACATGTCCCGTGTATATTAAAACATCAGGGGAAAGCACTCTCATCACTTATACTGTTCTCCTGGTAACATGTCCCGTGTATATTAAACCATCAGGGGAACTCACTCTCCTCACTTATACTGTTCACCTGGTATCATGTCCTGTGTATATTAAACCATCAGGGGAACACACTCACCTCACTTATACTGTTCACCTGGTAACATGTCCCGTGTATTTTTAACAATCAGGGGAACACACTCTCCTCACTTATACTGTTCACCTGGTAACATGTCCCATATATATTGAACCATCAGGGGAATACAGTATCCTCACTTATACTGTTCACCTGGTAACATGTCCCGTATATATTAAACCAGCAGGGGAAAGCCCTCTCCTCACTTATACTGTTCAACTGGTAACATGTCCCGTATATATTAAACCATCAGGGGAAAGCCCTCTCCTCACTGATACTGTTCAACTGGGAACATGTCCCGTATATATTAAACCATCAGGGGAAAGCCCTCTCCTCACTTATACTGTTCACCAGCTAACATGTCCCGTGTATATTGAACCATCAGGGGAATACAGTATCCTCACTTATACTGTTCACCTGGTAACATGTCCCATATATATTAAACCATCAGGGGAAAGCCCTCTCCTCACTTATACTGTTCAACTGGTAACATGTCCCATGTTTATTATACCATCAGGGGAACACACTGTCCTCACTTATACTGTTCACCTGGTAACATGTCCCGTGTATATTAAAACATCAGGGGAAAGCACTCTCATCACTAATACTGTTCACCTGGTAACATGTCCCGTGTATATTATACCATCAGGGGAACACACTCTCCTCACTTATACTGTTCACCTGGTAACATGTCCCGTGCATATTATACCATCAGGGGAACACACTCTCCTCACTTATGCTGTTCACCTGGTAACATGTCCCGTGCATATTAAACCATCATGGGTAAGCCCTCTCCTAACTTATACTGTTCTCCTGGTAACATGTCCCGTGTATATTATACCATCAGGGGAACACACTCTCCTCACTTTTGCTGTTCACCTGGTAACATGTCCCGTGTTTATTAAACCATCAGGGGAAAGCACTCTCCTCACTTATACTGTTCACCTGGTAACATGTCCCGTGTATATTTAACCATCAGGGGAACACACTCTCCTCACTTATGCTGTTCACCTTGTATCATGTCCTGTGTATAGTAAACCATCAGGGGAACACACTCTCCTCACTTATACTGTTCACCTGGTAACATGTCCCGTGTATATTAAACCATGAGGGGAACACACCCTCTTCACTTATACTCTTCACCTGGCAACATGTCCCGTGTGCATTAAACAATCAGGGGAAAGCACTCTCCTCACTTATACTGTTCACCTGGTAACATGTCCCGTGTATATTAAACCATCAGGGGAACTCACTCTCCTCACTTATACGGTTCACCTGGTAACATGTCCTGTGTATATTAAACCATCAGGGGAACAAACTCTCCTCACTTATACTGTTCACCTGGTAACATGTCCCGTGTATATTAAACCATCAGGGGAACACACTTTCCTCACTTATACTGTTCACCTGGGAACATGTCCCGTGTATATTATACCATCAGGGGAACAAACTCTCCTCACTTATACTGTTCACCTGGTAACATGTCCCGTGTATATTAAACCATCTGGGGAACACACTCTCCTCACTTATACTGTTCACCAGCTAACATGTCCCGTGTATATTGAACCATCAGGGGAATACAGTATCCTCACTTATACTGTTCACCTGGTAACATGTCCCATATATATTAAACCATCAGGGGAAAACACTCTCCTCACTTTTGCTGTTCTCCTGGTAACATGTCCCGTGTTTATTAAACCATCAGGGGAAAGCACTCTCCTCACTTATACTGTTCACCTGGTAACATGTCCCGTGTATATTAAACCATCAGGGGAACACACTCTCCTCTCTTATACTCGTCACCTTGTAACATGTCCCACGTATATTAAGCAATCAGGGGAACAGGCTCTCTTCTCTTATACTGTTCACCTGGTAACATGTCCCATGTATATTAGACCATCAGGGGAACACAATCTCCTCACTTCTACTCTTCACCTGGTAACATGTCTTGTGTATATTAAACCATCAGGGGAAAACAGTCTCCTCACTTATACTGTTCACCTGGTAACATGTCCCGTGTATATTAAACCATCAGGGGAACACATTCTCCTCACTTATACAGTTCACCTGCTAACATGTCCCGTGTATATTAAGTCATCAGTGGAACACACTCTCCTCACTTATACAGTTCACCTGCTAAAATGTCCCGTGTATATTAAACCATCATGGGAAAGCCCTCTCCTCACTTACACTGTTCAGCTGGTAACATGACCCGTGGAGATTATACCATCAGGGGAAAACACTCTCCTCACTTATACTGTTCACCTGCTAAAATGTCCCGTGTATATTAAACCATCAGGGGAAAGCCCTCTCCTCACTTACACTGTTCAGCTGGTAACATGTCCCGTGGAGATTATACCATCAGAGGAACACACTCTCCTCACTTATACTGTTCACCTGGTAACATGTCCCGTGTATATTAAACCATCAGGGGAAAGCCCTCTCCTCACTTATGCTGTTCAGCTGGGAACATGTCCCGTGTATATTAAACCATCAGGGGAAAGCCCTCTCCTCACTTATACTGTTCACCAGCTAACATGTCCCGTGTATATTGAACCATCAGGGGAATACAGTATCCTCACTTATAGTGTTCACCTCGTAACATGTCCCGTACATATTAAACCATCAGGGGAACACATTACCCTCACTTATACTGTTCACCTGGTAACATGTCCCTTGTTTGTTAAAACATCAGGGGAATACACTCTCCTCACTTATACTGTTCTGCTGGTAACATGTCCCATGTTTATTATACCATCAGGGGAACACACTGTCCTCACTTATACTGTTCACCTGGTAACATGTCCCGTGTATATTAAAACATCAGGGGAAAGCACTCTCATCACTTATACTGTTCTCCTGGTAACATGTCCTATGTATATTAAACCATCAGGGGAACTCACTCTCCTCACTTCTACTGTTCACCTGGTATCATGTACTGTGTATATTAAACCATCAGGGGAACACACTCACCTCACTTATACTGTTCACCTGGTAACATGTCCCGTGTATTTTTAACAATCAGGGGAACACACTCTCCTCACTTATACTGTTCACCTGGTAACATGTCCCATATATATTGAACCATCAGGGGAATACAGTATCCTCACTTATACTGTTCACCTGGTAACATGTCCCGTATATATTAAACCATCAGGGGAAAGCCCTCTCCTCACTTATACTGTTCAACTGGTAACATGTCCCGTATATATTGTACCATCAGGGGAAAGCCCTCTCCTCACTGATACTGTTCAACTGGTAACATGTCCCGTATATATTAAACCATCAGGGGAAAGCCCTCTCCTCACTTATACTGTTCACCAGCTAACATGTCCCGTGTATATTGAACCATCAGGGGAATACGGTATCCTCACGTATACTGTTCACCTGGTAACATGTCCCATATATATTAAACCATCAGGGGAAAGCCCTCTCCTCACTTATACTGTTCAACTGGTAACATGTCCCATGTTTATTATACCATCAGGGGAACACACTTTCCTCACTTATACTGTTCACCTGGTAACATGTCCCGTGTATATTAAAACATCAGGGGAAAGCACTCTCATCACTAATACTGTTCACCTGGTAACATGTCCCGTGTATATTATACCATCAGGGGAACACACTCTCCTCACTTATACTGTTCACCTGGTAACATGTCCCGTGCATATTATACCATCAGGGGAACACACTCTCCTCACTTATACTGTTCACCTGGTAACATGTCCCGTGCATATTAAACCATGATGGGTAAGCCCTCTCCTCACTTATACTGTTCTCCTGGTAACATGTCCCGTGTATATTATACCATCAGGGGAACACACTCTCCTCACTTTTGCTGTTCACCTGGTAACATGTCCCGTGTTTATTAAACCATCAGGGGAAAACACTCTCCTCACTTATACTGTTCACCTGGTAACATGTCCCGTGTATATTTAACCATCAGGGGAACACACTCTCCTCACTTATGCTGTTCACCTGGTATCATGTCCTGTGTATAGTAAACCATCAGGGGAACACACTCTCCTCACTTATACTGTTCACCTGGTAACATGTCCCGTGTATATTAAACCATGAGGGGAACACACTCTCTTCACTTATACTCTTCACCTGGCAACATGTCCCGTGTGTATTAAACAATCAGGGGAAAGCACTCTCCTCACTTATACTGTTCACCTGGTAACATGTCCCGTGTATATTAAACCATCAGGGGAACTCACTCTCCTCACTTATACGGTTCACCTGGTAACATGTCCTGTGTATATTAAACCATCAGGGGAACAAATTCTCCTCACTTATACTGTTCACCTGGTAACATGTCCCGTGTATATTAAACCATCAGGGGAACACACTTTCCTCACTTATACTGTTCACCTGGGAACATGTCCCGTGTATATTATACCATCAGGGGAACAAACTCTCCTCACTTATACTGTTCACCTGGTAACATGTCCCGTGTATATTAAACCATCTGGGGAACAAACTCTCCTCACTTATACTGTTCACCAGCTAACATGTCCCGTGTATATTGAACCATCAGGGGAATACAGTATCCTGACTTATACTGTTCACCTGGTAACATGTCCCATATATATTAAACCATCAGGGGAAAACACTCTCCTCACTTTTGCTGTTCACCTGGTAACATGTCCCGTGTTTATTAAACCATCAGGGGAAAGCACTCTCCTCACTTATACTGTTCACCTGGTAACATGTCCCGTGTATATTAAACCATCAGGGGAACACACTCTCCTCACTTATACTCGTCACCTTGTAACATGTCCCACGTATATTAAGCAATCAGGGGAACAGGCTCTCTTCTCTTATACTGTTCACCTGGTAACATGTCCCATGTATATTAGACCATCAGGGGAACACAATCTCCTCACTTCTACTCTTCACCTGGTAACATGTCTTGTGTATATTAAACCATCAGGGGAAAACAGTCTCCTCACTTATACTGTTCACCTGGTAACATGTCCCGTGTATATTAAACCATCAGGGGAACACATTCTCCTCACTTATACAGTTCACCTGCTAACATGTCCCGTGTATAGTAAGTCATCAGGGGAACACACTCTCCTCACTTATACTGTTCACCTGCTAAAATGTCCCGTGTATATTAAACCATCAGGGGAAAGCCCTCTCCTCATTTACACTGTTCAGCTGGTAACATGACCCGTGGAGATTATACCATCAGGGGAACACACTCTCCTCACTTATACTGTTCACCTGCTAAAATGTCCCGTGTATATTAAACCATCAGGGGAAAGCCCTCTCCTCACTTACACTGTTCAGCTGGTAACATGTCCCGTGGAGATTATACCATCAGAGGAACACACTCTCCTCACTTATACTGTCCACCTGGTAACATGTCCCGTGTATATTAAACCATCAGGGGAAAGCCCTCTCCTCACTTATGCTGTTCAGCTGGGAACATGTCCCGTGTATATTAAACCATCAGGGGAAAGCCCTCTCCTCACTTATACTGTTCACCAGCTAACATGTCCCGTGTATATTGAACCATCAGGGGAATACAGTATCCTCACTTATAGTGTTCACCTGGTAACATGTCCCGTATATATTAAACCATCAGGGGAACACATTACCCTCACTTATACTGTTCACCTGGTAACATGTCCCTTGTTTTTTAAAACATCAGGGGAATACACTCTCCTCACTTATACTGCTCTGCTGGTAACATGTCCCATGTTTATTATACCATCAGGGGAACACACTGTCCTCACTTATAATGTTCACCTGGTAACATGTCCCGTGTATATTAAAACATCAGGGGAAAGCACTCTCATCACTTATACTGTTCTCCTGGTAACATGTCCCGTGTATATTAAACCATCAGGGGAACTCACTCTCCTCACTTATACTGTTCACCTGGTAACAAGTCCCGTGAATATTAAAACATCATGGGTAAGCCCTCTCCTCACTTATACTGTTCACCTGGTTACATGTCCCGTGCAGATTAAAACATCATGGGTAAGCCCTCTCCTCACTTATACTGTTCAACTGGTAACATGTCCCGTGTATATTATACCATCAGGGGAACACACTCTCCTCACTTTTGCTGTTCACCTGGTAACATGTCCCGTGTTTATTAAACCATTTGGGGAAAGCACTCTCCTCACTTATACTGTTCACCTGGTAACATGTCCCGTGTATATTAAAACATCAGCGAACAGACTCTCCTCACTTATGCTGTTCACCTGGTATCATGTCCTGTGTATATTAAACCATCAGGGGAACACACTCACCTCACTTATACTGTTCACCTGATGACATGTCCCGGTATATTAAACAATCAGGGGAACACACTCTCCTCACTTATACTGTTCACCTGGTATCATGTCCTGTGTATAGTAAACCATCAGGGGAACAGACTCTCCTCACTTATACTGTTCACCTGTTGACATGTCCTGTTTGTATTAAACCATCAGGGGATCACACTCTCCTCACTTATACTGTTGACCTGGTAACATGTCCCGTGCATGTAAACCATCAGGGGAACACACTCTCCTCACTTTTACTGTTCACCTGGTAACATGTCCCATGTATATTAAACCATCAGGGGAACACACTCTCCTCACTTATACTGTTGACCTGGTAACATGTCCCGTGTATATTAAACCATCAGGGGAACTCACTCTCCTCACTTATACGGTTCACCTGGTAACAAGTCCCGTGAATATTAAAACATCATGGGTAAGCCCTCTCCTCACTTATACTGTTCACCTGGTAACATGTCCCGTGCAGATTAAAACATCATGGGTAAGCCCTCTCCTCACTTATACTGTTCAACTGGTAACATGTCCCGTGTATATTAAAACATCAGCGAACACACTCTCCTCACTTATGCTGTTCACCTGGTATCATGTCCTGTGTATATTAAACCATCAGGGGAACACACTCACCTCACTTATACTGTTCACCTGATGACATGTCCCGGTATATTAAACAATCAGGGGAACACACTCTCCTCACTTATACTGTTCACCTGGTATCATGTCCTGTGTATAGTAAACCATCAGGGGAACAGACTCTCCTCACTTATACTGTTCACCTGTTGACATGTCCTGTTTGTATTAAACCATCAGGGGATCACACTCTCCTCACTTATACTGTTGACCTGGTAACATGTCCCGTGCATGTAAACCATCAGGGGAACACACTCTCCTCACTTTTACTGTTCACCTGGTAACATGTCCCATGTATATTAAACCATCAGGGGAACACACTCTCCTCACTTATACTGTTGACCTGGTAACATGTCCCGTGCATGTTAAACCATCAGGGGAACACACTCTCCTCACTTATACTGTTCACCTGGTAACATGTCCCATGTATATTAAACCATCAGGGGAACACACTCTCCTCACTTATACTGTTCACCTGGTAACATGTCCCGTGTATATTAAACCATCAGGGAAAAGCCCTCTCCTCACTTACTCTGTTCACCTGGTAATAAGTCCCGTGTATATTAAACCATCAGGGGAAAGCCCTCTCCTCACTTACTCTGTTCACCTGGTAATACGTCCCGTGTATATTATACCATCAGGGGAACACACTCTCCTCACTTATACTGTTCACCTGGTAACATGTCCCGTGTATATTAAACCATCTGGGGAACACACTCTCCTCACTTATACTGTTCACCTGGTAACATGTCCCGTGTATTTTTAACAATCAGGGGAACACACTCTCCTCACTTATACTGTTCACCTGGTAACATATCCCGTATATATTGAACCATCAGGGGAATACAGTATCCTCACTTATACTGTTCACCTGGTAACATGTCCCGTATATATTAAACCATCAGGGGAAAGCCCTCTCCTCACTTATACTGTTCAACTGGTAACATGTCCCGTATATATTAAACCATCAGGGGAAAGCCCTCTCCTCACTGATACTGTTCAACTGGTAACATGTCCCGTATATATTAAACCATCAGGGGAAAGCCCTCTCCTCACTTATACTGTTCACCAGCTAACATGTCCCGTGTATATTGAACCATCAGGGGAATACAGTATCCTCACTTATACTGTTCACCTGGTAACATGTCCCGTATATATTAAACCATCAGGGGAAAGCCCTCTCCTCACTTATACTGTTCAACTGGTAACATGTCCCGTGCATATTATACCATCAGGGGAACACACTCTCCTCACTTATACTGTTCACCTGGGAACATGTCCCGTGCATATTAAACCATCATGGGTAAGCCCTCTCCTCACTTATACTGTTCACCTGGTAACATGTCCCGTGTATATTATACCATCAGGGGAACACACTCTCCTCACTTTTGCTGTTCACCTGGTAACATGTCCCGTGTTTATTAAACCATCAGGGGAAAGCACTCTCCTCACTTATACTGTTCTCCTGGTAACATGTCCCGTGTATATTTAACCATCAGGGGAACACACTCTCCTCACTTATGCTGTTCACCTGGTATCATGTCCTGTGTATAGTAAACCATCAGGGGAACACACTCTCTTCACTTATACTCTTCACCTGGCAACATGTCCCGTGTGTATTAAACAATCAGGGGAAAGCACTCTCCTCACTTTTACTGTTCACCTGGTAACATGTCCCGTGTATATTAAACCATCAGGGGAACTCACTCTCCTCACTTATACTGTTCACCTGGTAACATGTCCCGTGTATATTATACCATCAGGGGAACACACTCTCCTCACTTTTGCTGTTCACCTGGGAACATGTCCCGTGTTTATTAAACCATCAGGGGAAAGCCCTCTCCTCACTTATGCTGTTCAGCTGGGAACATGTCCCGTGTATATTATACCATCAGGGGAACAAACTCTTCTCACTTATACTGTTCACCTGGTAACATGTCCCGTGTATATTAAACCATCAGGGGAACACACTTTCCTCACTTATACTGTTCACCTGGGAACATGTCCCGTGTATATTATACCATCAGGGGAACAAACTCTCCTCACTTATACTGTTCACCTGGTAACATGTCCCGTGTATATTGAACCATCAGGGGAATACAGTATCCTCACTTATACTGTTCACCTGGTAACATGTCCCGTGTATGTTAAACCATCTGGGGAACACACTCTCCTCACTTATACTGTTCACCAGCTAACATGTCCCGTGTATATTGAACCATCAGGGGAATACAGTATCCTCACTTATACTGTTCACCTGGTAACATATCCCATATATATTAAACCATCAGGGGAACACACTCTCCTCACTTTTGATGTTCACCTGGTAACATGTCCCGTGTTTATTAAACCATCAGGGGAAAGCACTCTCCTCACTTATACTGTTCACCTGGTAACATGTCCCGGGTATATTAAACAATCAGGGGAACACACTCTCCTCACTTATACTGTTCACCTGTTGACATGTCCTGTATGTATTAAACCATCAGGGGATCACACTCTCCTCACTTATACTGTTCACCTGGTGACATGTCCCGGGTGTATTAAACCATCAGGGGAACACAGTCTTCTCACTGATACTGTTGACCTGGAAACATGTCCCGTGCATGTTAAAACATCAGGGGAACACACTCTCCTCACTTATACTGTTCACCTGGTAACATGTCCCATGTATATTAAACCATCAGGGGAACACATTCTCCTCACTTATACTGTTCACCTGGTAACATGTCCCGTGTATATTAAACCATCAGGGGAAAGCCCTCTCCTCATTTATTCTGTTCACCAGGTAATAAGTCCCGTGTATATTACACCATCAGGGGAATACATTCTCCTCACTTATACTGTTCACCAGCTAACATGTTCCGTGTATATTGAACCATCAGGGGAATACAGTCTCATCACTTATACTGTTCACCTGGTTACATGTCCCGTGTATATTAAACCATCAGGGGAACACACTCTTCTCACTTATACTGTTCACCTGGTAACATGTCCCGTGTATATTAAACCTTCAGGGGAACACATTCTCCTCACTGATACTGTTCACCTGCTAACATGTCCCGTGTATATTAAACCATCAGGGGAAAACATTCTCCTCACTGATACTGTTCACCTGGTAACATGTCCCGTGTATATTAAACAATCAGGGGAACACACTCTCCTCACTTATACTGTTCACCTGCTAACATGTCCCATGTATATTAAACAATGAGGGGAACACACTCTCCTCACTTATACTCTTCACCTGGTGACACGTCCCGTGCGTGTTAAACCATCAGGGGAACACATTCTCCTCACTTATACTGTTCACCTGGTAACATGTCCCACGTATATTAAGCAATCAGGGGAACAGGCTCTCTTCACTTACACTGTTCACCTGGTAACATGTTCCATGTATATTAAACGATCAGGGGAACACACTCTCTTCACATATAATGTTCACCTGGTAACATGTCCCGTGTATATTAGACCATCAGGGGAACACACTCTCCTCACTTCTACTCTTCACCTGGTGACACGTCCCGTGCGTGTTAAACCATCAGGGGAACACACTCTCCTCACTTATACTGTTCACCTGGTAACATGTCCCGTGTATGTTAAACCATCAGGGGAACACACTTTCCTCACTTATACTGTTCACCTGGGAACATGTCCCGTGTATATTATACCATCAGGGGAACAAACTCTCCTCACTTATACTGTTCACCTGGTAACATGTCCCGTGTATATTAAACCATCTGGGGAACACACTCTCCTCACTTATACTCTTCACCTGGCAACATGTCCCGTGTGTATTAAACAATCAGGGGAAAGCACTCTCCTCACTTTTACTGTTCACCTGGTAACATGTCCCGTGTATATTAAACCATCAGGGGAACTCACTCTCCTCACTTATACTGTTCACCTGGTAACATGTCCCGTGTATATTATACCATCAGGGGAACACACTCTCCTCACTTTTGCTGTTCACCTGGGAACATGTCCCGTGTTTATTAAACCATCAGGGGAAAGCCCTCTCCTCACTTATGCTGTTCAGCTGGGAACATGTCCCGTGTATATTATACCATCAGGGGAACAAACTCTTCTCACTTATACTGTTCACCTGGTAACATGTCCCGTGTATATTAAACCATCAGGGGAACACACTTTCCTCACTTATACTGTTCACCTGGGAACATGTCCCGTGTATATTATACCATCAGGGGAACAAACTCTCCTCACTTATACTGTTCACCTGGTAACATGTCCCGTGTATATTGAACCATCAGGGGAATACAGTATCCTCACTTATACTGTTCACCTGGTAACATGTCCCGTGTATGTTAAACCATCTGGGGAACACACTCTCCTCACTTATACTGTTCACCAGCTAACATGTCCCGTGTATATTGAACCATCAGGGGAATACAGTATCCTCACTTATACTGTTCACCTGGTAACATATCCCATATATATTAAACCATCAGGGGAACACACTCTCCTCACTTTTGATGTTCACCTGGTAACATGTCCCGTGTTTATTAAACCATCAGGGGAAAGCACTCTCCTCACTTATACTGTTCACCTGGTAACATGTCCCGGGTATATTAAACAATCAGGGGAACACACTCTCCTCACTTATACTGTTCACCTGTTGACATGTCCTGTATGTATTAAACCATCAGGGGATCACACTCTCCTCACTTATACTGTTCACCTGGTGACATGTCCCGGGTGTATTAAACCATCAGGGGAACACACTCTTCTCACTGATACTGTTGACCTGGAAACATGTCCCGTGCATGCTAAAACATCAGGGGAACACACTCTCCTCACTTATACTGTTCACCTGGTAACATGTCCCATGTATATTAAACCATCAGGGGAACACATTCTCCTCACTTATACTGTTCACCTGGTAACATGTCCCGTGTATATTAAACCATCAGGGGAAAGCCCTCTCCTCATTTATTCTGTTCACCTGGTAATAAGTCCCGTGTATATTACACCATCAGGGGAATACATTCTCCTCACTTATACTGTTCACCAGCTAACATGTCCCGTGTATATTGAACCATCAGGGGAATACAGTCTCATCACTTATACTGTTCACCTGGTTACATGTCCCGTGTATATTAAACCATCAGGGGAACACACTCTTCTCACTTATACTGTTCACCTGGTAACATGTCCCGTGTATATTAAACCTTCAGGGGAACACATTCTCCTCACTGATACTGTTCACCTGCTAACATGTCCCGTGTATATTAAACCATCAGGGGAAAACATTCTCCTCACTGATACTGTTCACCTGGTAACATGTCCCGTGTATATTAAACAATCAGGGGAACACACTCTCCTCACTTATACTGTTCACCTGCTAACATGTCCCATGTATATTAAACAATGAGGGGAACACACTCTCCTCACTTATACTCTTCACCTGGTGACACGTCCCGTGCGTGTTAAACCATCAGGGGAACACATTCTCCTCACTTATACTGTTCACCTGGTAACATGTCCCACGTATATTAAGCAATCAGGGGAACAGGCTCTCTTCACTTACACTGTTCACCTGGTAACATGTTCCATGTATATTAAACGATCAGGGGAACACACTCTCTTCACATATAATGTTCACCTGGTAACATGTCCCGTGTATATTAGACCATCAGGGGAACACACTCTCCTCACTTCTACTCTTCACCTGGTGACACGTCCCGTGCGTGTTAAACCATCAGGGGAACACACTCTCCTCACTTATACTGTTCACCTGGTAACATGTCCCGTGTATGTTAAACCATCAGGGGAACACACTTTCCTCACTTATACTGTTCACCTGGGAACATGTCCCGTGTATATTATACCATCAGGGGAACAAACTCTCCTCACTTATACTGTTCACCTGGTAACATGTCCCGTGTATATTGAACCATCAGGGGAATACAGTATCCTCACTTATACTGTTCACCTGGTAACATGTCCCGTGTATATTAAACCATCTGGGGAACACACTCTCCTCACTTATACTGTTCACCAGCTAACATGTCCCGTGTATATTGAACCATCAGGGGAATACAGTATCCTCACTTATACTGTTCACCTGGTAACATGTCCCATATATATTAAACCATCAGGGGAACACACTCTCCTCACATTTGCTGTTCACCTGGTAACATGTCCCGTGTTTACTAAACCATCAGGGGAAAGCGCTCTCCTCACTTATACTGTTCACCTGGTAACATGTCCCGGGTATATTAAACAATCAGGGGAACACACTCTCCTCACTTATACTGTTCACCTGTTGACATGTCCTGTTTGTATTAAACCATCAGGGGATCACACTCTCCTCACTTATACTGTTCACCTGGTGACATGTCCCGGGTGTATTAAACCATCAGGGGAACACACTCTTCTCACTGATACTGTTGACCTGGAAACATGTCCCGTGCATGTTAAACCATCAGGGGAACACACTCTCCTCACTTATACTGTTCACCTGGTAACATGTCCCATGTATATTAAACCATCAGGGGAACACATTCTGCTCACTTATACTGTTCACCTGGTAACATGTCCCGTGTATATTAAACCATCAGGGGAAAGCACTCTCCTCACTTATTCTGTTCACCTGGTAATAAGTCCCGTGTATATTACACCATCAGGGGAATACATTCTCCTCACTTATACTGTTCACCAGCTAACATGTCCCGTGTATATTGAACCATCAGGGGAATACAGTCTCATCACTTATACTGTTCACCTGGTTACATGTCCCGTGTATATTAAACCATCAGGGGAACACACTCTTCTCACTTATACTGTTCACCTGGTAACATGTCCCGTGTATATTAAACCATCAGGGGAACACACTCTCCTCACTGATACTGTTCACCTGGTAACATGTCCCGTGTATATTAAACCATCAGGGGAACACATTCTCCTCACTGATACTGTTCACCTGCTAACATGTCCCGTGTATATTAAACCATCAGGGGAACACATTCTCCTCACTGATACTGTTCACCTGGTAACATGTCCCGTGTATATTAAACAATCAGGGGAACACACTCTCCTCACTTATACTGTTCACCTGCTAACATGTCCCGTGTATATTAAACAATGAGGGGAACACACTCTCCTCACTTATACTCTTCACATGGTGACACGTCCCGTGCGTGTTAAACCATCAGGGGAACACATTCTCCTCACTTATACTGTTCACCTGGTAACATGTCCCACGTATATTAAGCAATCAGGGGAACAGGCTCTCTTCACTTACACTGTTCACCTGGTAACATGTTCCATGTATATTAAACGATCAGGGGAACACACTCTCTTCACATATAATGTTCACCTGGTAACATGTCCCGTGTATATTAGACCATCAGGGGAACACACTCTCCTCACTTCTACTCTTCACCTGGTGACACGTCCCGTGCGTGTTAAACCATCAGGGGAACACACTCTCCTCACTTATACTGTGCACCTGGTAACTTGTCCCGTGTATATTAAACAATCAGGGGAACACACTCTCCTAACTTATACATTTCACCTGGTAACATGTCCCGTGTATATTAAACCATCAGGGGAACACATTCTCCTCACTTATACTGTTCACCTGGTAACATGTCCCGTGTATATTCAACCATTAGAATAACACACTCTCCTCACTTATACTGTTCACCTGGTAACATGACCCGTCAGTATTAAACAATCATTGGATCAAACTCTCCTCACTCATACTGTTCACCTGGTAACATGTCCCCTGCCTGTTAAACCATCATGGGAACACACTCTCCTCACTTATACTGTTCACCTGGTAGCATGTCCCGTGTGTATTAAACCATGAGGGGAACACATTCTCCTCGATTATACTGTTCACCTGCTAACATGTCCCGTGTATATTGAAGCATCAGGTGAATACAGTCTCATCACTTATACTGTTCACCTGGTAACAAGTCCCGTGAATATTAAAACATCATGGGTAAGCCCTCTCCTCACTTATACTGTTCACCTGGTAACATGTCCCGTGCAGATTAAAACATCATGGGTAAGCCCTCTCCTCACTTATACTGTTCAACTGGTAACATGTCCCGTGTATATTATACCATCAGGGGAACACACTCTCCTCACTTTTGCTGTTCACCTGGTAACATGTCCCGTGTTTATTAAACCATCAGGGGAAAGCACTCTCCTCACTTATACTGTTCACCTGGTAACATGTCCCGTGTATATTAAAACATCAGCGGAACACACTCTCCTCACTTATGCTGTTCACCTGGTATCATGTCCTGTGTATATTAAACCATCAGGGGAACACACTCACCTCACTTATACTGTTCACCTGATGACATGTCCCGGTATATTAAACAATCAGGGGAACACACTCTCCTCACTTATACTGTTCACCTGGTATCATGTCCTGTGTATAGTAAACCATCAGGGGAACAGACTCTCCTCACTTATACTGTTCACCTGTTGACATGTCCTGTTTGTATTAAACCATCAGGGGATCACACTCTCCTCACTTATACTGTTGACCTGGTAACATGTCCCGTGCATGTTAAACCATCAGGGGAACACACTCTCCTCACTTATACTGTTCACCTGGTAACATGTCCCGTGTATATTAAACCATCAGGGAAAAGCCCTCTCCTCACTTACTCTGTTCACCTGGTAATAAGTCCCGTGTATATTAAACCATCAGGGGAAAGCCCTCTCCTCACTTACTCTGTTCACCTGGTAATACGTCCCGTGTATATTATACCATCAGGGGAACACACTCTCCTCACTTATACTGTTCACCTGGTAACATGTCCCGTGTATATTAAACCATCTGGGGAACACACTCTCCTCACTTATACTGTTCACCTGGTAACATGTCCCGTGTATTTTTAACAATCAGGGGAACACACTCTCCTCACTTATACTGTTCACCTGGTAACATATCCCGTATATATTGAACCATCAGGGGAATACAGTATCCTCACTTATACTGTTCACCTGGTAACATGTCCCGTATATATTAAACCATCAGGGGAAAGCCCTCTCCTCACTTATACTGTTCACGTGGTAACATGTCCCGTATATATTAAACCATCAGGGGAAAGCCCTCTCCTCACTGATACTGTTCAACTGGTAACATGTCCCGTATATATTAAACCATCAGGGGAAAGCCCTCTCCTCACTTATACTGTTCACCAGCTAACATGTCCCGTGTATATTGAACCATCAGGGGAATACAGTATCCTCACTTATACTGTTCACCTGGTAACATGTCCCGTATATATTAAACCATCAGGGGAAAGCCCTCTCCTCACTTATACTGTTCAACTGGTAACATGTCCCGTGCATATTATACCATCAGGGGAACACACTCTCCTCACTTATACTGTTCACCTGGTAACATGTCCCGTGTATATTAAACCATCTGGGGAACACACTCTCCTCACTTATACTGTTCACCTGGTAACATGTCCCGTGTATTTTTAACAATCAGGGGAACACACTCTCCTCACTTATACTGTTCACCTGGTAACATATCCCGTATATATTGAACCATCAGGGGAATACAGTATCCTCACTTATACTGTTCACCTGGTAACATGTCCCGTATATATTAAACCATCAGGGGAAAGCCCTCTCCTCACTTATACTGTTCACGTGGTAACATGTCCCGTATATATTAAACCATCAGGGGAAAGCCCTCTCCTCACTGATACTGTTCAACTGGTAACATGTCCCGTATATATTAAACCATCAGGGGAAAGCCCTCTCCTCACTTATACTGTTCACCAGCTAACATGTCCCGTGTATATTGAACCATCAGGGGAATACAGTATCCTCACTTATACTGTTCACCTGGTAACATGTCCCGTATATATTAAACCATCAGGGGAAAGCCCTCTCCTCACTTATACTGTTCAACTGGTAACATGTCCCGTGCATATTATACCATCAGGGGAACACACTCTCCTCACTTATACTGTTCACCTGGGAACATGTCCCGTGCATATTAAACCATCATGGGTAAGCCCTCTCCTCACTTATACTGTTCACCTGGTAACATGTCCCGTGTATATTATACCATCAGGGGAACACACTCTCCTCACTTTTGCTGTTCACCTGGTAACATGTCCCGTGTTTATTAAACCATCAGGGGAAAGCACTCTCCTCACTTATACTGTTCACCTGGTAACATGTCCCGTGTATATTTAACCATCAGGGGAACACACTCTCCTCACTTATGCTGTTCACCTGGTATCATGTCCTGTGTATAGTAAACCATCAGGGGAACACACTCTCTTCACTTATACTCTTCACCTGGCAACATGTCCCGTGTGTATTAAACAATCAGGGGAAAGCACTCTCCTCACTTTTACTGTTCACCTGGTAACATGTCCCGTGTATATTAAACCATCAGGGGAACTCACTCCCCTCACTTATACTGTTCACCTGGTAACATGTCCCGTGTATATTATACCATCAGGGGAACACACTCTCCTCACTTTTGCTGTTCACCTGGGAACATGTCCCGTGTTTATTAAACCATCAGGGGAAAGCCCTCTCCTCACTTATGCTGTTCAGCTGGGAACATGTCCCGTGTATATTATACCATCAGGGGAACAAACTCTTCTCACTTATACTGTTCACCTGGTAACATGTCCCGTGTATATTAAACCATCAGGGGAACACACTTTCCTCACTTATACTGTTCACCTGGGAACATGTCCCGTGTATATTATACCATCAGGGGAACAAACTCTCCTCACTTATACTGTTCACCTGGTAACATGTCCCGTGTATATTGAACCATCAGGGGAATACAGTATCCTCACTTATACTGTTCACCTGGTAACATGTCCCGTGTATGTTAAACCATCTGGGGAACACACTCTCCTCACTTATACTGTTCACCAGCTAACATGTCCCGTGTATATTGAACCATCAGGGGAATACAGTATCCTCACTTATACTGTTCACCTGGTAACATGTCCCATATATATTAAACCATCAGGGGAACACACTCTCCTCACTTTTGCTGTTCACCTGGTAACATGTCCCGTGTTTATTAAACCATCACGGGAAAGCACTCTCCTCACTTATACTGTTCACCTGGTAACATGTCCCGGGTATATTAAACAATCAGGGGAACACACTCTCCTCACTTATACTGTTCACCTGTTGACATGTCCTGTATGTATTAAACCATCAGGGGATCACACTCTCCTCACTTATACTGTTCACCTGGTGACATGTCCCGGGTGTATTAAACCATCAGGGGAACACAATCTTCTCACTGATACTGTTGACCTGGAAACATGTCCCGTGCATGTTAAAACATCAGGGGAAAGCCCTCTCCTCATTTATTCTGTTCACCTGGTAATAAGTCCCGTGTATATTACACCATCAGGGGAATACATTCTCCTCACTTATACTGTTCACCAGCTAACATGTCCCGTGTATATTGAACCATCAGGGGAATACAGTCTCATCACTTATACTGTTCACCTGGTAACATGTCCCATGTATATTAAACCATCAGGGGAACACATTCTCCTCACTTATACTGTTCACCTGGTAACATGTCCCGTGTATATTAAACCATCAGGGGAAAGCCCTCTCCTCATTTATTGTGTTCACCTGGTAATAAGTCCCGTGTATATTACACCATCAGGGGAATACATTCTCCTCACTTATACTGTTCACCAGCTAACATGTCCCGTGTATATTGAACCATCAGGGGAATACAGTCTCATCACTTATACTGTTCACCTGGTTACATGTCCCGTGTATATTAAACCATCAGGGGAACACACTCTTCTCACTTATACTGTTCACCTGGTAACATGTCCCGTGTATATTAAACCTTCAGGGGAACACATTCTCCTCACTGATATTGTTCACCTGCTAACATGTCCCGTGTATATTAAACCATCAGGGGAAAACATTCTCCTCACTGATACTGTTCACCTGGTAACATGTCCCGTGTATATTAAACAATCAGGGGAACACACTCTCCTCACTTATACTGTTCACCTGCTAACATGTCCCATGTATATTAAACAATGAGGGGAACACACTCTCCTCACTTATACTCTTCACCTGGTGACACGTCCCGTGCGTGTTAAACCATCAGGGGAACACATTCTCCTCACTTATACTGTTCACCTGGTAACATGTCCCACGTATATTAAGCAATCAGGGGAACAGGCTCTCTTCACTTACACTGTTCACCTGGTAACATGTTCCATGTATATTAAACGATCAGGGGAACACACTCTCTTCACATATAATGTTCACCTGGTAACATGTCCCGTGTATATTAGACCATCAGGGGAACACACTCTCCTCACTTCTACTCTTCACCTGGTGACACGTCCCGTGCGTGTTAAACCATCAGGGGAACACACTCTCCTCACTTATACTGTTCACCTGGTAACATGTCCCGTGTATGTTAAACCATCAGGGGAACACACTTTCCTCACTTATACTGTTCACCTGGGAACATGTCCCGTGTATATTATACCATCAGGGGAACAAACTCTCCTCACTTATACTGTTCACCTGGTAACATGTCCCGTGTATATTGAACCATCAGGGGAATACAGTATCCTCACTTATACTGTTCACCTGGTAACATGTCCCGTGTATATTAAACCATCTGGGGAACACACTCTCCTCACTTATACTGTTCACCAGCTAACATGTCCCGTGTATATTGAACCATCAGGGGAATACAGTATCCTCACTTATACTGTTCACCTGGTAACATGTCCCATATATATTAAACCATCAGGGGAACACACTCTCCTCACATTTGCTGTTCACCTGGTAACATGTCCCGTGTTTATTAAACCATCAGGGGAAAGCACTCTCCTCACTTATACTGTTCAACTGGTAACATGTCCCGGGTATATTAAACAATCAGGGGAACACACTCTCCTCACTTATACTGTTCACCTGTTGACATGTCCTGTTTGTATTAAACCATCAGGGGATCACACTCTCCTCACTTATACTGTTCACCTGGTGACATGTCCCGGGTGTATTAAACCATCAGGGGAACACACTCTTCTCACTGATACTGTTGACCTGGAAACATGTCCCGTGCATGTTAAACCATCAGGGGAACACACTCTCCTCACTTATACTGTTCACCTGGTAACATGTCCCATGTATATTAAACCATCAGGGGAACACATTCTGCTCACTTATACTGTTCACCTGGTAACATGTCCCGTGTATATTAAACCATCAGGGGAAAGCACTCTCCTCACTTATTCTGTTCACCTGGTAATAAGTCCCGTGTATATTACACCATCAGGGGAATACATTCTCCTCACTTATACTGTTCACCAGCTAACATGTCCCGTGTATATTGAACCATCAGGGGAATACAGTCTCATCACTTATACTGTTCACCTGGTTACATGTCCCGTGTATATTAAACCATCAGGGGAACACACTCTTCTCACTTATACTGTTCACCTGGTAACATGTCCCGTGTATATTAAACCATCAGGGGAACACACTCTCCTCACTGATACTGTTCACCTGCTAACATGTCCCGTGTATATTAAACCATCAGGGGAACACATTCTCCTCACTGATACTGTTCACCTGGTAACATGTCCCATGTATATTAAACAATCAGGGGAACACACTCTCCTCACTTATACTGTTCACCTGCTAACATGTCCCGTGTATATTAAACAATGAGGGGAACACACTCTCCTCACTTATACTCTTCACATGGTGACACGTCCCGTGCGTGTTAAACCATCAGGGGAACACATTCTCCTCACTTATACTGTTCACCTGGTAACATGTCCCACGTATATTAAGCAATCAGGGGAACAGGCTCTCTTCACTTACACTGTTCACCTGGTAACATGTTCCATGTATATTAAACGATCAGGGGAACACACTCTCTTCACATATAATGTTCACCTGGTAACATGTCCCGTGTATATTAGACCATCAGGGGAACACACTCTCCTCACTTCTACTCTTCACCTGGTGACACGTCCCGTGCGTGTTAAACCATCAGGGGAACACACTCTCCTCACTTATACTGTGCACCTGGTAACTTGTCCCGTGTATATTAAACAATCAGGGGAACACACTCTCCTAACTTATACATTTCACCTGGTAACATGTCCCGTGTATATTAAACCATCAGGGGAACACATTCTCCTCACTTATACTGTTCACCTGGTAACATGTCCCGTGTATATTCAACCATTAGAATAACACACTCTCCTCACTTATACTGTTCACCTGGTAACATGTCCCGTCAGTATTAAACAATCATTGGATCACACTCTCCTCACTTATACTGTTCACCTGGTAACATGTCCCCTGCCTGTTAAACCATCATGGGAACACACTCTCCTCACTTATACTGTTCACCTGGTAGCATGTCCCGTGTGTATTAAACCATGAGGGGAACACATTCTCCTCGATTATACTGTTCACCTGCTAACATGTCCCGTGTATATTGAAGCATCAGGTGAATACAGTCTCATCACTTATACTGTTCACCTGGTAACATGTCCCGTGTATATTAAACCATCAGGGGAACACACTCTCCTCACTAACACTGTTCACCTGGTAACATGTCCCGTGTATATTAAACCATCAGGGGAAAGCCCTCTCCTCACTTATTCTGTTCACCTGGTAATAAGTCCCGTGTATATTAAACCATCAGGGGAACACACTCTCCTCACTTATCCTTTTCACCTGGTAACATGTCCCGTGCATATTAAACCATCAGGGGAACACATTCTCCTCACTTATACTGTTTCCCTGGTAACATGTCCTGTGTATATTAAACCATCAGGGGAACACACTCTCCTCACTTGTACTTTCACCTGGTAACATGTCCAGTGTATATTAAACCATCAGGGGAATACATTCGCCTCACTTATACTGTTCACCTGCTACCATGTCCCGTGTATATTAAACCATCAGGGGAACACACTCTCCTCACTTATACTGTTCACCTGCTAACATGTCCCGTGTATATTAAACCATCAGGGGAAAGCCCTCTCCTCACTTATACTGTTCAGCTGGTAACATGTCCCGTCTATATTATACCATCAGGGGAACACACTCTCCTCACTTATACTGTTCACCTGGTAACTTGTCCCGTGTATATTAAACCATCAGGGGAAAGCCCTCTCCTCACTTATACTGTTCAGCTGGTAACATGTCCCGTGTATATTAAACCATCAGGGGAATACATTATCCTCACTTCTACTGTTCACCTGCTAACATGTCCCGTGTATATTAAACCATCAGGGGAATACATTCTCCTCACTTATACTGTTCACCTGCTAACATGTCCTGTTTGTATTAAACCATCAGGGGAACTCACTCTCCTCACTTACACTGTTTACCTGGTAACATGTCCCGTGTGTATTAAACCATCAGGGGATCACACTCTCTTCACTTATACTCTTCACCTGGTAACATGTCCTGTGTATATTAATCCATCAGGGGAACACACTCTCCTCACTCAACCTGTTCACCTGGTAACATGTCCCGTGTATATTAAACCATCAGGGGAATACATTCTCCTCACTTATACTGTTCACCTGGTAACATGTCCTGTTTGTATTAAACCATCAGGGGAACTCACTCTCCTCACTTACACTATTTACCTGGTAATATGTCCCGTGTGTATTAAACCATCAGGTGAACACACTCTCTTCACTTATACTCTTCAACTGGTAACATGTCCTGTGTATATTAATCCATCAGGGGAACTCACTCTCCTCACTTATACTGTTCACCAGCGAACATGTCCCGTGTATATTCAATCATCAGGGGAATACAGTATCCTCACTTATACTCTTCACCTGGTAACATGTCCCGTGTATATTAAATCATCAGGGGAACACACTCTCCTCACTTGTACTGTTCACCTGGTAACATGCCCCGTGTATATTAAACCATCAGGGGAATACATTCTCCTCAGTTATACTGTTCACCTGCTAACATGTCCCGTGTATATTAAACCATCAGGGGAATACATTCTCCTCACTTATACTGTTCACCTGCTAACATGTCCTGTTTGTATTAAACCATCAGGGGAACTCACTCTCCTCACTTACACTGTTTACCTGGTAACATGTCCCGTGTGTATTAAACCATCAGGGGATTACACTCTCTTCACTTATACTCTTCACCTGGTAACATGTCCTGTGTATATTAATCCATCAGGGGAACACACTCTCCTCACTTATACTGTTCACCTAGTAACATGTCCCGTGTATATTAAACCATCAGGGGAATACATTCTCCTCACTTATACTGTTCACCTGGTAACATGTCCTGTTTGTATTAAACCATCAGGGGAACTCACTCTCCTCACCTACACTGTTTACCTGGTAACATGTCCCGTGTGTATTAAACCATCAGGGGAACACACTCTCTTCACTTATACTCTTCACCTGGTAACATGTCCTGTGTATATTAATCCATCAGGGGAACAAACTCTCCTCACTTAGACTGTTCACCAGCTAACATGTCCCGTGTATATTGAACCATCAGGGGTATACAGTATCCTCACTTATACTCTTCACCTGGTAACATGTCCCGTGTATATTAAACCATCAGGGGAACACACTCTCCTCACTTCTACTTTGCACCTGGTAACATGTCCCCTGCCTGTTAAACCATCATGGGAACACACTCTCCTCACTTATACTGTTCACCTGGTAACATGTCCCGTGTATATTAAACAATCATTGGATCACACTCTCCTCACTTATACTGTTCACCTGGTAACATGTCCCGGGTGTATTAAACCATCAGGGGAACACACTCTCCTCACTTATACTGTTCACCCGCTAACATGTCCCGTGTATATTGAACCATCAGGGGAATACAGTCTCATCACTTATACTGTTCACCTGGTAACATGTCCCGTGAATATTAAACCATCAGGGGAACACACTCTCCTCACTTATACTGTTCACCTGATAACATGTCCCGTGTATATTAAACCATCAGGGGAAAGCCGTCACCTCACTTATTCTGTTCACCTGGTAATCGGTCCCATGTATATTAAACCATCAGGGGAACACACTCTCCTCAATTATACTGAACACATGGTAACATGTCCCGTGTATATTACACCATCTGGGGAACACACTCTCTTCACTTATACTGTTCACCTGGTAACATCTCCCGTGTATATTAAACCATCAGGGTACACATTCTCCTCACTGATACTGTTCACCTGCTAACATGTCCCGTGTATATTAAACAATGAGGGGAACACAATCTCCTCACTTATACTCTTCACCTGGTGACACGTCCCGTGCGTGTTAAACCATCAGGGGAACACACTCTCCTCACTTATACTGTTCACCTGGTAACTTGTCCCGTGTATATTAAACCATCAGGGGAACACATTCTCCTCACTGATACTGTTCACCTGCTAACATGTCCCGTGTATATTAAACAATCAGGGGAACACACTCTCCTAACTTATACTTGTCACCTGGTAACATGTCCCGTGTATATTAAACCATCAGGGGAACACATTCTCCTCACTTATACTGTTCACCTGGTAACATGTCCCACGTATATTAAGCAATCAGGGGAACACACTATCCTCACTTATACTGTTCACTTGGTATCATGTCCCGTGTATATTAAACGATTAGGGGAACACACTCTCTTCACATATAATGTTCACCTGGCAACATGTCCCGTGTGTATTAGACCATCAGGGGAACACACTCTCCTCACTTCTACTCTTCACTTGGTGACACGTCCCGTGCGTGTTAAACCATCAGGGGAACACACTCTCCTCACTTATACTGTTCACCTGGGAACTTGTCCCGTGTATATTAAAACATCAGGGTAACACATTCTCCTCACTGATACTGTTCACCTGGTAACATGTCCCGTGTATATTAAACAATCAGGGGAACACACTCTCCTAACTTATACTTTTCACCTGGTAACATGTCCCGTGTATATTAAACCATCAGGGGAACACATTCTCCTCACTTATACTGTTCACCTGGTAACATGTCCTGTGTATATTAAACCATCAGGGGAACACAGTCTCCTCACTTATACTGTTCACCTGGTAACATGTCCCGTGTATATTAAACCATCAGGGGAATACATTCTGCTCACTTATACTGTTCACCTGGTAACATGTCCCCTGCCTGTTAAACCATCAGGGGAACACACACTCCTCACTTATACTGTTGACCTGGTAACATGTCCCGTCAGTATTAAACAATCATTGGATCACACTCTCCTCACTTATACTGTTCACCTGGTAACATGTCCCGTGTGTATTAAACCATCATGGGAACACACTCTCCTCACTTATACTGTTCACCTGGTAACATGTCCCGTGCATGTTAAACCATCAGGGGAACACACTCTCCTCACTTATACTGTTGACCTGGTAACATGTGCCCTGCCTGTTAAACCATCATGGGAACACACTCTCCTCACATATAATGTTCACCTGGTAACATGTCCCGTGTATATTAGACCATCAGGGGAACACACTCTCCTCACTTCTACTCTTCACCTGGTGACACGTCCCGTGCGTGTTAAACCATCAGGGGAACACACTCTCCTCACTTATACTGTTCACCTGGGAACTTGTCCCGTGTATATTAAAACATCAGGGTAACACATTCTCCTCACTGATACTGTTCACCTGCTAACATGTCCCGTGTATATTAAACAATCACGGGAACACACTCTCCTAACTTATACTTTTCACCTGGTAACATGTCCCGTGTATATTAAACCATCAGGGGAACACATTCTCCTCACTTATACTGTTCACCTGGTAACATGTCCTGTGTATATTAAACCATCAGGGGAACACAGTCTCCTCACCTATACTGTTCACCTGGTAACAAGTCCCGTGTATATTAAACCATCAGGGGAATACATTCTCCTCACTTATACTGTTCACCTGCTAACATGTCCCGTGTATATTAAACCATCAGGGGAACACACTCTCCTCACTTATTCTGTTCAACTGCTAACATGTCGCGTGTCTATTAAACCATCAGGGGAATACATTCTCCTCACTTATACTGTTCACCTGGTAACATGTCCCCTGCCTGTTAAACCATCAGGGGAACACACTCTCCTCACTTATACTGTTGACCTGGTAACATGTCCCGTCAGTATTAAGCAATCATTGGATCACACTCTCCTCACTTATACTGTTCACCTGGTAACATGTCCCGTGTGTATTAAACCATCATGGCAACACACTCTCCTCACTTATACTGTTCACCTGGTAACATGTCCCGTGCATGTTAAACCATCAGTGGAACACACTCTCCTCACTTATACTGTTGACCTGGTAACATGTCCCCTGCCTGTTAAAACATCATGGGAACACACTCTCCTCACTTATACTGTTCACCTGGTAACATGTCCCATGTGTATTAAACCATGAGGGGAACACATTCTCCTCACTTATACTGTTCACCTGGTAATAAGTCCCGTGTATATTAAACCATCACGGGAACACACTCTCCTCACTTATACTTTTCACCTGGTAACATGTCCCGTGTATATTAAACCATCAGGGGAACACATTCTCCTCACTTATACTGTTTCCCTGGTAACATGTCCTGTGTATATTAAACCATCAGGGGAACACATTCTCCTCACTTATACTGTTCACCTGGTAACATGTCCCGTGTATATTAAACCATCAGGGGAATACATTCGCCTCACTTATACTGTTCACCTGCTACCATGTCCCGTGTATATTAAACCATCAGGGGAACAACACTCTCCTCACTTATACTGTTCACCTGCTAACATGTCCCGTGTATATTAAACCATCAGGGGAAAGCCCTCTCCTCACTTATACTGTTCAGCTGGTAACATGTCCCGTCTATATTATACCATCAGGGGAACACACTCTCCTCACTTATACTGTTCACCTGGTAACATGTCCCGTGTATATTAAACCATCAGGGGAAAGCCCTCTCCTCACTTATACTGTTCAGCTGGTAACATGTCCCGTGTATATTAAACCATCAGGGGAATACATTCTCCTCACTTATAGTGTTCACCAGCTAACATGTCCCGTGTATATTGAACCATGAGGGGAATACAGTTTCCTCACTTATACTGTTCACCTGGTAACATGTCCCATGTATATTAAACCATCAGGGGAAAGCCCTCTCCTCACTTATACTGTTCAGCTGGTAACATGTCCCGTCTATATTATACCATCAGGGGAACACACTGTCCTCACTTATACTGTTCACCTGGTAACATGTCCCGTGTATATTAAAACATCAGGGGAAAGCCTTCTCCTCACTTATACTGTTCAGCTGGTAACATGTGCCGTGTATATTATACCATCAGGGGAACACAGTCTCCTCACTTATACTGTTCACCTGCTAACATGTCCCGTGTATATTAAACAATCAGGGGAACACACTCTCCTAACTTATACTTTTCACCTGGTAACATGTCCCGTGTATATTAAACCATCAGGGGAACACATTCTCCTCACTTATACTGTTCACCTGGTAACATGTCCTGTGTATATTAAACCATCAGGGGAACACAGTCTCCTCACTTATACTGTTCACCTGGTAACATGTCCCGTGTACATTAAACCATCAGGGGAATACATTCTCCTCACTTATACTGTTCACCTGCTAACATGTCCCGTGCATGTTAAACCATCAGTGGAACACACTCTCCTCACTTATACTGTTGACCTGGTAACATGTCCCCTGCCTGTTAAAACATCATGGGAACACACTCTCCTCACTTATACTGTTCACCTGGTAACATGTCCCATGTGTATTAAACCATGAGGGGAACACATTCTCCTCACTTATACTGTTCACCTGCTAACATGTCCCGTGTATATTAAACCATCAGGGGAAAGCCCTCTCCTCACTTATTCTGTTCACCTGGTAATAAGTCCCGTGTATATTAAACCATCAGGGGAACACACTCTCCTCACTTATACTTTTCACCTGGTAACATGTCCCGTGTATATTAAACCATCAGGGGAACACATTCTCCTCACTTATACTGTTTCCCTGGTAACATGTCCTGTGTATATTAAACCATCAGGGGAACACATTCTCCTCACTTATACTGTTCACCTGGTAACATGTCCCGTGTATATTAAACCATCAGGGGAATACATTCGCCTCACTTATACTGTTCACCTGCTACCATGTCCCGTGTATATTAAACCATCAGGGGAACAACACTCTCCTCACTTATACTGTTCACCTGCTAACATGTCCCGTGTATATTAAACCATCAGGGGAAAGCCCTCTCCTCACTTATACTGTTCAGCTGGTAACATGTCCCGTCTATATTATACCATCAGGGGAACACACTCTCCTCACTTATACTGTTCACCTGGTAACATGTCCCGTGTATATTAAACCATCAGGGGAAAGCCCTCTCCTCACTTATACTGTTCAGCTGGTAACATGTCCCGTGTATATTAAACCATCAGGGGAATACATTCTCCTCCCTTATAGTGTTCACCAGCTAACATGTCCCGTGTATATTGAACCATGAGGGGAATACAGTTTCCTCACTTATACTGTTCACCTGGTAACATGTCCCATGTATATTAAACCATCAGGGGAAAGCCCTCTCCTCACTTATACTGTTCAGCTGGTAACATGTCCCGTCTATATTATACCATCAGGGGAACACACTGTCCTCACTTATACTGTTCACCTGGTAACATGTCCCGTGTATATTAAAACATCAGGGGAAAGCTTTCTCCTCACTTATACTGTTCAGCTGGTAACATGTGCCGTGTATATTATACCATCAGGGGAACACAGTCTCCTCACTTATACTGTTCACCTGCTAACATGTCCCGTGTATATTAAACAATCAGGGGAACACACTCTCCTAACTTATACTTTTCACCTGGTAACATGTCCCGTGTATATTAAACCATCAGGGGAACACATTCTCCTCACTTATACTGTTCACCTGGTAACATGTCCTGTGTATATTGAACCATCAGGGGAACACAGTTTCCTCACTTATACTGTTCACCTGGTAACATGTCCCGTGTACATTAAACCATCAGGGGAATACATTCTCCTCACTTATACTGTTCACCTGCTACCATGTCCCGTGTATATTAAACCATCAGGGGAACACACTCTCCTCACTTATTCTGTTCACCTGCTAACATGTCCCGTGTCTATTGAACCATCAGGGGAATACATTCTCCTCACTTATACTGTTCACCTGGTAACATGTCCCCTGCCTGTTAAACCATCAGGGGAACACACTCTCATCACTTATACTGTTGACCTGGTAACATGTCCCGTCAGTATTAAACAATCATTGGATCGCACTCTCCTCACTTATACTGTTCACCTGGTAACATGTCCCGTGTGTATTAAACCATCATGGGAACACACTCTCCTCACTTATACTGTTCACCTGGTAACATGTCCCGTGCATGTTAAACCATCAGGGGAACACACTCTCCTCACTTATACTGTTGACCTGGTAACATGTCCCCTGCCTGTTAAACCATCATGGGAACACACTCTCCTCACTTATACTGTTCACCTGTTAACATGTCCCATGTGTATTAAACCATGAGGGGAACACATTCTCCTCACTTATACTGTTCACCTGCTAACATGTCCCGTGTATATTAAACCATCAGGGGAAAGCCCTCTCCTCACTTATTCTGTTCACCTGGCAATAAGTCCCGTGTATATTAAACAATCAGGGGAACACACTCTCCTCACTTATACTTTTCACCTGGTAACATGTCCCGTGTATATTAAACCATCAGGGGAACACATTCTCCTCACTTATACTGTTTCCCTGGTAACATGTCCTGTGTATATTAAACCATCAGGGGAACACATTCTCCTCACTTCTACTGTTCACCTGGTAACATGTCCCGTGTATATTAAACCATCAGGGGAATACATTCGCCTCACTTATACTGTTCACCTGCTACCATGTCCCGTGTATATTAAACCATCAGGGGAACAACACTCTCCTCACTTATACTGTTCACCTGCTAACATGTCCCGTGTATATTAAACCATCAGAGGAAAGCCCTCTCCTCACTTATACTGTTCAGCTGGTTACATGTCCCGTCTATATTATACCATCGGGGGAACACACTCTCCTCACTTATACTGTTCACCTGGTAACATGTCCCGTGTATATTAAACCATCAGGGGAAAGCCCTCTCCTCACTTATACTGTTCAGCTGGTAACATGTCCCGTGTACATTAAACCATCAGGGGAATACATTCTCCTCACTTATACTGTTCACCAGCTAACATGTCCCGTGTATATTGAACCATGAGGGGAATACAGTTTCCTCACTTATACTGTTCACCTGGTAACATGTCCCATGTATATTAAACCGTCAGGGGAAAGCCCTCTCCTCACTTATACTGTTCAGCTGGTAACATGTACCGTCTATATTATACCATCAGGGGAACACACTGTCCTCACTTATACTGTTCACCTGGTAACATGTCCCGTGAATATTAAACCATCAGGGGAACTCACTCTCCTCACTTATACTGTTCACCTGGTATCATGTCCCGTGTATTTTTAACCATCAGGGGAACTCACTCTCCTCACTTATACTGTTCACCTGGTAACATGTCCCTTGTATATTAAACCATCAGGGGAAAGCCCTCTCCTCACTTATACTGTTCAGCTGGTAACATGTCCCGTGTATATTAAACCATCAGGGGAAAGCCCTCTCCTCACTTATACTGTTCAGCTGGTAACATGTCCCGTCTATATTATACCATCAGGGGAACACACTCTCCTCACTTATACTGTTCACCTGGTAACTTGTCCCGTGTATATTAAACCATCAGGGGAAAGCCCTCTCCTCACTTATACTGTTCAGCTGGTAACATGTCCCGTGTATATTAAACCATCAGGGGAATACATTATCCTCACTTCTACTGTTCACCTGCTAACATGTCCCGTGTATATTAAACCATCAGGGGAATACATTCTCCTCACTTATACTGTTCACCTGCTAACATGTCCTGTTTGTATTAAACCATCAGGGGAACTCCCTCTCCTCACTTACACTGTTTACCTGGTAACATATCCCGTGTGTATTAAACCATCAGGGGATCACACTCTCTTCACTTATACTCTTCACCTGGTAACATGTCCTGTGTATATTAATCCATCAGGGGAACACACTCTCCTCACTCATACTGTTCACCTGGTAACATGTCCCGTGTATATTAAACCATCAGGGGAATACTTTCTCCTCACTTATACTGTTCACCTGGTAACATGTCCTGTTTGTATTAAACCATCAGGGGAACTCACTCTCCTCACTTACACTATTTACCTGGTAATATGTCCCGTGTGTATTAAACCATCAGGTGAACACACTCTCTTCACTTATACTCTTCACCTGGTAACATGTCCTGTGTATATTAATCCATCAGGGGAACTCACTCTCCTCACTTATACTGTTCACCAGCGAACATGTCCCGTGTGTATTCAATCATCAGGGGAATACAGTATCCTCACTTATACTCTTCACCTGGTAACATGTCCCGTGTATATTAAATCATCAGGGGAACACACTCTCCTCACTTGTACTGTTCACCTGGTAACATGCCCCGTGTATATTAAACCATCAGGGGAATACATTCTCCTCAGTTATACTGTTCACCTGCTAACATGTCCCGTGTATATTAAACCATCAGGGGAATACATTCTCCTCACTTATACTGTTCACCTGCTAACATGTCCTGTTTGTATTAAACCATCAGGGGAACTCACTCTCCTCACTTACACTGTTTACCTGGTAACATGTCCCGTGTGTATTAAACCATCAGGGGATCACACTCTCTTCACTTATACTCTTCACCTGGTAACATGTCCTGTGTATATTAATCCATCAGGGGAACACACTCTCCTCACTTATACTGTTCACCTGGTAACATGTCCCGTGTATATTAAACAATCAGGGGAATACATTCTCCTCACTTATACTGTTCACCTGGTAACATGTCCTGTTTGTATTAAACCATCAGGGGAACTCACTCTCCTCACCTACACTGTTTACCTGGTAACATGTCCCGTGTGTATTAAACCATCAGGGGAACACACTCTCCTAACTTATACATTTCACCTGGTAACATGTCCCGTGTATATTAAACCATCAGGGGAACACATTCTCCTCACTTATACTGTTCACCTGGTAACATGTCCCGTGTATATTCAACCATTAGAATAACACACTCTCCTCACTTATACTGTTCACCTGGTAACATGTCCCGTCAGTATTAAACAATCATTGGATCACACTCTCCTCACTTATACTGTTCACCTGGTAACATGTCCCCTGCCTGTTAAACCATCATGGGAACACACTCTCCTCACTTATACTGTTCACCTGGTAGCATGTCCCGTGTGTATTAAACCATGAGGGGAACACATTCTCCTCGATTATACTGTTCACCTGCTAACATGTCCCGTGTATATTGAAGCATCAGGTGAATACAGTCTCATCACTTATACTGTTCACCTGGTAACATGTCCCGTGTATATTAAACCATCAGGGGAACACACTCTCCTCACTAACACTGTTCACCTGGTAACATGTCCCGTGTATATTAAACCATCAGGGGAAAGCCCTCTCCTCACTTATTCTGTTCACCTGGTAATAAGTCCCGTGTATATTAAACCATCAGGGGAACACACTCTCCTCACTTATCCTTTTCACCTGGTAACATGTCCCGTGCATATTAAACCATCAGGGGAACACATTCTCCTCACTTATACTGTTTCCCTGGTAACATGTCCTGTGTATATTAAACCATCAGGGGAACACACTCTCCTCACTTGTACTTTCACCTGGTAACATGTCCAGTGTATATTAAACCATCAGGGGAATACATTCGCCTCACTTATACTGTTCACCTGCTACCATGTCCCGTGTATATTAAACCATCAGGGGAACAACACTCTCCTCACTTATACTGTTCACCTGCTAACATGTCCCGTGTATATTAAACCATCAGGGGAAAGCCCTCTCCTCACTTATACTGTTCAGCTGGTAACATGTCCCGTCTATATTATACCATCAGGGGAACACACTCTCCTCACTTATACTGTTCACCTGGTAACATGTCCCGTGTATATTAAACCATCAGGGGAAAGCCCTCTCCTCACTTATACTGTTCAGCTGGTAACATGTCCCGTGCATGTTAAACCATCAGTGGAACACACTCTCCTCACTTATACTGTTGACCTGGTAACATGTCCCCTGCCTGTTAAAACATCATGGGAACACACTCTCCTCACTTATACTGTTCACCTGGTAACATGTCCCATGTGTATTAAACCATGAGGGGAACACATTCTCCTCACTTATACTGTTCACCTGCTAACATGTCCCGTGTATATTAAACCATCAGGGGAAAGCCCTCTCCTCACTTATTCTGTTCACCTGGTAATAAGTCCCGTGTATATTAAACCATCAGGGGAACACACTCTCCTCACTTATACTTTTCACCTGGTAACATGTCCCGTGTATATTAAACCATCAGGGGAACACATTCTCCTCACTTATACTGTTTCCCTGGTAACATGTCCTGTGTATATTAAACCATCAGGGGAACACATTCTCCTCACTTATACTGTTCACCTGGTAACATGTCCCGTGTATATTAAACCATCAGGGGAATACATTCGCCTCACTTATACTGTTCACCTGCTACCATGTCCCGTGTATATTAAACCATCAGGGGAACAACACTCTCCTCACTTATACTGTTCACCTGCTAACATGTCCCGTGTATATTAAACCATCAGGGGAAAGCCCTCTCCTCACTTATACTGTTCAGCTGGTAACATGTCCCGTCTATATTATACCATCAGGGGAACACACTCTCCTCACTTATACTGTTCACCTGGTAACATGTCCCGTGTATATTAAACCATCAGGGGAAAGCCCTCTCCTCACTTATACTGTTCAGCTGGTAACATGTCCCGTGTATATTAAACCATCAGGGGAATACATTCTCCTCCCTTATAGTGTTCACCAGCTAACATGTCCCGTGTATATTGAACCATGAGGGGAATACAGTTTCCTCACTTATACTGTTCACCTGGTAACATGTCCCATGTATATTAAACCATCAGGGGAAAGCCCTCTCCTCACTTATACTGTTCAGCTGGTAACATGTCCCGTCTATATTATACCATCAGGGGAACACACTGTCCTCACTTATACTGTTCACCTGGTAACATGTCCCGTGTATATTAAAACATCAGGGGAAAGCTTTCTCCTCACTTATACTGTTCAGCTGGTAACATGTGCCGTGTATATTATACCATCAGGGGAACACAGTCTCCTCACTTATACTGTTCACCTGCTAACATGTCCCGTGTATATTAAACAATCAGGGGAACACACTCTCCTAACTTATACTTTTCACCTGGTAACATGTCCCGTGTATATTAAACCATCAGGGGAACACATTCTCCTCACTTATACTGTTCACCTGGTAACATGTCCTGTGTATATTAAACCATCAGGGGAACACAGTTTCCTCACTTATACTGTTCACCTGGTAACATGTCCCGTGTACATTAAACCATCAGGGGAATACATTCTCCTCACTTATACTGTTCACCTGCTACCATGTCCCGTGTATATTAAACCATCAGGGGAACACACTCTCCTCACTTATTCTGTTCACCTGCTAACATGTCCCGTGTCTATTGAACCATCAGGGGAATACATTCTCCTCACTTATACTGTTCACCTGGTAACATGTCCCCTGCCTGTTAAACCATCAGGGGAACACACTCTCATCACTTATACTGTTGACCTGGTAACATGTCCCGTCAGTATTAAACAATCATTGGATCGCACTCTCCTCACTTATACTGTTCACCTGGTAACATGTCCCGTGTGTATTAAACCATCATGGGAACACACTCTCCTCACTTATACTGTTCACCTGGTAACATGTCCCGTGCATGTTAAACCATCAGGGGAACACACTCTCCTCACTTATACTGTTGACCTGGTAACATGTCCCCTGCCTGTTAAACCATCATGGGAACACACTCTCCTCACTTATACTGTTCACCTGTTAACATGTCCCATGTGTATTAAACCATGAGGGGAACACATTCTCCTCACTTATACTGTTCACCTGCTAACATGTCCCGTGTATATTAAACCATCAGGGGAAAGCCCTCTCCTCACTTATTCTGTTCACCTGGCAATAAGTCCCGTGTATATTAAACAATCAGGGGAACACACTCTCCTCACTTATACTTTTCACCTGGTAACATGTCCCGTGTATATTAAACCATCAGGGGAACACATTCTCCTCACTTATACTGTTTCCCTGGTAACATGTCCTGTGTATATTAAACCATCAGGGGAACACATTCTCCTCACTTCTACTGTTCACCTGGTAACATGTCCCGTGTATATTAAACCATCAGGGGAATACATTCGCCTCACTTATACTGTTCACCTGCTACCATGTCCCGTGTATATTAAACCATCAGGGGAACAACACTCTCCTCACTTATACTGTTCACCTGCTAACATGTCCCGTGTATATTAAACCATCAGAGGAAAGCCCTCTCCTCACTTATACTGTTCAGCTGGTTACATGTCCCGTCTATATTATACCATCGGGGGAACACACTCTCCTCACTTATACTGTTCACCTGGTAACATGTCCCGTGTATATTAAACCATCAGGGGAAAGCCCTCTCCTCACTTATACTGTTCAGCTGGTAACATGTCCCGTGTACATTAAACCATCAGGGGAATACATTCTCCTCACTTATACTGTTCACCAGCTAACATGTCCCGTGTATATTGAACCATGAGGGGAATACAGTTTCCTCACTTATACTGTTCACCTGGTAACATGTCCCATGTATATTAAACCGTCAGGGGAAAGCCCTCTCCTCACTTATACTGTTCAGCTGGTAACATGTACCGTCTATATTATACCATCAGGGGAACACACTGTCCTCACTTATACTGTTCACCTGGTAACATGTCCCGTGAATATTAAACCATCAGGGGAACTCACTCTCCTCACTTATACTGTTCACCTGGTATCATGTCCCGTGTATTTTTAACCATCAGGGGAACTCACTCTCCTCACTTATACTGTTCACCTGGTAACATGTCCCTTGTATATTAAACCATCAGGGGAAAGCCCTCTCCTCACTTATACTGTTCAGCTGGTAACATGTCCCGTGTATATTAAACCATCAGGGGAAAGCCCTCTCCTCACTTATACTGTTCAGCTGGTAACATGTCCCGTCTATATTATACCATCAGGGGAACACACTCTCCTCACTTATACTGTTCACCTGGTAACTTGTCCCGTGTATATTAAACCATCAGGGGAAAGCCCTCTCCTCACTTATACTGTTCAGCTGGTAACATGTCCCGTGTATATTAAACCATCAGGGGAATACATTATCCTCACTTCTACTGTTCACCTGCTAACATGTCCCGTGTATATTAAACCATCAGGGGAATACATTCTCCTCACTTATACTGTTCACCTGCTAACATGTCCTGTTTGTATTAAACCATCAGGGGAACTCCCTCTCCTCACTTACACTGTTTACCTGGTAACATATCCCGTGTGTATTAAACCATCAGGGGATCACACTCTCTTCACTTATACTCTTCACCTGGTAACATGTCCTGTGTATATTAATCCATCAGGGGAACACACTCTCCTCACTCATACTGTTCACCTGGTAACATGTCCCGTGTATATTAAACCATCAGGGGAATACTTTCTCCTCACTTATACTGTTCACCTGGTAACATGTCCTGTTTGTATTAAACCATCAGGGGAACTCACTCTCCTCACTTACACTATTTACCTGGTAATATGTCCCGTGTGTATTAAACCATCAGGTGAACACACTCTCTTCACTTATACTCTTCACCTGGTAACATGTCCTGTGTATATTAATCCATCAGGGGAACTCACTCTCCTCACTTATACTGTTCACCAGCGAACATGTCCCGTGTGTATTCAATCATCAGGGGAATACAGTATCCTCACTTATACTCTTCACCTGGTAACATGTCCCGTGTATATTAAATCATCAGGGGAACACACTCTCCTCACTTGTACTGTTCACCTGGTAACATGCCCCGTGTATATTAAACCATCAGGGGAATACATTCTCCTCAGTTATACTGTTCACCTGCTAACATGTCCCGTGTATATTAAACCATCAGGGGAATACATTCTCCTCACTTATACTGTTCACCTGCTAACATGTCCTGTTTGTATTAAACCATCAGGGGAACTCACTCTCCTCACTTACACTGTTTACCTGGTAACATGTCCCGTGTGTATTAAACCATCAGGGGATCACACTCTCTTCACTTATACTCTTCACCTGGTAACATGTCCTGTGTATATTAATCCATCAGGGGAACACACTCTCCTCACTTATACTGTTCACCTGGTAACATGTCCCGTGTATATTAAACAATCAGGGGAATACATTCTCCTCACTTATACTGTTCACCTGGTAACATGTCCTGTTTGTATTAAACCATCAGGGGAACTCACTCTCCTCACCTACACTGTTTACCTGGTAACATGTCCCGTGTGTATTAAACCATCAGGGGAACACACTCTCCTAACTTATACATTTCACCTGGTAACATGTCCCGTGTATATTAAACCATCAGGGGAACACATTCTCCTCACTTATACTGTTCACCTGGTAACATGTCCCGTGTATATTCAACCATTAGAATAACACACTCTCCTCACTTATACTGTTCACCTGGTAACATGTCCCGTCAGTATTAAACAATCATTGGATCACACTCTCCTCACTTATACTGTTCACCTGGTAACATGTCCCCTGCCTGTTAAACCATCATGGGAACACACTCTCCTCACTTATACTGTTCACCTGGTAGCATGTCCCGTGTGTATTAAACCATGAGGGGAACACATTCTCCTCGATTATACTGTTCACCTGCTAACATGTCCCGTGTATATTGAAGCATCAGGTGAATACAGTCTCATCACTTATACTGTTCACCTGGTAACATGTCCCGTGTATATTAAACCATCAGGGGAACACACTCTCCTCACTAACACTGTTCACCTGGTAACATGTCCCGTGTATATTAAACCATCAGGGGAAAGCCCTCTCCTCACTTATTCTGTTCACCTGGTAATAAGTCCCGTGTATATTAAACCATCAGGGGAACACACTCTCCTCACTTATCCTTTTCACCTGGTAACATGTCCCGTGCATATTAAACCATCAGGGGAACACATTCTCCTCACTTATACTGTTTCCCTGGTAACATGTCCTGTGTATATTAAACCATCAGGGGAACACACTCTCCTCACTTGTACTTTCACCTGGTAACATGTCCAGTGTATATTAAACCATCAGGGGAATACATTCGCCTCACTTATACTGTTCACCTGCTACCATGTCCCGTGTATATTAAACCATCAGGGGAACACACTCTCCTCACTTATACTGTTCACCTGCTAACATGTCCCGTGTATATTAAACCATCAGGGGAAAGCCCTCTCCTCACTTATACTGTTCAGCTGGTAACATGTCCCGTCTATATTATACCATCAGGGGAACACACTCTCCTCACTTATACTGTTCACCTGGTAACTTGTCCCGTGTATATTAAACCATCAGGGGAAAGCCCTCTCCTCACTTATACTGTTCAGCTGGTAACATGTCCCGTGTATATTAAACCATCAGGGGAATACATTATCCTCACTTCTACTGTTCACCTGCTAACATGTCCCGTGTATATTAAACCATCAGGGGAATACATTCTCCTCACTTATACTGTTCACCTGCTAACATGTCCTGTTTGTATTAAACCATCAGGGGAACTCACTCTCCTCACTTACACTGTTTACCTGGTAACATGTCCCGTGTGTATTAAACCATCAGGGGATCACACTCTCTTCACTTATACTCTTCACCTGGTAACATGTCCTGTGTATATTAATCCATCAGGGGAACACACTCTCCTCACTCAACCTGTTCACCTGGTAACATGTCCCGTGTATATTAAACCATCAGGGGAATACATTCTCCTCACTTATACTGTTCACCTGGTAACATGTCCTGTTTGTATTAAACCATCAGGGGAACTCACTCTCCTCACTTACACTATTTACCTGGTAATATGTCCCGTGTGTATTAAACCATCAGGTGAACACACTCTCTTCACTTATACTCTTCAACTGGTAACATGTCCTGTGTATATTAATCCATCAGGGGAACTCACTCTCCTCACTTATACTGTTCACCAGCGAACATGTCCCGTGTATATTCAATCATCAGGGGAATACAGTATCCTCACTTATACTCTTCACCTGGTAACATGTCCCGTGTATATTAAATCATCAGGGGAACACACTCTCCTCACTTGTACTGTTCACCTGGTAACATGCCCCGTGTATATTAAACCATCAGGGGAATACATTCTCCTCAGTTATACTGTTCACCTGCTAACATGTCCCGTGTATATTAAACCATCAGGGGAATACATTCTCCTCACTTATACTGTTCACCTGCTAACATGTCCTGTTTGTATTAAACCATCAGGGGAACTCACTCTCCTCACTTACACTGTTTACCTGGTAACATGTCCCGTGTGTATTAAACCATCAGGGGATCACACTCTCTTCACTTATACTCTTCACCTGGTAACATGTCCTGTGTATATTAATCCATCAGGGGAACACACTCTCCTCACTTATACTGTTCACCTAGTAACATGTCCCGTGTATATTAAACCATCAGGGGAATACATTCTCCTCACTTATACTGTTCACCTGGTAACATGTCCTGTTTGTATTAAACCATCAGGGGAACTCACTCTCCTCACCTACACTGTTTACCTGGTAACATGTCCCGTGTGTATTAAACCATCAGGGGAACACACTCTCTTCACTTATACTCTTCACCTGGTAACATGTCCTGTGTATATTAATCCATCAGGGGAACAAACTCTCCTCACTTAGACTGTTCACCAGCTAACATGTCCCGTGTATATTGAACCATCAGGGGTATACAGTATCCTCACTTATACTCTTCACCTGGTAACATGTCCCGTGTATATTAAACCATCAGGGGAACACACTCTCCTCACTTCTACTTTGCACCTGGTAACATGTCCCCTGCCTGTTAAACCATCATGGGAACACACTCTCCTCACTTATACTGTTCACCTGGTAACATGTCCCGTGTATATTAAACAATCATTGGATCACACTCTCCTCACTTATACTGTTCACCTGGTAACATGTCCCGGGTGTATTAAACCATCAGGGGAACACACTCTCCTCACTTATACTGTTCACCCGCTAACATGTCCCGTGTATATTGAACCATCAGGGGAATACAGTCTCATCACTTATACTGTTCACCTGGTAACATGTCCCGTGAATATTAAACCATCAGGGGAACACACTCTCCTCACTTATACTGTTCACCTGATAACATGTCCCGTGTATATTAAACCATCAGGGGAAAGCCGTCACCTCACTTATTCTGTTCACCTGGTAATCGGTCCCATGTATATTAAACCATCAGGGGAACACACTCTCCTCAATTATACTGAACACATGGTAACATGTCCCGTGTATATTACACCATCTGGGGAACACACTCTCTTCACTTATACTGTTCACCTGGTAACATCTCCCGTGTATATTAAACCATCAGGGTACACATTCTCCTCACTGATACTGTTCACCTGCTAACATGTCCCGTGTATATTAAACAATGAGGGGAACACAATCTCCTCACTTATACTCTTCACCTGGTGACACGTCCCGTGCGTGTTAAACCATCAGGGGAACACACTCTCCTCACTTATACTGTTCACCTGGTAACTTGTCCCGTGTATATTAAACCATCAGGGGAACACATTCTCCTCACTGATACTGTTCACCTGCTAACATGTCCCGTGTATATTAAACAATCAGGGGAACACACTCTCCTAACTTATACTTGTCACCTGGTAACATGTCCCGTGTATATTAAACCATCAGGGGAACACATTCTCCTCACTTATACTGTTCACCTGGTAACATGTCCCACGTATATTAAGCAATCAGGGGAACACACTATCCTCACTTATACTGTTCACTTGGTATCATGTCCCGTGTATATTAAACGATTAGGGGAACACACTCTCTTCACATATAATGTTCACCTGGCAACATGTCCCGTGTGTATTAGACCATCAGGGGAACACACTCTCCTCACTTCTACTCTTCACTTGGTGACACGTCCCGTGCGTGTTAAACCATCAGGGGAACACACTCTCCTCACTTATACTGTTCACCTGGGAACTTGTCCCGTGTATATTAAAACATCAGGGTAACACATTCTCCTCACTGATACTGTTCACCTGCTAACATGTCCCGTGTATATTAAACAATCAGGGGAACACACTCTCCTAACTTATACTTTTCACCTGGTAACATGTCCCGTGTATATTAAACCATCAGGGGAACACATTCTCCTCACTTATACTGTTCACCTGGTAACATGTCCTGTGTATATTAAACCATCAGGGGAACACAGTCTCCTCACTTATACTGTTCACCTGGTAACATGTCCCGTGTATATTAAACCATCAGGGGAATACATTCTGCTCACTTATACTGTTCACCTGGTAACATGTCCCCTGCCTGTTAAACCATCAGGGGAACACACACTCCTCACTTATACTGTTGACCTGGTAACATGTCCCGTCAGTATTAAACAATCATTGGATCACACTCTCCTCACTTATACTGTTCACCTGGTAACATGTCCCGTGTGTATTAAACCATCATGGGAACACACTCTCCTCACTTATACTGTTCACCTGGTAACATGTCCCGTGCATGTTAAACCATCAGGGGAACACACTCTCCTCACTTATACTGTTGACCTGGTAACATGTGCCCTGCCTGTTAAACCATCATGGGAACACACTCTCCTCACATATAATGTTCACCTGGTAACATGTCCCGTGTATATTAGACCATCAGGGGAACACACTCTCCTCACTTCTACTCTTCACCTGGTGACACGTCCCGTGCGTGTTAAACCATCAGGGGAACACACTCTCCTCACTTATACTGTTCACCTGGGAACTTGTCCCGTGTATATTAAAACATCAGGGTAACACATTCTCCTCACTGATACTGTTCACCTGCTAACATGTCCCGTGTATATTAAACAATCACGGGAACACACTCTCCTAACTTATACTTTTCACCTGGTAACATGTCCCGTGTATATTAAACCATCAGGGGAACACATTCTCCTCACTTATACTGTTCACCTGGTAACATGTCCTGTGTATATTAAACCATCAGGGGAACACAGTCTCCTCACCTATACTGTTCACCTGGTAACAAGTCCCGTGTATATTAAACCATCAGGGGAATACATTCTCCTCACTTATACTGTTCACCTGCTAACATGTCCCGTGTATATTAAACCATCAGGGGAACACACTCTCCTCACTTATTCTGTTCAACTGCTAACATGTCGCGTGTCTATTAAACCATCAGGGGAATACATTCTCCTCACTTATACTGTTCACCTGGTAACATGTCCCCTGCCTGTTAAACCATCAGGGGAACACACTCTCCTCACTTATACTGTTGACCTGGTAACATGTCCCGTCAGTATTAAGCAATCATTGGATCACACTCTCCTCACTTATACTGTTCACCTGGTAACATGTCCCGTGTGTATTAAACCATCATGGGAACACACTCTCCTCACTTATACTGTTCACCTGGTAACATGTCCCGTGCATGTTAAACCATCAGTGGAACACACTCTCCTCACTTATACTGTTGACCTGGTAACATGTCCCCTGCCTGTTAAAACATCATGGGAACACACTCTCCTCACTTATACTGTTCACCTGGTAACATGTCCCATGTGTATTAAACCATGAGGGGAACACATTCTCCTCACTTATACTGTTCACCTGGTAATAAGTCCCGTGTATATTAAACCATCACGGGAACACACTCTCCTCACTTATACTTTTCACCTGGTAACATGTCCCGTGTATATTAAACCATCAGGGGAACACATTCTCCTCACTTATACTGTTTCCCTGGTAACATGTCCTGTGTATATTAAACCATCAGGGGAACACATTCTCCTCACTTATACTGTTCACCTGGTAACATGTCCCGTGTATATTAAACCATCAGGGGAATACATTCGCCTCACTTATACTGTTCACCTGCTACCATGTCCCGTGTATATTAAACCATCAGGGGAACAACACTCTCCTCACTTATACTGTTCACCTGCTAACATGTCCCGTGTATATTAAACCATCAGGGGAAAGCCCTCTCCTCACTTATACTGTTCAGCTGGTAACATGTCCCGTCTATATTATACCATCAGGGGAACACACTCTCCTCACTTATACTGTTCACCTGGTAACATGTCCCGTGTATATTAAACCATCAGGGGAAAGCCCTCTCCTCACTTATACTGTTCAGCTGGTAACATGTCCCGTGTATATTAAACCATCAGGGGAATACATTCTCCTCACTTATAGTGTTCACCAGCTAACATGTCCCGTGTATATTGAACCATGAGGGGAATACAGTTTCCTCACTTATACTGTTCACCTGGTAACATGTCCCAAGTATATTAAACCATCAGGGGAAAGCCCTCTCCTCACTTATACTGTTCAGCTGGTAACATGTCCCGTCTATATTATACCATCAGGGGAACACACTGTCCTCACTTATACTGTTCACCTGGTAACATGTCCCGTGTATATTAAAACATCAGGGGAAAGCCTTCTCCTCACTTATACTGTTCAGCTGGTAACATGTGCCGTGTATATTATACCATCAAGGGAACACAGTCTCCTCACTTATACTGTTCACCTGCTAACATGTCCCGTGTATATTAAACAATCAGGGGAACACACTCTCCTAACTTATACTTTTCACCTGGTAACATGTCCCGTGTATATTAAACCATCAGGGGAACACATTCTCCTCACTTATACTGTTCACCTGGTAACATGTCCTGTGTATATTAAACCATCAGGGGAACACAGTCTCCTCACTTATACTGTTCACCTGGTAACATGTCCCGTGTACATTAAACCATCAGGGGAATACATTCTCCTCACTTATACTGTTCACCTGCTAACATGTCCCGTGCATGTTAAACCATCAGTGGAACACACTCTCCTCACTTATACTGTTGACCTGGTAACATGTCCCCTGCCTGTTAAAACATCATGGGAACACACTCTCCTCACTTATACTGTTCACCTGGTAACATGTCCCATGTGTATTAAACCATGAGGGGAACACATTCTCCTCACTTATACTGTTCACCTGCTAACATGTCCCGTGTATATTAAACCATCAGGGGAAAGCCCTCTCCTCACTTATTCTGTTCACCTGGTAATAAGTCCCGTGTATATTAAACCATCAGGGGAACACACTCTCCTCACTTATACTTTTCACCTGGTAACATGTCCCGTGTATATTAAACCATCAGGGGAACACATTCTCCTCACTTATACTGTTTCCCTGGTAACATGTCCTGTGTATATTAAACCATCAGGGGAACACATTCTCCTCACTTATACTGTTCACCTGGTAACATGTCCCGTGTATATTAAACCATCAGGGGAATACATTCGCCTCACTTATACTGTTCACCTGCTACCATGTCCCGTGTATATTAAACCATCAGGGGAACAACACTCTCCTCACTTATACTGTTCACCTGCTAACATGTCCCGTGTATATTAAACCATCAGGGGAAAGCCCTCTCCTCACTTATACTGTTCAGCTGGTAACATGTCCCGTCTATATTATACCATCAGGGGAACACACTCTCCTCACTTATACTGTTCACCTGGTAACATGTCCCGTGTATATTAAACCATCAGGGGAAAGCCCTCTCCTCACTTATACTGTTCAGCTGGTAACATGTCCCGTGTATATTAAACCATCAGGGGAATACATTCTCCTCCCTTATAGTGTTCACCAGCTAACATGTCCCGTGTATATTGAACCATGAGGGGAATACAGTTTCCTCAATTATACTGTTCACCTGGTAACATGTCCCATATATATTAAACCATCAGGGGAAAGCCCTCTCCTCACTTATACTGTTCAGCTGGTAACATGTCCCGTCTATATTATACCATCAGGGGAACACACTGTCCTCACTTATACTGTTCACCTGGTAACATGTCCCGTGTATATTAAAACATCAGGGGAAAGCCTTCTCCTCACTTATACTGTTCAGCTGGTAACATGTGCCGTGTATATTATACCATCAGGGGAACACAGTCTCCTCACTTATACTGTTCACCTGCTAACATGTCCCGTGTATATTAAACAATCAGGGGAACACACTCTCCTAACTTATACTTTTCACCTGGTAACATGTCCCGTGTATATTAAACCATCAGGGGAACACATTCTCCTCACTTATACTGTTCACCTGGTAACATGTCCTGTGTATATTAAACCATCAGGGGAACACAGTTTCCTCACTTATACTGTTCACCTGGTAACATGTCCCGTGTACATTAAACCATCAGGGGAATACATTCTCCTCACTTATACTGTTCACCTGCTACCATGTCCCGTGTATATTAAACCATCAGGGGAACACACTCTCCTCACTTATTCTGTTCACCTGCTAACATGTCCCGTGTCTATTGAACCATCAGGGGAATACATTCTCCTCACTTATACTGTTCACCTGGTAACATGTCCCCTGCCTGTTAAACCATCAGGGGAACACACTCTCATCACTTATACTGTTGACCTGGTAACATGTCCCGTCAGTATTAAACAATCATTGGATCGCACTCTCCTCACTTATACTGTTCACCTGGTAACATGTCCCGTGTGTATTAAACCATCATGGGAACACACTCTCCTCACTTATACTGTTCACCTGGTAACATGTCCCGTGCATGTTAAACCATCAGGGGAACACACTCTCCTCACTTATACTGTTGACCTGGTAACATGTCCCCTGCCTGTTAAACCATCATGGGAACACACTCTCCTCACTTATACTGTTCACCTGGTAACATGTCCCATGTGTATTAAACCATGAGGGGAACACATTCTCCTCACTTATACTGTTCACCTGCTAACATGTCCCGTGTATATTAAACCATCAGGGGAAAGCCCTCTCCTCACTTATTCTGTTCACCTGGCAATAAGTCCCGTGTATATTAAACAATCAGGGGAACACACTCTCCTCACTTATACTTTTCACCTGGTAACATGTCCCGTGTATATTAAACCATCAGGGGAACACATTCTCCTCACTTATACTGTTTCCCTGGTAACATGTCCTGTGTATATTAAACCATCAGGGGAACACATTCTCCTCACTTCTACTGTTCACCTGGTAACATGTCCCGTGTATATTAAACCATCAGGGGAATACATTCGCCTCACTTATACTGTTCACCTGCTACCATGTCCCGTGTATATTAAACCATCAGGGGAACAACACTCTCCTCACTTATACTGTTCACCTGCTAACATGTCCCGTGTATATTAAACCATCAGAGGAAAGCCCTCTCCTCACTTATACTGTTCAGCTGGTTACATGTCCCGTCTATATTATACCATCGGGGGAACACACTCTCCTCACTTATACTGTTCACCTGGTAACATGTCCCGTGTATATTAAACCATCAGGGGAAAGCCCTCTCCTCACTTATACTGTTCAGCTGGTAACATGTCCCGTGTACATTAAACCATCAGGGGAATACATTCTCCTCACTTATACTGTTCACCAGCTAACATGTCCCGTGTATATTGAACCATGAGGGGAATACAGTTTCCTCACTTATACTGTTCACCTGGTAACATGTCCCATGTATATTAAACCGTCAGGGGAAAGCCCTCTCCTCACTTATACTGTTCAGCTGGTAACATGTACCGTCTATATTATACCATCAGGGGAACACACTGTCCTCACTTATACTGTTCACCTGGTAACATGTCCCGTGAATATTAAACCATCAGGGGAACTCACTCTCCTCACTTATACTGTTCACCTGGTATCATGTCCCGTGTATTTTTAACCATCAGGGGAACTCACTCTCCTCACTTATACTGTTCACCTGGTAACATGTCCCTTGTATATTAAACCATCAGGGGAAAGCCCTCTCCTCACTTATACTGTTCAGCTGGTAACATGTCCCGTGTATATTAAACCATCAGGGGAAAGCCCTCTCCTCACTTATACTGTTCAGCTGGTAACATGTCCCGTCTATATTATACCATCAGGGGAACACACTCTCCTCACTTATACTGTTCACCTGGTAACTTGTCCCGTGTATATTAAACCATCAGGGGAAAGCCCTCTCCTCACTTATACTGTTCAGCTGGTAACATGTCCCGTGTATATTAAACCATCAGGGGAATACATTATCCTCACTTCTACTGTTCACCTGCTAACATGTCCCGTGTATATTAAACCATCAGGGGAATACATTCTCCTCACTTATACTGTTCACCTGCTAACATGTCCTGTTTGTATTAAACCATCAGGGGAACTCCCTCTCCTCACTTACACTGTTTACCTGGTAACATATCCCGTGTGTATTAAACCATCAGGGGATCACACTCTCTTCACTTATACTCTTCACCTGGTAACATGTCCTGTGTATATTAATCCATCAGGGGAACACACTCTCCTCACTCATACTGTTCACCTGGTAACATGTCCCGTGTATATTAAACCATCAGGGGAATACTTTCTCCTCACTTATACTGTTCACCTGGTAACATGTCCTGTTTGTATTAAACCATCAGGGGAACTCACTCTCCTCACTTACACTATTTACCTGGTAATATGTCCCGTGTGTATTAAACCATCAGGTGAACACACTCTCTTCACTTATACTCTTCACCTGGTAACATGTCCTGTGTATATTAATCCATCAGGGGAACTCACTCTCCTCACTTATACTGTTCACCAGCGAACATGTCCCGTGTGTATTCAATCATCAGGGGAATACAGTATCCTCACTTATACTCTTCACCTGGTAACATGTCCCGTGTATATTAAATCATCAGGGGAACACACTCTCCTCACTTGTACTGTTCACCTGGTAACATGCCCCGTGTATATTAAACCATCAGGGGAATACATTCTCCTCAGTTATACTGTTCACCTGCTAACATGTCCCGTGTATATTAAACCATCAGGGGAATACATTCTCCTCACTTATACTGTTCACCTGCTAACATGTCCTGTTTGTATTAAACCATCAGGGGAACTCACTCTCCTCACTTACACTGTTTACCTGGTAACATGTCCCGTGTGTATTAAACCATCAGGGGATCACACTCTCTTCACTTATACTCTTCACCTGGTAACATGTCCTGTGTATATTAATCCATCAGGGGAACACACTCTCCTCACTTATACTGTTCACCTGGTAACATGTCCCGTGTATATTAAACAATCAGGGGAATACATTCTCCTCACTTATACTGTTCACCTGGTAACATGTCCTGTTTGTATTAAACCATCAGGGGAACTCACTCTCCTCACCTACACTGTTTACCTGGTAACATGTCCCGTGTGTATTAAACCATCAGGGGAACACACTCTCTTCACTTATACTCTTCACCTGGTAACATGTCCTGTGTATATTAATCCATCAGGGGAACAAACTCTCCTCACTTAGACTGTTCACCAGCTAACATGTCCCGTGTATATTGAACCATCAGGGGTATACAGTATCCTCACTTATACTCTTCACCTGGTAACATGTCCCGTGTATATTAAACCATCAGGGGAACACACTCTCCTCACTTCTACTTTGCACCTGGTAACATGTCCCCTGCCTGTTAAACCATCATGGGAACACACTCTCCTCACTTATACTGTTCACCTGGTAACATGTCCCGTGTATATTAAACAATCATTGGATCACACTCTCCTCACTTATACTGTTCACCTGGTAACATGTCCCGGGTGTATTAAACCATCAGGGGAACACACTCTCCTCACTTATACTGTTCACCCGCTAACATGTCCCGTGTATATTGAACCATCAGGGGAATACAGTCTCATCACTTATACTGTTCACCTGGTAACATGTCTCGTGAATATTAAACAATCAGGGGAACACACTCTCCTCACTTATACTGTTCACCTGATAACATGTCCCGTGTATATTAAACCATCAGGGGAAAGCCGTCACCTCACTTATTCTGTTCACCTGGTAATCGGTCCCATGTATATTAAACCATCAGGGGAACACACTCTCCTCAATTATACTGATCACATGGTAACATGTCCCGTGTATATTACACCATCTGGGGAACACACTCTCTTCACTTATACTGTTCACCTGGTAACATCTCCCGTGTATATTAAACCATCAGGGTACACATTCTCCTCACTGATACTGTTCACCTGCTAACATGTCCCGTGTATATTAAACAATGAGGGGAACACAATCTCCTCACTTATACTCTTCACCTGGTGACACGTCCCGTGCGTGTTAAACCATCAGGGGAACACACTCTCCTCACTTATACTGTTCACCTGGTAACTTGTCCCGTGTATATTAAACCATCAGGGGAACACATTCTCCTGCGTTCATTAGCAGAGGGATTGAATTTAAGAGCCGTGAGGTGATGATGCAGCTGTACAGGACCTTGGTAAGGCCTCATTTGGAGTACTGTGTGCAGTTCTGGTCGCCTCATTTTAGGAAGGATGTGGAAGCCTTGGAGAGGGTGCAGAGGAGATTTACCAGGGTGTTGCCTGGAATGGAGAATAAGTCTTACGAGGAAAGGCTGAACATTCTAGGCCTCTTCTCATTAGAAAGGAGAAGGATGAGGGGTGACATGATAGAGGTTTATAAGATGATCAGGGGAATAGATAGGGTAGACAGTCAGAAACTTTTTCCCCGGGTGGAGCAAAGCGTTACAAGGGGTCATAAATTTAAGGTGAAGGGTGGGAGATATAAGGGGGATGTCAGGGGAAGGTTCTTTACCCAGAGAGTGGTCGAGGCATGGAATGCCTTGCCCGGGGAAGTTGTTGAGTCAGAAACTTTAGGGACTTTCAAAAGGCTTTTGGATAGGTATATGGATAAAGGAGAATGATGGGGTATAGATTAAATTGTCCTTGACAGAGGACAAAGGATCGGCACAACATTGTGGGCCGAAGGGCCTGTTCTGTGCTGTATGTTCTATGTTCTATGTTCTATGTTCCTCACTGATACTGTTCACCTGCTAACATGTCCCGTGTATATTAAACCATCAGGGGAACACATTCTCCTCACTTACACTGTTCACCTGGTAACATGTCCCACGTATATTAAGCAATCAGGGGAACACACTATCCTCACTTATACTGTTCACTTGGTATCATGTCCCGTGTATATTAAACGATTAGGGGAACACACTCTCTTCACATATAATGTTCACCTGGCAACATGTCCCGTGTATATTAGACCATCAGGGGAACACACTCTCCTCACTTCTACTCTTCACTTGGTGACACGTCCCGTGCGTGTTAAACCATCAGGGGAACACACTCTCCTCACTTATACTGTTCACCTGGGAACTTGTCCCGTGTATATTAAAACATCAGGGTAACACATTCTCCTCACTGATACTGTTCACCTGCTAACATGTCCCGTGTATATTAAACAATCAGGGGAACACACTCTCCTAACTTATACTTTTCACCTGGTAACATGTCCCGTGTATATTAAACCATCAGGGGAACACATTCTCCTCACTTATACTGTTCACCTGGTAACATGTCCTGTGTATATTAAACCATCAGGGGAACACAGTCTCCTCACTTATACTGTTCACCTGGTAACATGTCCCGTGTATATTAAACCATCAGGGGAATACATTCTCCTCACTTATACTGTTCACCTGCTAACATGTCCCGTGTATATTAAACCATCAGGGGAACACACTCTCCTCACTTATTCTGTTCACCTGCTAACATGTCCCGTGTCTATTAAACCATCAGGGGAATACATTCTCCTCACTTATACTGTTCACCTGGTAACATGTCCCCTGCCTGTTAAACCATCAGGGGAACACACACTCCTCACTTATACTGTTGACCTGGTAACATGTCCCGTCAGTATTAAACAATCATTGGATCACACTCTCCTCACTTATACTGTTCACCTGGTAACATGTCCCGTGTGTATTAAACCATCATGGGAACACACTCTCCTCACTTATACTGTTCACCTGGTAACATGTCCCGTGCATGTTAAACCATCAGGGGAACACACTCTCCTCACTTATACTGTTGACCTGGTAACATGTCCCCTGCCTGTTAAACCATCATGGGAACACACTCTCCTCACATATAATGTTCACCTGGTAACATGTCCCGTGTATATTAGACAATCAGGGGAACACACTCTCCTCACTTCTACTCTTCACCTGGTGACACGTCCCGTGCGTGTTAAACCATCAGGGGAACACACTCTCCTCACTTATACTGTTCACCTGGGAACTTGTCCCGTGTATATTAAAACATCAGGGTAACACATTCTCCTCACTGATACTGTTCACCTGCTAACATGTCCCGTGTATATTAAACAATCACGGGAACACACTCTCCTAACTTATACTTTTCACCTGGTAACATGTCTCGTGTATATTAAACCATCAGGGGAACACATTCTCCTCACTTATACTGTTCACCTGGAAACATGTCCTGTGTATATTAAACCATCAGGGGAACACAGTCTCCTCACTTATACTGTTCACCTGGTAACAAGTCCCGTGTATATTAAACCATCAGGGGAATACATTCTCCTCACTTATACTGTTCACCTGCTAACATGTCCCGTGTATATTAAACCATCAGGGGAACACACTCTCCTCACTTATTCTGTTCAACTGCTAACATGTCCCGTGTCTATTAAACCATCAGGGGAATACATTCTCCTCACTTATACTGTTCACCTGGTAACATGTCCCCTGCCTGTTAAACCATCAGGGGAACACACTCTCCTCACTTATACTGTTGACCTGGTAACATGTCCCGTCAGTATTAAGCAATCATTGGATCACACTCTCCTCACTTATACTGTTCACCTGGTAACATGTCCCGTGTGTATTAAACCATCATGGGAACACACTCTCCTCACTTATACTGTTCACCTGGTAACATGTCCCGTGCATGTTAAACCATCAGTGGAACACACTCTCCTCACTTATACTGTTGACCTGGTAACATGTCCCCTGCCTGTTAAGACATCATGGGAACACACTCTCCTCACTTATACTGTTCACCTGGTAACATGTCCCATGTGTATTAAACCATGAGGGGAACACATTCTCCTCACTTATACTGTTCACCTGCTAACATGTCCCGTGTATATTAAACCATCAGGGGAAAGCCCTCTCCTCACTTATTCTGTTCACCTGGTAATAAGTCCCGTGTATATTAAACCATCAGGGGAACACACTCTCCTCACTTATACTTTTCACCTGGTAACATGTCCCGTGTATATTAAACCATCAGGGGAACACATTCTCCTCACTTATACTGTTTCCCTGGTAACATGTCCTGTGTATATTAAACCATCAGGGGACCACATTCTCCTCACTTATACTGTTCACCTGGTAACATGTCCCGTGTATATTAAACCATCAGGGGAATACATTCGCCTCACTTATACTGTTCACCTGCTACCATGTCCCGTGTATATTAAACCATCAGGGGAACAACACTCTCCTCACTTATACTGTTCACCTGCTAACATGTCCCGTGTATATTAAACCATCAGGGGAAAGCCCTCTCCTCACTTATACTGTTCAGCTGGTAACATGTCCCGTCTATATTATACCATCAGGGGAACACACTCTCCTCACTTATACTGTTCACCTGGTAACATGTCCCGTGTATATTAAACCATCAGGGGAAAGCCCTCTCCTCACTTATACTGTTCAGCTGGTAACATGTCCCGTGTATATTAAACCATCAGGGGAATACATTCTCCTCACTTATAGTGTTCACCAGCTAACATGTCCCGTGTATATTGAACCATGAGGGGAATACAGTTTCCTCACTTATACTGTTCACCTGGTAACATGTCCCATGTATATTAAACCATCAGGGGAAAGCCCTCTCCTCACTTATACTGTTCAGCTGGTAACATGTCCCGTCTATATTATACCATCAGGGGAACACACTGTCCTCACTTATACTGTTCACCTGGTAACATGTCCCGTGTATATTAAAACATCAGGGGAAAGCCTTCTCCTCACTTATACTGTTCAGCTGGTAACATGTGCCGTGTATATTATACCATCAGGGGAACACATTCTCCTCGCTTATACTGTTCACCTGGTAACATGTCCTGTGTATATTAAACCATCAGGGGAACACAGTCTCCTCACTTATACTGTTCACCTGCTAACATGTCCCGTGTATATTAAACAATCAGGGGAACACACTCTCCTAACTTATACTTTTCACCTGGTAACATGTCCCGTGTATATTAAACCATCAGGGGAACACATTCTCCTCACTTATACTGTTCACCTGGTAACATGTCCTGTGTATATTAAACCATCAGGGGAACACAGTCTCCTCACTTATACTGTTCACCTGGTAACATGTCCCGTGTACATTAAACCATCAGGGGAATACATTCTCCTCACTTATACTGTTCACCTGCTAACATGTCCCGTGTATATTAAACCATCAGGGGAACACACTCTCCTCACTTATTCTGTTCACCTGCTAACATGTCCCGTGTCTATTAAACCATCAGGGGAATACATTCTCCTCACTTATACTGTTCACCTGGTAACATGTCCCCTGCCTGTTAAACCATCAGGGGAACACACTCTCATCACTTATACTGTTGACCTGGTAACATGTCCCGTCAGTATTAAACAATCATTGGATCGCACTCTCCTCACTTATACTGTTCACCTGGTAACATGTCCCGTGTGTATTAAACCATCATGGGAACACACTCTCCTCACTTATACTGTTCACCTGGTAACATGTCCCGTGCATGTTAAACCATCAGGGGAACACACTCTCCTCACTTATACTGTTGACCTGGTAACATGTCCCCTGCCTGTTAAACCATCATGGGAACACACTCTCCTCACTTATACTGTTCACCTGGTAACATGTCCCATGTGTATTGAACCATGAGGGGCACACATTCTCCTCACTTATACTGTTCACCTGCTAACATGTCCCGTGTATATTAAACCATCAGGGGAAAGCCCTCTCCTCACTTATTCTGTTCACCTGGTAATAAGTCCCGTGTATATTAAACAATCAGGGGAACACACTCTCCTCACTTATACTTTTCACCTGGTAACATGTCCCGTGTATATTAAACCATCAGGGGAACACATTCTCCTCACTTATACTGTTTCCCTGGTAACATGTCCTGTGTATATTAAACCATCAGGGGAACACATTCTCCTCACTTCTACTGTTCACCTGGTAACATGTCCCGTGTATATTAAACCATCAGGGGAATACATTCGCCTCACTTATACTGTTCACCTGCTACCATGTCCCGTGTATATTAAACCATCAGGGGAACAACACTCTCCTCACTTATACTGTTCACCTGCTAACATGTCCCGTGTATATTAAACCATCAGGGGAAAGCCCTCTCCTCACTTATACTGTTCAGCTGGTTACATGTCCCGTCTATATTATACCATCGGGGGAACACACTCTCCTCACTTATACTGTTCACCTGGTAACATGTCCCGTGTATATTAAACCATCAGGGGAAAGCCCTCTCCTCACTTATACTGTTCAGCTGGTAACATGTCCCGTGTACATTAAACCATCAGGGGAATACATTCTCCTCACTTATACTGTTCACCAGCTAACATGTCCCGTGTATATTGAACCATGAGGGGAATACAGTTTCCTCACTTATACTGTTCACCTGGTAACATGTCCCATGTATATTAAACCGTCAGGGGAAAGCCCTCTCCTCACTTATACTGTTCAGCTGGTAACATGTACCGTCTATATTATACCATCAGGGGAACACACTGTCCTCACTTATACTGTTCACCTGGTAACATGTCCCGTGAATATTAAACCATCAGGGGAACTCACTCTCCTCACTTATACTGTTCACCTGGTATCATGTCCCGTGTATTTTTAACCATCAGGGGAACTCACTCTCCTCACTTATACTGTTCACCTGGTAACATGTCCCTTGTATATTAAACCATCAGGGGAAAGCCCTCTCCTCACTGAAACTGTTCAGCTGGTAACATGTCCCGTGTATATTAAATCATCAGGGGAACACACTCTCCTCACTTGTACTGTTCACCTGGTAACATGTCCCGTGTATATTAAACCATCAGGGGAATACATTCTCCTCACTTATACTGTTCACCTGCTAACATGTCCCGTGTCTATTAAACCATCAGGGGAATACATTCTCTTCACATATACTGTTCACCTGGTAACATGTCCCCTGCCTGTTAAACCATCAGGGGAACACACTCTCCTCACTTATACTGTTGACCTGGGAACTTGTCCCGTGTATATTAAACCATCAGGGGAACACATTCTCCTCACTGATACTGTTCACCTGCTAACATGTCCCGTGTATATTAAACAATCAGGGGAACTCACTCTCCTAACTTATACTTTTCACCTGGTAACATGTCCCGTGTATATTAAACCATCAGGGGAACACATTCTCCTCACTTATACTGTTCACCTGGTAACATGTCCTGTGTATATTAAACCATCAGGGGAACACAGTCTCCTCACTTATACTGTTCACCTGGTAACATGTCCCGTGTATATTAAACCATCAGGGGAATACATTCTCCTCACTTATACTGTTCACCTGCTAACATGTCCCGTGTATATTAAACCATCAGGGGAACACACTCTCCTCACTTATTCTGTTCACCTGCTAACATGTGCCGTGTCTATTAAACCATCAGGGGAATACATTCTCCTCACTTATACTCTTCACCTGGTAACATGTCCCCTGCCTGTTAAACCATCAGGGGAACACACTCTCCTCACTTATACTGTTGACCTGGTAACATGTCCCGTCAGTATTAAACAATCATTGGATCACACTCTCCTCACTTATACTGTTCACCTGGTAACATGTCCCCTGCCTGTTAAACCATCAGGAGAAAACACTCTCCTCACTTATACTGTTCACCTGGTAACATGTCCCATGTGTATTAAAAAATGAGGGGAACACATTCTCCTCACTTATACTGTTCACCTGCTAACATGTCCCGTGTATATTAAACCATCAGGGGAAAGCCCTCTCCTCACTTATTCTGTTCACCTGGTAATAAGCCCGTGTATATTAAACCATCAGGGGAACACACTCTCCTCACTTATACTTTTCACCTGGTAACATGTCCCGTGTATATTAAACCATCAGGGGAACACATTCTCCTCACTTATACTGTTTCCCTGGTAACATGTCCTGTGTATATTAAACCATCAGGGGAACACACTCTCCTCACTTCTACTGTTCACCTGGTAACATGTCCCGTGTATATTGAAACATGAGGGGAATACAGTTTCCTCACTTATTCTGTTCACCTGGTAATAAGCCCGTGTATATTAAACCATCAGGGGAAAGCCCTCTCCTCACTTATACTGTTCAGCTGGTAACATGTCCCGTGTATATTAAACCATCAGGGGAATACATTCCCCTCACTTATACTGTTCACCAGCTAACATGTCCCGTGCATATTGAAACATGAGGGGAATACAGTTTCCTCACTTATACTGTTCACCTGGTAACATGTTCCATGTATATTAAACCATCAGGGGAAAGCCCTCTCCTCACTTATACTGTTCAGCTGGTAACATGTCCCGTGTATATTATACCATCAGGGGAACACACTGTCCTCACTTATACTGTTCACCTGGTAACATGTCCCGTGTATATTAAAACATCAGGGGAAAGCCCTCTTCTCACTTATACTGTTCAGCTGGTAACATGTGCCGTGTATATTATACCATCAGGGGAACACATTCTCCTCGCTTATACTGTTCACCTGGTAACATGTCCCGTGAATATTAAACCATCAGGGGAACTCACTCTCCTCACTAATACTGTTCACCAGGTATCATGTCCCGTGTATTTTTAACCATCAGGGGAAGTCACTCTCCTCACTTATACTGTTCACCTGGTAACATGTCCCTTGTATATTAAACCTTCAGGGGAAAGCCCTCTCCTCACTTATACTGTTCAGCTGGTAACATGTCCCGTGTATATTAAATCATCAGGGGAACACACTCTCCTCACTTATACTTTTCACCTGGTAACATGTCCCGTGTATATTAAACCATCAGGGGAATACATTCTCCTCACTTATACTGTTCACCTGCTAACATGTCCCGTGTATATTAAACCATCAGGGGAATACATTCTCCTCACTTATACTGTTCACCTGCTAATATGTCCTGTTTGTATTAAACCATCAGGGGAACTCACTCTCCTCACCTACACTGTTTACCTGGTAACATGTCCCGTGTGTATTAAACCATCAGGGGATCACACTCTCTTCACTTATACTCTTCACCTGGTAACATGTCCTGTGTATATTAATCCATCAGGGGAACACACTCTCCTCACTTATACTGTTCACCTGGTAACATGTCCCTTGTATATTAAACCATCAGGGGAAAGCCCTCTCCTCACCTACACTGTTTACCTGGTAACATGTCCCGTGTGTATTAAACCATCAGGGGATCACACTCTCTTCACTTATACTCTTCACCTGGTAACATGTCCTGTGTATATTAATCCATCAGGGGAACACACTCTCCTCACTTATACTGTTCACCTGGTAACATGTCCCGTGAATATTAAACCATCAGGGGAATACATTCTCCTCACTTATACTGTTCACCTGGTAACATGTCCTGTTTGTATTAAACCATCAGGGGAACTCACTCTCCTCACTTACACTGTTTACCTGGTAACATGTCCCGTGTGTATTAAACCATCAGGGGAACACACTCTCTTCACTTATACTCTTCACCTGGCAACATGTCCCGTGTGTATTAAACAATCAGGGGAACACACTCTCTTCACTTATAATGTTCACCTGGTAACATGTCCTGTGTATATTAAATCATCAGGGGAATCCATTCTCCTCACTTATACTGTTCACCTGGTAACATGTCCCGTGTATATTAAACCATCAGGGGAACACACTCTCCTCACTTATACAGTTCACCTGGTAACATGTCCCGAGTATATTAAATCATCAGGGGAATACATTCTCCTCACTTCTACTGTTCACCAGCTAACATGTCCCGTGTATACTGATCCATCAGGGGAACACACTCTCCTCACTTATACTGTTCACCTGGTAACATGTCCCTTGTATATTAAACCATCAGGGGAAAGCCCTCTCCTCACTGATACTATTCAACTGGTAACATATTCCCGTGTATATTATACCATCAGGGGAACACACTCTCCTCACTTATACTTTCACCTGGTAACATGTCCCGTGTACATTAAACCATCAGGGGAATACATTTTCCTCACTTGTACTGTTCACCAGCTAACATGTCCCGTGTATATTGAACCATCAGGGGAATACAGTATCCTCACATATACTGTTCACCTGGTAACATGTCCCGTGTGTATCAAACCATCAGGGGAACACATTCTCCTCACTTATACTGTTCACCTGGTAACATGTCCCTTGTATATTAAAGCATCAGGGGAAAGCCCTCTCCTCACTTATACTGTTCACCTGGTAACATGTCCTTTGTGTATTAAACAATCAGGGGAACACACTCTCCTCACTTATACTGTTCACCTGGTATCATGTCCTGTGTATATTAAACCATCAGGGGAACACTCTCTCCTCACTTATGCTGTTCACCTGGGGAAATGTCCAGTCAGTATTAAACCATCAGGGGAACACACTCTCCTGACTTATGCTTTTCACCTGTTAACATGTCACGTGTATATTACACCATCAGGGGAACACATTCTCCTCACTGAGACTGATCAGCTGGTAACATGTCCCGTGTATATTATACCATCAGGGGAACACACTCTCCTCACTTATACTGTTCACCTGGTAACATGTCCCTTGTATATTAAACCATCAGGGGAAAGCCCTCTCCTCACTGATACTATTCAGCTGGTAACATATTCCCGTGTATATTATACCATCAGGGGAACACACTCTCCTCACTTATACTTTCACCTGGTAACATGTCCCGTGTACATTAAACCATCAGGGGAATACAATTTCCTCACTTGTACTGTTCACCAGCTAACATGTCCCGTGTATATTGAACCATCAGGGGAATACAGTATCCTCACATATACTGTTCACCTGGTAACATGTCCCGTGTGTATCAAACCATCAGGGGAACACATTCTCCTCACTTATACTGTTCACCTGGTAACATGTCCCTTGTATATTAAAGCATCAGGGGAAAGCCCTCTCCTCACTTATACTGTTCACCTGGTAACATGTCCTTTGTGTATTAAACAATCAGGGGAACACACTCTCCTCACTTATACTGTTCACCTGGTATCATGTCCTGTGTATATTAAACCATCAGGGGAACACACTCTCCTGACTTATGCTTTTCACCTGTTAACATGTCACGTGTATATTACACCATCAGGGGAACACATTCTCCTCACTGAGACTGATCAGCTGGTAACATGTCCCGTGTATATTATACCATCAGGGGAACACACTCTCCTCACTTATACTGTTCACCTGGTAACATGTCCCGTGCATATTAAACCATCAGGGGAACTCACTCTCCTCACTTATACTGTTCACCTGGTAACATGTCCTGTGTACATTAAACCATCAGGGGAACACACTCTCCTCACTTATACTGTTCACCTGGTAACATGTCCCGCGTGTATTAAACAATCAGGGGCACACACTCTCCGCACTTATACTGTTCATCTGGTAACATGTCCCGTGTATATTAAACCATCTGGGGAATACACTCTCCTCACTTATACTGTTCACCTGGTAACATGTCCTGTGTACATTAAACCATCAGGGGAACACACTCTCCTCACTTATACTGTTCACCTGGTAACATGTCCCGTGTGTATTAAACAATCAGGGGCACACACTCTCCTCACTTATACTGTTCATCTGGTAACATGTCCTGTGCATATTAAACCATCAGGGGAACGCATTCTGCTCACTTCTACTCTTCACCTGGTGACACGTCCCGTGCGTCTTAAACCATCAGGGGAACACACTCTCCTCACTTACACTGTTCACGTTGTAACATGTCCCGTGTATATTAAACCATCAGGGGAACACACTCTCCTCACTTAAACTGCTCACCTGGTAACATGTCCCGTGAGTATTAAACAATCAGGGGAACACACTCTCCTGACTTATACTTTTCACCTGGTAACATGTCCTGTGTATATTGAACCATCAGGGGAACACACTCTCCTCACTTATACTGCTCACCTGGTAACATGTCCTGTGTATATTAAACCATCAGGGGAACACACTCTCCTCACTTATACTGATCACCTGGTAACATGTCCCGTGAGTATTAAACCATCAGGGGAACACACTCTCTTCACTTATACTCTTCACCTGGCAACATGTCCCGTGTGTATTAAACAATCAGGGGAACACACTCTCTTCACTTATAATGTTCACCTGGTAACATGTCCTGTGTATATTAAATCATCAGGGGAATCCATTCTCCTCACTTATACTGTTCACCTGGTAAAATGTCCCGTGTATATTAAACCATCAGGGGAACACACTCTCCTCATTTATACAGTTCACCTGGTAACATGTCCCGAGTATATTAAATCATCAGGGGAATACATTCTCCTCACTTCTACTGTTCACCAGCTAACATGTCCCGTGTATACTGATCCATCAGGGGAACACACTCTCCTCACTTATACTGTTCACCTGGTAACATGTCCCTTGTATATTAAACCATCAGGGGAAAGCCCTCTCCTCACTGATACTATTCAGCTGGTAACATATTCCCGTGTATATTATACCATCAGGGGAACACACTCTCCTCACTTATACTTTCACCTGGTAACATGTCCCGTGTACATTAAACCATCAGGGGAATACATTTTCCTCACTTGTACTGTTCACCAGCTAACATGTCCCGTGTATATTGAACCATCAGGGGAATACAGTATCCTCACATATACTGTTCACCTGGTAACATGTCCCGTGTGTATCAAACCATCAGGGGAACACATTCTCCTCACTTATACTGTTCACCTGGTAACATCTCCCTTGTATATTAAAGCATCAGGGGAAAGCCCTCTCCTCACTTATACTGTTCACCTGGTAACATGTCCTTTGTGTATTAAACAATCAGGGGAACACACTCTCCTCACTTATACTGTTCACCTCGTATCATGTCCTGTGTATATTAAACCATCAGGGGAACACTCTCTCCTCACTTATGCTGTTCACCTGGGGAAATGTCCCGTCAGTATTAAACCATCAGGGGAACACACTCTCCTGACTTATGCTTTTCACCTGTTAACATGTCACGTGTATATTACACCATCAGGGGAACACATTCTCCTCACTGAGACTGATCAGCTGGTAACATGTCCCGTGTATATTATACCATCAGGGGAACACACTCTCCTCACTTATACTGTTCACCTGGTAACATGTCCCTTGTATATTAAACCATCAGGGGAAAGCCCTCTCCTCACTGATACTATTCAGCTGGTAACATATTCCCGTGTATATTATACCATCAGGGGAACACACTCTCCTCACTTATACTTTCACCTGGTAACATGTCCCGTGTACATTAAACCATCAGGGGAATACAATTTCCTCACTTGTACTGTTCACCAGCTAACATGTCCCGTGTATATTGAACCATCAGGGGAATACAGTATCCTCACATATACTGTTCACCTGGTAACATGTCCCGTGTGTATCAAACCATCAGGGGAACACATTCTCCTCACTTATACTGTTCACCTGGTAACATGTCCCTTGTATATTAAAGCATCAGGGGAAAGCCCTCTCCTCACTTATACTGTTCACCTGGTAACATGTCCTTTGTGTATTAAACAATCAGGGGAACACACTCTCCTCACTTATACTGTTCACCTGGTATCATGTCCTGTGTATATTAAACCATCAGGGGAACACACTCTCCTGACTTATGCTTTTCACCTGTTAACATGTCACGTGTATATTACACCATCAGGGGAACACATTCTCCTCACTGAGACTGATCAGCTGGTAACATGTCCCGTGTATATTATACCATCAGGGGAACACACTCTCCTCACTTATACTGTTCACCTGGTAACATGTCCCGTGCATATTAAACCATCAGGGGAACTCACTCTCCTCACTTATACTGTTCACCTGGTAACATGTCCTGTGTACATTAAACCATCAGGGGAACACACTCTCCTCACTTATACTGTTCACCTGGTAACATGTCCCGCGTGTATTAAACAATCAGGGGCACACACACTCCGCACTTATACTGTTCATCTGGTAACATGTCCCGTGTATATTAAACCATCTGGGGAATACACTCTCCTCACTTATACTGTTCACCTGGTAACATGTCCTGTGTACATTAAACCATCAGGGGAACACACTCTCCTCACTTATACTGTTCACCTGGTAACATGTCCCGTGTGTATTAAACAATCAGGGGCACACACTCTCCTCACTTATACTGTTCATCTGGTAACATGTCCTGTGTACATTAAACCATCAGGGGAACACACTCTCCTCACTTCTACTCTTCACCTGGTGACACGTCCCGTGCGTCTTAAACCATCAGGGGAACACACTCTCCTCACTTACACTGTTCACGTTGTAACATGTCCCGTGTATATTAAACCATCAGGGGAACACACTCTCCTCACTTAAACTGCTCACCTGGTAACATGTCCCGTGAGTATTAAACAATCAGGGGAACACACTCACCTGACTTATACTTTTCACCTGGTAACATGTCCTGTGTATATTGAACCATCAGGGGAACACACTCTCCTCACTTATACTGTTCACCTGGTAACATGTCCTGTGTATATTAAACCATCAGGGGAACACACTCTCCTCACTTATACTGATCACCTGGTAACATGTCCCGTGAGTATTAAACAATCAGGGGAACACACTCTCCTGACTTATACTTTTCACCTGGTAACATGTCCTGTGTATATTAAACAATCAGGGGAACACACTCTCCTCACTTATACTGTTCACCTGGTAACATGTCCCGTGAGTATTAAACAATCAGGGGAACACACTCTCCTGACTTATACTTTTCACCTGGTAACATGTCCTGTGTATACTGAACCATCAGAGGAACACACTCTCCTCACTTATTCTGTTCACCTGGTAACATGTCCTGTTTGTATTAAACCATCAGGGTAACTCACTCTCCTCACTTACACTGTTTACCTGGTAACATGTCCCGTGTGTCTTAAACAATCAGGGGAACACACTCTCTTCACTTATAATATTCACCTGGTAACATGTCCTGTGTATATTAAATCATCAGGGGAATCCATTCTCCTCACTTATACTGTTCACCTGGTAACATGTCCCGTGTATATTAAACCATCAGGGGAACACACTCTCCTCACTTATACTGTTCACCTGGTAACATGTCCTGTGTGCATTAAATCATCAGGGGAACACAATCTCCTCACTTATACAGTTCACCTGGTAACATGTCCCGTGTATATTAAATCATCAGGGGAATACATTCTCCTCACTTCTACTGTTCACCAGCTAACATGTCCCGTGTATATTGAACCATCAGGGGAACACACTCTCCTCACTTATACTGTTCACCTGGCAACATGTCCCGCGTGTCTTAAACAATCAGGGGAACACACTCTCTTCACTTATAATATTCACCTGGTAACATGTCCTGTGTATATTAAATCATCAGGGGAATCCATTCTCCTCGCTTATACTGTTCACCTGGTAACATGTCCCGTGTATATTAAACCATCAGGGGAACACACTCTCCTCACTTATACAGTTCACCTGGTAACATGTCCCGTGTATAGTAAATCATCAGGGGAATACATTCTCCTCACTTCTACTGTTCACCAGCTGACATGTCCCGTGTATATTGAACCATCAGGGGAACACACTCTCCTCACTTATACTGTTCACCTGGTAACATGTCCCTTGTATATTAAACCATCAGGGGAAAGCCCTCTCCTCACTTATACTATTCAGCTGGTAACATATTCCCGTGTATATTATACCATCAGGGGAACACACTCTCCTCACTTATACTTTGACCTGGTAACATGTCCCGTGTACATTAAACCATCAGGGGAATACATTCTCCTCACTTGTACTGTTCACCAGCTAACATGTCCCGTGTATATTGAACCATCAGGGAATACAGTATCCTCACATATACTGTTCACCTGGTAACATGTCCCGTGTGTATCAACCCATCAGGGGAACACATTCTCCTCACTTATACTGTTCACCTGGTAACATGTCCCTTGTATATTAAAGCATCAGGGGAAAGCCCTCTCCTCACTTATACTGTTCACCTGGGGAAATGTCCCGTCAGTATTAAACCATCAGGGGAACACACTGTCCTGACTTATGCTTTTCACCTGTTAACATGTCACGTGTATATTACACCATCAGGGGAACACATTCTCCTCACTGAGACTGTTCAGCTGGTAACATGTCCCGTGTATATTATACCATCAGGGGAACACACTCTCCTCACTTATACTGTTCACCTGGTAACATGTCCCATGCATATTAAACCATCAGGGGAACTTACTCTCCTCACTTATACTGTTCACCTGGTAACATGTCCTGTGTACATTAAACCATCAGGGGAACACACTGTCCTCACTTATACTGTTCACCTGGTAACATGTCCCGTGTGTATTAAACCATCTGGGGAATACACTCTCCTCACTTATACTGTTCACCTGGTAACATGTCCTGTGTACATTAAACAATCAGGGGCACACACTCTCCTCACTTATACTGTTCATCTGGGAACATGTCCTGTGCATATTAAACCATCAGGGGAACGCATTCTCCTCACTTCTACTCTTCACCTGGTGACACGTCCCGTGCGTCTTAAACCATCAGGGGAACACACTTTCCTCACTTATACTGTTCACGTTGTAACATGTCCCGTGTATATTAAACCATCAGGGGAACACACTCTCCTCACTTAAACTGCTCACCTGGTAACATGTCCCGTGAGTATTAAACGATCAGGGGAACACACTCTCCTGACTTATACTTTTCACCTGGTAACATGTCCTGTGTATATTGAACCATCAGGGGAACACACTCTCCTCACTTATACTGTTCACCTGGTAACATGTCCTGTGTATATTAAACCATCAGGGGAACACACTCTCCTTACTTATACTGTTCACCTGTTGACATGTCCTGTTTGTATTAAACCATCAGGGGAACTCACTCTCCTCACTTATCCTGTTCACCTGGTAACATGTCCCGTGAGTATTAAACAATCAGGGGAACACACTCTCCTGACTTATACTTTTCACCTGGTAACATGTCCTGTGTATATTAAACAATCAGGGGAACACACTCTCCTCACTTATCCTATTCACCTGGTAACATGTCCCGTGAGTATTAAACAATCAGGGGAACACACTCTCCTGACTTATACTTTTCACCTGGTAACATGTCCTGTGTATATTGAACCATCAGGGGAACACACTCTCCTCACTTATACTGTTCACCTGGTAACATGTCCTGTTTGTATTAAACCATCAGGGGAACTCACTCTCCTCACTTACACTGTTTACCTGGTAACATGTCCCGTGTGTATTAAACCATCAGGGGAACACACTCTCTTCACTTATACTCTTCACCTGGCAACATGTCCCGTGTGTATTAAATCATCAGGGGAATACATTCTCCTCACTTCTGCTGTTCACCAGCTAACATGTCCCGTGTATAATGAACCATCAGGGGAACACACTCTCCTTACTTATACTTTTCACCTGGTAACATGTCCCTTGTATATTAAACAATCAGGGGAAAGCCCTCTCCTCACTTATACTATTCAGCTGGTAACATGTCCCGTCTATATTATACCATCAGGGGAACACACTCTCCTCACTTATACTGTTCACCTGGTAACATGTCCCGTGTATATTAAACCATCAGGGGAAAGCCCTCTCCTCACTTATACTGTTCAGCTGGTAACATGTCCCGTGTATATTAAACCATCAGGGGAATACATTCCCCTCACTTATACTGTTCACCAGCTAACATGTCCCGTGCATATTGAAACATGAGGGGAATACAGTTTCCTCACTTATACTGTTCACCTGGTAACATGTTCCATGTATATTAAACCATCAGGGGAAAGCCCTCTCCTCACTTATACTGTTCAGCTGGTAACATGTCCCGTGTATATTATACCATCAGGGGAACACACTGTCCTCACTTATACTGTTCACCTGGTAACATGTCCCGTGTATATTAAAACATCAGGGGAAAGCCCTCTCCTCACTTATACTGTTCAGCTGGTAACATGTGCCGTGTATATTATACCATCAGGGGAACACATTCTCCTCGCTTATACTGTTCACCTGGTAACATGTCCCGTGAATATTAAACCATCAGGGGAACTCACTCTCCTCACTAATACTGTTCACCTGGTATCATGTCCCGTGTATTTTTAACCATCAGGGGAAGTCACTCTCCTCACTTATACTGTTCACCTGGTAACATGTCCCTTGTATATTAAACCATCAGGGGAAAGCCCTCTCCTCACTTATACTGTTCAGCTGGTAACATGTCCCGTGTATATTAAATCATCAGGGGAACACACTCTCCTCACTTATACTGTTCACCTGGTAACATGTCCCGTGTATATTAAACCATCAGGGGAATACATTCTCCTCACTTATACTGTTCACCTGCTAACATGTCCCGTGTATATTAAACCATCAGGGGAATACATTCTCCTCACTTATACTGTTCACCTGCTAACATGTCCTGTTTGTATTAAACCATCAGGGGAACTCACTCTCCTCACCTACACTGTTTACCTGGTAACATGTCCCGTGTGTATTAAACCATCAGGGGATCACACTCTCTTCACTTATACTCTTCACCTGGTAACATGTCCTGTGTATATTAATCCATCAGGGGAACACACTCTCCTCACTTATACTGTTCACCTGGTAACATGTCCCTTGTATATTAAACCATCAGGGGAAAGCCCTCTCCTCACTGATACTATTCAGCTGGTAACATATTCCCGTGTATATTATACCATCAGGGGAACACACTCTCCTCACTTATACTTTCACCTGGTAACATGTCCCGTGTACATTAAACCATCAGGGGAATACATTTTCCTCACTTGTACTGTTCACCAGCTAACATGTCCCGTGTATATTGAACCATCAGGGGAATACAGTATCCTCACATATACTGTTCACCTGGTAACATGTCCCGTGTGTATCAAACCATCAGGGGAACACATTCTCCTCACTTATACTGTTCACCTGGTAACATGTCCTTTGTGTATTAAACAATCAGGGGAACTCACTCTCCTCACTTACACTGTTTACCTGGTAACATGTCCCGTGTGTATTAAACCATCAGGGGAACACACTCTCTTCACTTATACTCTTCACCTGGCAACATGTCCCGTGTGTATTAAACAATCAGGGGAACACACTCTCTTCACTTATAATGTTCACCTGGTAACATGTCCTGTGTATATTAAATCATCAGGGGAATCCATTCTCCTCACTTATACTGTTCACCTGGTAACATGTCCCGTGTATATTAAACCATCAGGGGAACACACTCTCCTCACATATACAGTTCACCTGGTAACATGTCCCGAGTATATTAAATCATCAGGGGAATACATTCTCCTCACTTCTACTGTTCACCAGCTAGCATGTCCCGTGTATACTGAACCATCAGGGGAACACACTCTCCTCACTTATACTGTTCACCTGGTAACATGTCCCTTGTATATTAAACCATCAGGGGAAAGCCCTCTCCTCACTGATACTATTCAGCTGGTAACATATTCCCGTGTATATTATACCATCAGGGGAACACACTCTCCTCACTTATACTTTCACCTGGTAACATGTCCCGTGTACATTAAACCATCAGGGGAATACATTTTCCTCACTTGTACTGTTCACCAGCTAACATGTCCCGTGTATATTGAACCATCAGGGGAATACAGTATCCTCACATATACTGTTCACCTGGTAACATGTCCCGTGTGTATCAAACCATCAGGGGAACACATTCTCCTCACTTATACTGTTCACCTGGTAACATGTCCCTTGTATGTTAAAGCATCAGGGGAAAGCCCTCTCCTCACTTATACTGTTCACCTGGTAACATGTCCATTGTGTATTAAACAATCAGGGGAACACACTCTCCTCACTTATACTGTTCACCTGGTATCATGTCCTGTGTATATTAAACCATCAGGGGAACACTCTCTCCTCACTTATGCTGTTCACCTGGGGAAATGTCCCGTCAGTATTAAACCATCAGGGGAACACACTCTCCTGACTTATGCTTTTCACCTGTTAACATGTCACGTGTATATTACACCATCAGGGGAACACATTCTCCTCACTGAGACTGATCAGCTGGTAACATGTCCCGTGTATATTATACCATCAGGGGAACACACTCTCCTCACTTATACTGTTCACCTGGTAACATGTCCCGTGCATATTAAACCATCAGGGGAACTCACTCTCCTCACTTATACTGTTCACCTGGTAACATGACCTGTGTACATTAAACCATCAGGGGAACACACTCTCCTCACTTATACTGTTCACCTGGTAACATGTCCCGTGTGTATTAAACAATCAGGGGCACACGCTCTCCGCACTTATACTGTTCATCTGGTAACATGTCCCGTGTATATTAAACCATCTGGGGAATACACTCGCCTCACTTATACTGTTCACCTGGTAACATGTCGTGTGTACATTAAACCATCAGGGAAACACACTCTCCTCACTTATACTGTTCACCTGGTAACATGTCCCGTGTGTATTAAACAATCAGGGGCACACACTCTCCTCACTTATACTGTTCATCTGGTAACATGTCCTGTGCATATTAAACCAGCAGGGGAACGCATTCTCCTCACTTCTACTCTTCACCTGGTGACACGTCCCGTGCGTCTTAAACCATCAGGGGAACACACTCTCCTCACTTACACTGTTCACGTTGTAACATGTCCTGTGGATATTAAACCATCAGGGGAACACACTCTCCTCACTTAAACTGCTCACCTGGTAACATGTCCCGTGAGTATTAAACAATCAGGGGAACACACTCTCCTGAAATATACTTTTCACCTGGTAACATGTCCTGTGTATATTGAACCATCAGGGGAACACACTCTCCTCACTTATACTGTTCACCTGGTAACATGTCCTGTGTATATTAAACCATCAGGGGAACACACTCTCCTCACTTATACTGATCACCTGGTAACATGTCCCGTGAGTATTAAACAATCAGGGGAACACACTCTCCTGACTTATACTTTTCACCTGGTAACATGTCCTGTGCATATTAAACAATCAGGGGAACACACTCTCCTCACTTATACTGTTCACCTGGTAACATGTCCCGTGAGTATTAAACAATCAGGGGAACACACTCTCCTGACTTATACTTTTCACCTGGTAACATGTCCTGTGTATATTGAACCATCAGGGGAACACACTCTCCTCACTTATTCTGTTCACCTGGTAACATGTCCTGTTTGTATTAAACCATCAGGGGAACTCACTCTCCTCACTTATTCTGTTCACCTGGTAACATGTCCTGTTTGTATTAAACCATCAGGGGAACTCACTCTCCTCACTTACACTGTTTACCTGGCAACATGTCCCGTGTGTCTTAAACAATCAGGGGAACACACTCTCTTCACTTATAATATTCACCTGGTAACATGTCCTGTGTATATTAAATCATCAGGGGAATCCATTCTCCTCACTTATACTGTTCACCTGGTAACATGTCCCGTGTATATTAAACCATCAGGGGAACACACTCTCCTCACTTATGCAGTTCACCTGGTAACATGTCCCGTGTATATTAAATCATCAGGGGAATACATTCTCCTCACTTCTACTGTTCACCTGGTAACATGTCCCATGTATATTAAACCATCAGGGGAACACACTCTCCTCACTTATACTGTTCACCTGGTAACATGTCCCTTGTATATTAAACCATCAGGGGAAAGCCCTCTCCTCACTTATACTATTCAGCTGGTAACATATTCCCGTGTATATTATACCATCAGGGGAACACACTCTCCTCACTGATACTTTCACCTGGTAACATGTCCCGTGTACATTAAACCATCAGGGGAATACATTCTCCTCACTTGTACTGTTCACCAGCTAACATGTCCCGTATATATTGAACCATCAGGGGAATACAGCATCCTCACATATACTGTTCAGCTGGTAACATGTCCCGTGTGTATCAAACCATCAGGGGAACACATTCTCCTCACTTATACTGTTCACCTGGTAACATGTCCTGTGTATATTAAACCATCAGGGGAAAGCCCTCTCCTCACTTATACTGTTCACCTGGTAACATGTCCTTTGTGTATTAAACCATCAGGGGAACACTCTCTCCTCACTTATGCTGTTCACCTGGGGAAATGTCCCGTCAGTATTAAACCATCAGGGGAACACACTGTCCTGACTTATGCTTTTCACCTGTTAACATGTCACGTGTATATTACACCATCAGGGGAACACATTCTCCTCACTGAGACTGTTCAGCTGGTAACATGTCCCGTGTATATTATACCATCAGGGGAACACACTCTCCTCACTTATACTGTTCACCTGGTAACATGTCCCATGCATATTAAACCATCAGGGGAACTCACTCTCCTCACTTATACTGTTCACCTGGTAACATGTCCTGTGTACATTAAACCATCAGGGGAACACACTCTCCTCACTTATACTGTTCACCTGGTAACATGTCCCGTGTGTATTAAACAATCAGGGGCACATACTCTCCTCACTTATACTGTTCATCTGGTAACATGTCCCGTGTATATTAAACCATCTGGGGAATACACTCTCCTCACTTATACTGTTCACCTGGTAACATGTCCTGTGTACATTAAACCATCAGGGGAACACACTCTCCTCACTTATACTTTCACCTGGTAACATGTCCCGTGTACATTAAACCATCAGGGGAATACATTTTCCTCACTTGTACTGTTCACCAGCTAACATGTCCCGTGTATATTGAACCATCAGGGGAATACAGTATCCTCACATATACTGTTCACCTGGTAACATGTCCCGTGTGTATCAAACCATCAGGGGAACACATTCTCCTCACTTATACTGTTCACCTGGTAACATGTCCCTTGTATGTTAAAGCATCAGGGGAAAGCCCTCTCCTCACTTATACTGTTCACCTGGTAACATGTCCTTTGTGTATTAAACAATCAGGGGAACACACTCTCCTCACTTATACTGTTCACCTGGTATCATGTCCTGTGTATATTAAACCATCAGGGGAACACTCTCTCCTCACTTATGCTGTTCACCTGGGGAAATGTCCCGTCAGTATTAAACCATCAGGGGAACACACTCTCCTGACTTATGCTTTTCACCTGTTAACATGTCACGTGTATATTACACCATCAGGGGAACACATTCTCCTCACTGAGACTGTTCAGCTGGTAACATGTCCCGTGTATATTATACCATCAGGGGAACACACTCTCCTCACTTATACTGTTCACCTGGTAACATGTCCCGTGCATATTAAACCATCAGGGGAACTCACTCTCCTCACTTATACTGTTCACCTGGTAACATGACCTGTGTACATTAAACCATCAGGGGAACACACTCTCCTCACTTATACTGTTCACCTGGTAACATGTCCCGTGTGTATTAAACAATCAGGGGCACACGCTCTCCGCACTTATACTGTTCATCTGGTAACATGTCCCGTGTATATTAAACCATCTGGGGAATACACTCTCTTCACTTATACTGTTCACCTGGTAACATGTCCTGTGTACATTAAACCATCAGGGAAACACACTCTCCTCACTTATACTGTTCACATGGTAACATGTCCCGTGTGTATTAAACAATCAGGGGCACACACTCTCCTCACTTATACTGTTCATCTGGTAACATGTCCTGTGCATATTAAACCAGCAGGGGAACGCATTCTCCTCACTTCTACTCTTCACCTGGTGACACGTCCCGTGCGTCTTAAACCATCAGGGGAACACACTCTCCTCACTTACACTGTTCACGTTGTAACATGTCCTGTGTATATTAAACCATCAGGGGAACACACTCTCCTCACTTAAACTGCTCACCTGGTAACATGTCCCGTGAGTATTAAACAATCAGGGGAACACACTCTCCTGAAATATACTTTTCACCTGGTAACATGTCCTGTGTATATTGAACCATCAGGGGAACACACTCTCCTCACTTATACTGTTCACCTGGTAACATGTCCTGTGTATATTAAACCATCAGGGGAACACACTCTCCTCACTTATACTGATCACCTGGTAACATGTCCCGTGAGTATTAAACAATCAGGGGAACACACTCTCCTGACTTATACTTTTCACCTGGTAACATGTCCTGTGCATATTAAACAATCAGGGGAACACACTCTCCTCACTTATACTGTTCACCTGGTAACATGTCCCGTGAGTATTAAACAATCAGGGGAACACACTCTCCTGACTTATACTTTTCACCTGGTAACATGTCCTGTGTATATTGAACCATCAGGGGAACACACTCTCCTCACTTATTCTGTTCACCTGGTAACATGTCCTGTTTGTATTAAACCATCAGGGGAACTCACTCTCCTCACTTATTCTGTTCACCTGGTAACATGTCCTGTTTGTATTAAACCATCAGGGGAACTCACTCTCCTCACTTACACTGTTTACCTGGCAACATGTCCCGTGTGTCTTAAACAATCAGGGGAACACACTCTCTTCACTTATAATATTCACCTGGTAACATGTCCTGTGTATATTAAATCATCAGGGGAATCCATTCTCCTCACTTATACTGTTCACCTGGTAACATGTCCCGTGTATATTAAACCATCAGGGGAACACACTCTCCTCACTTATGCAGTTCACCTGGTAACATGTCCCGTGTATATTAAATCATCAGGGGAATACATTCTCCTCACTTCTACTGTTCACCTGGTAACATGTCCCGTGTATATTAAACCATCAGGGGAACACACTCTCCTCACTTATACTGTTCACCTGGTAACATGTCCCTTGTATATTAAACCATCAGGGGAAAGCCCTCTCCTCACTTATACTATTCAGCTGGTAACATATTCCCGTGTATATTATACCATCAGGGGAACACACTCTCCTCACTTATACTTTCACCTGGTAACATGTCCCGTGTACATTAAACCATCAGGGGAATACATTCTCCTCACTTGTACTGTTCACCAGCTAACATGTCCCGTATATATTGAACCATCAGGGGAATACAGTATCCTCACATATACTGTTCAGCTGGTAACATGTCCCGTGTGTATCAAACCATCAGGGGAACACATTCTCCTCACTTATACTGTTCACCTGGTAACATGTCCTGTGTATATTAAACCATCAGGGGAAAGCCCTCTCCTCACTTATACTGTTCACCTGGTAACATGTCCTTTGTGTATTAAACCATCAGGGGAACACTCTCTCCTCACTTATGCTGTTCACCTGGGGAAATGTCCCGTCAGTATTAAACCATCAGGGGAACACACTGTCCTGACTTATGCTTTTCACCTGTTAACATGTCACGTGTATATTACACCATCAGGGGAACACATTCTCCTCACTGAGACTGTTCAGCTGGTAACATGTCCCGTGTATATTATACCATCAGGGGAACACACTCTCCTCACTTATACTGTTCACCTGGTGACACGTCCCGTGCGTCTTAAACCATCAGGGGAACACACTCTCCTCACTTATACTGTTCACCTGGTAACATGTCCTGTGTATATTAAACCATCAGGGGAACACACTCTCCTCACTTAAACTGCTCACCTGGTAACATGTCCCGTGAGTATTAAACGATCAGGGGAACACACTCTCCTGACTTATACTTTTCACCTGGTAACATGTCCTGTGTATATTGAACCATCAGGGGAACACACTCTCCTCACTTATACTGATCACCTGGTAACATGTCCCGTGAGTATTAAACAATCAGGGGAACACACTCTCCTGACTTATACTTTTCACCTGGTAACATGTCCTGTGTATATTAAACAATCAGGGGAACACACTCTCCTCACTTATCCTATTCACCTGGTAACATGTCCCGTGAGTATTAAACAATCAGGGGAACACACTCTCCTCACTTACACTGTTTACCTGGTAACATGTCCCGTGTGTATTAAACCATCAGGGGAACACACTCTCTTCACTTGTACTCTTCACCTGGCAACATGTCCCGTGTGTATTAAACAATCAGGGGAACACACTCTCTTCACTTATAATGTTCACCTGGTAACATGTCCTGTGTATATTAAATCATCAGGGGAATCCATTCTCCTCACTTACACTGTTCACCTGGTAACATGTCCCGTGTATATTAAACCATCAGGGGAACACACTCTCCTCACTTATACAGTTCACCTGGGAACATGTCCCGTGTATATTAAATCATCAGGGGAATACATTCTCCTCACTTCTGCTGTTCACCAGCTAACATGTCCCGTGTATATTGAACCATCAGGGGAACACACTCTCCTCACTTATACTGTTCACCTGGTAACATGTCCCTTGTATATTAAACCATCAGGGGAAAGCCCTCTCCTCACTTATACTATTCAGCTGGTAACATATTCCCGTGTATATTATACCATCAGGGGAACACACTCTCCTCACTTATACTTTCACCTGGTAACATGTCCCGTGTACATTAAACCATCAGGGGAATACATTCTCCTCACTTGTACTGTTCACCAGCTGACATGTCCCGTGTATATTGAACCATCAGGGGAATACAATATCCTCACATATACTGTTCACCTGGTAACATGTCCCGTGTGTATGAAACCATCAGGGGAACACATTCTCCTCACTTATACTGTTCACCTGGTAACATGTCCCTTGTATATTAAAGCATCTGGGGAAAGCCCTCTCCTCACTTATACTGTTCACCTGGTAACATGTCCTTTGTGTATTAAACAATCAGGGGAACACACTGTCCTCACTTATTCTGTTCACCTGGTATCATGTCCTGTGTATATTAAACCATCAGGGGAACACTCTCTCCTCACGTATGCTGTTCACCTGGGGAAATGTCCCGTCAGTATTAAACCATCAGGGCAACACACTCTCCTGACTTATGCTTTTCACCTGTTAACATGTCACGTGTATATTACACCATCAGGGGAACACATTCTCCTCACTGAGACTGTTCAGCTGGTAACATGTCCCGTGTATATTATACCATCAGGGGAGCACACTCTCCTCACTTATACTGTTCACCTGGTAACATGTCCCGTGTATATTAAACCATCAGGGGAACTCACTCTCCTCACTTATACTGTTCACCTGGCAACATGTCCTGTGTACATTAAACCATCAGGGGAACACACTCTCCTCACTTATACTGTTCACCTGGTAACATGTCCCGTGTGTATTAAACAATCAGGGGCACACACTCTCCTCACTTATACTGTTCATCTGGTAACATGTCCCGTGTATATTAAACCATCTGGGGAACACACTCTCCTCACTTATACTGTTCACCTGGTAACATGTCCTGTGTACATTAAACCATCAGGGGAACACACTCTCCTCACTTATACTGTTCACCTGGTAACATGTCCCGTGTGTATTAAACAATCAGGGGCACACACTCTCATCACTTATACTGTTCATCTGGTAACATGTCCTGTGCATATTAAACCATCAGGGGAACGCATTCTCCTCACTTCTACTCTTCACCTGGTGACACGTCCCGTGCGTCTTAAACCATCAGGGGAACACACTCTCCTCACTTATACTGTTCACGTTGTAACACGTCCCGTGTATATTAAACCACCAGGGGAACACACTCTCCTCACTTAAACTGCTCACCTGGCAACATGTCCCGTGAGTATTAAACAATCAGGGGAACACACTCTCCTGACTTATACTTTTCACCTGGTAACATGTCCTGTGTATATTGAACCATCGGGGAACACACTCTCCTCACTTATACTGTTCACCTGGTAACATGTCCTGTGTATATTAAACCATCAGGGGAACACACTCTCCTCACTTATACTGATCACCTGGTAACATGTCCCGTGAGTATTAAACAATCAGGGGAACACACTCGCCTCACTTATACTGTTCACCTGGTAACATGTCCCGTGAGTATTAAACAATCAGGGGAACACACTCTCCTGACTTATACTTTTCACCTGGTAACATGTCCTGTGTATATTGAACAATCAGGGGAACACACTCTCCTGACTTATACTTTTCACCTGGTAACATGTCCTGTTTGTATTAAACCATCAGGGGAACACACTCTCCTCACTTATACTTTCACCTGGTAACATGTCCCGTGTACATTAAACCATCAGGGGAATACATTCTCCTCACTTGTACTGTTCACCAGCTGACATGTCCCGTGTATATTGAACCATCAGGGGAATACAATATCCTCACATATACTGTTCACCTGGTAACATGTCCCGTGTGTATGAAACCATCAGGGGAACACATTCTCCTCACTTATACTGTTCACCTGGTAACATGTCCCTTGTATATTAAAGCATCTGGGGAAAGCCCTCTCCTCACTTATACTGTTCACCTGGTAACATGTCCTTTGTGTATTAAACAATCAGGGGAACACACTGTCCTCACTTATTCTGTTCACCTGGTATCATGTCCTGTGTATATTAAACCATCAGGGGAACACTCTCTCCTCACTTATGCTGTTCACCTGGGGAAATGTCCCGTCAGTATTAAACCATCAGGGCAACACACTCTCCTGACTTATACTTTTCACCTGGTAACATGTCCTGTGTATATTGAACCATCGGGGAACACACTCTCCTCACTTATACTGTTCACCTGGTAACATGTCCTGTGTATATTAAACCATCAGGGGAACACACTCTCCTCACTTATACTGATCACCTGGTAACATGTCCCGTGAGTATTAAACAATCAGGGGAACACACTCGCCTCACTTATACTGTTCACCTGGTAACATGTCCCGTGAGTATTAAACAATCAGGGGAACACACTCTCCTGACTTATACTTTTCACCTGGTAACATGTCCTGTGTATATTGAACCATCAGGGGAACACACTCTCCTCACTTATACTGTTCACCTGGTAACATGTCCCGTGTATATTAAGCCATCAGGGGAATACATTCTCCTCACTTATACTGTTCACCTGCTAACATGTCCCGTGTATATTAAGCCATCAGGGGAATACATTCTCCTCACTTATACTGTTCACCTGCTAACATGTCCCGTGTATATTAAACAATCAGGGGAACGCACTCTCCTCACTTACACTGTTCACCTGCTAACATGTCCTGTTTGTATTAAACCATCAGGGGAACTCACTCTCCTCACTTACACTGTTTACCTGGTAACATGTCCCGTGTGTATTAAACCATCAGGGGAACACACTCTCTTCACTTATACTCTTCACCTGGCAACATGTCCCGTGTGTATTAAACCATCAGGGGAACACACTCTCTTCACTTATACTGTTCACCTGGTAACTTGTCCCTTGTATATTAAACCAACAGGGGAACACACTCTCCTCACTTATACTGTTGACCTGGTAACATGTCCCGTGTGTATTAAACCATCAGGGGAACATACTCTCCTCACTTATACTCGTCACCTGGTAACATGTCCCACGTATAATAAACAATCAGGGGAACACGCTCTGTTCACTTATACTGTTCACCTGGTAACATGTCCCATGTATATTAAACCATCAGGAGAACACACTCTCTTCATATATACTGTTCACCTGGTAACATGTCCCGTGTGTATTAAACAATCAGGGGAACACACTCTCCTCACTTCTACTCTTCACCTGGTGACACGTCCCGTGCGTGTTAAACCATCAGGGGAACACACTCTCCTCACTTATACTGTTCACGTTGTAACATGTCCCGTGTATATTAAACCATCTGGGGAACACACTCTCCTCACTTATACTGTTCACCTGGTAACATGTCCCGTTTATATTAAACCATCATGGGAACACACTCTCCTCACTTATACTGTTCACCTGGTAACATGTCCCGTGTATATTATACCATCAGGGGAACACACTCTCCTCACTTATACTGTTCACCTGGTAACATGTCCCGTGTATATTATACCATCAGGGGAACACACTCTCCTCACTTATACTGTTCAACTGGTAACATGTCCCGTGCATATTAAACCATCATGGGAACACACTCTCCTCACTGATACTGTTCACCAGCTAACATGTCCCGTGTATATTGAACCATCAGTGGAATACAGTATCCTCACTTATACTGTTCACCTGGTAACATGTCCCGTGTATATCAAACCATCTGGGGAACACATTCTCCTCACTTATACTGTTCACCTGGTAACATGTCCCTTGTATATTAAACCATCAGGGGAAAGCCCTCTCCTCACTTATACTGTTCACCTGGTAACATCTCCCGTGTGTACTAAACAATGTCGGGAGAACACAATCTCCTCACTTATACAGATCACCTGGTGACATGTCCCGTCTGTATTAAACCATCAGGGGAAGACACTCTCCTCCCTTTTCTGTTCACCTGGTAACATGTCCCGTGTATATTAAACCATCAGGGGAAAGCCCTCTCCTCACTTATACTGTTCACCTGGTAATAAGTCCCGTGTTTATGAAACAATCAGGGGAACACACTCTCCTCACTTATACTGTTCACCTGGCAACATGTCACGTGTCTTTAAACCATGAGGGGAACACACTTTCCTCACTTATACTGTTCACCTGTTTACATGTCCCGTGTTTATTAAACCATCAGGGGAAAGCCCTCTCCTCACTTATACTGTTCACCTGGTAACATGTCCCATGTATATTATACCATCAGGGGAACACACTCTCTTCACATATACTGTTCACCTGGCAACATGTACCTTGTGTATTAAACAATCAGCGGAACACATTCTCCACACTTCTACTCTTCACCTGGTGACACGTCCCGTGGATGTTAAACCATCAGGGGAACACACTCTCCTCACTAATACTGTTCACCTGGTAACATGTCCCGTTTATATTTAACAATCAGGGGAACACACTCTCCTCACTTATACTGTTCACCTGGTAACATGTCCCGTGTATATTAAACCATCAGGGGAACACATTCTCCTCACTGATACTGTTCACCTGCTAACATGTCCCGTGTAAATTAAACAATCAGGGGAACACATTCTCCTCACTTCTACTCTTCACCTGGTGACACGTCCCGTGCGTGTTAAACCATCAGGGGAACACACTCTCCTCACTTATACTGCTCACCTGGTAACATGTCACGTGAGTATTAAACAATCAGGGGAACACACTCTCTCCACTTATACTCTTCACCTGGCAACATGTCCCATGTATATTAAACCATGAGGGGAACACATTCTCCTCACTTATACTGTTCACCAACTAACATGTCCCGTGTATATTGAACCATCAGGGGAATACAGTCTCATCACTTATACTGTTCACCTGGTAACATGTCCTGTGTACATTAAACCATCAGGGGAACACACTCTCCTCACTTATACTGTTCACCTGGTAACATGTCCCGTGTGTATTAAACAATCAGGGGCACACACTCTCCTCACTTGTACTGTTCATCTGGTAACATGTCCTGTGCATATTAAACCATCAGGGGAACGCATTCTCCTCACTTCTACTCTTCACCTGGTGACACGTCCCGTGCGTCTTAAACCATCAGGGGAAAGCCCTCTCCTCACTTATACTGTTCAGCTGGTAACATGTCCCGTGTATATTAAACGATCTGGGGAACACACTTTCCTCACTTATACTGTTCACCTGGTAACATGTCCCGTTTATATTTAACAATCAGGGGAACACACTCTCCTCACTTATACTGTTCTCCTGGTAACATGTCCCGTGTATATTAAACCACCAGGGGAACACATTCTCCTCACTGATACTGTTCACCTGCTAACATGTCCCGTGTATATTAAACAATGAGGGAAAACAAAGTCTCCTCACTTGTACTCGTCACCTTGTACCATGTCCAGCGTATATTAAGCAATCAGGGGAACAAGCTCTCTTCACTTATACTGTTCACCTGGTAACATGTCCCATGTATATTATACCATCAGGTGAACACACTCTCTTCACATATACTGTTCTCCTGGCAACATGTACCTTGTGTATTAAACAATCAGGGGAACAAACTCTCCTCACTTCTACTCTTCACCTGGTGACACCTCCCGTGCATGTTAAACCATCAGGGGAACACACTCTCCTCACTTATACTGCTCACCTGGTAACATGTCCCGTGAGTATTAAACAATCAGGGGAACACACTCTCCTCACTTATACTTTTCACCTGGTAACATGTCCCGTGTATATTAAACCATCAATGGAACACATTCTCCTCACTTGTACTGTTCACCTGGTAACATGTCCTGTGTATATTAAACCATCAGGGGAACACACTCTCCTCACTTATACTGTTCACCTGGTAACATGTCCCGTGTATATTAAACCATCAGGGGAAAACATTCTCCTCACTTATCCTGTTCACCTGCTAACATGTCCCGTGTATATTAAACCATCAGGGGAAAGCCCTCTCCTCACATATACTGTTCAGCTGGTAACATGTCCCGTGTATATTAAACCATCAGGGGAATACATTCTCCTCACATATACTGTTCACCTGCTAACATGTCCCGTGTATATTAAACCATCAGGGGAAAGCCCTCTCCTCACTTATACTGTTCAGCTGGTAACATGTCCCGTGTATATTAAACCATCAGGGGAACACATTCTCCTCACTTATACTGTTCACCTGGTAACATGTCCCGTGTATATTAAACCATCAGGGGAATACAGTATCCTCACTTATACTGTTCACATGGTAACATGTCCCCTGTTTATTAAACAATCAGGGGAACACATTCTCGTCACTTATACTGTTCACCTGGTAACATGTCCCGTGTATATTAAACCATCAGGGGAAAGCCCTCTCCTCACTTATACTGTTCAGCTGGTAACATGTCCCGTGTATATTATACCATCAGGGGAACACAATGTCCTCACTTATACTGTTCACCTGGTGACATGTCCCGTCAGTATTAAACCATCAGGGGAACACACTCTCCTCACTTATACTGTTCACCTGGGAACTTGTCCCGTCAGTATTAAACCAACAGGGGAAGACACTCTCCTCCCTTTTCTGTTCACCTGGGAACTTGTCCCGTGTGTATTGAACCATCAGGGGAACTCACTGTCCTCACTTATACTGTTCACCTGGTAACATGTCCCGTGTATATTAAACCATCAGGGGAAAGCCCTCTCGTCACTTATACTGTTCTCCTGGTAACATGTCCTGTGTACATTAAACCATCAGGGGAACACACTCTCCTCACTGATACAGTTCATCTGGTAACATGTCCCGTGTATATTAAACAATAAGGGGAACACACTCTCCTCACTTCTACTCGTCACCTGGTAACATGTCCCACGTATATTAAACAATCAGGGGAACACACTCTCCTCACTTATACTGTTCACCTGGTAACATGACCTGTGTATATTAAACCATCAGGGGAACACATTCTCCTCACTTATACTGTTCACCTGGTAACATGTCCCGTGCGTGTTAAACAATCAGGGGAACACATTCTCCTCACTTCTACTGTTCACCTGCTAACATGTCCCGTGTATATTGAACCATCAGGGGAATACAGTCTCATCACTTATTCTGTTCACCTGGTAACATGTCCCGTGTATATTAAACCATCAGGGCAAAACAGTCTCCTCAATTATACAATTCACCTGGTAACATGTCCCGTGAATATTAAACCATCAGGGGAAAGCCCTCTCCTCACTTATTCTGTTCACCTGGTAATAAGTCCCGTGTATATTAAACCATCAGGGGAACACACTCTCCTCACTTATACTGTTCACCTGGTAACATGTCCCGTGTATATTGAACCATCAGGGGAATACAGTCTCATCACTTATACTGTTCACCTGGTAACATGTCCCGTGTATATTAAACCATCAGGGCAAAACAGTCTCCTCAATTATACAATTCACCTGGTAACATGTCCCGTGAATATTAAACCATCAGGGGAAAGCCCTCTCCTCACTTATACTGTTCACCTGGTAACATGGCCCGTGTATATTAAACCATCAGGGGAACACACTCTCCTCACTTATACTGTTCACCTGGTAACATGTCCCGTGTATATTAAACCATCAGGGGAACACACTCTCCTCACTTATTCTGTTCACCTGGTAATAAGTCCCGTGTATATTAAACCATCAGGGGAACACACTCTCCTCACTTATACTGTTCACCTGGTAACATGTCCCGTGTATATTAAACGATCTGGGGAACACACTTTCCTCACTTATACTGTTCACCTGGTAACATGTCCCGTGTATATTTAACAATCAGGGGAACACACTCTCCTCACTTATACTGTTCTCCTGTTAACATGTCCCGTGTATATTAAACCATCAGGGGAACACATTCTCCTCACTGATACTGTTCACCTGCCTACATGTCCCGTGTATATTAAACAATGAGGGAAAACAAACTCTCCTCACTTCTGCTCTTCACCTGGTGACACCTCCCGTGCATGTTAAACCATCAGGGGAACACACTCTCCTCACTTATACTGCTCACCTGGTAACATGTCCCGTGAGTATTAAACAATCAGGGGAACACACTCTCCTCACTTATACTTTTCACCTGGTAACATGTCCCGTGTATATTAAACCATCAGGGGAACACACTCTCCTCACTTATACAGTTCACCTGCTAACATGTCCCGTGTATATTAAACCATCAGGGGAATACAGTATACTCACTTATACTGTTCACCTGGTAACATGTCCCTTGTATATTAAACCATCAGGGGAAAGCCCTCTCCTCACTTATACTGTTCAGCTGGTAACATGTCCCGTGTATATTATACCATCAGGGGAACACACTGTCCTCACTTATACTGTTCACCTGTTAACATGTCCCGTGTGTATTAAACAATCAGGGGAACTCACTCTCCTCACTTATTCTGTTCACCTGGTGACATGTCCCGTCAGTATTAAACCATCAGGGGAAGACACTCTCCTCCCTTTTCTGTTCACCTGGGAACTTGTCCCGTGTGTATTGAACCATCAGGGGAACTCACTGTCCTCACTTATACTGTTCACCTGGTAACATGTCCCGTGTATATTAAACCATCAGGGGAACACACTCTCCTCACTTATACTGTTCACCTGTTAATAAATCCCTTGTATATTAAACCATGAGTGGAACACACTCTCCTCACTGATACTGTTCACCTGCTAACATGTCCCGTGTATTTTAAACAATGAGGGGAAAACACTCTCCTCACTTATACTCGTCACCTTGTAACATGTCCCACGTATATTAAGCAATCAGGGGAACAGGCTCTCTTCACTTATACTGTTCACCTGGTAACATGTCCCATGTATATTAAACCATCAGTGGAAAGCCTTCTCCTCACTTCTGCTGTTCAGCAGGTAACATGTCCCGTGTATATTATACCATCATGTGAACACACTCTCTTCACTTATACTGTTCACCTGGTAACATGTCCCGTGTATATTAAACAATCAGGGGAACACACTCTCCTCACTTATACTGTTCACCTGGTAACATGTCCCGTGCATATTAAACCATCAGGGGAACACACTCTCCTCACTTATACTGTTCACCTGGTAACATGTCCCGTGTATATTAAACGATCTGGGGAACACACTTTCCTCACTTATACTGTTCACCTGGTAACATGTCCCGTGTATATTTAACAATCAGGGGAACACACTCTCCTCACTTATACTGTTCTCCTGGTAACATGTCCCGTGTATATTAAACCATCAGGGGAACACATTCTCCTCACTGATACTGTTCACCTGCTAACATGTCCCGTGTATATTAAACAATGAGGGAAAACAAACTCTCCTCACTTCTACTCTTCACCTGGTGACACCTCCCGTGCATGTTAAACCATCAGGGGAACACACTCTCCTCACTTATACTGCTCACCTGGTAACATGTCCCGAGAGTATTAAACAATCAGGGGAACACACTCTCCTCACTTACACTTTTCACCTGGTAACATGTCCCGTGTATATTAAACCATCAGGGGAGCACACTATCTTCACATATACTGTTCACCTGCTAACATGTCCCGTGTATATTAAACCATCAGGGGAATACAGTATCCTCACTTATACTGTTCACCTGGTAACATGTCCCTTGTATATTAAACCATCAGGGGAAAGCCCTCTCCTCACTTATACTGTTCAGCTGGTAACATGTCCCGTGTATATTATACCATCAGGGGAACACACTGTCCTCACTTATACTGTTCACCTGTTAACATGTCCCGTGTATATTAAAACATCAGGGGAAAGCACTCTCCTCACATATACTGTTCACCTGGTAACATGTCCCGTGTGTATTAAACAATTAGGGGAACTCACTCTCCTCACTTATACTGTTCACCTGGTGACATGTCCCGTCAGTATTAAACCATCAGGGGAAGACACTCTCCTCCCTTTTCTGTTCACCTGGGAACTTGTCCCGTGTGTATTGAACCATCAGGGGAACTCACTGTCCTCACTTATACTGTTCACCTGGTAACATGTCCCGTGTATATTAAACCATCAGGGGAACACACTCTCCTCACTTATACTGTTCACCTGTTAATAAGTCCCTTGTATATTAAACCATGAGGGGAACACACTCTCCTCACTTATACTGTTCACCTGGTAACATGTCCCGTTCATATTTAACAATCAGGGGAACTCACTCTCCTCACTGATACTGTTCACCTGCTAACATGTCCCGTGTATTTTAAACAATGAGGGGAAAACACTCTCCTCACTTATACTCGTCACCTTGTAACATGTCCCACGTATATTAAGCAATCAGGGGAACAGGCTCTCTTCACTTATACTGTTCACCTGGTAACATGTCCCATGTATATTAAACCATCAGGGGAAAGCCTTCTCCTCACTTCTGCTGTTCAGCAGGTAACATGTCCCGTGTATATTATACCATCATGGGAACACACTCTCTTCACTTATACTGTTCACCTGGTAACATGTCCCGTGTATATTAAACAATCAGGGGAACACACTCTCCTCACTTATACTGTTCACCTGGTAACATGTCCCGTGCATATTAAACCATCAGTGGAACGCATTCTCCTCACTTATACTATTCACCTGGTAACATGTCCTGTGTATATTACACCATCAGGGGAACACACTCTCCTCACTTATACTGTTCACCTGGTAACATGTCCCGTGTATATTAAACCATCAAGGGAACACACTCTCTTCACATATACTGTTCACCTGGTAACATGTCCCGTGTGTATTAAACAATCAGTGGAACACACTCTCCTCACTTCTACTGTTCACGTGGTAACATGTCCCGTTTATATTTAACAATCAGGGGAACACACTCTCCTCACTTATACTGTTCACCTGGTAACATGTCCCGTGTATATTAAACCGTCAGGGGAACACATTCTCCTCACTGATACTGTTCACCTGGTAACATGTCCCGTGCATATTAAACCATCAGGGGAATACATTCTCCTCACTTATACTGTTCACCTGCTAACATGTCCCGTGTATATTAAACCATCAGGGGAACACACTCTCCTCACTTATACTGTTCACCTGGTAACATGTCCCATGTATATTAAACCATCAGGGGAAAGCCTTCTCCTCACTTATGCTGTTCAGCTGGTAACATGTCCCGTGTATATTATACCATCAGGGGAACACACTCTCCTCACTTATACTGTTCACCTGGTAACATGTCCCGTGTATATTAAACCATCAGGGGAAAGCCTTCTCCTCACTTATGCTGTTCAGCTGGTAACATGTCCCGTGTATATTATACCATCAGGGGAACACACTCTCCTCATTTATACTGTTCACCTGGTAACATGTCCCGTGTATATTAAACCATCAGGGGAACACACTCTCCTCACTTATACTGTTCACCTGGTAACATGTCCCGTGTATATTGAACCATCAGGGGAATACACTCTCCTCACTTATACTGTTCACCTGGTAACATGTCCCGTGTATATTAAACCATCAGTGGAACACATTCTCCTCACTTATACTGTTCACCTGGTAACATGTCCCTTTTATATTAAACCATCAGGGGAACACATTCTCCTCACTTATACTGTTCACCTGGTAACATGTCCCTTGAATATTAAACCATCAGGGGAAAGCCCTCTCCTCACTTATATTGTTCAACTGGTAACATGTCCCTTGTATATTAAACCATCAGGGGAAAGCCCTCTCCTCACTTATACTGTTCACCTGGTAACATGTCCCGTGTATATTATACCATCAGGGGAACACACTCTCCTCATTTATACTGTTCACCTGGTAACATGTCCCGTGTATATTAAACCATCAGGGGAACACACTCTCCTCACTTATACTGTTCAGCTGGTAACATGTCCCGTGTATATTGAACCATCAGGGGAACACATTCTCCTCATTTATACTGTTCAGCTGGTAACATGTCCCGTGTATATTATACCATCAGGGGAACACACTGTCCTCACTTATACTGTTCACCTGGTAACATGTCCCGTGTATATTAAACCATCAGGGGAACACAATCTCCTCACTTATACTGTTCACCTGGTAACATGTCCCTTGAATATTAAACCATCAGGGGAAAGCCCTCTCCTCACTTATACTGTTCAACTGGTAACATGTCCCTTGTATATTAAACCATCAGGGGAAAGCCCTCTCCTCACCTATACTGTTCACCTGGTAACATGTCCCTTGAATATTAAACCATCAGGGGAAAGCCCTCTCCTCACTTATACTGTTCAGCTGGTAACATGTCCCGTGTATATTATACCATCAGGGGAACACACTGTCCTCACTTATACTGTTCAGCTGGTAACATGTCCCATGTACATGATACCATCAGGGGAACACACTGTCCTCACTTATACTGTTCACCTGGTAACATGTCCCGTGTATATTAAAACATCAGGGGAACTCACTCTCCTCACTTCTACTGTTCAACTGGTATCATATCCTTTGTGTATTAAACCATCAGGGGAAGACACTCTCCTCCCTTTTCTGTTCACCTGGTAACATGTCCCGTGTGTATTAAACCATCAGGGGAACTCAATGTCCTCACTTATCCTGTTCACCTGGCAACATGTCCCGTGTATATTAAACCATCAGTGGAACACATTCTCCTCACTTATACTGTTCACCAGATAACATGTCCCGTGTGTATTAAACAATCAGGGGAACACACTCTCCTCACTTATACTGTTCACCTGGTAACATGTCCCGTGTATATTAAACCATCAGTGGAACACATTCTCCTCACTTATACTGTTCACCTGGTAACATGTCCCTTGTATATTAAACCTTCAGGGGAAAGCCCTCTCCTCACTTATACTGTTCAGCTGGTAACATGTCCCGTGTATATTAAACCATCAGGGCAACACACTCTCCTCATTTATACTGTTCACCTGGTAACATGTCCCATGTATATTAAACCATCAGGGGAAAGCCTTCTCCTCACTTATGCTGTTCAGCTGGTAACATGTCCCGTGTATATTAGACCATCAGGGGAACACACACTCCTCACTTCTACTCTTCACCTGGCGACACGTCCCGTGCGTGTTAAACCATCAGGGGAACACACTCTCCTCACTTATACTGCTCACCTGTTAACATGTCCCGTGAGTATTAAACAATCAGGTGAACACACTCTCCTGACTTATACTTTTCACCTGGTAACATGTCCTTTGTATATTAAACCATCAGGGGAGCACACTCTCCTCACTTATACTGTTCACCTGGTAACATGTCCCGTGTATATTAAACCATCAGGGGAACACACTCTCTTCACATATACTGTTCACCTGGTAACATGTCCCGTGTGTATTAAACAATCAGGGGAACACACTCTCCTCACTTCTACTCTTCACCTGGTGACACGTCCCGTGCGTTTTAAACAATCAGGGGAACACACTCTCCTCACTTATACTGTTCACCTGGTAACATGTCCCGTGTATATTAAACCATCAGGGCAACACACTCTCCTCACTTATACTGTTCACCTGGTAACATGTCTCGTTTATATTTAACAATCAGGGGAACACACTCTCCTCACTTATACTGTTCACCTGGTAACATGTCCCGTGAATATTAAACCGTCAGGGGAACGCATTCTCCTCACTGATACTGTTCACCTGGTAACATGTCCCGTGCATATTAAACCATCAGGGGAATACATTCTCCTCACTTATACTGTTCATCCGGTAACATGTCCTGTGTAAATTAAACCATCAGGGGAATACAGTATCCTCACTTATACTGTTCACCTGGTAACATGTCCCGTTTATATTAAACCATCAGTGGAACACATTCTCCTCACTTATACAATTCACCTGGTAACATGTCCCGTTTATATTAAACAATCAGGGGAACACACTCTCCTCACTTATACTGTTCACCTCGTAACATATCCCGTGTATATTAAACCATCAGGGAAAAGCCTTCTCCTCACTTATGCTGTTCAGCTGGTGACATGTCCCGTGTATATTATACCATCAGGGGAACACACTCTCCTCACTTATACTGCTCACCTGGTAACATGTCCCGTTTATATTGAACCATCAGGGGAATACAGTATCCTCACTTATACAGTTCACCAGGTAAAATGTCCCGTGTATATTAAACCATCAGTGGAACACATTCTCCTCACTTTAACTGTTCACCTGGTAACATGTCCCTTGTATATTAAACCATCAGGGGAAAGCCCTCTCCTCACTTATACAGTTCAGCTGGTAACATGTCCCGTGTACATTATACCATCAGGGGAACACACTGTCCTCACTTATACTGTTCACCTGGTAACATGTCCCGTGTATATTAAAACATCAGGGGAACTCACTCTCCTCACTTCTACTGTTGACCTGGTATCATGTCCTGTGTGTATTAAACCATCAGGGGAACACACTCTCCTCCCTTTTCTGCTCACATGGTAACATGTCCCGTGTGTATTAAACCATCAGGGGAACTCAATGTCCTCACTTATACTGTTCACCTGGTAACATGTCCCGTGTATATTAAACCATCAAGGGAACACACTCTCCTCACTTATACTGTTCATCTGGTAACATGTCCCGTTTATATTAAACCATCAGTGGAACACATTCCCCTCACTTATACAATTCACCTGGTAACATGTCCCGTGTATATTATACCATCAGTTGAACACACTGTCCTCACTTATTCTGTTAACCTGGTAACATGTCCCGTGTATATTAAAACATCAGGGGAATACATTCTCCTCACTTATACTGTTCACCAGATAACATGTCCCGTGTATATTGAACCATCAGGGGAATACAGTCTCCTCACTTATACTGTTCACCTGGTAACATGTCCCGTGTATATTAAACCATCAGGGGAACACACTCTCCTCACTTATACTGTTCACCTGGTAACATGTCCCATGTATATTAAACCATCAGTGGAACACACTCTCCTCACTTATACTGTTCACCTGGTAACATGTCCCGTGTATATTAAACCATCAGTGGAACACATTCACCTCACTTATACTGTTCACCTCGTAACATGTCCCTTGTATATTAAACCATCAGGGGAACACACTCTCCTCACTTATACTGTTCACCTGGTAACATGTCCCATGTATATTAAACCATCAGGGGAACACACTCTCCTCACTTATACTGTTCACCTGGTAACATGTCCCGTGTATATTAAACCATCAGTGGAACACATTCACCTCACTTATACTGTTCACCTCGTAACATGTCCCTTGTATATTAAACCATCAGTGGAACACATTCACCTCACTTATACTGTTCACCTCGTAACATGTCCCGTGTATATTAAACCATCAGGGGAACACACTCTCCTCACTTATACTGTTCACCTGGTAACATGTCCCATGTATATTAAACCATCAGGGGAACACACTCTCCTCACTTATACTGTTCACCTGGTAACATGTCCCGTGTATATTAAACCATCAGTGGAACACATTCACCTCACTTATACTGTTCACCTCGTAACATGTCCCTTGTACATTAAACCATCAGGGGAAAGCCCTCTCCTCACTTACGCTGTTCACCTGGTAACATGTCCCGTGTCTATTAAACCATCAGGGGAACTCACTCTCCTCACTTCTACTGTTCAACTGCGATCATGTCCTGTGTATATTAAACCATCAGGGGAACACACTCTCCTCACTTATACTGTTCTCCTGGTAACATGTCCTGTGAGTATGAAACAATCAGGGGAACACATTCACCTCACTTATACTGCTCACCTGTTAACATGTCCTGTGTATATTAAACCATCAGGGGAACACACTCTCCTCACTTATACTGTTCTCCTGGTAACATGTCCTGTGTATATTAAACCATCAGGGGAAAACAATCTCCTCACTTATACTGCTCACCTGTTAACATGTCCCGTGAGTATTAAACAATCAGGTGAACACACTCTCCTGACTTATACTTTTCACCTGGGAACATGTCCTGTGTATATTAAACCATCAGGGGAACACATTCTCCTCACTTATACTGTTCACCTGGTAACATGTCCCGTGTATATTAAACCATCAGGCGCACACACTCTCTTCACATATACTTTTCACCTGGCAACATGTCCTGTGTATATTAAACCATCAGGGGAACACATTCTCCTCACTTATACTGTTCACCTGGTAACATGTCCCGTGTGTATTAAACAATCAGTGGAACACACTCTCCTCACTTCTACTCTTCACCTGGTGACATGTCCCGTGTATATTAAACCATCAGTGCAACACACTCTCCTCACTTACACTGTTCACCTGGTAACATGTCACGTGTATATTAAACCATCTGGGGAACACTCTCTCCTCACTTATACTGTTCACCTGGTAACATGTCCCGTTTATATTTAACAATCAGGGGAACACACTCTCCTCACTTATACTGTTCACCTGGTAACATGTCCCGTGTATATTAAACCGTCAGGGGAACGCATTCTACTCACTGATACTGTTCACCTGGTAACATGTCCCGTGCATATTAAACCATCAGGGGAATACATTCTCCTCACTTATACTGTTCACCTGCTAACATGTCCCGTGTATATTATACCATCAGGGGAACTCAATGTCCTCACTTATACTGTTCACCTGGTAACATGTCCCGTGTATATTAAACCATCAGGGGAATACATTCTCCTCACTTATACTGTTCATCCGGTAACATGTCCTGTGTAAATTAAAGCATCAAGGGAATACAGTATCCTCACTTATACTGTTCACCTGGTAACATGTCCCGTTTATATTAAACCATCAGTGGAACACGTTCTCCTCACTTATACAATTCACCTGGTAACATGTCCCGTGTATATTATACCATCAGGGGAACACACTCTCCTCACTTATACTGTTCACCTCTTAACATGTCCCGTGTATATTAAACCATCAGGGAAAAGCCTTCTCCTCACTTATGCTGTTCAGCTGGTGACATGTCCCGTGTATATTATACCATCAGGGGAACACACTCTCCTCACTTATACTGTTCACCTGGTAACATGTCCCGTTTATATTGAACCATCAGGGGAATACAGTATCCTCTCTTATAGAGTTCACCTGGTAAAATCTCCCGTGTATATTAAACCATCAGTGGAACACATTCTCCTCACTTTAACTGTTCACCTGGTAACATGTCCCTTGTATATTAAACCATCAGGGGAAAGCCCTCTCCTCACTTATACAGTTCAGCTGGTAACATGTCCCGTGTACATTATACCATCAGGGGAACACACTGTCCTCACTTATACTGTTCACCTGGTAACATGTCCCGTGTATATTAAACCATCAGGTGAACACACTCTCCTCACTTATACTGTTCATCTGGTAACATGTCCCGTTTATATTAAACCATCAGTGGAACACATTCTCCTCACTTATACAATTCACCTGGTAACATGTCCCGTGTATATTAAACGATCAGGGGAACACACTCTCCTCACTTATACTGTTCACCTGGTAACATGTCCCGTGTATATTATACCATCAGTTGAACACACTGTCCTCACTTATTCTGTTCACCTGGTAACATGTCCCGTGTATATTAAAACATCAGGGGAATACATTCTCCTCACTTATCCTGTTCACCAGATAACATGTCCCGTGTATATTGAACCATCAGGGGAATACAGTCTCCTCACTTATACTGTTCACCTGGTAACATGTCCCGTGTATATTAAACCATCAGGGGAACACACTCTCCTCACTTATACTGTTCACCTGGTAACATGTCCCATGTATATTAAACCATCAGGGGAACACACTCTCCTCACTTACACTGTTCACCTGGTAACATGTCCCGTGTATATTAAACCATCAGTGGAACACATTCACCTCACTTATACTGTTCACCTCGTAACATGTCCCTTGTATATTAAACCATCAGGGGAAAGCCCTCTCCTCACTTACACTGTTCAGCTGGTAACATGTCCCGTGTGTATTATACCATCAGGGGAACACACTGTCCTCACTTATACTGTTCACCTGGTAACATATCCCGTGTATATTAAAACATCAGGGGAAAGCACTCTCCTCACTTACACTGTTCACCTGGTAACATGTCCTGTGTCTATTAAACCATCAGGGGAACTCACTCTCCTCACTTCTACTGTTCACCTGCTATCATGTCCTGTGTATATTAAACCATCAGGGGAACACACTCTCTTCACATATACTGTTCACCTGGTAAAATGTCCCGTGCATATTAGCCCATCAGGGGAACACACTCTCCTCACTTCTACTCTTCACCTGGTGACACGTCCCGTGCGTGTTAAACCATCAGGGGAAAGCCCTCTCCTCACTTATACTGTTCAGCTGGTAACATGTCCCGTGTAAATTATACCATCAGGGGAACACACTCTCCTCACTTATACAGTTCACCTGGTAACATGTCCCATGTGTATTAAACCATCAGGGGAACACATTCTCCTCACTTATAATGTTCACCTGGTAACACGTCCCGTGTATATTAAACCATCAGGGGAAAGCCCTCTCCTCACTTGTACTGTTCAGCTGGTAACATGTCCCGTGCATATTATACCATCAGGGGAACACACTCTCCTCACTTATACTGTTCACCTGGTATCATGTCCCGTGTATATTAAACCATCAGGGGAACACACTCTCCTCACTTATACTGTTCACCTGGTAACATGTCCCGTGCGTATTATACCATCAGGGGAACACACTCTCCTCACTTATACTGTTCACCTGGTAACATGTCCCGTGTATATTATACCATCAGGGGAACACACTCTCCTCACTTATACTGTTCACCTGGTAACTTGTCCCGTGTATATTAAACCATCACGGGAACACACTCTCCTCACTTATACTGTTCACCTGGTAACATGTCCCGTGTATATTTAACAATCAGGGGAGCACACTCTCCTCACTTATGCTGTTCACCTGGTAACTTGTCCCATGTATATTAAACCATCAGGGGAACACACTCTCTTCACATATACTGTTCACCTGGTAACATGCCCCGTGTATATTAGACCATCAGGGGAATACACTCTCCTCACTTCTACTCTTCACCTGGTGACACGTCCCGTGCATGTTAAACCATCAGGGGAACACATTCTCCTCACTTATACTGTTCACCTGGTAACATGTCCTGTGCGTGTTAAACCATCAGGGGAACACAATCTCCTCACTTATACTGTTCACCTGGTGACATGTCCCGTGTGTATTAACCAATCAGGGGAACACATTCTCCTCACTTATCCTGTTCACCTGCTAACATGTCCCGTGTATATTAAACCATCAGGGGAATACAGTCTCCTCACTTATGCTGTTCACCTGGTAACATGTCCCGTGTATATTAAACCATCAGGGGAACACACTCTCCTCACTTATATTGTTCACCTGGTAACTTGTCCCGTGTATATTTAACAATCAGGGGAACACACTCTCCTCACTTATTCTGTTCCCCTGGTAACATGTCCCGTGTATATTTAACAATCAGGGGAACACACTCTCCTCACTTATACTGTTCACCTGCTAACATGTCCTGTGTATATTAAACCATCAGGGGAACACATTCTCCTCACTGATACTGTTCACCTGCTAACATGTCCCGTGTATATTAAACAATGAGGGGAACACACTCTCCTCACTTATCCTCGTCACCTGGTAACATGTCCAACGTATATTAAGCAATCAGGGGAACAGGCTCTCTTCACTTATACTGTTCACCTGGAAACATGTCCCATGTATATTAGACCATCAGGGGAACACACTCTCCTCACTTATACTGCTCACCTGGTAATTTGTCCCGTGAGTATTAAACAATCAGGGGAACACGATCTCCTCACTTATACTGTTCACCTGGTAACATGTCCCGTGTATATTAAACGATCAGGGGAACACATTCTCCTCACTTATACTGTTCACCTGGTAACATGTCCCGTGTATATTAAACAATCAGGGGAACACACTCTCCTCACTTATACTGTTCACCTGGTAACATGTCCTGTGTATATTAAACAATCAGGGGAACACAGTCTCCTTACTTACACTTTTCACCTGGTAACATGTCCCGTGCATATTAAACAATCAGGGGAACACGATCTCCTCACTTATACTGTTCACCTGGTAACATGTCCCGTGTATATTAAACGATCAGGGGAACACATTCTCCTCACTTATGCTGTTCACCTGGTAACTTGTCCCGTGTATATTAAACCATCACGGGAACACACTCTCCTCACTTATACTGTTCACCTGGTAACATGTCCCGTTTAAGCTATACCATCAGGGGAACACACTCTCCTCACTTATACTGTTCACCTGCTAACTTGTCCCGTGTATATTAAACCATCACGGGAACACACTCTCCTCACTTATACTGTTCACCTGGTAACATGTCCCGTGTATATTAAACAATCAGGGGAACACACTCTCCTCACTTATACTGTTCACCTGGTAACATGTCCCGTGTATATTAAACCATCAGGGGAACACACTCTCCTCACTTATGCTGTTCACCTGGTAACATGTCCCGTGTGTATTAAACCATCAGGGGAACACACTCTCCTCACTTATACTGTTCACCTGGTAACATGTCCCGTGTTTATTAAACCATCACGGGAACACACTCTCCTCACTTATACTGTTCACCTGATAACATGTCCCGTTTAAACTATACCATCAGGGGAACACCCTCTCCTCACTTATGCTATTCACCTGGTAACATGTCTCGTGTATATTAAACCATCAGGGGAACACAATCTCCTCACTTACACTGTTCACCAGGTAACATGTCCCGTGTGTATTAAAACATCAGGGGAACACACTCTACTCACTTAAACTGTTCACCTGGTAACATGTCCCGTGAGTATCAAACAATCAGGGGAAAACACTCTCCTCACTTATACTGTTCACCTGGTAACATGTCCCGTGTATATTAAACCATCAGGGGAACACACTCTCCTCACTTATGCTGTTCACCTGGTAACATGTCCCGTGTATATTAAACCATCAGGGGAACACACTCTCCTCACTTATGCTGTTCACCTGGTAACATGTCCCGTGTATATTAAACCATCAGGGGAACACACTCTCCTCACTTATACTGTTCACCTGGTAACTTGTCCCGTGTATATTAAACCATCACGGGAACACACTCTCCTCACTTATACTGTTCACCTGGTAACATGTCCCGTTTAAACTATACCATCAGGGGAACACACTCTCCTCACTTATACTGTTCACCTGGTAACTTGTCCCGTGTATATTAAACCATCACGGGAACACACTCTCCTCACTTATACTGTTCACCTGGTAACATGTCCCGTGTATATTAAACAATCAGGGGAACACACTCTCCTCACTTATACTGTTCACCTGCTAACATGTCCCGTGTATATTAAACAATGAGGGAACACACTCTCCTCACTTATGCTGTTCACCTGCTAACATGTCCCGTGTATATTAAACAATGAGGGGAACACACTCTCCTCACTTATACTCGTCACCTGGTAACATGTCCAACATATGTTAAGCAATCAGGGGAACACGCTCTCTTCACTTATACTGTTCACCTGGTAACATGTCCCATGTATATTTATCCATCAGGGGAACACACTCTATTCACATATACTGTTCACCTGGTAACATGTCCCGTGTATATTAGACCATCAGGGGAACACACTCTCCTCACTTCTACTCTTCACCTGGTGACACGTCCCGTGCATGTTAAACCGTCAGGGGAACACTCTCTCCTCACTTATTCTGTTCACGTTGGGAAATGTCCCGTCAGCATTAAACCATCAGGGGAACACATTCTCCTCACTTATAATGTTCACTTGGTGACATCTCCCGTGAGTATTAACAATCAGGGGAACACACTCTCCTCACTTATACTGTTCACCTGGTAACATGTCCCATGTATATTAAACCATCATGGGTAAGCCCTCTCCTCACTTATACTGTTCACCTGGCAACATGTCCCGTGTATATTATACCATTAGAGGAATACTCTCTCCTCACTGATGCTGTTCACCTGTTGACATGTCCTGTTTGTATTAACCCATCAGGTGAACTCACTCTCCTCACTTACAGTGTTCACCTGGTAACATGTTCCGTGCGTATTAAACCATCAGGGGAACACACTCTCCTCACTTATACTGTTCACCTGGTAACATGTCCCGTGTATATTTAACAATCAGGGGAGCACACTCTCCTCACTTATGCTGTTCACCTGGTAACTTGTCCCATGTATATTAAACCATCAGGGGAACACACTCTCTTCACATATACTGTTCACCTGGTAACATGTCCCGTGTATATTAGACCATCAGGGGAATACACTCTCCTCACTTCTACTCTTCACCTGGTGACACGTCCCGTGCATGTTAAACCATCAGGGGAACACATTCTCCTCACTTATACTGTTCACCTGGTAACATGTCCTGTGCGTGTTAAACCATCAGGGGAACACAATCTCCTCACTTATACTGTTCACCTGGTGACATGTCCCGTGTGTATTAACCAATCAGGGGAACACATTCTCCTCACTTATACTGTTCACCTGCTAACATGTCCCGTGTATATTAAACCATCAGGGGAATACAGTCTCCTCACTTATGCTGTTCACCTGGTAACATGTCCCGTGTATATTAAACCATCAGGGGAACACACTCTCCTCACTTATATTGTTCACCTGGTAACTTGTCCCGTGTATATTTAACAATCGGGGGAACACACTCTCCTCACTTATTCTGTTCCCCTGGTAACATGTCCCGTGTATATTTAACAATCAGGGGAACACACTCTCCTCACTTATACTGTTCACCTGCTAACATGTCCTGTGTATATTAAACCATCAGGGGAACACATTCTCCTCACTGATACTGTTCACCTGCTAACATGTCCCGTGTATATTAAACAATGAGGGGAACACACTCTCCTCACTTATCCTCGTCACCTGGTAACATGTCCAACGTATATTAAGCAATCAGGGGAACACACTCTCTTCACTTATACTGTTCACCTGGAAACATGTCCCATGTATATTAGACAATCAGCGGAACACACTCTCCTCACTTCTACTCTTCACCAGGTGACACGTCCCGTGCGTGTTAAACCATCAGGGGAACACACTCTCCTCACTTATACTGCTCACCTGGTAATTTGTCCCGTGAGTATTAAACAATCAGGGGAACACACTCTCCTCACTTATACTGTTCACCTGGTAACTTGTCCCGTGTATATTAAACCATCACGGGAACACACTCTCCTCACTTATACTGTTCACCTGGTAACATGTCCCGTGAATATTAAACAATCAGGGGAACACATTCTCCTCACTTATACTGTTCACCTGGTAACATGTCCTGTGTATATTAAACAATCAGGGGAACACAGTCTCCTTACTTATACTTTTCACCTGGTAACATGTCCCGTGCATATTAAACCATCAGGGGAACACATTCTCCTCACTTATAATGTTCACCTGGTAACATGTCCCGTGTATATTAAACAATCAGGGGAACACACTCTCCTCACTTATACTGTTCAGCTGGTGACATGTCCCGTTTAAACTATACCATCAGGGGAACACACTCTCCTCACTTATACTGTTCACCTGGTAACTTGTCCCGTGTATATTAAACCATCACGGGAACACACTCTCCTCACTTATACTGTTCACCTGGTAACATGTCCCGTTTAAGCTATACCATCAGGGGAACACACTCTCCTCACTTATACTGTTCACCTGGTAACTTGTCCCGTGTATATTAAACCATCACGGGAACACACTCTCCTCACTTATACTGTTCACCTGGTAACATGTCCCGTGTATATTAAACAATCAGGGGAACACACTCTCCTCACTTATACTGTTCACCTGGTAACATGTCCCGTGTATATTAAACCATCAGGGGAACACACTCTCCTCACTTATGCTGTTCACCTGGTAACATGTCCCGTGTATATTAAACCATCAGGGGAACACACTCTCCTCACTTATGCTGTTCACCTGTTAACATGTCCCGTGTATATTAAACCATCAGGGGAACACATTCTCCTCACTTATACTGTTCACCTGGTAACTTGTCCCGTGTATATTAAACCATCACGGGAACACACTCTCCTCACTTATACTGTTCACCTGGTAACATGTCCCGTTTAAACTATACCATCAGGGGAACACACTCTCCTCACTTATACTGTTCACCTGGTAACTTGTCCCGTGTATATTAAACCATCACGGGAACACACTCTCCTCACTTATACTGTTCACCTGGTAACATGTCCCGTGTATATTAAACAATCAGGGGAACACACTCTCCTCACTTATACTGTTCACCTGGTAACATGTCCCGTGTATATTAAACCTTCAGGGGAACACACTCTCCTCACTTATGCTGTTCACCTGCTAACATGTTCCGTGTATATTAAACAATGAGGGGAACACACTCTCCTCACTTATGCTGTTCACCTGCTAACATGTCCCGTGTATATTAAACAATGAGGGGAACACACTCTCCTCACTTATACTCGTCACCTGGTAACATGTCCAACGTATATTAAGCAATCAGGGGAACACGCTCTCTTCACTTATACTGTTCACCTGGTAACATGTCCCATGTATATTTATCCATCAGGGGAACACACTCTATTCACATATACTGTTCACCTGGTAACATGTCCCGTGTATATTAGACCATCAGGGGAACACACTCTCCTCACTTCTACTCTTCACCTGGTGACACGTCCCGTGCATGTTAAACCATCAGGGGAACACTCTCTCCTCACTTATACTGTTCACGTTGGGAAATGTCCCGTCAGCATTAAACCATCAGGGGAACACATTCTCCTCACTTATAATGTTCACTTGGTGACATCTCCCGTGAGTATTAACAATCAGGGGAACACACTCTCCTCACTTATACTGTTCACGTTGTAACATGTCCCGTGTATATTATACCATCAGTGGAAAACACTCTCCTCACGTATACTGTTCACCTGGTAACATGTCCCATGTATATTAAACCATCATGGGTAAGCCGTCTCCTCACTTATACTGTTCACCTGGCAACATGTCCCGTGTATATTATACCATTAGGGGAATACTCTCTCCTCACTGATGCTGTTCACCTGTTGACATGTCCTGTTTGTATTAAACCATCAGGTGAACTCACTCTCCTCACTTACAGTGTTCACCTGGTAACATGTTCCGTGCGTATTAAACCATCAGGGGAACACATTCTCCTCACTTATTCTGTTCACCTGGTAACATGTCCCGTGTATATTAAACCATCATGGGTAAGCCCTCTCCTCACTTGTACTGTTCACCTGGTAACAAGTCCCGTGTATATTAAACCATCAGGGGAACTCACTCTCCTCACTTACACTGTTCACTTGGTGACATGTCCCGTGCGTATTAAACCATCAGGGGAACAAACTCTCCTCACTTATACTGTTCACCTGGTAACATGTCCCGTGCGTATTAAACCGTCAGGGGAACACCCTCTCCTCCCTTAAACTGGTCACATGGTGACATGTCCCGTCAGTATTAAACAATCAGGGGAACAAACTCTCTTCACTTACACTGTTCATCTGGTAACATGTCCCATGTATATTAAACAATCAGGGGAACACACACTCCTCACTTATACTGTTCAATTGGTAACATGTCCCGTCACTATTAAACAATCAGGGGAACACACTCTCCTCACTTCTACTGTTCAGCTGGTGACATGTCCCGTCAGTATTAAACCATCATTGGAAGACACTCTCCTCCCTTTTCTGTTCACCTGGTAACATGTCCCGTGTGTATTAGCAATCCGGGGAACACACTCACCTCACTTATACTGTTCACCTGTTGACATGTCATGTGTGTATTAAACCATCAGGGGGAACTCACTCTCCTCACTTATACTGTTCAAATGGTGACATTTCCCGTCAGTATTAAACCATCAGGGGAACACACTCTCTTCACTTATACTGTTCACCTGGTAACATGTCCCATGTCTATTAAACCATCAGGGGAACACACTCTCCTCACTTCTGCTCTTCACCTGGTGACACGTCCCGTGCGTATTAAACAATCAGGGGAACTCACTCTCCTCACTTATAATGTTCACCTGGGGAAATGTCCCGTCAGTATTAAACCATCAGGGGAACACACTCTCCTCACATATACTGTTCAGTTGGTTACATGTCCTGTGTGTATTAAACAATCAGGGGAACACACTCTCCTCACTTATTCTGTTCACCTGTTGACATGTCCCGTGCGTATTAAAAAATCAGGGGAACTCACTCTCCTCACTTCTACTGTTCATCTGTTGACATGTCCTGTGTGTATTAAAGCATCAGAGGAACTCACTCTCCTCACTTATACTGTTCACCTGGTAACATGTCCCATGTATATTAAACAATCAGGGGAACACACTCTCCTCACTTATACTGTTCACCTGGTAACATGTCCTGTGTGTATTAAACAATCAGGGGAACACACTCTCCTCACTTATACTGTTCACCTGGTAACATGTCCTGTGTGTATTAAACAATCAGGGGAACACACTCTCCTCACTTATACTGTTCACCTGGTAACATGTCCCATGTATATTAAACAATCAGGGGAACACACTCTCCTCACTTATACTGTTCACCTGGTAACATTTCCTGTGTGTATTAAACAATCAGGGGAACACACTCTCCTCACTTACACTGTTCATCTTGTAACATGTCCCATGTATATTAAACAATCAGGGGAACACACTCTCTTCACTTATACTGTTCACCTGGTAACATGTCCTGTGTGTATTAAACAATCAGCGGAACACACTCTCCTCACTTATACTGTTCACCTGTTGACATGTCCTGTGTGTATTAAACCATCAGGGGGAACTCACTCTCCTCACTTATACTGTTCACCTGGTAACATGTCCTGTGTGTATTAAACAATCAGTGGAACACACTCTCCTCACTTCTGCTCTTCACCTGGTGACACGTCCCGTGCGTGTTAAACCATCAGGGGAACTCACTCTCCTCACTTACACTGTTCACCTGGTGACATGTCCCGTGCGTATTAAACCATCAGGGGACCTCACTCTCCTCACTTACACTGTTCACCTGGTAACATGTCCCGTGCGTATTAAACAATTAGGGGAACACACTCTCCTCACTTATACTGTTCACTTGGTGACATGTCCCGTGCGTATTAAACCATCAGCGGAACACACTCTCCTCACTTCGACTGCTCACCTGGTAACATCTCCCGTGAGTATTAACAATCAGGGGAACACATTCTCCTCACTTATACTGTTCACGTTGTAACATGTCCCGTGTATATTGAAACATCAGTGGAACACACTCTCCTCACTTATACTCTTCACCTGGTAACATGTCCCGTGTATATTAAACCATCAGGGGAACACACTCTCCTCACTTATACTGTTCACCTGGGGAAATGACCTGTGTGTATTAAAGCGTCAGGGGAACTCACTGTCCTCATTTATACTGTTCACCTGGTAACTTGTCCCGTGTATATTAAACCATCACGGGAACACACTCTCCTCACTTATACTGTTCACCTGGTAACATGTCCCGTGTATATTAAACCATCACGGGAACACACTCTCCTCACTTATACTGTTCACCTGGTAACATGTCCAGTGTATATTAAACAATCAGGGGAACACACTCTCCTCACTTATACTGTTCACCTGGTAACATGTCCCGTGTATATTAAACCTTCAGGGGAACACACTCTCCTCACTTATGCTGTTCACCTGCTAACATGTCCCGTGTATATTAAACAATGAGGGGAACACACTCTCCTCACTTATGCTGTTCACCTGCTAACATGTCCCGTGTATATTAAACAATGAGGGGAACACACTCTCCTCACTTATACTCGTCACCTGGTAACATGTCCAACGTATATTAAGCAATCAGGGGAACACGCTCTCTTCACTTATACTGTTCACCTGGTAACATGTCCCATGTATATTTATCCATCAGGGGAACACACTCTATTCACATATACTGTTCACCTGGTAACATGTCCCGTGTATATTAGACCATCAGGGGAACACACTCTCCTCACTTCTACTCTTCACCTGGTGACACGTCCCGTGCATGTTAAACCATCAGGGGAACACTCTCTCCTCACTTATACTGTTCACGTTGGGAAATGTCCCGTCAGCATTAAACCATCAGGGGAACACATTCTCCTCACTTATAATGTTCACTTGGTGACATCTCCCGTGAGTATTAACAATCAGGGGAACACACTCTCCTCACTTATACTGTTCACGTTGTAACATGTCCCGTGTATATTATACCATCAGTGGAAAACACTCTCCTCACTTATACTGTTCACCTGGTAACATGTCCCATGTATATTAAACCATCATGGGTAAGCCCTCTCCTCACTTATACTGTTCACCTGGCAACATGTCCCGTGTATATTATACCATTAGGGGAATACTCTCTCCTCACTGATGCTGTTCACCTGTTGACATGTCCTGTTTGTATTAAACCATCAGGTGAACTCACTCTCCTCACTTACAGTGTTCACCTGGTAACATGTTCCGTGCGTATTAAACCATCAGGGGAACACATTCTCCTCACTTATTCTGTTCACCTGGTAACATGTCCCGTGTATATTAAACCATCATGGGTAAGCCCTCTCCTCACTTGTACTGTTCACCTGGTAACAAGTCCCGTGTATATTAAACCATCAGGGGAACTCACTCTCCTCACTTACACTGTTCACCTGGTAACATGTCCCGTGCGTATTAAACAATCAGGGGAACACACTCTCCTCACTTATACTGTTCACTTGGTGACATGTCCCGTGCGTATTAAACCATCAGGGGAACAAACTCTCCTCACTTATACTGTTCACCTGGTAACATGTCCCGTGCGTATTAAACCGTCAGGGGAACACCCTCTCCTCCCTTAAACTGGTCACATGGTGACATGTCCCGTCAGTATTAAACAATCAGGGGAACAAACTCTCTTCACTTACACTGTTCATCTGGTAACATGTCCCATGTATATTAAACAATCAGGGGAACACACACTCCTCACTTATACTGTTCAATTGGTAACATGTCCCGTCACTATTAAACAATCAGGGGAACACACTCTCCTCACTTCTACTGTTCAGCTGGTGACATGTCCCGTCAGTATTAAACCATCATTGGAAGACACTCTCCTCCCTTTTCTGTTCACCTGGTAACATGTCCCGTGTGTATTAGCAATCCGGGGAACACACTCACCTCACTTATACTGTTCACCTGTTGACATGTCATGTGTGTATTAAACCATCAGGGGGAACTCACTCTCCTCACTTATACTGTTCAAATGGTGACATTTCCCGTCAGTATTAAACCATCAGGGGAACACACTCTCTTCACTTATACTGTTCACCTGGTAACATGTCCCATGTCTATTAAACCATCAGGGGAACACACTCTCCTCACTTCTGCTCTTCACCTGGTGACACGTCCCGTGCGTATTAAACAATCAGGGGAACTCACTCTCCTCACTTATAATGTTCACCTGGGGAAATGTCCCGTCAGTATTAAACCATCAGGGGAACACACTCTCCTCACATATACTGTTCAGTTGGTTACATGTCCTTTGTGTATTAAACAATCAGGGGAACACACTCTCCTCACTTATTCTGTTCACCTGTTGACATGTCCCGTGCGTATTAAAAAATCAGGGGAACTCACTCTCCTCACTTCTACTGTTCATCTGTTGACATGTCCTGTGTGTATTAAAGCATCAGAGGAACTCACTCTCCTCACTTATACTGTTCACCTGGTAACATGTCCCATGTATATTAAACAATCAGGGGAACACACTCTCCTCACTTATACTGTTCACCTGGTAACATGTCCTGTGTGCATTAAACAATCAGGGGAACACACTCTCCTCACTTATACTGTTCACCTGGTAACATGTCCCATGTATATTAAACAATCAGGGGAACACACTCTCCTCACTTATACTGTTCACCTGGTAACATTTCCTGTGTGTATTAAAAAAATCAGGGGAACACACTCTCCTCACTTACACTGTTCATCTTGTAACATGTCCCATGTATATTAAACAATCAGGGGAACACACTCTCTTCACTTATACTGTTCACCTGGTAACATGTCCTGTGTGTATTAAACAATCAGCGGAACACACTCTCCTCACTTATACTGTTCACCTGTTGACATGTCCTGTGTGTATTAAACCATCAGGGGGAACTCACTCTCCTCACTTATACTGTTCACCTCGTAACATGTCCTGTGTGTATTAAACAATCAGTGGAACACACTCTCCTCACTTCTGCTCTTCACCTGGTGACACGTCCCGTGCGTGTTAAACCATCAGGGGAACTCACTCTCCTCACTTACACTGTTCACCTGGTGACATGTCCCGTGCGTATTAAACCATCAGGGGACCTCACTCTCCTCACTTACACTGTTCACCTGGTAACATGTCCCGTGAGTATTAACAATCAGGGGAACACATTCTCCTCACTTATACTGTTCACGTTGTAACATGTCCCGTGTATATTGAAACATCAGTGGAACACACTCTCCTCACTTATACTCTTCACCTGGTAACATGTCCCGTGTATATTAAACCATCAGGGGAACACACTCTCCTCACTTATACTGTTCACCTGGGGAAATGTCCTGTGTGTATTAAAGCGTCAGGGGAACTCACTGTCCTCATTTATACTGTTCACCTGGTGACATGTCCCGTCAGTATTAAACCATCAGGGGAAGACACTCTACTCCCTTTTCTGTTCACCTCGTAACATGTCCCGTTTGTATTAAACAATCCGGGGAAGACACTCACCTCACTTATACTGTTCACCTGGTAACATGTCCAGTGCGTATTAAACCATCAGGGGAACACAATCTCCATCCCTTGAACTGTTCACATGGTGACATGTCCCGTCAGTATTAAACAATCAGGGGAACACACTCTCCTCACTTATACTGTTTACCTGTTGACATGCCCTGTGTGTATTAAACCATCAGGGGAACAGACTCTCCTCACTTATACTGTTCACCTGGTAACATGTCCCGTGTATATTAAACAATCAAGGGAACACACTCTCTTCACTTATACTGTTCACCTGGTATCGTGTCCCGTGTATATTAAACCATCAGGGGAAAGATTTCTCCTCACTTTTACTGTTCACCTGGTAACATGTCCCGTGTATATTATACCATCTGGGGAACACACTCTCCTCACTTATCCTGTTCACCAGGTAAAATGTCCCGTGTATATTAAACCATCAGGGCAAAGCACTCTCCACACTTATAGTGTTCAACTGGGAACATGTCCCGTGTATATTAAACCATCAGAGGAACACACTCTCCTCACATATACTGTTAATCTGGTAACATATCCCGTCAGTATTAAACCATCTGTGGAACACACTCTCCTCACTTTACTGTTCAGCTGGTAACATGACCTGTGTATATTAAACCATCAGGGGAACACACTCTCCTCACTTATACTGTTTACATGGTAACATGTCCCATGTATGTTAAACAATCAGGGGAACACGCTCTCTTCACTTCTACTGTTCACCTGGTAACATGTCCCATGTATATTAAACCATCAGGGGAACACACTCTACTCACTTCTACTCTTCACCTGGTGACAAGTCCCGTGCGTGTTAAACCATGAGGGGAACACACTCTCCTCACTTATACTGCTCACCTGGTAACATGTCCCGTTTGTATTAAACAATCAGGGGAACACACTCTCCTCACTTATACTTTTCACCTGGTAACATGCCCCGTGTGTAATAAACCATCAGGGGAACACCTTCTCCTCACTTACACTGTTCACCTGTTATCATGTCCCGGGTAAATTAAACAATCAGGGGAACACACTCTCCTCACTTATACAGTTCACCTGGGGAAATGTCCCAACAGTGTTAAACCATCAGGGGAACACACTCTCCTCACTTATATTGTTCAGCTGGTGACATGTCCCGTCAGTATTAAACCATCAGGGGAAGACACTCTCCTCCCTTTTCTGTTCACCTGGTAACATGTCCCGTGTGTATTAAACAATCCGGGGAACACACTCACCTCACTTATACTGTTCACCTGTTGACATGTCCTGTGTGTCTTAAACCATCAGGGGGAACTCACTCTCCTCACTTATACTGTTCACATGGTGACATTTCCCGTCAGTATTAAACAATCAGGGGAACACACTCTCCTCACTTATACTGTTCACCTGGTAACATGTCCTGTGTATATTAAACCATCAGGGGAACACATTCTCCTCACTTATACTGTTCACCTGCTAACATGTCCCGTGTATATTAAACCATCAGGGGAATACAGTCTCCTCACTTATACTGTTCACCTGGTAACATGTCCCGTGTATATTAAACCATCAGGGGAACACACTCTCCTCACTTATACTGTTCACCTGGTAACATGTCCTGTGTATATTAAACCATCAGGGGAACACATTCTCCTCACATATACTGTTCACCTGCTAACATGTCCCGTGTATATTAAACCATCAGGGGAATACAGTCTCCTCACTTATACTGTTCACCTGGTAACATGTCCCGTGTATATTAAACAATCAGGGGAACACACTCTGCTCACTTATTCTGTTCACCTGTTGACATGTCCCGTGTGCATTAAACAATCAGGGGAAAACACTCTCCTCACTTATACTGTTCACCTGGTAACACGTCCCGTGTGTATTAAACCATCAGGGGAACACACTCTCCTCACTTATACTGTTCGCCTGGTAACGTGTCCCGTGTATATTAAACCATCAGGGGAACACATTCTCCTCACTTATACTGTTCACCTGGTAACATGTCCTGTGTATATTAAACCATCAAGGGAACACATTCTCCTCACTTATACTGTTCACCTGCTAACATGTCCCGTGTATATTAAACCATCAGGGGAATACAGTCTCCTCACTTATACTGTTCACCTGGTAACATGTCCCGTGTATATTAAACAATCAGGGGAACACACTCTCCTCACTTATACTGTTCACCTGGTAACATGTCCCGTGAGTATTAAACAATCAGGGGAACACACTCTCCTCACTTATACTGTTCACCTGGTAACACGTCCCGTGTGTATTAAACCATCAGGGGAACACACTCTCCTCACTTATACTGTTCGCCTGGTAACGTGTCCCGTGTATATTTAACAATCAGGGGAAAACACTCTGCTCACTTAAAATGTTCACCTGGTAACATGTACCGTGTATATTAAACCATCAGGGGAACACATTCTCCTCACTTATACTGTTCGCCTGGTAACTTGTCCCGTGTATATTTAACAATCAGGGGAACACACTCTGCTCACTTATACTGTTCACCTGGTAACATGTCCCATGTATATTAAACCATCAGGGGAACACATTCTCCTCACTTACACTGTTCACCTGTTATCATGTCCCGGGTCAATTAAACAATCAGGGGAACACACTCTCCTCACTTATACTGTTCACCTGGGGAAATGTCCCAACAGTGTTAAACCATCAGGGGAACACACTCTCCTCACTTATATTGTTCAGCTGGTGACATGTCCCGTCAGTATTAAACCATCAGGGGAAGACACTCTCCTCCCTTTTCTGTTCACCTGGTAACATGTCCCGTGTGTATTAAACAATCCGGGGAACACACTCACCTCACTTATACTGTTCACCTGTTGACATGTCCTGTGTGTCTTAAACCATCAGGGGGAACTCACTCTCCTCACTTATACTGTTCACATGGTGACATTTCCCGTCAGTATTAAACAATCAGGGGAACACACTCTCCTCACTTATACTGTTCACCTGGTAACATGTCCTGTGTATATTAAACCATCAGGGGAACACATTCTCCTCACTTATACTGTTCACCTGCTGACATGTCCCGTGTATATTAAACCATCAGGGGAATACAGTCTCCTCACTTATACTGTTCACCTGGTAACATGTCCCGTGTATATTAAACCATCAGGGGAACACACTCTCCTCACTTATACTGTTCACCTGGTAACATGTCCTGTGTATATTAAACCATCAGGGGAACACATTCTCCTCACTTATACTGTTCACCTGGTAACACGTCCCGTGTGTATTAAACCATCAGGGGAACACACTCTCCTCACTTATACTGTTCGCCTGGTAACGTGTCCCGTGTATATTTAACAATCAGGGGAAAACACTCTGCTCACTTAAAATGTTCACCTGGTAACATGTACCGTGTATATTAAACCATCAGGGGAACACATTCTCCTCACTTATACTGTTCGCCTGGTAACTTGTCCCGTGTATATTTAACAATCAGGGGAACACACTCTGCTCACTTATACTGTTCACCTGGTAACATGTCCCATGTATATTAAACCATCAGGGGAACACATTCTCCTCACTTACACTGTTCACCTGTTATCATGTCCCGGGTCAATTAAACAATCAGGGGAACACACTCTCCTCACTTATACTGTTCACCTGGGGAAATGTCCCAACAGTGTTAAACCATCAGGGGAACACACTCTCCTCACTTATATTGTTCAGATGGTGACATGTCCCGTCAGTATTAAACCATCAGGGGAAGACACTCTCCTCCCTTTTCTGTTCACCTGGTAACATGTCCCGTGTGTATTAAACAATCCGGGGAACACACTCACCTCACTTATACTGTTCACCTGTTGACATGTCCTGTGTGTCTTAAACCATCAGGGGGAACTCACTCTCCTCACTTATACTGTTCACATGGTGACATTTCCCGTCAGTATTAAACAATCAGGGGAACACACTCTCCTCACTTATACTGTTCACCTGGTAACATGTCCAGTGTATATTAAACCATCAGGGGAACACATTCTCCTCACTTATACTGTTCACCTGCTGACATGTCCCGTGTATATTAAACCATCAGGGGAATACAGTCTCCTCACTTATACTGTTCACCTGGTAACATGTCCCGTGTATATTAAACCATCAGGGGAACACACTCTCCTCACTTATACTGTTCACCTGGTAACATGTCCTTTGTATATTAAACCATCAGGGGAACACATTCTCCTCACTTATACTGTTCACCTGCTAACATGTCCCGTGTATATTAAACCATCAGGGGAATACAGTCTCCTCACTTATACTGTTCACCTGGTAACATGTCCCGTGTATATTAAACAATCAGGGGAACACACTCTGCTCACTTATTCTGTTCACCTGTTGACATGTCCCGTGTGCATTAAACAATCAGGGGAAAACACTCTCCTCACTTATACTGTTCACCTGGTAACACGTTCCGTGTGTATTAAACCATCAGGGGAACACACTCTCCTCACTTATACTGTTCGCCTGGTAACGTGTCCCGTGTATATTAAACCATCAGGGGAACACATTCTCCTCACTTATACTGTTCACCTGGTAACTAGTCCTGTGTATATTAAACCATCAAGGGAACACATTCTCCTCACTTATACTGTTCACCTGCTAACATGTCCCGTGTATATTAAACCATCAGTGGAATACAGTCTCCTCACTTACACTGTTCACCTGGTAACATGTCCCGTGTATATTAAACAATCAGGGGAACACACTCTCCTCACTTATACTGTTCACCTGGTAACATGTCCCGTGAGTATTAAACAATCAGGGGAACACACTCTCCTCACTTATACTGTTCACCTGGTAACACGTCCCGTGTGTATTAAACCATCAGGGGAACACACTCTCCTCACTTATACTGTTCGCCTGGTAACGTGTCCCGTGTATATTTAACAATCAGGGGAAAACACTCTGCTCACTTAAAATGTTCACCTGGTGACATGTACCGTGTATATTAAACCATCAGGGGAACACATTCTCCTCACTTATACTGTTCGCCTGGTAACGTGTCCCGTGTATATTTAACAATCAGGGGAACACACTCTGCTCACTTATACTGTTCACCTGGTAACATGTCCCATGTATATTAAACCATCAGGGAAATACAGTCTCCTCACTTAACCTGTTCACCTGCTAACATGACCCGTGTATATTAAACCATTAGCGGAACACACTCTCCTAACTTATACTGTTCACCTGGTAACATGACCCGTGTATATTAAACCATCAGGGGAAAGCACTCTCCTCACTTATACTGTTCACCTGGTAACATGACCCGTGTATATTAAACCATCAGGGGAAAGCACTCTCCTCACTTATACTGTTCACCTGGTAACATGTCCCGTGTATATTAAACCATCAGCGGAACACACTCTCCTCACTTATACTGTTCACCTGGTAACATGACCCGTGTATATTAAACCATCAGGGGAAAGCACTCTCCTCACTTATACTGTTCACCTGGTAACATGTCCCGTGTATATTAAACAATCAGGGGAACACACTCTCCTCACTTATACTGTTCACCTGGTAACATGTCCCGTGAGTATTAAACAATCAGGGGAACACACTCTCCTCACTTATACTGTTCACCTGGTAACACGTCCCGTGTGTATTAAACCATCAGGGGAACACACTCTCCTCACTTATACTGTTCGCCTGGTAACGTGTCCCGTGTATATTTAACAATCAGGGGAAAATACTCTGCTCGCTTAAAATGTTCACCTGGTAACATGTACCGTGTATATTAAACCATCAGGGGAACACATTCTCCTCACTTATACTGTTCGCCTGGTAACGTGTCCCGTGTATATTTAACAATCAGGGGAACACACTCTGCTCACTTATACTGTTCACCTGGTAACATGTCCCATGTATATTAAACCATCAGGGGAATACAGTCTCCTCACTTAACCTGTTCACCTGGTAACATGACCCGTGTATATTAAACCATTAGCGGAACACACTCTCCTAACTTATACTGTTCTCCTGGTAACATGACCCGTGTATATTAAACCATCAGGGGAAAGCACTCTCCTCACTTATACTGTTCACCTGGTAACATGACCCGTGTATATTAAACCATCAGGGGAAAGCACTCTCCTCACTTATACTGTTCACCTGGTAACATGTCCCGTGTATATTAAACCATCAGCGGAACACACTCTCCTCACTTATACTGTTCACCTGGTAACATGACCCGTGTATATTAAACCATCAGGGGAAAGCACTCTCCTCACTTATACTGTTCACCTGGGAACATATCCCGTGTATATTAAACCATCAGCGGAACACACTCTCCTCACTTATACTGTTCACCTGGTAACATGACCCGTGTCTATTAAACCATCAGGGGAAAGCACTCTCCTCACTTATACTGTTCACCTGGTAACATGTCCCGTGTATATTAAACCATCAGGGGAAAGCACTCTCCTCACTTATACTGTTCACCTGGTAACATGACCCGTGTATATTAAACCATCAGGGGAAAGCACTCTCCTCACTTATACTGTTCACCTGGTGACATGTCCCGGGTATATTAAAAAATCAGGGGAACTCACTCTCCTCACTTATACTGTTCACCTGGTATCATGTCCTGTGTATATTAAACCAACAGGGGAACACACTCTCCTCACGTATACTGTTCACCTGGTAACATGTCCCGTGCGTGTTAAACAATCAGGGGAACACACTCCCCTCACTTATACTGTTCACCTGGTAACATGTCCCGTGTGTGTTAAACCATCAGGGGAACACACTCTCCTCACTTATACTGTTCACCTGGTGACATGTCCCGTGCGTACTAAACAATCAGCGTAACAATCTCTCCTCACTTATACTGTTCACCTGGCAACATGTCCCGTGTATACTAAACGATCAGGGGAACACACTCTCCTCACTTATAGTGTTCACCTGGCAACATGTCCCGTGTATACTAAACGATCAGGGGAACACACTCTGCTCACTTATACTGTTCACCTGGGAACATGTCCCGTGTATATTAAACCATCAGGGGAACACACTCTCCTCACTTATACTGTTCACCTGGTATCATGTCCCGTGTGTATTAAACCATCAGGGGAACACACTCTCCTCACTTACACTGTTCACCTGGTGACATGTCCCGTGTATATTAAACCATCAGGGGAAAGCACTCTCCTCAATTATACTGTTCACCTGGGAACATGTCCCGTGTATATTAAACCATCAGGGGAATACATTCTCCTCACTTATACTATTCACCTGGTAACATGTCCCTTGCGTATTAAACCATCAGGGGAACACACTCTCCTCACTTCTACTCTTCACCTGGTGACACGTCCCGTCAGTATTAAACAATCATTGGATCACACTCTCCTCACTTATACTTTTCACCTGGTAAGATGTCCCGCGTATATTAAACCATCAGGGGAACACATTCTCCTCACTTATACTGTTCACCTGGTAACATGTCCCGGGTGTATTAAAGCATCAGGGGAACACACTCTCCTCACTTATACTGTTCACCTGGTAACATGTCCCATGTATATTTATCCATCAGGGGAACACACTCTATTCACATATACTGTTCACCTGGTAACATGTCCCGTGTATATTAGACCATCAGGGGAAAACACTCTCCTCACTTCTACTCTTCACCTGGTGACACGTCCCGTGCATGTTAAATCATCAGGGGAACACTCTCTCCTCACTTATACTGTTCACGTTGGGAAATGTCCCGTCAGCATTAAACCATCAGGGGAACACATTCTCCTCACTTATAATGTTCACTTCGTGACATCTCCCGTGAGTATTAACAATCAGGGGAACACACTCTCCTCACTTATACTGTTCACGTTGTAACATGTCCCGTGTATATTATACCATCAGTGGAAAACACTCTCCTCACTTATACTGTTCACCTGGTAACATGTCCCATGTATATTAAACCATCATGGGTAAGCCCTCTCCTCACTTATACTGTTCACCTGGCAACATGTCCCGTGTATATTATACCATTAGGGGAATACTCTCTCCTCACTGATGCTGTTCACCTGTTGACATGTCCTGTTTGTATTAAACCATCAGGTGAACTCACTCTCCTCACTTACAGTGTTCACCTGGTAACATGTTCCGTGCGTATTAAACCATCAGGGGAACACATTCTCCTCACTTATTCTGTTCACCTGGTAACATGTCCCGTGTATATTAAACCATCATGGGTAAGCCCTCTCCTCACTTGTACTGTTCACCTGGTAACAAGTCCCGTGTATATTAAACCATCAGGGGAACTCACTCTCCTCACTTACACTGTTCACCTGGTAACATGTCCCGTGCGTATTAAACAATCAGGGGAACACACTCTCCTCACTTATACTGTTCACTTGGTGACATGTCCCGTGCGTATTAAACCATCAGGGGAACAAACTCTCCTCACTTATACTGTTCACCTGGTAACATGTCCCGTGCGTATTAAACCGTCAGGGGAACACCCTCTCCTCCCTTAAACTGGTCACATGGTGACATGTCCCGTCAGTATTAAACAATCAGGGGAACAAACTCTCTTCACTTACACTGTTCATCTGGTAACATGTCCCATGTATATTAAACAATCAGGGGAACACACACTCCTCACTTATACTGTTCAATTGGTAACATGTCCCGTCACTATTAAACAATCAGGGGAACACAGTCTCCTCACTTCTACTGTTCAGCTGCTGACATGTCCCGTCAGTATTAAACCTTCATTGGAAGACACTCTCCTCCCTTTTCTGTTCACCTGGTAACATGTCCCGTGTGTATTAGCAATCCGGGGAACACACTCACCTCACTTATACTGTTCACCTGTTGACATGTCATGTGTGTATTAAACCATCAGGGGGAACTCACTCTCCTCACTTATACTGTTCAAATGGTGACATTTCCCGTCAGTATTAAACCATCAGGGGAACACACTCTCTTCACTTATACTGTTCACCTGGTAACATGTCCCATGTCTATTAAACCATCAGGGGAACACACTCTCCTCACTTCTGCTCTTCACCTGGTGACACGTCCCGTGCGTATTAAACAATCAGGGGAACTCACTCTCCTCACTTATAATGTTCACCTGGGGAAATGTCCCGTCAGTATTAAACCATCAGGGGAACACACTCTCCTCACATATACTGTTCAGTTGGTTACATGTCCTGTGTGTATTAAACAATCAGGGGAACACACTCTCCTCACTTATTCTGTTCACCTGTTGACATGTCCCGTGCGTATTAAAAAATCAGGGGAACTCACTCTGCTCACTTCTACTGTTCATCTGTTGACATGTCCGGTGTGTATTAAAGCATCAGAGGAACTCACTCTCCTCACTTATACTGTTCACCTGGTAACATGTCCCATGTATATTAAACAATCAGGGGAACACACTCTCCTCACTTATACTGTTCACCTGGTAACATGTCCTGTGTGTATTAAACAATCAGGGGAACACACTCTCCTCACTTATACTGTTCACCTGGTAACATGTCCTGTGTGTATTAAACAATCAGGGGAACACACTCTACTCACTTATACTGTTCAACTGGTAACATGTCCCATGTATATTAAACAATCAGGGGAACACACTCTCCTCACTTATACTGTTCACCTGGTAACATTTCCTGTGTGTATTAAACAATCAGGGGAACACACTCTCCTCACTTACACTGTTCATCTTGTAACATGTCCCATGTATATTAAACAATCAGGGGAACACACTCTCTTCACTTATACTGTTCACCTGGTAACATGTCCTGTGTGTATTAAACAATCAGCGGAACACACTCTCCTCACTTATACTGTTCACCTGTTGACATGTCCTGTGTGTATTAAACCATCAGGGGGAACTCACTCTCCTCACTTATACTGTTCACCTGGTAACATGTCCTGTGTGTATTAAACAATCAGTGGAACACACTCTCCTCACTTATACTGTTCACCTGGGGAAATGTCCTGTGTGTATTAAAGCATCAGGGGAACTCACTGTCCTCATTTATACTGTTCACCTGGTGACATGTCCCGTCAGTATTAAACCATCAGGGGAAGACACTCTACTCCCTTTTCTGTTCACCTCGTAACATGTCCCGTTTGTATTAAACAATCCGGGGAAGACACTCACCTCACTTATACTGTTCACCTGTTGACATGTCCTGTGTGTATTAAACCATCAGGGGGAACTCACTCTCCTCACTTATACAGTTCACCTGGTAACATGTCCAGTGCGTATTAAACCATCAGGGGAACACAATCTCCTCCCTTGAACTGTTCACATGGTGACATGTCCCGTCAGTATTAAACAATCAGGGGAACACACTCTCCTCACTTATACTGTTTACCTGTTGACATACCCTGTGTGTATTAAACAATCAGGGGAACAGACTCTCCTCACTTATACTGTTCACCTGGTAACATGTCCCGTGTATATTAAACAATCAAGGGAACACACTCTCTTCACTTATACTGTTCACCTGGTATCGTGTCCCGTGTATATTAAACCATCAGGGGAAAGATTTCTCCTCACTTTTACTGTTCACCTGGTAACATGTTCCGTGTATATTATACCATCTGGGGAACACACTCTCCTCACTTATCCTGTTCACCTGGTAAAATGTCCCGTGTATATTAAACCATCAGGGCAAAGCACTCTCCTCACTTATAGTGTTCAACTGGGAACATGTCCCGTGTATATTAAACCATCAGAGGAACACACTCTCCTCACATATACTGTTCATCTGGTAACATATCCCGTCAGTATTAAACCATCTGTGGAACACACTCTCCTCACTCACACTGTTCACCTGGTAACATGACCTGTGTATATTAAACCATCAGGGGAACACACTCTCCTCACTTATACTGTTTACATGGTAACATGTCCCATGTATGTTAAACAATCAGGGGAACACGCTCTCTTCACTTCTACTGTTCACCTGGTAACATGTCCCATGGATATTAAACCATCAGGGGAACACACTCTACTCACTTCTACTCTTCACCTGGTGACACGTCCCGTGCGTGTTAAACCTTGAGGGGAACACATTCTCCTCACTTATACTGCTCACCTGGTAACATGTCCCGTGTGTATTAAACAATCAGGGGAACACACTCTCCTCACTTATACTTTTCACCTGGTAACATGCCCCGTGTGTAATAAACCATCAGGGGAACACCTTCTCCTCACTTACACTGTTCACCTGTTATCATGTCCCGGGTCAATTAAACAATCAGGGGAACACACTCTCCTCACTTATACTGTTCACCTGGGGAAATGTCCCAACAGTGTTAAACCATCAGGGGAACACACTCTCCTCACTTATATTGTTCAGCTGGTGACATGTCCCGTCAGTATTAAACCATCAGGGGAAGACACTCTCCTCCCTTTTCTGTTCACCTGGTAACATGTCCCGTGTGTATTAAACAATCCGGGGAACACACTCACCTCACTTATACTGTTCACCTGTTGACATGTCCTGTGTGTCTTAAACCATCAGGGGGAACTCACTCTCCTCACTTATACTGCTCACCTGGTAACATGTCCCGTGTGTATTAAACAATCAGGGGAACACACTCTCCTCACTTATACTGTTCACCTGGTAACATGTCCTGTGTATATTAAACCATCAGGGGAACACATTCTCCTCACTTATACTGTTCACCTGCTAACATGTCACGTGTATATTAAACCATCAGGGGAATACAGTCTCCTCACTTATACTGTTCACCTGGTAACATGTCCCGTGTATATTAAACCATCAGGGGAACACACTCTCCTCACTTATACTGTTCACCTGGTAACATGTCCTGTGTATATTAAACCATCAGGGGAACACATTCTCCTCACTTATACTGTTCACCTGCTAACATGTCCCGTGTATATTAAACCATCAGGGGAATACAGTCTCCTCACTTATACTGTTCACCTGGTAACATGTCCCGTGTATATTAAACAATCAGGGGAACACACTCTGCTCACTTATTCTGTTCACCTGTTGACATGTCCCGTGTGCATTAAACAATCAGGGGAAAACACTCTCCTCACTTATACTGTTCACCTGGTAACACGTCCCGTGTGTATTAAACCATCAGGGGAACACACTCTCCTCACTTATACTGTTCGCCTGGTAACGTGTCCCGTGTATATTAAACCATCAGGGGAACACATTCTCCTCACTTATACTGTTCACCTGGTAACATGTCCTGTGTATATTAAACCATCAAGGGAACATATTCTCCTCACTTATACTGTTCACCTGCTAACATGTCCCGTGTATATTAAACCATCAGGGGAATACAGTCTCCTCACTTATACTGTTCACCTGGTCACATGTCCCGTGTATATTAAACAATCAGGGGAACACACTCTCCTCACTTATACTGTTCACCTGGTAACATGTCCCGTGAGTATTAAACAATCAGGGGAACACACTCTCCTCACTTATACTGTTCACCTGGTAACACGTCCCGTGTGTATTAAACCATCAGGGGAACACACTCTCCTCACTTATACTGTTCGCCTGGTAACGTGTCCCGTGTATATTTAACAATCAGGGGAAAACACTCTGCTCACTTAAAATGTTCACCTGGTAACATGTACCGTGTATATTAAACCATCAGGGGAACACATTCTCCTCACTTATACTGTTCGCCTGGTAACGTGTCCCGTGTATATTTAACAATCAGGGGAACACACTCTGCTCACTTATACTGTTCACCTGGTAACATGTCCCATGTATATTAAACCATCAGGGGAATACAGTCTCCTCACTTAACCTGTTCACCTGGTAACATGACCCGTGTATATTAAACCATTAGCGGAACACACTCTCCTAACTTATACTGTTCACCTGGTAACATGACCCGTGTATATTAAACCATCAGGGGAAAGCACTCTCCTCACTTATACTGTTCACCTGGTAACATGACCCGTGTATATTAAACCATCAGGGGATAGCACTCTCCTCACTTATACTGTTCACCTGGTAACATGTCCCGTGTATATTAAACCATCAGCGGAACACACTCTCCTCACTTATACTGTTCACCTGGTAACATGACCCGTGTATATTAAACCATCAGGGGAAAGCACTCTCCTCACTTATACTGTTCACCTGGTAACATGTCCCGTGTATATTAAACAATCAGGGGAACACACTCTCCTCACTTATACTGTTCACCTGGTAACATGTCCCGTGAGTATTAAACAATCAGAGGAACACACTCTCCTCACTTAGACTGTTCACCTGGTAACACGTCCCGTGTGTATTAAACCATCAGGGAAACACACTCTCCTCACTTATACTGTTCGCCTGGTAACGTGTCCCGTGTATATTTAACAATCAGGGGAAAATACTCTGCTCACTTAAAATGTTCACCTGGTAACATGTACCGTGTATATTAAACCATCAGGGGAACACATTCTCCTCACTTATACTGTTCGCCTGGTAACGTGTCCCGTGTATATTTAACAATCAGGGGAACACACTCTGCTCACTTATACTGTTCACCTGGTAACATGTCCCATGTATATTAAACCATCAGGGGAATACAGTCTCCTCACTTAACCTGTTCACCTGGTAACATGACCCGTGTATATTAAACCATTAGCGGAACACACTCTCCTAACTTATACTGTTCACCTGGTAAAATGACCCGTGTATATTAAACCATTAGCGGAACACACTCTCCTAACTTATACTGTTCACCTGGTAACATGACCCGTGTATATTAAACCATCAGGGGAAAGCACTCTCCTCACTTATACTGTTCACCTGGGAACATGTCCCGTGTATATTAAACCATCAGCGGAACACACTCTCCTCACTTATACTGATCACCTGGTAACATGTCCCGTGTCTATTAAACCATCAGGGGAAAGCACTCTCCTCACTTATACTGTTCACCTGGTAACATGTCCCGTGTATATTAAACCATCAGGGGAAAGCACTCTCCTCACTTATACTGTTCACCTGGTAACATGACCCGTGTATATTAAACCATCAGGGGAAAGCACTCTCCTCACTTATACTGTTCACCTGGTGACATGTCCCGGGTATATTAAAAAATCAGGGGAACTCACTCTCCTCACTTATACTGTTCACCTGGTATCATGTCCTGTGTATATTAAACCAACAGGGGAACACACTCTCCTCACGTATACTGTTCACCTGGTAACATGTCCAGTGCGTGTTAAACAATCAGGGGAACACACTCCCCTCACTTATACTGTTCACCTGGTAACATGTCCCGTGTGTGTTAAACCATCAGGGGAACACACTCTCCTCACTTATACTGTTCACCTGGTGACATGTCCCGTGCGTACTAAACAATCAGGGTAACAATCTCTCCTCACTTATACTGTTCACCTGGCAACATGTCCCGTGTATACTAAACGATCAGGGGAACACACTCTCCTCACTTATACTGTTCACCTGGCAACATGTCCCGTGTATACTAAACGATCAGGGGAACACACTCTGCTCACTTATACTGTTCACCTGGGAACATGTCCCGTGTATATTAAACCATCAGGGGAACACACTCTCCTCACTTATACTGTTCACCTGGTATCATGTCCCGTGTGTATTAAACCATCAGGGGAACACACTCTCCTCACTTACACTGTTCACCTGGTGACATGTCCCGTGTATATTAAACCATCAGGGGAAAGCACTCTCCTCAATTATACTGTTCACCTGGGAACATGTCCCGTGTATATTAAACCATCAGGGGAATACATTCTCCTCACTTATACTGTTCACCTGGTAACATGTCCCTTGCGTATTAAACCATCAGGGGAACACACTCTCCTCACTTCTACTCTTCACCTGGTGACACGTCCCATCAGTATTAAACGATCATTGGATCACACTCTCCTCACTTATACTTTTCACCTGGTAACATGTCCCGCGTATATTAAACCATCAGGGGAACACATTCTCCTCACTTATACTGTTCACCTGGTTACATGTCCCGGGTGTATTAAAGCATCAGGGGAACACACTCTCCTCACTTATACTGATCACCTGGTAACATGTCCCGTGAGTATTAAACAATCAGGGGAACACACTCTCCTCACTTATACTGTTCACTTGGTAACATGTCCCGTGTATATTAAACCATCAGGGGAATGCCCTCTCCTCACTTATACTGTTCACCTGGTATCATGTCCTGTGTGTATTAAACCATGAGGGGAACAAACTCTCCTCACTTATACTGTTCACCTGGTAACATGTACCGTGTGTATTAAACAATCAGGGGAACACACTCTCCTCACTTATACTGTTCACCTGGTATCATGTTCTGTGTATATTAAACCATCAGGGGAACACACTCTCCTCACTTATACTGTTCACCTGGTAACATGTACCGTGTGTATTAAACAATCAGGGGAACACACTCTCCTCACTTACACTGTTCACCTGGTGACATGTCCCGTGTGTATTAAACAATCAGGGGAACACACTGTCCTCACTTATACTGTTCACTTGGTTACATGTCCCGTGTATATTAAACCATCAGGGGAAAGCACTCTCCTCACTTATACTGTTCACCTGGGAACATGTCCCGTGTATATTAAACCATCAGGGGAACACACTCTCCTCACTTATACTGTTCACCTGGTAACATGTCCTGTGTATATTAAACCATCAGGGGAACACATTCTCCTCACTTAGACTGTTCACCTGCTAACATGTCCCGTGTGTATTAAACCATCAGGGGAACACACTCTCCTCACTTATACTGTTCACCTGGTAACATGTCCTGTGTATATTAGACCATCAGGGGAACACATTCTCCTCACTTATACTGTTCACCTGATAACATGTCCCGTGTATATTAAACCATCAGGGGAATACAGTCTCCTCACTTATACTGTTCACCTGGTAACATGTCCCGTGTATATTAAACCATCAGGGGAACACACTCTCCTCACTTATACTGTTCACCTGGTAACATGTCCCGTGTGTATTAAACCATCAGGGGAACACACTCTGCTCACTTATACTGTTCGCCTGGTAACATGTCCCGTGTATATTGAACCATCAGGGGAAAACATAATCCTCTCTTATACTGTTCACCTGCTAACATGTCCCGTGTCTATTAAACCATCAAGGGAATACAGTCTCCTCACTTCTCCTGTTCACCTGGTAACATGTCCTGTGTATATTAAACCATCAGGGGAACACACTCTCCTCACTGATACTGTTCACCTGGTAACATGTCCCGTGTATATTAAACCATCAGGGGAACACACTCTCCTCACTTATACTGATCACCTGGTGACATGTCCCGTGTATATTAAAAAATCAGGGGAACTCACTCTCCTCACTCATACTGTTCACGTGCTATCATGTCCTTTGTATATTAAACCAACAGGGGAACACACTCTCCTCACTTATACTGTTCACCTGGTAACATGTCCCGTGCGTGTTAATCAATCAGGGGAACACACTCTCATCACTTATACTGTTCACCTGGTAACATGTCCCGTGTGTATTAAACCATCAGGGGAACACACTCTCCTCACTTACACTGTTCACCTGGTGACATGTCCCGTGTATATTATACCATCAGGGGAAAGCACTCTCCTCACTTATACTGTTCACCTGGTATCATGTCCCGTGTGTATTAAACCATCAGGGGAACACACTCTCCTCACTTACACTGTTCACCTGGTGACATGTCCCGTGTATATTAAACCATCAGGGGAAAGCACTCTCCTCAATTATACTGTTCACCTGGGAACATGTCCCGTGTATATTAAACCATCAGGGGAATACATTCTCCTCACTTATACTGTTCACCTGGTAACATGTCCCGTGTGTATTAAACAATCAGGGGAACACACTCTCCTCACTTATACTGTTCACCTGGTAACATGTCCTGTGTATATTAAACCATCAGGGGAACACATTCTCCTCACTTATACTGTTCACCTGCTAACATGTCCCGTGTATATTAAACCATCAGGGGAATACAGTCTCCTCACTTATACTATTCACCTGGTAACATGTCCCGTGTATATTAAACCATCAGGGGAACACACTCTCCTAACTTATACTGTTCACCTGGTAACATGTCCTGTGTATATTAAACCATCAGGGGAACACATTCTCCTCACTTATACTGTTCACCTGCTAACATGTCCCGTGTATATTAAACCATCAGGGGAATACAGTCTCCTCACTTATACTGTTCACCTGGTAACATGTCCCGTGTATATTAAACAATCAGGGGAACACACTCTGCTCACTTATTCTGTTCACCTGTTGACATGTCCCGTGTGCATTAAACAATCAGGGGAAAACACTCTGCTCACTTATTCTGTTCACCTATTAACATGTCCCATGTGTATTAAACAATCAGGGGAACACACTCTCCTCACTTATACTGTTCACCTGGTAACATGTCCCGTGTGTATAAAACAATCAGGGGAACACACTCTCCTCACTTATTCTGTTCACCTGGTAACATGTCCCGTGTTTATTAAACAATCAGGGGAACACACTCTCCTCACTTATACTGTTCACCTGGTAACATGTCCTGTGTATATTAAACCATCAGGGGAACACATTCTCCTCACTTATACTGTTCACCTGCTAACATGTCCCGTGTATATTAAACCATCAGGGGAATACAGTCTCCTCACTTATACTGTTCACCTGGTAACATGTCCCGTGTATATTAAACCATCAGGGGAACACACTCTCCTCACTTATACTGTTCACCTGGTAACATGTCCCGTGTGTATTAAACCATCAGGGGAACACACTCTGCTCACTTATACTGTTCGCCTGGTAGCATGTCCCGTGTATATTGAACCATCAGGGGAAAACATAATCCTTTCTTATACTGTTCACCTGCTAACATGTCCCGTGTCTATTAAACCATCAAGGGAATACAGTCTCCTCACTTATCCTGTTCACCTGGTAACATGTCCCGTGTATATTAAACCATCAGGGGAACACACTCTCCTCACTGATACTGTTCACCTGGTAACATGTCCCGTGTATATTAAACCATCAGGGGAACACACTCTCCTCACTTATACTGTTCACCTGGTAACAAGTCCCATGTATATTAAACCATCAGCGGAACACACTCTCCTCACTTATACTGTTCACCTGGTAACATGACCCGTGTATATTAAACCATCAGGGGAAAGCACTCTCCTCACTTATACTGTTCACCTGGTAACATGTCCCGTGTATATTAAACAATCAGGGGAACACACTCTCCTCACTTATACTGTTCACCTGGTAACATGTCCCGTGAGTATTAAACAATCAGGGGAACACACTCTCCTCACTTATACTGTTCACCTGGTAACACGTCCCGTGTGTATTAAACCATCAGGGGAACACACTCTCCTCACTTATACTGTTCGCCTGGTAACGTGTCCCGTGTATATTTAACAATCGGGGAAAACACTCTGCTCACTTAAAATGTTCACCTGGTAACATGTACCGTGTATATTAAACCATCAGGGGAACACATTTTCCTCACTTATACTGTTCGCCTGGTAACGTGTCCCGTGTATATTTAACAATCAGGGGAACACACTCTGCTCACTTATACTGTTCACCTGGTAACATGTCCCATGTATATTAAACCATCAGGGGAATACAGTCTCCTCACATAACCTGTTCACCTGGTAACATGACCCGTGTATATTAAACCATCAGGGGAAAGCACTCTCCTCACTTATACGGTTCACCTGGTAACATGACCCGTGTATATTAAACCATCAGGGGAAAGCACTCTCCTCACTTATACTGTTCACCTGGTAACATGTCCCGTGTCTTTTAAACCATCAGCGGAACACACTCTCCTCACTTATACTGTTCACCTGGTAACATGACCCGTGTATATTAAACCATCAGGGGAAAGCACTCTCCTCACTTATACTGTTCACCTGGGAACATGTCCCGTGTATATTAAACCATCAGCGGAACACACTCTCCTCACTTATACTGTTCACCTGCTAACATGTCCCGTGTCTATTAAACCATCAAGGGAATACAGTCTCCTCACTTATCCTGTTCACCTGGTAACATGTCCCGTGTATATTAAACCATCAGGGGAAAGCACTCTCCTCACTTATACTGTTCACCTGGTAACATGACCCGTGTATATTAAACCATCAGGGGAAAGCACTCTCCTCACTTATACTGTTCACCTGGTGACATGTCCCGGGTATATTAAAAAATCAGGGGAACTCACTCTCCTCACATATACTGTTCACCTGGTATCATGTCCTGTGTATATTAAACCAACAGGGGAACACACTCTCCTCACGTATACTGTTCACCTGGTAACATGTCCCGTGCGTGTTAAACAATCAGGGGAACACACTCCCCTCACTTATACTGTTCACCTGGTAACATGTCCCGTGTGTGTTAAACCATCAGGGGAACACACTCTCCTCACTTATACTGTTCACCTGGTGACATGTCCCGTGCGTACTAAACAATCAGGGTAACAATCTCTCCTCACTTATACTGTTCACCTGGCAACATGTCCCGTGTATACTAAACGATCAGGGGAACACACTCTCCTCACTTATACTGTTCACCTGGCAACATGTCCCGTGTATACTAAACGATCAGGGGAACACACTCTGCTCACTTATACTGTTCACCTGGGAACATGTCCCGTGTATATTAAACCATCAGGGGAACACACTCTCCTCACTTATACTGTTCACCTGGTATCATGTCCCGTGTGTATTAAACCATCAGGGGAACACACTCTCCTCACTTACACTGTTCACCTGGTGACATGTCCCGTGTATATTAAACCATCAGGGGAAAGCACTCTCCTCAATTATACTGTTCACCTGGGAACATGTCCCGTGTATATTAAACCATCAGGGGAATACATTCTCCTCACTTATACTGTTCACCTGGTAACATGTCCCTTGCGTATTAAACCATCAGGGGAACACACTCTCCTCACTTCTACTCTTCACCTGGTGACACGTCCCGTCAGTATTAAACAATCATTGGATCACACTCTCCTCACTTATACTTTTCACCTGGTAACATGTCCCGCGTATATTAAACCATCAGGGGAACACATTCTCCTCACTTATACTGTTCACCTGGTAACATGTCCCGGGTGTATTAAAGCATCAGGGGAACACACTCTCCTCACTTATACTGTTCACCTGGTAACATGTCCCGTGAGTATTAAACAATCAGGGGAACACACTCTCCTCACTTATACTGTTCACTTGGTAACATGTCCCGTGTATATTAAACCATCAGGGGAAAGCCCTCTCCTCACTTATACTGTTCACCTGGTATCATGTCCTGTGTATATTAAACCATGAGGGGAACACACTCTCCTCACTTATACTGTTCACCTGGTAACATGTACCGTGTGTATTAAACAATCAGGGGAACACACTCTCCTCACTTATACTGTTCACCTGGTATCATGTCCTGTGTATATTAAACCATCAGGGGAACACACTCTCCTCACTTCATCTGTTCACCTGGTAACATGTACCGTGTGTATTAAACAATCAGGGGAACACACTCTCCTCACTTACACTGTTCACCTGGTGACATGTCCCGTGTGTATTAAACAATCAGGGGAACACACTGTCCTCACTTATACTGTTCACTTGGTTACATGTCCCGTGTACATTAAACCATCCGGGGAAATCACACTCCTCACTTATACTGTTCACCTGGGAACATGTCCCGTGTATATTAAACCATCAGGGGAACACACTCTCCTCACTTATACTGTTCACCTGGTAACATGTCCTGTGTATATTAAACCATCAGGGGAACACATTCTCCTCACTTAGACTGTTCACCTGCTAACATGTCCCGTGTGTATTAAACCATCAGGGGAACACACTCTCCTCACTTATACTGTTCACCTGGCAACATGTCCCGTGTATACTAAACGATCAGGGGAACACACTCTCCTCACTTATACTGTTCACCTGGCAACATGTCCCGTGTATACTAAACGATCAGGGGAACACACTCTGCTCACTTATACTGTTCACCTGGGAACATGTCCCGTGTATATTAAACCATCAGGGGAACACACTCTCCTCACTTATACTGTTCACCTGGTATCATGTCCCGTGTGTATTAAACCATCAGGGGAACACACTCTCCTCACTTACACTGTTCACCTGGTGACATGTCCCGTGTATATTAAACCATCAGGGGAAAGCACTCTCCTCAATTATACTGTTCACCTGGGAACATGTCCCGTGTATATTAAACCATCAGGGGAATACATTCTCCTCACTTATACTTTTCACCTGGTAACATGTCCCGCGTATATTAAATCATCAGGGGAACACATTCTCCTCACTTATACTGTTCACCTGGTAACATGTCCCGGGTGTATTAAAGCATCAGGGGAACACACTCTCCTCACTTATACTGTTCACCTGGTAACATGTCCCGTGAGTATTAAACAATCAGGGGAACACACTCTCCTCACTTATACTGTTCACTTGGTAACATGTCCCGTGTATATTAAACCATCAGGGGAAAGCCCTCTCCTCACTTATACTGTTCACCTGGTATCATGTCCTGTGTATATTAAACCATGAGGGGAACACACTCTCCTCACTTATACTGTTCACCTGGTAACATGTACCGTGTGTATTAAACAATCAGGGGAACACACTCTCCTCACTTATACTGTTCACCTGGTATCATGTCCTGTGTATATTAAACCATCAGGGGAACACACTCTCCTCACTTCATCTGTTCACCTGGTAACATGTACCGTGTGTATTAAACAATCAGGGGAACACACTCTCCTCACTTACACTGTTCACCTGGTGACATGTCCCGTGTGTATTAAACAATCAGGGGAACACACTGTCCTCACTTATACTGTTCACTTGGTTACATGTCCCGTGTATATTAAACCATCCGGGGAAAGCACTCTCCTCACTTATACTGTTCACCTGGGAACATGTCCCGTGTATATTAAACCATCAGGGGAACACACTCTCCTCACTTATACTGTTCACCTGGTAACATGTCCTGTGTATATTAAACCATCAGGGGAACACATTCTCCTCACTTAGACTGTTCACCTGCTAACATGTCCCGTGTGTATAAAACCATCAGGGGAACACACTCTCCTCACTTATACTGTTCACCTGGTAACATGTCCTGTGTATATTAGACCATCAGGGGAACACATTCTCCTCACTTATACTGTTCACCTGATAACATGTCCCGTGTATATTAAACCATCAGGGGAATACAGTCTCCTCACTTATACTGTTCACCTGGTAACATGTCCCGTGTATATTAAACCATCAGGGGAACACACTCTCCTCACTTATACTGTTCACCTGGTAACATGTCCCGTGTGTATTAAACCATCAGGGGAACACACTCTGCTCACTTATACTGTTCGCCTGGTAACATGTCCCGTGTATATTGAACCATCAGGGGAAAACATAATCCTCTCTTATACTGTTCACCTGCTAACATGTCCCGTGTCTATTAAACCATCAAGGGAATACAGTCTCCTCACTTCTCCTGTTCACCTGGTAACATGTCCTGTGTATATTAAACCATCAGGGGAACACACTCTCCTCACTGATACTGTTCACCTGGTAACATGTCCCGTGTATATTAAACCATCAGGGGAACACACTCTCCTCACTTATACTGATCACCTGGTGACATGTCCCGTGTATATTAAAAAATCAGGGGAACTCACTCTCCTCACTTATACTGTTCACGTGCTATCATGTCCTGTGTATATTAAACCAACAGGGGAACAAACTCTCCTCACTTATACTGTTCACCTGGTAACATATCCCGTGCGTGTTAATCAATCAGGGGAACACACTCTCATCTCTTATACTGTTCACCTGGTAACATGTCCCGTGTGTATTAAACCATCAGGGGAACACACTCTCCTCACTTACACTGTTCACCTGGTGACATGTCCCGTGTATATTATACCATCAGGGGAAAGCACTCTCCTCACTTATACTGTTCACCTGGTATCATGTCCCGTGTGTATTAAACCATCAGGGGAACACACTCGCCTCACTTACACTGTTCACCTGGTGACATGTCCCGTGTATATTAAACCATCAGGGGAAAGCACTCTCCTCAATTATACTGTTCACCTGGGAACATGTCCCGTGTATATTAAACCATCAGGGGAATACATTCTCCTCACTTATACTGTTCACCTGGTAACATGTCCCGTGTGTATTAAACAATCAGGGGAACACACTCTCCTCACTTATACTGTTCACCTGGTAACATGTCCTGTGTATATTAAACCATCAGGGGAACACATTCTCCTCACTTATACTGTTCACCTGCTAACATGTCCCGTGTATATTAAACCATCAGGGGAATACAGTCTCCTCACTTATACTGTTCACCTGGTAACATGTCCCGTGTATATTAAACCATCAGGGGAACACACTCTCCTCACTTATGCTGTTCACCTGGTAACATGTCCTGTGTATATTAAACCATCAGGGGAACACATTCTCCTCACTTATACTGTTCACCTGCTAACATGTCCCGTGTATATTAAACCATCAGGGGAATACAGTCTCCTCACTTATACTGTTCACCTGGTAACATGTCCCGTGTATATTAAACAATCAGGGGAACACACTCTGTTCACTTATTCTGTTCACCTGTTGACACGTCCCGTGTGCATTAAACAATCAGGGGAAAACACTCTGCTCACTTATTCTGTTCACCTATTAACATGTCCCATGTGTATTAAACAATCAGGGGAACACACTCTCCTCACTTATACTGTTCTCCTGGTAACATGTCCCGTGTGTATAAAACAATCAGGGGAACACACTCTCCTCACTTATTCTGTTCACCTGGTAACATGTCCCGTGTGTATTAAACAATCAGGGGAACACACTCTCCTCACTTATACTGTTCACCTGGTAACATGTCCCCTGTATATTGAACCATCAGGGGAATACAGTCTCCTCACTTATACTGTTCACCTGGTAACATGTCCCGTGTATATTGAACCATCAGGGGAACACACTCTCCTCACTTATACTGTTCACCTGGTAACATGTCCCGTGTGTATTAAACCATCAGGGGAACACACTCTGCTCACTTATACTGTTCGCCTGGTAGCATGTCCCGTGTATATTGAACCATCAGGGGAATACAGTCTCCTCACTTATACTGTTCACCTGCTAACATGTCCCGTGTATATTAAACCATCAGGGGAACACACTCTCCTCACTGATACTGTTCACCTGGCAACATGTCCCGTGTATATTAAACCATCAGGGGAACACACTCTCCTCACTTATACTGTTCACCTGGTAACAAGTCCCATGTATATTAAACCATCAGTGGAAAGCAATCTCCTCACTTATACTGTTCACCTGGTAACATGTCCCGTGCGTACTAAACAGTCAGGGTAACAATCTCTCCTCACTTATACTGTTCACCTGGCAACATGTCCCGTGTATACTAAACGATCAGGGGAACACACTCTCCTAATTTATAATGTTCACCTGGAAACATGTCCCGTGTATATTAAACCATCAGAGGAAAGCACTCTCTTCACTTATACTGTTCACCTGGGAACATGTCCCGTGTATATTAAACCATCAGGGGAACACACTCTCCTCACTTATACTGTTCACCTGGTAACAAGTCCCATGTATATTAAACCATCAGGGGAAAGCAATCTCCTCACTTATACTACACAAAAACAAGAAATGCTGGATTCACTCAGCAGGTCTGGCAGCATCTGTGGAAAGAGAAGCAGAGTTAACGTTTCGGGTCAGTGACCCTTCTTCGGAACTGACAAATATTAGAAAAGTCACAGATTATAAACAAGTGAGGTGGGGGTTGGGCAAGAGATAACAAAGGAGAAGGTGCAGATTGGACCAGGCCACATAGCTGACCAAAAGGTCACGGAGCAAAGGCAAACAATATGTTAATGGTGTTTTGAAAGACAAAGCATTAGTACAGATTAGGTGTGAATATACTGAATATAGAACATCAGCAAGTGCAAACCTGAAGAAAAACAACCTGAAAAAAACAGTGGGTAAGCAAACTGAACAAACTAACATGAAATGAAATAAATGCAAAAAATGTAAAAAGGAATGCAAAAAAAAGGAAGAAAAATTAACTAAAAATGACTAAAAATGAAAGTAAAGTGGGGGGCTGTCATGCTCTGAAATTATTGAACTCAATGTTCAGTCCGGCAGGCTGTAGTGTGCCTAATCGGTAGATGAGATGCTGTTCCTCGAGCTTGCGTTGATGTTCACTGGAACACTGCAGCAATCCCAGGACAGAGATGTGAGCATGAGAGCAGGGGGGAGTGTTGAAATGGCAAGCAACCGGAAGCTCAGGGTCCTGCTTGCGGACTGAGCGGAGATGTTCCGCAAAGCGGTCACCCAGTCTGCGCTTGGTCTCCCCAATGTAGAGGAGACCACACTGTGAGCAGCGAATACAGTATACTACATTGAAAGAAGTACAAGTAAATCGCTGCTTCACCTGAAAGGAGTGTTTGGGGCCTGGGATAGTGAGGAGAGAGGAGGTAAATGGGCAGGTGTTACACCTCCTGCGATTGCAAGGGAAGGTGCCCTGGGACGGGGACGAGGTGGTGGGGGTAATGGAGGAGTGGACCAGGGTGTCGCGGAGGGAACGATCCCTTCGGAATGCTGACAGGGGAAGGGAGGGGAAGATGCGACTGGTAGTGGCATCACGCTGGAGGTGGCGAAAATGGCGGAGGATGATCCTTTGGATATGGAGGCTGGTGGGATGAAAAGTGAGGACAAGGGGAACCCTGTCACGGTTCTGGGAGGGAGGGGAAGGGGTGAGGGTAGAGGTGCGGGGAATGGGTCGGACACGGTTGAGGGCCCTGTCAACCACAGTGGGGGGAAATCCTCGGTTGAGGAAAAAGGAGGTCATATCAGAAGCACCGTCATGGAAGGTAGCATCATCAGAGCAGATGCGTCGGAGACGGAGAAACTGGGAGAATGGAATGGAGTCCTTACAGGAGGTAGGGTGTGAAGAAGTGTAGTCGAGGTAGCTGTGGGAGTCAGTGGGCTTATAATGGATATTGGTAGACAACCTATCCCCAGAGATGGAGACAGAGAAGTCGAGGAAGGGAAGGGAAGTGTCAGAGATGGACCATGTAAAGGTGAGAGAAGGGTGGAAATTGGAAGCAAAGTTGATAAAGTTTTCGAGTTCGGGGCGGGAGCAGGAAACGGCACCGATACAGTCATCAATGTACCGGAAAAAGAGTTGGGGGAGGGGGCCTGAGTAGGACTGGAACAAAGAATGCTCGACATATCCCACAAAAAGACAGGCATAACTAGGACCCATGCGGGTACCCATAGCGACACCTTTTACTTGAAGGAAGTGCGTGGAGTTGAAGGAGAAGTTGTTCAATGTGAGAACAAGTTCAGCCAGGCGGAGGAGGGTGGTGGTGGATGGGGACTGGTTGGGGAGACCAAGCGCAGACTGGGTGACCGCTTTGCGGAACATCTCCGCTCAGTCCGCAAGCAGGACCCTGAGCTTCCGGTTGCTTGCCATTTCAACACTCCCCCCTGCTCTCATGCTCACATCTCTGTCCTGGGATTGCTGCAGTGTTCCAGTGAACATCAACGCAAGCTCGAGGAACAGCATCTCATCTACCGATTAGGCACACTACAGCCTGCCGGACTGAACATTGAGTTCAATAATTTCAGAGCATGACAGCCCCCCACTTTACTTTCATTTTTAGTCATTTTTAGTTAATTTTTCTTCCTTTTTTTTTGCATTCCTTTTTACATTTTTTGCATTTATTTCATTTCATGTTAGTTTGTTCAGTTTGCTTACCCACTGTTTTTTTCAGGTTGTTTTTCTTCAGGTTTGCACTTGCTGATGTTCTATATTCAGTATATTCACACCTAATCTGTACTAATGCTTTGTCTTTCAAAACACCATTAACATATTGTTTGCCTTTGCTCCGTGACCTTTTGGTCAGCTATGTGGCCTGGTCCAATCTGCACCTTCTCCTTTGTTATCTCTTGCCCAACCCCCACCTCACTTGTTTATAATCTGTGACTTTTCTAATATTTGTCAGTTCCGAAGAAGGGTCACTGACCCGAAACGTTAACTCTGCTTCTCTTTCCACAGATGCTGCCAGACCTGCTGAGTGAATCCAGCATTTCTTGTTTTTGTTTCAGATTTCCAGCATCCGCAGTATTTTGCTTTTATCCTCACTTATACTGTTCACCTGGTAACATGTCCCGTGCGTATTAAACCATCAGGGGAACACACTCTCCTCACATATACTGTTCACCTGGTAACATGTCCCGTGTATATTAAACCATCAGGGGAAAGCCCTCTCCTCACTTATACTGTTCAACTGGTGTCATGTCACCTTTGTATTAAACAATCAGGGGAACACACTCTCCTCACTTATACTGTTCACCTGGTATCATGTCCCGTGTATATTAAACCATCAGGGGAACACACTCACCTCACTTACACTCTTCACTTGGTTACATGTCCCGTGCATATTAAACAATCAGGGGATCTCACTCTCTTCACTTTTACTGTTCACCTGTTGACATGTCGTGTGTTTTAAACCATCAGCGGAACACACTCTCCTCACTTGTACTGTTCACCTGGTAACATGACCCGTGTATATTAACCCATCAGAGGAAAGCACTCTCCTCACTTATACTGATCACCTGGTAACATGTCCTGTGCGTGTTAAACCATCAGGGGAACACACTCTCCTCACTTATACTGATCACCTGGTGACATGTCCCGGGTATATTAAAAAATCAGGGGAACTCACTCTCCTCACTTATACTGTTCACCTGGTATCATGTCCTGTGTATATTAAACCAACAGTGGAACACACTCTCCTCACTTACACTGATCACCTGTTGAGACGCCCCGTGTGCATTAAACAATCAGGGGAACACACTCTCCTCACTTATACTGTACACCTGGTAACATGTCCCGTGTGTATTAAACAATCAGGGGAACACACTCTCCTCACTTATACTGTTCACCTGGTAACATGTCCCGTGTATATTAAACAATCAGGGGAACACACTCTCCTCACTTATACTGTTCACCTGGTGACATGTCCCGTCCGTATTAAACCATCAGGGGAACACACGCTCCTCACTTATTCTGTTCACCTGTTGACATGTCCTGTGTGCATTAAACAATCAGGGGAAAACACTCTGCTCACTTATTCTGTTCACCTATTAACATGTCCCATGTGTATTAAACAATCAGGGGAACACACTCTCCTCACTTATACTGTTCACCTGGTAACATGTCCCGTGTGTATAAAACAATCAGGGGAACACACTCTCCTCACTTATACTGTTCACCTGGTAACATGTCCCGTGTATATTAAACCATCAGGGGAACACAATCTCCTCACTAATACTGTTCATCTGGTAAAATGTCCCGTGTATATTAAACCATCAGGGGAACACACTCTCCTCACTTATACTGTTCACCTGGTAACATGTCCCGTGTATGTTAAAAAATCAGGGGAACTCACTCTCCTCACTTATACTGTTCACGTGCTATCATGTCCTGTGTATATTAAACCAACAGGGGAACACACTCTCCTCACCTATACTGTTCACCTGGTAACATGTCCCGTGCGTGTTAATCAATCAGGGGAACACACTCTCATCACTTATACTGTTCACCTGGTAACATGTCCCGTGCGTGTTAAACAATCAGGGGAACACACTCTCCTCACTTATACTGTTCAACTGGTGACATGTCCCGTGCTTACTAAACAGTCAGGGTAACAATCTCTCCTCACTTATACTGTTCACCTGGCAACATGTCCCGTGTATACTAAACGATCAGGGGTACACACTCTCCTTATTTATACTGTTCACCTGGAAACATGTCCCGTGTATATTAAACCATCAGGGGAAAGCACTCTCCTCACATATACTGTTCACCTGGTAACATGTCCCGTGCGTATTAAACCATCAGGGGAACACACTCTCCTCACATATACTGTTCACCTGGTAACGTGTCCCGTGTATATTAAACCATCAGGGGAAAGCCCTCTCCTCACTTATACAGTTCAACTGGTGTCATGTCACCTTTGTATTAAACAATCCGGGGAACACACTCTCCTCACGTATACTGTTCACCTGGTGACATGTCCCGTGTATATTAAACCATCAGGGGAACACACTCTCCTCACTTATACTGATCACCTGGTAACATGTCCCGGGTATATTAAAAAATCAGGGGAACTCACTCTCCTTACTTATACTGTTCACCTTTTATCATGTCCTGTGTATATTAAACCAACAGTGGAACACACTCTCCTCACTTGTACTGATCACCTGTTGAGACGTCCCGTGTGCATTAAACAATCAGGGGAACACACTCTCCTCACTTATACTGTTCTCCTGTTGACATGTCCCGGGTATATTAAAACATCAGGGGAACTCACTCTCCTTACTTATACTGTTCACCTGGTATCATGTCCTGTGTATATTAAACCAACAGTGGAACACACTCTCCTCACTTATACTGATCACCTGTTGAGACGTCCCGTGTGCATTAAACAATCAGGGGAACACACTCTCCTCACTTATACTGATCACCTGGTGACATGTCCCGGGTATATTAAAAAATCAGGGGAACTCACTCTCCTCACTTATACTGTTCACCTGGTAACATGTCCCGTGTGTATTAAACAATCTGGGGAACACATTCTCCTCACTTATACGGTTCACCTGGTAACATGTCCCGTGTGTATTAAACAATCTGGGGAACACATTCTCCTCACTTATACGGTTCACCTGGGAACATGTCCCGTGTATATTAAACCATCAGGGGAAAGCAATCTCCTCACATATACTGTTCACCTGGTAACAGCCCCGTGTGTATTAAACCATCAGGGGAACACACTCTCCTCACTTATACTGTTCACCTGGTGACATGTCCCGTGTGTATTAAACCATCAGGGGAACTCACTCTCTTCACTTTTACTGTTCACCTGTTGACATGACCCGTGTATATTAAACCATCAGGGGAAAGCACTCTCCTCACTTATACTGATCACCTGGTAACATGTCCTGTGTATATTAAACCAACAGTGGAACACACTCTCCTCACTTATACTGATCACCTGTTGAGACGTCCCGTGTGCATTAAACAATCAGGGGTACACACTCTCCTCACTTATACTGTTCTCCTGTTGACATGTCCCTTGTGTATTAAACAATCTGGGGAACACACTCTCCTCACTTATACTGTTCACCTGGTGACATGTCCCGGGTATATTAAAAAATCAGGGGAACTCACTCTCCTTACTTATACTGTTCACCTGGTATCATGTCCTGTGTATATTAAACCAACAGTGGAACACACTCTCCTCACTTATACTGATCACCTGTTGAGACGTCCCGTGTGTATTAAACAATCTGGGGAACACATTCTCCTCACTTATACTGTTCACCTGGTAACATGTCCCGTGTGTATTAAACAATCTGGGGAACACATTCTCCTCACTTATACGGTTCACCTGGTAACATGTCCCGTGTGTATTAAACAATCTGGGGAACACATTCTCCTCACTTATACGGTTCACCTGGTAACTTGTCCCGGGTATATTAAAAAATCAGGGGAACTCACTCTCCTCACTTATACTGTTCACCTGGTATCATGTCCTGTGTATATTAAACCAACAGTGGAACACACTCTCCTCACTTATACTGATCACCTGTTGAGACGTCCCGTGTGCATTAAACAATCAGGGGAACACACTCTCCTCACTTATACTGATCACAGGTTGTGACGTCCCGTGTGCATTAAACAATCAGGGGAACACACACTCCTCAGTTATACTGTTCTCCTGTTGACATGTCCCGTGTGCATTAAACAATCAGGGGAACACACTCTCCTCACTTATACTGTTCACCTGGTGACATGTCCCGTGTATATTAAACCATCAGGGGAACACACTCTCCTCACTTATACTGATCACCTGGTAACATGTCCCGGGTATATTAAAAAATCAGGGGAACTCACTCTCCTTACTTATACTGTTCACCTTTTATCATGTCCTGTGTATATTAAACCAACAGTGGAACACACTCTCCTCACTTGTACTGATCACCTGTTGAGACGTCCCGTGTGCATTAAACAATCAGGGGAACACACTCTCCTCACTTATACTGTTCTCCTGTTGACATGTCCCGGGTATATTAAAACATCAGGGGAACTCACTCTCCTTACTTATACTGTTCACCTGGTATCATGTCCTGTGTATATTAAACCAACAGTGGAACACACTCTCCTCACTTATACTGATCACCTGTTGAGACGTCCCGTGTGCATTAAACAATCAGGGGAACACACTCTCCTCACTTATACTGATCACCTGGTGACATGTCCCGGGTATATTAAAAAATCAGGGGAACTCACTCTCCTCACTTATACTGTTCACCTGGTAACATGTCCCGTGTGTATTAAACAATCTGGGGAACACATTCTCCTCACTTATACGGTTCACCTGGTAACATGTCCCGTGTGTATTAAACAATCTGGGGAACACATTCTCCTCACTTATACGGTTCACCTGGGAACATGTCCCGTGTATATTAAACCATCAGGGGAAAGCAATCTCCTCACATATACTGTTCACCTGGTAACAGCCCCGTGTGTATTAAACCATCAGGGGAACACACTCTCCTCACTTATACTGTTCACCTGGTGACATGTCCCGTGTGTATTAAACCATCAGGGGAACTCACTCTCTTCACTTTTACTGTTCACCTGTTGACATGACCCGTGTATATTAAACCATCAGGGGAAAGCACTCTCCTCACTTATACTGATCACCTGGTAACATGTCCTGTGTATATTAAACCAACAGTGGAACACACTCTCCTCACTTATACTGATCACCTGTTGAGACGTCCCGTGTGCATTAAACAATCAGGGGTACACACTCTCCTCACTTATACTGTTCTCCTGTTGACATGTCCCTTGTGTATTAAACAATCTGGGGAACACACTCTCCTCACTTATACTGTTCACCTGGTGACATGTCCCGGGTATATTAAAAAATCAGGGGAACTCACTCTCCTTACTTATACTGTTCACCTGGTATCATGTCCTGTGTATATTAAACCAACAGTGGAACACACTCTCCTCACTTATACTGATCACCTGTTGAGACGTCCCGTGTGTATTAAACAATCTGGGGAACACATTCTCCTCACTTATACTGTTCACCTGGTAACATGTCCCGTGTGTATTAAACAATCTGGGGAACACATTCTCCTCACTTATACGGTTCACCTGGTAACATGTCCCGTGTGTATTAAACAATCTGGGGAACACATTCTCCTCACTTATACGGTTCACCTGGTAACTTGTCCCGGGTATATTAAAAAATCAGGGGAACTCACTCTCCTCACTTATACTGTTCACCTGGTATCATGTCCTGTGTATATTAAACCAACAGTGGAACACACTCTCCTCACTTATACTGATCACCTGTTGAGACGTCCCGTGTGCATTAAACAATCAGGGGAACACACTCTCCTCACTTATACTGATCACAGGTTGTGACGTCCCGTGTGCATTAAACAATCAGGGGAACACACACTCCTCAGTTATACTGTTCTCCTGTTGACATGTCCCGTGTGCATTAAACAATCAGGGGAACACACTCTCCTCACTTATACTGTTCACCTGGTAACATGTCCCGTGTGTATTAAACAATCAGGGGAACACACTCTCCTCACTTATACTGTTCACCTGGTAACATGTCCCGTGTGTATTGAACAATCAGGGGACCACACTCTCCTCACTTATACTGTGCACCTGGTAACATGTCCCGTGTGTATTAAACAATCAGGGCAAAACACTCTCCTCACTATTCTGTTCACCTGGTAACATGTCCTGTGTGTATTAAACAATCAGGGGAACACACTCTCCTCAATTAAACTGTTCACCTGGTAACTTGTCACGTGTATATGAAACCACCAGGGGAACACACTCTCCTCACTTCTACTGTTTACCTTGTGACATGTCCCGTGTGAATTAAAAGATCAGGGGAACACACTCTCCTCACTTATACTGTTTACCTTGTGACATGTCCCGTGCGTATTAAACAATCAGGGGAACACACTCTCCGCACTTATACTGTTCATCTGGTAACATGTCCCGTGCATATTAAACAATCAGGGGAACACACTCTCCTCACTTATACTGTTCATCTGGTAACGTGTCCCATGTATATTGAACCATCAGGGGAACACACTCTCCTCACATAGACTGTTCCTCTGGTGACCTGTCCCGTGTGCATTAAACAATCAGGGGAACACACTCTCCTCACTTATACTGTTCATCTGGTAACATGTCCCGTGTGCATTAAACCATGATGGGAACACACTCTCCTCACTTATACTGTTCATCTGGTAACATGTCCCGTGTGCATTGAACCATCATGGGAACACACTCTCCTCACTTATACTGTTCAACTGGTAACATGTCCTGTGTATATTAAACCATCAGGGGAACACACTCTCTTCACTTATACTGTTCACCTGGTAACATGTCCCGTGTGAATTAAACAATCAGGGGAACACACTCTCTTCACTTATACTGTTCACCTGGTAACATGTCCCGTCGATATTAAACCATCAGGGGAACACACTCTCCTCACTTATACTGTTCCCCTAGTGACCTGTCCCGTGTGCATTAAACATTCAGGGGAACACACTCTCCTCACTTATGCTGTTCACCTGGTAACATGTCCTGTGTTTATTAAACAATCTGGGGAACACATTCTCTTCACTTATCCTGTTCATCTGGTAACATGTCCCATGTATATTAAACCATCAGGGGAACACACTCTCCTCACTTATACTGTTCACCTGGTAACATGTCCCGTGTATATTAAACCATCAGGGGAAAGCCCTCTCCTCACTTATATTGTTCACCTGGTGTCATGTCACCTTTGTATTAAACAATCAGTGGAACACACTCTCCTCACTTATACTGTTCACCTGGTGACATGTCCCGTGTATATTAAACCATCAGGGGAACACACTCACCTCACTTATACTGTTCACCTGGTAACATGTCCCGTGCGTATTAAACAATAGGGGGAACTCACTCACTTCACTTTTACTGTTCACCTGTTGACATGTCGTGTGTTTTAAACCATCAGGGGAACACACTCTCCTCACTTATAATGTTCACCTGGTGACATGACCCGTGTATATTAAACCATCAGGGGAAAGCACTCTCCTCACTTATACTGATCACCTGGTAACATGTCCCGGGTATATTAAAAAATCAGGGGAACTCACTCTCCTTACTTATACTGTTCACCTGGTATCATGTCCTGTGTATATTAAACCAACAGTGGAACACACTCTCCTCACTTATACTGATCACCTGTTGAGACGTCCCGTGTGCATTAAACAATCAGGGGAACACACTCTCCTCACTTATACTGTTCTCCTGTTGACATGTCCCGGGTATATTAAAAAATCAGGGGAACTCACTCTCCTTACTTATACTGTTCACCTGTTATCATGTCCTGTGTATATTAAACCAACAGTGGAACACACTCTCCTCACATATACAGATCACCTGTTGAGACGTCCCGTGTGCATTAAACAATCAGGGGAACACACTCTCCTCACTTATACTGATCACCTGGTGACATGTCCCGGCTATATTAAAAAATCAGGGGAACTCACTCTCCTCACTTATACTGTTCACCTGGTAACATGTCCCGTGTGTATTAAACAATCTGGGGAACACATTCTCCTCACTTATACGGTTCACCTGGTAACATGTCCCGTGTGTATTAAACAAACTGGGGAACACATTCTCCTCACTTATACGGTTCACCTGGGAACATGTCCCGTGTATATTAAACCATCAGGGGAAAGCAATCTCTTCACATATACTGTTCACCTGGTAACATGCCCCGTGTGTATTAAACCATCAGGGGAACACACTCTCCTCACTTATACTGTTCACTTGGTAACATGTCCCGTGTGTATTAAACAATCTGGGGAACACATTCTCCTCACTTATACGGTTCACCAGGGAACATGTCCCGTGTGTATTAAACCATCAGGGGAACTCACTCTCTTCACTTTTACTGTTCACCTGTTGACATGACCCGTGTATATTAAACCATCAGGGGAAAGCACTCTCCTCACTTATACTGATCACCTGGTAACATGTCCTGTGTATATTAAACCAACAGTGGAACACACTCTCCTCACTTATACTGATCACCTGTTGAGACGTCCCGTGTGCATTAAACAATCAGGGGAACACACTCTCCTCACTTATACTGTTCTCCTGTTGACATGTCCCGTGTGTATTAAACAATCTGGGGAACACACTCTCCTCACTTATACTGTTCACCTGGTGACATGTCCCGGGTATATTAAAAAATCAGGGGAACTCACTCTCCTTACTTATACTGTTCACCTGGTATCATGTCCCGTGTATATTAAACCAACAGTGGAACACACTCTCCTCACTTACAGTGATCACCTGTTGAGACGTCCCGTGTGTATTAACAATCTGGGGAACACATTCTCCTCACTTATACTGTTCACCTGGTAACATGTCCCGTGTGTATTAAACAATCTGGGGAACACATTCTCCTCACTTATACGGTTCACCTGGTAACATGTCCCGTGTGTATTAAACAATCTGGGGAACACATTCTCCTCACTTATACGGTTCACCTGGTAACTTGTCCCGGGTATATTAAAAAATCAGGGGAACTCACTCTCCTCACTTATACTATTCACCTGGTATCATGTCCTGTGTATATTAAACCAACAGTGGAACACACTCTCCTCACTTATACTGATCACCTGTTGAGACGTCCCGTGTGCATTAAACAATCAGGGGAACACACTCTCCTCACTTATACTGTTCTCCTGTTGACATGTCCCGTGTGCATTAAACAATCAGGGGAACACACTCTCCTCACTTATACTGTTCACCTGGTAACATGTCCCGTGTGTATTAAACAATCAGGGGAACACACTCTCCTCACTTATACTGTTCACCTGGTAACATGTCCCGTGTGTATTGAACAATCAGGGGAACACACTCTCCTCACTTATAATGTGCACCTGGTAACATGTCCCGTGTGTATTAAACAATCAGGGCAAAACACTCTCCTCACTATTCTGTTCACCTGGTAACATGTCCTTTGTGTATTAAACAATCAGGGGAACACACTCTCCTCAATTAAACTGTTCACCTGGTAACTTGTCCCGTGTATATGAAACCACCAGGGGAACACACTCTCCTCAATTCTACTCTTCACCTGGTGACATGTCCCGTGTGAATTAAAAGATCAGGGGAACACACTCTCCTCACTTATACTGTTTACCTTGTGACATGTCCCGTGCGTATTAAACAATCAGGGGAACACACTCTCCACACTTATACTGTTCATCTGGTAACATGTCCCGTGCATATTAAACAATCAGGGGAACACACTCTCCTCACTTATATTGTTCATCTGGTAACGTGTCCCATGTATATTAAACCATCAGGGGAACACACTCTCCTCACATAGACTGTTCCTCTGGTGACCTGTCCCGTGTGCATTAAACAATCAGGGGAACACAATCTCCTCACTTATACTGTTCATCTGGTAACATGTCCCGTGTGCATTAAACCATCATGGGAACACACTCTCCTCACTTATACTGTTCATCTGGAAACATGTCCCGTGTGCATTAAACCATCATGGGAACACACTCTCCTCACTTATACTGTTCAACTGGTAACATGTCCTGTGTATATTAAACCATCAGGGGAACACACTCTCTTCACTTATACTGTTCACCCGGTAACATGTCCCGTGTGAATTAAACAATCAGGGGAACACACTCTCTTCACTTATACTGTTCACCTGGTAACATGTACCGTCGATATTAAACCATCAGGGGAACACACTCTCCTCACTTATACTGTTCCCCTAGTGACCTGTCCCGTGTGCATTAAACATTCAGGGGAACACACTCTCCTCACTTATACTGTTCACCTGGTAACATGTCCTGTGTATATTAAACCATCAGGGGAACACACTCTCTTCACTTATCCTGTTCATCTGGTAACATGTCCCATGTATATTAAACCATCAGGGGAACACACTCTCCTCACTTATACTGTTCACCTGGTGACATGTCCCGTGTTTATTAAACAATCAGGGGAACACACTCTCCTCACTTATACTGTTCACCTGGTAACATGTCCTGTGTGCATTAAACAATCAGGGTAACACACTCTCCTCACTTATACTGTTCAGCTGGTAACATGTCCCGTGTGTATTAAACAATCAGGGGTAAACACGCTCCTCACTTATACTGTTCACCTGGTGACATGTCCCGTTTGCATTAAACAATCAGGGGAACACACTCTCCTCACTTATTCTGTTCACCTGGTAACATGTCCCGTGTGCATTAAACAATCAGGGGAACACACTCTCCTCACTTATACTGTTCACCTGGTAACATGTCCCGTTTGCATTAAACAATCAGGGGAACACACTCTCCTCACTTATTCTGTTCACCTGGTGTCATGTCCCGTGTGTATTAAGCAATCAGGGGAACACACTCTCCAACTTATTCTGTTCACCTTGTAACATGTCCCGTGTGTATTAAACAATCAGGGGAACACACTCTCCTCACTTATTGAGTTCACCTGGGAACATGTCCCGTGTGCATTAAACCATCAGGGGAAAGCACTCTCCTCACTTATTCTGTTCACCTGGTAACATGTCCCGTGCGTATTAAACAATCAGGGGAACACACTCTCCTCACTTATACTGTTCACCTGGTAACATGTCCCGTTTGCATTAAACAATCAGGGGAACACACTCTCCTCACTTATTCTGTTCACCTGGTGTCATGTCCCGTGTGTATTAAGCAATCAGGGGAACACACTCTCCAACTTATTCTGTTCACCTTGTAACATGTCCCGTGTGTATTAAACAATCAGGGGAACACACTCTCCTCACTTATTGAGTTCACCTGGGAACATGTCCCATGTGCATTAAACCATCAGGGGAAAGCACTCTCCTCACTTATTCTGTTCACCTGGTAACATGTCCCGTGCGTATTAAACAATCAGGGGAACACACTCTCCTCACTTATTGAGTTCACCTGGGAACATGTCCCGTGTACATTAAACAATCAGGGGAACACACTCTCCTCACTTATTCTGTTCACCTGGTGTCATGTCCCGTGTGTATTAAGCAATCAGGGGAACACACTCTCCTCACTTATTCTGTTCACCTTGTAACATGTCCCGTGTGTATTAAACAATCAGGGGAACACACTCTCCTCACTTATTGAGTTCACCTGGGAACATGTCCCGTGTGCATTAAACCATCAGGGGAACACACTCTCCTCACTTATAAAGTTCACCTGTTGACATGTCCCGTGTGTATTAAACAATCAGGGGAACACACTCTCCTCACTTATACTGTTCACCTGGTAACATGTCCCGTGTGTATTAAACATTCAGGGGAACACACTCTCCTCAATTATACTGTTCATCTGGTAACATGTACCGTGTGTATTAAACAATCAGGGGAACACACTCTCCTCACTTATACTGTTCACCTGGTAACATGTCCCGTGTGTATTAAACATTCAGGGGAACACACTCTCCTCACTTATACTGTTCACCTGGTAACATGTCCCGTGTGCATTAAACCATCAGGGGAACACACACTCCTCACTTATACTGTTCACCTGGTATCATGTCCCGTGTGTATTAAACAATCAGGGGAACACACTCTCCTCACTTATACTTTTCACCTGGTGACATGTCCCGTGTGTATTAAACAATCAGGGGAACACACTCTCCTCACTTATACTGTTCACCTGGTAACATGTCCCGTGTGTATTAAACAATCAGGGGAACACACACTTCTCACTTATACTGTTCACCTGGTAACATGTCCCGTGTGTATAAAGCAATCAGGGGAACACTCTCTCCTCACTTTTGCTGTTCACCTGTTAACATGTCCCGTGTGTATTAAACAATCAGGGGAACAGACACTCCTCACTTATATTGTTCACCTGGTAACATGCCCCGTGCGTATTAAACAATCAGGGGAACACACTCTCCTCACTTATTCTGTTCACCTTGTAACATGTCCCGTGTGTATTAAACAATCAGGGGAACACACTCTCCTCACTTATTGAGTTCACCTGGGAACATGTCCCGTGTGCATTAAACCATCAGGGGAACACACTCTCCTCACTTATAAAGTTCACCTGTTGACATGTCCCGTGTGTATTAAACAATCAGGGGAACACACTCTCCTCACTTATACTGTTCACCTGGTAACATGTCCCGTGTGTATTAAACATTCAGGGGAACACACTCTCCTCAATTATACTGTTCATCTGGTAACATGTACCGTGTGTATTAAACAATCAGGGGAACACACTCTCCTCACTTATACTGTTCACCTGGTAACATGTCCCGTGTGTATTAAACATTCAGGGGAACACACTCTCCTCACTTATACTGTTCACCTGGTAACATGTCCCGTGTGCATTAAACCATCAGGGGAACACACACTCCTCACTTATACTGTTCACCTGGTATCATGTCCCGTGTGTATTAAACAATCAGGGGAACACACTCTCCTCACTTATACTTTTCACCTGGTGACATGTCCCGTGTGTATTAAACAATCAGGGGAACACACTCTCCTCACTTATACTGTTCACCTGGTAACATGTCCCTTGTGTATTAAACAATCAGGGGAACACACACTTCTCACTTATACTGTTCACCTGGTAACATGTCCCGTGTGTATAAAACAATCAGGGGAACACACTCTCCTCACTTTTGCTGTTCACCTGTTAACATGTCCCGTGTGTATTAAACAATCAGGGGAACAGACACTCCTCACTTATATTGTTCACCTGGTAACATGTCCCGTGCGTATTAAACAATCAGGGGAACACACTCTCCTCACTTATACTTTTCACCTGGTAACATGTCCCGTGTGTATTAAACAATCAGGGGAACACACTCTCCTCACTTATACTGTTCACCTGGTAACATGTCCTGTGTTGTTAAACCATCAGGGGAACACAAGCTCGTCACTTCTACTGTTCACCTGGTAACAAGTCCCGTGAGCATTAAAAAATCAGGGGAACACACTCTCCTCACTTCGACTGTTCACCTCGTAACATGTCCCGTGCGTATTAAACAATCAGGGGAACACACTCTCCTCACTTATGCTGTTCACCTGGTGACGTGACCTTTCTGCATTAAACCATCAGGGGAACACACTCTCCTCACTTATACTGTTCACCTGGTGACATGTCCCGTGCGTATTAAACAATCAGGGGAACACACTCTCCTCACTTATACTTTTCACCTGGTAACATGTCCCGTTGACTTTAAACCACCATGGGATAACACTCTCCTCACTATTCTGTTCTCCTGGTAACATGTCCAGTGTGAATTAAACATTCAGGGGAACACACTCTCCTCACTTATACTGTTCACCTGGTGACATGTCCCGTGCATATTAAACAATCAAGGGAACACACTCTCCTCACTTATACTGTTCACCTGGTAACATGTCCCGTGGGCTTTGAACCATCATGGGAAAACACTCTGCTCACTATTCTGTTCACCTGGTAACATGTCCCGTGTGAATTAAACATTCAGGGGAACACAATCTCCTCACTTCTACTGTTCACCTGGTAACATGTCCCGTGTGAATTAAACATTCAGGGGAACACACTCTCCTCACTTCTACTGTTCACCTGGTAACATGTCCCGTGTGCATTAAAAATCAGGCAAACACACTCTCCTCACTTCTACTGTTCACCTGGTAACATGTCCCGTTTATATGAAACCATCAGGGGAACACACTCTCCTCACTTCTACTGTTCACCTGGTAACATGTCCCATGTATATTAAACCATCAGGGGAACACACTCTCCTCACTTATACTGTTCACCTGGTAACATGTCCTGTGTGCATTAAACAATCAGGGGAACACACTCTCCTCACTTATACTGTTCATCTGGTAACATGTCCCGTGTGTATTAAACAATCAGGGGAACACACTCTCCTCTCTTATACTGTTCACCTTATAACATGTCCGGTGTGCATAAAAAAATCAGGGGAACACACTCTCCTCACTTATCCTGTTCATGTGGTAACATGTCCCGTGTGCTTTAAACAATCAGGGGAACACACTCTCCTCACTTATACTGTTCACCTGGTAACATGTCCCGTGTATATGAAACCATCAGGGGAACGCACACTCCTCACTTCTACTGTTCACCTGGTAACATGTCCTGTGTGCATTAAACAATCAGGGGAACAGACACTCCTCACTTATAAGTGAGGAGAGTGTGTTCCCCAGATTGTTTAATATACACGGGACATGTTACCAGGTGAACCGTATAAGTGAGGAGAGTGTGTTCTCCTGATTGTTTAATATACACGGGACATGTTACCAGGTGAACAGCATACGAGAGGAGAGTCTGTTCCCCTCATGGTTTAATATACACGGGACACGTCACCGGGTGAACAGTATAAGTGAAGAGAGTGTGTTCCCCTGATGGTTTAATACACATGGAACATGTCACCAGGTGAAAAGTATAAGTGAGGAGAATGTTTTCCCCTGATGGTTTAATATACACGGGACATGTAACCTGGTGAACAGTATAAGTGAGGGGAATGTGTTCTCCTGATGGATTAATACGAACGGGATATGTTACCAGGTGAACAGTATAACTGAGTTGAGTGTGTTACCCTGGTGGTTTAATATACACGGGACATGTTACCAGGTGAACAGTATAAGTGAGGAGACTGTGTTCCCATGATGTTTTAATTGACACGGGACATGTCAACAGGGGAACAGTATAAGTGAGGAGACTGTGTTCCCATGATCTTTTAATTGAGACGGGACATGTCAACAGGGGAACAGTGTAAGTGAGGAGAGTGTGTTCCCCTGATTGTTTAACACGCACGGGACATGTCACCAGGTGAACAGTATAAGTGAGGAGAGTGTGTTCCCCTGATTGTTTAATATACACAGGACATGTTACCAGATGAACTGTATAAGTGAGCAGCTTGTGTTCCCCTGATGGTTTAATATACACAGGACATGTATCCAGGTGAACAGTATATGGGAGGGGAATGTGTTCCAGTGATGGTTGAATACGAAGGGGACATGTTACCAGGTGAACAGTGTAAGTGAGGGGAGTGTGTTCCCCTGATGGTTTAATATACACGAGACATGTTACCAGGTGAACAGTATAAGTGAGGAGAGTGTGCTCCCCTGATTGTTTAATACGCACGGGACATGTCACCAGGTCAACAGTATAATTGAGGAGAGTGTGTTCACCTGATTGTTTAATATACACAGGACATGTCACCAGGTGAACAGTAAAAGTGAAGAGAATGTGTTCCCTTGATGGTTTAATGCACACAGGACATGTTACATGGTGAACAGTATAAGTGAGGAAACTGTGTTCCCCTGATGTTTTAATAAACACAGGACATGTTACCATGTGAACAGTATAAGTGAGCAGAGTGCGTTCCCCTGATGGTTTAATACACACGGGACATGTTGCCAGGTGAACACTATACGTTTGCAGAGTGTGTTCCCCTGATGGTTTAATATACATGGGACATGTTACCAGGTGAACAGTATAAGTGAGGGGAATGTGTTCCCCTGATGGTTTAATACGAACGGGACATGTTACCAGGTGAACAGTATAACTGAGGAGAGTGTGCTCCCCTGATTGTTTAATACTGACGGGACATGTCACCAGGTGAAAAGTGTAAATGAGGAGAGTGTGTTCCCCTGATGGTTTAATACACACGGGACATGTTACCAGGTGAACAGTATAAGTGAGGAGAGTGTGTTCCCCTGATGGTTTAATACACACGGGACATGTTACCAGGTGAACGGTATAAGTGAGGAGAGTGTGTTCCCCTGATTGTTTAATGCACACGGGTCACGTCACCAGGTGAACAGTGTAATTGAGGAGAGTGTGTTCCCCTGATGGTTTAATACACACGGGATATGTCACCAGGTGAACAGTGTAATTGAGGAGAGTGTGTTCCCCTGATGGTTTAATACACACGGGACATGTTACCAGGTGAACAGTATAAGTGAGGAGAGTGTGTTCCCCTGATGGTTTAATACACACGGGACATGTTACCAGGTGAACAGTATAAGTGAGGAGAGTGTGTTCCCCTGATGGTTTAACATACACGGGACATGTCACCAGATGAACAGTATAAGTGAGGAGAGTGTGTTCCCCTGATGATGAAAGACGCACAGGACATGTTCCCAAGTGAACAGTATAAGTGAGGAGATTGTGTTCCCCTGATGGTTTAATATACACGGGACATGTCACCAGGTGAACAGCAGAAGTGAGGAGAGTGTGTTCCCCAGATTGTTTAATATACACGGGACATGTTACCAGGTGAACCGTATAAGTGAGGAGAGTGTGTTCTCCTGATTGTTTAATATACACGGGACATGTTACCAGGTGAACAGCATACGAGAGGAGAGTCTGTTCCCCTCATGGTTTAATATACACGGGACATGTCACCAGGTGAAAAGTATAAGTGAGGAGAATGTTTTCCCCTGATGGTTTAATATACACGGGACATGTAACCTGATGAACAGTATAAGTGAGGGGAATGTGTTCCCCTGATGGTTTAATACGAACGGGATATGTTACCAGGTGAACAGTATAAGTGAGGAGAGTGTGTTCCCCTGATTGTTTAATACACACGGGACATGTTAACAGATGAGCAGTATAAGTGAGGAGAGTGTGTTACCCTGATTGTTTAATATACACGGGACATGTTACCAGGTGAACAGTATAAATGAGGAGACTGTGTTCCCATGATTGTTTAATATACACAGGACATGTTACCAGATGAACTGTATAAGTGAGCAGATTGTGTTCCCCTGATGGTTTAATATACACGGGACATGTTACCAGCTCGAGAGGAGAAGTGAGGAGAGTGTGTTCCCCTAATTGTTTAATACGCACGGGACATGTCACCAGGTGAACAGTATAAGTGAGGAGAGTGTGTTCACCTGATTGTTCAATATACACTGGACATGTTACCAGATGAACTGTATAAGCGCGCCGAGTGTGTTCCCCTGATTGTACAATACGCACGGGACATGTTACCAGGTGAACAGTATAAGTGTGGAGACTGTGTTCCCCTGATGCTATAATGCACACAGGACATGTTACCAGGTGAACAGTATAAGTGAGCAGAGTGTGTTCCCCTGATGGTTTAATACACACGGGACATGTTACCGGGTGAACTCTACAAGTGAGGAGGGTGTGTTCCCCTGATGGTTTAATCTATACAGTACATGTTGCCAGGTGAACAGTATAAGTGAGCAGAGTGCGTTCCCCTGATTGTTTAATATACATGGGACATGTTACCAGGTGAACACTATAAGTTTGCAGAGTGTGTTCCCCTGATGGTTTAATATACATGGGACATGTTACCAAGTGAACTCGATAAGTGAGGAGAGTGTGTTCCCCTGATGGTATAATTCAGACGGGACATGTTACCAGTTAAACAGTATAAGTGAGGAGAGTGTGTTCTCCTGATTGTTTAATATACACGGGACATGTTACCACGTGAACAGTATAAGTGAGGAGAGTGTGCTCCCCTGATGGTGTAATACGCACGGTACATGTTACCAGGTGAACAGTATAAGTTAGGAGAGTGTGTTCCCCTGATGGTTTAATATACACAGGACATGTAACCAAGTGAACAGTATATGTGAGGGGAATGTGTTCCCCTGATGGTTGAATACGAACGGGACATGTTACCATGTGAACAGTATAAGTGAGGAGAGTGTATTCCCCTGATTGTTTAATAAACACCGGACATGTTACCAGGTGAACAGTATAAGTGAGGAGAGTGTGTTCCCCTGGTGGTTTAATATCGACGGGACATGTTACCAGGTGAACAGTATAAGTGAGGAGAGTGTGTTCCCCTGATGCTTTAATACACACAGGACATGTCACCAGGTGAACAATGTAAGTGAGGGGAGTGTGTTCCCCTGATGGTTTAATATACACGAGACATGTTACCAGGTGAACAGTATAAGTGAGGAGAGTGTGTTCCCCTAGTGGTTTAATATCGACCGGAAATGTTACCAGGTGAACAGGATAAGTGAGGAGAGTGTGTTCCCCTGATGCTTTAATACATACGGGACATGTCACCAGGTGAACAGTGTAAGTTAAGGGAGTGTGTTCCCCTGATGGTTTAATATACACTGGACATGTTACCAGCTCCAGAGTAGAAGTGAGGAGAGTATGCCCCCCTGATTGTTTAATACGCACGGGACATGTCACCAGGTGAACAGTATAAGTGAGCAGAGTGTCTTCCCCTGATGGTTTAATATACATGGGACATGTTACCAGGTGAACTCTATAACTGAGCAGATTCTGTTCCCCTGATGGTTTAATATACACGGGACATGTCACCAGGTGAACAGTGTAAGTGAGGAGAGTGTGTTCCCCTGATTGTTTAATACACACAGGACATGTTACCAGGTGAACAGTATAAGTGAGCAGAGTGAGTTCCCCTGATGTTTTAATAAACACAGGACATGTTACCAGGTGAACACTATAAGTTTGCAGAGTGTGTTCCCCTGATGGTTTAATATACATGGGACATGTTACCAGGTGAACAGTATAACTGAGGAGAGTGTGTTCCCCTGATTGTTTAATACTGACGGGACATGTTACCAGGTGAACAGTGTAATTGAGGAGAGTGTGTTCCCCTGATGGTTTAATACACACGGGACATGTCACCAGGTGAACAGTGTAATTGAGGAAAGTGTGTTCCCCTGATGGTTTAATACACACGGGACATGTTACCAGGTGAACAGTATAAGTGAGGAGAGTGTGTTCCCCTGATGGTTTAATAAACACAGGACATGTTACCAGGTGAACAGTGTAATTGAGGAGAGTGTGTTCCCCTGATGGTTTAATACACAAGGGACATGTCACCAGGTGAACAGTGTAATTGAGGAGAGTGTGTTCCCCTGATTGTTTAATGTACACAGGACATGTTACCAGATGAACAGCATAAGTGAGCAGATTGTATTCCCCTGATGGTTTAATATACACGGGACATGTTACCAGGTGAACAGTATAAGTGAGGAGACTGTGTTCCCCTGATGGTTTAATGCACACATTACATGTTACCAGGTGAACAGTATAAGTGAGGAGACTGTGTTCCCCTGATGGTTTAATGCACACAGGACATGTTAGCAGGTGAACAGTATAAGTGAGCAGAGTGTGTTCCCCTGATTGTTTACAACACTCAGGACATGTTACCAGGTGAACAGTATAAGTGAGGAGAGTGTGTTCCCCTGATTGTTTAATATACACAGGACATGTTACCAGGTGAACAGTATAAGTGAGGAGAGTGTGTTCCCCTGATGGTTTAATACACACAGGACATGTTACCAGGTAAACAGTATAAGTGAGGAGATAGTGTTCCCCTGATGGTTTAATATACATAGGACATGTTCCCAAGTGAACAGTATAAGTGAGGAGAGTGTGTTCCCCTGATTGTTTAATACACAGGGGACATGTCACCAGGTGAACAGCATATGAGAGGAGAGTCAGTTCCCCTGATGGTTGAATACACGGGGGACATGTCACCAGGTGAACAGCATACGAGAGGAGAGTCTGTTCCCCTCATGGTTTAAAATACACGGGACACGTCACCAGGTGAACAGTGTAAGTGAGGAGAGTGTGTTCCCCTGATGGTTTAATACACTTGGGACATGTCACCAGGTGAACAGTATAATTGAGGAGAATATTTTCCCCTGATGGTTTAATATACTCGGGACATGTTACCACGTGAACAGTATAAGTGAGCAGATTGTGTTCCCCTGATGGTTTAATACACACGGGACATGTCACCAGGTGAACAGTGTAAGTGAGGAGAGTGTGTTCCCCTGATGGTTTAAGACACACAGGACATGTCACTCGGTGAACAGTATAAGTGAGGAGAGTGTGTTCCCCTGATTGTTGAAAATCAACGGGACATGTGACCAGGTAAACAGTATAAGTGAGCAGATTGTGTTCTCCTGATGGTTTAATAGACACGGGACATGTTACCAGGTGTACAGTTTAAGTGAGGAGAGTGTGTTCCCCTGATTGTTTAATACGCACGGGACATGTCACCAGCTGAACAGTATAAGTGAGGAGAGTGTGTTCTCCTGATTGTTTAATACACACGGGACATGTTACCAGGTGAACAGTATAAGTGAGGAGAGGGCTTTCCCCTGATGGTTTAATATACACGGGACATGTTACCAGGTGAACAGTAGAGGTGAGGAGAGTGTGTTCCCCTGATGGTTTAATACACACAGGACATGTTACCAGGTGAACAGTATAAGTGAGGCGAGTGTGTTCCCCTGTTGGTTTAATGCACACGGGACATGTTACCAGGTGAACAGTATAAGTGAGGAGAGTGTGTTCCCCTGATTGTTTAATACGCACGGGACATGTCACCAGCTGAACAGTATAAGTGAGGAGAGTGTGTTCCCCTGATTGTTTAATACACACGGGACATGTTACCAGGTGAACAGTATAAGTGAGGAGAGTGTGTTCCCCTGATGGTTTAATATACACAGGACATGTTACCAGGTGATCAGTATAAGTGAGGAGAGTGTGTTCCCCTGATGGTTTAATATACATTGGACATGTTACCAGGTGAAAAGTACAAGTCCGGACAGTGTGTTCCCCTTATGGTTTAATATACTCAGGACATGTTGCCAGGTAAACAATATATGTGAGGAGAGTGTGTACACCTGATGGTTTATTATACAAGGGATATGTTACCAGCTCTGGAGTAGAAGTGAAGAGAGTGTGTTCCCCTGATGCTTCAATATCCACAGGACATGTTACCAGGTGAACAGTATAAGTGAGGAGAATGTGTTCCCCTGATGGTTTAATATACGCAGGACATGTTTCCAGGTGAACAGTATAAGTGAGGACAGAGTGTTCCCCTGATGGTTTAATATACACAGGACATGTTACCAGGTGAACAGTATAAGTGCGGAGAGTATGTTCCCCTGATGTTTTAATATACACAGGACATGTTACCAGGTGAACAGTATAAGTGAGTAGAATGTTTTCCCCTGATGGTTTAATATGCGCGGGGCATGTTACCAGGTGAACAGCATAAGTGAGGCAAGTTTGTTCCCCTGATTGTTAAATATGGTCGGGACATGTCACCAGGTGAACAGTATAAGTGAGGGGAATGTGTTCCCCTGATGGTTTAATATACACGGGACATGTTACCAGGAGAACAGTGTAAGTGAGGAGAGTGTTTTCCCCTGATGGTTTAATATACACGGGACATGTTACCAGATGAACAGCATAAGTGAGTAGAGTGTGTTCCCCTGATGGTTTAATACTCACGGGACATGTTACCAAGTGAACAGTATAAGTGAGGAGAGTGTGTTCCCCTGATGTTTTAATACGCACGGGACATGTTACCAAGTGAACAGTATAAGTGAGGCGAGAGTGTTCCCCTGATGGTTTAATATACACAGGACATGTTCCAAGGTGAAAGGTATAAGTCCGGACAGTGTGTTCCCCTGATGTTTTAATATACACAGGACATGTTACAGGGTAAACAGTATAAGTGAGGAGAATGTGTTCCCCTGATGGTTTAAGAGACACGGGACATGTTACCAGATGAACAGTGTAAGTGAGGACAGTATGTTCCCCTGATGGTTTAATACGCACGGGACATGTTACCAGGTGAACAGTGTAAGTGAGGAGTGTGTGTTCCCTTAATGGTTTAATATACACGGGACATGTCACCAGGTGAACAGTATAAGTGAGGAGAGTGTGTTGCCCTGATTGTTTAAAACGCACGGGACATGTCACCAGGTGAACAGTATAAGTGAGGAGAGTGAGTTTCCCTGATGGTTTAATATACACGGGACATGTCACCAGGTGAACAGTGTAAGTGAGGAGAGTGTGTTCCCCTGATTGTTTAATATACACGGGACATGTTACCAGGTGAACAGTGTAAGTGAGGAGAGTGTGTTCCCCTGATTGTTTAATACACACGGGACATGTTACCAGGTGAACAGCATAGTGAGGAGAGTGTGTTCCCCTGATTGTTTAATATGCACGGGACATGTCACCAGGTGAACAGAATATGTGAGGAGAGTGTGTTCCCCTGATTGTTTAATACACACGGGACATGTTACCAGGTGAACAGAATAGTGAGGAGAGTGTGTTCCCCTGATTGTTTAATGCACACGGGACATTTGACAAGGTGAACAGTGTAAGTGAGGAGAGTGAGTTCCCCGGATTGTTTAATACTGACAGTACATGTCACCATGTGAACAGTATAAGTGAGGGGATTGTGTTCCCCTGATTGTTTAATACGCACGGGACATGTTACCAGGTGAACAGTAGAAGTGAGGAGAGTGTGTTCCCCTGATGGTTTCATATACATGGGACATGTTACCAGGTGAACAGGATAAGTGAAGAGAGTGTGTTCCCCTGATGGTTTAATACACACTGGACATGTTACCAGGTGAACAGTGTAAGTGATTAGAGTGTGTTCCCCTGATTGTTTAATACACACGGGACATGTTACCAGGTGAACAGTATAAGTGAGGAGAGTGTGTTCCCCTGAAGGTTTAATATACACAGGATATGTCACTAGGTGAAAAGTATAAGTGAGAAGAGTGTGTTCCCCAGATGGCTTTATATGCACGGGACATGTTACCTGAGGAAGAGTATAAGTGAGAAGAGTGTGTTCCCCAGATGGCTTTATATACACATACATGTTACCAGGTGAACAGTATAAGTGAGGAGACTGTGTTCCCCTGATGGTTTAATGCACACAGGACATGTTAGCAGGTGAACAGTATAAGTGAGCAGAGTGTGTTCCCCTGATTGTTTACAACACTCAGGACATGTTACCAGGTGAACAGTATAAGTGAGGAGAGTGTGTTCCCCTGATTGTTTAATATACACAGGACATGTTACCAGGTGAACAGTATAAGTGAGGAGAGTGTGTTCCCCTGATGGTTTAATACACACAGGACATGTTACCAGGTAAACAGTATAAGTGAGGAGATAGTGTTCCCCTGATGGTTTAATATACATAGGACATGTTCCCAAGTGAACAGTATAAGTGAGGAGAGTGTGTTCCCCTGATTGTTTAATACACAGGGGACATGTCACCAGGTGAACAGCATATGAGAGGAGAGTCAGTTCCCCTGATGGTTGAATACACGGGGGACATGTCACCAGGTGAACAGCATACGAGAGGAGAGTCTGTTCCCCTCATGGTTTAAAATACACGGGACACGTCACCAGGTGAACAGTGTAAGTGAGGAGAGTGTGTTCCCCTGATGGTTTAATACACTTGGGACATGTCACCAGGTGAACAGTATAATTGAGGAGAATATTTTCCCCTGATGGTTTAATATACTCGGGACATGTTACCACGTGAACAGTATAAGTGAGCAGATTGTGTTCCCCTGATGGTTTAATACACACGGGACATGTCACCAGGTGAACAGTGTAAGTGAGGAGAGTGTGTTCCCCTGATGGTTTAAGACACACAGGACATGTCACTCGGTGAACAGTATAAGTGAGGAGAGTGTGTTCCCCTGATTGTTGAAAATCAACGGGACATGTGACCAGGTGAACAGTATAAGTGAGCAGATTGTGTTCTCCTGATGGTTTAATAGACACGGGACATGTTACCAGGTGTACAGTTTAAGTGAGGAGAGTGTGTTCCCCTGATTGTTTAATACGCACGGGACATGTCACCAGCTGAACAGTATAAGTGAGGAGAGTGTGTTCTCCTGATTGTTTAATACACACGGGACATGTTACCAGGTGAACAGTATAAGTGAGGAGAGGGCTTTCCCCTGATGGTTTAATATACACGGGACATGTTACCAGGTGAACAGTAGAGGTGAGGAGAGTGTGTTCCCCTGATGGTTTAATACACACAGGACATGTTACCAGGTGAACAGTATAAGTGAGGCGAGTGTGTTCCCCTGTTGGTTTAATGCACACGGGACATGTTACCAGGTGAACAGTATAAGTGAGGAGAGTGTGTTCCCCTGATTGTTTAATACGCACGGGACATGTCACCAGCTGAACAGTATAAGTGAGGAGAGTGTGTTCCCCTGATTGTTTAATACACACGGGACATGTTACCAGGTGAACAGTATAAGTGAGGAGAGTGTGTTCCCCTGATGGTTTAATATACACAGGACATGTTACCAGGTGATCAGTATAAGTGAGGAGAGTGTGTTCCCCTGATGGTTTAATATACATTGGACATGTTACCAGGTGAAAAGTACAAGTCCGGACAGTGTGTTCCCCTTATGGTTTAATATACTCAGGACATGTTGCCAGGTAAACAATATATGTGAGGAGAGTGTGTACACCTGATGGTTTAATATACAAGGGATATGTTACCAGCTCTGGAGTAGAAGTGAAGAGAGTGTGTTCCCCTGATGCTTCAATATCCACAGGACATGTTACCAGGTGAACAGTATAAGTGAGGAGAATGTGTTCCCCTGATGGTTTAATATACGCAGGACATGTTTCCAGGTGAACAGTATAAGTGAGGACAGAGTGTTCCCCTGATGGTTTAATATACACAGGACATGTTACCAGGTGAACAGTATAAGTGAGGAGAGTATGTTCCCCTGATGTTTTAATATACACAGGACATGTTACCAGGTGAACAGTATAAGTGAGTAGAATGTTTTCCCCTGATGGTTTAATATGCGCGGGGCATGTTACCAGGTGAACAGCATAAGTGAGGCAAGTTTGTTCCCCTGATTGTTAAATATGGTCGGGACATGTCACCAGGTGAACAGTATAAGTGAGGGGAATGTGTTCCCCTGATGGTTTAATATACACGGGACATGTTACCAGGAGAACAGTGTAAGTGAGGAGAGTGTTTTCCCCTGATGGTTTAATATACACGGGACATGTTACCAGATGAACAGCATAAGTGAGTAGAGTGTGTTCCCCTGATGGTTTAATACTCACGGGACATGTTACCAAGTGAACAGTATAAGTGAGGAGAGTGTGTTCCCCTGATGGTTTAATACGCACGGGACATGTTACCAAGTGAACAGTATAAGTGAGGCGAGAGTGTTCCCCTGATGGTTTAATATACACAGGACATGTTCCAAGGTGAAAGGTATAAGTCCGGACAGTGTGTTCCCCTGATGTTTTAATATACACAGGACATGTTACAGGGTAAACAGTATAAGTGAGGAGAATGTGTTCCCCTGATGGTTTAAGAGACACGGGACATGTTACCAGATGAACAGTGTAAGTGAGGACAGTATGTTCCCCTGATGGTTTAATACGCACGGGACATGTTACCAGGTGAACAGTGTAAGTGAGGAGTGTGTGTTCCCTTAATGGTTTAATATACACGGGACATGTCACCAGGTGAACAGTATAAGTGAGGAGAGTGTGTTGCCCTGATTGTTTAAAACGCACGGGACATGTCACCAGGTGAACAGTATAAGTGAGGAGAGTGAGTTTCCCTGATGGTTTAATATACACGGGACATGTCACCAGGTGAACAGTGTAAGTGAGGAGAGTGTGTTCCCCTGATTGTTTAATATACACGGGACATGTTACCAGGTGAACAGTGTAAGTGAGGAGAGTGTGTTCCCCTGATTGTTTAATACACACGGGACATGTTACCAGGTGAACAGCATAGTGAGGAGAGTGTGTTCCCCTGATTGTTTAATATGCACGGGACATGTCACCAGGTGAACAGAATATGTGAGGAGAGTGTGTTCCCCTGATTGTTTAATACACACGGGACATGTTACCAGGTGAACAGAATAGTGAGGAGAGTGTGTTCCCCTGATTGTTTAATGCACACGGGACATTTGACAAGGTGAACAGTGTAAGTGAGGAGAGTGAGTTCCCCGGATTGTTTAATACTGACAGTACATGTCACCATGTGAACAGTATAAGTGAGGGGATTGTGTTCCCCTGATTGTTTAATACGCACGGGACATGTTACCAGGTGAACAGTAGAAGTGAGGAGAGTGTGTTCCCCTGATGGTTTCATATACATGGGACATGTTACCAGGTGAACAGGATAAGTGAAGAGAGTGTGTTCCCCTGATGGTTTAATACACACTGGACATGTTACCAGGTGAACAGTGTAAGTGATTAGAGTGTGTTCCCCTGATTGTTTAATACACACGGGACATGTTACCAGGTGAACAGTATAAGTGAGGAGAGTGTGTTCCCCTGAAGGTTTAATATACACAGGATATGTCACTAGGTGAAAAGTATAAGTGAGAAGAGTGTGTTCCCCAGATGGCTTTATATGCACGGGACATGTTACCTGAGGAAGAGTATAAGTGAGAAGAGTGTGTTCCCCAGATGGCTTTATATACACAGGACATGTTACCAGGTGAACAGTATAAGTGAGGAGAGTGAGTTCCCCTGATTGTTTAATATACACGGGACATGTTACCAGGTGAACAGAATAGTGAGGAGAGTTTTTCCCCTGACTGTTTAATGCACACGGGAAATGTCACCAGGTGAACAGTATAAGCGAGGAGAGTGTTTTCCCCTGACTGTTTAATACACACTGGACATGTCACCAGTTGAAGAGTATAAGTGAGGAGAGTGTGTTCATATGATGGTTTAATATACACAGGACATGTTACCAGGTGAACAGTATAAGTGAGGAGAGGGTGTTCCCCTGATTGTTTAATGCACACGGGACATGTAACAAGGTGAACAGTATAAGTGAGGAGAGTGTGTTCCCCTGATTGTTTAATGCACACGGGTCACGTCACAAGGTGAACAGTGTAAGAGAGGAGATTGTGTTCCCCTGATTGTTTAATATACACCGGACATGTCACCATGTGAACAGTATAAGTGAGGAGAGTGTTTTCCCCTGATTGTTTAATACACACGGGACATGTCACCAGGTGAACAGTATAAGTGAGGAGAGTGTGTTCCCCTGATGGTTTAATATACACGGGACATGTCACCAGGTGAACAGTATAAGTGAGGAGAGTGTGTTACCCTGATTGTTTAATGCACACGGGACATGTCACCAGGTGAACAGTATAAGTGAGGAGAGTGTGTTCCCCTGATTGTTTAATGCACACGGGTCACGTCACAAGGTGAACAGTATAAGAGAGGAGATTGTGTTCCCCTGATTGTTTAATACGCACGGGACATGTTACCAGGTGAACAGTATAAGTGAGCATTGTGTGTTCCCCTGATGGTTTAATATACAGGGGACATGTCACCATGTGAACAGTATAAGTGAGGAGAGTGTGTTCCCCTGATTGTTTAATACGCACGGGACATGTCAGCAGGTGAAGAGTATAAGTGAGGAGAGTGTGTTCCCCTGATGGTTTAACATACACGGGACATGTTACCAGGTGAACAGTATAAGTGAGGAGATTGTGTTCCCCTGATGGTTTAATATACACGCGACATGTTACCAGGTGAACAGTGTAAGTGAGGAGAGTGTGTTCCCCTGATGGTTTAATGCACACAGGACATGTTACCAGGTGAACAGTATAAGTGAGGAGAGTGTGTTCCCCTGATTGTTTAATACACACGGGACATGTCACCAGGTGAACAGTATAAGTGAGGAGAGTGTGTTCCCCTGATCGTTTAATATACACGGGACATGTCACCAGGTGAACAGTATAAGTCAGGAGAGTGTGTTCCCCTGAAGGTTTAATATTCACAGGACATGTTACCAGGTGAACAGTCTAAGTGAGGAGAGTGTGTTCCCCTGATCGTTTAATACACACGGGACATGTCACCAGGTGAACAGTATAAGTGAGGAGAGTGTGTTCCCCTGATGGTTTAATATACACGGGACATGTCACCAGGTGAACAGTATAAGTGAGGAGCGTGTGTTCCCCTGAAGGTTTAATATACACAGGACATGTTACCTGGTGAAGAGTATATGTGAGGAGAATGTGTTCCCCTGATGGTTTAATACACACGGGACCTGTCACCAGGTGAACAGTATAAGTGAGGAGAGTGTGTTCCTCTGATGGTTTAATACACACAGGACATGTTACCAGGTGAAGAGTATAAGTGAGGAGAGTGTGTTCCTATGATTGTTTAATATACACGGGACATGTTACCAGGTGACCAGTATAAGGGAGGAGAGAGTGTGTTCCTCTGATGGTTTAATACACACAGGGCATGTTACCAGGTGAACAGTATAAGTGAAGAGAGTGTGTTCCCATGATGCTTTCATATACACGGGACATGTTACCAGGTGAACAGTATAAGTGAGGAGAGTGTGTTCCCCTGACTGCTTAATATACACCGGACATGTTACCAGGTGAACAGAATAAGTGAGGAGAGTGTGTTCCCCTGATTTTTTAATACGCACGGGACATGTTACCAGGTGAACAGTATAAGTGAAGAGAGAGTGTTCCCCTGATGGTTAAATATACACAGGACATTTTACCAGGTGAACAGTATAAGTGAGGAGAGTGTGTTCCCCTGATTGTTTAATACACATGGGACATGTTACCATGTGAACAGAAGAGTGAGAGAGTGTGTTCCCCTGATTGTATAATACGCACGGGACATGTCACCAGGTGAACAGTATAAGTGAGGAGAGTGTGTTCCCCTGATTGTTAAATGCACACGGGACATGTTACCAGGTGAACAGTCGAAGTGAGGAGAGTGTGTTCCAATGATGGTTTAATATACACGGGACATGTTACCAGGTGAACAGTATAAGTGAGGAGAGTGTGTTCCCCTGATTGTTTAATGCACACGGGACATGTTACCAGGTGAACAGTCAAAGTGAGGAGAGTGTGTTCCAATGATGGTTTAATATACACGGGACATGTTACGAGGTGAACAGTATAAGTGAGGAGAGTGTGTTCCCCTGATGGTTTAATATACACAGGACATGTCACCAGGTGAACAGGATAAGTGAGGAGAGTGTGTTCCCCTGAAGGTTTAATATACACAGGACATGTTACCTGGTGAAGAGTATAAGTGAGGAGGGTGTGTTCCTCTGATGGTTTAATATACACAGGACATGTTACCAGCTGACCAGTATAAGGGAGGAGACTGTGTTCACCTGATTGTTTAATAAACACGGGACATGTCATCAGGTGAACAGTATAAGTGAGGAGAGTGTGTTCCCCTGAAGGTTTAATATGCACGGGACATGTTACCAGATGAAAAGTATAAGTGAGGAGAGTGTGTTCCCCTGATTGTTTAATGCACACGGGACAGGTCACCAGGGGAACAGTCTAAGTGAGGAGAGTGTGTTCCCCTTATGGTTTAATATCGACAGGACATATGACCAGATGAACAAGAAGAAGTGAGGAGAGTGTGTTCCCCTGATGGTTTAATATACACGGGACACGTTACCAGATGAACAGCATAAGTGAGGAGAGTGTGTTCCCCTGATTTTTTAATGCACACGGGACATGTTACCAGGTGAACAGTAGAAGTGAGGAGAGTGTGTTCCCATGATGGTTTCATATACACGGGACATGTTACCAGGTGAACAGTATAAGTGAAGAGAGTGTGTTCCCCTGATGGTTTAATATACACAGGACATGTTACCAGGTGAACAGTATAAGTGAGGAGAGTGTGTTCCCCTGATGGTTTAGTATGCACGGGACACGTTACCAGATGAACAGCATAAGTGAGGAGAATTTGTTCCCATGATTTTTTAATGCACACGGGACATTTTACCAGGTGAACAGCAGAAGTGAGGAGAGTGTGTTCCCATGATGGTTTCATATACACGGGACATGTTACCAGGTGAACAGTATAAGTGAAGAGAGTGTGTTCCTCTGATGGTTTAATACACACAGGACATGTTACCAGGTGAAGAGTATAAGTGAGGAGAGTGTGTTCCTATGATTGTTTAATATACACGGGACATGTTACCAGGTGACCAGTATAAGGGAGGAGAGAGTGTGTTCCTCTGATGGTTTAATACACACAGGACATGTTACCAGGTGAACAGTATAAGTGAAGAGAGTGTGTTCACATGATGCTTTCATATACACGGGACATGTTACCAGGTGAACAGTATAAGTGAAGAGAGTGTGTTCCCCGGATGGTTTAATATACACAGGACCTGTTACCAGGTGAACAGTATAAGTGAGGAGAGGGTGTTCCCCTGATTGTTTAATACACACGGGACATGTCACCAGGTAAACAGTATATGTGAGGAGAGTGTGTTCCCCTGATTGTTTAATGCACACGGGACATGTTACCAGGTGAACAGTATAAGTGAGGAGAGTGTGTTCCCCTGATTGCTTAATATACACCGGACATGTTACCAGGTGAACAGAATAAGTGAGGAGAGTGTGTTCCCCTGATTGTTTAATACACACGCGACATGTTACGAGGTGAACAGCATAAGTAAGGAGATTGTGTTCCCCTGATTTTTTAATACACACGGGACATGTTACCAGGTGAACAGTATAAGTGAAGAGAGAGTGTTCCCCTGATGGTTAAATATACACAGGACATGTTACCAGGTGAACAGTATAAGTGAAGAGAGTGTGTTCCCATGATGCTTTCATATACACGGGACATGTTACCAGGTGAACAGTATAAGTGAGGAGAGTGTGTTCCCCTGATTGCTTAATATACACCGGACATGTTACCAGGTGAACAGAATAAGTGAGGAGAGAGTGTTCCCCTGATTTTTTAATACGCACGGGACATGTTACCAGGTGAACAGTATAAGTGAAGAGAGAGTGTTCCCCTGATGGTTAAATATACACAGGACATTTTACCAGGTGAACAGTATAAGTGAGGAGAGTGTGTTCCCCTGATTGTTTAATACACATGGGACATGTTACCATGTGAACAGAAGAGTGAGAGAGTGTGTTCCCCTGATTGTATAATACGCACGGGACATGTCACCAGGTGAACAGTATAAGTGAGGAGAGTGTGTTCCCCTGATTGTTAAATGCACACGGGACATGTTACCAGGTGAACAGTCGAAGTGAGGAGAGTGTGTTCCAATGATGGTTTAATATACACGGGACATGTTACCAGGTGAACAGTATAAGTGAGGAGAGTGTGTTCCCCTGATTGTTTAATGCACACGGGACATGTTACCAGGTGAACAGTCAAAGTGAGGAGAGTGTGTTCCAATGATGGTTTAATATACACGGGACATGTTACGAGGTGAACAGTATAAGTGAGGAGAGTGTGTTCCCCTGATGGTTTAATATACACAGGACATGTCACCAGGTGAACAGGATAAGTGAGGAGAGTGTGTTCCCCTGAAGGTTTAATATACACAGGACATGTTACCTGGTGAAGAGTATAAGTGAGGAGGGTGTGTTCCTCTGATGGTTTAATATACACAGGACATGTTACCAGCTGACCAGTATAAGGGAGGAGACTGTGTTCACCTGATTGTTTAATAAACACGGGACATGTCATCAGGTGAACAGTATAAGTGAGGAGAGTGTGTTCCCCTGAAGGTTTAATATGCACGGGACATGTTACCAGATGAAAAGTATAAGTGAGGAGAGTGTGTTCCCCTGATTGTTTAATGCACACGGGACAGGTCACCAGGGGAACAGTCTAAGTGAGGAGAGTGTGTTCCCCTTATGGTTTAATATCGACAGGACATATGACCAGATGAACAAGAAGAAGTGAGGAGAGTGTGTTCCCCTGATGGTTTAATATACACGGGACACGTTACCAGATGAACAGCATAAGTGAGGAGAGTGTGTTCCCCTGATTTTTTAATGCACACGGGACATGTTACCAGGTGAACAGTAGAAGTGAGGAAAGTGTGTTCCCGTGATGGTTTCATATACACGGGACATGTTACCAGGTGAACAGTATAAGTGAAGAGAGTGTGTTCCCCTGATGGTTTAATATACACAGGACATGTTACCAGGTGAACAGTATAAGTGAGGAGAGTGTGTTCCCCTGATGGTTTAGTATGCACGGGACACGTTACCAGATGAACAGCATAAGTGAGGAGAATTTGTTCCCATGATTTTTTAATGCACACGGGACATTTTACCAGGTGAACAGCAGAAGTGAGGAGAGTGTGTTCCCATGATGGTTTCATATACACGGGACATGTTACCAGGTGAACAGTATAAGTGAAGAGAGTGTGTTCCTCTGATGGTTTAATACACACAGGACATGTTACCAGGTGAAGAGTATAAGTGAGGAGAGTGTGTTCCTATGATTGTTTAATATACACGGGACATGTTACCAGGTGACCAGTATAAGGGAGGAGAGAGTGTGTTCCTCTGATGGTTTAATACACACAGGACATGTTACCAGGTGAACAGTATAAGTGAAGAGAGTGTGTTCCCATGATGCTTTCATATACACGGGACATGTTACCAGGTGAACAGTATAAGTGAAGAGAGTGTGTTCCCCGGATGGTTTAATATACACAGGACCTGTTACCAGGTGAACAGTATAAGTGAGGAGAGGGTGTTCCCCTGATTGTTTAATACACACGGGACATGTCACCAGGTAAACAGTATATGTGAGGAGAGTGTGTTCCCCTGATTGTTTAATGCACACGGGACATGTTACCAGGTGAACAGTATAAGTGAGGAGAGTGTGTTCCCCTGATTGCTTAATATACACCGGACATGTTACCAGGTGAACAGAATAAGGGAGGAGAGTGTGTTCCCCTGATTGTTTAATACACACGCGGCATGTTACGAGGTGAACAGCATAAGTAAGGAGAGTGTGTTCCCCTGATTTTTTAATACACACGGGACATGTTACCAGGTGAACAGTATAAGTGAAGAGAGAGTGTTCCCCTGATGGTTAAATATACACAGGACATGTTACCAGGTGAACAGTATAAGTGAGGAGAGTGTGTTCCCCTGATTGTTTAATACACATGGGACATGTTACCATGTGAACAGAAGAGTGAGGAGAGTGTGTTCCCCTGATTGTTTAATACGCACGGGACATGTCACCAGGTGAACAGTATAAGTGAGGAGAGTGTGTTCCCCTGATTGTTTAATGCACACGAGACATGTTACCAAGTGAACAGTCGAAGTGAGGAGAGTGTGTTCCAATGATGGTTTAATATACACGGGACATGTTACCAGGTGAACAGTATAGGTGAGGAGAGTGTGTTCCCCTGATTGTTTAATGCACACGGGACATGTTACCAGGTGAACAGTCGAAGTGAGGAGAGTGTGTTCGCCTGATGGTTTAATATACACAGGACATGTCACCAGGTGAACAGGATAAGTGAGGAGAGTGTGTTCCCCTGAAGGTTTAATATACACAGGACATGTTACCTGGTGAAGAGTATAAGTGAGGAGAGTGTGTTCCCCTGATGGTTTAATATACACAGGACATGTTACCAGGTGAACAGTATAAGTGAGCAGAGTGTGTTCCTCTGATGGTTTAATATACACAGGACATGTTACCAGCTGACCAGTATAAGGGAGGAGACTGTGTTCACCTGATTGTTTAATAAACACGGGACATGTCACCAGGTGAACAGTATAAGTGAGGAGAGTGTGTTCCCCTGAAGGTTTAATATGCACGGGACATGTTACCAGATGAAAAGTATAAGTGAGGAGAGTGTGTTCCCCTGATTGTTTAATGCACATGGGACAGGTCACCAGGGGAACAGTCTAAGTGATTAGAGTGTGTTCCCCTTATGGTTTAATATCGACAGGACATATGACCAGATGAACAAGAAGAAGTGAGGAGAGTATGTTCCCCTGATGGTTTAATATACACGGGACACGTTACCAGATGAACAGTATAAGTGAGGAGAGTGTGTTCCCCTGATTTTTTAATGCACACGGGACATGTTACCAGGTGAACAGTAGAAGTGAGGAGAGTGTGTTCCCATGATGGTTTCATATGCACGGGACATGTTACCAGGTGAACAGTATACGTGAAGAGAGTGTGTTCCCCTGATGGTTTAATATACACAGGACATGTTAACAGGTGAACAGTATAAGTGAGGAGAGTGTGTTCCCCTGATGGTTTAGTATGCACGGGACACGTTACCAGATGAACAGCATAAGTGAGGAGAGTTTGTTCCCATGATTTTTTAATGCACACGGGACATTTTACCAGGTGAACAGCAGAAGTGAGGAGAGTGTGTTCCCATGATGGTTTCATATACACGGGACATGTTACCAGGTGAACAGTATAAGTGAAGAGAGTGTGTTCCCCTGATGGTTTAATATACACAGGACATGTTAGCAGGTGAACAGTATAAGTGAGGAGAGTGTGTTGCCCTGATATTTTAATACACACAGGACATGTCACCATGTGAACAGTATAAGTGAGGAGAGTTTGTTCCCCTGATGGTTTAATATACACAGGACATGTTACCAGGTGAACTGTATAAGTGAGGAGAGAGTGTTCCCCTGATTGTTTAATAAACACGGGACATGTCACCAGATGAACTCTATAAGTGAGTAGAGTGTGTTCCCCTGATGGTTTAATGTACACGGGACATGTTACCAGATGAACAGTATAAGTGAGGAGAGTGTGTTCACATTTTGGTTTAATATCGACGGGACATATGACCAAATGAACAGTATAAGTGAGGAGAGTGTGTTCCCCTGATGTTTTAATATACACGGGACACGTTACCAGATGAACAGTATAAGTGAGGAGAGTGTGTTCCCCTGATTTTTTAATGCACACGTGACATGTTACCAGGTGAACAGTAGAAGTGAGGAGAGTGTGTTCCCCTGATGGTTAAAAACACAGGACATTTTACAAGGGGAACAGTATAAGTGAGGAGAGGGTGTTCACCTGATGGTTTAATATACACGGGACATGTCACCAGGTGAACAGTATATGTGAGGAGAGTGTGTTCCCCTGATTGTTGAATGCACACGGGACATGTGACAAGGTGAACATTATAAGTGAGGAGAGTGTATTCCCCTGATGGTTTAATATACACGGGACATGTTACCAGGTGAACAGTAGAAGTGAGGAGAGTGTGTTCCCCTGATGGTTAAAAACACAGGACATTTTACAAGGGGAACAGTATAAGTGAGGAGAGGGTGTTCACCTGATGGTTTAATATACACGCGACATGTTACGAGGTGAACAGCATAAGTGAGGAGAGTGTGTTCCCCTGATTTTTTAATACACACGGGACATGTTAAAGGTGAACAGTATAAGTGAAGAGAGAGTGTTCCCCTGATGGTTAAATATACACAGGACATGTTACCAGGTGAAAAGTATAAGTGAGGAGAGTGTGTTCCCCTGATTGTTTAATACACATGGGACATGTTACCATGTGAACAGAAGAGTGAGGAGAGTGTGTTCCCCTGATTGTTTAATACGCACGGGACATGTCACCAGGTGAACAGTATAAGTGAGGAGAGTGTGTTTCCCTGATTGTTTAATGCACACGAGACATGTTACCAGGTGAACAGTCGAAGTGAGGAGAGTGTGTTCCAATGATGGTTTAATATACACGGGACATGTTACCAGGTGAACAGTATAAGTGAGGAGAGTGTGTTCCCCTGATTGTTTAATGCACACGGGACATGTTACCAGGTGAACAGTCGAAGTGAGGAGAGTGTGTTCCAATGATGGTTTAATATACACGGGACATGTTACGAGGTGAACAGTATAAGTGAGGAGAGTGTGTTCCCCTGATGGTTTAATATACACAGGACATGTCACCAGGTGAACAGGATAAGTGAGGAGAGTGTGTTCCCCTGAAGGTTTAATATACACAGGACATGTTACCTGGTGAAGAATATAAGTGAGGAGAGTGTGTTCCCCTGATGGTTAAATATACACAGGACATGTTACCAGGTGAACAGTATAAGTGAGCAGAGTGTGTTCCTCTGATGGTTTAATATACACAGGACATGTTACCAGCTGACCAGTATAAGGGAGGAGACTGTGTTCACCTGATTGTTTAATAAACACGGGACATGTCACCAGGTGAACAGTATAAGTGAGGAGAGTGTGTTCCCCTGAAGGTTTAATATGCACGGGACATGTTACCAGATGAAAAGTATAAGTGAGGAGAGTGTGTTCCCCTGATTGTTTAATGCACACGGGACAGGTCACCAGGGGAACAGTCTAAGTGAGGAGAGTGTGTTCCCCTTATGGTTTAATATCGAAAGGACATATGACCAGATGAACAAGAAGAAGTGAGGAGAGTGTGTTCCCCTGATGGTTTAATATACACGGGACACGTTACCAGATGAACAGTATAAGTGAGGAGAGTGTGTTTGCCTGATTTTTTAATGCACACGGGACATGTTACCAGGTGAACAGTAGAAGTGAGGAGAGTGTGTTCCCATGATGGTTTCATATACACGCGTCATGTTACCAGGTGAACAGTATAAGTGAAGAGAGTGTGTTCCCCTGATGGTTTAATATACACAGGACATGTTACCAGGTGAACAGTATAAGTGAGGAGAGTGTGTTCCCCTGATGGTTTAATATACACGGAACATGTTACGAGGTGAACAGTATAAGTGAGGAGAGTGTGTTCCCCTGATGGTTTAATATACACAGGACATGTCACCAGGTGAACAGGATAAGTGAGGAGAGTGTGTTCCCCTGAAGGTTTAATATACACAGGACATGTTACCTGGTGAAGAGTATAAGTGAGGAGAGTGTGTTCCCCTGATGGTTTAATATACACAGGACATGTTACCAGGTGAACAGTATAAGTGAGCAGAGTGTGTTCCTCTGATGGTTTAATATACACAGGACATGTTACCAGCTGACCAGTATAAGGGAGGAGACTGTGTTCACCTGATTGTTTAATAAACACGGGACATGTCACCAGGTGAACAGTATAAGTGAGGAGAGTGTGTTCCCCTGAAGGTTTAATATGCACGGAACATGTTACCAGATGAAAAGTCTAAGTGAGGAGAGTGTGTTCCCCTTATGGTTTAATATCGACAGGACATATGACCAGATGAACAAGAAGAAGTGAGGAGAGTGTGTTCCCCTGATGGTTTAATATACACGGGACACGTTACCAGATGAACAGTATAAGTGAGGAGAGTGTGTTCCCCTGATTTTTTAATGCACACGGGACATGTTACCAGGTGAACAGTAGAAGTGAGGAGAGTGTGTTCCCATTATGGTTTCATATACACGGGACATGTTACCAGGTGAACAGTATAAGTGAAGAGAGTGTGTTCCCCTGATGGTTTAATATACACAGGACATGTTACCAGGTGAACAGTATAAGTGAGGAGAGTGTGTTCCCCTGATGGTTTAGTATGCACGGGACACGTTACCAGATGAACAGCATAAGTGAGGAGAGTTTGTTCCCATGATTTTTTAATGCACACGGGACATTTTACCAGGTGAACAGCAGAAGTGAGGAGAGTGTGTTCCCATGATGGTTTCATATACACGGGACATGTTACCAGGTGAACAGTATAAGTGAAGAGAGTGTGTTCCCCTGATGGTTTAATATACACAGGACATGTTACCAGGTGAACAGTATAGGTGAGGAGAGTGTGTTGCCCTGATTTTTTAATACACACAGGACATGTCACCATGTGAACAGTATAAGTGAGGAGAGTTTGTTCCCCTGATGGTTTAATATACACAGGACATGTTACCAGGTGAACTGTATAAGTGAGGAGAGAGTGTTCCCCTGATTGTTTAATAAACACGGGACATGTCACCAGATGAACTCTATAAGTGAGGAGAGTGTGTTCCCCTGATGGTTTAATATACACGGGACATGTTACCAGATGAACAGTATAATTGAGGAGAGTGTGTTCACCTTTTGGTTTAATATCGACGGGACATATGACCAAATGAACAGTATAAGTGAGGAGTGTGTGTTCCCCTGATGTTTTAATATACACGGGACACGTTACCAGATGAACAGTATAAGTGAGGAGAGTGTGTTCCCCTGATTTTTTAATGCACACGTGACATGTTACCAGGTGATCAGTAGAAGTGAGGAGAGTGTGTTCCCCTGATGGTTAAAAACACAGGACATTTTACAAGGGGAACAGTATAAGTGAGGAGAGGGTGTTCACCTGATGGTTTAATATACACGGGACATGTCACCAGGTGAACAGTATATGTGAGGAGAGTGTGTTCCCCTGATTGTTGAATGCACACGGGACATGTGACAAGGTGAACATTATAAGTGAGGAGAGTGCATTCCCCTGATGGTTTAATATACACGGGACATGTTTCCAGGTGAAGAGTATAAGTGAGGAGATTGTGTTCCCCTGATGGTTTAACATACACGGGACATGTTACCAGGTGAACAGTATAAGTGAGGAGATTGTGTTCCCCTGATGGTTTAATATACACGGGACATGTTACGAGGTGAACAGTATAAGTGAGGAGAGTGTGTTCCCCTGATGGTTTAATATACACGGGACATGTTACCAGGTGAACAATATAAGTGAGGAGAGTGTGTTCCCCTGAAGGTTTAATATACACAGGACATGTTACCTGGTGAACAGTATAAGTGAGGAGAGTGTGTTCCTCTGGTGGTTTAATACACACAGGATATGTTACCAGGTGAACAGTATAAGTGAGTAGAGTGTGTTCCCCTGATGGTTTAATATAGACAGGACATGTTACCAGGTGAACAGTCTAAGTGAGGAGAGTGTGTTCCTCTGATGGTTTAATACACACAGGACATGTTCCCAGGTGAAGAGTATAAGTGAGGAGATTGTGTTCCCCTGATGGTTTAACAGACACGGGACATGTTACCAGGTGAACAGTATAAGTGAGGAGAGTGTGTTCCCCTGATGGTTTAACATACACGGGACATGTTACCAGGTGAACAGTATAAGTGAGGAGATTGTGTTCCCCTGATGGTTTAACATACACGGGACATGTTACCAGGTGAACAGTATAAGGGAGGAGAGAGTGCTCCCCTGATTGTTTAATAAACACGGGACATGTCACCAGGTGAACAGTATAAGTGAGGAGAGTGTGTTCCCCTGATGGTTTAATAAACACGGGACATGTTACCAGATGAACAGTATAAGTGAGGAGAGTGAGTTCCCCCGATTGTTTAATGCACACGGGACAGATCACCAAGGGATCAGTCTAAGTGAGGAGAGTGTGTTCCCCTGATGGTTTAACATACACGGGACATGTTACCAGGTGAACAGTATAAGGGAGGAGAGAGTGCTCCCCTGATTGTTTAATAAACACGGGACATGTCACCAGGTGAACAGTAGAAGTGAGGAGAGTGTGTTCCCATGATGGTTTCATATACACGGGACATGTTACCAGGTGAACAGTATAAGTGAAGAGAGTGTGTTCCGTTAATGGTTTAATATACACAGGACATGTTAACAGCTGAACAGTATAAGTGAGGAGAGTGTGTTCCCCTGATTGTTTAATACACACACGACATGTTACGAGGTGAACAGTATAAGTGAGGAGAGTGTGTTACCCTGATTGTTTAATACGCACGGGACATGTCACCAGGTGAACAGTATAAGTGAGGAGAGTGTGTTCCCCTGATGGTTTAATATACACAGGACATGTTACCAGGTGAACAGTATAAGTGAGGAGAGTGTGTTCCCCTGATTCTTGAATATACACGGGTCATGTTACCAGGTGAACAGTATAAGTGAGGAGAGTGTGTTCCCCTGATGTTTTAATATACACAGGACATGTTACCAGGTGAACAGTATAAGTGAGGAGAGAGTGTTCCCCTGATTGTTTAATAAACACGGGACATGTCACCAGGTGAACAGTATAAGTGAGGAGAGTGTGTTCCCCTGATTGTTTAATATACACGGGACATGTCACCAGGTGAACAGTATAAGTGAGGAGAGTGTGTTCCCCTGATTGTTTAATACACACGCGACATGTTACGAGGTGAACAGTATAAGTGAGGAGAGTGTGTTACCCTGATTGCTTAATACGCACGGGACATGTCACCGGGTGAACAGTATAAGTGAAGAGAGTGTGTTCCCCTGATGGTTTAATATACACAGGACATGTTACCAGGTGAACAGTATAAGTGAGGAGAGTGTGTTCCCCTGATGGTATAGTATACAAGGTGACACGTTACCAGATGAACAGCATAAGTGAGGAGAGTGTGTTCCCCTGATTTTTTAATGCACACGGGACATTTTACCAGGTGAACAGTAGAAGTGAGGAGAGTGTGTTACCCTGATATTTTAATGCACACGGGACATGTCACCATGTGAACAGTATAAGTGAGGAGAATTTGTTCCCCTGATGGTTTAATATATACAGGACATGTTGCCAGGTGAACTGTATAAGTGAGGAGAGAGTGTTCCCCAGATTGTTTAATAAACACGGGACATGTCACCAGGTGAACTGTATAAGTGAGGAGAGTGTGTTCCCCTAATGGTTTAATATACACGGGACATGTTACCAGATGAACAGTATAAGTGAGGAGAGTGTGTTCACCTTTTGGTTTAATATCGACGGGACATATGACCAAATGAACAGTGTAAGTGAGGAGAGTGTGTTCCCCTGATGTTTTAATAAACACGGGACACGTTACCAGATGAACAGTATAAGTGAGGAGAGTGTGTTCCCCAGATTTTTTAATGCACACGGGACATGTTACCAGGTGAACAGTAGAAGTGAGGAGAGTGTGTTCCTCTGATGGTTTAATACACACAGGATATGTTACCAGGTGAACAGTATAAGTGAGTAGAGTGTGTTCCCCTGATGGTTTAATATAGACAGGACATGTTACCAGGTGAACAGTCTAAGTGAGGAGAGTGTGTTCCTCTGATGGTTTAATACTCACAGGACATGTTCCCAGGTGAATAGTATAAGTGAGGAGATTGTGTTCCCCTGATGGTTTAACATACACGGGACATGTTACCAGGTGAACAGTATAAGTGAGGAGAGTGTGTTCCCCTGATGGTTTAACATACACGGGACATGTTACCAGGTGAACAGTATAAGTGAGGAGATTTTGTTCCCCTGATGGTTTAACATACACGGGACATGTTACCAGGTGAACAGTATAAGGGAGGAGAGAGTGCTCCCCTGATTGTTTAATAAACACGGGACATGTCACCAGGTGAACAGTATAAGTGAGGAGAGAGTGTTCCCCTGATGGTTTAATAAACACGGGACATGTTACCAGATGAACAGTATAAGTGAGGAGAGTGAGTTCCCCCGATTGTTTAATGCACACGGGACAGATCACCAAGGGATCAGTCTAAGTGAGGAGAGTGTGTTCCCCTGATTTTTTAATGCACACGGGACATGTTACCAGGTGAACAGTAGAAGTGAGGAGATTGTGCTCCCATGATGGTTTCATATACACGGGACATGTTACCAGGTGAACAGTATAAGTGAAGAGAATGTGTTCCGTTAATGGTTTAATATACACAGGACATGTTAACAGCTGAACAGTATAAGTGAGGAGTTTGTGTTCCCCTGATTGTTTAATACACACACGACATGTTACGAGGTGAACAGTATAAGTGAGGAGAGTGTGTTACCCTGATTGTTTAATACGCACGGGACATGTCACCAGGTGAACAGTATAAGTGAGGAGAGTGTGTTCCCCTGATGGTTTAATATACACAGGACATGTTACCAGGTGAACAGTATAAGTGAGGAGAGTGTGTTCCCCTGATTCTTGAATATACACGGGTCATGTTACCAGGTGAACAGTATAAGTGAGGAGAGTGTGTTCCCCTGATGGTTTAATATACACAGGACATGTTACCAGGTGAACAGTATAAGTGAGGAGAGTGTGTTCCCCTGATGGTATAGTATACAAGGTGACACGTTACCAGATGAACAGCATAAGTGAGGAGAGTGTGTTCCCCTGATTTTTTAATGCACACGGGACATTTTACCAGGTGAACAGTAGAAGTGAGGAGAGTGTGTTACCCTGATATTTTAATGCACACGGGACATGTCACCATGTGAACAGTATAAGTGAGGAGAATTTGTTCCCCTGATGGTTTAATATATACAGGACATGTTGCCAGGTGAACTGTATAAGTGAGGAGAGAGTGTTCCCCAGATTGTTTAATAAACACGGGACATGTCACCAGGTGAACTGTATAAGTGAGGAGAGTGTGTTCCCCTAATGGTTTAATATACACGGGACATGTTACCAGATGAACAGTATAAGTGAGGAGAGTGTGTTCACCTTTTGGTTTAATATCGACGGGACATATGACCAAATGAACAGTGTAAGTGAGGAGAGTGTGTTCCCCTGATGTTTTAATAAACACGGGACACGTTACCAGATGAACAGTATAAGTGAGGAGAGTGTGTTCCCCAGATTTTTTAATGCACACGGGACATGTTACCAGGTGAACAGTAGAAGTGAGGAGAGTGTGTTCCTCTGATGGTTTAATACACACAGGATATGTTACCAGGTGAACAGTATAAGTGAGTAGAGTGTGTTCCCCTGATGGTTTAATATAGACAGGACATGTTACCAGGTGAACAGTCTAAGTGAGGAGAGTGTGTTCCTCTGATGGTTTAATACTCACAGGACATGTTCCCAGGTGAATAGTATAAGTGAGGAGATTGTGTTCCCCTGATGGTTTAACATACACGGGACATGTTACCAGGTGAACAGTATAAGTGAGGAGAGTGTGTTCCCCTGATGGTTTAACATACACGGGACATGTTACCAGGTGAACAGTATAAGTGAGGAGATTTTGTTCCCCTGATGGTTTAACATACACGGGACATGTTACCAGGTGAACAGTATAAGGGAGGAGAGAGTGCTCCCCTGATTGTTTAATAAACACGGGACATGTCACCAGGTGAACAGTATAAGTGAGGAGAGAGTGTTCCCCTGATGGTTTAATAAACACGGGACATGTTACCAGATGAACAGTATAAGTGAGGAGAGTGAGTTCCCCCGATTGTTTAATGCACACGGGACAGATCACCAAGGGATCAGTCTAAGTGAGGAGAGTGTGTTCCCCTGATTTTTTAATGCACACGGGACATGTTACCAGGTGAACAGTAGAAGTGAGGAGATTGTGCTCCCATGATGGTTTCATATACACGGGACATGTTACCAGGTGAACAGTATAAGTGAAGAGAATGTGTTCCGTTAATGGTTTAATATACACAGGACATGTTAACAGCTGAACAGTATAAGTGAGGAGTTTGTGTTCCCCTGATTGTTTAATACACACACGACATGTTACGAGGTGAACAGTATAAGTGAGGAGAGTGTGTTACCCTGATTGTTTAATACGCACGGGACATGTCACCAGGTGAACAGTATAAGTGAGGAGAGTGTGTTCCCCTGATGGTTTAATATACACAGGACATGTTACCAGGTGAACAGTATAAGTGAGGAGAGTGTGTTCCCCTGATTCTTGAATATACACGGGTCATGTTACCAGGTGAACAGTATAAGTGAGGAGAGTGAGTTCCCCTGATGGTTTAATATACACAGGACATGTTACCAGGTGAACAGTATAAGTGAGGAGAGAGTGTTCCCCTGATTGTTTAATAAACACGGGACATGTCACAAGGTGAACAGGAAAAGTGAGGAGAGTGTGTTCCCCTGATTGTTTAATATACACGGGACATGTCACCAGGTGAACAGTATAAGTGAGGAGAGTGTGTTCCCCTGATTGTTTAATACACACGCGACATGTTACGAGGTGAACAGTATAAGTGAGGAGAGTGTGTTACCCTGATTGTTTAATACGCACGGGACATGTCACCGGGTGAACAGTATAAGTGAAGAGAGTGTGTTCCCCTGATGGTTTAATATACACAGGACATGTTACCAGGTGAACAGTATAAGTGAGGAGAGTGTGTTCCCCTGATGGTTTAGTATACACGGGACACGTTACCAGATGAACAGCATAAGTGAGGAGAGTGTGTTCCCCTGATTTTTTAATGCACACGGGACATTTTACCAGGTCAACAGTATAAGTGAGGAGAGTGTGTTCCCATGATGGTTTCATATACACGGGACATGTTACCAGGTGAACAGTATAAGTGAAGAGAGTGTGTTCCCCTGATGGTTTAATATACACAGGACATGTTACCAGGAGAACAGTATAAGTGAGGAGAGTGTGTTGCCCTGATTGTTTAATACACACGCGACATGTTACGAGGTGAACAGTATAAGTGAGGAGAGTGTGTTACCCTGATATTTTAATGCACACGGCACATGTCACCATGTGAACAGTATAAGTGAGGAGAGTTTGTTCCCCTGATGGTTTAATATACACAGGACATGTTGCCAGGTGAACTGTATAAGTGAGGAGAGAGTGTTCCCCTGATTGTTTAATAAACACGGGACATGTCACCAGGTGAACTGTATAAGTGAGGAGAGTGTGTTCCCCTGATGGTTTAATATACACGGGACATGTTACCAGATGAACAGTATAAGTGAGGAGAGTGTGTTCACCTTTTGGTTTAATATCGACGGGACATATGACCAAATGAACAGTGTAAGTGAGGAGAGTGTGTTCCCCTGATGTTTTAATATACACGGGCACGTTACCAGATGAACAGTATAAGTGAGGAGAGTGTGTTCCCCAGATTTTTTAATGCACACGGGACATGTTACCAGGTGAACAGTAGAAGTGAGGAGAGTGTGTTCCCATGATGGTTTCATATACACGGGACATGTTACCAGGTGAACAGTATAAGTGAGGAGAGGGAGTTCCCCTGATGGTTTAATATACACGGGACATGTCACCAGGTGAACAGCATAAGTGAGGAGAGTGTGTTCCCCTGATTGTTTAATATACACGGGACATGTTACCAGGTTACCAGTATAAGTGAGGAGAGAGTGCTCCCCTGATTGTTTAATAAACACGGGACATGACACCAGGTGAACAGTATAAGTGAGGAGAGTGTGTTCCCCTGATTGTTTAATACACACGGGACATGTCACCAGGTGAACAGTATAAGTGAGGAGAGTGTGTTCCCCTGATGGTTTAATAAACACGGGACATGTTACCAGATGAACAGTATAAGTGAGGAGAGTGTGTTCCCCTTATGGTTTAATATCGACGGGACATATGACCAGATGAACAGATGAAGTGAGGAGAGTGTGTTCCCCTGATGGTTTAATATACACGGGACACGTTTCCAGATGAACATTATAAATGAGGAGAGTGTGTTCCCCTGATTTTTTAATGCACACGGGACATGTTACCAGGTGAACAGTGGAAGTGAGGAGAGTGTGTTCCCATGATGGTTTCATATACACGGGACATGTTACCAGGTGAACAGTATAAGTAAGGAGAGTGTGTTCCACTGATGGTTTAATATGCACAGGACATGTTGCCAGGTGAACAGAATAAGTGAGGAGAGTGTGTTCCCCTGATGGTTTAATATACATGCGACATGTTACGAGGTGAACAGTATAAGTGAGGAGAGTGTGTTACCCTGATTGTTTAATGCGCACGGGACATGTCACCAGGTGAACAGTATAAGTGAGGAGAGTGTGTTCCCCTGATGGTTTAATATGCACAGGACATGTTGCCAGGTGAACAGTATAAGTGACGAGAGTGTGTTCCCCTGATGGTTTAATATACACTGGACATGTTACCAGGTGAACAGTATAAGTGAGGAGAGTGTGTTCCCCTGATTCTTCAATATACACGGGACATGTCACCGGTTGAACAGTATAAGTGAGGAGAGTGTGTTCCCCTGATGGTTTAATATACACAGGACATGTTACCAGGTGAACAGCATAAGTGAGGAGAGTGTGATCCCCTGATTCTTTAATATACACGGGACATGTTACCAGGTGAACAGTGTAAGTGAGGAGAGTTTGTTCCCCTGATGGTTTAATATACACAGGACATGTTACCAGGTGAACAGTATAAGTGAGGAGAGTGTGTTCACCTGATTGTTTAATATACACGGGACATGTCACCAGGTGAACAGTATAAGTGAGGAGAGTGTGTTCCCCTGATTGTTTAATATACACGGGACATGTCACCAGGTGAACAGTATAAGTGAGGAGAGTGTGTTCCCATGATTGTTTAATATACACGGGACATGTCACCAGGTGAACAGTATAAGTGAGGAGAGTGTGTTCACCTGATTGTTAAATAAACACGGGACATGTCAAGAGGTGAACAGTATAAGTGAGGAGAGTGTGTTCCCCTGATTGTTTAATATACACGGGACATGTCACCAGGTGAACAGTATAAGTGAGGAGAGTGTGTTCACCTGATTGTTTAATACACACGCGACATGTTACGAGGTGAACAGTATAAGTGAGGAGAGTGTGTTACCCTGATTGTTTAATACGCACGGGACATGTCACCAGGTGAACAGTATAAGTGAGGAGAGTGTGTTCCCCTGATTGTTTAATATACACGGGACATGTCACCAGTTGAACAGTATAAGTGAGGAAAGTGTGTTCCCCTGATGGTTTAATATACACGGGACATGTTACCAGATGAACAGTATAAGTGAGGAGAGTGTGTTCCCCTGATTGTTTAATACACACGGGACATGTCACCAGGTGAACAGTATAAGTGAGGAGAGTGTGTTCCCCTGATGGTTTAATATACACGGGACATGTCACCAGGTGAACAGTATAAGTGAGGAGAGTGTGTTCCCCTGAAGGTTTAATATACACAGGACATGTTACCTGGTGAAGAGTATATGTGAGGAGAGTTTGTTCCCCTGATGGTTTAATACACACGGGACCTGTCACCAGGTGAACAGTATAAGTGAGGAGAGTGTGTTCCTCTGATGGTTTAATACACACAGGACATGCTACCAGGTGAAGAGTATAAGTGAGGAGAGTGTGTTCCTATGATTGTTTAATATACACGGGACATGTTACCAGGTGACCAGTATAAGTGAGGAGAGAGTGTGTTCCTCTGATGGTTTAATACACACAGGACATGTTACCAGGTGAACAGTATAAGTGAAGAGAGTGTGTTCCCATGATGCTTTCATATACACGGGACATGTTACCAGGTGAACAGTATAAGTGAAGAGAGTGTGTTCCCCTGATGGTTTAATATACACAGGACATGTTACCAGGTGAACAGTATAAGTGAGGAGAGGGTGTTCCCCTGATTGTTTAATACGCACGGGACATGTCACCAGGTAAACAGTATATGTGAAAAGAGTGTGTTCCCCTGATTGTTTAATGCACACGGGACATGTTACCAGGTGAACAGTATAAGTGAGGAGAGTGTGTTCCCCTGATTGCTTAATATACACCGGACATGTTACCAGGTGTACAGTATAAGTGAGGAGAGTGTGTTCCCCTGATTGTTTAATACACACGCGACATGTTACGAGGTGAACAGCATAAGTGAGAAGAGTGTGTTCCCCTGATTTTTTAATACACACGGGACATGTCACCAGGTGAACAGTATAAGTGAAGAGAGAGTGTTCCCCTGATGGTTAAATATACACAGGACATGTTACCAGGTGAACAGTATAAGTGAGCAGAGCGTGTTCCCCTGATTGTTTAATACACATGGGACATGTTACCATGTGAACAGAAGAGTGAGGACAGTGTGTTCCCCTGATTGTTTAATACGCACGGGACATGTCACCAGGTGAACAGTATAACTGAGGAGAGTGTGTTCCCCTGATTGTTTAATGCACACGGGACATGTTACCAGGTGAACAGTCGAAGTGAGGAGAGTGTGTTCCAATGATGGTTTAATATACACGGGACATGTTACCAGGTGAACAGTATAAGTGAGGAGAGTGTGTTCCCCTGATTGTTTAATGCACACGGGACATGTTACCAGGTGAACAGTCGAAGTGAGGAGAGTGTGTTCCAATGATGGTTTAATATACACGGGACATGTTACGAGGTGAACAGTATAAGTGAGGAGAGTGTGTTCCCCTGATGGTTTAATATACACGGAACATGTTACGAGGTGAACAGTATAAGTTAGGAGAGTGTGTTCCCCTGATGGTTTAATATACACAGGACATGTCACCAGGTGAACAGGATAAGTGAGGAGAGTGTGTTCCCCTGAAGGTTTAATATACACAGGACATGTTACCTGGTGAAGAGTATAAGTGAGGAGAGTGTGTTCCCCTGATGGTTTAACAAACACAGGACATGTTACCAGGTGAACAGTATAAGTGAGCAGAGTGTGTTCCTCTGATGGTTTAATATACACAGGACATGTTACCAGCTGACCAGTATAAGGGAGGAGACTGTGTTCACCTGATTGTTTAATAAACACGGGACATGTCACCAGGTGAACAGTATAAGTGAGGAGAGTGTGTTCCCCTGAAGGTTTAATATGCACGGGACATGTTACCAGATGAAAAGTATAAGTGAGGAGAGTGTGTTCCCCTGATTGTTTAATGCACACGGGACAGGTCACCAGGGGAACAGTCTAAGTGAGGAGAGTGTGGTCCCCTTATGGTTTAATATCGACAGGACATATGACCAGATGAACAAGAAGAAGTGAGGAGAGTGTGTTCCCCTGATGGTTTAATATACACGGGACACGTTACCAGATGAACAGTATAAGTGAGGAGAGTGTGTTCCCCTGATTTTTTAATGCACACGGGACATGTTACCAGGTGAACAGTAGAAGTGAGGAGAGTGTGTTCCCATGATGGTTTCATATACACGGGACATGTTACCAGGTGAACAGTATAAGTGAAGAGAGTGTGTTCCCCTGATGGTTTAATATGCACAGGACATGTTACAAGGTGAGCAGTCTAAGTGAGGAGAGTGTGTTCCCCTGATGGTTTAGTATGCACGGGACACGTTACCAGATGAACAGCATAAGTGAGGAGAGTTTGTTCCCATGATTTTTTAATGCACACGGGACATTTTACCAGGTGAACAGCAGAAGTGAGGAGAGTGTGTTCCCATGATGGTTTCATATACACGGGACATGTTACCAGGTGAACAGTATAAGTGAAGAGAGTGTGTTCCCCTGGTGGTTTAATATACACAGGACATGTTACCAGGTGAACAGTATAAGTGAGGAGAGAGTGTTCCCCTGATTGTTTAATAAACACGGGACATGTCACCAGATGAACTCTATAAGTGAGGAGAGTGTGTTCCCCTGATGGTTTAATATACACGGGACATGTTACCAGATGAACAGTAGAAGTGAGGAGAGTGTGTTCACCTTTTGGTTTAATATCGACGGGACATATGACAAAATGAACAGTATAAGTGAGGAGAGTGTGTTCCCCTGATGTTTTAATATACACGGGACACGTTACCAGATGAACAGTATAAGTGAGGAGAGTGTGTTCCCCTGATGGTTAAAAACACAGGACATTTTACAAGGGGAACAGTATAAGTGAGGAGAGGGTGTTCACCTGATGGTTTAATATTCACGGGACATGTCACCAGGTGAACAGTATATGTGAGGAGAGTGTGTTCCCCTGATTGTTGAATGCACACGGGACATGTGACAAGGTGAACATTATAAGTGAGGAGAGTGTATTCCCCTGATGGTTTAATACACACAGGATATGTTACCAGGTGAACAGTATAAGTGAGTAGAGTGTGTTCCCCTGATGGTTTAATATAGACAGGACATGTTACCAGGTGAACAGTCTAAGTGAGGAGAGTGTGTTCCTCTGATGGTTTAATACACACAGCACATGTTCCCAGGTGAAGAGTATAAGTGAGGAGATTGTGTTCCCCTGATGGCTTAACAAACACGGGACATGTTACCAGGTGAACAGTGTAAGTGAGGAGAGTGTGTTCCCCTGATGGTTTAACATACACGGGACATGTTACCAGGTGAACAGTTTAAGTGAGGAGATTGTGTTCCCCTGATGGTTTAACATACACGGGACATGTTACCAGGTGAACAGTATAAGGGAGGAGAGAGTGCTCCCCTGATTGTTTAATAAACACGGGACATGTCACCAGGTGAACAGTATAAGTGAGGAGAGTGTGTTCCCCTGATGGTTTAATAAACACGGGACATGTTACCAGATGAACAGTATAAGTGAGGAGAGTGAGTTCCCCCGATTGTTTAATGCACACGGGACAGATCACCAAGGGATCAGTCTAAGTGAGGAGAGTGTGTTCCCCTTATGGTTTAATATCGACGGGACATATGACCAGATGAAGAGAAGAAGTGAGGAGAGTGTGTTCCCCTGATGGTTTAATATACACGGGACACGTTTCCAAATGAACAGTATAAGTGAGGAGACTGTGTTCCCCTGATTTTTTAATGCACACGGGACATGTTACCAGGTGAACAGTAGAAGTGAGGAGAGTGAGTTCCCATGATGGTTTCATATACACGGGACATGTTACCAGGTGAACAGTATAAGTGAAGAGAGTGTGCTCCGTTAATGGTTTAATATACACAGGACATGTTAACAGGTGAACAGTATAAGTGAGGAGAGTTTGTTCCCCTGATTGTTTAATACACACACGACATGTTACGAGGTGAACAGTATAAGTGAGGAGAGTGTGTTACCCTGATTGTTTAATACGCACGGGACATGTCACCAGGTGAACAGTATAAGTGAGGAGAGTGTGTTCCCCTGATGGTTTAATATACACAGGACATGTTACCAGGTGAACAGTATAAGTGAGGAGAGAGTGTTCCCCTGATTGTTTAATAAACACGGGACATGTCACCAGGTGAACAGTATAAGTGAGGAGAGTGTGTTCCCCTGATTGTTTAATATACACGGGACATGTCATCAGGTGAACAGGATAAGTGAGGAGAGTGTGTTCCCCTGATTGTTTAATACACACGCGACATGTTACGAGGTGAACAGTATAAGTGAGGAGAGTGTGTTACCCTGATTGTTTAATACGCACGGGACATGTCACCGGGTGAACAGTATAAGTGAAGAGAGTGTGTTCCCCTGATGGTTTAATATACACAGGACATGTTACCAGGTGAACAGTATAAGTGAGGAGAGTGTGTTCCCCTGATGGTTTAGTATACACGGGACACGTTACCAGATGAACAGCATAAGTGAGGAGAGTGTGTTCCCCTGATTTTCTAATGCACACGGGACATTTTACCAGGTGAACAGTAGAAGTGAGGAGAGTGTGTTCCCATGATGGTTTCATATACACGGGACATGTTACCAGGTGAACAGTATAAGTGAAGAGAGTGTGTTCCCCTGATGGTTTAATATACACAGGACATGTTACCAGGAGAACAGTATAAGTGAGGAGAGTGTGTTGCCCTGATTGTTTAATACACACGCGACATGTTACGAGGTGAACAGTATAAGTGAGGAGAGTGTGTTACCCTGATATTTTAATGCACACGGCACATGTCACCATGTGAACAGTATAAGTGAGGAGAGTTTGTTCCCCTGATGGTTTAATATACACAGGACATGTTGCCAGGTGAACTGTATAAGTGAGGAGAGAGTGTTCCCCTGATTGTTTAATAAACACGGGACATGTCACCAGGTGAACTGTATAAGTGAGGAGAGTGTGTTCCCCTGATGGTTTAATATACATGGGACTTGTTACGAGATGAACATTATAAGTGAGGAGAGTGTGTTCACCTTTTGGTTTAATATCGACGGGACATATGACCAAATGAACAGTGTAAGTGAGGAGAGTGTGTTCCCCTGATGTTTTAATAAACACGGGACACGTTACCAGATGAACAGTATAAGTGAGGAGAGTGTGTTCCCCAGATTTTTTAATGCACACGGGACATGTTACCAGGTGAACAGTAGAAGTGAGGAGAGTGTGTTCCCATGATGGTTTCATATACACGGGACATGTTACCAGGTGAACAGTATAAGTGAGGAGAGGGTGTTCCCCTGATGGCTTAATATACACGGGACATGTCACCAGGTGAACAGCATAAGTGAGGAGAGTGTGTTCCCCTGATTGTTTAATATACACGGGACATGTTACCAGGTTACCAGTATAAGGGAGGAGAGAGTGCTCCCCTGATTGTTTAATAAACACGGGACATGACACCAGGTGAACAGTATAAGTGAGGAGAGTGTGTTCCCCTGATTGTTTAATACACACGGGACATGTCACCAGGTGAACAGTATAAGTGAGGAGAGTGTGTTCCCCTGATGGTTTAATAAACACGGGACATGTTACCAGATGAACAGTATAAGTGAGGAGAGTGTGTTCACCTTATGGTTTAATATCGACGGGACATATAACCAGATGAACAGAAGAAGTGAGGAGAGTGTGTTCCCCTGATGGTTTAATATACACGGGACACGTTTCCAGATGAACATTATAAGTGAGGAGAGTGTGTTCCCCTGATTTTTTAATGTACACGGGACATGTTACCAGGAGAACAGTGGAAGTGAGGAGAGTGTGTTCCCATGATGGTTTCATATACACGGGACATGTTACCAGGTGAACAGTATTAGTGAGGAGAGTGTGTTCCACTGATGGTTTAATATGCACAGGACATGTTGCCAGGTGAACAGTATAAGTGAGGAGAGTGTGTTCCCCTGATGGTTTAATATACATGCGACATGTTACGAGGTGAACAGTATAAGTGAGGAGAGTGTGTTACCCTGATTGTTTAATACGCACGGGACATGTCACCAGGTGAACAGTATAAGTGAGGAGAGTGTGTTCCCCTGATGGTTTAATATGCAAAGGACATGTTGCCAGGTGAACTGTATAACTGAGGAGAGTGTGTTCCCCTGATGGTTTAATATACACAGGACATGTTACCAGGTGAACAGTATAAGTGAGGAGAGTGTGTTCCCCTGATTCTTCAATATACACGGGACATGTCACCAGTTGAACAGTATAAGTGAGGAGAGAGTGTTCCCCTGATGGTTTAATATACACAGGACATGTTACCAGATGAACAGTATAAGTGAGGAGAGTGTGTTCCCCTTATGGTTTAATATCGACGGGACATATAACCAGATGAACAGAAGAAGTGAGGAGAGTGTGTTCCCCTGATGGTTTAATATACACGGGACACGTTTCCAGATGAACATTATAAGTGAGGAGAGTGTGTTCCCCTGATTTTTTAATGCACACGGGACATGTTACCAGGAGAACAGTGGAAGTGAGGAGAGTGTGTTCCCATGATGGTTTCATATGCACGGGACATGTTACCAGGTGAACAGCATAAGTGAGGAGAGTGTGATCCCCTGATTCTTTAATATACACGGGACATGTTACCAGGTGAACAGTATAAGTGAGGAGAGTGTGTTCCCCAGATTTTTTAATGCACACGGGACATGTTACCAGGTGAACAGTATAAGTGAGGAGAGTGTGTTCCCCTGATTCTTGAATATACACGGGTCATGTTACCAGGTGAACAGTATAAGTGAGGAGAGTGTGTTCCCCTGATGGTTTCATATACACGGGACATGTTACCAGGTGAACAGTATAAGTGAGGAGAGGGTGTTCCCCTGATGGCTTAATATACACGGGACATGTCACCAGGTGAACAGCATAAGTGAGGAGAGTGTGTTCCCCTGATTGTTTAATATACACGGGACATGTTACCAGGTTACCAGTATAAGTGAGGAGAGGGTGTTCCCCTGATGGCTTAATATACACGGGACATGTCACCAGGTGAACAGCATAAGTGAGGAGAGTGTGTTCCCCTGATTGTTTAATATACACGGGACATGTTACCAGGTTACCAGTATAAGGGAGGAGAGAGTGCTCCCCTGATTGTTTAATAAACACGGGACATGACACCAGGTGAACAGTATAAGTGAGGAGAGTGTGTTCCCCTGATTGTTTAATACACACGGGACATGTCACCAGGTGAACAGTATAAGTGAGGAGAGTGTGTTCCCCTGATGGTTTAATAAACACGGGACATGTTACCAGATGAACAGTATAAGTGAGGAGAGTGTGTTCACCTTATGGTTTAATATCGACGGGACATATAACCAGATGAACAGAAGAAGTGAGGAGAGTGTGTTCCCCTGATGGTTTAATATACACGGGACACGTTTCCAGATGAACATTATAAGTGAGGAGAGTGTGTTCCCCTGATTTTTTAATGTACACGGGACATGTTACCAGGAGAACAGTGGAAGTGAGGAGAGTGTGTTCCCATGATGGTTTCATATACACGGGACATGTTACCAGGTGAACAGTATTAGTGAGGAGAGTGTGTTCCACTGATGGTTTAATATGCACAGGACATGTTGCCAGGTGAACAGTATAAGTGAGGAGAGTGTGTTCCCCTGATGGTTTAATATACATGCGACATGTTACGAGGTGAACAGTATAAGTGAGGAGAGTGTGTTACCCTGATTGTTTAATACGCACGGGACATGTCACCAGGTGAACAGTATAAGTGAGGAGAGTGTGTTCCCCTGATGGTTTAATATGCAAAGGACATGTTGCCAGGTGAACTGTATAACTGAGGAGAGTGTGTTCCCCTGATGGTTTAATATACACAGGACATGTTACCAGGTGAACAGTATAAGTGAGGAGAGTGTGTTCCCCTGATTCTTCAATATACACGGGACATGTCACCAGTTGAACAGTATAAGTGAGGAGAGAGTGTTCCCCTGATGGTTTAATATACACAGGACATGTTACCAGATGAACAGTATAAGTGAGGAGAGTGTGTTCCCCTTATGGTTTAATATCGACGGGACATATAACCAGATGAACAGAAGAAGTGAGGAGAGTGTGTTCCCCTGATGGTTTAATATACACGGGACACGTTTCCAGATGAACATTATAAGTGAGGAGAGTGTGTTCCCCTGATTTTTTAATGCACACGGGACATGTTACCAGGAGAACAGTGGAAGTGAGGAGAGTGTGTTCCCATGATGGTTTCATATGCACGGGACATGTTACCAGGTGAACAGCATAAGTGAGGAGAGTGTGATCCCCTGATTCTTTAATATACACGGGACATGTTACCAGGTGAACAGTATAAGTGAGGAGAGTGTGTTCCCCAGATTTTTTAATGCACACGGGACATGTTACCAGGTGAACAGTATAAGTGAGGAGAGTGTGTTCCCCTGATTCTTGAATATACACGGGTCATGTTACCAGGTGAACAGTATAAGTGAGGAGAGTGTGTTCCCCTGATGGTTTAATATACACAGGACATGTTACCAGGTGAACAGTATAAGTGAGGAGAGAGTGTTCCCCTGATTGTTTAATAAACACGGGACATGTCACCAGGTGAACAGTATAAGTGAGGAGAGTGTGTTCCCCTGATTGTTTCATATACACGGGACATGTCACCAGGTGAACAGTATAAGTGAGGAGAGTGTGTTCCCCTGATTGTTTAATACACACGCGACATGTTACGAGGTGAACAGTATAAGTGAGGAGAGTGTGTTACCCTGATTGTTTAATACGCACGGGACATGTCACCGGGTGAACAGTATAAGTGAAGAGAGTGTGTTCCCCTGATGGTTTAATATACACAGGACATGTTACCAGGTGAACAGTATAAGTGATGAGAGTGTGTTCCCCTGATGGTTTAGTATACACGGGACACGTTACCAGATTAACAGCATAAGTGAGGAGAGTGTGTTCCCCTGATTTTTTAATGCACACGGGACATTTTACCAGGTGAACAGTAGAAGTGAGGAGAGTGTGTTCCCATGATGGTTTCATATACACGGGACATGTTACCAGGTGAACAGTATAAGTGAAGAGAGTGTGTTCCCCTGATGGTTTAATATACACAGGACATGTTACCAGGAGAACAGTATAAGTGAGGAGAGTGTGTTGCCCTGATTGTTTAATACACACGCGACATGTTACGAGGTGAACAGTATAAGTGAGGAGAGTGTGTTACCCTGATATTTTAATGCACACGGGACATGTCACCATGTGAACAGTATAAGTGAGGAGAGTTTGTTCCCCTGATGGTTTAATATACACAGGACATGTTGCCAGGTGAACTGTATAAGTGAGGAGAGAGTCTTCCCCTGATTATTTAATAAACACGGGACATGTCACCAGGTGAACTGTATAAGTGAGGAGAGTGTGTTCCCCTGATGGTTTAATATACACGGGACATGTTACGAGATGAACAGTATAAGTCAGGAGAGTGTGTTCACCTTTTGGTTTAATATCGACGGGACATATGACCAAATGAACAGTGTAAGTGAGGAGAGTGTGTTCCCCTGATGTTTTAATAAACACGGGACACGTTACCAGATGAACAGTATAAGTGAGGAGAGTGTGTTCCCCAGCTTTTTAAAGCACACGGGACATGTTACCAGGTGAACAGTAGAAGTGAGGAGAGTGTGTTCCCATGATGGTTTCATATACACGGGACATGTTACCAGGTGAACAGTATAAGTGAGGAGAGGGTGTTCCCCTGATGGTTTAATATACACGGGACATGTCACCAGGTGAACAGCATAAGTGAGGAGAGTGTGTTCCCCTGATTGTTTAATATACACGGGAAATGTTAACAGGTTACCAGTATAAGGGAGGAGAGAGTGCTCCCCTGATTGTTTAATAAACACGGGACATGACACCAGGTGAACAGTATAAGTGAGGAGAGTGTGTTCCCCTGATTGTTTAATACACACGGGACATGTCACCAGGTGAGCAGTATAAGTGAGGAGAGTGTGTTCCCCTGATGGTTCAATAAACACGGGACATGTTACCAGATGAACAGTATAAGTGAGGAGAGTGTGTTCCCCTTATAGTTTAATATCGACGGGACATATAACCAGATGAACAGAAGAAGTGAGGAGAGTCTGTTCCCCTGATGGTTTAATATACACGGGACACGTTTCCAGATGAACATTATAAGTGAGGAGAGTGTGTTCCCCTGATTTTTTAATGCACACGGGACATGTTACCAGGAGAACAGTGGAAGTGAGGAGAGTGTGTTCCCATGATGGTTTCATATACACGGGACATGTTACCAGGTGAACAGTGTAAGTGAGGAGAGTGTGTTCCACTGATGGTTTAATATGCACAGGACATGTTGCCAGGAGAACAGTATAAGTGAGGAGAGAGTGTTCCCCTGATGGTTTAATATACATGCGACATGTTACGAGGTGAACAGTATAAGTGAGGAGAGTGTGTTACCCTGATTGTTTAATACGCACGGGACATGTCACCAGGTGAACAGTATAAGTGAGGAGAGTGTGTTCCCCTGATGGTTTAATATGCACAGGACATGTTGCCAGGTGAACAGTATAACTGAGGAGAGTGTGTTCCCCTGATGGTTTAATATACACAGGACATGTTACCAGGTGAACAGTATAAGTGAGGAGATTGTGTTCCCCTGATTCTTCAATATACACGGGACATGTCACCGGTTGAACAGTATAAGTGAGGAGAGTGTGTTCCCCTGATGGTTTAATATACACAGGACATGTTACCAGGTGAACAGCATAAGTGAGGAGAATGTGATCCCCTGATTCTTTAATATACACGGGACATGTTACCAGGTGAACAGTGTAAGTGAGGAGAGTGTGTTCCCCTGATGGTTTAATATACACAGGACATGTTACCAGGTGAACAGTATAAGTGAGGAGAGTGTGTTCACCTGATTGTTTAATATACACGGGACATGTCACCAGGTGAACAGTATAAGTGAGGAGAGTGTGTTCCCATGATGGTTTCATATACACGGGACATGTTACCAGGTGAACAGTATAAGTGAGGAGAGGGTGTTCCCCTGATGGCTTAATATACACGGGACATGTCACCAGGTGAACAGCATAAGTGAGGAGAGTGTGTTCCCCTGATTGTTTAATATACACGGGACATGTTAACAGGTTACCAGTATAAGGGTGGAGAGAGTGCTCCCCTGATTGTTTAATAAACACGGGACATGACACCAGGTGAACAGTATAAGTGAGGAGAGTGTGTTCCCCTGATTGTTTAATACACACGGGACATGTCACCAGGTGAGCAGTATAAGTGAGGAGAGTGTGTTCCCCTGATGGTTTAATAAACACGGGACATGTTACCAGATGAACAGTATAAGTGAGGAGAGTGTGTTGCCCTTATGGTTTAATATCGACGGGACATATAACCAGATGAACAGAAGAAGTGAGGAGAGTGTGTTCCCCTGATGGTTTAATATACACGGGACACGTTTCCAGATGAACATTATAAGTGAGGAGAGTGTGTTCCCCTGATTTTTTAATGCACACGGGACATGTTACCAGGAGAACAGTGGAAGTGAGGAGAGTGTGTTCCCATGATGGTTTCATATACACGGGACATGTTACCAGGTGAGCAGTATAAGTGAGGAGAGTGTGTTCCACTGATGGTTTAATATGCACAGTACATGTTGCCAGGTGAACAGTATAAGTGAGGAGAGTGTGTTCCCCTAATGGTTTAATATACATGCGACATGTTACGAGGTGAACAGTATAAGTGAGGAGAGTGTGTTACCCTGATTGTTTAATACGCACGGGACATGTCACCAGGTGAACAGTATAAGTGAGGAGAGTGTGTTCCCCTGATGGTTTAATATGCACAGGACATGTTGCCAGGTGAACAGTATAACTGAGGAGAGTGTGTTCCCCTGATGGTTTAATATACACAGGACATGTTACCAGGTGAACAGTATAAGTGAGGAGAGTGTGTTCCCCTGATTCTTCAATATACACGGGACATGTCACCGGTTGAACAGTATAAGTGAGGAGAGTGTGTTCCCCTGATGGTTTAATATACACAGGACATGTTACCAGGTGAACAGCATAAGTGAGGAGAGTGTGATTCCCTGATTCTTTAATATACACGGGACATGTTACCAGGTGAACAGTGTAAGTGAGGAGAGTGTGTTCCCCTGATGGTTTAATATACACAGGACATGTTACCAGGTGAACAGTATAAGTGAGGAGAGTGTGTTCACCTGATTGTTTAATATACACGGGACATGTCACCAGGTGAACAGTATAAGTGAGGAGAGTGTGTTCCCATGATGGTTTCATATACACGGGACATGTTACCAGGTGAACAGTATAAGTGAAGAGAGTGTGTTCCGTTAATGGTTTAATATACACAGGACATGTTAACAGGTGAACAGTATAAGTGAGGAGAGTGTGTTCCCCTGATTGTTTAATACACACACGACATGTTACGAGGTGAACAGTATAAGTGAGGAGAGTGTGTTACCCTGATTGTTTAATAGTCACGGGACATGTCACCAGGTGAACAGTATAAGTGAGGAGAGTGTGTTCCCCTGATGGTTTAATATACACAGGACATGTTCCCAGGTGAACAGTATAAGTGAGGAGAGTGTGTTCCCCTGATTCTTGAATATACACGGGTCATGTTACCAGGTGAACAGTATAAGTGAGGAGAGTGTGTTTGCCTGATGGTTTAATATACACAGGACATGTTACCAGGTGAACAGTATAAGTGAGGAGAGAGTGTTCCCCTGATTGTTTAATAAACACGGGACATGTCACCAGGTGAACAGTATAAGTGAGGAGAGTGTGTTCCCCTGATTGTTTAATATACACGGGACATGTCACCAGGTGAACAGTATAAGTGAGGAGAGTGTGTTCCCCTGATTGTTTAATACACACGCGACATGTTACGAGGTGAACAGTATAAGTGAGTGGAGTGTGTTACCCTGATTGTTTAATACGCACGGGACATGTCACCGGGTGAACAGTATAAGTGAAGAGAGTGTGTTCCCCTGATGGTTTAATATACACAGGACATGTTACCAGGTGAACAGTATAAGTGAGGAGAGTGTGTTCCCCTGATGGTTTAGTATACACGGGACACGTTACCAGATGAACAGCATAAGTGAGGAGAGTGTGTTCCCCTGATTTTTTAATGCACACGGGACATTTTACCAGGTGAACAGTAGAAGTGAGGAGAGTGTGTTCCCATGATGGTTTCATATACACGGGACATGTTACCAGGTGAACAGTATAAGTGAAGAGAGTGTGTTCCCCTGATGGTTTAATATACACAGGACATGTTACCAGGAGAACAGTAAAGGTGAGGAGAGTGTGTTGCCCTGATTGTTTAATACACACGCGACATGTTACGAGGTGAACAGTATAAGTGAGGAGAGTGTGTTACCCTGATATTTTAATGCACACGGGACATGTCACCATGTGAACAGTATAAGTGAGGAGAGTGTGTTCCCCTGATGGTTTAATATACACAGGACATGTTGCCAGGTGAACTGTATAAGTGAGGAGAGAGTGTTCCCCTGATTGTTTAATAAACACGGGACATGTCACCAGGTGAACTGTATAAGTGAGGAGAGTGTGTTCCCCTGATGGTTTAATATACACGGGACATGTTACGAGATGAACAGTATAAGTGAGGAGAGTGTGTTCACCTTTTGGTTTAATATCGACGGGACATATGACCAAATGAACAGTGTAAGTGAGGAGAGTGTGTTCCCCTGATGTTTTAATAAACACGGGACACGTTACCAGATGAACAGTATAAGTGAGGAGAGTGTGTTCCCCAGATTTTTTAATGCACACGGGACATGTTACCAGGTGAACAGTAGAAGTGAGGAGAGTGTGTTCCCATGATGGTTTCATATACACAGGACATGTTACCAGGTGAACAGTATAAGTGAGGAGAGTGTGTTCCCCTGATTCTTGAATATACACGGGTCATGTTACCAGGTGAACAGTATAAGTGAGGAGAGTGTGTTCCCCTGATGGTTTAATATACACAGGACATGTTACCAGGTGAACAGTATAAGTGAGGAGAGAGTGTTCCCCTGATTGTTTAATAAACACGGGACATGTCACCAGGTGAACAGTATAAGTGAGGAGAGTGTGTTCCCCTGATTGTTTAATATACACGGGACATGTCACCAGGTGAACAGTATAAGTGAGGAGAGTGTGTTCCCCTGATTGTTTAATACACACGCGACATGTTACGAGGTGAACAGTATAAGTGAGGAGAGTGTGTTACCCTGATTGTTTAATACGCACGGGACATGTCACCGGGTGAACAGAAGAAGTGAAGAGAGTGTGTTCCCCTGATGGTTTAATATACACAGGACATGTTACCAGGTGAACAGTATAAGTGAGGAGAGTGTGTTCCCCTGATGGTTTAGTATACACGGGACACGTTACCAGATGAACAGCATAAGTGAGGAGAGTGTGTTCCCCTGATTTTTTAATGCACACGGGACATTTTACCAGGTGAACAGTAGAAGTGAGGAGAGTGTGTTCCCATGATGGTTTCATATACACGGGACATGTTACCAGGTGAACAGTATAAGTGAAGAGAGTGTGTTCCCCTGATGGTTTAATATACACAGGACATGTTACCAGGAGAACAGTATAAGTGAGGAGAGTGTGTTGCCCTGATTGTTTAATACACACGCGACATGTTATGAGGTGAACAGTATAAGTGAGGAGAGTGTGTTACCCTGATATTTTAATGCACATGGGACATGTCACCATGTGAACAGTATAAGTGAGGAGAGTTTGATCCCCTGATGGTTTAATATACACAGGACATGTTGCCAGGTGAACTGTATAAGTGATGAGAGAGTGTTCCCCTGATTGTTTAATAAACACGGGACATGTCACCAGGTGAACTGCATAAGTGAGGAGAGTGTGTTCCCCTGATGGTTTAATATACACGGGACATGTTACGAGATGAACAGTATAAGTGAGGAGAGTGTGTTCACCTTTTGGTTTAATATCGACTGGACATATGACCAAATGAACAGTGTAAGTGAGGAGAGTGTGTTCCCCTGATGTTTTAATAAACACGGGACACGTTACCAGATGAACAGTATAAGTGAGGAGAGTGTGTTCCCAGATTTTTTAATGCACACGGGACATGTTACCAGGTGAACAGTAGAAGTGAGGAGAGTGTGTTCCCATGATGGTTTCATATACACGGGACATGTTACCAGGTGAACAGTATAAGTGAGGAGAGGGTGTTCCCCTGATGGTTTAATATACACGGGACATGTCACCAGGTGAACAGCATAAGTGAGGAGAGTGTGTTCCCCTGATTGTTTAATATACACGGGACATGTTACCAGGTTACCAGTATAAGGGTGGAGAGAGTGCTCCCCTGATTGTTTAATAAACACGGGACATGACACCAGTTGAACAGTATAAGTGAGGAGAGTGTGTTCCCCTGATTGTTTAATACACACGTTACATGTCACCAGGTGAACAGTCTAAGTGAGGAGAGTGTGTTCCCCTGATGGTTTAATAAACACGGGACATGTTACCAGATGAACAGTATAAGTGAGGAGAGTGTGTTCCCCTTATGGTTTAATAGCGACGGGACATATAACCAGATGAACAGAAGAAGTGAGGAGAGTGTGTTCCCCTGATGGTTTAATATACACGGGACACGTTTCCAGATGAACATTATAAGTGAGGAGAGTGTGTTCCCCTGATTTTTTAATGCACACGGGACATGTTACCAGGAGAACAGTGGAAGTGAGGAGAGTGTGTTCCCATGATGGTTTCATATACACGGGACATGTTACCAGGTGAACAGTATAAGTGAGGAGAGTGTGTTCCACTGATGGTTTAATATGCACAGGACATGTTGCCAGGTGAACAGTATAAGTGAGGAGAGTGTGTTCCCCTGATGGTTTAATATACATGCGACATGTTACGAGGTGAACAGTATAAGTGAGGAGAGTGTGTTACCCTGATTGTTTAATACGCACGGGACATGTCACCAGGTGAACAGTATAAGTGAGGAGAGTGTGTTCCCCTGATGGTTTAATATGCACAGGACATGTTGCCAGGTGAACAGTATAACTGAGGAGAGTGTGTTCCCCTGATGGTTTAATATACACAGGACATGTTACCAGGTGAACAGTATAAGTGAGGAGAGTGTGTTCCCCTGATTCTTCAATATACACGGGACATGTCACCGGTTGAACAGTATAAGTGAGGAGAGTGTGTTCCCCTGATGGTTTAATATACACAGGACATGTTACCAGGTGAACAGCATAAGTGAGGAGAGTGTGATCCCCTGATTTTTTAATATACACGGGACATGTTACCAGTTGAACAGTGTAAGTGAGGAGAGTGTGTTCCCCTGATGGTTTAATATACACAGGACATGTTGCCAGGTGAACAGTATAAGTGAGGAGAGTGTGTTCACCTGATTGTTTAATATACACGGGACATGTCACCAGGTGAACAGTTCAGTGAGGAGAGTGTGTTCCCCTGATTGTTTAATATACACGGGACATGTCACCAGTTGAACAGTATAAGTTAGGAGAGTGTGTTCCCCTGATGGTTTAATATACACGGGACATGTTACCAGATGAACAGTATAAGTGAGGAGAGTGTGTTCCCCTGATTGTTTAATAAACACGGGAAATGTCACCAGGTGAACAGTATAAGTGAGGAGAGTGTGTTCCCCTGATTGTTTAATTTACACGGGACATGTTACCAGGTGAACAGTATAAGTGAGGAGAGTGTGTTCACCTGATTGTTTAATACACACGCGACATGTTACGAGGTGAACAGTATAAGTGAGGAGAGTGTGTTACCCTGATTGTTTAATACGCACGGGACATGTCACCAGGTGAACAGTATAAGTGAGGAGAGTGTGTTCCCCTGATTGTTTAAAATACACGGGACATGTTACCAGGTGAACAGTATAAGTGAGGAGAGTGTGTTCACCTGATTGTTTAATACACACGCGACATGTTACGAGGTGAACAGTATAAGTGAGGAGAGTGTGTTACCCTGATTGTTTAATACGCACGGGACATGTCACCAGGTGAACAGGATAAGTGAGGAGAGTGTGTTCCCCTGATTGTTTAATATACACGGGACATGTCACCAGTTGAACAGTATAAGTGAGGAGAGTGTGTTCCCCTGATGGTTTAATATACACGGGACATGTTACCAGATGAACAGTATAAGTGAGGAGAGTGTGTTCCCCTGATTGTTTAATACACACGCGACATGTTACGAGGTGAACAGTAAAAGTGAGGAGAGTGTGTTCCCATGATGGTTTAATATACACAGGACATGTTACCAGGTGAACAGTATAAGTGAGGAGAGTGTGTTCCCCTGATTGTTTAATGCACACGGGACAGCTCACCAGGGGAACAGTCTAAGTGAGGAGAGTGTGTTCCACTTATGGTTTAATATCGACGGGACATATGACCAGATGAACAGAAGAAGTGAGGAGAGTGTGTTCCCCTGATAGTTTAATATACAAGGGACACGTTACCAGATGAAAAGTATAAGTGAGGATAGTGTGTTCCCCTGATTTTTTAATACACACGGGACATGTTACCAGGTGAACAGTATAAGTGAAGAGAGTGTGTTCCCCTAATGGTTTAATATACACAGGACATGTTACCAGGTGAACAGTATAAGTGAGGAGAGTGTGTTCCCCTGATTGTTTAATACACACGCGACATGTTACGAGGAGAACAGTATAAGTGAGGAGAGTGTGTTCCCCTGATTGTTTAATACACACAGGACATGTCACCAGGTGAACAGTATAAGTGAGGAGAATGTATTCCACTGATGGTTTAATATACACAGGACATGTTACCAGGTGAACTGTATAAGTGAGGAGAGAATGTTCCCCTGATTGTTTAATATACACGGGACATGTTACCAGGTGAAATGTATAAGTGAGGAGAGAGTGTTCCCCTGATTTTTTAATAAACACGGGACATGTCACCAGGTGAACAGTAAAAGTGAGGAGAGTGTGTACCCCTGATGGTTCAATATACATGGGACACGTTACCAGATGAACAGTCTAAGTGAGGAGAGTGTGTTCCCCTGATTTTTTAATGCGCACGGGACATGTCACCAGGTGAACAGTGGAAGTGAGGAGAGTGTGTTCCCATGATGGTTTCATATACACGGGACATGTAACCAGGTGAACAGTATAAGTGAGGAGAGGGTGTTCCCCTGATTGTTTAATACACACGGGACATGTCACCAGGTGAACAGTATATGTGAGGAGAGTGTGCTCCCATGATTGTATAATGCACACCGGACATGTTACGAGGTGAACAGTATATGTGAGGAGAGTGTGTTACCCTGATTGTTTAATACGCACGGGACATGTGACCAGGTGAACAGTTTCAGTGAGGAGAGTGTGTTCCCCTGATGGTTTAATGCACACGGGACAGGTCACCAGGGGAACAGTCTAAGTGAGAAGAGTGTGTTCCCCTTATGGTTTAATATCGACGGGACATATGACCAGATGAACAGAAGAAGTGAGGAGAGTGTGTTCCCCTGATGGTTTAATACACACGGGACACTTAACCAGATGAACAGTATAAGTGAGGAGAGTGTGTTCCCCTGATTTTTTAATGCACACGGGACATGTTACCATTTGAACAGGAGAAGTGAGGAGAGTGTGTTCCCATGATGTTTTCATATAAACGGGACATGTTACCAGGTGAACAGTATAAGTGAAGAGAGTGTGTTCCCATAATGATTTAATATACACAGGACATGTTACCAGGTGAACAGTATAAGTGAGGAGAGAGTGTTCGCCTGATTGTTTAATATACACGGGACATGTTAACAGGTGAACCGTGTAAGTGAGGAGAGTGTGTTCCCTTGATGGTTTAATATATACGGGACATGTTACCAGGTGAACAGTATAAGTGAGGAGAGTTTGTTCCCCTGATGGTTTAATATACACGGGACATGTTACCAGGTGAACAGTATAAGTGAGGAGAGAATGTTCCCCTGATTGTTTAATAAACACGGGACATGTCACCAGGTGAACAGTATAAGTGAGGAGAGTGTTTTCCCCTGATGGTTTAATATACACGGGACATGTTACCAGATGAACAGTGGAAGTGAGGAGAGTGTGTTCCCCTGATGGTTTAATATACACAGGACATGTTACCAGGTGATCAGTGTAAGTGAGGAGAGTGTGTTCCCCTGATTTTTTAATGCACACGGGACATGTTGCCAGGTGAACAGTGGAAGTGAGGAGAGTGTGTTCCCATGATGGTTTCATATACACGGGACTTGTTACCAGGTGAACAGTATAAGTGAAGAGAGTGTGTTCCCCTGATGGTTTAATATACACAGGACATGTTACCAGGTGATCAGTGTAAGTGAGGAGAGTGTGTTCCCCTGATTGTTTAATACACACGGGACATGTCACCAGGTGAACAGTGTATGTGCGGGGAGCGTGTTCCCCTGATTGTTTAATGCACACGGGACATGTGACAAGCAGAACATTATAAGTGAGGAGAGTGTGTTCTCCTGATGGCTTAATGCACACGGGACATGTTACCAGGTGAACAGTGGAAGTGAGGAGAGTGTGTTCCCATGATGGTTTCATAAACACGGGACATGTCACCAGGTGAACAGTATAAGTGAGGAGAGTGTGTTCCCCTGATGGTTTAATATACACGGGACATGTTACCAGATGAACAGTATAAGTGAGGAGAGTGTGTTCCCCTGATTGTTTAATACACACGCGACATGTTACGCGGTGAACAGTATAAGTGAGGAGAGTGTGTTACCCTGATTGTTTAATACACATGCGACATGTTACGAGGCGAACAGTATAAGTGAGGAGAGTGTGTTCCCCTGATTGTTTAATACGCACGGGACATTTCACCAGGTGAATAGTATAAGTGAGGAGAGAGTGTTCCCCTGATTGTTTAATAAACATGGGACATGTCACCAGGTGAACAGTATAAGTGAGGAGAGTGAGTTCCCCTGATGGTTTAATATACACGGGACATGTTACCATATGAACAGTATAAGTGAGGAGAGCGTGTTCCCCTGATTTTTTAATGCACACGGGACATGTTACCATTTGAACAGGAGAAGTGAGGAGAGTGTGTTTCCATGATGTCTTCATATACACGGGACATGTTACCAGGTGAACAGTATAAGTGAAGAGAGTGTGTTCCCCTAATGGTTTAATATACACAGGACATGTTACCAGGTGAACAGTATAAGTGATGAGAGAGTGTTCGCCTGATTGTTTAATATACACGGGACATGTTACCAGGTGAACAGTGTAAGTGAGGAGAGTGTGTTCCCCTGATGGTTTAATAAACACGGGACATTTTACCAGGTGAACAGTATAAGTGAGGAGAGAGTGTTCGCCTGATTGTTTAATATACACAGGACATGTTACCAGGTGAACTGTATAAGTGAGGAGAGTGTGTTCCCCTGATTGTTTAATATCGACGGGACATATGACCAGATGAACAGAAGAAGTGAGGAGAGTGTTTTCCCCTGATGGTTTAATACACACGGGACACGTTACCAGATGAACAGTATAAGTGAGGAGAGTGTGTTCCCCTGATTTTTTAATGCACACGGGACATGTTACCATTTGAACAGGAGAAGTGAGGAGAGTGTGTTCCCATGATGTTTTCATATCCACGGGACATGTTACCAGGTGAACAGTATAAGTGAAGAGAGTGTGTTCCCCTAATGGTTTAATATACACAGGACATGTTACCAGGTGAACAGTATAAGTGAGGAGAGAGTGTTCGCCTGATTGTTTAATATACACGGGACATGTTACCAGGTGAACAGTGTAAGTGAGGAGAGTGTGTTCCCCTGATGGTTTAATAAACACGGGACATTTTACCAGGTGAACAGTATAAGTGAGGAGAGAGTGTTCGCCTGATTGTTTAATATACACAGGACATGTTACCAGGTGAACTGTATAAGTGAGGAGAGAGTGTTCCCCTGATTGTTTAATAAACACGGGACGTGTCACCAGGTGAACAGTATAAGTGAGGAGAGTGTGTTCCCCTGATTGTTTAATATACACGGGACATGTTACCAGGTGAACTGTATAAGTGAGGAGAGAGTCTTCCCCTGATTGTTTAATAAACACGGGACATGTCACCAGGTGAACAGTATAAGTGAGGAGAGTGTGTTCCCCTGATGGTTTAATATACACGGGACATGTTACCAGATGAACAGTGTAAGTGAGGAGAGTGTGTTCACCTTATGGTTTAATATCGACGGGACACGTTACCAGATGAACAGTATTAGTGAGGAGAGTGTGTTCCCCTGATTTTTTAATGCACACGCGACATGTTGCCAGGTGAACAGTGGAAGTGAGGAGAGTGTGTTCCCATGATGGTTTCATATACACGGGACTTGTTACCAGGTGAACAGTATAAGTGAAGAGAGTGTGTTCCCCTGATGGTTTAATATACACAGGACATGTTACCAGGTGATCAGTGTAAGTGAGGAGAGGGTGTTCCCCTGATTGTTTAATACACACGGGACATGTCACCAGGTGAACAGTGTATGTGAGGGGAGTGTGTTCCCCTGATTGTTTAATGCACACGGGACATGTGACAAGCTGAACATTATAAGTGAGGAGAGTGTGTTCTCCTGATGGTTTAATATACACCGGACATGTTACCAGGTGATCAGTGTAAGTGAGGAGAGGGTGTTCCCCTGATTGTTTAATACACACGGGACATGTCACCAGGTGAACAGTGTATGTGAGGGAGTGTGTTCCTTGATTGTTTAATGCACACGGGACATGTGACAAGCTGAACAGTATAAGTGAGGAGAGTGTGTTCCCCTGATGGTTTAATATACACAGGACATGTCACCACGTGAACAGTATAAGTGAGGAGAGTGTGTTCCCCTGATGGCTTAATGAACACGGGACATGTTACCAGGTGAACAGTGGAAGTGAGGAGAGTGTGTTCCCATGATGGTTTCATATACACGGGACATGTAACCAGGTGAACAGTATAAGTGAGGAGAGTGTGTTCCCCTGATGGTTTAATATACACAGGACATGTTACCAGGTGAACAGTATAAGTGAGGAGAGTGTGTTCCCCTGATTGTTTAATACACACGCGACATGTTTCGAGGTGAACAGTATAAGTGAGGAGAGTGTGTTCCCCTGATTGTTTAATAAACACGGGACATGTCACCAGGTGAACAGTATAAGTGAGGAGAGTGTGTTCCCCTGATGGTTTAATATACACGGGACATGTTACCAGATGAACAGTATAAGTGAGGAGAGTGTGTTCCCCTGATTGTTAAATACACACGCGACATGTTACGAGGTGAACAGTATAAGTGAGGAGAGTGTGTTACCCTGATTGTTTAATACACACGCGACATGTTACGAGGCGAACAGTATAAGTGAGGAGAGTGTGTCCCCTGATTGTTTAATAAACACGGGACATGTCACCAGGTGAACAGTATAAGTGAGTAGAGTGAGTTCCCCTGATGGTTTAATATACACGGGACATGTTACCATATGAACAGTAAAAGTGAGGAGAGTGTGTTCCCCTGATTGTTTAATGCACACGGGACAGGTCACCAGATGAACAGAAGAAGTGAGGAGAGTGTGTTCCCCTTAAGGTTTCATACACACGGGACACGTTACCAGATGAACTGTATAAGTGAGGAGAGTGTGTTCCACTGATTTTTTAATGCACACGGGACATGTTACCATTTGAACAGGAGAAGTGAGGAGAGTGTGTTCCCATGATGTTTTCATATACACGGGACATGTTACCAGGTGAACAGTATAAGTGAAGAGAGTGTGTTCCCCTAATGGTTTAATATACACAGGACATGTTACCAGGTGAACAGTATAAGTGAGGGGAGAGTGTTCGCCTGATTGTTTAATATACACGGGACATGTTACCAGGTGAACAGTGCAAGTGAGGAGAGTGTGTTCCCCTGATGGTTTAATATACACGGGACATGTTACCAGGTGAACAGTATAAGTGAGGAGAGAGTGTTCGCCTGATTGTTTAATATACACGGGACATGTTACCAGGTGAACTGTATAAGTGAGGAGAGAGTGTTCCCCTGATTGTTTAATATACACAGGACATGTTACCAGGTGAACTGTATAAGTGAGGAGAGAGTCTTCCCCTGATTGTTTAATAAACACGGGACATGTCACCAGGTGAACAGTATAAGGGAGGAGAGTGTGTTCCCCTGATGGTTTAATATACACGGGACATTTTACCAGATGAACAGTATAAGTGAGGAGAGTGTGTTCACCTGATGGTTTAATATCGACGGGACACGTTACCAGATGAACAGTATTAGTGAGGAGAGTGTGTTCCCCTGATTTTTTAATGCACACGGGACATGTTGCCAGGTGAACAGTGGAAGTGAGGAGAGTGTGTTCCCATGATGGTTTCATATACATGGGACTTGTTACCAGGTGATCAGTGTAAGTGAGGAGAGGGTGTTCCCCTGATTGTTTAATACACACGGGACATGTCACCAGGTGAACAGTGTATGTGAGGGGTGTGTGTTCCCCTGATTGTTTAATGCACACGGGACATGTGACAAGCTGAACATTATAAGTGAGGAGAGTGTTTTCTCCTGATGGTTTAATATACACCGGACATGTCACCACGTGAACAGTATAAGTGAGGAGAGTGTGTTCCCCTGATGGTTTAATGCACACGGGACATGTTACCAGGTGAACAGTGGAAGTGAGGAGAGTGTGTTCCCAGAATGGTTTCATATACACGGGACATGTAACCAGGTGAACAGTATAAGTGAGGAGAGTGTGTTCCCCTGATGGTTTAATATACACAGGACATGTTACCAGGTGAACAGTATAAGTGAGGAGAGTGTGTTCCCCTGATTGTTTAATACACACGCAACATGTTACGAGGTGAACAGTATAAGTGAGGAGAGTGTGTTCCCCTGATTGTTTAATAAACACGGGACATGTAACCAGGTGAACAGTATAAGTGAGGAGAGTGTGTTCCCCTGATGGTTTAATATACACAGGACATGTTACCAGGTGAACAGTATAAGTGAGGAGAGTGTGTTCCCCTGATGGTTTAATATACACGGGACATGTTACCAGATGAACAGTATAAGTGAGGAGAGTGTGTTCCCCTGATTGTTTAATACACACGCGACATGTTACGAGGTGAACAGTATAATTGAGGAGAGTGTGTTACCCTGATTGTTTAATACACACGCGACATGTTGCGAGGCGAACAGTATAAGTGAGGAGAGTGTGTTCCCCTCATTGTTTAATACGCACGGGACATTTCACCAGGTGAACAGTATAAGTGAGGAGAGAGTGTTCCCCTGATTGTTTAATAAAAACGGGACATGTTACCAGGTGAACAGTAGAAGTGAGGAGAGTGTGTTCCCATGATGGTTTAATATACACAGGACATGTTACCAGGTGAACAGTGTAAGTGAGGAGAGTGTGTTCCCCTGATTGTTTAATGCACACGGGACAGGTCAACAGGGGAACAGTCTAAGTGAGGAGAGTGTGTTCCCCTTATGGTTTAATATCGACGGGACATATGTCCAGATGAACAGAAGAAGTGAGGAGAGTGTGTTCCCCTGATAGTTTAATATACAAGGGACACGTTACCAGATGAACAGTATAAGTGAGGAGAGTGTGTTCCCCTGATTTTTTAATGCACACGGGACATGTTACCAGGTGAACAGTATAAGTGAAGAGAGTGTGTTCCCCTAATGGTTTAATTAACGCAGGACATGTTACCAGGTGAACAGTATAAGTGAGGAGAGTGTGTTCCCCTGATGGTTTAGTATACACGGGACACGTTAACAGATGAACAGTAGAAGTGGGAGAGTGTGTTCCCCTGATTTTTTAATGCACACGGGACATTTTACCAGGTGAACAGTAGAAGTGAGGAGAGTGTGTTCCCCTGATGGTTTAATATACACAGGACATGTTACCAGGTGAACAGAATAAGTGAGGAGAGTGTGTTCCCATGATGGTTTCATATATACGGGACATGTTACCAGGTGAACAGTATAAGTGAGGAGAGTGTTTTCCCCTGATTGTTTAATACACACGCGACATGTTACGAGGTGAACAGTATAAGTGAGGAGAGTGTGTTACCCTGATTGTTTAATACACACAGGACATGTCACCAGGTGAACAGTATAAGTGAGGAGAATGTATTCCCCTGATGGTTTAATATACACAGGACATGTTACCAGGTGAACAGTATAAGTGAGGAGAGAATGTTCCCCTGATTGTTTAATATACACGGGACATGATACCTGGTGAACTGTATAAGTGAGGAGAGAGTGTTCCCCTGATTTTTTAATAAACACGGGACATGTCACCAGGTGAACAGTAAAAGTGAGGAGAGTGTGTACCCCTGATGGTTTAATATCGACCGGACATATGACCAAATGAACAGTATAAGTGAGGAGAGTGTGTTCCCCTGATGGTTCAATATACACGGGACACGTTACCAGATGAACAGTATAAGTGAGGAGAATGTGTTCCCCTGATTTTTTAATGCACACGGGACTTGTTACCAGGTGAACAGTGGAAGTGAGGAGAGTGTGTTCCCATGATGGTTTCATATACAAGGGACATGTAACCAGGAGAACAGTACAAGTGAGGAGATTGTGTTCCACTGATGGTTTAATATGCACAGGACATGTTACCAGGTGAACAGTATAAGTGAGGAGAGGGTGTTCCTCTGATTGTTTAATACACACGGGACATGTCACCAGGTGAACAGTATATGTGAGGAGAGTGTGTTCCCATGAATGTTTAATGCACACCGGACATGTTACGAGGTGAACAGTATAAGTGAGGAGAGGGTGTTCCCCTGATTGTTTAATACGCACGGGACATGTTACCAGGTGAACAGTATAAGTGAGGAGAGTGTGTTCCCCTGATTGTTTAATACACACGCGACATGTTACGAGGTGAACAGTATAAGTGAGGAGAGTGTGTTACCCTGATTGTTTAATACGCACGGGACATGTTACCAGGTGAACAGTATAACTGAGGAGAGTGTGTTCCCCTGATTGTTTAATATACACGGGACATGTTACCAGGTGAACAGTTTCAGTGAGGAGAGTGTGTTCCCATGGTGGTTTCATATACACGGGACATGTAACCAGGTGAACAGTATAAGTGAGGAGAGTGTGTTCCCCTGATGGTTTAATATACACAGGACATGTTACCAGGTGAACAGTATAAGTGAGGAGAGTGTGTTCCCCTGATTGTTTAATACACACGCGACATGTTACCAGGTGAACAGTATAAGTGAGGAGAGTGTGTTCCCCTGATGGTTTAATATACACGGGACATGTTACCAGATGAACAGTATAAGTGAGGAGAGTGTGTTCCCCTGATTGTTTAATACACACGCGACATGTTACGAGGTGAACAGTATAATTGAGGAGAGTGTGTTACCCTGATTGTTTAATACACACGCGACATGTTGCGAGGCGAACAGTATTAGTGAGGAGAGTGTGTTCCCCTCATTGTTTAATACGCACGGGACATTTCAGCAGGTGAACAGTATAAGTGAGGAGAGAGTATTCCCCTGATTGTTTAATAAACACGGGACATGTTACCAGGTGAACAGTAGAAGTGAGGAGAGTGTGTTCCCATGATGGTTTAATATGCACAGCACATGTTACCAGGTGAACTGTATAACTGAGGAGAGTGTGTTCCCCTGATGGTTTAATATACACGGGACATTTTACCAGATGAACAGTATAAGTGAGGAGAGTGTGTTCACCTTATGGTTTAATATCGACGGGACACGTTACTAGATGAACAGTATTAGTGAGGAGAGTGTGTTCCCCTGATTTTTTAATGCACACGGGACATGATGCCAGGTGAACAGTGGAAGTGAGGAGAGTGTGTTGCCATGATGGTTTCATATACATGGGACTTGTTACCAGGTGAACAGTATAAGTGAAGAGAGTGTGTTCCCCTGATGGTTTAATATACACAGGACATGTTACCAGGTGATCAGTGTAAGTGAGGAGAGGGTGTTCCCCTGATTGTTTAATACACACAGGATATGTCACCAGGTGAACAGTGCATGTGAGGGGTGTGTGTTCCCCTGATTGTTTAATGCACACGGGACATGTGACAAGCTGAACATTATAAGTGAGGAGAGTGTTTTCTCCTGATGGTTTAATATACACCGGACATGTCACCACGTGAACAGTATAAGTGAGGAGAGTGTGTTCCCCTGATGGCTTAATGCACACGGGACATGTTACCAGGTGAACAGTGGAAGTGAGGAGAGTGTGTTCCCAGGATGGTTTCATATACACGGGACATGTAACCAGGTGAACAGTATAAGTGAGGAGAGTGTGTTCCCCTGATGGTTTAATATACACAGGACATGTTACCAGGTGAACAGTATAAGTGAGGAGAGTGTGTTCCCCTGATTGTTTAATACACACGCGACATGTTACGAGGTGAACAGTATATTTGAGGAGAGTGTGTTCCCCTGATTGTTTAATACACACGCGACATGTTGCGAGGCGAACAGTATAAGTGAGGAGAGTGTGTTCCCCTCATTGTTTAATACGCACGGGACATTTCACCAGGTGAACAGTATAAGTGAGGAGAGAGTGTTCCCCTGATTGTTTAATAAAAACGGGACATGTTACCAGGTGAACAGTAGAAGTGAGGAGAGTGTGTTCCCATGATGGTTTAATATACACATGACATGTTACCAGGTGAACAGTATAAGTGAGGAGAGTGTGTTCCCCTGATTGTTTAATGCACACGGGACAGGTCAACAGGGGAACAGTCTAAGTGAGGAGAGTGTGTTCCCCTTATGGTTTAATATCGACGGGACATATGTCCAGATGAACAGAAGAAGTGAGGAGAGTGTGTTCCCCTGATAGTTTAATATACAAGGGACACGTTACCAGATGAACAGTATAAGTGAGGAGAGTGTGTTCCCCTGATTTTTTAATGCACACGGGACATGTTACCAGGTGAACAGTATAAGTGAAGAGAGTGTGTTCCCCTAATGGTTTAATTAACGCAGGACATGTTACCAGGTGAACAGTATAAGTGAGGAGAGTGTGTTCCCCTGATGGCTTAGTATACAGGGGACACGTTAACAGATGAACAGTAGAAGTGGGAGAGTGTGTTCCACTGATTTTTTAATGCACACGGGACATTTTACCAGGTGAACAGTAGAAGTGAGGAGAGTGTGTTCCCCTGATGGTTTAATATACACAGGACATGTTACCAGGTGAACAGAATAAGTGAGGAGAGTGTGTTCCCATGATGGTTTCATATACACGGGACATGTTACCAGGTGAACAGTATAAGTGAGGAGAGTGTGTTACCCTGATTGTTTAATACACACAGGACATGTCACCAGGTGAACAGTATAAGTGAGGAGAATGTATTCCCTTGATGGTTTAATATACACAGGACATGTTACCAGGTGAACAGTATAAGTGAGGAGAGAATGTTCCCCTGATTGTTTAATATACACGGGACATGATACCTGGTGAACTGTATAAGTGAGGAGAGAGTGTTCCCCTGATTTTTTAATAAACACGGGACATGTCACCAGGTGAACAGTAAAAGTGAGGAGAGTGTGTACCCGTGATGGTTTAATATACACGGGACATGTTACCAGATGAACAGTATAAGTGAGGAGAGTGTGTTCCCCTGATTTTTTAATGCACACGGGACTTGTTACCAGGTGAACAGTGGAAGTGAGGAGAGTGTGTTCCCATGATGGTTTCATATACAAGGGACATGTAACCAGGAGAACAGTACAAGTGAGGAGATTGTGTTCCCCTGATGGTTTAATATGCACAGGACATGTTACTAGGTGAACAGTATAAGTGAGGAGAGGGTGTTCCCCTGATTGTTTAATACACACGGGACATGTCACCAGGTGAACAGTATATGTGAGGAGAGTGTGTTCCCATGATTGTTTAATGCACACCGGACATGTTACGAGGTGAACAGTATAAGTGAGGAGAGGGTGTTCCCCTGATTGTTTAATACGCACGGGACATGTTACCAGGTGAACAGTATAAGTGAGGAGAGTGTGTTCCCCCGATTGTTTAATACACACGCGACATGTTACGAGGTGAACAGTATAAGTGAGGAGAGTGTGTTACCCTGATTGTTTAATACGCACGGGACATGTTACCAGGTGAACAGTATAAGTGAGGAGAGTGTGTTCCCCTGATTGTTTAATATACACGGGACATGTTACCAGGTGAACAGTTTCAGTGAGGAGAGTGTGTTCCCATGGTGGTTTCATATACACGGGACATGTAACCAGGTGAACAGTAAAAGTGAGGAGAGTGTGTTCCCCTGATGGTTTAATATACACAGCACATGTTACCAGGTGAACAGTATAAGTGAGGAGAGTGTGTTCCCCTGATTGTTCAATACACACGCGACATGTTACCAGGTGAACAGTATAAGTGAGGAGAGTGTGTTCCCCTGATGGTTTAATATACACGTGACATGTTACCAGATGAACAGTATAAGTGATTAGAGTGTGTTCCCCTGATTGTTTAATACACACGCGACATGTTACGAGGTGAACAGTATAATTGAGGAGAGTGTGTTACCCTGATTGTTTAATACACACGCGACATGTTGCGAGGCGAACAGTATAAGTGAGGAGAGTGTGTTCCCCTCATTGTTTAATACGCACGGGACATTTCACCAGGTGAACAGTATAAGTGAGGAGAGAGTATTCCCCTGATTGTTTAATAAACACGGGACATGTTACCAGGTGAACAGTAGAAATGAGGAGAGTGTGTTCCCATGATGGTTTAATATACACAGGACATGTTACCAGGTGAACAGCATAAGTGAGGAGAGTGTGTTCCCCTGATTGTTTAATACACACGGGACAGGTCAACAGGGGAACAGTCTAAGTGAGGAGAGTGTGTTCCCCTTATGGTTTAATATCGACGGGACATATGTCCAGATGAACAGAAGAAGTGAGGAGAGTGTGTTCCCCTGATAGTTTAATATACAAGGGACACGTTACCAGATGAACAGTATAAGTGAGGAGAGTGTGTTCCCCTGATTTTTTAATGCACACGGGACATGTTACCAGGTGAACAGTATAAGTGAAGAGAGTGTGTTCCCCTAATGGTTTAATATACGCAGGACATGTTACCAGGTGAACAGTATAAGTGAGGAGAGTGTGTTCCCCTGATTGTTCAATACACACGCGACATGTTACCAGGTGAACAGTATAAGTGAGGAGAGTGTGTTCCCCTGATGGTTTAATATACACGGGACATGTTACCAGATGAACAGTATAAGTGATTAGAGTGTGTTCCCCTGATTGTTTAATACACACGCGACATGTTACGAGGTGAACAGTATAATTGAGGAGAGTGTGTTACCCTGATTGTTTAATACACACGCGACATGTTGCGAGGCGAACAGTAGAAGTGAGGAGAGTGTGTTCCCATGATGGTTTAATATACACAGGACATGTTACCAGGTGAACAGTATAAGTGAGGAGAGTGTGTTCCCCTGATTGTTTAATACACACGGGACAGGTCAACAGGGGAACAGTCTAAGTGAGGAGAGTGTGTTCCCCTTATGGTTTAATATCGACGGGACATATGTCCAGATGAACAGAAGAAGTGAGGAGAGTGTGTTCCCCTGATAGTTTAATATACAAGGGACACGTTACCAGATGAACAGTATAAGTGAGGAGAGTGTGTTCCCCTGATTTTTTAATGCACACGGGACATGTTACCAGGTGAACAGTATAAGTGAAGAGAGTGTGTTCCCCTAATGGTTTAATATACGCAGGACATGTTACCAGGTGAACAGTATAAGTGAGGAGAGTGTGTTCCCCTGATGGTTTAGTATACACGGGACACGTTACCAGATGAACAGTAGAAGTGGGAGAGTGTGTTCCCCTGATTTTTTAATGCACACGGGACATTTTACCAGGTGAACAGTAGAAGTGAGGAGAGTGTGTTCCCATGATGGTTTCATATACACGGGACATGTTACCAGGTGAACAGTATAAGTGAAGAGAGTGTGTTCCCCTGATGGTTTAATCTTCACAGGACATGTTACCAGGTGAACAGTATAAGTGAGGAGAGTGTTTTCCCCTGATTGTTTAATACACACGCGACATGTTACGAGGTGAACAGTATAAGTGAGGAGAGTGTGTTACCCTGATTGTTTAATACACACAGGACATGTCACCAGGTGAACAGTATAAGTGAGGAGAATGTATTCCCCTGATGGTTAAATATACACAGGACATGTTACCAGGTGACAGTATAAGTGAGGAGAGAATGTTCCCCTGATTGTTTAATATACACGGGACATGTTACCAGGTGAACTGTATAAGTGAGGAGAGAGTGTTCCCCTGATTTTTTAATAAACACGGGACATGTCACCAGGTGAACAGTAAAAGTGAGGAGAGTGTGTACCCCTGATGGTTTAATATACACGGGACATGATACCAGATGAACAGTATAAGTGAGGAGAGAGTGTTCCCCTGATTTTTTAATAAACACGGGACATGTCACCAGGTGAACAGTAAAAGTGAGGAGAGTGTGTACCCCTGATTGTTTAATATACACGGGACATGTTACCAGATGAACAGTATAAGTGAGGAGAGAGTGTTCACCTTATGGTTTAATATCGACCGGACATATGACCAAATGAACAGTATAAGTGAGGAGAGTGTGTTCCCCTGATGGTTCAATATACACGGGACACGTTACCAGATGAACAGTATAAGTGAGGAGAGTGTGTTCCCCTGATTTTTTAATGCACACGGGACATGTTACCAGGTGAACAGTATAAGTGAGGAGAGTGTGTTCCCATGATGGTTTCATATACACGGGACATGTTACCAGGTGAACAGTATAAGTGAAGAGAGTGTGTTCCCCTGATCGTTTAATATACACAGGACATGTTACCAGGTGAACAGTATAAGTGAGGAGAGTGTTTTCCCCTGATTGTTTAATACACACGCGACATGTTACGAGGTGAACAGTATAAGTGAGGAGAGTGTGTTACCCTGATTGTTTAATACACACAGGACATGTCACCAGGTGAACAGTATAAGTGAGGAGAATGTATTCCCCTGATGGTTAAATATACACAGGACATGTTACCAGGTGAACAGTATAAGTGAGGAGAGAATGTTCCCCTGATTGTTTAATATACACGGGACATGTTACCAGGTGAACTGTATAAGTGAGGAGAGAGTGTTCCCCTGATTTTTTAATAAACACGGGACATGTCACCAGGTGAACAGTAAAAGTGAGGAGAGTGTGTACCCCTGATGGTTTAATATACACGGGACATGATACCAGATGAACAGTATAAGTGAGGAGAGAGTGTTCCCCTGATTTTTTAATAAACACGGGACATGTCACCAGGTGAACAGTAAAAGTGAGGAGAGTGTGTACCCCTGATGGTTTAATATACACGGGACATGTTACCAGATGAACAGTATAAGTGAGGAGAGAGTGTTCACCTTATGGTTTAATATCGACCGGACATATGACCAAATGAACAGTATAAGTGAGGAGAGTGTGTTCCCCTGATGGTTCAATATACACGGGACACGTTACCAGATGAACAGTATAAGTGAGGAGAGTGTGTTCCCCTGATTTTTTAATGCACACGGGACATGTTACCAGGTGAACAGGAGAAGTGAGGAGAGTGTGTTCCCATGATGTTTTCATATACACGGGACATGTTACCAGGTGAACAGTACAAGTGAAGAGAGTGTGTTCCCCTAATGGTTTAATATACACAGGACATGTTACCAGGTGAACAGTATAAGTGAGGAGAGTGTGTTCCCCTGATGGTTTAATATACACGGGACATGTTACCAGATGAACAGTATAAGTGAGGAGAGTGTGTTCCCCTGATTTTTTAATGCACACGGGACATTTTACCAGGTGAACAGTAGAAGTGAGGAGAGTGTGTTCCCATGATGGTTTCATATACACGGGACATGTTACCAGGTGAACAGTATAAGTGAAGAGAGTGTGTTCCCCTGATGGTTTAATATACACAGGGCATGTTACCAGGTGAACAGTATAAGTGAGGAGAGTGTGTTCCCCTGATTGTTTAATACACACGCGACATGTTACGAGGTGAACAGTATAAGTGAGGAGAGTGTGTTCCCATGATGGTTTCATATACACGGGACATGTCACCAGGTGAACAGAATAAGTGAGGAGAGAGTGTTCGCCTGATTGTTTAATATACACGGGACATGTTACCAGGTGAACTGTATAAGTGAGGAGAGAGTGTTCCCCTGATTGTTTAATAAACACGGGACATGTCACCAGGTGAACTGTATAAGTGAGGAGAGTGTGTTCCCCTGATGGTTTAATATACACGGGACATGTTACCAGATGAACAGTATAAGTGAGGAGAGTGTGTTCCGCTTATGGTTTAATATAAACGGGACACGTTACCAGATGAACAGTATAAGTGAGAAGACTGTGTTCCCCTGATGGTTTAATATAAACGGGACACGTTACCAGATGAACAGTACAAGTGAGGAGAGTGTGTTCCCCTGATTTTTTAATGCACACGGGACATGTTACCAGGTGAACAGTATAAGTGAGGAGAGTGTGTTACCCTGATTGTTTAATGCACACGGGAAATGTCACCACGTGAACAGTATAAGTGAGGAGACTGTATTCCCCTGATGGTTTTATGCGCACTGGACATGTCACCAGGTGAAGAGTATAAGTGAGGAGAGTGTGTTCCCCTGATGGTTTAACATACACGGGACATGTTACCAGGTGAAAAGTATAAGTGAGGAGATTGTGTTCCCCTGATGGTTTAATATACACGGGACATGTTACGAGGTGAACAGTATAAGTGAGGAGAGTGTGTTCCCCTGATGGTTTAATATACATGGGACATGTTACCAGGTGAACAGTATAAGTGAGGAGAGTGTGTTCCTCTGATGGTTTAATACACACAGGAAAAGTTACCAGGTGAACAGTATAAGTGAGGAGATTGTGTTCCCCTGATTGTTTAATACACACAGGACATGTTACCAGATGAACAATATAAGTGAGGAGATTGTGTTCCCCTGATGGTTTAATATACACGGGACATGTTACCAGGTGAACAATATAAGTGAGGAGAGTGTGTTCCCCTGATGGTTTAATATACACGGGACATGTTACCAGGTGAACAGTATAAGTGAGGAGAGTGTGTTCCTCTGATGGTTTAATACACACAGGACATGTTACCAGGTGAACAGTATAAGTGAGGAGAGTGTTTTCCCCTTATGGTTTAATATCGACGGGACATATGACCAGATGAACAGAAGAAGTGAGGAGAGTGTGTTCCCCTGATGGTTCAATATACACGGGACACGTTACCAGATGAACAGTGTAAGTGAGGAGAGTGTGTTCCCCTGATTTTTTAATGCACACGGGACATGGTACCAGGTGAACAGTAGAAGTGAGGAGAGTATGTTCCCATGATGGTTTCATATACACGGGACATGTTACCAGGTGAACAGTATAAGTGAAGAGAGTGTGTTCCCCTAATGGTTTAATATACACAGGACATGTTACCAGGTGAACAGTATAAGTGAGGAGAGTGTGTTCCCCTGATGGTTTAATAAACACGGGACATGTTGCCAGGTGAACAGTAGAAGTGAGGAGAGTGTGTTCCCATTATGGTTTAATATACACAGGACATGTTACCAGGTGAACAGTATAAGGGAGGAGAGTGTGTTCCCCTGATTGTTTAATACACACGGGACAGGTCAACAGTGGAACAGTCTAAGTGAGGAGAGTGTGTTCCCCTTATGGTTTAATATCGACGGGACATATGTCCAGATGAACAGAAGAAGTGAGGAGAGTGTGTTCCCTGATAGTTTAATATACAAGGGACACGTTACCAGATGAACAGTATAAGTGAGGAGAGTGTGTTCCCCTGATGGTTTAATACACACGCGACATGTCACCAGGTGAACAGTATAAGTGAGGAGAGTGTTTTCCCCTGATTGTTTAATACACACGCGACATGTTACGAGGTGAACAGTATAAGTGAGGAGAGTGTATTACCCTGATTGTTTAATACACACAGGACATGTCACCAGGTGAACAGTATAAGTGAGGAGAATGTATTCCCCTGATGGTTTAATATACACAGGACATGTTACCAGGTGAACAGTATAAGTGAGGAGAGAATGTTCCCCTGATTGTTTAATATACACGGGACATGTTACCAGGTGAACTGTATAAGTGAGGAGAGAGTGTTCCCCTGATTTTTTAATAAACACGGGACATGTCACCAGGTGAACAGTAAAAGTGAGGAGAGTGTGTACCCCTGATGGTTTAATATACACGGGACATGTTACCAGATGAACAGTATAAGTGAGGAGAGAGTGTTCCCCTGATTTTTTAATAAACACGGAACATGTCACCAGGTGAACAGTAAAAGTGAGGAGAGTGTGTACCCCTGATGGTGTAATATACACGGGACATGTTACCAGATGAACAGTATAAGTGAGGAGCGAGTGTTCACCTTATGGTTTAATATCGACCGGACATATGACCAAATGAACAGTATAAGTGAGGAGAGTGTGTTCCCCTGATGGTTCAATATACACGGGACACGTTACCAGATGAACAGTATAAGTGAGGAGAGTGTGTTCCCCTGATTTTTTAATGCACACGGGACATGTTACCAGGTGAACAGTGGAAGTGAGTAGAGTGTGTTCCCATGATGGTTTCATATACAAGGGACATGTAACCAGGTGAACAGTACAAGTGAGGAGATTGTGTTCCCCTGATGGTTTAATATGCACAGGACATGTTACCAGGTGAACAGTATAAGTGAGGAGAGGGTGTTCCCCTGATTGTTTAATACACACGGGACATGTCACCAGGTGAACAGTATATGTGAGGAGAGTGTGTTCCCATGATTGTTTAATGCACACCGGACATGTTACGAGGTGAACAGTATAAGTGAGGAGAGTGTGTTCCCCTGATTGTTTAATACGCACGGGACATGTTACCAGGTGAACAGTATAAGTGAGGAGAGTGTGTTCCCCTGATTGTTTAATATACACGGGACATGTTACCAGGTGAACAGTTTCAGTGAGGAGAGTGTGTTCCCCTGATGGTTTAATGCACACGGGACAGGTCACCAGGGGAACAGTCTAAGTGAGGACAGTGTGTTCCCCTTATGGTTTAATATCGACGGGACATATGACCAGATGAACAGAAGAAGTGAGGAGAGTGTGTTCCCCTGATGGTTTAATATACACGGGACACGTTACCAGATGAACAGTATAAGTGAGGAGAGTGTGTTCCCCTGATTTTTTAATGCACACGGGACATGTTACCAGGTGAACAGGAGAAGTGAGGAGAGTGTGTTCCCATGATGTTTTCATATACACGGGACATGTTACCAGGTGAACAGTACAAGTGAAGAGAGTGTGCTCCCCTAATGGTTTAATATACACAGGACATGTTACCAGGTGAACAGTATAAGTGAGGAGAGTGTGTTCCCCTGATGGTTTAATATACACGGGACATGTTACCAGATGAACAGTATAAGTGAGGAGAGTGTGTTCCGCTGATTTTTTAATGCACACGGGACATTTTACCAGGTGAACAGTAGAAGTGAGGAGAGTGTGTTCCCATGATGGTTTCATATACACGGGACATGTTACCAGGTGAACAGTATAAGTGAAGAGAGTGTGTTCCCCTGATGGTTTAATATACACGGGACATGTTACCAGGTGAACTGTATAAGTGAGGAGAGAGTGTTCCCCTGATTGTTTAATAAACACGGGACATGTCACCAGGTGAACTGTATAAGTGAGGAGAGTGTGTTCCCCTGATGGTTTAATATACACGGGACATGTTACCAGATGAACAGTATAAGTGAGGAGAGTGTGTTCCGCTTATGGTTTAATATAAACGGGACACGTTACCAGATGAATAGTATAAGTGAGGAGACTGTGTTCCCCTGATGGTTTAATATAAACGGGACACGTTACCAGATGCACAGTACAAGTGAGGAGAGTGTGTTCCCCTGATTTTTTAATGCACACGGGACATGTTACCAGGTGAACAGTATAAGTGAGGAGAGTGTGTTACCCTGATTGTTTAATGCACACGGGAAATGTCACCAGGTGAACAGTATAAGTGAGGAGACTGTATTCCCCTGATGGTTTTATGCGCACAGGACATGTCACCAGGTGAAGAGTATAAGTGAGGAGAGTGTGTTCCCCTGATGGTTTAACATACACGGGACATGTTACCAGGTGAACAGTATAAGTGAGGAGATTGTGTTCCCCTGATGGTTTAATATACACGGGACATGTTACGAGGTGAACAGTATAAGTGAGGAGAGTGTGTTCCCCTGATGGTTTAATATACATGGGACATGTTACCAGGTGAACAGTATAAGTGAGGAGAGTGTGTTCCTCTGATGGTTTAATACACACAGGAAAAGTTACCAGGTGAACAGTATAAGTGAGGAGATTGTGTTCCCCTGATTGTTTAATACACACAGGACATGTTACCAGATGAACAATATAAGTGAGGAGATTGTGTTCCCCTGATGGTTTAATATACACGGGACATGTTACCAGGTGAACAGTATAAGTGAGGAGAGTGTGTTCCCCTGATGGTTTAATATACACGGGACATGGTACCAGGTGAACAGTATAAGTGAGGAGAGTGTGTTCCTCTGATGGTTTAATACACACAGGACATGTTACCAGGTGAACAGTATAAGTGAGGAGAGTGTTTTCCCCTTTTGGTTTAATATCGACGGGACATATGACCAGATGAACAGAAGAAGTGAGGAGAGTGTGTTCCCCTGATGGTTCAATTTACACGGGACACGTTACCAGATGAACAGTGTAAGTGAGGAGAGTGTGTTCGCCTGATATTTTAATGCACACGGGACATGTTACCAGGTGAACAGTAGAAGTGAGGAGAGTATGTTCCCATGATGGTTTCATATACACGGGACATGTTACCAGGTGAACAGTATAAGTGAGGAGAGTGTGTTCCCCTGATGGTTTAATAAACACGGGACATGTTGCCAGGTGAACAGTAGAAGTGAGGAGAGTGTGTTCCCATGATGGTTTAATATACACAGGACATGTTACCAGGTGAACAGTATAAGTGAGGAGAGCGTGTTCCCCTGATTGTTTAATACACACGGGACAGGTCAACAGTGGAAAAGTCTAAGTGAGGAGAGTGTGTTCCCCTTATGGTTTAATATCGACGGGACATATGTCCAGATGAACAGAAGAAGTGAGGAGAGTGTGTTCCCTGATAGTTTAATATACAAGGGACACGTTACCAGATGAACAGTACAAGTGAGGAGAGTGTGTTCCCCTGATGGTTTAGTATACACGGGACACGTTACCAGATGAACAGTAGAAGTGGGAGAGTGTGTTACCCTGATTTTTTAATGCACACGGGACATTTTACCAGGTGAACAGTAGAAGTGAAGAGAGTGTGTTCCCCTGATGGTTTAATATACACAGGACATGTTACCAGGTGAACAGTATAAGTGAGGAGAGTGTTTTCCCCTGATTGTTTAATACACACGCGACATGTTACGAGGTGAACAGTATAAGTGAGGAGAGTGTGTTACCCTGATTGTTTAATACACACAGGACATGTCACCAGGTGAACAGTATAAGTGAGGAGAATGTATTCCCCTGATGGTTTAATATACACAGGACATGTTACCAGGTGAACAGTATAAGTGAGGAGAGAATGTTCCCCTGATTGTTTAATATACACGGGACATGTTACCAGGTGAACTGTATAAGTGAGGAGAGAGTGTTCCCCTGATTTTTTAATAAACACGGGACATGTCACCAGGTGAACAGTAAAAGTGAGGAGAGTGTGTACCCCTGATGGTTTAATATACACGGGACACGTTACCAGATGAACAGTATAAGTGAGGAGAGAGTGTTCACCTTATGGTTTAATATCGACCGGACATATGACCAAATGAACAGTATAAGTGAGGAGAGTGTGTTCCCCTGATGGTTCAATATACACGGGACACGTTACCAGATGAACAGTATAAGTGAGGAGAGTGTGTTCCCCTGATTTTTTAATGCACACGGGACATGTTACCAGGTGAACAGTGGAAGTGAGTAGAGTGTGTTCCCATGATGGTTTCATATACAAGGGACATGTAACCAGGTGAACAGTACAAGTGAGGAGATTGTGTTCCCCTGATGGTTTAATATGCACAGGACATGTTACCAGGTGAACAGTATAAGTGAGGAGAGGGTGTTCCCCTGATTGTTTAATACACACGGGACATGTCACCAGGTGAACAGTATATGTGAGGAGAGTGTGTTCCCATGATTGTTTAATGCACACCGGACATGTTACGAGGTGAACAGTATAAGTGAGGAGAGTGTGTTCCCCTGATTGTTTAATACGCACGGGACATGTTACCAGGTGAACAGTATAAGTGAGGAAAGTGTGTTCCCCTGATTGTTTAATATACACGGGACATGTTACCAGGTGAACAGTTTCAGTGAGGAGAGTGTGTTCCCCTGATGGTTTAATGCACACGGGACAGGTCACCAGGGGAACAGTCTAAGTGAGGACAGTGTGTTCCCCTTATGGTTTAATATCGACGGGACATATGACCAGATGAACAGAAGAAGTGAGGAGAGTGTGTTCCCCTGATGGTTTAATATACACGGGACACGTTACCAGATGAACAGTATAAGTGAGGAGAGTGTGTTCCCCTGATTTTTTAATGCACACGGGACATGTTACCAGGTGAACAGGAGAAGTGAGGAGAGTGTGTTCCCATGATGTTTTCATATACACGGGACATGTTACCAGGTGAACAGTACAAGTGAAGAGAGTGTGCTCCCCTAATGGTTTAATATACACAGGACATGTTACCAGGTGAACAGTATAAGTGAGGAGAGTGTGTTCCCCTGATGGTTTAATATACACGGGACATGTTACCAGATGAACAGTATAAGTGAGGAGAGTGTGTTCCCCTGATTTTTTAATGCACACGGGACATTTTACCAGGTGAACAGTAGAAGTGAGGAGAGTGTGTTTCCATGATGGTTTCATATACACGGGACATGTTACCAGGTGAACAGTATAAGTGAAGAGAGTGTGTTCCCCTGATGGTTTAATATACACGGGACATGTTACCAGGTGAACTGTATAAGTGAGGAGAGAGTGTTCCCCTGATTGTTTAATAAACAGGGGACATGTCACCAGGTGAACTGTATAAGTGAGGAGAGTGTGTTCCCCTGATGGTTTAATATACACGGGACATGTTACCAGATGAACAGTATAAGTGAGGAGAGTGTGTTCCGCTTATGGTTTAATATAAACGGGACACGTTACCAGATGAACAGTATAAGTGAGGAGACTGTGTTCCCCTGATGGTTTAATATAAACGGGACACGTTACCAGATGAACAGTACAAGTGAGGAGAGTGTGTTCCCCTGATTTTTTAATGCACAAGGGACATGTTACCAGGTGAACAGTATAAGTGAGGAGAGTGTGTTACCCTGATTGTTTAATGCACACGGGAAATGTCACCAGGTGAACAGTATAAGTGAGGAGACTGTATTCCCCTGATGGTTTTATGCGCACAGGACATGTCACCAGGTGAAGAGTATAAGTGAGGAGAGTGTGTTCCCCTGATGGTTTAACATACACGGGACATGTTACCAGGTGAACAGTATAAGTGAGGAGATTGTGTTCCCCTGATGGTTTAATATACACGGGACATGTTACGAGGTGAACAGTATAAGTGAGGAGAGTGTGTTCCCCTGATGGTTTAATATACATGGGACATGTTACCAGGTGAACAGTATAAGTGAGGAGAGTGTGTTCCTCTGATGGTTTAATACACACAGGAAAAGTTACCAGGTGAACAGTATAAGTGAGGAGATTGTTTTCCCCTGATTGTTTAATACACACAGGACATGTTACCAGATGAACAATATAAGTGAGGAGATTGTGTTCCCCTGATGGTTTAATATACACGGGACATGTTACCAGGTGAACAGTATAAGTGAGGAGAGTGTGTTCCCCTGATGGTTTAATATACACGGGACATGGTACCAGGTGAACAGTATAAGTGAGGAGAGTGTGTTCCTCTGATGGTTTAATACACACAGGACATGTTACCAGGTGAACAGTATAAGTGAGGAGAGTGTTTTCCCCTTTTGGTTTAATATCGACGGGACATATGACCAGATGAACAGAAGAAGTGAGGAGAGTGTGTTCCCCTGATGGTTCAATTTACACGGGACACGTTACCAGATGAACAGTGTAAGTGAGGAGAGTGTGTTCGCCTGATTTTTTAATGCACACGGTACATGTTACCAGGTGAACAGTAGAAGTGAGGAGAGTATGTTCCCATGATGGTTTCATATACACGGGACATGTTACCAGGTGAACAGTATGAGTGAAGAGAGTGTGTTCCCCTGATGGTTTAATACACACGCGACATGTCACCAGGTGAACAGTATAAGTGAGGAGAGTGTGTTCCCCTGATGGTTTAATATACACAGGACATGTTACCAGGTGAACAGTATAAGTGAGGAGAGAGTGTTCCCCTGATTGTTTCATAAACACGGGACATGTCACCAGGTGAACATTATAAGTGCGGAGAGTGTGTTCCCCTGATGGTTTAATATACACGGGACATGTTACCAGATGAACAGTATAAGTGAGGAGAGTGTGTTCACCTTATGGTTTAATATCGACGGGACATATGACCAAATGAACAGTATAAGTGAGGGGAGTGTGTTCCCCTGATTGTTTAATACGCAAGGGACATGTCACCAGGTGAACAGTATAAGTGAGGAGAGTGTGTTCCCCTGATTGTTTAATGCACACGGGACATGTTACCAGGTGAACAGTATAAGTGAGGAGAGTGTGTTCCCCTGATTGTTTAATGCACATGGGAAATGTCACCAGGTGAACAGTATAAGTGAGGAGAGTGTATTCCCCTGATGGTTTTATGCGCACGGGACATGTCACCAGGTGAAGAGTATAACTGAGGAGAGTGTGTTCCCCTGATGGTTTAACATACACGGGACATGTTACCAGGTGAACAGTATAAGTGAGGAGATTGTGTTCCCCTGATGGTTTAATATACACGGGACATGTTACGAGGTGAACAGTATAAGTGAGGCGAGTGTGTTCCCCTGATGGTTTAATATACACGGGACATGTTACCAGGTGAACAGTATAAGTGAGGAGAGTGTGTTACCCTGAAGGTTTAATATACACAGGACATGTTACCTGGTGAAGAGCATAAGTGAGGAGAGTGTGTTCCTCTGATGGTTTAATACACACAGGACATGTTACCAGGTGAACAGTATAAGTGAGGAGAGTGTGTTCCCCTGATTGTTTAATATACACGGGACATGTTACCAGGTGACCAGTATAAGGGAGGAGAGAGTGCTCCCCTGATTGTTTAATAAACACGGGACATGTAACCAGGTGAACAGTATAAGTGAGGAGAGTGTGTTCCCCTGATGGTTTAATAAACACGGGACATGTTACCAGATGAACAGTATAAGTGAGGAGAGTGTGTTCCCCTGATGGTTTAATAAACACGGGACATGTTACCAGATGAACAGTATAAGTGAGGAGAGTGTGTTCCCCTGATTGTTTAATATACACGGGACATGTTACCAGGTGATCAGTATAAGTGAGGAGAGTGTTTTCCCCTGATGGTTTAATATACAAAGGACATGTTACCAGGTGAACAGTATAAGTGAGGAGAGTGTGTTCCTCTGATGGTTTAATACACACAGGACATGTTACCAGGTGAACAGTATAAGTGAGGAGAGTGTGTTCCCCTGATTGTTTAATATACACGGGACATGTTACCAGGTGACCAGTATAAGGGAGGAGAGAGTGCTCCCCTGATTGTTTAATAAACACGGGACATGTAACCAGGTGAACAGTATAAGTGAGGAGAGTGTGTTCCCCTGATGGTTTAATAAACACGGGACATGTTACCAGATGAACAGTATAAGTGAGGAGAGTGTGTTCCCCTGATTGTTTAATGCACACGGGACAGGTCACCAAGGGAACAGTCTAAGTGAGGAGAGTGTGTTCCCCTTATGGTTTAATATCGACGGGACATATGACCAGATGAACAGAAGAAGTGAGGAGAGTGTGTTCCCCTGATGGTTCAATTTACACGGGACACGTTACCTGAAGAACAGTGTAAGTGAGGAGAGTGTGTTCCCCTGATTTTTTAATACGCAAGGGACATGTCACCAGGTGAACAGTATAAGTGAGGAGAGTGTGTTCCCCTGATGGTTTAACATACACGGGACATGTTACCAGGTGAACAGTATAAGTGAGGAGAGATTGTTCCCCTGATTTTTTAATAAACACGGGACATGTCACCAGGTGAACAGTAAAAGTGAGGAGAGTGTGTACCCCTGATGGTTTAATATACACGGGACATGTTACCAGATGAACAGTATAAGTGAGGAGAGAGTGTTCACCTTATGGTTTAATATCGACCGGACATATGACCAAATGAACAGTATGAGTGAGGAGAGTGTGTTCCCCTGATGGTTCAATATACACGGGACACGTTACCAGATGAACAGTATAAGTGAGGAGAGTGTGTTCCCCTGATTTTTTAATGCACACGGGACATGTTACCAGGTGAACAGTGGAAGTGAATAGAGTGTGTTCCCATGATGGTTTCATATACAAGGGACATGTAACCAGGTGAACAGTACAAGTGAGGAGATTGTGTTCCCCTGATGGTTTAATATGCACAGGACATGTTACCAGGTGAACAGTATAAGTGAGGAGAGGGTGTTCCCCTGATTGTTTAATACACACGGGACATGTCACCAGGTGAACAGTATATGTGAGGAGAGTGTGTTCCCATGATTGTTTAATGCACACCGGACATGTTACGAGGTGAACAGTATAAGTGAGGAGAGTGTGTTCCCCTGATTGTTTAATACGCACGGGACATGTTACCAGGTGAACAGTATAAGTGAGGAGAGTGTGTTCCCCTGATTGTTTAATATACACGGGACATGTTACCAGGTGAACAGTTTCAGTGAGGAGAGTGTGTTCCCCTGATGGTTTAATGCACACGGGACAGGTCACCAGGGGAACAGTCTAAGTGAGGACAGTGTGTTCCCCTTATGGTTTAATATCGACGGGACATATGACCAGATGAACAGAAGAAGTGAGGAGAGTGTGTTCCCCTGATGGTTTAATATACACGGGACACGTTACCAGATGAACAGTATAAGTGAGGAGAGTGTGTTCCCCTGATTTTTTAATGCACACGGGACATGTTACCAGGTGAACAGGAGAAGTGAGGAGAGTGTGTTCCCATGATGTTTTCATATACACGGGACATGTTACCAGGTGAACAGTACAAGTGAAGAGAGTGTGCTCCCCTAATGGTTTAATATACACAGGACATGTTACCAGGTGAACAGTATAAGTGAGGAGAGTGTGTTCCCCTGATGGTTTAATATACACGGGACATGTTACCAGATGAACAGTATAAGTGAGGAGAGTGTGTTCCCCTGATTTTTTAATGCACACGGGACATTTTACCAGGTGAACAGTAGAAGTGAGGAGAGTGTGTTCCCATGATGGTTTCATATACACGGGACATGTTACCAGGTGAACAGTATAAGTGAAGAGAGTGTGTTCCCCTGATGGTTTAATATACACGGGACATGTTACCAGGTGAACTGTATAAGTGAGGAGAGAGTGTTCCCCTGATTGTTTAATAAACAGGGGACATGTCACCAGGTGAACTGTATAAGTGAGGAGAGTGTGTTCCCCTGATGGTTTAATATACACGGGACATGTTACCAGATGAACAGTATAAGTGAGGAGAGTGTGTTCCGCTTATGGTTTAATATAAACGGGACACGTTACCAGATGAACAGTATAAGTGAGGAGACTGTTTTCCCCTGATGGTTTAATATAAACGGGACACGTTACCAGATGAACAGTACAAGTGAGGAGAGTGTGTTCCCCTGATTTTTTAATGCACACGGGACATGTTACCAGGTGAACAGTATAAGTGAGGAGAGTGTGTTACCCTGATTGTTTAATGCACACGGGAAATGTCACCAGGTGAACAGTATAAGTGAGGAGACTGTATTCCCCTGATGGTTTTATGCGCACAGGACATGTCACCAGGTGAAGAGTATAAGTGAGGAGAGTGTGTTCCCCTGATGGTTTAACATACACGGGACATGTTACCAGGTGAACAGTATAAGTGAGGAGATTGTGTTCCCCTGATGGTTTAATATACACGGGACATGTTACGAGGTGAACAGTATAAGTGAGGAGAGTGTGTTCCCCTGATGGTTTAATATACATGGGACATGTTACCAGGTGAACAGTATAAGTGAGGAGAGTGTGTTCCTCTGATGGTTTAATACACACAGGAAAAGTTACCAGGTGAACAGTATAAGTGAGGAGATTGTGTTCCCCTGATTGTTTAATACACACAGGACATGTTACCAGATGAACAATATAAGTGAGGAGATTGTGTTCCCCTGATGGTTTAATATACACGGGACATGTTACCAGGTGAACAGTATAAGTGAGGAGAGTGTGTTCCCCTGATGGTTTAATATACACGGGACATGGTACCAGGTGAACAGTATAAGTGAGGAGAGTGTGTTCCTCTGATGGTTTAATACACACAGGACATGTTACCAGGTGAACAGTATAAGTGAGGAGAGTGTTTTCCCCTTTTGGTTTAATATCGACGGGACATATGACCAGATGAACAGAAGAAGTGAGGAGAGTGTGTTCCCCTGATGGTTCAATTTACACGGGACACGTTACCAGATGAACAGTGTAAGTGAGGAGAGTGTGTTCGCCTGATTTTTTAATGCACACGGGACATGTTACCAGGTGAACAGTAGAAGTGAGGAGAGTATGTTCCCATGATGGTTTCATATACACGGGACATGTTACCAGGTGAACAGTATAAGTGAAGAGAGTGTGTTCCCCTAATGGTTTAATATACACAGGACATGTTACCAGGTGAACAGTATAAGTGAGGAGAGTGTGTTCCCCTGATGGTTTAATACACACGCGACATGTCACCAGGTGAACAGTATAAGTAAGGAGAGTGTGTTCCCCTGATGGTTTAATATACACAGGACATGTTACCAGGTGAACAGTATAAGTGAGGAGAGAGTGTTCCCCTGATTGTTTCATAAACACGGGACATGTCACCAGGTGAACATTATAAGTGCGGAGAGTGTGTTCCCCTGATGGTTTAATATACACGGGACATGTTACCAGATGAACAGTATAAGTGAGGAGAGTGTGTTCACCTTATGGTTTAATATCGACGGGACATATGACCAAATGAACAGTATAAGTGAGGGGAGTGTGTTCCCCTGATTGTTTAATACGCAAGGGACATGTCACCAGGTGAACAGTATAAGTGAGGAGAGTGTGTTCCCCTGATTGTTTAATGCACACGGGACATGTTACCAGGTGAACAGTATAAGTGAGGAGAGTGTGTTCCCCTGATTGTTTAATGCACATGGGAAATGTCACCAGGTGAACAGTATAAGTGAGGAGAGTGTATTCCCCTGATGGTTTTATGCGCACGGGACATGTCACCAGGTGAAGAGTATAACTGAGGAGAGTGTGTTCCCCTGATGGTTTAACATACACGGGACATGTTACCAGGTGAACAGTATAAGTGAGGAGATTGTGTTCCCCTGATGGTTTAATATACACGGGACATGTTACGAGGTGAACAGTATAAGTGAGGAGAGTGTGTTCCCCTGATGGTTTAATATACACGGGACATGTTACCAGGTGAACAGTATAAGTGAGGAGAGTGTGTTACCCTGAAGGTTTAATATACACAGGACATGTTACCTGGTGAAGAGCATAAGTGAGGAGAGTGTGTTCCTCTGATGGTTTAATACACACAGGACATGTTACCAGGTGAACAGTATAAGTGAGGAGAGTGTGTTCCCCTGATTGTTTAATATACACGGGACATGTTACCAGGTGACCAGTATAAGGGAGGAGAGAGTGCTCCCCTGATTGTTTAATAAACACGGGACATGTAACCAGGTGAACAGTATAAGTGAGGAGAGTGTGTTCCCCTGATGGTTTAATAAACACGGGACATGTTACCAGATGAACAGTATAAGTGAGGAGAGTGTGTTCCCCTGATGGTTTAATAAACACGGGACATGTTACCAGATGAACAGTATAAGTGAGGAGAGTGTGTTCCCCTGATTGTTTAATATACACGGGACATGTTACCAGGTGATCAGTATAAGTGAGGAGAGTGTTTTCCCCTGATGGTTTAATATACAAAGGACATGTTACCAGGTGAACAGTATAAGTGAGGAGAGTGTGTTCCTCTGATGGTTTAATACACACAGGACATGTTACCAGGTGACCAGTATAAGGGAGGAGAGAGTGCTCCCCTGATTGTTTAATAAACACGGGACATGTAACCAGGTGAACAGTATAAGTGAGGAGAGTGTGTTCCCCTGATGGTTTAATAAACACGGGACATGTTACCAGATGAACAGTATAAGTGAGGAGAGTGTGTTCCCCTGATTGTTTAATGCACACGGGACAGGTCACCAAGGGAACAGTCTAAGTGAGGAGAGTGTGTTCCCCTTATGGTTTAATATCGACGGGACATATGACCAGATGAACAGAAGAAGTGAGGAGAGTGTGTTCCCCTGATGGTTCAATTTACACGGGACACGTTACCTGAAGAACAGTGTAAGTGAGGAGAGTGTGTTCCCCTGATTTTTTAATACGCAAGGGACATGTCACCAGGAGAACAGTATAAGTGAGGAGAGTGTGTTCCCCTGATGGTTTAACATACACGGGACATGTTACCAGGTGAACAGTATAAGTGAGGAGATTGTGTTCCCCTGATGGTTTAATATACACGGGACATGTTACGAGGTGAACAGTATAAGTGAGGAGAGTGTGTTCCCCTGATGGTTTAATATACATGGGACATGTTACCAGGTGAACAGTATAAGTGAGGAGAGTGTGTTCCTCTGATGGTTTAATACACACAGGAAAAGTTACCAGGTGAACAGTATAAGTGAGGAGATTGTGTTCCCCTGATTGTTTAATACACACAGGACATGTTACCAGATGAACAATATAAGTGAGGAGATTGTGTTCCCCTGATGGTTTAATATACACGGGACATGTTACCAGGTGAACAGTATAAGTGAGGAGAGTGTGTTCCCCTGATGGTTTAATATACACGGGACATGGTTCCAGGTGAACAGTATAAGTGAGGAGAGTGTGTTCCTCTGATGGTTTAATACACACAGGACATGTTACCAGGTGAACAGTATAAGTGAGGAGAGTGTTTTCCCCTATTGGTTTAATATCGACGGGACATATGACCAGATGAACAGAAGAAGTGAGGAGAGTGTGTCCCCCTGATGGTTCAATTTACACGGGACACGTTACCAGATGAACAGTGTAAGTGAGGAGAGTGTGTTCGCCTGATTTTTTAATGCACACGGGACATGTTACCAGGTGAACAGTAGAAGTGAGGAGAGTATGTTCCCATGATGGTTTCATATACACGGGACATGTTACCAGGTGAACAGTATAAGTGAAGAGAGTGTGTTCCCCTAATGGTTTAATATACACAGGACATGTTACCAGGTGAACAGTATAAGTGAGGAGAGTGTGTTCCCCTGATGGTTTAATACACACGCGACATGTCACCAGGTGAACAGTATAAGTGAGGAGAGTGTGTTCCCCTGATGGTTTAATATACACAGGACATGTTACCAGGTGAACAGTATAAGTGAGGAGAGAGTGTTCCCCTGATTGTTTAATAAACACGGGACATGTTACCAGGTGAACAGTATAAGTGCGGAGAGTGTGTTCCCCTGATGGTTTAATATACACGGGACATGTTACCAGATGAACAGTATAAGTGAGGAGAGTGTGTTCACCTTATGGTTTAATATCGACGGGACATATGACCAAATGAACAGTATAAGTGAGGGGAGTGTGTTCCCCTGATTGTTTAATACGCAAGGGACATGTCACCAGGTGAACAGTATAAGTGAGGAGAGTGTGTTCCCCTGATTGTTTAATGCACACGGGACATGTTACCAGGTGAACAGTATAAGTGAGGAGAGTGTGTTCCCCTGATGGTTTAATATACACGGGACATGTTACGAGGTGAACAGTATAAGTGAGGAGAGTGTGTTCCCCTGATGGTTTAATATACATGGGACATGTTACCAGGTGAACAGTATAAGTGAGGAGAGTGTGTTCCTCTGATGGTTTAATACACACAGGAAAAGTTACCAGGTGAACAGTATAAGTGAGGAGATTGTGTTCCCCTGATTGTTTAATACACACAGGACATGTTACCAGATGAACAATATAAGTGAGGAGATTGTGTTCCCCTGATGGTTTAATATACACGGGACATGTTACCAGGTGAACAGTATAAGTGAGGAGAGTGTGTTCCCCTGATGGTTTAATATACACGGGACATGGTACCAGGTGAACAGTATAAGTGAGGAGAGTGTGTTCCTCTGATGGTTTAATACACACAGGACATGTTACCAGGTGAACAGTATAAGTGAGGAGAGTGTTTTCCCCTTTTGGTTTAATATCGACGGGACATATGACCAGATGAACAGAAGAAGTGAGGAGAGTGTGTTCCCCTGATGGTTCAATTTACACGGGACACGTTACCAGATGAACAGTGTAAGTGGGGAGAGTGTGTTCGCCTGATTTTTTAATGCACACGGGACATGTTACCAGGTGAACAGTAGAAGTGAGGAGAGTATGTTCCCATGATGGTTTCATATACACGGGACATGTAACCAGGTGAACAGTATAAGTGAAGAGAGTGTGTTCCCCTAATGGTTTAATATACACAGGACATGTTACCAGGTGAACAGTATAAGTGAGGAGAGTGTGTTCCCCTGATGGTTTAATACACACGCGACATGTCACCAGGTGAACAGTATAAGTGAGGAGAGTGTGTTCCCCTGATGGTTTAATATACACAGGACATGTTACCAGGTGAACAGTATAAGTGAGGAGAGAGTGTTCCCCTGATTGTTTAATAAACACGGGACATGTCACCAGGTGAACAGTATAAGTGCGGAGAGTGTGTTCCCCTGATGGTTTAATATACACGGGACATGTTACCAGATGAACAGTATAAGTGAGGAGAGTGTGTTCACCTTATGGTTTAATATCGACGGGACATATGACCAAATGAACAGTATAAGTGAGGGGAGTGTGTTCCCCTGATTGTTTAATACGCAAGGGACATGTCACCAGGTGAACAGTATAAGTGAGGAGAGTGTGTTCCCCTGATTGTTTAATGCACACGGGACATGTTACCAGGTGAACAGTATAAGTGAGGAGAGTGTGTTTCCCTGATTGTTTAATGCACATGGGAAATGTCACCAGGTGAACAGTATAAGTGAGGAGAGTGTGTTCCCCTGATGGTTTTATGCGCACGGGACATGTCACCAGGTGAAGAGTATAACTGAGGAGAGTGTGTTCCCCTGATGGTTTAACATACACGGGACATGTTACCAGGTGAACAGTATAAGTGAGGAGATTGTGTTCCCCTGATGGTTTAATATACACGGGACATGTTACGAGGTGAACAGTATAAGTGAGGAGAGTGTGTTCCCCTGATGGTTTAATATACACGGGACATGTTACCAGGTGAACAGTATAAGTGAGGAGAGTGTGTTACCCTGAAGGTTTAATATACACAGGACATGTTACCTGGTGAAGAGTATAAGTGAGGAGAGTGTGTTCCTCTGATGGTTTAATACACACAGGACATGTTACCAGGTGAACAGTATAAGTGAGGAGAGTGTGTTCCCCTGATTGTTTAATATACACGGGACATGTTACCAGGTGACCAGTATAAGGGAGGAGAGAGTGCTCCCCTGATTGTTTAATAAACACGGAACATGTAACCAGGTGAACAGTATAAGTGAGGAGAGTGTGTTCCCCTGATGGTTTAATTACACGGGACATGTTACCAGATGAACAGTATAAGTGAGGAGAGTGTGTTCCCCTGATGGTTTAATAAACACGGGACATGTTACCAGATGAACAGTATAAGTGAGGAGAGTGTGTTCCCCTGATTGTTTAATATACACGGGACATGTTACCTGGTGATCAGTATAAGTGAGGAGAGTGTTTTCCCCTGATGGTTTAATATACACAGGACATGTTACCAGGTGAACAGTATAAGTGAGGAGAGTGTGTTCCTCTGATGGTTTAATACACACAGGACATGTTACCAGGTGAACGGTATAAGTGAGGAGAGTGTGTTCCCCTGATTGTTTAATATACACGGGACATGTTACCAGGTGACCAGTATAAGGGAGGAGAGAGTGCTCCCCTGATTGTTTAATAAACACGGGACATGTAACCAGGTGAACAGTATAAGTGAGGAGAGTGTGTTCCCCTGATGGTTTAATAAACACGGGACATGTTACCAGATGAACAGTATAAGTGAGGAGAGTGTGTTCCCCTGATTGTTTAATGCACACGGGACAGGTCACCAAGGGAACAGTCTAAGTGAGGAGAGTGTGTTCCCCTTATGGTTTAATATCGACGGGACATATGACCAGATGAACAGAAGAAGTGAGGAGAGTGTGTTCCCCTGATGGTTCAATTTACACGGGACACGTTACCTGACGAACAGTGTAAGTGAGGAGAGTGTGTTCCCCTGATTTTTTAATGCACACGGGACATGTTACCAGGTGAACAGTAGAAGTGAGGAGAGTATGTTCCCATGATGGTTTCATATACACGGGACATGTTACCAGGTGAACAGTATAAGTGAAGAGAGTGTGTTCCCCTAATGGTTTAATATACACAGGACATGTTACCAGGTGAACAGTATAAGTGAGGAGAGTGTGTTCCCCTGATTGTTTAATACGCACGGACATGTCACCAGGAGAACAGTATAAGTGAGGAGAGTGTGTTCCCCTGATGGTTTAATATACACAGGACATGTTACCAGGTGAACAGTATAAGTGAGGAGAGAGTGTTCCCCTGATTGTTTAATAAACACGGGACATGTCACCAGGTGAACAGTATAGGTGAGGAGAGTGTGTTCCCCTGATGGTTTAATATACACGGGACATGTTACCAGATGAACAGTATAAGTGAGGAGAGTGTGTTCACCTTATGGTTTAATATCGACTGGACATATGACCAAAAGAACAGTATAAGTGAGGAGAGTGTGTTCCCCTGATGGTTTCATATACACGGGACAAGTTACCAGATGAACAGTATAAGTGAGGAGAGTGTTTTCCCCTGACTTTTTAAAGCACACGGGACATGTTACCAGGTGAACAGTAGAAGTGAGGAGAGTGTGTTCCCATGATGGTTTCATATACACGGGACATGTTAACAGGTGAACAGTATAAGTGAGGAGAGGGTGTTCCCCTGATTGTTTAATGCACACGGGACATGTGACGAGGTGAACATTATAAGTGAGGAGAGTGTGTTCCCCTGATGGTTTAATATACACAGGACATGTTACCAAGTGAACAGGATAAGTGAGGAGAGAGTGTTCCCCTGATTGTTTAATAAACACGGGACATGTCACCAGGTGAACAGTATAAGTGCGGAGAGTGTGTTCCCCTGACGGTTTAATATACACGGGACATGTTACCAGATGAACAGTATAAGTGAGGAGAGTGTGTTCACCTTATGGTTTAATATCGACGGGACATATGACCAAATGAACAGTATAAGTGAGGGGAGTGTGTTCCCCTGATTGTTTAATACGCAAGGGACATTGTCACCAGGTGAACAGTATAAGTGAGGAGAGTGTGTTCCCCTGATTGTTTAATGCACACGGGACATGTTACCAGGTGAACAGTATAAGTGAGGAGAGTGTGTTCCCCTGATTGTTTAATGCACATGGGAAATGTCACCAGGTGAACAGTATAAGTGAGGAGAGTGTATTCCCCTGATGGTTTTATGCGCACGGGACATGTCACCAGGTGAAGAGTATAAGAGAGGAGAGTGTGTTCCCCTGTTGGTTTAACATACACGGGACATGTTACCAGGTGAACAGTATAAGTGAGGAGATTGTGTTCCCCTGATGGTTTAATATACACGGGACATGTTACGAGGTGAACAGTATAAGTGAGGAGAGTGTGTTCCCCTGATGGTTTAATATACACGGGACATGTTACCAGGTGAACAGTATAAGTGAGGAGAGTGTGTTACCCTGAAGGTTTAATATACACAGGACATGTTACCTGGTGAAGAGTATAAGTGAGGAGAGTGTGTTCCTCTGATGGTTTAATACACACAGGACATGTTACCAGGTGAACAGTATAAGTGAGGAGAGTGTGTTCCCCTGATTGTTTAATATACACGAGACATGTTACCAGGTGACCAGTATAAGGGAGGAGAGAGTGCTCCCCTGATTGTTTAATAAACACGGGACATGTAACCAGGTGAACAGTATAAGTGAGGAGAGTGTGTTCCCCTGATGGTTTAATAAACACGGGACATGTTACCAGATGAACAGTATAAGTGAGGAGAGTGTGTTCCCCTGATGGTTTAATAAACACGGGACATGTTACCAGATGAACAGTATAAGTGAGGAGAGTGTGTTCCCCTGATTGTTTAATATACACGGGACATGTTACCAGGTGATCAGTATAAGTGAGGAGAGTGTGTTCCCCTGATGGTTTAATATACACAGGACATGTTACCAGGTGAACAGTATAAGTGAGGAGAGTGTGTTCCTCTGATGGTTTAATACACACAGGACATGTTACCAGGTGAACAGTATAAGTGAGGAGAGTGTGTTCCCCTGATTGTTTAATATACACGGGACATGTTACCAGGTGACCAGTATAAGGGAGGAGAGAGTGCTCCCCTGATTGTTTAATAAACACGGGACATGTAACCAGGTGAACAGTATAAGTGAGGAGAGTGTGTTCCCCTGATGGTTTAATAAACACGGGACATGTTACCAGATGAACAGTATAAGTGAGGAGAGTGTGTTCCCCTGATTGTTTAATTCACACGGGACAGGTCACCAAGGGAACAGTCTAAGTGAGGAGAGTGTGTTCCCCTTATGGTTTAATATCGACGGGACATATGACCAGATGAACAGAAGAGGTGAGGAGAGTGTGTTCCCCTGATGGTTCAATTTACACGGGACACGTTACCTGATGAACAGTGTAAGTGAGGAGAGTGTCTTCCCCTGATTTTTTAATGCACACGGGACATGTTACCAGGTGAACAGTAGAAGTGAGGAGAGTATGTTCCCATGATGGTTTCATATACACGGGACATGTTACCAGGTGAACAGTATAAGTGAAGAGAGTGTGTTCCCCTAATGGTTTAATATACACAGGACATGTTACCAGGTGAACAGTATAAGTGAGGAGAGTGTGTTCCCCTGATTGTTTAATACGCACGGGACATGTCACCAGGAGAACAGTATAAGTGAGGAGAGTGTGTTCCCCTGATGGTTTAATATACACAGGACATGTTACCAGGTGAACAGTATAAGTGAGGAGAGAGTGTTCCCCTGATTGTTTAATAAACACGGGACATGTCACCAGGTGAACAGTATAGGTGAGGAGAGTGTGTTCCCCTGATGGTTTCATATACACGGGACACGTTACCAGATGAACAGTATAAGTGAGGAGAGTGTGTTCCCCTGATTTTTTAAAGCACACGGGACATGTTACCAGGTGAACAGTAGAAGTGAGGAGAGTGTGTTCCCATGATGGTTTCATATACACGGGACATGTTACCAGGTGAACATTATAAGTGAAGAGAGTGTGTTCCCCTGATGGTTTAATATACACAGGACATGTTAACAGGTGAACAGTATAAGTGAGGAGAGGGTGTTCCCCTGATTGTTTAATGCACACGGGACATGTGACGAGGTGAACATTATAAGTGAGGAGAGTGTGTTCCCCTGATGGTTTAATATACACCGGACATGTCACCACGTGAACAGTATAAGTGAGGAGAGTGTGTTCCCCTGATGGTTTAATGCACACGGGACATGTTACCAGGTGAACAGAATAGTGAGGGGAGTGCGTTCCCCTGATTGTTTAATACGCAAGGGAAATGTCACCAGGTGAACAGTATATGTGAGGAGTGTGTGTTCCCCTGATTGTTTAATGCACACGGGACATGTTACCAGGTGAACAGTATAAGTGAGGAGAGTGTGTTCCCCTGATTGTTTAATGCACACGGGAAATGTCACCAGGTGAACAGTATAAGTGAGGAGAGTGTATTCCCCTGATGGTTTTATGCGCACGGGACATGTCACCAGGTGAAGAGTATAAGTGAGGAGAGTGTGTTCCCCTGATGGTTTAACATACACGGGACATGTTACCAGGTGAACAGTATAAGTGAGGAGAGTGTGTTCCCCTGATTGTTTAATGTACACGGGAAATGTCACCAGGTGAACAGTATAAGTGAGGAGAGTTTGTTCCCCTGAAGGTTTAAAATACACGGGACATGTTACGAGGTGAACAGTATAAGTGAAGAGTGTGTGTTCCCCTGATGGTTTAATATACACGGGACATGTTACCAGGTGAACAGTATAAGTGAGGAGAGTGTGATCCCCTGAAGGTTTAATATACACAGGACATGTCACCTGGTGAAGAGTATAAGTGAGTAGAGTGTGTTCCTCTGATGGTTTAATATACACAGGACATGTTACCAGGTGAACAGTATAAGTGAGGAGAGTGTGTTCCTCTGATGGTTTAATACACACAGGACATGTTACCAGGTGAACAGTATAAGTGAGGAGAGTGACTTCCCCTGATTGTTTAATATACACGGGACATGTTACCAGGTGACCAGTATAAGTGAGGAGAGTGTGTTCCCCTGATGGTTTAACATACACGGGACATGTTACCAGGTTAACAGTATAAGTGAGGAGAGTGTGTTCCCCTGATGGTTTAATATACATGGGACATGTTACCAGGTGAACAGTAGAAGTGAGGAGAGCGTGTTCCCCTGATTGTTTAATATACATGGGACATGTTACCATTTAAACGGTATAAGTGAGGAGAGAGTGCTCCCCTGATTGTTTAATAAACACGGGACATGTCACCAGGTGAACAGTATAAGTGAGGAGAGTGTGTTCCCCTGATGGTTTAATAAACACGGGACATGTTACCAGATGAACAGTATAAGTGAGGAGAGTGTGTTCCCCTGATTGTTTAATGCACACGGGACAGGTCACCAAGGGCACAGTCTAAGTGAGGAGAGTGTGTTCCCCTTATGGTTTAATATCGACGGGACACATGACCAGATGAACAGAAGAAGTGAGGAGAGTGTGTTCCCCTGATTGTTTAATATACACGGGACACGTTACCAGATGAACAGTGTAAGCGAGGAGAGTGTGTTCCCCTGATTTTTTAATGCACACGGGACATGTTACCAGGTGAACAGTAGAAGTGAGGAGAGTATGTTCCCATGATGGTTTCATATACACGGGACATGTTACCAGGTGAACAGTATAAGTGAAGAGAGTGTGTTCCCCTAATGGTTTAATATACACAGGACATGTTACCAGGTGAACAGTATAAGTGAGGAGAGTGTGTTCACCTTATGGTTTAATATCGACGGGACATATGACCAAATGAACAGTATAAGTGAGGAGAGTGTGTTCCCCTGATGGTTTAATATACACGGGACACGTTACCTGATGAACAGTATAAGTGAGGAGAGTGTGTTCCCCTGATTTTTTAATGCACACGGGACATGTTACCAGGTGAACAGTAGAAGTGAGGAGAGTGCGTTCCCATGATGGTTTCATATACACGGGACATGTTACCAGGTGAACAGAATAAGTGATGAGAGTGTTTTCCCCTGCTGGTTTAATATACACAGGACATGTTACCAGGTGAACAGTATAAGTGAGGAGAGGGTGTTCCCCTGATTGTTTAATACACACGGGACATGTCACCAGGTGAACAGTGTATGTGAGGGGACTGTGTTCCCCTGATTGTTTAATGCACACGGGACATGTGACAAGCTGAACATTATAAGTGAGGAGAGTGTGTTCCCCTGATGGTTTAATATACACCGGACATGTCACCACGTGAACAGTATAAGTGAGGAGAGTGTGTTCCCCTGATGGCTTAATGCACACGGGACATGTTACCAGGTGAACAGTATAAGTGAGGAGAGGGTGTTCCCCTGATTGTTTAATACACACGGGACATGTCACCAGGTGAACAGTGTATGTGAGGGGACTGTGTTCCCCTGATTGTTTAATGCACACGGGACATGTGACAAGCTGAACATTATAAGTGAGGAGAGTGTGTTCCCCTGATGGTTTAATATACACCGGACATGTCACCAGGTGAAGAGTATAAGTGAGGAGAGTGTGTTCCCCTGATGGTTTAACATACACGGGACATGTTACCAGGTGAACAGTATAAGTGAGGAGAGTGTGTTCCCCTGATTGTTTAATGTACACGGGAAATGTCACCAGGTGAACAGTATAAGTGAGGAGAGTGTGTTCCCCTGAAGGTTTAATATACACGGGACATGTTATGAGGTGAACAGTATAAGTGAGGAGTGTGTGTTCCCCTGATGGTTTAATATACACGGGACATGTTACCAGGTGAACAGTATAAGTGAGGAGAGTGTGTTCCCCTGAAGGTTTAATATACACAGGACATGTCACCTGGTGAAGAGTATAAGTGAGTAGAGTGTGTTCCTCTGATGGTTTAATATACACAGGACATGTTACCAGGTGAACAGTATAAGTGAGGAGAGTGTGTTCCTCTGATGGTTTAATACACACAGGACATGTTACCAGGTGAACAGTATAAGTGAGGAGAGTGTGTTCCCCTGATTGTTTAATATACACGGGACATGTTACCAGGTGACCAGTATAAGTGAGGAGAGTGTGTTCCCCTGATGGTTTAACAAACACGGGACATGTTACCAGGTTAACAGTATAAGTGAGGAGAGTGTGTTCCCCTGATTGTTTAATAAACACGGGACATGTCACCAGGTGAACAGTATAAGTGAGGAGAGTGTGTTCCCCTGATGGATTAATAAACACGGGACATGTTACCAGATGAACAGTATAAGTGAGGAGAGTGTGTTCCCCTGATGGTTTAATACACACGCGACATGTTACGAGGTGAACAGTATAAGTGTGGAGAGTGTGTTCCCCTGATTGTTTAATACACGCGCGACATGTTACGAGGTGAACAGTATAAGTGAGGAGAGTGTGTTACCCTGATTGTTTAATACGCACGGGACATTTCACCAGGTGAACAGTATAAGTAAGGAGAGAGTGTTCCCCTGATTGTTTATTAAACGCTTGACATGTCACCAGGTGAACAGTATAAGTGAGGAGAGTGTGTTCCCCTAATGGTTTAATATGCACGGGACATGTTACCAGATGAACAGTATAAGTGAGGAGAGTGTGTTCCCCTGATTGTTTAATGCACACGGGACAGGTCACCAGGGGAACAGTCTAAGTGAGGAGAGTGTGTTCCCATGTTGGTTTCATATACACGGGACACGTTACCAGATGAACAGTATAAGTGAGGAGAGTCTGTTCCCCTGATTTTTTAATGCACACGGGACATGTTACCAGGTGAACAGTAGAAGTGAGGAGAGTGTGTTCCCATGTTGGTTTCATATACACGGGACATGTTACCAGATGAACAGTATAAGTGAAGAGAGTGTGTTCCCCTAATGGTTTAATATGCACAGGAGATGTTACCAGGTGAACAGTATAAGTGAGGAGAGTGTGTTCCCCTGATGTTTTAGTATACACGGGACACGTTACCAGATGAACAGTAGAAGTGAGGAGAGTGTGTTCCCCTGATTTTTTAATGCACACGGGACATTTTACCAGGTGAACAGTAGAAGTGAGGAGAGTGTGTTCCCATGATGGTTTCATATACACGGGACATGTTACCAGGTGAACAGGATAAGTGAAGAGAGTGTGTTCCCCTGATGGTTTAATATACACAGGACATGTTACCAGGTGAACAGTATAAGTGAGGAGAGTGTGTTCCCCTGATTGTTTAATACACACGCGACATGTTACGAGGTGAACAGTATGAGTGAGGAGAGTGTGTTCCCATGATGGTTTCATATACACGGGACATGTTACCAGGTGAACAGGATAAGTGAAGAGAGTGTGTTACCCTGATTGTTTAAGACACACAGGACATGTCACCAGGTGAACAGTATAAGTGAGGAGAATGTATTCCCCTGATTGTTTAATATACACGGCACATGTTACCAGGTGAACTGTATAAGTGAGGAGAGAGTGTTCCCCTGATTGTTTAATAAACACGGGACATGTCAGCAGGTGAACAGTATAAATGAGGAGAGTGTGTTCCCCTGATGGTTTAATATACACGGGAGATGTTACCAGATGAACAGTATAAGTGAGGAGAGTGTGTTCCCCCGATTTTTTAATGCACACGGGACATGTTACCAGGTGAATAGTAGAAGTGAGGAGAGTGTGTTCCCATGATGGTTTCATATACACGGGACATGTTACCAGGTGAACAGTATAAGTGAAGAGAGTGTGTTCCCCTGATGGTTAAATATACACAGGACATGTTACCAGGTGAACAGTATATGTGAGGAGAGTGTGTTCCCCTGATTGTTTAATGCACACGGGACATGTGACAAGGTGAACAGTATAAGTGAGGAGAGTGTGCTCCCCTGATGGTTTAATAAACACGGGACATGTTACCAGATGAACAGTATTAGTGAGGAGAGTGTGTTCCCCTGATTGTTTAATGCACACGGGACAGGTCACCAAGGGAACAGTCTAAGTGAGGAGAGTGTGTTCCCCTTATGGTTTAATATCGACGGGACATATGACCAGATGAACAGAAGAAGTGAGGAGAGTGTGTTCCCCTGATGGTTTAATATACACGGGACACGTTACCAGATGAGCAGTGTAAGTGAGGAGAGTGTGTTCCCCTGATTTTTTAATGCACACGGGACATGTTACCAGGTGAACAGTATAAGTGAGGAGAGTGTGTTCCCCTGATGGTTTAATATACACGGGACACGTTACCAGATGAACAGTATAAGTGAGAAGAGTGTGTTCCCCTGATTTTTTAATGCAGACGGGACATGTTACCAGGTGAACAGTAGAAGTGAGGAGAGTGTGTTCCCATGTTGGTTTCATATACACGGGACATGTTACCAGATGAACAGTATAAGTGAAGAGAGTGTGTTCCCCTAATGGTTTAATATGCACAGGACTTGTTACCAGGTGAACAGTTTCAGTGAGGAGAGTGTGTTCCCCTGATGGTTTAGTATACACGGGACACGTTACCAGATGAACAGTAGAAGTGAGGAGAGTGTGTTCCCCTGATTTTTTAATGCACACGGGACATTTTACCAGGTGAACAGTAGAAGTGAGGAGAGTGTGTTCCCATGTTGGTTTCATATACACGGGACATTTTATCAGGTGAACAGGATAAGTGAAGAGAGTGTGTTCCCCTGATGGTTTAATATACACAGGACATGTTACCAGGTGAACAGTATAAGTGAGGAGAGTGTGTTCCCCTGATTGTTTAATACACACGCGACATGTTACGAGATGACCAGTATAAGTGAGGAGAGTGTGGTACCCTGATTGTTTAATACACACAGGACATGTCACCAGGTGAACAGTATAAGTGAGTAGAGAGTGTTCCCCTGATTGTTTAATATACACGGGACATGTTACCAGGTGAACTGTATAAGTGAGGAGAGAGTGTTCCCCTGATTGTTTAATAAACACGGGACATGTCACCAGGTGAACAGTATAAGTGAGGAGAGTGTGTTCCCCTGATGGTTTAATATGCACGGGACATGTTACCAGATGAACAGTATAAGTGAGGAGAGTGTGTTCCCCCGATTTTTTAATGCACACGGGACATGTTACCAGTTGAATAGTATAAGTGAGGAGTGTATGTTCCCATGATGGTTTCATATACACGGGACATGTTACCAGGTGAACAGTATAATTGAAGAGAGTGTGTTCCCCTAATGGTTTAATATACACAGGACATGTTACCAGGTGAACAGCACAAGTGAGGAGATAGTGTTCCCCTGATGGTTTAATAAACATGGGACATGTCACCAGGTGAACAGTATAAGAGAGGAGAGTGTGTTCCCCTGATGGTTTAATATACACAGGACATGTTACCAGGTGAACAGTATAAGTGAGGAGATAGTGTTCCCCTGATTGTTTAATAAACACGGGACATGTCACCAGGTGAACAGTATAAGTGAGGAGAGTGTGTTCCCCTGATGGTTTAATATACACGGGACATGTTACCAGATGAACAGTATAAGTGAGGAGAGTGTGTTCCCCCGATTTTTTAATGCACACGGGACATGTCACCAGGTGAACAGTATAAGTGAGGAGAGTGTGTTCCCCTTATGGTTTAATATCGACGGTACATATGACCAGATGAACAGAAGAAGTGAGGAGAGTGTGCTCCCCTGATGGTTTAATATACACGGGACACGTTACCAGATGAACAGTATAAGTGAGGAGAGTGTGTTCCCCTGATTTTTTAATGCACACGGGACATGTTACCAGGTGAACAGTAGAAGTGAGGAGAGTGTGTTCCCATGATGGTTTCATATACACGGGACATGTTACCAGGTGAACAGTATAAGTGAGGAGAGTGTGTTCCCCTGATTGTTTAATACACACGCGACATGTTAAGAGGTGAACAGTATAAGTGAGGAGAGTTTGTTCCCCTGATGGTTTACTATACACAGGACATGTTACCAGGTGAACAGTATAAGTGAGGAGAGAGTGTTCCCCTGATTTTTTAATGCACACGGGACGTGTTACCAGGTGAACAGTAGAAGTGAGGAGAGTGTGTACCCATGATGGTTTCATATACACGGGACATGTTACCAGGTGAACAGTATAAGTGAAGAGAGTGTGTTCCCCTGATGGTTTAATATACACAGGACATGTTACCAGGTGAACAGTATAAGTGAGGAGAGGGTGTTCCCCTGATTGTTTAATACACACGGGACATGTCACCAGGTGAACAGGATATGTGAGGAGAGTGTGTTCCCCTGATTGTTTAATGCAGACGGGACATGTGACAAGGTGAACATTATAAGTGAGGAGAGTGTGTTCCCCTGATGGTTTAATATACACGGGTCATGTTACCAGATGAACAGTATAAGTGAGGAGAGTGTGTTCCCCTGATGGTTTAATATACACGGGACATGTCACCAGGTGAACAGTCTAAGTGAGGAGAGTGTGTTCCCCTGATGGTTTAATATACACGGGACATGTTACCAGATGAACAGTAGAAGTGAGGAGAGTGTGTTCCCCTTATGGTTTAATATCGACGGGACATATGACCAGATGAACAGAAGAAGTGAGGAGAGTGTGTTCCCCTGATGGTTTAATATACACGGGACATGTTACCAGATGAACAGTATAAGTGAGGAGAGTGTGTTCCCCTGATTTTTTAATGCACACGGGACATGTTACCAGGTGAACAGTGGAAGTGAGGAGAGTGTGTTCCCATGATGGTTTCATATACACGGGACATGTTACCACGTGAACAGTATAAGTGAGGAGAGTGTGTTCCCCTGATTTTTTAATATCGACGGGACATATGACCAGATGAACAGAAGAAGTGAGGAGAGTGTGTTCCCCTGATGGTTTAATATGCACGGGACATGTTACCAGATGAACAGTATAAGTGAGGAGAGTGTGTTCCCCCGATTTTTTAATGCACACGGGACATGTTACCAGGTGAATAGTATAAGTGAGGAGTGTATGTTCCCATGATGGTTTCATATACACGGGACATGTTACCAGGTGAACAGTATAATTGAAGAGAGTGTGCTCCCCTAATGGTTTCATATACACGGGACATGTTACCAGATGAACAGTATAAGTGAGGAGAGTGTGTTCCCCCGATTTTTTAATGCACACGGGACATGTCACCAGGTGAACAGTATAAGTGAGGAGTGTGTGTTCCCCTGATGGTTTAATATACACGGGACATGTTACCAGATGAACAGTATAAGTGAGGAGAGTGTGTTCCCCTGATTGTTTAATGCACACGGGACAGGTCACCAGGGGAACAGTCTAAGTGAGGAGAGTGTGTTCCCCTTATGGTTTAATATCGACGGTACATATGACCAGATGAACAGAAGAAGTGAGGAGAGTGTGCTCCCCTGATGGTTTAATATACACGGGACATGTTACCAGATGAACAGTATAAGTGAGGAGAGTGTGTTCCCCTGATTGTTTAATACACACGCGACATGTTCCGAGGTGAACAGTATAAGTGAGGAGAGTTTGTTCCCCTGATGGTTTACTATACACAGGACATGTTACCAGGTGAACAGTATAAGTGAGGAGAGAGTGTTCCCCTGATTTTTTAATGCACACGGGACGTGTTACCAGGTGAACAGTAGAAGTGAGGAGAGTGTGTTCCCATGATGGTTTCATATACACGGGACATGTTACCAGGTGAACAGTATAAGTGAAGAGAGTGTGTTCCCCTGATGGTTTAATATACACAGGACATGTTACCAGGTGAACAGTATAAGTGAGGAGAGGGTGTTCCCCTGATTGTTTAATACACACGGGACATGTCACCAGGTGAACAGGATATGTGAGGAGAGTGTGTTCCCCTGATTGTTTAATGCAGACGGGACATGTGACAAGGTGAACATTATAAGTGAGGAGAGTGTGTTCCTCTGATGGTTTAATATACACGGGTCATGTTACCAGATGAACAGTATAAGTGAGGAGAGTGTGTTCCCCTGATGGTTTAATATACACGGGACATGTCACCAGGTGAACAGTCTAAGTGAGGAGAGTGTGTTCCCCTGATGGTTTAATATACACGGGACATGTTACCAGATGAACAGTATAAGTGAGGAGAGTGTGTTCCCCTTATGGTTTAATATCGACGGGACATATGACCAGATGAACAGAAGAAGTGAGGAGAGTGTGTTCCCCTGATGGTTTAATATACACGGGACATGTTACCAGATGAACAGTATAAGTGAGGAGAGTGTGTTCCCCTGATGGTTTAATATACACGGGTCATGTTACCAGATGACCAGTATAAGTGAGGAGAGTGTGTTCCCCTGATGGTTTAATATACACGGGACATGTCACCAGGTGAACAGTCTAAGTGAGGAGAGTGTGTTCCCCTGATGGTTTAATATACACGGGACATGTTACCAGATGAACAGTATAAGTGAGGAGAGTGTGTTCCCCTTATGGTTTAATATCGACGGGACATATGACCAGATGAACAGAAGAAGTGAGGAGAGTGTGTTCCCCTGATGGTTTAATATACACGGGACATGTTACCAGATGAACAGTATAAGTGAGGAGAGTGTGTTCCCCTGATTTTTTAATGCACACGGGACATGTTACCAGGTGAACAGTGGAAGTGAGGAGAGTGTGTTCCCATGATGGTTTCATATACACGGGACATGTTACCACGTGAACAGTATAAGTGAGGAGAGTGTGTTCCCCTGATTTTTTAATATCGACGGGACATATGACCAGATGAACAGAAGAAGTGAGGAGAGTGTGTTCCCCTGATGGTTTAATATACACGGGACATGTTACCAGATGAACTGTATAAGTGAGGAGAGTGTGTTCCCCTGATTTTTTAATGCACACGGGACATGTTACCAGGTGAACAGTAGAAGTGAGGAGAGTGTGTTCCCATGATGGTTTCATATACACGGGACATGTTACCAGGTGAACAGTAGAAGTGAGCAGAGTGTGTTCCCATGATGGTTTCATATACACGGGACATGTTACCAGGTGAACAGTATAAGTGAAGAGAGTGTGTTCCCCTAATGGTTTAATATACACAGGACATGTTACCAGGTGAACAGTATAAGTGAGGAGAGTGTGTTCCCCTGATGGTTTAATATACACGGGACATGTTACCAGGTGAACAGTATAAGTGAGGAGAGTGTGTTCCCCTGATGGTTTAATATACACGGGACATGTTACGAGGTGAACAGTATAAGTGAGGAGAGTGTGTTCCCCTGAAGGTTTAATAAACACAGGACATGTTACCTGGTGAAGAGTATAAGTGAGTAGAGTGTGTTCCCCTGATGGTTTAATATACACAGGACATGTTACCAGGTGAACAGTATAAGTGAGGAGAGTGTGTTCCTCTGATGGTTTAATACACACAGGACATGTTACCAGGTGAACAGTATAAGTGAGGAGATTGTGTTCCCCTGATTGTTTAATATACACGGGACATGTTACCAGGTGACCAGTATAAGGGAGGAGAGAGTGTTCCCCTGATGGTTTAATAAACACGGGACATGTTACCAGATAAACAGTATAAGTGAGGAGAGTGTGTTCCCCTGATTGTTTAATGCGCACGGGACATGTCACCAGGGGAACAGTCTAAGTGAGGAGAGTGTGTTCCCCTTATGGTTTAATATCGATGGGACATATGACCAGATGAACAGAAGAAGTGAGGAGAGTGTGTTCCCCTGATGGTTTAATACACACGGGACATGTTACCAGTTGAACAGTATAAGTGAGGAGAGTGTGTTCCGCTGATTGTTTACTACACATGGGACAAGTTACCAGGTGAACAGAATAGTGAGGAGAGTGTTTTCCCATGATGGTTTAATGCACAAGGGACATGTTACCAGGTGAACAGTGTCAGTGAGGAGAATGTGTTCTCCTGATGATTTAATACTGACGGGACATGTTACCAGATGAAAAGTATAAGTGAGGAGAGTGTGTTCCCCTGATCGTTTAATACGCACGGGACATGTCACCAGGTGAACAGTATAAGTGAGGAGAGTGTGTTCCCCTGATGGTTTAATACACACGGGACATGTTACCAGATGAACATTATAAGTGAGGAGATTGTGTTCCACTGATGGCTTAATATACACGGGACATGTCACCAGGTGAACATTATAAGTGTGGAGAGTGTGTTCCCCTGATGGTTTAATACAGACGGGACATGTTACCAGGTGAACATTATAAGTGTGGAGAGTGTGTTCCCCTGATGGTTTAATACAGACGGGGCATGTTACCAGGTGAACAGTATAAGTGTGGAGAGAGTGTTCCCCTGATGGTTTAATACACACGGGACATGTTACCAGGTGAACTCTTGAAGTGAGGAGAGTATGTTCCCCTGATCGTTTAATACCCACGGGACATGTTACCAGGTGAACATTATAAGTGTGGACAGTGTGTTCTCCTGATGGTTTAATACAGATGGGACATGTTAGCAGGTGAAAAGTATAATTGAGGAGAGTGTGTTCCCCTGAGGGTTTAACATACATGGGACATGTCACCAGGTGAACAGTATAATTGAGGAGAGTGTATTCCCCTGATTGTTTAATACAGACAGGACATGTTACCAGGTGAACAGTATAAGTGAGGAGAGTGTGTTCCCCTGATGCTTTAATACACACGGGACATGTTACCAGGTGAACAGTATAAGTGAGGAGAGTGTGTTCCCCTGATGGTTTAATATACACGGGACATGTTACCAGGTGAACAGTATAAGTGAGGATAGTGTGTTCCCCTGATTGTTTGATGCACACGGGACATGTAACCAGGTGAACAGTATAAGTGAGGAGAGTGTGCTCCCCTGATGGTTTAACATACACGGGACATGTCACCAGGTGAACTCCATAAGTGAGGAGAGTGTGTTCCCCTGATGGTTTAACATACACGGGACATGTCACCAGGTGAACAGTATCAGTGTGGAGAGTGTGTTCCTCTCAGGGTTTAATATAAATGGGACATGTTACCAGGTGAACTCAATAAGTGAGGAGAGTGTGTTCCCCAGTATGTTTAATACACACGGGACATGTTACCAGGTGAACAGTATAAGGGCGGAGAGTGTGTTCCCCTGATTGTTTAATAGAAACAGGACATGTTAGAAGGTGAACAGTATAAGTTAAGAGAGTGTGTTCCCCTGATGGTTTAATATACACGGGACATCTTAGCAGGTGAACAGTATAAGTGAGGAGAGTGTGTACCCCAGATTGTTGAATATACACAGGACATGTCCCCAGGGGAACAGTATAAGTGAGGAGAGTTTGTTCCCCTGATGGTTTAATACACACGGGACATGTTACCAGGTGAACAGTATAAGTGAGGAGAGTGTGTTCCCCTGATGGTTTAATATACATGGGACATGTTACCAGGTGAACAGTATAAGTCAGGAGAGTGCTTTCCCCTGATGGTTTAATATACATGGGACATGTTACCAGGTGAACAGTATAAGTGAGGAGAGTGTGTTCCCCAGATTGTTGAATATACACAGGACATGTTACCAGGTGAACAGTGTAAGTGAGGAGAGTGTCTTCCCCTGACTGTTTAATACACACGGGACATGTTACCAGGTGAACAGTATAAGTGAGGAGAGTGTGTTCCCCTGATTGTTTAATACACACAGGACATGTCACCTGGTGAACAGGATAAGTGTGGAGAGCGTGTTCCCCTGATGGTTTAATATACATGGGACATGTTACCAGGTGAACAGTTTGAGTGAGGAGAGTGTGTTCCCCTGATTGTTTAATACACATAGGACATGTTACCAGGTGAACAGTATAAGTGAGGAGATTATGTTCCCCTGATTGTTTAATTCTGACGGGACATGTTACCAGGTGAACTGTATAGGTGAGGAGAGTGTGTTCCCCTGATGGTTTAATACACACGGGACATGTTACCAGGTGAACAGTGTAAGTGAGGAGAGTGTGTTCCCCTGATGATTTTATATACATGGGACATGTCACCAGGTGAACAATATAAGTGAGGAGAGTGTGTTCCCCTGATTGTTTAATATACATGGGACATGTTACCAGACAAACAGTATAAGTGAGGAGAGTGTGTTCCCCTGATTGTTAAATACACACGGGACATGCTACCAGGTGAACAGTATAAGTGAGGAGAGTGTGTTCCCCTGATGATTTTATATACATGGGACATGTCACCAGGTGAACAATATAAGTGAGGAGAGTGTGTTCCCCTGCTGGTTTAATATACATGGGACATGTTACCAGACAAACAGTATAAGTGAGGAGAGTGTGTTCCCCTGATTGTTAAATACACACGGGACATGTTACCAGATGAACAGTATAAGTGAGGAGAGTGTGTTCCCCTGATGGTTTAATATACATGGGACATGTCACCAGGTGAACAGTATAAGTGAGGAGAGTGTGTTCCCCTGATTGGTTAATATACACGGGACATGTCACCAGGTGAACAGTGTAAGTGAGGAGAGTGTGTTCCCCTGATGGTTTAACATACACGGGACATGTTAGAAGGTGAAAAGTAAAAGTGAGCAGAGTGTGTTCCCCAGATTGTTTAATGCACACGGGACATGTTACCAGGTGAACTGTTTAAGAGACCTGTTAGAGTTCCCCTGATTGTTTAATACTCACGGGACATGTTACCAGGTGAACAGTATAACTGAGGAGAGCGTGTTCCCCTGAGGGTTTAATATACATGGGACATGTTACCTGGTGATTTCTGGAAGTGAGGAGAGTGTGTTCCCCTGATGGTTTAATACACACGGGACATGTTACCAGGTGATCAGTATAAGTGAGGAGAGTGTGTTCCCCTGATTGGTTAATATACACGGGACATGTCACCAGGTGAACAGTGTAAGTGAGAAGAGTATGTTCCCCTGATGGTTTAATATACATGGGACATGTTACCAGGTGAACAGTATAAGTGAGGAGAGTGTGTTCCCCAGATTGTTGAATATACACAGGACATGTTACCAGGTGAACAGTGTAAGTGAGGAGAGTGTCTTCCCCTGACTGTTTAATACACACGGGACATGTTACCAGGTGAACAGTATAAGTGAGGAGAGTGTGTTCCCCTGATGGTTTAATATACACGGGACATGTTACGAGGTGAACAGTATAAGTGAGGAGAGTGTGTTCCCCTGAAGGTTTAATAAACACAGGACATGTTACCTGGTGAACAGGATAAGTGTGGAGAGCGTGTTCCCCTGATGGTTTAATATACATGGGACATGTTACCAGGTGAACAGTTTGAGTGAGGAGAGTGTGTTCCCCTGATTGTTTAATACACATAGGACATGTTACCAGGTGAACAGTATAAGTGAGGAGATTATGTTCCCCTGATTGTTTAATTCTGACGGGACATGTTACCAGGTGAACTGTATAGGTGAGGAGAGTGTGTTCCCCTGATGGTTTAATACACACGGGACATGTTACCAGGTGAACAGTGTAAGTGAGGAGAGTGTGTTCCCCTGATGATTTTATATACATGGGACATGTCACCAGGTGAACAATATAAGTGAGGAGAGTGTGTTCCCCTGATGGTTTAATATACATGGGACATGTTACCAGACAAACAGTATAAGTGAGGAGAGTGTGTTCCCCTGATTGTTAAATACACACGGGACATGCTACCAGGTGAACAGTATAAGTGAGGAGAGTGTGTTCCCCTGATGATTTTATATACATGGGACATGTCACCAGGTGAACAATATAAGTGAGGAGAGTGTGTTCCCCTGATGGTTTAATATACATGGGACATGTTACCAGACAAACAGTATAAGTGAGGAGAGTGTGTTCCCCTGATTGTTAAATACACACGGGACATGTTACCAGATGAACAGTATAAGTGAGGAGAGTGTGTTCCCCTGATGGTTTAATATACATGGGACATGTCACCAGGTGAACAGTATAAGTGAGGAGAGTGTGTTCCCCTGATTGGTTAATATACACGGGACATGTCACCAGGTGAACAGTGTAAGTGAGGAGAGTGTGTTCCCCTGATGGTTTAACATACACGGGACATGTTAGAAGGTGAAAAGTAAAAGTGAGCAGAGTGTGTTCCCCAGATTGTTTAATGCACACGGGACATGTTACCAGGTGAACTGTTTAAGAGAGCTGTTAGAGTTCCCCTGATTGTTTTATACTCACGGGACATGTTACCAGGTGAACAGTATAACTGAGGAGAGCGTGTTCCCCTGAGGGTTTAATATACATGGGACATGTTACCTGGTGATTTCTGGAAGTGAGGAGAGTGTGTTCCCCTGATGGTTTAATACACACGGGACATGTTACCAGGTGATCAGTATAAGTGAGGAGAGTGTGTTCCCCTGATTGGTTAATATACACGGGACATGTCACCAGGTGAACAGTGTAAGTGAGGAGAGTATGTTCCCCTGATGGTTTAATATACATGGGACATGTTACCAGGTGAACAGTATAAGTGAGGAGAGTGTGTTCCCCAGATTGTTGAATATACACAGGACATGTTACCAGGTGAACAGTGTAAGTGAGGAGAGTGTCTTCCCCTGACTGTTTAATACACACGGGACATGTTACCAGGTGAACAGTATAAGTGAGGAGAGTGTGTTCCCCTGATGGTTTAATATACACGGGACATGTTACGAGGTGAACAGTATAAGTGAGGAGAGTGTGTTCCCCTGAAGGTTTAATAAACACAGGACATGTTACCTGGTGAACAGGATAAGTGTGGAGAGCGTGTTCCCCTGATGGTTTAATATACATGGGACATGTTACCAGGTGAACAGTTTGAGTGAGGAGAGTGTGTTCCCCTGATTGTTTAATACACATAGGACATGTTACCAGGTGAACAGTATAAGTGAGGAGATTATGTTCCCCTGATTGTTTAATTCTGACGGGACATGTTACCAGGTGAACTGTATAGGTGAGGAGAGTGTGTTCCCCTGATGGTTTAATACACACGGGACATGTTACCAGGTGAACAGTGTAAGTGAGGAGAGTGTGTTCCCCTGATGATTTTATATACATGGGACATGTCACCAGGTGAACAATATAAGTGAGGAGAGTGTGTTCCCCTGATGGTTTAATATACATGGGACATGTTACCAGACAAACAGTATAAGTGAGGAGAGTGTGTTCCCCTGATTGTTAAATACACACGGGACATGCTACCAGGTGAACAGTATAAGTGAGGAGAGTGTGTTCCCCTGATGATTTTATATACATGGGACATGTCACCAGGTGAACAATATAAGTGAGGAGAGTGTGTTCCCCTGATGGTTTAATATACATGGGACATGTTACCAGACAAACAGTATAAGTGAGGAGAGTGTGTTCCCCTGATTGTTAAATACACACGGGACATGTTACCAGATGAACAGTATAAGTGAGGAGAGTGTGTTCCCCTGATGGTTTAATATACATGGGACATGTCACCAGGTGAACAGTATAAGTGAGGAGAGTGTGTTCCCCTGATTGGTTAATATACACGGGACATGTCTCCAGGTGAACAGTGTAAGTGAGGAGAGTGTGTTCCCCTGATGGTTTAACATACACGGGACATGTTAGAAGGTGAAAAGTAAAAGTGAGCAGAGTGTGTTCCCCAGATTGTTTAATGCACACGGGACATGTTACCAGGTGAACTGTTTAAGAGAGCTGTTAGAGTTCCCCTGATTGTTTAATACTCACGGGACATGTTACCAGGTGAACAGTATAACTGAGGAGAGCGTGTTCCCCTGAGGGTTTAATATACATGGGACATGTTACCTGGTGATTTCTGGAAGTGAGGAGAGTGTGTTCCCCTGATGGTTTAATACACACGGGACATGTTACCAGGTGATCAGTATAAGTGAGGAGAGTGTGTTCCCCTGATTGGTTAATATACACGGGACATGTCACCAGGTGAACAGTGTAAGTGAGGAGAGTGTGTTCCCCTGATGGTTTAACATACACGGAACATGTTACCAGGTGAAAAGTAAAAGTGAGCAGAGTGTGTTCCCCAGATTGTTTAATGCACACGGGACATGTTACCAGGTGAACTGTTTAAGAGAGCTGTTAGAGTTCCCCTGATTGTTTAATACTCACGGGACATGTTACCAGGTGAACAGTATAACTGAGGAGAGCGTGTTCCCCTGAGGGTTTAATATACATGGGACATGTTACCTGGTGATTTCTGGAAGTGAGGAGAGTGTGTTCCCCTGATTGTTTAATACGCACGGGACATTTCACCAGGTGAACAGTATAAGTAAGGAGAGAGTGTTCCCCTGATTGTTTATTAAACGCTTGACATGTCACCAGGTGAACAGTATAAGTGAGGAGAGTGTGTTCCCCTAATGGTTTAATATGCACGGGACATGTTACCAGATGAACAGTATAAGTGAGGAGAGTGTGTTCCCCTGATTGTTTAATGCACACGGGACAGGTCACCAGGGGAACAGTCTAAGTGAGGAGAGTGTGTTCCCATGTTGGTTTCATATACACGGGACACGTTACCAGATGAACAGTATAAGTGAGGAGAGTCTGTTCCCCTGATTTTTTAATGCACACTGGACATGTTACCAGGTGAACAGTAGAAGTGAGGAGAGTGTGTTCCCATGTTGGTTTCATATACACGGGACATGTTACCAGATGAACAGTATAAGTGAAGAGAGTGTGTTCCCCTAATGGTTTAATATGCACAGGAGATGTTACCAGGTGAACAGTATAAGTGAGGAGAGTGTGTTCCCCTGATGTTTTAGTATACACGGGACACGTTACCAGATGAACAGTAGAAGTGAGGAGAGTGTGTTCCCCTGATTTTTTAATGCACACGGGACATTTTACCAGGTGAACAGTAGAAGTGAGGAGAGTGTGTTCCCATGATGGTTTCATATACACGGGACATGTTACCAGGTGAACAGGATAAGTGAAGAGAGTGTGTTCCCCTGATGGTTTAATATACACAGGACATGTTACCAGGTGAACAGTATAAGTGAGGAGAGTGTGTTCCCCTGATTGTTTAATACACACGCGACATGTTACGAGGTGAACAGTATGAGTGAGGAGAGTGTGTTCCCATGATGGTTTCATATACACGGGACATGTTACCAGGTGAACAGGATAAGTGAAGAGAGTGTGTTACCCTGATTGTTTAAGACACACAGGACATGTCACCAGGTGAACAGTATAAGTGAGGAGAATGTATTCCCCTGATTGTTTAATATACACGGCACATGTTACCAGGTGAACTGTATAAGTGAGGAGAGAGTGTTCCCCTGATTGTTTAATAAACACGGGACATGTCAGCAGGTGAACAGTATAAATGAGGAGAGTGTGTTCCCCTGATGGTTTAATATACACGGGAGATGTTACCAGATGAACAGTATAAGTGAGGAGAGTGTGTTCCCCCGATTTTTTAATGCACACGGGACATGTTACCAGGTGAATAGTAGAAGTGAGGAGAGTGTGTTCCCATGATGGTTTCATATACACGGGACATGTTACCAGGTGAACAGTATAAGTGAAGAGAGTGTGTTCCCCTGATGGTTAAATATACACAGGACATGTTACCAGGTGAACAGTATATGTGAGGAGAGTGTGTTCCCCTGATTGTTTAATGCACACGGGACATGTGACAAGGTGAACAGTATAAGTGAGGAGAGTGTGCTCCCCTGATGGTTTAATAAACACGGGACATGTTACCAGATGAACAGTATTAGTGAGGAGAGTGTGTTCCCCTGATTGTTTAATGCACACGGGACAGGTCAATAAGGGAACAGTCTAAGTGAGGAGAGTGTGTTCCCCTTATGGTTTAATATCGACGGGACATATGACCAGATGAACAGAAGAAGTGAGGAGAGTGTGTTCCCCTGATGGTTTAATATACACGGGACACGTTACCAGATGAGCAGTGTAAGTGAGGAGAGTGTGTTCCCCTGATTTTTTAATGCACACGGGACATGTTACCAGGTGAACAGTATAAGTGAGGAGAGTGTGTTCCCCTGATGGTTTAATATACACGGGACACGTTACCAGATGAACAGTATAAGTGAGGAGAGTGTGTTCCCATGATTTTTTAATGCAGACGGGACATGTTACCAGGTGAACAGTAGAAGTGAGGAGAGTGTGTTCCCATGTTGGTTTCATATACACGGGACATGTTACCAGATGAACAGTATAAGTGAAGAGAGTGTGTTCCCCTAATGGTTTAATATGCACAGGACTTGTTACCAGGTGAACAGTATAAGTGAGGAGAGTGTGTTCCCCTGATGGTTTAGTATACACGGGACACGTTACCAGATGAACAGTAGAAGTGAGGAGAGTGTGTTCCCCTGATTTTTTAATGCACACGGGACATTTTACCAGGTGAACAGTAGAAGTGAGGAGAGTGTATTCCCATGTTGGTTTCATATACACGGGACATTTTACCAGGTGAACAGGATAAGTGAAGAGAGTGTGTTCCCCTGATGGTTTAATATACACAGGACATGTTACCAGGTGAACAGTATAAGTGAGGAGAGTGTGTTCCCCTGATTGTTTAATACACACGCGACATGTTACGAGGTGACCAGTATAAGTGAGGAGAGTGTGGTACCCTGATTGTTTAATACACACAGGACATGTCACCAGGTGAACAGTATAAGTGAGGAGAATGTATTCCCCTGATGGTTTAATATACACAGGACATGTTGCCAGGTGAACAGTATAAGTGAGTAGAGAGTGTTCCCCTGATTGTTTAATATACACGGGACATGTTACCAGGTGAACTGTATAAGTGAGGAGAGAGTGTTCCCCTGATTGTTTAATAAACACGGGACATGTCACCAGGTGAACAGTATAAGTGAGGAGAGTGTGTTCCCCTGATGGTTTAATATGCACGGGACATGTTACCAGATGAACAGTATAAGTGAGGAGAGTGTGTTCCCCCGATTTTTTAATGCACACGGGACATGTTACCAGGTGAATAGTATAAGTGAGGAGTGTATGTTCCCATGATGGTTTCATATACACGGGACATGTTACCAGGTGAACAGTATAATTGAAGAGAGTGTGTTCCCCTAATGGTTTAATATACACAGGACATGTTACCAGGTGAACAGCACAAGTGAGGAGATAGTGTTCCCCTGATTGTTTAATAAACATGGGACATGTCACCAGGTGAACAGTATAAGAGAGGAGAGTGTGTTCCCCTGATGGTTTAATATACACAGGACATGTTACCAGGTGAACAGTATAAGTGAGGAGATAGTGTTCCCCTGATTGTTTAATAAACACGGGACATGTCACCAGGTGAACAGTATAAGTGAGGAGAGTGTGTTCCCCTGATGGTTTAATATACACGGGACATGTTACCAGATGAACAGTATAAGTGAGGAGAGTGTGTTCCCCCGATTTTTTAATGCACACGGGACATGTCACCAGGTGAACAGTATAAGTGAGGAGTGTGTGTTCCCCTGATGGTTTAATATACACGGGACATATTACCAGATGAACAGTATAAGTGAGGAGAGTGTGTTCCCCTGATTGTTTAATGCACACGGGACAGGTCACCAGGGGAACAGTCTAAGTGAGGAGAGTGTGTTCCCCTTATGGTTTAATATCGACGGTACATATGACCAGATGAACAGAAGAAGTGAGGAGAGTGTGCTCCCCTGATGGTTTAATATACACGGGACACGTTACCAGATGAACAGTATAAGTGAGGAGAGTGTGTTCCCCTGATTTTTTAATGCACACGGGACATGTTACCAGGTGAACAGTAGAAGTGAGGAGAGTGTGTTCCCATGATGGTTTCATATACACGGGACATGTTACCAGGTGAACAGTATAAGTGAGGAGAGTGTGTTCCCCTGATTGTTTAATACACACGCGACATGTTAAGAGGTGAACAGTATAAGTGAGGAGAGTTTGTTCCCCTGATGGTTTACTATACACAGGACATGTTACCAGGTGAACAGTATAAGTGAGGAGAGAGTGTTCCCCTGATTTTTTAATGCACACGGGACGTGTTACCAGGTGAACAGTAGAAGTGAGGAGAGTGTGTACCCATGATGGTTTCATATACACGGGACATGTTACCAGGTGAACAGTATAAGTGAAGAGAGTGTGTTCCCCTGATGGTTTAATATACACAGGACATGTTACCAGGTGAACAGTATAAGTGAGGAGAGGGTGTTCCCCTGATTGTTTAATACACACGGGACATGTCACCAGGTGAACAGGATATGTGAGGAGAGTGTGTTCCCCAGATTGTTTAATGCAGACGGGACATGTGACAAGGTGAACATTATAAGTGAGGAGAGTGTGTTCCCCTGATGGTTTAATATACACGGGTCATGTTACCAGATGAACAGTATAAGTGAGGAGAGTGTGTTCCCCTGATGGTTTAATATACACGGGACATGTCACCAGGTGAACAGTCTAAGTGAGGAGAGTGTGTTCCCCTGATGGTTTAATATACACGGGACATGTTACCAGATGAACAGTAGAAGTGAGGAGAGTGTGTTCCCCTTATGGTTTAATATCGACGGGACATATGACCAGATGAACAGAAGAAGTGAGGAGAGTGTGTTCCCCTGATGGTTTAATATACACGGGACATGTTACCAGATGAACAGTATAAGTGAGGAGAGTGCGTTCCCCTGATTTTTTAATGCACACGGGACATGTTACCAGGTGAACAGTGGAAGTGAGGAGAGTGTGTTCCCATGATGGTTTCATATACACGGGACATGTTACCACGTGAACAGTATAAGTGAGGAGAGTGTGTTCCCCTGATTTTTTAATATCGACGGGACATATGACCAGATGAACAGAAGAAGTGAGGAGAGTGTGTTCCCCTGATGGTTTAATATGCACGGGACATGTTACCAGATGAACAGTATAAGTGAGGAGAGTGTGTTCCCCCGATTTTTTAATGCACACGGGACATGTTACCAGGTGAATAGTATAAGTGAGGAGTGTATGTTCCCATGATGGTTTCATATACACGGGACATGTTACCAGGTGAACAGTATAATTGAAGAGAGTGTGTTCCCCTAATGGTTTAATATACACAGGACATGTTACCAGGTGAACAGTATAAGAGAGGAGAGTGTGTTCCCTTGATGGTTTAATATACACAGGACATGTTACCAGGTGAACAGTATAAGTGAGGAGATAGTGTTCCCCTGATTGTTTAATAAACACGGGACATGTCACCAGGTGAACAGTATAAGTGAAGAGAGTGTGTTCCCCTGATGGTTTAATATACACGGGACATGTTACCAGATGAACAGTATAAGTGAGGAGAGTGTGTTCCCCCGATTTTTTAATGCACACGGGACATGTCACCAGGTGAACAGTATAAGTGAGGAGTGTGTGTTGCCCTGATGGTTTAATATACACGGGACATGTTACCAGATGAACAGTATAAGTGAGGAGAGTGTGTTCCCCTGATTGTTTAATGCACACGGGACAGGTCACCAGGGGAACAGTCTAAGTGAGGAGAGTGTGTTCCCCTTATGGTTTAATATCGACGGTACATATGACCAGATGAACAGAAGAAGTGAGGAGAGTGTGCTCCCCTGATGGTTTAATATACACGGGACACGTTACCAGATGAACAGTATAAGTGAGGAGAGTGTGTTCCCCTGATTTTTTAATGCACACGGGACATGTTACCAGGTGAACAGTAGAAGTGAGGAGAGTGTGTTCCCATGATGGTTTCATATACACGGGACATGTTACCAGGTGAACAGTATAAGTGAGGAGAGTGTGTTCCCCTGATTGTTTAATACATACGCGACATGTTAAGAGGTGAACAGTATAAGTGAGGAGAGTTTGTTCCCCTGATGGTTTACTATACACAGGACATGTTACCAGGTGAACAGTATAAGTGAGGAGAGAGTGTTAACCTGATTTTTTAATGCACACGGGACGTGTTACCAGGTGAACAGTAGAAGTGAGGAGAGTGTGTACCCATGATGGTTTCATATACACGGGACATGTTACCAGGTGAACAGTATAAGTGAAGAGAGTGTGTTCCCCTGATGGTTTAATATACACAGGACATGTTACCAGGTGAACAGTATAAGTGAGGAGAGGGTGTTCCCCTGATTGTTTAATACACACGGGACATGTCACCAGGTGAACAGGATATGTGAGGAGAGTGTGTTCCCCAGATTGTTTAATGCAGACGGGACATGTGACAAGGTGAACATTATAAGTGAGGAGAGTGTGTTCCCCTGATGGTTTAATATACACGGGTCATGTTACCAGATGAACAGTATAAGTGAGGAGAGTGTGTTCCCCTGATGGTTTAATATACACGGGACATGTCACCAGGTGAACAGTCTAAGTGAGGAGAGTGTGTTCCCCTGATGGTTTAATATACACGGGACATGTTACCAGATGAACAGTAGAAGTGAGGAGAGTGTGTTCCCCTTATGGTTTAATATCGACGGGACATATGACCAGATGAACAGAAGAAGTGAGGAGAGTGTGTTCCCCTGATGGTTTAATATACACGGGACATGTTACCAGATGAACAGTATAAGTGAGGAGAGTGCGTTCCCCTGATTTTTTAATGCACACGGGACATGTTACCAGGTGAACAGTGGAAGTGAGGAGAGTGTGTTCCCATGATGGTTTCATATACACGGGACATGTTACCACCTGAACAGTATAAGTGAGGAGAGTGTGTTCCCCTGATTTTTTAATATCGACGGGACATATGACCAGATGAACAGAAGAAGTGAGGAGAGTGTGTTCCCCTGATGGTTTAATATGCACGGGACATGTTACCAGATGAACAGTATAAGTGAGGAGAGTGTGTTCCCCCGATTTTTTAATGCACACGGGACATGTTACCAGGTGAATAGTATAAGTGAGGAGTGTATGTTCCCATGATGGTTTCATATACACGGGACATGTTACCAGGTGAACAGTATAATTGAAGAGAGTGTGTTCCCCTAATGGTTTAATATACACAGGACATGTTACCAGGTGAACAGTATAAGAGAGGAGAGTGTGTTCCCTTGATGGTTTAATATACACAGGACATGTTACCAGGTGAACAGTATAAGTGAGGAGATAGTGTTCCCCTGATTGTTTAATAAACACGGGACATGTCACCAGGTGAACAGTATAAGTGAAGAGAGTGTGTTCCCCTGATGGTTTAATATACACGGGACATGTTACCAGATGAACAGTATAAGTGAGGAGAGTGTGTTCCCCCGATTTTTTAATGCACACGGGACATGTCACCAGGTGAACAGTATAAGTGAGGAGTGTGTGTTGCCCTGATGGTTTAATATACACGGGACATGTTACCAGATGAACAGTATAAGTGAGGAGAGTGTGTTCCCCTGATTGTTTAATGCACACGGGACAGGTCACCAGGGGAACAGTCTAAGTGAGGAGAGTGTGTTCCCCTTATGGTTTAATATCGACGGTACATATGACCAGATGAACAGAAGAAGTGAGGAGAGTGTGCTCCCCTGATGGTTTAATATACACGGGACACGTTACCAGATGAACAGTATAAGTGAGGAGAGTGTGTTCCCCTGATTGTTTAATACACACGCGACATGTTCCGAGGTGAACAGTATAAGTGAGGAGAGTTTGTTCCCCTGATGGTTTACTATACACAGGACATGTTACCAGGTGAACAGTATAAGTGAGGAGAGAGTGTTCCCCTGATTTTTTAATGCACACGGGACGTGTTACCAGGTGAACAGTAGAAGTGAGGAGAGTGTGTTCCCATGATGGTTTCATATACACGGGACATGTTACCAGGTGAACAGTATAAGTGAAGAGAGTGTGTTCCCCTGATGGTTTAATATACACAGGACATGTTACCAGGTGAACAGTATAAGTGAGGAGAGGGTGTTCCCCTGATTGTTTAATACACACGGGACATGTCACCAGGTGAATAGGATATGTGAGGAGAGTGTGTTCCCCTGATTGTTTAATGCAGACGGGACATGTGACAAGGTGAACATTATAAGTGAGGAGAGTGTGTTCCCCTGATGGTTTAATATACACGGGTCATGTTACCAGATGAACAGTATAAGTGAGGAGAGTGTGTTCCCCTGATGGTTTAATATACACGGGACATGTCACCAGGTGAACAGTCTAAGTGAGGAGAGTGTGTTCCCCTGATGGTTTAATATACACGGGACATGTTACCAGATGAACAGTATAAGTGAGGAGAGAGTGTTCCCCTTATGGTTTAATATCGACGGGACATATGACCAGATGAACAGAAGAAGTGAGGAGAGTGTGTTCCCCTGATGGTTTAATATACACGGGACATGTTACCAGATGAACAGTATAAGTGAGGAGAGTGTGTTCCCCTGATTTTTTAATGCACACGGGACATGTTACCAGTTGAACAGTGGAAGTGAGGAGAGTGTGTTCCCATGATGGTTTCATATACACGGGACATGTTACCACGTGAACAGTATAAGTGAGGAGAGTGTGTTTCCCTGATTTTTTAATATCGACGGGACATATGACCAGATGAACAGAAGAAGTGAGGAGAGTGTGTTCCCCTGATGGTTTAATATACACGGGACATGTTACCAGATGAACTGTATAAGTGAGGAGAGTGTGTTCCCCTGATTTTTTAATGCACACGGGACATGTGACCAGGTGAACAGTAGAAGTGAGGAGAGTGTGTTCCCATGATGGTTTCATATACACGGGACATGTTACCAGGTGAACAGTAGAAGTGAGGAGAGTGTGTTCCCATGATGGTTTCATATACACGGGACATGTTACCAGGTGAACAGTATAAGTGAAGAGAGTGTGTTCCCCTAATGGTTTAATATACACAGGACATGTTACCAGGTGAACAGTATAAGTGAGGAGAGTGTGTTCCCCTGATGGTTTAATATACACGGGACATGTTACCAGGTGAACAGTATAAGTGAGGAGAGTGTGTTCCCCTGATGGTTTAATATACACGGGACATGTTACGAGGTGAACAGTATAAGTGCGGAGAGTGTGTTCCCCTGAAGGTTTAATAAACACAGGACATGTTACCTGGTGAAGAGTATAAGTGAGTAGAGTGTGTTCCCCTGATGGTTTAATATACACAGGACATGTTACCAGGTGAACAGTATAAGTGAGGAGAGTGTGTTCCTCTGATGGTTTAATACACACAGGACATGTTACCAGGTGAACAGTTCAGTGAGGAGAGTGTGTTCCCCTGATTGTTTAATATACACGGGACATGTTACCAGGTGACCAGTATAAGGGAGGAGAGAGTGTTCCCCTGATGGTTTAATAAACACGGGACATGTTACCAGATAAACAGTATAAGTGAGGAGAGTGTGTTCCCCTGATTGTTTAATGCGCACGGGACATGTCACCAGGGGAACAGTCTAAGTGAGGAGAGTGTGTTCCCCTTATGGTTTAATATCGATGGGACATATGACCAGATGAACAGAAGAAGTGAGGAGAGTGTGTTCCCCTGATGGTTTAATACACACGGGACATGTTACCAGTTGAACAGTATAAGTGAGGAGAGTGTGTTCCGCTGATTGTTTAATACACATGGGACAAGTTACCAGGTGAACAGAATAGTGAGGAGAGTGTTTTCCCATGATGGTTTAATGCACAAGGGACATGTTACCAGGTGAACAGTGTCAGTGAGGAGAAGGTGTTCCCCTGATGATTTAATACTGACGGGACATGTTACCAGATGAAAAGTATAAGTGAGGAGAGTGTGTTCCCCTGATCGTTTAATACGCACGGGACATGTCACCAGATGAACATTATAAGTGAGGAGATTGTGTTCCACTGATGGCTTAATATACACGGGACATGTCACCAGGTGAACATTATAAGTGTGGAGAGTGTGTTCCCCTGATGGTTTAATACAGACGGGACATGTTACCAGGTGAACATTATAAGTGTGGAGAGTGTGTTCCCCTGATGGTTTAATACAGACGGGGCATGTTACCAGGTGAACAGTATAAGTGTGGAGAGAGTGTTCCCCTGATGGTTTAATACACACGGGACATGTTACCAGGTGAACTCTTGAAGTGAGGAGAGTATGTTCCCCTGATCGTTTAATACCCACGGGACATGTTACCAGGTGAACATTATAAGTGTGGAGAGTGTGTTCTCCTGATGGTTTAATACAGATGGGACATGTTAGCAGGTGAAAAGTATAATTGAGGAGAGTGTGTTCCCCTGAGGGTTTAACATACATGGGACATGTCACCAGGTGAACAGTATAATTGAGGAGAGTGTATTCCCCTGATTGTTTAATACACACAGGACATGTTACCAGGTGAACAGTATAAGTGAGGAGAGTGTGTTCCCCTGATGGTTTAATATACACGGGACATGTTACCAGGTGAACAGTATAAGTGAGGAGAGTGTGTTCCCCTGATGGTTTAATATACACGGGACATGTTACCAGGTGAACAGTATAAGTGAGGATAGTGTTTTCCCCTGATTGTTTGATGCACACGGGACATGTAACCAGGTGAACAGTATAAGTGAGGAGAGTGTGCTCCCCTGATGGTTTAACATACACGGGACATGTCACCAGGTGAACTCCATAAGTGAGGAGAGAGTGTTCCCCTGATGGTTTAACATACACGGGACATGTCACCAGGTGAACAGTATCAGTGTGGAGAGTGTGTTCCCCTCAGGGTTTAATATACATGGGACATGTTACCAGGTGAACAGTATAAGTGAGCAGAGTGTGTTCCCCTGATGGTTTAATTTACACGGGACATGTTACCAGGTGAACAGTATAAGTGAGGAGAGTGTGTTCCCCTGAAGGTTTAATATAAATGGGACATGTTACCAGGTGAACTCAATAAGTGAGGAGAGTGTGTTCCCCAGTATGTTTAATACACACGGGACATGTTACCAGGTGAACAGTATAAGTGCGGAGAGTGTGTTCCCCTGATTGTTTAATAGAAACAGGACATGTTAGAAGGTGAACAGTATAAGTTAAGAGAGTGTGTTCCCCTGATGGTTTAATATACACGGGACATCTTAGCAGGTGAACAGTATAAGTGAGGAGAGTGTGTTCCCCAGATTGTTGAATATACACAGGACATGTCCCCAGGGGAACAGTATAAGTGAGGAGAGTTTGTTCCCCTGATGGTTTAATACACACGGGACATGTTACCAGGTGAACAGTATAAGTGAGGAGAGTGTGTTCCCCTGATGGTTTAATATACATGGGACATGTTACCAGGTGAACAGTATAAGTGAGGAGAGTGCTTTCCCCTGATGGTTTAATATACATGGGACATGTTACCAGGTGAACAGTATAAGTGAGGAGAGTGTGTTCCCCAGATTGTTGAATATACACAGGACATGTTACCAGGTGAACACTGTAAGTGAGGAGAGTGTCTTCCCCTGACTGTTTAATACACACGGGACATGTTACCAGGTGAACAGTATAAGTGAGGAGAGTGTGTTCCCCTGATTGTTTAATACACACAGGACATGTCACCTGGTGAACAGGATAAGTGTGGAGAGCGTGTTCCCCTGATGGTTTAATTCTGACGGGACATGTTACCAGGTGAACTGTATAGGTGAGGAGAGTGTGTTCCCCTGATGGTTTAATACACACGGGACATGTTACCAGGTGAACAGTGTAAGTGAGGAGAGTGTGTTCCCCTGATGATTTTATATACATGGGACATGTCACCAGGTGAACAATATAAGTGAGGAGAGTGTGTTCCCCTGATGGTTTAATATACATGGGACATGTTACCAGACAAACAGTATAAGTGAGGAGAGTGTGTTCCCCTGATTGTTAAATACACACGGGACATGCTACCAGGTGAACAGTATAAGTGAGGAGAGTGTGTTCCCCTGATGATTTTATATACATGGGACATGTCACCAGGTGAACAATATAAGTGAGGAGAGTGTGTTCCCCTGATGGTTTAATATACATGGGACATGTTACCAGACAAACAGTATAAGTGAGGAGAGTGTGTTCCCCTGATTGTTAAATACACACGGGACATGTTACCAGATGAACAGTATAAGTGAGGAGAGTGTGTTCCCCTGATGGTTTAATATACATGGGACATGTCACCAGGTGAACAGTATAAGTGAGGAGAGTGTGTTCCCCTGATTGGTTAATATACACGGGACATGTCACCAGGTGAACAGTGTAAGTGAGGAGAGTGTGTTCCCCTGATGGTTTAACATACACGGGACATGTTAGAAGGTGAAAAGTAAAAGTGAGCAGAGTGTGTTCCCCAGATTGTTTAATGCACACGGGACATGTTACCAGGTGAACTGTTTAAGAGACCTGTTAGAGTTCCCCTGATTGTTTAATACTCACGGGACATGTTACCAGGTGAACAGTATAACTGAGGAGAGCGTGTTCCCCTGAGGGTTTAATATACATGGGACATGTTACCTGGTGATTTCTGGAAGTGAGGAGAGTGTGTTCCCCTGATGGTTTAATACACACGGGACATGTTACCAGGTGATCAGTATAAGTGAGGAGAGTGTGTTCCCCTGATTGGTTAATATACACGGGACATGTCACCAGGTGAACAGTGTAAGTGAGGAGAGTGTGTTCCCCTGATGGTTTAATATACATGGGACATGTTACCAGGTGAACAGTATAAGTGAGGAGAGTGTGTTCCCCAGATTGTTGAATATACACAGGACATGTTACCAGGTGAACAGTGTAAGTGAGGAGAGTGTCTTCCCCTGACTGTTTAATACACACGGGACATGTTACCAGGTGAACAGTATAAGTGAGGAGAGTGTGTTCCCCTGATGGTTTAATATACACGGGACATGTTACGAGGTGAACAGTATAAGTGAGGAGAGTGTGTTCCCCTGAAGGTTTAATAAACACAGGACATGTTACCTGGTGAACAGGATAAGTGTGGAGAGCGTGTTCCCCTGATGGTTTAATATACATGGGACATGTTACCAGGTGAACAGTTTGAGTGAGGAGAGTGTGTTCCCCTGATTGTTTAATACACATAGGACATGTTACCAGGTGAACAGTATAAGTGAGGAGATTATGTTCCCCTGATTGTTTAATTCTGACGGGACATGTTACCAGGTGAACTGTATAGGTGAGGAGAGTGTGTTCCCCTGATGGTTTAATACACACGGGACATGTTACCAGGTGAACAGTGGAAGTGAGGAGAGTGTGTTCCCCTGATGATTTTATATACATGGGACATGTCACCAGGTGAACAATATAAGTGAGGAGAGTGTGTTCCCCTGATGGTTTAATATACATGGGACATGTTACCAGACAAACAGTATAAGTGAGGAGAGTGTGTTCCCCTGATTGTTAAATACACACGGGACATGCTACCAGGTGAACAGTATAAGTGAGGAGAGTGTGTTCCCCTGATGATTTTATATACATGGGACATGTCACCAGGTGAACAATATAAGTGAGGAGAGTGTGTTCCCCTGATGGTTTAATATACATGGGACATGTTACCAGACAAACAGTATAAGTGAGGAGAGTGTGTTCCCCTGATTGTTAAATACACACGGGACATGTTACCAGATGAACAGTATAAGTGAGGAGAGTGTGTTCCCCTGAGGGTTTAATATACATGGGACATGTTACCTGGTGATTTCTGGAAGTGAGGAGAGTGTGTTCCCCTGATGGTTTAATACACACGGGACATGTTACCAGGTGATCAGTATAAGTGAGGAGAGTGTGTTCCCCTGATTGGTTAATATACACGGGACATGTCACCAGGTGAACAGTGTAAGTGAGGAGAGTGTGTTCCCCTGATGGTTTAACATACACGGAACATGTTACCAGGTGAAAAGTAAAAGTGAGCAGAGTGTGTTCCCCAGATTGTTTAATGCACACGGGACATGTTACCAGGTGAACTGTTTAAGAGAGCTGTTAGAGTTCCCCTGATTGTTTAATACTCACGGGACATGTTACCAGATGAACAGTATAACTGAGGAGAGCGTGTTCCCCTGAGGGTTTAATATACATGGGACATGTTACCTGGTGATTTCTGGAAGTGAGGAGAGTGTGTTCCCCTGATGGTTTAATACACACGGGACATGTTACCAGGTGAACAGTATAAGTGAGGAGAGTGTGTTCCCCTGATGATTTAATATAAATGGGACATGTCACCAGGTGAACAGTATAAGTGAGGTGAGTGTGTTCCCCTGATGATTTAATATAAATGGGACATGTCACCAGGTGAACATTATAAGTGAGGAGAGTGTGTTCCCCTGATGGTTTAATATAAACGGGACATGTTACCAGGTGAACAGTATAAGTGAGGTGAGTGTGTTCCCCTGATGATTTAATATAAATGGGACATGTCACCAGGTGAACATTATAAGTGAGGAGAGTGTGTTCCCCTGATGGTTTAATTTCCACGGGACATGTCACCAGGTGAACAGTATAAGTCAGGAGAGTGTGTTCCCCTGATTGTTTAATGCATACGGGACATGTTACCAGGTCAACAGGATATTTGCAGAGCGTGTGTTCCCCTGATGGTTTCATACACACGGGACATGTTACCAGGTGAACAGTATAAGTGAGGAGAGTGTGTTCACCTGATTGTCTAATAGACACGGGATATGTCAGCAGGTGAACTGTATAAGTGGGGAGAGTGTGTTCCCCGGATGGTTTAATACACACGGAACATGTAACCAGGTGAACAGTATAAGTGAGGAGAGTGTGTTCCCCTGATTGTCTAATAGACACGGGACATGTCACCAGGTGAACTGTATAAGTGGGGAGAGTGTGTTCCCCTGATGGTTTCATACACACGGGACATGTTACCAGGTGAACAGTATAAGTGAGTAGAGTGTGTTCCCCTGATTGTCTAATAGACACGGGACATGTCACCAGGTGAACAGTATATGTGGGGAGAGTGTGTTCCCCTGATTGTTCAATACACATGGGACATGTTACCAGGTGAACAGTATAAGTGAGGAGAGTGTGTTCCCCTGATGATTTTATATACATGGGACATGTCACCAGGTGAACAATATAAGTGAGGAGAGTGTGTTCCCCTGATGGTTTAATATACATGGGACATGTTACCAGACAAACAGTATAAGTGAGGAGAGTGTGTTCCCCTGATGGTTAAATACACACGGGACATGTTACCAGATGAACAGTATAAGTGAGGAGAGTGTGTTCCCCTGATGGTTTAATATACATGGGACATGTCACCAGGTGAACAGTATAAGTGAGGAGAGTGTGTTCCCCTGATTGGTTAATATACACGGGACATGTCACCAGGTGAACAGTGTAAGTGAGGAGAGTGTGTTCCCCTGATGGTTTAACATACACGGGACATGTTACCAGGTGAAAAGTAAAAGTGAGCAGAGTGTGTTTCCCAGATTGTTTAATGCACACGGGACATGTTACCAGGTGAACTGTTTAAGAGAGCTGTTAGAGTTCCCCTGATTGTTTAATACTCACGGGACATGTTACCAGGTGAACAGTATAACTGAGGAGAGCGTGTTCCCCTGAGGGTTTAATATACATGGGACATGTTACCTGGTGATTTCTGGAAGTGAGGAGAGTGTGTTCCCCTGATGGTTTAATACACACGGGACATGTTACCAGGTGAACAGTATAAGTGAGGAGAGTGTGTTCCCCTGATTGGTTAATATACACGGGACATGTCACCAGGTGAACAGTGTAAGTGAGGAGAGTGTGTTCCCCTGATGGTTTAACATACACGGAACATGTTACCAGGTGAAAAGTAAAAGTGAGCAGAGTGTGTTCCCCAGATTGTTTAATGCACACGGGACATGTTACCAGGTGAACTGTTTAAGAGAGCTGTTAGAGTTCCCCTGATTGTTTAATACTCACGGGACATGTTACCAGGTGAACAGTATAACTGAGGAGAGCGTGTTCCCCTGAGGGTTTAATATACATGGGACATGTTACCTGGTGATTTCTGGAAGTGAGGAGAGTGTGTTCCCCTGATGGTTTAATACACACGGGACATGTTACCAGGTGAACAGTATATGTGAGGAGAGTGTGTTCCCCTGATGATTTAATATAAATGGGACATGTCACCAGGTGAACAGTATAAGTGAGGTGAGTGTGTTCCCCTGATGATTTAATATAAATGGGACATGTCACCAGGTGAACATTATAAGTGAGGAGAGTGTGTTCCCCTGATGGTTTAATATAAACGGGACATGTTACCAGGTGAACAGTATAAGTGAGGTGAGTGTGTTCCCCTGATGATTTAATATAAATGGGACATGTCACCAGGTGAACATTATAAGTGAGGAGAGTGTGTTCCCCTGATGGTTTAATTTCCACGGGACATGTCACCAGGTGAACAGTATAAGTCAGGAGAGTGTGTTCCCCTGATTGTTTAATGCACACGGGACATGTTACCAGGTCAACAGGATATTTGCAGAGCGTGTGTTCCCCTGATGGTTTCATACACACGGGACATGTTACCAGGTGAACAGTATAAGTGAGGAGAGTGTGTTCCCATGATTGTCAAATAGACACGGGACATGTCACCAGGTGAACTGTATAAGTGGGGAGAGTGTGTTCCCCGGATGGCTTAATACACACGGAACATGTTACCAGGTGAACAGTATAAGTGAGGACAGTGTGTTCCCCTGATTGTCTAATAGACACGGAACATGTCACCAGGTGAACTGTATAAGTGGGGAGAGTGTGTTCCCCTGATGGTTTCATACACACAGGACATGTTACCAGGTGAACAGTATAAGTGAGTAGAGTGTGTTCCCCTGATTGTCTAATAGACACGGCACATGTCACCAGGTGAACAGTATATGTGGGGCGAGTGTGTTCCCCTGATTGTTCAATACACATGGGACATGTTACCAGGTGAACAGTATAAGTGAGGAGATTGTGTTCCCCTGATTGTTTAATACACACGGGACATGTTACCAGGTGAACAGTATAAGTGAGGAGAGTGTGTTCCCCTGATTGATTAATACACACGGGAGATGTTACCAGGTGAACAGCATAAGTGAGGAGATTGTGTTCCCCTGATTGTTTAATACACACGAGACATGTTACCAGGTGAACAGTATAAGTGAGGAGAGAGTGTTCCCCTGATTGTTTGATGCACACGAATCATGTTACCAGGTGAACAGTAGAAGTGAGGAGAGTATGTTCCCCTGATTGTTTAATGCACACGGGACATATTACCAGGTGAACAGTATAAGTGAGGAGAGTGTGTTCCCCTGATTGTTTAATACACACGGGACATGTTACCTGGTGAACAGTATAATTGAGGAGAGTGTGTTCCCCTGAGGGTTTAATATACATGGGACATGTTACCAGGTGAACTCAATAAGTGAGGAGAATGTGTTCCCCAGTATGTTTAATACACACGGGACATGTTACCAGGTGAACAGTATAAGTGAGGAGAGTGTGTTCCCCTGATTGTTCAATACACACGGCACATGTTACCAGGTGAAGAGTATAAGTGAGGAGAGTGTGTTCCCATGATTGTTTAATACACACAGGTCATTTTACCAGGTGAACAGTATAAGTGAGGAGAGTGTGTTCCCCTGATTGTTTAATACACACGGGATATGTTACCAGGTGAACAGTATAAGTGAGGAGAGTGTGTTCCCCTGATTGTTTAATACACACAGGACATGTCACCAGGTGAACAGTATAAGTGAGGAGAGTGTGTTCCCCTGATGGTTTAATATACATGGGACATGTTACCAGGTGAACAGTATAAGTGGGGAGAGTGTGTTCCCCTGATGGTTTAATATACACGGGACATGTAACCAGGTGAACAGTATAAGTGAGGAGAGTGTGATCCCCTGAATGTTTAATATACATGGGACATGTTACCAGGTGAACTGTATAAGTGGGGAGAGTGTGTTCCCCTGATGGTTTCATACACACAGGACATGTTACCAGGTGAACAGTATAAGTGAGTAGAGTGTGTTCCCCTGATTGTCTAATAGACACGGCACATGTCACCAGGTGAACAGTATATGTGGGGCGAGTGTGTTCCCCTGATTGTTCAATACACATGGGACATGTTACCAGGTGAACAGTATAAGTGAGGAGATTGTGTTCCCCTGATTGTTTAATACACACGGGACATGTTACCAGGTGAACAGTATAAGTGAGGAGAGTGTGTTCCCCTGATTGATTAATACACACGGGAGATGTTACCAGGTGAACAGCATAAGTGAGGAGATTGTGTTCCCCTGATTGTTTAATACACACGAGACATGTTACCAGGTGAACAGTATAAGTGAGGAGAGAGTGTTCCCCTGATTGTTTGATGCACACGAATCATGTTACCAGGTAAACAGTAGAAGTGAGGAGAGTATGTTCCCCTGATTGTTTAATGCACACGGGACATGTTACCAGGTGAACAGTATAAGTGAGGAGAGTGTGTTCCCCTGATTGTTTAATACACACGGGACATGTTACCTGGTGAACAGTATAATTGAGGAGAGTGTGTTCCCCTGAGGGTTTAATATACATGGGACATGTTACCAGTTGAACAGTATAAGTGAAGAGAGTGTGTTCCCCTGATTGTTTAATACACACGGGACATGTTACCAGGTGAACAGTGTAAGTGAGGAGAGTGTGTTCCCCTGATGGTTTAATACGCACGGGACATGTTACCAGGTGAGCAGTATAGGTGAGGAGAGTGTGTTCACCTGATGGTTTAATACACACGGGGCATGTTACCAGGTGAACAGTGTAAGTGAGGAGAGTGTGTTCCCCTGATGGTTTAATACGCACGGGACATGTTACCAGGTGAACAGTATAAGTGAGGAGAGTGTGTTCCCCTGATTGTTTAATACACACGGGACATGTTACCAGGTGAACAGCATAAGTGAGGAGAGTGTGTTCCCCTGATTGTTTAATACACACGGGACATGTTACCTGGTGAACAGTATAATTGAGGAGAGTGTGTTCCCCTGATTGTTTAATACACACGGGACATGTTACCAGGTGAACAGTATAAGTGAGGAGAGTGTGTTCCCCTGAGGGTTTAATATACATGGGACATGTTACGAGGTGAACTCAATAAGTGAGGAGAGTGTGTTCCCCTGATGGTTTAATGCACACGGGACATGTTACCAGGTGAACAGTATAAGTGAGGAGAGTGTGTTCCCCTGATTGCTTAATGCACACGGGACATGTCACCAGGTGAACTCAATAAGTGAAGAGAGTGTGTTCCCCTGATGGTTTAATATACACAGGACATGTTACCAGGTGAACAGTATAAGTGAGCAGAGTGTGTTCCCCTGATGGTTTAATATACACGGGACATGTTACCAGGTGAACAGTATAAGTGAGCAGACTGTGTTCCCCTGATGGTTTAATATACACGGGACATGTTACCTGGTGAACAGTATAATTGAGCAGAGTGTGTTCCCCTGTTGGTTTAATACACACAGGACATGTCACCAGGTGAACTCAATAAGTGAAGAGAGTGTGTTCCCCTGATGGTTTTATATACACAGGACATGTTACCAGGTGAACAGTATATGTGAGCAGAGTGTGTTCCCCTGATGGTTTAATATACACGGGACATGTTACCAGGTGAACAGTATAAGTGAGGAGCGTATGTTCCCCTGATTGTTTAATGAACACGGGACATGTTACCAGGGGAACAGTATACCTGAAGAGAGTGTGTTCCCCTGATGGTTTAATGCACACGGGACATGTTACCAGGGGAACAGTATAAGTGAGGAGAGAGTGTTCCCCTGATGGTTTAATGCACACGGGACATGTTACCAGGGGAACAGTATACATGAGGAGAGTGTGTTCCCCTGATGGTTTAATGCACACGGGACATGTTACCAGGTGTACAGTATAAGTGAGGAGAGTGTGTTCCCCTGATGGTTTAATAAACACGGGACATGTTACCAGGTGCACAGTATAAGTGAGGAGAGTGTGTTCCCCTGATGGTTTAATAAACACGGGACATGTTACCAGGGGAACAGTATACGTGAGGAGAGTGTGTTCCCCTGATTGTTTAATACACATGGGACATGTTACCAGGTGTACAGTATAAGTGAGGAGAGTGTGTTAACCTGATGGTTTAATATACACAGGACATGTTACCAGGTGAACAGTATAAGTGAGGAGAGAGTGTTCCCCTGATGGTTTAATATACACGGGACATGTTACCAGGTGAACTGTATAAGTGAGGAGAGTGTGTTCACCTGATGGTATAATATCCACGGGACATGTTACCAGGTGAACTGTATAAGTGAGGAGAGTGTGTTCACCTGAATGTTTAATATACACAGGACATGTTACCAGGTGAACAGTTTAAGTGCGGAGAGTGTGTTCCCCTGATGGTTTAATACACACGGGATATGTTACCAGGTGAACAGTATAAGTGAGGAAAGTGTGTTCCCCTGATGGTTTAATACACACGGGACAAGTTACCAGGTGAACAGTATATGTGAGGAGAGCGTGCTCCCCTGATGGTTTAATACACACAGGACATGTTACCAGGTGAACAGTATAAGTGAGGAGAGTGTGTTCTCCTGATTGTTTAATGCACACAGGACATGTTACCAGGTGAACATTATAAGTGAGGAGAGTGTTTTCCCCTGATTGTTTAATGCCCACAGGACATGTTACCAGGTGAACATTATAAGTGAGGAGAGTGTGTTCCCCTGATGGTTTAATATACACGGGACATGTTCCCAGGTGAACAGAATAAGTGACGAGAGAGTGTTCCCCTGATTGTTTAATGCACAAGGGACATGTTACTAGGTGAACATTATAAGTGAGGAGAGTATGTTCCCCTGATTATTTAATGCACACGGGACATGTTACCAGGTGAACATTATAAGTGAGGAGACTGTGTTCCCCTGATTGTTTAATATACACGGGATATGATACCAGGTGAACAGTATAAGTGAGGAGAGTGTGTTCCTCTGATGGTTTAATATTCACGGGACGTGTTAGCACGTGAACAGTATAAGTGAGGAGAGTGTGTTCCCATGATGGTTTAACATACACGGGACATGTTACCAGGTGAACAGTGTAAGTGAGGAGATTGTGTTCCCCTGATGGTTTAATATACACGGGACATGTCACCAGGTGAACAGTATAAGTGAGGAGAGTGTGTTGCCCTGATGGTTTAATAAACACGGGACATGTTACTAGGTGAACAGTAGAAGTGAAGAGAGAGTGTTCCCCTGATGATTTAATATGCACAGGACATGTTACCAGGTGAACAGTATAAGTGAGGAGATAGTGTTCCCCTGATGGTTTAATACAACCGGGTCATGTCACCAGGTGAACAGTATAAGTGAGGAGAGTGTGTTCCGCTGATGGTTTAATATACACAGGACATGTCACCAGGTGAACAGTATAAGTGAGGAGAGTGTGTTCCCCTGATGGTTTAATGTTCACGGGACATGTCACCAGGTGAACAGTATAAGTGAGGAGAGTGTGTTCACCTGATGGTTTAAAATAAACGGGACATGTTACCAGGTGAACTGTATAAGTGAGGAGAGTGTGTTCACCTGATGCTATAATACACACAGGACATGTTACCAGGAGAACAGTTTAAGTGAGGAGAGTGTGTTCCCAAATAGTTTAATGCACACGGGACATGTTACCAGGTGAACAGTATAAGTGAGGAGAGTGTGTTCCCCAGATCGTTTAATGCACAGTTGACATGTTACCAGTTGAACAGTACAAGTGAGGAGAGTGTGCTCCCATGATGGTTTAATGCACACGGGACATGTTACCAGGTGAACAGTATAAGTGAGGAGAGTGAGTTCCTCTGATGGTTTAATATACACAGGACATGATACCAGGTGAACAGTATAAGTGAGGAGAGTGTGTTCCCCTGATTGTTTAATACACCCGGGACATGTCACCAGGTGAACAGTATAAGTGAGGAGAGTGTGTTCCCCTGATGGTTTAATATACACAGGACATGTTACCAGGTGAACAATATAAGTGAGGAGAGTGTGTTCCCCTGATGGTATAATACACACGGGACATGTCACCAGGTGAACAGAAGAAGTGAGGAGAGTGTGTTCACCTGATGGTTTAAAATAAACGGGACATGTTACCAGGTGAACTGTATAAGTGAGGAGAGTGTGTTCACCTGATGGTATAATATACACAGGACATGTTACCAGGAGAACAGTTTAAGTGAGTAGAGTGTATTCCCCTCATAGTTTAATGCACACGGGACATGTTACCAGGTGAACAGTATAAGTGAGGAGAGTATCTTACCCTGATTGTTTAATGCACACGGGACATGTTACCAGGTGAACAGTATAAGTGAGGAGAGTGTGTTCCCCAGATCGTTTAATGCACACGGGACATGATACCAGTTGAACAGTATAAGTGAGGAGAGTGTGTTCTACTGATTGTTTAATGCACACGGGACATTTTTCCAGGTGAACAGTATAAGTGAGGAGAGTGTGTCCCCTGATGGTTTAATGCACACGGTACATGTCACCAGGTGAACAGTATAAGTGAGGAGAGTGTGTTCCCCTGATTGTTTAATGCACAGTTGACATGTTACCAGGTGAACAGTATAAGTGAGGAGAGTGTGTTCCCCTGATTGTTTAATACACACGGGACATGTTACCAGGTGAATAGTATAAGTGAAGAGAGTGTGTTCCCTTGATTGTTTAATGCACACAGGACATGTTACCAGGTGAAAATTATAAGTGAGGAGAGTGCTTTCCCCTGATTGTTTAATGCACACAGGACATGTTACCAGGTGAACATTATAAGTGAGGAGAGTGTTTTCCCTGATTGTTTAATGCACACAGGACATGTTACCAGGTGAACATTATAAGTGAGGAGAGTGTTTTCCCCTGATTGTTTAATGCACACAGGACATGTTACCAGGTGAACAGTATAAGTGAGGAGAGTGTGTTCCCTTGATTGTTTAATGCACACAGGACTTGTTACCTGGTGAACACTATAAGTGAGGAGAGTGTGTTCCCCTGATGGTTTAATATACACGGGACATGTTACCAGGTGAGGAGTAGAAGTGAGGAGAGTGTGTTCCCCTCATGGTTTACTACGCACGGGACATGTTACCAGGTGAACAGGATAAGTGAGGAGAGTGTGTTGCCCTGATTGTTTAATAAACACGGGACATGTTACTAGGTGAACAGTAGAAGTGAAGAGAGAGTGTTCCCCTGATGATTTAATATGCACAGGACATGTTACCAGGTGAACAGTATAAGTGAGTAGATAGTGTTCCCCTGATGGTTTAATACAACCGGGACATGTCACCAGGTGAACAGTATAAGTGAGGAGAGTGTGTTCCGCTGTTGGTTTAATATACACAGGACATGTCACCAGGTGAACAGTATAAGTGAGGAGAGTGTGTTCCCCTGATGGTTTAATGTTCACGGGACATGTCACCAGGTGAACAGTATAAGTGAGGAGAGTGTGTTCACCTGATGGTTTAAAATAAACGGGACATGTTACCAGGTGAACTGTATAAGTGAGGAGAGTGTGTTCACCTGATGCTATAATATACACAGGACATGTTACCAGGAGAACAGTTTAAGTGAGGAGAGTGTGTTCCCAAATAGTTTAATGCACACGGGACATGTTACCAGGTGAACAGTATAAGTGAGGAGAGTGTGTTCCCCAGATCGTTCAATGCACAGTTGACATGTTACCAGTTGAACAGTACAAGTGAGGAGAGTGTGCTCCCCTGATGGTTTAATGCACACGGGACATGTTACCAGGTGAACAGTATAAGTGAGGAGAGTGAGTTCCTCTGATGGTTTAATATACACAGGACATGATACCAGGTGAACAGTATAAGTGAGGAGAGTGTGTTCCCCTGATTGTTTAATACACCCGGGACATGTCACCAGGTGAACAGTATAAGTGAGGAGAGTGTGTTCCCCTGATGGTTTAATATACACAGGACATGTTACCAGGTGAACAATATAAGTGAGGAGAGTGTGTTCCCCTGATGGTATAATACACACGGGACATGTCACCAGGTGAACAGAAGAAGTGAGGAGAGTGTGTTCACCTGATGGTTTAAAATAAACGGGACATGTTACCAGGTGAACTGTATAAGTGAGGAGAGTGTGTTCACCTGATGGTATAATATACACAGGACATGTTACCAGGAGAACAGTTTAAGTGAGTAGAGTGTATTCCCCTCATAGTTTAATGCACACGGGACATGTTACCAGGTGAACAGTATAAGTGAGGAGAGTATCTTACCCTGATTGTTTAATGCACACGGGACATGTTACCAGGTGAACAGTATAAGTGAGGAGAGTGTGTTCCCCAGATCGTTTAATGCACACGGGACATGTTACCAGTTGAACAGTATAAGTGAGGAAAGTGTGTTCTACTGATTGTTTAATGCACACGGGACATTTTTCCAGGTGAACAGTATAAGTGAGGAGAGTGTGTCCCCTGATGGTTTAATGCACACGGGACATGTTACCAGGTGAACAGTATAAGTGAGGAGAGTGTGTTCCGCAGATGGTTCAATATGCACAGGACATGTTACCAGGTAAACAATATAAGAGGGGAGAGTGTGTTCCCCTTATTGTTTAATGCACAGCAGACATGTTACCAGGTGAACAGTATAAGTGAGGAGAGTGTGTTCCCCTGATTGTTTAATATACACGGGACATGTTATCAGGTGAACAGTATAAGTGAGGTGAGTGTGTTCCCCTTTTGGTTCAATATTCATGGGACATGTCACCAGGTGAACAGTGTAAGTGAAGAGAGTGTGATCCCCTGATAGTTTAATGCACACGGGACATGTCACCAGGTGAACAGTATAAGTGAGGAGAGTGTGTTCCCCTGATTGTTTAATGCACAGTTGACATGTTACCAGGTGAACAGTATAAGTGAGGAGAGTATGTTCCCCTGATTGTTTAACACACACGGGACATGTTACCAGGTGAATAGTATAAGTGAAGAGAGTGTGTTCCCTTGATTGTTTAATGCACACAGGACATGTTATCAGGTGAACATTATAAGTGAGGAGAGTGCTTTCCCCTGATTGTTTAATGCACACAGGACATGTTACCAGGTGAACATTATAAGTGAGGAGAGTGTTTTCCCCTGATTGTTTAATGCACACAGGACATGTTACCAGGTGAACAGTGTAAGTGAAGAGAGTGTGATCCCCTGATAGTTTAATGCACACGGGACATGTCACCAGGTGAACAGTATAAGTGAGGAGAGTGTGTTCCCTTGATTGTTTAATGCACACAGGACTTGTTACCTGGTGAACACTATAAGTGAGGAGAGTGTGTTCCCCTGATGGTTTAATATACACAGGACTTGTTACCTGGTGAACACTATAAGTGAGGAGAGTGTGTTCCCCTGATGGTTTAATATACACGGGACATGTTACCAGGTGAGGAGTAGAAGTGAGGAGAGTGAGTTCCCCTCATGGTTTACTACGCACGGGACATGTTACCAGGTGAACAGTATAAGTGAGGAGAGTGTGTTCCCCTGATGGTTTAATATACACGGGACATGTTACCAGGTGAACTGTATAAGTGAGGAGAGTGTGTTCCCCTGATTGTTTAATATACACAGGACATGTTACCAGGTGAACAGTATAAGTGAGCAGAGTGCGTTCCCATGATGGTTTAATATACACGGGACATGTTACCAGGTGGACAGTATAAGTGAGGAGAGAATGTTCCCCTGATTGTTTAATGAACACGGGACATGTTACCAGGGGAACAGTATACGTGAAGAGAGTGTGTTCCCCTGATGGTTTAATGCACACGGGACATGTTACCAGGGGAACAGTATAAGTGAGGAGAGTGTGTTCCCCTGATGGTTTAATGCACACGGGACATGTTACCAGGGGAACAGTGTACGTGAGGAGATTGTGTTCCCCTGATGTTTTAATACACACGGGACAAGTTACCAGGTGTACAGTATAAGTGAGGAGAGTGTGTTCCCCTGATGGTTTAATAAACACGGGACATGTTACCAGGTGAACTGTATAAGTGAGGAGAGTGTGTTAACCTGATGGTTTAATATACACTGGACATGTTACCAGGTGAACAGTATAAGTGAGGAGAGTGTGTTCCCCTGATGGTTTAATATACACGGGACATGTTACCAGGTGAACTGTATAAGTGAGGAGAGTGTGTTCACCTGATGGTATAATATACACAGGACATGTTACCAGGTGAACAGTATAAGTGAGGAGAGTGTGTTCCCCTGATGGTTTAATACACACGGGACAAGTTACCAGGTGAACAGTATATGTGAGGAGCGCGTGTTCCCATGATTGTTTAATGCACAAGGGACATGTTACTAGGTGAACATTATAAGTGAGGAGAGTATGTTCCCCTGACTGTTTAATGCACACGGGACATGTTACCAGGTGAACATTATAAGTGAGGAGACTGTGTTCCCCTGATTGTTTAATATACACGGGACATGTCACCAGCTGAACTCAAAAAGTGCGGAGAGTATGTTCCCCTGATGGTTTAATATACACGGGACATGTTACCAGGTGAACAGTATAAGTGAGGAGAATGTGTTCCCCTGATGGTTTAATACACACGGGACATGTCACCAGGTGAACAGTTTAAGTGAGGAGAGTGTGTTCCCCTGATGGTTTAATATACACAGGACATGTTACCAGGAGAACAACATAAGTGAGGAGAGTGTGTTCACCAGATGGTTTAATGTTCACGGGACATGTCACAAGGTGAACAGTATAAGTGAGGAGAGTGTGTTCACCTGATGGTTTAATATAAAAGGGACATGTTACCAGGTTAACTGTATAAGTGAGGAGAGTGTGTTCACCTGATGGTATAATATACACAGGACATGTTACCAGGAGAACAGTTTAACTGAGGAGAGTGTGTTACCCTGATAGTTTAATGCTCACGGGACATGTTACCAGGTGAACAGTATAAGTGAGGAGAGTGTCTTACCCTGATTGTTTAATGCACACGGGACATGTTACCAGGTGAACAGTATAAGTGCGGAGAGTGTGTTCCCCTGATGGTTTAATGCACATTTGACATGTTACCAGTTGAACAGTACAAGTGAGGAGAGTGTGCTCCCCTGATTGTTTAATGCACACGGGACATGTTTCCAGGTGAACAGTATAAGTGAGGAGAGTGTGTTCCCCTGATGGTTTAATACTCACGGGACATGTTACCAGGTGAACAGTATAAGTGAGGAGAGTGTATTCCCCTGATTGTTTAATACACACGGGACATGTTACCAAGTGATCAGTTTAAGTGAGGAGAGAGTGTTCCCCTGATGGTTTAATACTGACGGGATGTGTCACCAGGTGAAAAGTATAAGTGAGGAGAATGTGTTCCCCTGATGGTTTAATACTGACGGGACATGTCACCAGGTGAACAGTATAAGTGAGGAGAATGTGTTCCCCTGATGGTTTAATACACACGGGACATGTCACCAGGTGAACAGTTTAAGTGAGGAGAGTGTGTTCCCCTGATGGTTTAATATACACAGGACATGTTACCAGGAGAACAGTTTAACTGAGGAGAGTGTGTTCCCCTGATAGTTTAATGCTCACGGGACATGTTACCAGGTGAACAGTATAAGTGAGGAGAGTATCTTACCCTGATTGTTTAATGCACACGGGACATGTTACCAGGTGAACAGTATAAGTGCGGAGAGTGTGTTCCCCTGATGGTTTAATACTGACGGGACATGTCACCAGGTGAACAGTATAAGTGAGGAGAGTGTGTTCCCCTGATGGTTTAATATGCAAGGGACATGTTACCTGATGAGCAGTTTAAGTGAGGAGAGTGTGTTCCCCTGATGGTTTAATGCAAACTGGACATGTCACCAGATGAACAGTATAAGTGAGGAGAGTTTGTTCCCCTGATGGTTTAATACGCACGGGACATGTTACCAAGTGAACTGTATAAGCGAGGAGAGTGTGTTCCCCTGATAGTTGAATGCAAACAGGACATGTCACCAGATGAACTGTATAAGTGAGGAGAGTTTGTTCCTTTGATTGTTTAATCTTCATGGGACATGTTACCATGTGAACAGTATAAGTGAGGAGAGTGCGTTCCCCTGATGGTTTAATATACACGGGACATGTCAACAGGTGAACAGTATAAGTGAGGAGAGTGTGTTCCCCTGATTGTTTAATACTGACGGGACATGTCACCAGGTGAACAGTATAAGTGAGGAGAGTGTGTTCCCCAGATGGTTTAATATACATGGGACATGTTACCAGGTGAACAGTATAAGTGAAGAGAGTGTGTTCCCCTGATGGTTTAATACTGACTGGACATGTCACCAGGTGAACAGTATAAGTGAGGAGAGTGCGTTCCCCTGATGTTTTAATATACATGGGACATGTTACCAGGTGAAAGGTCTCAGTGAGGAGAGTGTGTTCCCCTGATTTTTTAATACTGACGGGACATGTTACCAGGTGAACATTATAAGTGAGGAGAGTGTTTTCCCCTGATTGTTTAATGCACACAGGACATGTTACCAGGTGAACAGTATAAGTGAGGAGAGTGTTTTCCCCTGATTGTTTGATGCACACAGGACATGTTACCAGGTGAACATTATAAGTGAGGAGAGTGTGTTCCCCTGATTGTTTAATGTACACAGGACTTGTTACCTGGTGAACTCTATAAGTGATGAGAGTGTGTTCCCCTGATGGTTTAATATACACGGGACATGTTACCAGGTGAGGAGTAGAAGTGAGGAGAGTGTGTTCCCCTCATGGTTTACTACGCACGGGACATGTTACCAGGTGAACAGTATAAGTTAGGAGAGTGTGTTCCCCTGATGGTTTAATATACACAGGACATGTTACTCGGTGAACAGTATAAGTGAAGAGAGTGTGTTCCCCTGATGGTTTAATGCACACGGGACATGTTACCAGGTGAACAGTATAATTGAGCAGAGTGTGTTCCCCTGATTGTTTAATACACACGGGACATGTCACCAGGTGAACAGTATAAGTGAGCAGAGTGTGTTCCCGTGATGGTTTAATATACACGGAACATGTTACCAGGTGGACAGTATAAGTGAGGAGAGAATGTTCCCCTGATTGTTTAATGAACACGGGACATGTTACCAGGGGAACATTATAAGTGAAGAGAGTGTGTTCCCCTGATGGTTTAATGCACACGGGACATGTTACCAGGGGAACAGTGTAAGTGAGGAAAGTGTGTTCCCCTGATGGTTTAATGCACACGGGACATGTTAACAGGGGAACAGTATACATGAGGAGTGTGTGTTCCCCTGATGGTTTAATGCACACGGGACATGTTACCAGGGGAACAGTGTACGTGAGGAGAGTGTGTTCCCCTGATGTTTTAATACACACGGGACAAGTTACCAGGTGTACAGTATAAGTGAGGAGAGTGTGTTCCCCTGATGGTTTAATAAACACGGGACATGTTACCAGGTGAACTGTATAAGTGAGGAGAGTGTGTTCCCCTGATGGTATAATGTTCACGGGACATGTCACCAGGTGAACAGTATAAGTGAGGAGAGTGTGTTCACCTGATGGTTTAAAATAAACGGGACATGTTACCAGGTGAACTGTATAAGTGAGGAGAGTGTGTTCCCAAACAGTTTAATGCACACGGGACATGTTACCAGGTGAACAGTATAAGTGAGGAGAGTATCTTACCCTGATTATTTAATGCACACGGGACATGTTACCAGGTGAACAGTATAAGTGAGGAGAGTGTGTTCCCCAGATCGTTTAATGCACAGTTGACATGTTACCAGTTGAACAGTACAAATGAGGAGAGTGTGCTCCCCTGATGGTTTAATGCACACGGGACATGCTACCAGGTTAGCAATATAAGAGGGGAGAGAGTGTTCCCCTTATTGTTTAATGCACAGCAGACATGTTACCAGGTGAACAGTATAAGGAAGGAGAGTGTGTTCCCCTGATTGTTTAATATACACGGGACATGTTATCAGGTGAACAGTATAAGGGAGGTGAGTGTGTTCCCCTTTTGGTTCAATATACATGGGACATGTCACCAGGTGAACAGTGTAAGTGAGGAGAGTGTGTTCCTCTGATTGTTTCATGCACAGTTGACATGTTACCAGGTGAACAGTATAAGTGAGGAGAGTGTGTTCCCCTGATTGTTTAATACACATGGGACATGTTACCAGGTGAACAGTATAAGTGGGAGAGTGTGTTCCCCTGATGGTTTAATATTCACGGGACATGTTAGCACGTGAACAGTATAAGTGAGGAGAGTGTGTTCCCATGATGGTTTAATGCACACGGGACATGTCACCAGGTGAACAGTATAAGTGAGGAGAGTGTGTTCCCCTGATTGTTTAATACACACGGGACATGTTACCAGGTGAATAGTATAAGGGAGGAGAGTGTGTTGCCCTGATTGTTTAATACACATGGGACATGTTACCAGGTGAACAGTATAAGTGGGAGAGTGTGTTCCCCTGATGGTTTAATATTCACGGGACATGTTAGCACGTGAACAGTATAAGTGAGGAGAGTGTGTTCCCATGATGGTTTAACATACACGGGACATGTTACCAGGTGAACAGTGTAAGTGAGGAGATTGTGTTCCCCTGATGGTTTAATATACACGGGACATGTCACCAGGTGAACAGTATAAGTGAAGAGAGTGTGTTCCCCTGATAGTTTAATGCACACGCGACATGTCACCAGGTGAACAGTATAAGTGAGGAGAGTGCGTTCCCCTGATGGTATAATGTTCACGGGACATGTCACCAGGTGAACAGTATAAGTGAGGAGAGTGTGTTCCCCTGATGGTATAATGTTCACGGGACATGTCACCAGGTGAACAGTATAAGTGAGGAGAGTGTGTTCACCTGATGGTTTAAAATAAACGGGACATGTTACCAGGTGAACTGTATAAGTGAGGAGAGTGTGTTCCCAAACAGTTTAATGCACACGGGACATGTTACCAGGTGAACAGTATAAGTGAGGAGAGTATCTTACCCTGATTATTTAATGCACACGGGACATGTTACCAGGTGAACAGTATAAGTGAGGAGAGTGTGTTCCCCAGATCGTTTAATGCACAGTTGACATGTTACCAGTTGAACAGTACAAATGAGGAGAGTGTGCTCCCCTGATGGTTTAATGCACACGGGACATGCTACCAGGTTAGCAATATAAGAGGGGAGAGAGTGTTCCCCTTATTGTTTAATGCAGAGCAGACATGTTACCAGGTGAACAGTATAAGGAAGGAGAGTGTGTTCCCCTGATTGTTTAATATACACGGGACATGTTATCAGGTGAACAGTATAAGGGAGGTGAGTGTGTTCCCCTTTTGGTTCAATATACATGGGACATGTCACCAGGTGAACAGTGTAAGTGAGGAGAGTGTGTTCCTCTGATTGTTTCATGCACAGTTGACATGTTACCAGGTGAACAGTATAAGTGAGGAGAGTGTGTTCCCCTGATTGTTTAATACACATGGGACATGTTACCAGGTGAACAGTATAAGTGGGAGAGTGTGTTCCCCTGATGGTTTAATATTCACGGGACATGTTAGCACGTGAACAGTATAAGTGAGGAGAGTGTGTTCCCATGATGGTTTAATGCACACGGGACATGTCACCAGGTGAACAGTATAAGTGAGGAGAGTGTGTTCCCCTGATTGTTTAATACACACGGGACATGTTACCAGGTGAATAGTATAAGGGAGGAGAGTGTGTTGCCCTGATTGTTTAATACACATGGGACATGTTACCAGGTGAACAGTATAAGTGGGAGAGTGTGTTCCCCTGATGGTTTAATATTCACGGGACATGTTAGCACGTGAACAGTATAAGTGAGGAGAGTGTGTTCCCATGATGGTTTAACATACACGGGACATGTTACCAGGTGAACAGTGTAAGTGAGGAGATTGTGTTCCCCTGATGGTTTAATATACACGGGACATGTCACCAGGTGAACAGTATAAGTGAAGAGAGTGTGTTCCCCTGATAGTTTAATGCACACGCGACATGTCACCAGGTGAACAGTATAAGTGAGGAGAGTGTGTTCCCCTGATTGTTTAATACACACGGGACATGTTACCAGGTGAATAGTATAAGTGAGGAGAGTGTGTTCCCCTGATTGTTTAATACACATGGGACATGTTACAAGTGAACAGTATAAGTGGGAGAGTGTGTTCCCCTGATGGTTTAATATTCACGGGACATGTTAGCACGTGAACAGTATAAGTGAGGAGAGTGTGTTCCCATGATGGTTTAACATACACGGGACATGTTACCAGGTGAACAGTGTAAGTGAGGAGATTGTGTTCCCCTGATGGTTTAATATACACGGGACATGTCACCAGGTGAACAGTATAAGTGAGGAGAGTGTGTTGCCCTGATGGTTTAATAAACACGGGACATGTTTCTAGGTGAACAGTCGAAGTGAAGAGAGAGTGTTCCCCTGATGATTTAATATGCACAGGACATGTTACCAGATGAACAGTATATGTGAGGAGAGTGTGTTCCCCTGATGGTTTAATACACCCGGGACATGTCACCAACGTGAACAGTATAAGTGAGGAGACTGTGTTCCCCTGATGGTTTAATACACCCGGGACATGTCACCAGGTGAACAGTATAAGTGAGGAGAGTGTGTACCCTGATGGTTTAATATACACAGGACATGTTGCCAGGTGAACAATATAAGTGAGGAGAGTGTGTTTCCCTGATGGTATAATACACACGGGACATGTCACCCGGTGAACAGAAGAAGTGAGGAGAGTGTGTTCACCTGATGGTTTAAAATAAACGGGACATGTTACCAGGTGAACTGTATAAGTGAGGAGAGTGTGTTCACCTGATGGTATAATATACACAGGACATGTTACCAGGAGAACAGTTCAAGTGAGTAGAGTGTATTCCCCTCATAGTTTAATGCACACGGGACATGTTACCAGGTGAACAGTATAAGTGAGGAGAGTATCTTACCCTGATTGTTTAATGCACACGGGACATGTTACCAGGTGAACAGTATAAGTGAGGAGAGTGTGTTCCCCAGATCGTTTAATGCACACGGGACATGTTACCAGTTGAACAGTATAAGTGAGGAGAGTGTGTTCCCCTGATGGTTTAATGCTCACGGGACATGTTACCAGGTGAACAGTATAAGTGAGGAGAGTGTGTTCCGCTGATGGTTTAATATACACAGGACATGTTACCAGGTAAACAATATAAGAGGGGAGAGTGTGTTCCCCTTATTGTTTAATGCACAGCAGACATGTTACCAGGTGAACAGTATAAGTGAGGAGAGTGTGTTCCCCTGATTGTTTAATATACACGGGACATGTTATCAGGTGAACAGTATAAGTGAGGTGAGTGTGTTCCCCTTTTGGTTCAATATTCATGGGACATGTCACCAGGTGAAAAGTGTAAGTGAAGAGAGTGTGTTCCCCTGATAGTTTAATGCACACGGGACATGTCACCAGGTGAACAGTATAAGTGAGGAGAGTGTGTTCCCCTGATTGTTTAATGCACAGTTGACATGTTACCAGGTGAACAGTATAAGTGAGGAGAGTGTGATCCCCTGATTGTTTAATAGACACGGGACATGTTACCAGGTGAATAGTATAAGTGAAGAGAGTGTGTTCCCTTGATTGTTTAATGCACACAGGACATGTTACCAGGTGAACATTATAAGTGAGGAGAGTGCTTTCCCCTGATTGTTTAATGCACACAGGACATGTTACCAGGTGAACATTATAAGTGAGGAGAGTGTTTTCCCCTGATTGTTTAATGCACACAGGACATGTTACCAGGTGAACACTATAAGTGAGGAGAGTGTGTTCCCCTGATTGTTTAATATACACAGGACTTGTTACCTGGTGAACACTATAAGTGAGGAGAGTGTGTTCCCCTGATGGTTTAATATACACGGGACATGTTACCAGGTGAGGAGCAGAAGTGAGGAGAGTGAGTTCCCCTCATGGTTTACTACGCACGGGACATGTTACCAGGTGAACAGTATAAGTTAGGAGAGTGTGTTCCCCTGATGGTTTAATATACACAGGACATGTTACTCGGTGAACAGTATAAGTGAAGAGAATCTGTTCCCCTGATGGGTTAATGCACACGGGACATGTTACCAGGTGAACAGTATAAGTGAGGAAAGTGTGTTCTACTGATTGTTTAATGCACACGGGACATTTTTCCAGGTGAACAGTATAAGTGAGGAGAGTGTGTCCCCTGATGGTTTAATGCACACGGGACATGTTACCAGGTGAACAGTATAAGTGAGGAGAGTGTGTTCCGCTGATGGTTCAATATACACAGGACATGTTACCAGGTAAACAATATAAGAGGGGAGAGTGTGTTCCCCTTATTGTTTAATGCACAGCAGACATGTTACCAGGTGAACAGTATAAGTGAGGAGAGTGTGTTCCCCTGATTGTTTAATATACAAGGGACATGTTATCAGGTGAACAGTATAAGTGAGGTGAGTGTGTTCCCCTTTTGGTTCAATATTCATGGGACATGTCACCAGGTGAACAGTGTAAGTGAAGAGAGTGTGTTCCCCTGATAGTTTAATGCACACGGGACATGTCACGAGGTGAACAGTATAAGTGAGGAGAGTGTGTTCCCCTGATTGTTTAATGCACAGTTGACATGTTACCAGGTGAACAGTATAAGTGAGGAGAGTATGTTCCCCTGATTGTTTAATGCACACAGGACATGTTACCAGGTGAACATTATAAGTGAGGAGAGTGCCTTCCCCTGATTGTTTAATGCACACAGGACATGTTACCAGGTGAACATTATAAGTGAGGAGAGTGTTTTCCCTGATTGTTTAATGCACACAGGACATGTTACCAGGTGAACATTATAAGTGAGGAGAGTGTTTTCCCCTGATTGTTTAATGCACACAGGACATGTTACCAGGTGAACAGTATAAGTGAGGAGAGTGTGTTCCCTTGATTGTTTAATGCACACAGGACTTGTTACCTGGTGAACACTATAAGTGAGGAGAGTGTGTTCCCCTGATGGTTTAATATACACAGGACTTGTTACCTGGTGAACACTATAAGTGAGGAGAGTGTGTTCCCCTGATGGTTTAATATACACGGGACATGTTACCAGGTGAGGAGTAGAAGTGAGGAGAGTGTGTTCCCCTCATGGTTTACTACGCACGGGACATGTTACCAGGTGAACAGTATAAGTGAGGAGAGTGTGTTCCCCTGATGGTTTAATATACACGGGACATGTTACCAGGTGAACTGTATAAGTGAGGAGAGTGTGTTCCCCTGATTGTTTAATATACACAGGACATGTTACCAGGTGAACAGTATAAGTGAGCAGAGTGCGTTCCCATAATGGTTTAATATACACGGGACATGTTACCAGGTGGACAGTATAAGTGAGGAGAGAATGTTCCCCTGATTGTTTAATGAACACGGGACATGTTACCAGGGGAACAGTATACGTGAAGAGAGTGTGTTCCCCTGATGGTTTAATGCACACGGGACATGTTAGCAGGGGAACAGTATACATGAGGAGAGTGTGTTCCCCTGATGGTTTAATGCACACGGGACATGTTACCAGGGGAACAGTGTACGTGAGGAGAGTGTGTTCCCCTGATGTTTTAATACACACGGGACAAGTTACCAGGTGTACAGTATAAGTGAGGAGAGTGTGTTCCCCTGATGGTTTAATAAACACGGGACATGTTACCAGGTGAACTGTATAAGTGAGGAGAGTGTGTTAACCTGATGGTTTAATATACACAGGACATGTTACCAGGTGAACAGTATAAGTGAGGAAAGTGTGTTCCCCTGATGGTTTAATACACACGGCACAACTTACCAGGTGAACTGTATAAGTGAGGAGAGTGTGTTAACCTGATGGTTTAATATACACAGGACATGTTCCCAGGTGAACAGTATAAGTGAGGAGAGTGTGTTCCCCTGATGGTTTAATAAACACGGGACATGTTACCAGGTGAACTGTATAAGTGAGGAGAGTGTGTTAACCTGATGGTTTAATATACACAGGACATGTTACCAGGTGAACAGTATAAGTGAGGAGAGTGTGTTCCCCTGATGGTTTAATAAACACGGGACATGTTACCAGGTGAACTGTATAAGTGAGGAGAGTGTGTTAACCTGATGGTTTAATATACACAGGACATGTTACCAGGTGAACAGTATAAGTGAGGAGAGTGTGTTCCCCTGATGGTTTAATAAACACGGGACATGTTACCAGGTGAACTGTATAAGTGAGGAGAGTGTGTTAACCTGATGGTTTAATATACACAGGACATGTTACCAGGTGAACAGTATAAGTGAGGAGAGTGTGTTCCCCTGATGGTTTAATAAACACGGGACATGTTCCCCGGTGAACTGTATAAGTGAGGAGAGTGTGTTCACCTGATGGTATAATACACACGGGACAAGTTACCAGGTGAACAATATAAGTGAGGAGAGTGTGTTCCCCTGATGGTTTAATACACACGGGACAAGTTACCAGGTGAACAATATAAGTGAGGAGAGTGTGTTCCCCTGATGGTTTAATACGCACGGAACATGTTACCAGGTGAACAATATAAGTGAGGGGAGTGTGTTCCCCTGATGGTTTAATATACACAGGACATGTTACCAGGTGAACAGTTTAAGTGAGGAGAGTGTGTTCCCCTGACGGTTCAATGCACACGGGAGATGTTACCAGGTGAACAGTATAAGTGAGGAGAGTGTTTTCCCCTGATGGTTTAATACACACGGGACAAGTTACCAGGTGAACAGTATATGTGAGGAGCGCGTGTTCCCCTGATGGTTTAATACACACAGGATATGTTACCAGGAGAACAGTATAAGTGAGGAGAGTGTGTTCCCCTGACTGTTTAATGCACACGGGACATGTTACCAGGTGAACATTATAAGTGAGGAGACTGTGTTCCCCTGATTGTTTAATATACACGGGACATGTCACCAGCTGAACTCAAAAAGTGCGGAGAGTATGTTCCCCTGATGGTTTAATATACACGGGACATGTTACCAGGTGAACAGTATAAGTGAGGAGAATGTGTTCCCCTGATGGTTTAATACACACGGGACATGTCACCAGGTGAACAGTTTAAGTGAGGAGAGTGTGTTCCCCTGATGGTTTAATATACACAGGACATGTTACCAGGTGAACAACATAAGTGAGGAGAGTGTGTTCACCAGACGGTTTAATGTTCACGGGACATGTCACAAGGTGAACAGTATAAGTGAGGAGAGTGTGTTCACCTGATGGTTTAATATAAAAGGGACATGTTACCAGGTGAACTGTATAAGTGAGGAGAGTGTGTTCACCTGATGGTATAATATGCACAGGACATGTTACCAGGAGAACAGTTTAACTGAGGAGAGTGTGTTCCCCTGATAGTTTAATGCTCACGACATGTTACCAGGTGAACAGTATAAGTGAGGAGAGTATCTTACCCTGATTGTTTAATGCACACGGGACATGTTACCAGGTGAACAGTATAAGTGCGGAGAGTGTGTTCCCCTGATGGTTTAATGCACATTTGACATGTTACCAGTTGAACAGTACAAGTGAGGAGAGTGTGCTCCCCTGATTGTTTAATGCACACGGGACATGTTTCCAGGTGAACAGTATAAGTGAGGAGAGTGTGTTCCCCTGATGGTTTAATGCACACGGGACATGCTACCAGGTAAACAATATAAGAGAGGAGCGTGTGTTCCCCTTATTGCTTCATGCACAGCAGACATGTTACCAGGTGAACAGTATAAGTGAGGAGAGTGTATTCCCCTGATTGTTTAATACACACGGGACATGTTACCAAGTGATCAGTTTAAGTGAGGAGAGAGTGTTCCCCTGATGGTTTAATACTGACGGGATGTGTCACCAGGTGAAAAGTATAAGTGAGGAGAATGTGTTCCCCTGATGGTTTAATACTGACGGGACATGTCACCAGGTGAACAGTATAAGTGAGGAGAATGTGTTCCCCTGATGGTTTAATACACACGGGACATGTCACCAGGTGAACAGTTTAAGTGAGGAGAGTGTGTTCCCCTGATGGTTTAATATACACAGGACATGTTACCAGGTGAACAACATAAGTGAGGAGAGTGTGTTCACCAGATGGTTTAATGTTCACGGGACATGTCACAAGGTGAACAGTATAAGTGAGGAGAGTGTGTTCACCTGATGGTTTAATATAAAAGGGACATGTTACCAGGTGAACTGTATAAGTGAGGAGAGTGTGTTCACCTGATGGTATAATATACACAGGACATGTTACCAGGAGAACAGTTTAACTGAGGAGAGTGTGTTCCCCTGATAGTTTAATGCTCACGGGACATGTTACCAGGTGAACAGTATAAGTGAGGAGAGTATCTTACCCTGAATGTTTAATGCACACGGGACATGTTACCAGGTGAACAGTATAAGTGCGGAGAGTGTGTTCCCCTGATGGTTTAATACTGACGGGACATGTCACCAGGTGAACAGTATAAGTGAGGAGAGTGTGTTCCCCTGATGGTTTAATATGCAAGGGACATGTTACCTGATGAGCAGTTTAAGTGAGGAGAGCGTGTTCCCCTGATGGTTTAATGCAAACTGGACATGACACCAGATGAACAGTATAAGTGAGGAGAGTTTGTTCCCCTGATGGTTTAATACGCACGGGACATGTTACCAGGAGAACAGTTTAAGTGAGGAGAGTGTGTTCCCATGATTGTTTAATGCACAAGGGACATGTTACTAGGTGAACATTATAAGTGAGGAGAGTATGTTCCCCTGACTGTTTAATGCACACGGGACATGTTACCAGGTGAACATTATAAGTGAGGAGACTGTGTTCCCCTGATTGTTTAATGCACACGGGACATGTTACCAAGTGAACTGTATAAGCGAGGAGAGTGTGTTCCCCTGATGGTTGAATGCAAACAGGACATTTCACCAGATGAACTGTATAAGTGAGGAGAGTGCGTTCCCCTGATGGTTTAATATACACGGGACATGTCAACAGGTGAACAGTATAAGTGAGGAGAGTGTGTTCCCCTGATTGTTTAATACTGACGGGACATGTCACCAGGTGAACAGTATAAGTGAGGAGAGTGTGTTCCCCAGATGGTTTAATATACATGGGACATGTTACCAGGTGAACAGTATAAGTGAAGAGAGTGTGTTCCCCTGATGGTTTAATACTGGCTGGACATGTCACCAGGTGAACAGTATAAGTGAGGAGAGTGCGTTCCCCTGATGTTTTAATATACATGGGACATGTTACCAGGTGAAAGGTCTCAGTGAGGAGAGTGTGTTCCCCTGATTGTTTAATACTGACGGGACATGTTACCAGGTGAACATTATAAGTGAGGAGAGTGTTTTCCCCTGATTGTTTAATGCACACAGGACATGTTACCAGGTGAACAGTATAAGTGAGGAGAGTGTTTTCCCCTGATTGTTTGATGCACACAGGACATGTTACCAGGTGAACATTATAAGTGAGGAGAGTGTGTTCCCCTGATTGTTTAATGTACACAGGACTTGTTACCTGGTGAACTCTATAAGTGAGGAGAGTGTGTTCCCCTGATGGTTTAATATACACGGGACATGTTACCAGGTGAGGAGTAGAAGTGAGGAGAGTGTGTTCCCCTCATGGTTTACTACGCACGGGACATGTTACCAGGTGAACAGTATAAGTTAGGAGAGTGTGTTCCCCTGATGGTTTAATATACACAGGACATGTTACTCGGTGAACAGTATAAGTGAAGAGAGTGTGTTCCCCTGATGGTTTAATGCACACGGGACATGTTACCAGGTGAACAGTATAATTGAGCAGAGTGTGTTCCCCTGATTGTTTAATACACACGGGACATGTCACCAGGTGAACAGTATAAGTGAGCAGAGTGTGTTCCCGTGATGGTTTAATATACACGGAACATGTTACCAGGTGGACAGTATAAGTGAGGAGAGAATGTTCCCCTGATTGTTTAATGAACACGGGACATGTTACCAGGGGAACAGTATACGTGAAGAGAGTGTGTTCCCCTGATGGTTTAATGCACACGGGACATGTTACCAGGTGAACAGTATAAGTGAGGAGAGTGTGTTCCCCTGATGGTTTAATGCACACGGGACATGTTACCAGGGGAACAGTATACATGAGGAGAGTGTGTTCCCCTGATGGTTTAATGCACACGGGACATGTTACCAGGGGAACAGTATAAGTGAGGAGAGTGTGTTCCCCTGATGGTTTAATAAACACGGGACATGTTCCCCGGTGAACTGTATAAGTGAGGAGAGTGTGTTCACCTGATGGTTTAATATACACGGGACATGTTACCAGGTGAACTGTATAAGTGAGGAGAGTGTGTTCACCTGATGGTATAATATACACAGGACACTTTACCAGGTGAACAGTTTAAGTGAGGAGAGTGTGTTCCCCTGATGGTTCAATGCACACGGGAGATGTTACCAGGTGAACAGTATAAGTGAGGAGAGTGTGTTCCCCTGATGGTTTAATACACACGGGACAAGTTACCAGGTGAACAGTATATGTGAGGAGCGCGTGTTCCCCTGATGGTTTAATACACACAGGATATGTTACCAGGAGAACAGTATAAGTGAGGAGAGTGTGTTCCCCTGATTGTTTAATGCACAAGGGACATGTTACTAGGTGAACATTATAAGTGAGGAGAGTGTGTTCCCCTGATTGTTTAATGCACACGGGACATGTTAATAGGTGAACATTATAAGTGAGGAGACTGTGTTCCCCTGATTGTTTAATATACACGGGACATGTCACCAGGTGAACAGTTTAAGTGAGGAGAGTGTGTTCCCCTGATGGTTTAATATACACAGGACATGTTACCAGGTGAACAACATAAGTGAGGAGAGTGTGTTCCCCTGATTGTTTAATGCACAAGGGACATGTTACCAGGTGAACATTATAAGTGAGGAGACTGTGTTCCCCTGATTGTTTAATATACACGGGACATGTCACCAGCTGAACTCAAAAAGTGCGGAGAGTATGTTCCCTTGATGGTTTAATATCCACGGGACATGTTGCCAGGTGAACAGTATAAGTGAGTAGAATGTGTTCCCCTGATGGTTTAATACACACGGGACATGTCACCAGGTGAACAGTTTAAGTGAGGAGAGTGTGTTCCCCTGATGGTTTAATATACACAGGACATGTTACCAGGTGAACAACATAAGTGAGGAGAGTGTGTTCACCAGATGGTTTAATGTTCACGGGACATATCACAAGGTGAACAGTATAAGTGCGGAGAGTATGTTCCCCTGATGGTTTAATATACACGGGACATGTTACCAGGTGAACAGTATAAGTGAGGAGAATGTGTTCCCCTGATGGTTTAATACACACGGGACATGTTACCAGGAGAACAGTTTAACTGAGGAGAGTGTGTTCCCCTGATAGTTTAATGCACACGGGACATGTTACCAGGTGAACAGTATAAGTGAGGAGAGTGTGTTCACCAGATGGTTTAATGTTCACGGGACATATCACAAGGTGAACAGTATAAGTGCGGAGAGTATGGTCCCCTGATGGTTTAATATACACGGGACATGTTACCAGGTGAACAGTATAAGTGAGGAGAATGTGTTCCCCTGATGGTTTAATACACACGGGACATGTCACCAGGAGAACAGTTTAACTGAGGAGAGTGTGTTCCCCTGATAGTTTAATGCACACGGGACATGTTACCAGGTGAACAGTATAAGTGAGGAGAGTATCTTACCCTGATTGTTTAATGCACACGGGACATGTTACCAGGTGAACAGTATAAGTGCGGAGAGTGTGTTCCCCTGATGGTTTAATATACACGGGACATGTTACCAGGTGAACAGTATAATTGAGGAGAGTGTGCTCCCCTGATTGTTTAATGCACACGGGACATGTTTCCAGGTGAACAGTATAAGTGAGGAGAGTGTGTTCCCCTGATGGTTTAATGCACACGGGACATGCTACCAGGTAAACAATATAAGAGAGGAGCGTGTGTTCCCCTTATTGTTTAATGCACAGCAGACATGTTATCAGGTGAACAGTATAAGTGAGGAGAGTGTGTTCCCCTGATTGCTTAATACACACGGGACATGTTACCAAGTGATCAGTTTAAGTGAGGAGAGAGTGTTCCCCTGATGGTTTAATACTGACGGGACGTGTCACCAGGTGAAAAGTATAAGTGAGGAGAATGTGTTCCCCTGATGGTTTAATACTGACGGGACATGTCACCAGGTGAACAGTATAAGTGAGGAGAGTGTGTTCCCCTGATGGTTTAATATGCAAGGGACATGTTACCTGATGAGCAGTTTAAGTGAGGAGAGTGTGTTCCCCTGATGGTTTAATGCAAACTGGACATGTCACCAGATGAACAGTATAAGTGAGGAGACTGTGTTCCCCTGATGGTTTAATACGCACGGGACATGTTACCAAGTGAACTGTATAAGCGAGGAGAGTGTGTTCCCCTGATGGTTGAATGCAAACAGGACATGTCACCAGATGAACTGTATAAGTGAGGAGTGTTTGTTCCTTTTATTGTTTAATCTTCATGGGACATGTTACCATGTGAACAGTATAAGTGAGGAGAGTGCGTTCCCCTGATGGTTTAATATACACGGGACATGTCAACAGGTGAACAGTATAAGTGAGGAGAGTGTGTTCCCCTGATTGTTTAATACTGACGGGACATGTCACTAGGTGAACAGTATAAGTGAGGAGAGTGTGTTCCCCAGATGGTTTAATATACATGGGACATGTTACCAGGTGAACAGTATAAGTGAAGAGAGTGTGTTCCCCTGATGGTTTAATACTGACTGGACATGTCACCAGGTGAACAGTATAAGTGAGGAGAGTGCGTTCCCCTGATGGTTTAATATACATGGGACATGTTACCAGGTGAAAGGTCTAAGTGAGGAGAGTGTGTTCCCCTGATTGTTTAATACTGACGGGACATGTTACCAGGTGAACATTATAAGTGAGGAGAGTGTTTTCCCCTGATTGTTTAATGCACACAGGACATGTTACCAGGTGAACAGTATAAGTGAGGAGAATGTTTTCCCCTGATTGTTTGATGCACACAGGACATGTTACCAGGTGAACATTATAAGTGAGGAGAGTGTTTTCCCCTGATTGTTTAATGCACACAGGACATGTTACCAGGTGAACAGTATAAGTGAGGAGAATGTTTTCCCCTGATTGTTTGATGCACACAGGACATGTTACCAGGTGAACAGTATAAGTGAGGAGAGTGTGTTCCCCTGATGGTTTAATAAACACGGGACATGTTACCAGGTGAACTGTATAAGTGAGGAGAGTGTGTTCACCTGATGGTTTAATATACACTGGACATGTTACCAGGTGAACTGTATAAGTGAGGAGAGTGTGTTCACCTGATGGTATAATATACACAGGACATGTTACCAGGTGAACAGTTTAAGTGAGGAGAGTGTGTTCCCCTGATGGTTCAATGCACACGGGAGATGTTACCAGGTGAACAGTATAAGTGAGGAGAGTGTGTTCCCCTGATGGTTTAATACACACGGAGCAAGTTGCCAGGTGAACAGTATATGTGAGGAGCGCGTGTTCCCCTGATGGTTTAATACACACAGGATATGTTACCAGGAGAACAGTATAAGTGAGGAGAGTGTGTTCCCCTGATTGTTTAATGCACAAGGGACATGTTACTAGGTGAACATTATAAGTGAGGAGAGTATGTTCCCCTGATTGTTTAATGCACACGGGACATGTTACCAGGTGAACATTATAAGTGAGGAGACTGTGTTCCCCTGATTGTTTAATATACACGGGACATGTCACCAGGTGAACAGTTTAAGTGAGGAGAGTGTGTTCCCCTGATGGTTTAATATACACAGGACATGTTACCAGGTGAACAACATAAGTGAGGAGAGTGTGTTCCCCTGATTGTTTAATGCACAAGGGACATGTTACCAGGTGAACATTATAAGTGAGGAGACTGTGTTCCCCTGATTGTTTAATATACACGGGACATGTCACCAGCTGAACTCAAAAAGTGCGGAGAGTATGTTCCCCTGATGGTTTAATATACACGGGACATGTTACCAGGTGAACAGTATAAGTGAGTAGAATGTGTTCCCCTGATGGTTTAATACACACGGGACATGTCACCAGGTGAACAGTTTAAGTGAGGAGAGTGTGTTCCCCTGATGGTTTAATATACACAGGACATGTTACCAGGTGAACAACATAAGTGAGGAGAGTGTGTTCACCAGATGGTTTAATGTTCACGGGACATGTCACAAGGTGAACAGTATAAGTGCGGAGAGTATGTTCCCCTGATGGTTTAATATACACGGGACATGTTACCAGGTGAACAGTATAAGTGAGGAGAATGTGTTCCCCTGATGGTTTAATACACACGGGACATGTTACCAGGAGAACAGTTTAACTGAGGAGAGTGTGTTCCCCTGATAGTTTAATGCACACGGGACATGTTACCAGGTGAACAGTATAAGTGAGGAGAGTATCTTACCCTGATTGTTTAATGCACACGGGACATGTTACCAGGTGAACAGTATAAGTGCGGAGAGTGTGTTCCACTGATGGTTTAATGCACATTTGACATGTTACCAGTTGAACAGTACAAGTGAGGAGAGTGTGCTCCCCTGATTGTTTAATGCACACGGGACATGTTTCCAGGTGAACAGTATAAGTGAGGAGAGTGTGTTCCCCTGATGGTTTAATGCACACGGGACATGCTACCAGGTAAACAATATAAGAGAGGAGCGTGTGTTCCCCTTATTGTTTAATGCACAGCAGACATGTTATCAGGTGAACAGTATAAGTGAGGAGAGTGTGTTCCCCTGATTGCTTAATACACACGGGACATGTTACCAAGTGATCAGTTTAAGTGAGGAGAGAGTGTTCCCCTGATGGTTTAATACTGACGGGACGTGTCACCAGGTGAAAAGTATAAGTGAGGAGAATGTGTTCCCCTGATGGTTTAATACTGACGGGACATGTCACCAGGTGAACAGTATAAGTGAGGAGAGTGTGTTCCCCTGATGGTTTAATATGCAAGGGACATGTTACCTGATGAGCAGTTTAAGTGAGGAGAGTGTGTTCCCCTGATGGTTTAATGCAAACTGGACATGTCACCAGATGAACAGTAGAAGTGAGGAGACTGTGTTCCCCTGATGGTTTAATACGCACGGGACATGTTACCAAGTGAACTGTATAAGCGAGGAGAGTGTGTTCCCCTGATGGTTGAATGCAAACAGGACATGTCACCAGATGAACTGTATAAGTGAGGAGAGTTTGTTCCTTTGATTGTTTAATCTTCATGGGACATGTTACCATGTGAACAGTATAAGTGAGGAGAGTGCGTTCCCCTGATGGTTTAATATACACGGGACATGTCAACAGGTGAACAGTATAAGTGAGGAGAGTGTGTTCCCCTGATTGTTTAATACTGACGGGACATGTCACCAGGTGAACAGTATAAGTGAGGAGAGTGTGTTCCCCAGATGGTTTAATATACATGGGACATGTTACCAGGTGAACAGTATAACTGAAGAGAGTGTGTTCCCCTGATGGTTTAATACTGACTGGACATGTCACCAGGTGAACAGTATAAGTGAGGAGAGTGCGTTCCCCTGATGGTTTAATATACATGGGACATGTTACCAGGTGAAAGGTCTAAGTGAGGAGAGTGTGTTCCCCTGATTGTTTAATACTGACGGGACATGTTACCAGGTGAACATTATAAGTGAGGAGAGTGTTTTCCCCTGATTGTTTAATGCACACAGGACATGTTACCAGGTGAACAGTATAAGTGAGGAGAATGTTTTCCCCTGATTGTTTGATGCACACAGGACATGTTACCAGGTGAACATTATAAGTGAGGAGAGTGTGTTCCCCTGATTGTTTAATGTACACAGGACTTGTTACCTGCTGAACACTATAAGTGAGGAGAGTGTGTTCCCCTGATGGTTTAATATACACGGGACATGTTACCAGGTGAACAGTATAAGTTAGGAGAGTGTGTTCCCCTGATGGTTTAATATACACAGGACATGTTACTCGGTGAACAGTATAAGTGAAGAGAGTGTGTTCCCCTGATGGTTTAATGCACACGGGACATGTTACCAGGTGAACAGTATAATTGAGCAGAGTGTGTTCCCCTGATTGTTTAATACACACGGGACATGTCACCAGGTGAACTCAATAAGTGAGGAGATTGCTTTCCCCTGATGGTTTAATATACATGGGACTTGTTACCAGGTGAACAGTATAAGTGAGCACAGTGTGTTCCCGTGATGGTTTAATATACACGGGACATGTTACCAGGTGGACAGTATAAGTGAGGAGAGAATGTTCCCCTGATTGTTTAATGAACACGGGACATGTTACCAGGGGAACAGTATACGTGAAGAGAGTGTGTTCCCCTGATGGTTTAATGCACACGGGACATGTTACCAGGGGAACAGTGTAAGTGAGGAGAGTGTGTTCCCCTGATGGTTTAATGCACACGGGACATGTTAACAGGGGAACAGTATACATGAGGAGTGTGTGTTCCCCTGATGGTTTAATGCACACGGGACATGTTACCAGGGGAACAGTGTACGTGAGGAGAGTGTGTTCCCCTGATGTTTTAATATACACGGGACAAGTTACCAGGTGTACAGTATAAGTGAGGAGAGTGTGTTCCCCTGATGGTTTAATAAACACGGGACATGTTACCAGGTGAACTGTATAAGTGAGGAGAGTGTGTTCACCTGATGGTTTAATATACACGGGACATGTTACCAGGTGAACTGTATAAGTGAGGAGTGTGTGTTCACCTGATGGTTTAATATACACAGGACATGTTACCAGGTGAACAGTATAAGTGAGGAGAGTGTGTTCCCCTGATGGTTTAATACACACGGGACAAGTTACCAGGTGAACAGTATATGTGAGGAGCGTGTGTTCCCCTCATGGTTTAATACACACAGGATATGTTACCAGGAGAACAGTATAAGTGAGGAGAGTGTGTTCCCCTGATTGTTTAATGCACAAGGGACATGTTACTAGGTGAACATTATAAGTGAGAAGAGTGTGTTCCCCTGATTGTTTAATGCACACGGGACATGTTACCAGGTGAACATTATAAGTGAGGAGACTGTGTTCCCCTGATTGTTTAATATACACGGGACATGTCACCAGCTGAACTCAAAAAGTGCGGAGAGTATGTTCCCCTGATGCTTTAATATACACGGGACATGGTAGCACGTGAACAGTATAAGTGAGGAGAGTCTGTTCCCATTATTGTTTAATGCACACTTGACATGTTACCAGGTGAACAGTATAAGTGAGGAGAATGTGTTCCACTGATTGTTTAATACACACAGGACATGTTACCAGGTGAACAGTATAAGTGGGAGAGTGTGTTCCCCTGATGGTTTAATATTCACGGGACATGTTAGCACGTGAACAGAATAAGTGAGGTGAGTGTGTTCCCATGATGGTTTAACTTACACGGGACATGTTACCAGGTGAACCGTGTAAGTGAGGAGATTGTGTTCCCCTGATGGTTTAATATACACGGGACATGTCACCAGGTGAACAGTATAAGTGAGGAAAGTGTGTTGCCCTGATGGTTTAATAAACACGGAACATGTTACTAGGTGAACAGTAGAAGTGAAGAGAGAGTGTTCCCCTGATGATTTAATATGCACTTGACATGTTACCAGGTGAACAGTAGAAGTGAGGAGAGTGTGTTCCCCTGATGGTTTAATACACACGGGACATGTCAGCAGGTGAACAGTATAAGTGAGGTGAGTGTGTTCCCCTGATGGTTTAATACACACAGGACATGTTACCAGGTGAACAACATAAGTGAGGAGAGTGTGTTCACCAGATGGTTTAATGTACACGGGACATGTCACAAGGTGAACAGTATAAGTGAGGAGAGTGTGTTCACCTGATGGTTTAATATAAAAGGGACATGTTACCAGGTGAACTGTATAAGTGAGGAGAGTGTGTTCACCTGATGGTATAATATACACAGGACATGTTACCAGGAGAACAGTTTAACTGAGGAGAGTTTGTTCCCCTGATTGTTTAATATACACGGGACATGTTATCAGGTGAACAGTATAAGTGAGGTGAGTGTGTTCCCCTTTTGGTTCAATATTCATGGGACATGTCACCAGGTGAACAGTGTAAGTGAAGAGAGTGTGTTCCCCTGATAGTTTAATGCACACGGGACATGTCACCAGGTGAACAGTATAAGTGAGGAGAGTGTGTTCCCCTGATGGTTTAATGCACATTTGACATGTTACCAGTTGAACAGTACAAGTGAGGAGAGTGTGCTCCCCTGATTGTTTAATGCACACGGGACATGTTTCCAGGTGAACAGTATAAGTGAGGAGAGTGTGTTCGCCTGATGGTTTAATGCACACGGGACATGCTACCAGGTAAACAATATAAGAGAGGAGCGTGTGTTCCCCTTATTGTTTAATGCACAGCAGACATGTTACCAGGTGAGCAGTATAAGTGAGGAGAGTGTGTTCCCCTGATTGTTTAATACACACGGGACATGTTACCAAGTGATCAGTTTAAGTGAGGAGAGAGTGTTCCCCTGATGGTTTAATACTGACGGGACGTGTCACCAGGTGAAAAGTATAAGTGAGGAGAATGTGTTCCCCTGATGGTTTAATACTGACGGGACATGTCACCAGGTTAACAGTATAAGTGAGGAGAGTGTGTTCCCCTGATGGTTTAATATGCAAGGGACATGTTACCTGATGAGCAGTTTAAGTGAGGAGAGTGTGTTCCCCTGATGGTTTAATGCAAACTGGACATGTCACCAGATGAACAGTATAAGTGAGGAGACTGTGTTCCCCTGATGGTTTAATACGCACGGGACATGTTACCAAGAGAACTGTAAAAGTGAGGAGAGTGTGTTCCCCTGATGGTTTAATACGCACGGGACATGTTACCAAGTGAACTGTATAAGCGAGGAGACTGTGTTCCCCTGATGGTTGAATGCAAACAGGACATGTCACCAGATGAACTGTATAAGTGAGGAGAGTTTGTTCCTTTGATTGTTTAATCTTCATGGGACATGTTACCATGTGAACAGTATAAGTGAGGAGAGTGCGTTCCCCTGATGGTTTAATATACACGGGACATGTCAACAGGTGAACAGTATAAGTGAGGAGAGTGTGTTCCCCTGATTGTTTAATACTGACAGGACATTTCACCAGGTGAACAGTATAAGTGAGGAGAGTGTGTTCCCCAGATGGTTTAATATACATGGGTCATGTTACCAGGTGAACAGTATAAGTGAAGAGAGTGTGTTCCCCTGATGGTTTAATACTGACTGGACATGTCACCAGGTGAACAGTATAAGTGAGGAGAGTGTGTTCCCCTGATGGTTTAATATACATGGGACATGTTACCAGGTGAAAGGTCTAAGTGAGGAGAGTGTGTTCCCCTGATTGTTTAATACTGACGGGACATGTTACCAGGTGAACAGTATAAGTGAGGAGACTGTGTTCCCCTGATTGTTTAACCTTCACGGGACATGTTTCCAGATGAACAGTATAAGTGAGGAGAGTGCTTTTCCCTGATGGTTTAATATTCACGGGACATGTTACCAGGTGAACTGTATAATTGAGGAGAGTGTGTTCCCCTGATGGTTTAATATTCACGGGACATGTTAACAGATGAACAGTATAAGTGAGGAGAGTGTGTTTCCCTGATGGTTTAATATTCACGGGACATGTTACCAGGTGAACTGTATAATTGAGGAGAGTGTGTTCCCCTGATGGTTTAATATGAACAGGACATGTTACCAGGTGAACAGTATAAGTGAGGTGAGTGTGTTCCCCTGATGGTTTAATACGAACGGGACATGTTACCAGGTGAACAGTATAAATGAGGAGAGTGTGTTCCCCTGATGGTTTAATATACACAGGACATGTTACCAGATGAACTGCATAAGTGAGGAGAGTGTGTTCCCCTGATGGTTTAATACGCACGGGCCATGTTACCAGATGAACTGCATAAGTGAGGAGAGTGTGTTCCCCTGATGGTTTAATACACAAGGGACATGATACCAGGTGAACAGTATAAGTGAGGAGAATGTGTTCCCCTGTTGGTTTAATATACACAGGACATGTCACCAGGTGAACAGTATATGTGAGGAGAGTGTGTTCCCCTGATTATTTAATACACACGGGATATGTTACCAGGTGAACCGTATAAGTGAGGAGAGTGTGTTCCCCTGGTGGTTTAATACACACGGGACATGTTACCAGGTGAACAGTATAATTGAGGAGAGTGTGTTCCCCAGATGTTTTAATACACACGGGACATGTTACCAGGTGAACAGTATAAGTGAGGAGAGTGTGTTCCCCTGATTGTTTAATATACACTGGACATGTTACCAGGTGAACAGTATAAGTGAGGAGAGTGTGTTCCCCTGATGGTTTAATGCAAACAGGACATGTCACCAGATGAACAGTATAAGTGAGGAGAGTGTGTTCCACTGATGGTTTAATATCCACTGGACATGTTACCAGGTGAACAGTATAAGTGAGGAGAGTGTGTTCCCCTGATGGTTTTAATGCAAACAGGACATGTCACCAGATGAACAGTATAAGTGAGGAGAGTGTGTTCCCCTGATCGTTTAATATACACTGGACATGTTACCAGGTGAACAGTATAAGTGAGGAGAGTGTGTTCCCCTGATGGTTTAATGCAAACAGGACATGTCACCAGATGAACAGTATAAGTGAGGAGAGTGTGTTCCCCTGATGATTTAATATACACGGGACATGTTACCAGGTGAACAGTATAAGTGAGAAGAGTGTGTTCCCCTGATGGTTTAATGCAAACAGGACATGTCACCAGATGAACAGTATATGTGAGGAGAGTGTGTTCCCCTGATTGTTTAATACACACGGGACATGTTACCAGGTGAACCGGATAAGTGAGGAGAGTGTGTTTCCCTGATGGTTCAATACGCACAGGACATGTCACCAGATGAACAGTATAAGTGAGGAGAGTGTGTTCCCCCGATTGTTTGATGTTCATGGGACATGTTACCCGGTGAACAGTATAAGTGAGGAGAGTGTGTTCCCCTGATGGTTTATTAGACACGGGACATGTCACCAGGTGAACAGTATCAGTGAGGAGAGTGTGTTCCCCTGGTGGTTTAATATTCACGGGTGATGTTACCAGGTGAACAGTGTAAGTGAGGAGAGTGTGTTCCTCTGATGGTTTAATATTCACTGGACATGTTACCAAGTGAACAGTGTAAGTGAGGTGAGTGTGTTTCCCTGATGGTTTAATACTCACGGGACATGTTTCCAGGTGAACAGTATGAGTGAGGAGAGTGTGTTCCCCTGATGGTTTAATACGCACGGGACATGTTACCAGGTGAACAGTATAAGTGAGGAGAGTGTTTTTCCCTGATGGTTTAATATAGACGGGACATGTTACCAAGTGAACAGGATAACTGAGGAGAGTGTGTTCCCCTGATGGTTTAATACGCACGGGACATGTTACCAGGTGAACAGTATAAGTGAGGAGAGTGAGTTCCCCCTGATGGTTTAATATACACGGGACATGTTACCAGGTGAACAGTATCAGTGAGGAGAGTGTGTTCCCCTGATGGTTTAATATACACGGGACATGTTACCAAGTGAACTGTATAAGTGAGGAGAGTGTTTTCCCCTGATGCTTTAATGCAAACAGGACATGTCACCAGATGAACAGTATAAGTGAGGAGAGTGTGTTCCCCCGATTGTTTAATGTTCATGGGACATGTTACCAGGTGAGCAGTATAAGTGAGGAGAGTGTGTTCCCCTGATGGTTTAATGCAAACAGGACATGTAACCAGATGAACAGTGTAAGTGAGGAGAGTGTGTTCCCTTGATTGTTTAATCTTCATGGGACATGTTACCATGTAAACAGTATAAGTGAGGAGAGTGTGTTCCCCAGATTGTTTAATACAACGGGACATGTCACCACGTGAACAGTTTAAGTGAGGACAGTGTGTTCCCATGATGGTTTAATAAACACAGGACATGTCAACAGGTAAACAGTATAAGTGAGGAGAGTGTGTTCCGCTGATTGTTTAATACTGACGGGACATGTCACCATGTGAACAGTTTAAGGGAGGAGATTGTGTTCCCCTGATGGTTAAATACGCAGGGGACATGTTACCAGGTGAACAGAATAAGTGAGGAGAGTGAGTTCCCCCTGATGGTTTAATAGTGACGGGACATGTTGCCAGATGAACAGTATAAGTGAGGAGAGTGTGTTCCCCTGATGGTTTAATATACACGGGACATGTTACCAGGTGAACAGCATAAGTGAGGATAGTGTGTTCCCCCGATTGTTTAATGTTCATGGGACATGTTACCATGTGAACAGTGTAAGTGAGGAGAATGTGTTCCCCTGATGGTTTAATGCAAACAGGACATGTCACCAGATGAACAGTGTAAGTGAGGAGAGTGTGTTCCCTTGATTGTTTAATCTTCACGGGACATGTTACCATGTGAACAGTATAAGTGAGGAGAGTGTGTTTCCCTGATGTTTTAATACACACAGGACATGTCACCAGATGAACAGCATAAGTGAGGAGAGTGTGTTCCCCCGATTGTTTAATGTTCATGGGACATGTTACCATGTAAACAGTGTAAGTGAGGAGAATGTGTTCCCCCGATGGTTTAATGCAAACAGGACATGTCACCAGATGAACAGTGTAAGTGAGGAGAGTGTGTTCCCTTGATTGTTTAATCTTCACGGGACATGTTACCATGTGAACAGTGTAAGTGAGGAGAATGTGTTCCCCTGATTGTTTAATATACAAGGGACATGATACCAGGTGAACAGTATAAGTGAGGAGAGTGTGTTCCCCTGATGGTTTAACATGCACGGGACGTGTCACAAGGTGAAGAGTAGAAGTGAGGAGATTGTGTTCCCCTGAGTGTTTAATACTGACGGGACATGTCACCAGGTGAACAGTATAAGTGAGGAGAGTGTGTTCCATTGATGGTTTAACACGCACGGGACATGTTACCAGGTGAACAGTATAAGTGAGGAGAGAGTGTTCCCCTGATGGTTTAACACGCACAGGAAATGTTACCAGGTGAACATTATAAGTGAGGAGAGTTTGTTCCCCTGATGGTTTAATACACACGGGACATGTTACCAGATGAACAGTATAAGTGAGGAGAGTGCATTCCCCTGATGGTTTAATATACACGGGACATGTTACCAGGTGAACAGTATAAGTGAGGAGAGTGTGTTGCCTGATGGTATAATATGCACGGGACATGTTACCAGGTGAACAGTATAAGTGAGGAGAGTGTGTTCCCCTGATGGTTCAATATACACAGGACATGTTAGCAGGTGAAAAGTATAAGTGAGGAGAGTGTGTTCCCCTGATGGTTTAATATACACGGGACATGTTACCAGGTGAAGAGTATAAGTGAGGAGAGTGTGTTCCCCTGATAGTCTCATATACACGGGACATGTTACCAGGTGAACAGTATAAGTGAAGAGAGTGTGTTCCCCTGATGGTTTAATATACTTGGGACATGTTACCAGGTGAACAGTATAAGTGAGGAGATTGTGTTCCCCTGATGGTTTAATACACACGGGACATGTTACCAGGTAAACAGTATAAGTGAGGAGAGTGTCTTCCCCTGATGGTTTAATACTGAAGGGACATGTCACCAGGTGAACAGTATAAGTGAGGAGAGTGTGGTCCCCTGATTGTTTAATACTGTCGGGACATTTCCCCATTTGAACAGTATAAGTGAGGAGAGTGTGTTCCCCTGATTGTTTAATAGTGACGGGACATGTTACCAGGTGAACAATATAAGTGAGGAGAGTGTGTTCCCCTGATTGTTTAATACACACAGGACATGTTCCCAGGTGAACAGTATAAGTGAGGATAGTGTGTTCCCCTGATTGTTTAATATACATGGGACATGTTACCCGGTGAACAGTGCAAGTGAAGAGAGTGTGTTCCCCTGATTGTTTATTACTGACGGGACATGCCACCATGTGACCAGTTTAAGGGAGGAGAGTGTGTTCCCCTGATGGTTTAATACGCACGGGACATGTTACCAGGTGAACAGTATAAGTGAGGAGAGTGAGTTCCCCTGATGCTTTAATACACACAGGACATGTAACCAAGTGTACAGTATAAGTCAGGAGAGTGTGTTCCCCTGATCGTTTAATACTGACGGGACATTTCCCCAGGTGAACATTATAAGTGAGGAGAGTGTGTTCCCCTGATGGTTTAAAACACACGACATGTGAACAGGTGAACAGTATAAGTGAGGAGAGTGAGTTCCCCTGATTGTTTAATGCACACGGGACATGTTACCAGGTGAACAGTATAAGTGAGGAGCGTGTTTTCCCCTGATGGTTTAATACTGAAGGGACATGTCACCAGGTGAACAGTATAAGTGAGGAGAGTGTGGTCCCCTGATTGTTTAATACTGTCGGGACATTTCCCCATTTGAACAGTATAAGTGAGGAGAGTGTGTTCCCCTGATTGTTTAATAGTGACGGGACATGTTACCAGGTGAACAATATAACTGAGGAGAGTGTGTTCCCCTGATTGTTTAATACACACAGGACATGTTCCCAGGTGAACAGTATAATTGAGGATAGTGTGTTCCCCTGATTGTTTAATATACATGGGACATGTTACCCGGTGAACAGTGCAAGTGAAGAGAGTGTGTTCCCCTGATTGTTTATTACTGACGGGACATGCCACCATGTGACCAGTTTAAGGGAGGAGAGTGTGTTCCCCTGATGGTTTAATACGCACGGGACATGTTACCAGGTGAACAGTATAAGTGAGGAGAGTGAGTTCCCCTGATGCTTTAATACACACAGGACATGTTACCAGATGAACAGTATAAGTGAGGAGAGTGCATTCCCCTGATGGTTTAATATACACGGGACATGTTACCAGGTGAACAGTATAAGTGAGGAGAGTGTGTTGCCTGATGGTATAATATGCACGGGACATGTTACCAGGTGAACAGTATAAGTGAGGAGAGTGTGTTCCCCTGATGGTTCAATATACACAGGACATGTTAGCAGGTGAAAAGTATAAGTGAGGAGAGTGTGTTCCCCTGATGGTTTAATATACACGGGACATGTTACCAGGTGAAGAGTATAAGTGAGGAGAGTGTGTTCCCCTGATAGTCTCATATACACGGGACATGTTACCAGGTGAACAGTATAAGTGAAGAGAGTGTGTTCCCCTGATGGTTTAATATACTTGGGACATGTTACCAGGTGAACAGTATAAGTGAGGAGATTGTGTTCCCCTGATGGTTTAATACACACGGGACATGTTACCAGGTAAACAGTATAAGTGAGGAGAGTGTCTTCCCCTGATGGTTTAATACTGAAGGGACATGTCACCAGGTGAACAGTATAAGTGAGGAGAGTGTGGTCCCCTGATTGTTTAATACTGTCGGGACATTTCCCCATTTGAACAGTATAAGTGAGGAGAGTGTGTTCCCCTGATTGTTTAATAGTGACGGGACATGTTACCAGGTGAACAATATAAGTGAGGAGAGTGTGTTCCCCTGATTGTTTAATACACACAGGACATGTTCCCAGGTGAACAGTATAAGTGAGGATAGTGTGTTCCCCTGATTGTTTAATATACATGGGACATGTTACCCGGTGAACAGTGCAAGTGAAGAGAGTGTGTTCCCCTGATTGTTTATTACTGACGGGACATGCCACCATGTGACCAGTTTAAGGGAGGAGAGTGTGTTCCCCTGATGGTTTAATACGCACGGGACATGTTACCAGGTGAACAGTATAAGTGAGGAGAGTGAGTTCCCCTGATGCTTTAATACACACAGGACATGTAACCAAGTGTACAGTATAAGTCAGGAGAGTGTGTTCCCCTGATCGTTTAATACTGACGGGACATTTCCCCAGGTGAACATTATAAGTGAGGAGAGTGTGTTCCCCTGATGGTTTAAAACACACGACATGTGAACAGGTGAACAGTATAAGTGAGGAGAGTGAGTTCCCCTGATTGTTTAATGCACACGGGACATGTTACCAGGTGAACAGTATAAGTGAGGAGAGAGTGTTCCCCTGATTGTTTAACACGCACGGGACATGTTACCAGGTGAACAGTATAAGTGAGGAGAGTGTGTTCCCCTGAAGGTATAATGCACATGGGACTTGTTACCAGGTAAACAGCATAGGTGAGGAGAGTGTGTTCCCCTTATTGTTTAATGCACAGTTGACATGTTACCTGGTGATAAGTATAATTGAGGAGAGTGTGTTCCCATGATTGTTTAATGCACACAGGACATGTTACCAGGTGAACAGTATAAGTGAGGAGAGAGTGTTCCCCTGATTGTTTAACACGCACGGGACATGTTACCAGGTGAACAGTATAAGTGAGGAGAGTGTGTTCCCCTGATGGTTTAATATACACGGGACATGTTCCCAGGTGAACAGTATAAGTGAGGAGAGTGTGTTCCCCTGATGGTTTAACATATACGGGACATGTTACCAGGTGAACAGTATAAGTGAGGAGAGTGTGTTCCCCTGATGGTTTAATATAGACAGGACATGTTACCAGGTGAACAGTATAAGTGAGGAGATTGTGTTCCCCTGATGGTTTAATATAAACGTGACATGTCACCAGGTGAACAGTATAAGTGAGGAGAATGTGTTCCCCTGATGGTTAGATATACACAGGACATGTTACCAGGTGAAAAGTATAAGTGAAGAGAGAGTGTTCCCCTGATGGTTTTATATAGACAGGACATGTTGCCAGGTGAACTGTGTAAGTGAGGAGAGTGTGTTTCCCTGATGGTTTAATATACACAGGACATGTTACCAGTTGAACAGTATAAGTGAGGAGACTGTGTTCCCCTGATGGTTTAATATACACAGGACATGTTCCCCGGTGAACAATATAATTGAGGAGAGTGTGTTCTACTGATTGTTTAATGCACACGGGACATGTTACCAGGTGAACAGTATAAGTGAGGAGAGTGTGTTCCCCTTATTGTTTAATGCACAGCAGACATGTTACCAGGTGAACAGTATAAGTGAGGAGAGTGTGTTCCCCTGATTGTTTAATATACACGGGACATGTTACCAGGTGAACAGTATAAGTGAGGAGAGTGTGTTCCCCTGATGGTTTAATATACACAGGACATGTTACCAGGTGAACAGTATAAGTGAGGAGAGTCTGTTCCCCTGATGGTTTAATGCACACGGGACATGTTACCAGGTAAACAATATAAGAGAGGAGAGTGTGTTCCCCTTATTGTTTAATGCACAGCAGACATGTTACCAGTTGAACAGTATAAGTGAGGAGAGTGTGTTCCCCTGATTGTTTAATTTCCACGGGACATGTTACCAGGTGAACAGTATAAGTGAGGAGAGTGTGTTCCCCTGATGGTTTAATATACACAGGACATGTTACCAGGTGAACAGTATAAGTGAGGAGACTGTGTTCCACTGATTGTATAGTAAACACGGGACATGTTACCAGGTGAACAGTATAAGTGAAGAGAGAGTGTTCCCCTGATGGTTAAATATACACAGGACATGTTGCCAGGTGAACAGTGTAAGTGAGGAGAGTGTGTTCCCCTGATGGATTAATATACACAGGACATGTTACCAGGTGAACAGTATAAGTGAGGAGATTGTGTTCCCCTGATGGTTTAATATACACGTGACATGTCACCAGGTGAACAGTATAAGTGAGGAGATAGTGTTCCCCTGATGGTTTAATATACACGGGACATGTTACCAGGTGAACAGTATAAGTGAGGAGAGTGTGTTGCCCTGATGGTTTAATAAACACGGGACATGTTACCAGGTGAACAGTATAAGTGAGGAGAGTGTGTTCCCCTGATGGTTTAATATACACGTGACATGTCACCAGGTGAACAGTATAAGTGAGGAGAGTGTGTTCCCCTGATGGTTTAATACACACGGGACATGTTACCAGATGAACAGTATAAGTGAGGAGACTGTGTTCCACTGATTGTATAATAAACACGGGACATGTTACCAGGTGAACAGTATAAGTGAAGAGAGAGTGTTCCCCTGATGGTTAAATATACACAGGACATGTTGCCAGGTGAACAGTGTAAGTGAGGAGAGTGTGTTCCCCTGATGGATTAATATACACAGGACATGTTACCAGGTGAACAGTATAAGTGAGGAGATTGTGTTCCCCTGATGGTTTAATATACACGTGACATGTCACCAGGTGAACAGTATAAGTGAGGAGATAGTGTTCCCCTGATGGTTTAATATACACCGGACATGTTACCAGGTGAACAGTATAAGTGAAGAGAGAGTGTTCCCCTGATGGTTAAATATACACAGGACATGTTACCAGATGAACAGTATAAGTGAGGAGACTGTGTTCCACTGATTGTATAATAAACACGGGACATGTTACCAGGTGAACAGTATAAGTGAAGAGAGAGTGTTCCCCTGATGGTTAAATATACACAGGACATGTTGCCAGGTGAACAGTATAAGTGAGGAGAGTGTGTGAACCTGATGGTTTAATATGCACAGGACATGTTACCAGGTGAACTGTATAAGTTAGGAGAGTGTGTACCCCTGACAGTTTCATGCACACGGGACATGTTACCAGGTGAACAGTATAAGTAAGGAGAGTGTGTCAACCTGATGGTTTAATATACACAGGACATGTTCCCCGGTGAACTGTATAAGTGAGGAGAGTGTGTTCCCCTGATGGTTTAATACACACGGGACAAGTTACCAGGTGAACAGTATATGTGAGGAGAGTGTGTTCCCCTGATGGTTTAATACACGCAGGATATCTTACCAGGTGAACAGTATAAGTGAGGAGAGTGTGTTCCCCTGATGGTTTAATACACACGGGATATGTTACAAGGTGAACACCATAATTGAGGATAGTGTGTTCCCCTGATGGTTTAACATACACGGGACATGTTACCAGGTGAACAGTGTCAGTGAGGAGATTGTGTTCCCCTGATGGTTTAATATACACGTGACATGTCACCAGGTGAACAGTATAAGTGAGGCGATAGTGTTCCCCTGATGGTTTAATATACACGGGACATGTCACCAGGTGAACAGTATAAGTGAGGAGGGTGTGTTGCCCTGATGGTTTAATAAACACGGGACATGTTACCAGGTGAACAGTAGAAGTGAAGAGAGAGTGTGTTCCGCTGATGGTTTAATATACACAGGACATGTTACCAGATGAACAGTATAAGTGAGGAGAGTGTGTTCCACTGATTGTATAATACACACGGGACATGTCACCAGGTGAACAGTGTAAGTGAGGAGAGTGTGTTCCCCTGATGGTTTAGTATACACAGGACATGTTACCAGGTGAACAATATAAGTGAGGAGAGTGTCTTCCCCTGATGGTTTAATGTACACGGGACATGTCACCAGGTGAACAGTATAAGTGAGGAGAGTGTGTTCACCTGATGGTTTAACATACACGGGACATGTTACCAGGTGAACTGTATAACTGAAAAGAGTGTGTTCACCTGATTGTTTAAAGCACACGGGACATGTTACCAGATGAACAGTATAAGTGAGGAGAGTGTGTTCCCCTGAAGGTTTAATGCACAAGGGACATGTTACCAGGTGAACAGTATAAGTGAGGAGAGTGTGTTCCCCTGATTGTTTAAAGCACACGGGACATGTTACCAGGTGAACAGTATAAGTGAGGAGAGTGTGCTCCCCTGATTGTTTAATACACACGGGTCATGTTCCCCGGTGAACAGTATAATTGAGGAGAGTGTGTTCTACTGATTGTTTAATGCACACGGGACATGTTACCAGGTGAACAGTATAATTGAGGAGAGTGTGTTCCCCTGATGGTTTAATATACACAGGACATGTTCCCCGGTGAACAGTATAATTGAGGAGAGTGTGTTCTACTGATTGTTTAATGCACACGGGACATGTTACCAGGTGAACAGTATAAGTGAGGAGAGTGTGTTCCCCTGATGGTTTAATAAACACAGGACATGTCACCAGGTGAACAGTATAAGTGAGGAGAGTGTGTTTTCCTGATAGTTTAATAAACACGGGACATGTTACCAGGTGAACAGTGTAAGTGAGGAGAGTGTGTTCCCCTGACTGTTTAATACTGACGGGACATGTCACCATGTGAAGAGTGTAAGTGAGGAGAGTGTGTTCCCCTGACTGTTTAATACTGACGGGACATGTCACCATGTGAAGAGTGTAAGTGAGGAGAGTGTGTTCTCCTGATTGTTTAATACTGACGGGACATGTCTCCATGTGAACAGTATAAGTGAGGAGAGTTTGTTCCCCTGATTGTTTAATACTGACGGGACATGTCACCAGGAGAACAGTATAAGTGAGGAGAGTGTGTTCCCCTGATGGTTTAATACGCACTGGACATGTTACCAGGTGAACAGTATAAGTGAGGAGAGTGTGTTCCCCTGATGGTTTAATGCAAACAGGACATGTCACCAGATGAACAGTATAAGTGAGGAGAGTGTGTTCCCCTGATGGTTTATTACGCACGGGACATGTTACCAAGTGAACTGTATAAGTGAGGAGAGTCTGTTCCCCTGATGGTTTAATATGCACGGGACATGTTACCAGGTGAACAGTATAAGTGAGGAGAGTGTGTACCCCTGATGGTTTAATGCAAACAGGACATGTCACCAGATGAACAGTATAAGTGAGGAGAGTGTGTTCCCCTGATGGTTTAATACGCACGGGACATGTTACCAAGTGAACTGTGTAAGCGAGGAGAGTGTGTTCCGCTGATGGTTGAATGCAAACAGGACATGTTACCAGATGAACTGTATAAGTGAGGAGAGTGTGTTCCTTTGATTGTTTAATCTTCACGGGACATGTTACCATGTGAACAGTATAAGTGCGCAGATGATGTTTCCCTGGTGGTTTAATATTCACGGGTGATGTTACCGATTGAACAGGAGAAGTGAAGAGAGTGTGTTCCCCAGATGGTTTAATACTGACGAGACATGTCACCAGGTGAACAGTATAAGTGAGGAGAGTGTGTTCCCCTGATGGTTTAATATACATGGGACATGTTAACAGGTGAACAGTATAAGTGAAGAGAGTGTGTTCCCCTGATGGTTTAATACTGACGGGACATGTCACCAGGTGAACAGTATAAGTGAGGAGATTGTGTTCTCCTGATTGTTTATCCTTCACGGGACATGTTTCCAGATGAACAGTAGAAGTGAGGAGAGTGTGTTACCCTGATGGTTTAATATTCACGGGACATGTTACCAGGTGAACTGTATAATTGAGGAGAGTGTGTTCCCCTGATTATTTAAAACACACGGGATATGTTACCAGGTGAACAGTATAAGTGAGGAGAGTGTGTTCCCCTGGTGGTTTAATGCACACGGGACGTGTTACCAGGTGAACAGTATAAGTGAGGAGAGTGTGTTCCCCTGATGGTTTAATACTGACGGGACATGTCACCATGTGAAGAGTGTAAGTGAGGAGAGTGTGTTCCCCTGACTGTTTAATACTGACGGGACGTGTTACCAGGTGAACAGTATAAGTGAGGAGAGTGTGTTCCACTGATGGTTTAATAAACACGGGACATGTTACCAGGTGAACAGTATAAGTGAGGAGAGTGTGTTCCCCCGATTGTTTAATGTCCATGGGACATGTTACCAAGTGAACTCTATATGTGCGGAGAGTGTGTTCCACTGATGGTTTAATGCAAACAGGACATGTCACCAGATGAACAGTGTAAGTGAGGAGAGTGTGTTCCCTTGATTGTTTAATCTTCACGGGACATGTTACCATGTGAACAGTATAAGTGAGGAGGTTGTGTTTCCCTGGTGGTTTAATATTCACGGGTGATGTTACCAGGTGATCAGTATAAGTGAGGAGAGTGTGTTCCCCTGATGGTTTAATATTCACTGGACATGTTACCAACTGAACACTGTAAGTGAGGTGAGTGTGTTTCCCTGATGGTTTAATACTCACGGGACATGTTACCAACTGAACAGTGTAAGTGAGGTGAGTGTGTTCCCCTGATGGTTTAATATTCACTGGACATGTTACCAGGTGAACAGTATAAGTGAGGAGAGTGTGTTCCCCTGATGGTTTAATAAACACGCGACATGTTACCAGGTGAACAGTATCAGTGAGGGGATTGTGTTCCCCTGACTGTTTAATACGCACGGGACATGTCACCAGGTGAACAGTATAAGTGAGGAGAGTGTGTTCCCCTGATGGTGTAATATACACGGGACATGTTACCAGGTGAATAGTATAAGTGAAGAGAGTGTGTTCCCCTGATGGTTTAATACTGACGGGACATGTCACCAGGTGAACAGTATAAGTGAGGAGATTGTGTTCCCCTGATTGTTTAACCTTCATGGGACATGTTTCCAGATGAACAGTAGAAGTGAGGAGAGTGTGTTTCCCTGATGGTTTAATATTCACGGGACATGTTACCAGGTGAACTGTATAATTGAGGAGAGTGTGTTCCCCTGATGGTTTAATATTCACGGGACATGTTAAGAGATGAACAGTATAAGTGAGGAGAGTGTGTTTCCCTGATGGTTTAATATTCACGGGACATGTTGCCAGGTGAACAGTATAAGTGAGGAGCTTGTGTTCCCCTGATTGTTTAACCTTCACGGGACATGTTTCCAGATGAACAGTAGAAGTGAGGAGAGTGTGTTTCCCTGATGGTTTAATATTCACGGGACATGTTACCAGGTGAACTGTATAATTGAGGAGAGTGTGTTCCCCTGATGGTTTAATATTCACGGGACATGTTAACAGATGAACAGTATGAGTGAGGAGATTGTGTTTCACTGATGGTTTAATATTCACGGGACATGTTGCCAGGTGAACAGTATAAGTGAGGAGAGTATTTTCCCCTGGTGGTTTAATACACACGGGACATGTTACCAGGTGAACAGTATAAGTGAGGAGAATGTGTTCCCCTGTTGGTTTAATATACACAGGACATGTCACCAGTTGAATAGTATATGTGAGGAGAGTGTGTTCCCCTGATTATTTAATACACACGGGATATGTTACCAGGTGAACAGTATAAGTGAGGAGAGGGTGTTCCCCTGGTGGTTTAATGCACACGGGACGTGTTACCAGGTGAACAGTATAAGTGAGGAGAGTGTGTTCCCCTGATGGTTTAATAAACACGGGACATGTTACCAGGTGAACAGTATCAGTGAGGGGAGTTTGTTCCCCTGACTGTTTAATACGCACGGAACATGTCACCAGGTGAACAGTATAAGTGAGGAGAGTGTGTTCCCCTGATGGTTTAATATACACGGGACATGTTACCAGGTGAACAGTATAAGTGAGGAGAGCGTGTTTCCCTGATGGTTTAATATACACGGGACATGTTACCAGGTGAACAGTATAAGTGAGGAGAGTGTGTTCCCCTGATTGTTTAATGTCCATGGGACATGTTACCAAGTGAACTCTATATGTGCGGAGAGTGTGTTCCACTGATGGTTTAATGCAAACAGGACATGTCACCAGATGAACAGTGTAAGTGAGGAGAGTGTGTTCCCTTGATTGTTTAATCTTCACGGGACATGTTACCATGTGAACAGTATAAGTGAGGAGGTTGTGTTTCCCTGGTGGTTTAATATTCACGGGTGATGTTACCAGGTGAACAGTATAAGTGAGGAGAGTGTGTTCCCCTGATGGTTTAATATTCACTGGACATGTTACCAACTGAACAGTGTAAGTGAGGTGAGTGTGTTTCCCTGATGGTTTAATACTCACGGGACATGTTACCAACTGAACAGTGTAAGTGAGGTGAGTGTGTTCCCCTGATGGTTTAATATTCACTGGACATGTTACCAACTGAACAGTGTAAGTGAGGTGAGTGTGTTCCCCTGATGGTTTAATATTCACTGGACATGTTACCAGGTGAACAGTATAAGTGAGGAGAGTGTGTTCCCCTGATGGTTTCATTTTCACTAGACATGTTACCAGGTGAACAGTATAAGTGAGGAGAGTGTGTACCCCTGATGGTTTAATAAACACGGGACATGTTACCAGGTGAACATTATCAGTGAGGGGAGTGTGTTCCCCTGACTGTTTGATACGCACGGGACATGTCACCAGGTGAACAGTATAAGTGAGGAGAGTGTGTTCCCCTGATGGTTTAATATACACGGGACATGTTACCAGGTGAACAGTATAAGTGAAGAGAGTGTGTTCCCCTGATGGTTTAATACTGACGGGACATGTCACCAGGTGAACAGTATAAGTGAGGAGATTGTGTTCCCCTGATTGTTTAACCTTCACGGGACATGTTTCCAGATGAACAGTAGAAGTGAGGAGATGTGTTTCCCTGATGGTTTAATGTTCACGGGACATGTTACCAGGTGAACTGTATAATTGAGGAGAGTGTGTTCCCCTGATGGTTTAATATTCACGGGACATGTTAACAGATGAGCAGTATAAGTGAGGAGAGTGTGTTTCCCTGATGGTTTAATATACACAGGACATGTTCCCAGGTGAACAGTATAAGTGTGGAGAGTGTGTTCCCCTGATGTTTTAATGTACACGGGACATGTCACCAGGTGAACAGTATAAGTGAGGAGAGTGTGTTCCCCTGATTGTTTAATACACACGGGACATGTTACCAGGTGAACAGTATAAGTGAGGAGACTGTGTTCCCCTGATGGTTTAATATACACAGGACATGTTCCCCGGTGAACAGTATAAGTGAGGAGAGTGTGTTCCACTGATGGTTTAATATTCACGGGACATGTTGCCAGGTGAACAGTATAAGTGAGGAGAGTGTGTTCCCCTGATTGTTTAATGCACAAGGGACATGTTACCAGGTGAACAGTATAAGTGAGGAGAGTTTGTTCCCCTGATTGTTTAAAGCACACGGGACATGTTACCAGGTGAACAGTATAAGTGAGGAGAGTGTGTTCCCCTGATTGTTTAAAGCACACGGGACATGTTACCAGGTGAACAGTATAAGTGAGGAGACTGTGTTCCCCTGATGGTTTAATATACACAGGACATGTTCCCCGGTGAACAGTATAATTGAGGAGAGTGTGTTCTACTGATTGTTTAATGCACACGGGACATGTTACCAGGTGAACAGTATAAGTGAGGAGAGTGTGTTCCCCTGATGGTTTAATGCACACGGGACATGTTACCAGGTAAACAATATAAGTGAGGAGAGTGTGTTCCCCTTATTGTTTAATGCACAGCAGACATGTTACCAGGTGAACAGGATAAGTGAGGAGAGTGTGTTCCCCTGATGGTTTAATAAACACAGGACATGTCACCAGGTGAACAGTTTAAGTGAGGAGAGTGTGTTCCCCTGATGGTTTTATAAGCACAGGACATGTCACCAGGTGAACAGTTTAAGTGAGGAGAGTGTGTTCCCGTGATTGTTTAATATACACGGGACATGTTACCAGGTGAACAGTTTAAGTGAGGAGAGTGTGTTCCCCTGATGGTTTTATAAGCACAGGACATGTCACCAGGTGAACAGTTTAAGTGAGGAGAGTGTGTTCCCGTGATGGTTTAATATACACGGGACATGTTACCAGGTGAACAGTTTAAGTGAGGGGAGTGTGTTCCCCTGATTGTTTATTATACACGGGACATGTTACCAGGTGAACAGTGTAAGTGAGGAGAGTGTGTTCTCCTGATTGTTTAATACTGACGGGACATGTCACCATGTGAACAGTATAAGTGAGGGGAGTTTGTTCCCCTGATTGTTTAATACTGACGGGACATGTCACCAGGAGAACAGTATAAGTGAGGAGAGTGTGTTCCCCTGATGGTTTAATACGCACTGGACATGTTACCAGGTGAACAGTATAAGTGAGGAGAGTGTGTTCCCCTGATGGTTTAATGCAAACAGGACATGTCAGCAGATGAACAGTATAAGTGAGGAGAGTGTGTTCCCCTGATGGTTTATTACGCACGGGACATGTTACCAAGTGAACTGTATAAGTGAGGAGAGTCTGTTCCCCTGATGGTTTAATACGCACGGGACATGTTACCAGGTGAACAGTATAAGTGAGGAGTGTTTGTACCCCTGATGGTTTAATGCAAACAGGACATGTCACCAGATGAACAGTATAAGTGAGGAGAGTGTGTTCCCCTGATGGTTTAGTACGCACGGGACATGTTACCAAGTGAACTGTATAAGCGAGGAGAGTGTGTTCCCCTGATGGTTGAATGCAAACAGGACATGTTACCAGATGAACTGTATAAGTGAGGAGACAGTGTTCCTTTGATTGTTTAATCTTCACGGGACATGTTACCATGTGAACAGTATAAGTGCGGAGATGGTGTTTCCCTGGTGGTTTAATATTCACGGGTGATGTTACCAGGTGAACAGGAGAAGTGAAGAGAGTGTGTTCCCCAGATGGTTTAATACTGACGGGACATGTCACCAGGTGACCAGTATAAGTGAGGAGATTGTGTTCCCCTGATTGTTTATCCTTCACGGGACATGTTTCCAGATGAACAGTAGAAGTGAGGAGAGTGTGTTTCCCTGATGGTTTAATATTCACGGGACATGTTACCAGGTGAACTGTATAATTGAGGAGAGTGTGTTCCCCTGATGGTTTAATATTCACGGGACATGTTAACAGATGAATAGAATAAGTGAGGAGATTGTGTTTCCCTGATGGTTTAATATTCACGGGACATGTTGCCAGGTGAACAGTATAAGTGAGGAGAGTATTTTCCCCTGGTGGTTTAATACACACGGGACATGTTACCAGGTGAACAGTATAAGTGAGGAGAATGTGTTCCCCTGTTGGTTTAATATACACAGGACATGTCACCAGGTGAATAGTATATGTGAGGAGAGTGTGTTCCCCTGTTTATTTAATACACACGGGATATGTTACCAGGTGAACAGTATAAGTGAGGAGAGTGTGTTCCCCTGGTGGTTTAATGCACACGGGACGTGTTACCAGGTGAACAGTATAAGTGAGGAGAGTGTGTTTCCCTGATGGTTTAATAAACACGGGACATGTTACCAGGTGAACAGTATAAGTGAGGAGAGTGTGTTCCCCCGATTGTTTAATGTCCATGGGACATGTTACCAAGTGAACTCTATATGTGAGGAGAGTGTGTTCCCCTGTTTATTTAATACACACGGGATATGTTACCATGTGAACAGTATAAGTGAGGAGGTTGTGTTTCCCTGGTGGTTTAATATTCACGGGTGATGTTACCAGGTGATCAGTATAAGTGAGGAGAGTGTGTTCCCCTGATGGTTTAATATTCACTGGACATGTTACCAACTGAACAGTGTAAGTGAGTTGAGTGTGTTTCCCTGATGGTTTAATACTCACGGGACATGTTACCAACTGAACAGTGTAAGTGAGGTGAGTGTGTTCCCCTGATGGTTTAATATTCACTGGACATGTTACCAACTGAACAGTTTAAGTGAGGTGAGCGTGTTCCCCTGATGGTTTAATATTCACTGGACATGTTACCAGGTGAACAGTATAAGTGAGGAGAGTGTGTTCCCCTGATGGTTTAATAAACACGGGACATGTTACCAGGTGAACAGTATCAGTGAGGGGATTGTGTTCCCCTGACTGTTTAATACGCACGGGACATGTCACCAGGTGAACAGTATAAGTGAGGAGAGTGTGTTCCCCTGATGGTTTAATATACACGGGACATGTTACCAGGTGAACAGTATAAGTGAAGAGAGTGTGTTCCCCTGATGGTTTAATACTGACGGGACATGTCACCAGGTGAACAGTATAAGTGAGGAGATTGTGTTCCCCTGATTGTTTAACCTTCACGGGACATGTTTCCAGATGAACAGTAGAAGTGAGGAGAGTGTCTTTCCCTGATGGTTTAATATTCACGGGACATGTCACCAGGTGAACTGTATAATTGAGGAGAGTGTGTTCCCCTGATGGTTTAATATTCACGGGACATGTTAAGAGATGAACAGTATAAGTGAGGAGAGTGTGTTTCCCTGATGGTTTAATATTCACGGGACATGTTGCCAGGTGAACAGTATAAGTGAGGAGCTTGTGTTCCCCTGATTGTTTAACCTTCACGGGACATGTTTCCAGATGAACAGTAGAAGTGAATAGAGTGTGTTTCCCTGATGGTTTAATATTCACGGGACATGTTACCAGGTAAACTGTATAATTGAGGAGAGTGTGTTCCCCTGATGGTTTAATATTCACGGGACATGTTAACAGATGAACAGTATAAGTGAGGAGATTGTGTTTCCCAGATGGTTTAATATTCACGGGACATGTTGCCAGGTGAACAGTATAAGTGAGGAGAGTATTTTCGCCTGGTGGTATAATACACACGGGACATGTTACCAGGTGAACAGTATAAGTGAGGAGAATGTGTTCCCCTGTTGGTTCAATATACACAGGACATGTCACCAGGTGAATAGTATATGTGAGGAGAGTGTGTTCCCCTGATTATTTAATACACACGGGATATGTTACCAGGTGAACAGTATAAGTGAGGAGAGTGTGTTCCCCTGGTGGTTTAATGCACACGGGACGTGTTACCAGGTGAACAGTATAAGTGAGGAGAGTGTGTTCCCCTGATGGTTTAATAAACACGGGACATGTTACCAGGTGAACAGTATCAGTGAGGGGAGTGTGTTCCCCTGACTGTTTAATACGCACGGGACATGTCACCAGGTGAACAGTATAAGTGAGGAGAGTGTGTTCCCCTGATGGTTTAATATACACGGGACATGTTACCAGGTGAACAGTATAAGTGAGGAGAGTGTGTTTCCCTGATGGTTTAATATACTCGGGACATGTTACCAGGTGAACAGTATAAGTGAGGAGAGTGTGTTCCCCCGATTGTTTAATGTCCATGGGACATGTTACCAAGTGAACTCTATATGTGCGGAGAGTGTGTTCCACTGATGGTTTAATGCAAACAGGACATGTCACCAGATGAACAGTGTAAGTGAGGAGAGTGTGTTCCCTTGATTGTTTAATCTTCACGGGACATGTTACCATGTGAACAGTATAAGTGAGGAGGTTGTGTTTCCCTGGTGGTTTAATATTCACGGGTGATGTTACCAGGTGATCAGTATAAGTGAGGAGAGTGTGTTCCCCTGATGGTTTAATATTCACTGGACATGTTACCAACTGAACAGTGTAAGTGAGGTGAGTGTGTTTCCCTGATGGTTTAATACTCACGGGACATGTTACCAACTGAACAGTGTAAGTGAGATGAGTGTGTTCCCCTGATGGTTTAATATTCACTGGACATGTTACCAACTGAACAGTGTAATTGAGGTGAGTGTGTACCCCTGATGGTTTAATATTCACTGGACATGTTACCAGGTGAACAGTATAAGTGAGGAGAGTGTGTTCCCCTGATGGTTTAATATTCACTGGACATGTTACCAGGTGAACAGTATAAGTGAGGAGAGTGTGTTCCCCTGATGGTTTAATAAACACGGGACATGTTACCAGGTGAACATTATCAGTGAGGGGAGTGTGTTCCCCTGACTGTTTGATACGCACGGGACATGTCACCAGGTGAACAGTATAAGTGAGGAGAGTGTGTTCCCCTGATGGTTTAATATACACGGGACTTGTTACCAGGTGAACAGTATAAGTGAAGAGAGTGTGTTCCCCTGATGGTTTAATACTGACGGGACATGTCACCAGGTGAACAGTATAAGTGAGGAGATTGTGTTCCCCTGATTGTTTAACCTTCACGGGACATGTTTCCAGATGAACAGTAGAAGTGAGGAGAGTGTGTTTCCCTGATGGTTTAATATTCACGGGACATGTTACCAGGTGAACTGTATAATTGAGGAGAGTGTGTTCCCCTGATGGTTTAATATTCACGGGACATGTTAACAGATGAACAGTATAAGTGAGGAGAGTGTGTTTCCCTGATGGTTTAATATTCACGGGACATGTTGCCAGGTGAACAGCAGAAGTGAGGAGAGTGTGTTTCCCTGATGGTTTAATATTCAAGGGACATGTTAACAGGTGAACTGTATAATTGTGGAGAGTGTGTTCCCGTGATGGTTTAATATTCACGGGACATGTTAACAGATGAACAGTATAAGTGAGGAGAGTGTGTTTCCCTGATTGTTTAATACACACGGGACATGTTCCCAGGTGAACAGTAGAAGTGAGGAGAGTATTTTCCCCTGATGGTTTAATATACACAGGACATGTTCCCAGGTGAACAGTATAAGTGAGGAGAGTGTGTTCCCCTGATGGTTTAATGTACACGGGACATGTCACCAGGTGAAGAGTATAAGTGAGGAGAGTGTGTTCCGCTGATGGTTTAATATACACGGGACATGTTACCAGGTGAAAACGATAAGTGAGGAGAGTGTGTTCCCCTGATGGTTTAATGTACACGGGACATGTCACCAGTTGAAGAATATAAGTGAGGAGAGTGTGTTCCGCTGATGGTTTAATAGACACGGGGCATGTCACCAGGTGAACAGTATAAGTGAGGGGTGTCTGTTCGCCTGATGGTTTAATATGAACGGGACATGTTACCAGGTGAACAGCATAAGTGAGGAGAGTGTGTTCCCCTGATGGTTTAATACGAACGGGACATGTTACCAGGTGAACAGTATAAATGAGGAGAGTGTGTTCCCCTGATGGTTGAATATACACGGGACATGTTACCAGGTGAACAGTATAAGGGAAGAGAGTGTGTTCCCCTGATGGTTTAATACTGACGGGACATGTCACCAGGTGAACAGTATAAGTGAGGAGATTGTGTTCCCCTGATTGTTTAACCTTCACGGGACATGTTTCCAGATGAACAGTAGAAGTGAGGAGAGTGTGTTTCCCTGATGGTTTAATATTCACTGGACATGTTGCCAGGTGAATTGTATAATTGAGGAGAGTGTGTTCCCCTGATGGTTTAATATTCACGGGACATGTTAACAGATGAACAGTATAAGTGAGGAGAGTGTGTTTCCCTGATTGTTTAATACACACGGGACATGTTCCCAGGTGAACAGTATAAGTGAGGAGAGTATTTTCCCCTGATGGTTTAATATACACAGGACATGTTCCCAGGTGTACAGTATAAGTGAGGAGAGTGTGTTCCCCTGATGGTTTAATGTACACGGGACATGTCTCCAGGTGAAGAGTATAAGTGAGGAGAGTGTGTTCCGCTGATGGTTTAATATACACGGGACATGTTACCAGGTGAACAGGATAAGTGAGGAGAGTGTGTTCCCCTGATGGTTTAATGTACACGGGACATGTCACCAGTTGAAGAGTATAAGTGAGGAGAGTGTGTTCCGCTGATGGTTTAATATACACGGGACATGTCACCAGGTGAACAGTATAAGTGAGGGGAGTCTGTTCGCCTGATGGTTTAATATGAACGGGACATGTTACCAGGTGAACAGCATAAGTGAGGAGAGTGTGTTCCCCTGATGGTTGAATACGAACGGGACATGTTACCAGGTGAACAGTATAAATGAGGAGAGTGTGTTCCCCTGATGGTTTAATATACACAGGACATGTTACCAGGTGAACAGGATAAGTGAGGAGAGTGTGTTCCCCTGATGGTTTAATGTACACGGGACATGTCACCAGTTGAAGAGTATAAGTGAGGAGAGTGTGTTCCCCTGATGGTTTAATATACACAGGACATGTTACCAGATGAACTGCATAAGTGAGGAGAGTGTGTTCCCCTGTTGGTTTAATATACACAGGACATGTCACCAGGTGAACAGTATAAGTGAGGAGAGTGTGTTCCCCTGGTGGTTTAATGCACACGGGACATGTTACCAGGTGAACAGTATAAGTGAGGAGAGTGTTTTCCCCTGATGGTTTAATACGCACGGGACATGTCACCAGATGAACAGTATAAGTGAGGAGAGTGTGTTTCCCTGATGGTTTAATATACACGGGACATGTTACCAGGTGAACAGTATAAGTGAGGAGAGTGTGTTTCCCTGATGGTTTAATATACACGGGACATGTTACCAGGTGAACAGTATAAGTGAGGAGAGTGTGTTTCCCTGATGGTTTAATATACACGGGACATGTTACCAGGTGAACAGTATAAGTGAGGAAAGTGTGTTCCCCCGTTTGTTTAATGTTCATGGGACATGTTACCAAGTGAACTCTATAAGTGCGGAGAGTGTGTTTCCCTGATGGTTTAATATACAGGGGACATGTTACCAGGTGAGGAGTACAAGTGAGGAGAGTGTGTTTCCCTAATGGTTTAATATACACGGGACATGTTACCAGATGAACTGTATAAGTGAGGAGAGTGTGTTCCCCTGATGGTTTAATGCAAACAGGACATGTCACCAGATGAACAGTGTAAGTGAGGAGAGTGTGTTCCCTTGATTGTTTAATCTTCACGGGACATGTTACCATGTGAACAGTATAAGTGAGGAGGTTGTGTTTCCCTGGTGGTTTAATACTCACGGGTGATGTTACCAGGTTAACAGTATAAGTGAGGAGAGTGTGTTCCCCTGATGGTTTAATATACACAGGACATGTTACCAGATGAACAGTATAAGTGAGGAGAGTGTGTTCCCCTGATGGTTTAATATACACGGGACATGTTACCAGGTGAACTGTATAAGGGAGGAGAGTGTCTTCACATGATGGTACAATATACACAGGACATGTTACCAGGAGAACAGTTTAAGTGAGGAGATAGTGTTCCCCTGATTGTTTAATGCACACGGGACATGTTACCAGATGAACAGTATAAGTTAGCAGCGTGTGTTCCCCTGATGGTTTAATGCACACGGGACATATTACCAGGTGAACAGTGTAAGTGAGGAGAGTGTGTTCCCCTGATGGTTTAATGCACACGGGGCATGTTACCAGGTAAACAATATAAGAGAGGAGAGTGTGTTCCCCTTATTGTTTAATGCACAGCAGACATGTTACCAGGTGAACAGTATAAGTGAGGAGAGTATGATCCCCTGATTGTTTAATAAACACAGGACATGTCACCAGGTGAACAGTATAAGGTAGCAGCGTGTGTTCCCCTGATAGTTTAATGCACACGGGACATGTTACCAGGTGAACAGTATAAGTGAGGAGAGTGTGTTCCCCAGATTGTTTAATGCACAGTTGACATGTTACCAGGTCAACAGTATAAGTGAGGAGAGTGTGTTCCCCTGATGGTTCAATGCACATTTCACATGTTACCAGTTGAACAGTACAAGTGAGGAGAGTGTGCTTCCTGATGGTTTAATGCACACGGGACATGTTACCTGGTGAACAGTATAAGTGAGGAGAGTATGATCCCCTGATTGTTTAATAAACACAGGACATGTAACCAGGTGAACAGTTTAAGTGAGGAGAGTGTATTCCCGTGACTGTTTAATATACACGGGACATGTCACCAGGTGAACAGTGTAAGTGAGGAGAGTGTGTTCCCGTGATTGTTTAATATACACGGGACATGTCACCAGGTGAACAGTATAAGTGAGGAGAGTGTGTTCCCCTGATGGTTTAATGTACACGGGACATGTCTCCAGGTGAGGAGTATAAGTGAGGAGAGTGTGTTCCGCTGATGGTTTAATATACACGGGACATGTTACCAGGTGAACAGTATAAGTGAGGAGAGTGTGTTTCCCTGATTGTTTAATACACACGGGACATGTTCCCAGGTGAACAGTATAAGTGAGGAGAGTATTTTCCCCTGATGGTTTAATATACACAGGACATGTTCCCAGGTGTACAGTATAAGTGAGGAGAGTGTGTTCCCCTGATGGTTTAATGTACACGGGACATGTCTCCAGGTGAAGAGTATAAGTGAGGAGAGTGTGTTCCGCTGAAGGTTTAATATACACGGGACATGTTACCAGGTGAACAGGATAAGTGAGGAGAGTGTGTTCCCCTGATGGTTTAATGTACACGGGACATGTCACCAGTTGAAGAGTATAAGTGAGGAGAGTGTGTTGCGCTGATGGTTTAATATACACGGGACATGTCACCAGGTGAACAGTATAAGTGAGGGGAGTCTGTTCGCCTGATGGTTTAATATGAACGGGACATGTTACCAGGTGAACAGCATAAGTGAGGAGAGTGTGTTCCCCTGATGGTTTAATACGAACGGGACATGTTACCAGGTGAACAGTATAAATGAGGAGAGTGTGTTCCCCTGATGGTTTAATATACACAGGACATGTTACCAGGTGAACAGGATAAGTGAGGAGAGTGTGTTCCCCTGATGGTTTAATGTACACGGGACATGTCAACAGTTGAAGAGTATAAGTGAGGAGAGTGTGTTCCCCTGATGGTTTAATATACACAGGACATGTTACCAGATGAACTGCATAAGTGAGGAGAGTGTGTTCCCCTGTTGGTTTAATATACACAGGACATGTCACCAGGTGAACAGTATAAGTGAGGAGAGTGTGTTCCCCTGGTGGTTTAATGCACACGGGACATGTTACCAGGTGAACAGTATAAGTGAGGAGAGTGTTTTCCCCTGATGGTTTAATACGCACGGGACATGTCACCAGATGAACAGTATAAGTGAGGAGAGTGTGTTTCCCTGATGGTTTAATATACACGGGACATGTTACCAGGTGAACAGTATAAGTGAGGAGAGTGTGTTTCCCTGATGGTTTAATATACACGGGACATGTTACCAGGTGAACAGTATAAGTGAGGAGAGTGTGTTTCCCTGATGGTTTAATATACACGGGACATGTTACCAGGTGAACAGTATAAGTGAGGAAAGTGTGTTCCCCCGTTTGTTTAATGTTCATGGGACATGTTACCAAGTGAACTCTATAAGTGCGGAGAGTGTGTTTCCCTGATGGTTTAATATACAGGGGACATGTTACCAGGTGAAGAGTATAAGTGAGGAGAGTGTGTTTCCCTGATGGTTTAATATACACGGGACATGTTACCAGATGAACTGTATAAGTGAGGAGAGTGTGTTCCCCTGATGGTTTAATGCAAACAGGACATGTCACCAGATGAACAGTGTAAGTGAGGAGAGTGTGTTCCCTTGATTGTTTAATCTTCACGGGACATCTTACCATGTGAACAGTATAAGTGAGGAGGTTGTGTTTCCCTGGTGGTTTAATACTCACGGGTGATGTTACCAGGTTAACAGTATAAGTGAGGAGAGTGTGTTCCCCTGATGGTTTAATATACACAGGACATGTTACCAGATGAACAGTATAAGTGAGGAGAGTGTGTTCCCCTGATGGTTTAATATACACGGGACATGTTACCAGGTGAACTGTATAAGGGAGGAGTGTGTCTTCACATGATGGTACAATATACACAGGACATGTTACCAGGAGAACAGTTTAAGTGAGGAGATAGTGTTCCCCTGATTGTTTAATGCACACGGGACATGTTACCAGATGAACAGTATAAGTTAGCAGCGTGTGTTCCCCTGATGGTTTAATGCACACGGGACATATTACCAGGTGAACAGTGTAAGTGAGGAGAGTGTGTTCCCCTGATGGTTTAATGCACACGGGGCATGTTACCAGGTAAACAATATAAGAGAGGAGAGTGTGTTCCCCTTATTGTTTAATGCACAGCAGACATGTTACCAGGTGAACAGTATAAGTGAGGAGAGTATGATCCCCTGATTGTTTAATAAACACAGGACATGTCACCAGGTGAACAGTATAAGGTAGCAGCGTGTTTTCCCCTGATAGTTTAATGCACACGGGACATGTTACCAGGTGAACAGTATAAGTGAGGAGAGTGTGTTCCCCAGATTGTTTAATGCACAGTTGACATGTTACCAGGTCAACAGTATAAGTGAGGAGAGTGTGTTCCCCTGATGGTTCAATGCACATTTCACATGTTACCAGTTGAACAGTACAAGTGAGGAGAGTGTGCTTCCTGATGGTTTAATGCACACGGGACATGTTACCTGGTGAACAGTATAAGTGAGGAGAGTATGATCCCCTGATTGTTTAATAAACACAGGACATGTAACCAGGTGAACAGTTTAAGTGAGGAGAGTGTATTCCCGTGACTGTTTAATATACACGGGACATGTCACCAGGTGAACAGTGTAAGTGAGGAGAGTGTGTTCCCGTGATTGTTTAATATACACGGGACATGTCACCAGGTGAACAGTATAAGTGAGGAGAGTGTGTTCCCCTGATTGTTTGATACTTACGAGACATGTCACCATGTGAACAGTATAAGTGAGGAGAGTGTATTCCCGTGACTGTTTAATATACACGGGACATGTCACCAGGTGAACAGTGTAAGTGAGGAGAGTGTGTTCCCGTGATTGTTTAATATACACGGGACATGTTACCAGGTGAACAGTGTAAGTGAGGAGAGTGTGTTCCCGTGATTGTTTAATATACACGGGACATGTCACCAGGTGAACAGTCTCAGTGAGGAGAGTGTGTTCCCCTGATTGTTTAATACTGACGGGACGTGTCACCAGGTGAAAAGTATAAGTGAGGAGAGTTTGTTTCCCTGATTGTTTAATACTGACGGGACATGTTACCTGATGAGCAGTTTAAGATAGGAGAGTGTGTTCCCCTGATGGTTTAATACACACTGGACATGTCACCAGATGAACAGTATAAGTGAGGAGAGTGTGTTCCCTGATGGTTTAATACTGACGGGACATGTCACCAGGTGAACAGCATAAGTGAGGAGAATGTGTTCCGCTGATGGTTTAATATACACGGGAAATGTTACCAGGTGAACAGTATAAGTGAGGAGAGTGTGTTTCCCTGATGCTTTAATATGCACGGGACATGTTACCAAGTGAACTGTATAAGTGAGGAGAGTGTGTTCCCCTGATGGTTTAATGCAAACAGGACATGTCACCAGATGAACAGTATAAGTGATGAGGGTGTGTTCCCCTGATGTTTTAATACACACAGGACATGTTACCAAGTGAACTCTATCAGGGAGGAGAGTGTGTTCCCCTGATGGTTTAATGCAAACAGGACATGTCACCAGATGAACAGTATAAGTGAGGAGAGTGTGTCCCCTGATTGTTTAATACTGACGGGACATGTCACTAGGTGAACAGTATAAGTGAGGAGAGTGTGTTCCCCTGATGGTTTAATGCAAACAGGACATGTTAGCAAGTGAACAGTATAAGTGAGGAGAGTGTGTTCCCCTGATGGTTTAATGCAAACAGGACATGTCACCAGATGAACAGTATAAGTGAGGAGAGTGTGTTCCCTTGATTGTTTAATCTTCACGGGACATGTTACCATGTAAACAGTATAAGTGAGGAGGTTGTGTTTCCCTGGTGGTTTAATATTCACGGGTGATGTTACCAGGTGAACAGTATAAGTGAGGTGAGTGTGTTTCCCTGATGGTTTAGTACTCACGGGACATGTTTCCAGGTGAACAGTATAAGTGAGGAGCGTGAGTTCCCCTGATGGTATAATATACACAGGACATGATACCAGGTGAACTGGATAAGTAAGGAGAATGTGTTCCCCTGATGGTTTAATACTGACGGGACATGTCACCAGGTGAACATTATAAGTGAGGAGATTGAGTTCCCCTGATTGTTTAATACTGAAGGGACATGTCACCAGGTGAACAGTATAAGTGAGGAGAGAGTGTTCCCCTGATGGTTTAACATGCACAGGACATGATACCAGGTGAACAGTATAAGTGAGGAGAGTGTGTTCCCCTGATGGTATAATATACACAGGACATGATACCAGGTGAACAGGATAAGTGAGGAGAATGTGTTCCCCTGATGGTTTAATACTGACGGGACATGTCACCAGGTGAACAGTTTAAGTGAGGAGATTGTGTTCCCCTGATTGTTTAAAACTGACGGGACATGTCACCAGCTGAACAGTATAAGTGAGGAGAGAGTGTTCCCCTGATGGTTTAACACGCACGGGACATGTTACCAGGTGAACAGTATAAGTGAGGAGAGTGTGTTCCCCTGATTGTTTAATATACAGGGGACATGTTACCAGGTGAAGAGTATAAGTGAGGAGAGTGTGTTTCCCTGATGGTTTAATATACACGGGACATGTTACCAGATGAACTGTATAAGTGAGGAGAGTGTGTTCCCCTGATGGTTTAATGCAAACAGGACATGTCACCAGATGAACAGTGTAAGTGAGGAGAGTGTGTTCCCTTGATTGTTTAATCTTCACGGAACATGTTACCATGTGAACAGTATAAGTGAGGAGGTTGTGTTTCCCTGGTGGTTTAATATTCACGGGTGATGTTAACAGGTTAACAGTATAAGTGAGGAGAGTGTGTTCCCCTGATGGTTTAATATACACAGGACATGTTACCAGATGAACAGTATAAGTGAGGAGAGTGTGTTCCCCTGATGGTTTAATATACACGGGACATGTTACCAGGTGAACTGTATAAGTGAGGAGAGTGTGTTCCCCTGATGGTATAATATACACAGGACATGTTACCAGGAGAGCAGTATAAGTTAGGAGAGTGTGTTCCCCTGATAGTTTAATATACACGGGTGATGTTACCAGGTTAACAGTATAAGTGAGGAGAGTGTGTTCCCCTGATGGTTTAATATACACAGGACATGTTACCAGATGAACAGTATAAGTGAGGAGAGTGTGTTCCCCTGATGGTTTAATATACACAGGACATGTTTCCAGATGAACAGTATAAGTGAGGAGAGTGTGTTCCCCTGATGGTTTAATGCACACGGGACATATTACCAGGTGAACAGTAAAAGTGAGGAGAGTGTGTTCCCCTGATAGTTTAATGCACACGGGACATGTTACCAGGTGAACAGTATAAGTTAGCAGCGTGTGTTCCCCTGATAGTTTAATGCACAAGGGACATGTTACCAGGTGAACAGTATAAGCGAGGAGAGTGTGTTCCCCTGATGGCTTAATGCACAGCAGACATGTTACCAGGTGAACAGTATAAGTGAGGAGAGTATGATCCCCTGATTGTTTAATAAACACAGGACATGTCACCAGGTGAACAGTATAAGTTAGCAGCGTGTGTTCCCCTGATAGTTTAATGCACACGGGACATGTTACCAGGTGAACAGTATAAGTGAGGAGAGTGTGTTCCCCAGATTGTTTAATGCACAGTTGACATGTTACCAGGTCAACAGTATAAGTGAGGAGAGTGTGTTCCCCTGATGGATCAATGCAGATTTGACATGTTACCAGTTGAACAGTACAAGTGAAGAGAGTGTGCTCCCCTGATGGTTTAATGCACACGGGACATATTACCAGGTGAACAGTGTAAGTGAGGAGAGTGTGTTCCCGTGATTGTTTAATGCACACGGGACATGTTACCAGGTGAACAGTATAAGCGAGGAGAGTGTGTTCCCCTGATGGTTTAATGCACACGGGACATGTTACCAGGTAAACAGTGTAAGTGAGGAGAGTGTGTTCCCGTGATTGTTTAATGCACATGGGACATGTTACCAGGTGAACAGTATAAGTGAGGAGAATGTGTTCCCCTGATGGTTTAATATACACGGGACATGTTACCAGGTGAACAGTATAAGTGAATAGAGTGTGTTCCCCTGATGGTTTAATATACACGGGACATGTTACCAGGTGAACAGTATAAGTGAGGAGAGTGCTTTCCCCTGATGTTTTAATATACACGTGACATATTACCAGGTGAACAGTATAAGTGAGGAGAGTGTGTTCCCCTGATGGTATAATATACACGGGACATGTTACCAGGTGAACAGTGCAAGTGAGGAGAGGACTTTCCCCTGATGGTTTAATATACACTGGACATGTTACCAGGTGAACAGTACATGTGAGGAGAGTATGATCCCCTGATTGTTTAATAAACACAGGACATGTCACCAGGTGAACAGTTTAAGTGAGGAGAGTGTATTCCCTTGACTGTTTAATATACACGGGACATGTCACCAGGTGAACAGTGTAAGTGAGGAGAGTGTGTTCCCGTGATTGTTTAATATACACGGGACATGTTACCAGGTGAACAGTGTAAGCGAGGAGAGAGTGTTCCCGTGATTGTTTAATATACACGGGACATGTCACCAGGTGAGCAGTATAAGTGAGGAGAGTGTGTTCCCCTGATTGTTTAATACTTACGGGACATGTCTCCATGTGAACAGTGTAAGTGAGGAGAGTGTGTTCCCCTGATGGTTTAATACTGACGGGACGTGTCACCAGGTGAACAGTATAACTGAGGAGAGTTTGTTCCCCTGATTGTTTAATACTGACGGGACATGTTACCTGATGAGCAGTTTAAGTGAGGAGAGTGTGTTCGCTGATGGTTTAATTCACACTGGACATGTCACCAGATGAACAGTATAAGTGAGGAGAGTGTGTTCCCCTGATGGTTTAATATACACGGGACATGTTACCAGGTAAACAATATCAGAGAGGAGAGTGTGTTCCCCTTATTGTTTAATGCACAGCAGACATGTTACCAGGTGAACAGGATAAGTGAGGAGAGTATGATCCCCTGATTGTTTAATAAACACAGGACATGTCACCAGGTGAACAGTATATGTTAGCAGCGTGTGTTCCCCAGATTGTTTAATGCACAGTTGACATGTTACCAGGTCAACAGTATAAGTGAGGAGAGTGTGTTCCCCTGATGGATCAATGCACATTTGACATGTTACCAGTTGAACAGTACAAGTGAGGAGAGTGTGCTCCCCTGATGGTTTAATGCACACGGGACATATTACCAGGTGAACAGTGTAAGTGAGGAGAGTGTGTTCCCGTGATTGTTTAATGCACACGGGACATGTTACCAGGTGAACAGTATAAGCGAGGAGAGCGTGTTCCCCTGATGGTTTAATGCACACGGGACATGTTACCAGGTAAACAGTGTAAGTGAGGAGAGTGTGTTCCCTTGATTGTTTAATGCACACGGGACATGTTACCAGGTGAACAGTATAAGTGAGGAGAGTGTGTTCCCCTGATGGTTTAATATACACGGGACATGTTACCAGGTGAACAGTATAAGTGAGAAGAGTGTGTTCCCCTGATGGTTTAATATACACGGGACATGTTACCAGGTGAACAGTATAAGTGAGGAGAGTGCTTTCCCCTGATGTTTTAATATACACGTGACATATTACCAGGTGAACAGTATAAGTGAGGAGAGTGTGTTCCCCTGATGGTATAATATACACGGGACATGTTACCAGGTGAACAGTGCAAGTGAGGAGAGGGCTTTCCCCTGATGGTTTAATATACACTGGACATGTTACCAGGTGAACAGTATAAGTGAGGAGAGTATGATCCCCTGATTGTTTAATAAACACAGGACATGTCACCAGGTGAACAGTTTAAGTGAGGAGAGTGTATTCCCGTGACTGTTTAATATACACGGGACATGTCACCAGGTGAACAGTGTAAGTGAGGAGAGTGTGTTCCCGTGATTGTTTAATATACACGGGACATGTTACCAGGTGAACAGTGTAAGCGAGGAGAGTGTGTTCCCGTGATTGTTTAATATACACGGGACATGTCACCAGGTGAGCAGTATAAGTGAGGAGAGTGTGTTCCCCTGATTGTTTAATACTTACGGGACATGTCTCCATGTGAACAGTGTAAGTGAGGAGAGTGTGTTCCTCTGATTGTTTAATACTGACGGGACGTGTCACCAGGTGAACAGTATAAGTGAGGAGAATGTGTTCCCCTGATTGTTTAATACTGACGGGACATGTTACCTGATGAGCAGTTTAAGTGAGGAGAGTGTGTTCCCCTGATGGTTTAATACACACTGGACATGTCACCAGATGAACAGTATAAGTGAGGAGAGTGTGTTCCCCTGATGGTTTAATATACACGGGACATGTTACCAGGTGAACAGTAAAAGTGAGGAGAGTGTGTTCCCTGATGGTTTAATACTGACGGGACATGTCACCAGGTGAACAGCATAAGTGAGGAGAATGTGTTCCCCTGATGGTTTAATATACACGGGACATGTTACCAGGTGAACAGAATAAGTGAGGAGAGTGTGTTTCCCTGATGCTTTAATACGCACGGGACATGTTACCAAGTGAACTGTATAAGTGAGGAGAGTGTGTTCCCTTGATGGTTTAATGCAAACTGGACTTGTCAAAAGATGAACAGTATAAGTGAGGAGAGTGTGTTCCCCTGATGATTTAATACACACAGGACATGTTACCAAGTGAACTCTATAAGGGAGGAGAGTGTGTTCAGCCTGATGGTTTAATGCAAACAGGACATGTCACCAGATGAACAGTATAGGTGAGGAGAGTGTGTTCCCCCGATTGTTTAATGTTCATGGGACATGTTACCAAGTGAACTCTGTAAGTGAGGAGAGTGTGTTCCCCTGATTGTTTAATACTGACGGGACATGTCACCAGGTGAACAGTACAAGTGAGGAGAGTGTGTTCCCCTGATGGTTTAATGCAAACAGGACATGTTACCAAGTGAACAGTATAAGTGAGCAGAGTGTGTTCCCCTGATGGTTTAATGCAAACAGGACATGTCACCAGATGAACAGTATAAGTGAGGAGAGTGTGTTCCCTTGATTGTTTAATCTTCACGGGACATGTTACCATGTAAACAGTATAAGTGAGGAGGTTGTGTTTCCCTGGTGGTTTAATATTCACGGGTGATGTTACCAGGTGAACAGTATAAGTGAGGATAGTGTGTTCCCCTGATTGTTTAATAGAGACAGGACATGTTACCAGGTGAACAGTTTAAGTGAGGAGAGTGTGTTCCCCTGATTGTTTAATACTCACAGGACATGTTCCCAGGTGAACAGTATAAGTGAGGATAGTGTGTTCCCCGATTGTTTAATATACATGGGACATGTCACCAGGTGAACAGTATAAGTGAGGAGAGTGTGTTCCCCTGATTGTTTAATACTGACGGGACATGCCACCATGTGACCAGTTTAAGGGAGGAGTGTGTGTTCCCCTGATCGTTTAATACTGACGGGATATTTCCCCAGGTGAACATTATAAGTGAGGAGAGTGTGTTCCCCTGATTGTTTAATACTCACAGGACATGTCACCAGATGAACAGTATAAGTGAGGAGAGTGTGTTCCCCTGATGGTTTAATATACACGGGACATGTTACCAGGTGAACAGTAAAAGTGAGGAGAGTGTGTTCCCTGATGGTTTAATACTGACGGGACATGTCACCAGGTGAACAGCATAAGTGAGGAGAATGTGTTCCCCTGATGGTTTAATATACACGGGACATGTTACCAGGTGAACAGTATAAGTGAGGAGAGTGTGTTTCCCTGATGCTTTAATACGCACGGGACATGTTACCAAGTGAACTGTATAAGTGAGGAGAGTGTGTTCCCCTGATGGTTTAATGCAAACAGGACATGTCAAAAGATGAACAGTATAAGTGAGGAGAGAGTGTTCCCCTGATGATTTAATACACACAGGACATGTTACCAAGTGAACTCTCAGGGAGGAGAGTGTGTTCAGCCTGATGGTTTAATGCAAACAGGACATGTCACCAGATGAACAGTATAAGTGAGGAGAGTGTGTTCCCCCGATTGTTTAATGTTCATGGGACATGTTACCAAGTGAACTCTGTAAGTGAGGAGAGTGCGTTCCCCTGATTGTTTAATACTGACGGGACATGTCACCAGGTGAACAGTATAAGTGAGGAGAGTGTGTTCCCCTGATGGTTTAATGCAAACAGGACATGTTACCAAGTGAACAGTATAAGTGAGGAGAGTGTGTTCCCATGATGGTTTAATGCAAACAGGACATGTCACCAGATGAACAGTATAAGTGAGGAGAGTGTGTTCCCTTGATTGTTTAATCTTCACGGGACATGTTACCATGTAAACAGTATAAGTGAGGAGGTTGTGTTTCCCTGGTGGTTTAATATTCACGGGTGATGTTACCAGGTGAACAGTATAAGTGAGGATAGTGTGTTCCCCTGATTGTTTAATAGAGACAGGACATGTTACCAGGTGAACAGTTTAAGTGAGGAGAGTGTGTTCCCCTGATTGTTTAATACTCACAGGACATGTTCCCAGGTGAACAGTATAAGTGAGGATAGTGTGTTCCCCTGATTGTTTATTATACATGGGACATGTCACCAGATGAACAGTATAAGTGAGGAGAGTGTGTTCCCCTGATTGTTTAATACTGACGGGAGATGCCACCATGTGACCAGTTTAAGGGAGGAGAGTGTGTTCCCCTGATGGTTTAATACGCACGGGACATGTTACCAGGTGTACAGTATAAGTCAGGAGAATGTGTTCCCCTGATCGTTTAATACTGACGGGATATTTCCCCAGGTGAACATGATAAGTGAGGAGAGTGTGTTCCCCTGATTGTTTAATACTCACAGGACATGTTCCCAGGTGAACAGTATAAGTGAGGATAGTGTGTTCCCCTGATTGTTTAGTATACATGGGACATGTCACCATGTGAACAGTGTAAGTGAGGAGCGTGAGTTCCCCTGATGGTTTAATACAAACAGGACATGTTACCAGGTGAACAGTATAATTGAGGAGAGAGTGTTCCCCTCATGGTTTAATATACACGGGACAAGATACCAGGTGAAAAGTATAATTGAGGAGAGTGTGTTCCCCTGATGGTTTAATATACACAGGACAAGATACCAGGAGAACAGTATAAGTGAGTAGAGTGAGTTCCCCTGATGGTTTAATATACACAGGACAAGATACCAGGTGAACAGTATAAGTGAGTAGAGTGAGTTCCCCTGATTGTTTAATATACCCGGGACATGTCATCAGGTGAACAGTATAAGTGAGGAGAGTGTGTTCCCCTGATGATATAATATACACGGGTCATGTTACCAGGTGAACAGTATAAGTGAGGAGAGGGCTTTCCCCTGATCGTTCAATATACACAGGACATGTTACCAGGTGAAGAGTATAAGTGAGGAGAGTGTGTTCCCCTGATGGTTTAATATACACGGGACATGTTACCAGGTGAAGAGTATAAGTGAGGAGAGTGTGATCCCATGATTGTTTAATACTGACGGGATTTGTCACCAGGTGAAGACTAGAAGTGAGGAGAGAGTGTTCCCCTGATGGTCTCATATACACGGGACATGTTACTAGGTGAACATTATAAGTGAAGAGAGTGTGTTCCCCTGATGGTTTAATATATTTGGGACATGTTACCAGGTGAACAGTATAAGTGAAGAGAGTGTGTTCGCCTGATGGTTTAATACACACGGGACATGTTGCCAGGTAAACAGTATAAGTGAGAAGAGTGTGTTCCCCAGATTGTTTAATACTGACGAGACATGTCACGACGTGAACAGTTTAAGTGAGGAGAGTGTGTTCCCATGATGGTTTAATAAACACAGGACATGTCAACAGGTAAACAGTATAAGTGAGGAGAGTGTGTTCCCCTGATTGTTTAATACTGACGGGACATGTTACCAGGTGAACAGTTTAAGGGAGGAGAGTGTGTTCCCCTGATGGTTTAATACGCACGGGACATGTTACCAGGTGAACAGTATAAGTGAGGAGAGTGAGTTCCCCCCGATGGTTTAATACACATGGGACATGTTACCAGGTGAACAGTATAAGTGAGGAGAGTGTGTTCCCCTGATGGTTTAATACGCACGGGACATGTTACCAGGTGAACAGTATAAGTGAGGAGAGTGTGTTCCCCTGATGGTTTAATACGCACGGGACATGTTACCAGGTGAACAGTATAAGTGAGGAGAGTGAGTTCCCCCTGATGGTTTAATACACATGGGACATGTTACCAGATGAACAGAAAAGGGAGGAGAGTGTGTTCCCCTGATTGTTTAATACACACGGGACATGTTACCAGGTGAACAGTATAAGTGAGGAGAGTGTGTTCCCCTGATGGTTTAATACGCACGGGACATGTTACCAGGTGAACAGGATAAGTGAGGAGAGTGAGTTCCCCCTGATGGTTTAATACACATGGGACATGTTACCAGATGAACAGAAAAGGGAGGAGAGTGTCTTCCCCTGATGGTTTAATACTGACGGGACATGTCACCAGGTGAACAGTATAAGTGAGGAGAGTGTGTTCCCCTTATGGTTTAATACTTTCGAGACATTTCCCCAGGTGAACAGTGTAAGTGAGGAGAGTGTGTTCCACTGATTGTTTTATATACACGGACATGTCAACAGGTGAACAGTATAAGTGAGGAGAGTGTGTTCCACTGATGGTTTAACATACACAGGACATGTTACCAGGTGATCTGTATAAGTGAGGAGAGTGTGTTCCCCTGATTGTTTAATACTCACGGGACATGTTACCAGGTGAACAGTATAAGTGAGGAGAGTGTGTTCCCCTGATGGTTTAATATACACGGGACATGTCACCAGGTGAACAGTATAAGTGAGGAGAGTGTGTTCCCCTGATGGTTTAATACACACAGGACATGTTCCCAGGTGAACAGTATAAGTGAGGAGAGTGTGTTCCCCTGATGGTTTAATACGCACGGGACATGTTACCAGGTGAACAGTGTAAGTGAGGAGAGTGAGTTCCCCTGATGGTTTAATACAAACAGGACATGTCACCAGGTGAACAGTATAAGTGAGGAGATTGTGTTCCCCTGATTGTTTAACACGCACGGGACATGTTACCAGGTGAACAGTATAAGTGAGGAGAGTGTGTTCCCTTGATGGTTTAATATGCACAGGACATGATACCAGGTGAACAGCATAATGAGGAGAATGTGTTCCCCTGATGGTTTAATATACACGGGATATGATACCAGGTGAACCGTATAAGTGAAGAAAGTGTGTTCCCCTGATGGTTTAATATACATGGGACATGTTGCCATGTGAACAGTTTAATTGAGGAGAGTGTGTTCCCCTGATGGTTTAATATGCACGGGACATGTCACCAGGTGAACAGTGTAAGTGAGGAGAGGGCTTTCCCCTGATGGTTTAATATACAAGGGACATGTTACGAGGTGAACAGTATAAGTGAGGTGAATGTGTTCCACTGATGGTTTAATATACACGGGACATGTTACCAGGTGAACAGTATCAGTGAGGAGAATGTTTTCCCCTGATGGTTTAATATACACGGGACATGTTAGCAGGTGAACAGTATCAGTGAGGTGAATGTGTTCCCCTGATGGTTTATTACACACGGGACATGTCACCAGGTGAACAGTATAAGTGAGGAGAGTGTTTTCCCCTGAAGTTTTAAAATACACGGGACATGCTACCTGGTGAACAGTAGAAGTGAGGAGAGTGTGTTCCCCTGATGCTTTAAGACAGTCAGGACATGTCAACAGATGAACAGTATAAGTGAGGAGAGTGTGTTCCCCTGATGTTTTAATACATTCGGGACATTTCCCCAGGTGAACAGTATAAGTGAGGAGAGTGAGTTCCCCTGATAGTTTAATAATGACGGAACATGTTACCAGGTGAACAGTATAAGTGAGGAGAGTGTGTTCCCCTGATTGTTTAATACACACAGGACATGTTACCAGGTGAACAGTAAAAGTGAGGAGAGTGTGTTCCCCTGATGGTTTAATACTGACGGGACATGTCACCATGTGAACAGTTTAAGGGAGGAGACTGTGTTCCCCTGATGGTTTCATACGCACCGGACATGTGAACAGGTGAACAGTATAAGTGAGGAGAGTGAGTTCCCCTGATTGTTTAATACGCACGGGACATGTACCCAACTGAACTGTATATGTGAGGAGAGTGTGTTCCCCTGATGGTTTAATACTGACGGGACATTTCCCCAGGTGAACATTATAAGTGAGGAGAGTGTGTTCCCCTGATGGTTTAAAACACACGACATGTCAACAGGTGAACAGTATAAGTGAGGAGCGTGTGTTCCCCTGATGGTTTAAAACACACGACATGTTACCAGGTGAACAGTATAAGTGAGGAGAGTTTGTTCCCCTCATGGTTTAATACACACAGGACATGTCACCAGGTGAACAGTATAAGTGAGGAGAGTGTGTTCCCCTGATGGTTTAATATACACGGGACATGATACCAGGTGAACAGTATAAGTGAGGAGAATGTGTTCCCCTGATGATTTAATGTACACGGGACATGTTACCAGGTGAAAAGTATAAGTGAGGAGAGTGTGTTCCCCTGATTGTTTAATACTCACGGGACATGTTACCAGGTGAGCAGTATAAGTGAGGAGAGTGTGTTCCCCTGATGGTTTAACACGAACGGGACGTGTCACCTGTTGAAGAGTAGAAGTGAGGAGAGTGCGTTCCCCTGATTGTTTAATATACATGGGACATGTTACCTGGTGAACAGTATAAGTGAGGAGAGTGTGTTCCCCTGATGGTTTAATATACTCAGGACATGTTACCAGGTGAACAGTGTAAGTGAGGAGAGTGTGTTCCACAGATGGTTTAATACTGACGGGACATGTTACCAGATGAACAGCATAAGTGAAGTGAGTGTTTTCCCCTGATGGTTTAATATACACGGGACATGTTCCCAGGTGAACAGTATAAGTGAGGAGAATGTGTTCCCCTGATGGTATAATATACACGTGACATGTTACCAGGTGAAAAGTATAAGTGAGGAGAGGGCTTTCCCCTGATGGTTTAATATACACGGGGCATGATAACAGGTGAACAGTATAAGTGAAGAGAGTGTGTTCCCCTGATCGTTTAATATACATGGGACACGTTACCAGGTGAACAGTATAAGTGAAGAGAGTGTGTTCCCCTGATTGTTTAATACCCACGGGACATGTTACCAGGTAAACAGTATAAGTGAGGAGCGTGTGTTCCCATGATGGTTTAATACACACAGGACATCTCAACAGGTAAACAGTATAAGTGAGGAGAATGTGTTGCCCTGATTGTTTAATACACACAGGACATGTTACCAGGTGAACATTATAAGTGAGGAGAGTGAGTTCCCCCTGATGGTTTAATACCCACAGGACATGTCAACAGGCTAACAGTATAAGTGAGGTGAGTGTCTTCCCCGGATTGTTTAATACAAACGGGACATGTTACGAGGTGAACAGAAAAGGGAGGAGAGTGTCTTCCCCTGATGGATTAATACTGACGGGACATGTGACCAGGTGAACAGAATAAGTGAGGAGAGTGAGTTCCCCTGATGCTTTCATACACACAGGACATGTCAACAGGAGAACAGGATAAGTGAGGAGAGTGTGTTCCCCTGATGTTTTAATCCTGTCGGGAAATTTACCCAGGTGAACAGTATAAGTGAGGAGAGTGAGTTCCCCTGATTGTTTAATAGTGACGGGACATGTTACCAGGTGAACAGTATAAGTGAGGAGCGTGTTTTCCCCTGATGGTTTAATATACACAGGACATGATACCAGGTGAACAGTATAAGTGAGGAGAGTGTGTTCCCCTGATTGTTTAATACACACAGGACGTGTCACCAGGTGAACAGTATAAGTGAGGAGAGTGTGTTCCCCTGATTGTTTAATACGCACTGGACATGTTACCAGGTGAACATTATAAGTGAGGAGAGTGTGTTCCCCTGATGGTTTGATACTGTCGGGACATTTCCCCAGGTGAACAGTATAAGTGAAGAGAGTGAGTTCCCCTGACAGTTTAATGATGAAGGGACATGTTACCAGGTGAACAGTATACGTGTGGAGAGTGAGTTCCCCTGATTGTTTAATACACACAGGGCATGTTACCTTTTGAACAGTAGAAGTGAGGAGAGTGCGTTCCCCTGATTGTTTAATACGCTCGGGACATGTTACCAGGTGAACAGTATAAGTGAGGAGAGTGTGTTCCCCTGATTGTTTAATACTGACGGGACATATCACCATGTGACCAGTTTAAGGGAGGAGAGTGTGTTCCCCTGATTGTTTAATACCCAAGGGACATGTTACCAGGTGAACAGTATAAGTGTGGAGAGTGAGTTCCCCTGATGCTTTAATACAAACAGGACATGTCAACAGGTGAACAGTAGAAGTGAGGAGAGTGTGTTCCCCTGATTGTTTAATACGCTCGGGACATGTTACCAGGTGAACAGTATAAGTGAGGAGAATGTGTTCCCCTGATGGTTTAAGATACACAGGACATGATACCAGGTGAACAGGATAAGTGAGGAGAGTGTGTTCCCCTGATTCTTTAATACACACGGGACATGTCATCAGGTGAACAGTATAAGTGAGGACAGTGTGATCCCCTGATGGTTTAATGTACACGGGACATGTTACCAGGTGAACAGTATAATTGAGGAGAGTGAGTTCCCCTAATAGTTTAATAATGACGGGACAAGTTACCAGGTGAACAGTATAAGTGAGGAGAGTGTGTTCCCCTGATTGTTTAATACACACAGGACATGCTACCAGGTGAACAGTATAAGTGAGGAGAGTGTGTTCCCCTGATTGTTTAATACACACAGGACATGTTACCAGGTGAACAGTATAAGTGTGGAGAGTGAGTTCCCCTGATTCTTTAATACGCACAGGACATGTTACCAGGTGAACAGTGTAAGTGAGTAGAGTGTGTTCCCCTGATAGTTTAATACACACGGGACATGTTACCAGGTGAACAGTATAAGTGAGGAGAGTGTGTTCCCCTGATGGTTTAATAAACACAGGACATGATACCAGGTGAACAGGATAAGGGAGTAGAGTGAGTTCCCCTGACTGTTTAATATACCCGGGACATGTCATCAGGTGAACAGTATAAGTGAGGAGAGTGTGTTCCCCTGATGGTTTAATATACACGGGACATGTTACCAGGGGAACAGTATAAGTGAGGAGAGTGTGTTACCCTGATGGTTTAATATACACGGGACATGTTACCAGGTGAACAGTAGAAGTGAGGAGAGTGTGTTCCCCTGATGGTTTAATGTACACGGGACATGTTACCAGGTGAACAGTATAAGTGAGGAGAGTGTGTTCCCCTGATGGTTTAATATACACGGGACATGTCACCAGGTGAACAGTATAAGGGAGGAGAGAGTGTTCCACTGATGGTTTAATACTGTCGGGACATTAACCCAGGTGAACAGTATAAGTGAGGAGAGAGTGTTCCCCTCATGGTTTAACACGCACGGGACATGTTACCAATTGAACAGTATAAGTGAGGAGATTGTGTTCCCCTGATTGTTTAATACACACGGGACATGTTACCAGGTGAACAGTATAAGTGAGGAGAGTGAGTTCCCCTGCTTGTTTAATACACACAGGACATGTTACAAGGTGAACAGTTTAATTGAGGAGAGTGTGTCCCCCTGATTGTTTAATATACACAGGACATGTTACAAGGTGAACAGTATAAGTGAGGAGAGTGTGTTCCCCTGATTGTTTAATACCCAAGGGACATGTTACCAGGTGAACAGTATAAGTGTGGAGAGTGAGTTCCCCTGATGCTTTAATACAAACAGGACATGTCAACAGGTGAACACTAGAAGTGAGGAGAGTGTGTTCCCCTGATTGTTTAATACGATCGGGACATGTTACCAGGTGAACAGTATAAGTGAGGAGAGTGTGTTCCCCTGATGGTTTAATATACACAGGACATGATACCAGGTGAACAGTATAAGTGAGGAGAGTGTGTTCCCCTGATTGTTTAATACACACGGGACATGTCATCAGGTGAACAGTATAAGTGAGGAGAGTGTGATCCCCTGATGGTTTAATGTACACGGGACATGTTACCAGGTGAACAGTATAATTGAGGAGAGTGAGTTCCCTTAATAGTTTAATAATGACGGGACAAGTTACCAGGTGAACAGTATAAGTGAGGAGAGTGTGTTCCCCTGATTGTTTAATACACACAGGACATGTTACCAGGTGAACAGTATAAGTGAGGAGAGTGTGTTCCCCTGATTGTTTAATACACACAGGACATGTTACCAGGTGAACAGTATAAGTGTGGAGAGTGAGTTCCCCTGATGCTTTAATACGCACAGGACATGTTACCAGGTGAACAGTGTAAGTGAGTAGAGTGTGTTCCCCTGATAGTTTAATACACACGGGACATGTTACCAGGTGAACAGTATAAGTGAGGAGAGTGTGTTCCCCTGATGGTTTAATAAACACAGGACATGATACCAGGTGAACAGGATAAGGGAGTAGAGTGAGTTCCCCTGACTGTTTAATATACCCGGGACATGTCATCAGGTGAACAGTATAAGTGAGGAGAGTGTGTTCCCCTGATGGTTTAATATACACGGGACATGTTACCAGGGGAACAGTATACGTGAGGAGAGTGTGTTCCCCTGATGGTTTAATATACACGGGACTTGTTACCAGGTGAACAGTAGAAGTGAGGAGAGTGTGTTCCCCTGATGGTTTAATGTACACGGGACATGTTACCAGGTGAACAGTATAAGTGAGGAGAGTGTGTTCCCCTGATGGTTTAATGTACACGGGACATTTCCCCAGGTGAACAGTATAAGTGAGGAGAGAGTGTTCCCCTCATGGTTTAACACGCACGGGACATGTTACCAATTGAACAGTATAAGTGAGGAGATTGTGTTCCCCTGATTGTTTAATACACACGGGACATGTTACCAGGTGAACAGTATAAGGGAGGAGAGTGAGTTCCCCTGCTTGTTTAATACACACAGGACATGTTACCAGGTGAACAGTTTAATTGAGGAGAGTGTGTTCCCCTGATTGTTTAATATACACAGGACATGTTACCAGGTGAACAGTATAAGTGAGGAGATTGTGTTCCCCTGATTGTTTAATACACATGGGACATGTTACCAGGTGAACAGTATAAGTGAGGAGAGTGACTTCCCCTGATTGTTTAATACACACAAGACATGTTACCAGGTGAACAGTATAAGTGAGGAGAGTGAGTTCCCCTGATTGTTTAATACACACAGGACATGTTACCAGGTGAACAGTATAAGTGAGGAGAGTGTGTTCCCCTGATTGTTTAATACACACGGGACATGTTACCAGGTGAACTGTATAAGTGAGGAGATTGTGTTCCCCTGATTGTTTAATACACACGGGACATGTTACCAGGTGAACAGTATAAGTGAGGAGAGTGAGTTCCCCTGATTGTTTAATACACACAGGACATGTTACCAGGTGAACAGTATAAGTGAGGAGAGTGAGTTCCCTTGATTGTTTAATACACACAGGACATGTTACCAGGTGAACAGTATAAGTGAGGAGATTGTGTTCCCCTGATTGTTTAATATACATGGGACATGTTACCAGGTGAACAGTATAAGTGAGGAGAGTGTGTTCCCCTGATTGTTTAATATACACAGGACATGTTACCATTGAACAGTATATGTGAGGAGATTGTGTTCCCCTGATTGTTTAATATACATGGGACATGTTACCAGGTGAACAGTATAAGTGAGGAGATTGTGTTCCCCTGATTGTTTAATATACATGGGACATGTTACCAGGTGAACAGTATAAGTGAGGAGAGTGTGTTCCCCTGATGGTTTAATATACACAGGACATGTTACCAGGTGAACAGTATAAGTGAGGAGAGTGAGTTCCCCTGATTGTTTAATACACACAGGACATGTTACCAGGTGAACAGTATAAGTGAGGAGAGTGAGTTCCCTTGATTGTTTAATACACACAGGACATGTTACCAGGTGAACAGTATAAGTGAGGAGATTGTGTTCCCCTGATTGTTTAATATACACAGGACATGTTACCAGGTGAACAGTATATGTGAGGAGATTGTGTTCCCCTGATTGTTTAATATACATGGGACATGTTACCAGGTGAACAGTATAAGTGAGGAGAGTGAGTTCCCCTGATAGTTTAATATACACAGGACATGTTAACAGGTGAACAGTATAAGTGAGGAGAGTGAGTTCCCCTGATTGTTTAATACACACAGGACATGTTACCAGGTGAACAGTATAAGTGAGGAGAGTGTGTTCCCCTGATTGTTTAATATACATGGGACATGTTACCAGGTGAACAGTATAAGTGAGGAGATTGTGTTCCCCTGATTGTTTAATATACATGGGACATTTTACCAGGTGAACAGTATAAGTGAGGAGATTGTGTTCCCCTGATTGTATAATACACACGGGACATGTTACCAGGTGAACAGTATAAGTGAGGAGAGTGAGTTCCCCTGATTGTTTAATACACACAGGACATGTTACCAGGTGAACAGTATAAGTGAGGAGAGTGTGTTCCCCTGATTGTTTAATATACATGGGACATGTTACCAGGTGAACAGTATAAGTGAGGAGAGTGAGTTCCCCTGATTGTTTAATACACACAGGACATGTTACCAGGTGAACAGTATAAGTGAGGAGAGTGTGTTCCCCTGATTGGTTAATATACATGGGACATGTTACCAGGTGAACAGTATAAGTGAGGAGAGTGAGTTCCCCTGATTGTTTAATATACATGGGACATGTTACCAGGTGAACAGTATAAGTGAGGAGAGTGAGTTCCCCTGATTGTTTAATACACACAGGACATGTTACCAGGTGAACAGTATAAGTGAGGAGAGTGAGTTCCCTTGATTGTTTAATACACACAGGACATGTTACCAGGTGAACAGTATAAGTGAGGAGATTGTGTTCCCCTGATTGTTTAATATACACAGGACATGTTACCAGGTGAACAGTATATGTGAGGAGATTGTGTTCCCCTGATTGTTTAATATACATGGGACATGTTACCAGGTGAACAGTATAAGTGAGGAGAGTGAGTTCCCCTGATAGTTTAATATACACAGGACATGTTAACAGGTGAACAGTATAAGTGAGGAGAGTGAGTTCCCCTGATTGTTTAATACACACAGGACATGTTACCAGGTGAACAGTATAAGTGAGGAGAGTGTGTTCCCCTGATTGTTTAATATACATGGGACATGTTACCAGGTGAACAGTATAAGTGAGGAGATTGTGTTCCCCTGATTGTTTAATATACATGGGACATGTTACCAGGTGAACAGTATAAGTGAGGAGATTGTGTTCCCCTGATTGTATAATACACACGGGACATGTTACCAGGTGAACAGTATAAGTGAGGAGAGTGTGTTCCCCTGATTGGTTAATATACATGGGACATGTTACCAGGTGAACAGTATAAGTGAGGAGAGTGAGTTCCCCTGATTGTTTAATATACATGGGACATGTTACCAGGTGAACAGTATAAGTGAGGAGAGTGAGTTCCCCTGATTGTTTAATACACACAGGACATGTTACCAGGTGAACAGTATAAGTGAGGAGAGTGAGTTCCCTTGATTGTTTAATACACACAGGACATGTTACCAGGTGAACAGTATAAGTGAGGAGATTGTGTTCCCCTGATTGTTTAATATACACAGGACATGTTACCAGGTGAACAGTATATGTGAGGAGATTGTGTTCCCCTGATTGTTTAATATACATGGGACATGTTACCAGGTGAACAGTATAAGTGAGGAGAGTGAGTTCCCCTGATAGTTTAATATACACAGGACATGTTAACAGGTGAACAGTATAAGTGAGGAGAGTGAGTTCCCCTGATTGTTTAATACACACAGGACATGTTACCAGGTGAACAGTATAAGTGAGGAGAGTGTGTTCCCCTGATTGTTTAATATACATTGGACATGTTACCAGGTGAACAGTATAAGTGAGGAGATTGTGTTCCCCTGATTGTTTAATATACATGGGACATGTTACCAGGTGAACAGTATAAGTGAGGAGATTGTGTTCCCCTGATTGTATAATACACACGGGACATGTTACCAGGTGAACAGTATAAGTGAGGAGAGTTATTTCCCCTGATTGTTTAATACACACAGGACATGTTACCAGGTGAACAGTATAATTGAGGAGAGTGTGTTCCCCTGATTGTTTAATATACATGGGACATGTTACCAGGTGAACAGTATAAGTGAGGAGAGTGAGTTCCCCTGATTGTTTAATATACATGGGACATGTTACCAGGTGAACAGTATAAGTGAGGAGAGTGAGTTCCCCTGATTGTTTAATACACACAGGACATGTTACCAGGTGAACAGTATAAGTGAGGAGTGTGTGTTCCCCTGATTGGTTAATATACATGGGACATGTTACCAGGTGAACAGTATAAGTGAGGAGAGTGAGTTCCCCTGATTGTTTAATATACATGGGACCTGTTACCAGGTGAACAGTATAAGTGAGGAGAGTGAGTTCCCCTGATTGTTTAATACACACAGGACATGTTACCAGGTGAACAGTATAAGTGAGGAGAGTGTGTTCCCCTGATTGGTTAATATACATGGGACATGTTACCAGGTGAACAGTATAAGTGAGGAGAGTGAGTTCCCCTGATTGTTTAATATACATGGGACATGTTACCAGGTGAACAGGATAAGTGAGGAGAGTGAGTTCCCCTGATTGTTTAATACACACAGGACATGTTACCAGGTGAACAGTATAAGTGAGGAGAGTGTGTTCCCCTGATTGGTTAATATACATGGGACATGTTACCAGGTGAACAGTATAAGTGAGGAGAGTGAGTTGCCCTGATTGTTTAATACACACAGGACATGTTAACAGGTGAACAGTATAAGTGAGGAGAGTGTGTTACCCTGATTGTTTAATACACACAGGACATGTTACCAGGTGAACAGTATAAGTGAGGAGAGTGTGTTCCCCTGATTGTTTAATATACATGGGACATGTTACCAGTTGAACAGAATAAATGAGGAGAGTGTGTTCCCCTGATGGTTTAATACTGACAGAACATTTCCCCAGGTGAACAGTATAAGTGAGGAGAGTGTGTTCCCCTCATGGTTTAAAACACACAGGACATGTCGAAAGGCGAACAGTATAAGTGAAGAGAGAGTGTTCCCCTCCCTCATGGTTTAACACGCACGGGCATGATACCACGTGAACAGTATAAGTGAGTAGAGTGAGTTCCCCTGATTGTTTAATATACCCGGGACATGTCAACAGGTGAACAGTATAAGTGAGGAGAGTGTGTTCCCCTGATTGTTTAATACACACGGGACATGTTACCAGGTGAACAGTTTAATTGAGGAGAGTGTGTTCCCATGATTGTTTAATATACACAGGACATGTTGCCAGGTGAACAGTATAAGTGAGGAGAGTGTGTTCCCCTGATTGTTTAATACACACAGGACATGTTACCAGGTGAACAGTATAAGTGAGGAGAGTGTGTTCCCCTGATTGTTTAATATACATGGGACATGTTACCATTTGAACAGTATAAGTGAGGAGAGTGTGTTCCCCTGATTGTTTAATACTGACGGGACATGTCACCATGTGACCAGTTTAAGGGAGGAGAGTGTGTTCCCCTGATGGTTTAATACGCACGGGACATGTTACCAAGTGAACAGTAAAAGTGAGGAGAGAGTGTTCCCCTGATCGTTTAATACTGACAGGACATTTCCCCAGGTGAACAGTATAAGTGAAGAGAGTGAGTTCCCCTCATGGTTTAATACACACAGGATTTGTTACCAGGTGAACAGTATAAGTGAGGAGAGTGTGTTCCCCTGATGGTTTAATATACACGGGACATGTTACCAGGTGAACAGTAGAAGTGAGGAGAGTGAGCTCCCCTGATTGTTTAATATACATGGGACATGTTACCAGGTGAACAGTATAAGTGAGGAGAGTGAGTTCCCCTGATTGTTTAATACACACAGGACATGTTACCAGGTGAACAGTATAAGTGAGGAGAGTGTGTTCCCCTGATTGGTTAATATACATGGGACATGTTACCAGGTGAACAGTATAAGTGAGGAGAGTGAGTTCCCCTGACTGTTTAATATACATGGGACATGTTACCAGGTGAACAGTATAAGTGAGGAGAGTGAGTTCCCCTGATTGTTTAATACACACAGGACATGTTACCAGGTGAACAGTATAAGTGAGGAGAGTGAGTTCCCTTGATTGTTTAATACACACAGGACATGTTACCAGGTGAACAGTATAAGTGAGGAGATTGTGTTCCCCTGATTGTTTAATATACACAGGACATGTTACCAGGTGAACAGTATATGTGAGGAGATTGTGTTCCCCTGATTGTTTAATATACATGGGACATGTTACCAGGTGAACAGTATAAGTGAGGAGAGTGAGTTCCCCTGATAGTTTAATATACACAGGACATGTTAACAGGTGAACAGTATAAGTGAGGAGAGTGAGTTCCCCTGATTGTTTAATACACACAGGACATGTTACCAGGTGAACAGTATAAGTGAGGAGAGTGTGTTCCCCTGATTGTTTAATATACATGGGACATGTTACCAGGTGAACAGTATAAGTGAGGAGATTGTGTTCCCCTGATTGTTTAATATACATGGGACATGTTACCAGGTGAACAGTATAAGTGAGGAGATTGTGTTCCCCTGATTGTATAATACACACGGGACATGTTACCAGGTGAACAGTATAAGTGAGGAGAGTGTGTTCCCCTGATTGGTTAATATACATGGGACATGTTACCAGGTGAACAGTATAAGTGAGGAGAGTGAGTTCCCCTGATTGTTTAATATACATGGGACATGTTACCAGGTGAACAGTATAAGTGAGGAGAGTGAGTTCCCCTGATTGTTTAATACACACAGGACATGTTACCAGGTGAACAGTATAAGTGAGGAGAGTGAGTTCCCTTGATTGTTTAATACACACAGGACATGTTACCAGGTGAACAGTATAAGTGAGGAGATTGTGTTCCCCTGATTGTTTAATATACACAGGACATGTTACCAGGTGAATAGTATATGTGAGGAGATTGTGTTCCCCTGATTGTTTAATATACATGGGACATGTTACCAGGTGAACAGTATAAGTGAGGAGAGTGAGTTCCCCTGATAGTTTAATATACACAGGACATGTTAACAGGTGAACAGTATAAGTGAGGAGAGTGAGTTCCCCTGATTGTTTAATACACACAGGACATGTTACCAGGTGAACAGTATAAGTGAGGAGAGTGTGTTCCCCTGATTGTTTAATATACATGGGACATGTTACCAGGTGAACAGTATAAGTGAGGAGATTGTGTTCCCCTGATTGTTTAATATACATGGGACATGTTACCAGGTGAACAGTATAAGTGAGGAGATTGTGTTCCCCTGATTGTATAATACACACGGGACATGTTACCAGGTGAACAGTATAAGTGAGGAGAGTGAGTTCCCCTGATTGTTTAATACACACAGGACATGTTACCAGGTGAACAGTATAATTGAGGAGAGTGTGTTCCCCTGATTGTTTAATATACATGGGACATGTTACCAGGTGAACAGTATAAGTGAGGAGAGTGAGTTCCCCTGATTGTTTAATATACATGGGACATGTTACCAGGTGAACAGTATAAGTGAGGAGAGTGAGTTCCCCTGATTGTTTAATACACACAGGACATGTTACCAGGTGAACAGTATAAGTGAGGAGTGTGTGTTCCCCTGATTGGTTAATATACATGGGACATGTTACCAGGTGAACAGTATAAGTGAGGAGAGTGAGTTCCCCTGATTGTTTAATATACATGGGACATGTTACCAGGTGAACAGTATAAGTGAGGAGAGTGAGTTCCCCTGATTGGTTAATATACATGGGACATGTTACCAGGTGAACAGTATAAGTGAGGAGAGTGAGTTCCCCTGATTGTTTAATATACATGGGACATGTTACCAGGTGAACAGGATAAGTGAGGAGAGTGAGTTCCCCTGATTGTTTAATACACACAGGACATGTTACCAGGTGAACAGTATAAGTGAGGAGAGTGTGTTCCCCTGATTGGTTAATATACATGGGACATGTTACCAGGTGAACAGTATAAGTGAGGAGAGTGAGTTGCCCTGATTGTTTAATACACACAGGACATGTTAACAGGTGAACAGTATAAGTGAGGAGAGTGTGTTACCCTGATTGTTTAATACACACAGGACATGTTACCAGGTGAACAGTATAAGTGAGGAGAGTGTGTTCCCCTGATTGTTTAATATACATGGGACATGTTACCAGTTGAACAGAATAAATGAGGAGAGTGTGTTCCCCTGATGGTTTAATACTGACAGAACATTTCCCCAGGTGAACAGTATAAGTGAGGAGAGTGTGTTCCCCTCATGGTTTAAAACACACAGGACATGTCGAAAGGCGAACAGTATAAGTGAAGAGAGAGTGTTCCCCTCCCTCATGGTTTAACACGCACGGGCATGATACCACGTGAACAGTATAAGTGAGTAGAGTGAGTTCCCCTGATTGTTTAATATACCCGGGACATGTCAACAGGTGAACAGTATAAGTGAGGAGAGTGTGTTCCCCTGATTGTTTAATACACACGGGACATGTTACCAGGTGAACAGTTTAATTGAGGAGAGTGTGTTCCCATGATTGTTTAATATACACAGGACATGTTGCCAGGTGAACAGTATAAGTGAGGAGAGTGTGTTCCCCTGATTGTTTAATACACACAGGACATGTTACCAGGTGAACAGTATAAGTGAGGAGAGTGTGTTCCCCTGATTGTTTAATATACATGGGACATGTTACCATTTGAACAGTATAAGTGAGGAGAGTGTGTTCCCCTGATTGTTTAATACTGACGGGACATGTCACCATGTGACCAGTTTAAGGGAGGAGAGTGTGTTCCCCTGATGGTTTAATACGCACGGGACATGTTACCAAGTGAACAGTAAAAGTGAGGAGAGAGTGTTCCCCTGATCGTTTAATACTGACAGGACATTTCCCCAGGTGAACAGTATAAGTGAAGAGAGTGAGTTCCCCTCATGGTTTAATACACACAGGATTTGTTACCAGGTGAACAGTATAAGTGAGGAGAGTGTGTTCCCCTGATGGTTTAATATACACGGGACATGTTACCAGGTGAACAGTAGAAGTGAGGAGAGTGTGTTCCCCTGATGGTTTAATAAACACATGACATGATACCAGGTGAAAAGTATAAGTGAGTAGAGTGAGTTCCCCTGACTGTTTAATATACCCGGGACATGTCACCATGTGACCAGATTAAGGGAGGAGAGTGTGTTCCCCTGATGGTTTAATACGCACGGGACATGTTACCAAGTGAACAGTATAAGTGAGGAGAGAGTGTTCCCCTGATCGTTTAATACTGACAGGACATTTCCCCAGGTGAACAGTATAAGTGAAGAGAGTGAGTTCCCCTCAAGGTTTAATACACACAGGACTTGTTACCAGGTGAACAGTATAAGTGAGGAGAGTGTGTTCCCCTGATTGTTTAATACTGACAGAACATTTCCCCAGGTGAACAGCATAAGTGAGGAGAGTGTGTTCCCCTGATTGTTTAATACGCACTGGAATTGTCACCAGCTGAACAGTATAAGTGAGGAAATTGTGTTCCCCTGATTGTTTAACACGCACGGGACATGTTACCAGGTGAACAGTATAAGTGAGAAGAGTGTGTTCCCCTGATGGTTTAATATACACGGGACATGTTACCAGGTGAACAGTATAACTGAGGAGAGTGTGTTCCCCTGATGGTTCAATATACACGGGACATGTTACCAGGTGAACAGTAGAAGTGAGGAGAGTGTGTTACCCTGATGGTTTAATAAACACAGGACATGATACCAGGTGAAAAGTATAAGTGAGTAGAGTGAGTTCCCCTGACTGTTTAATATACCCGGGACATGTCATCAGGTGAACAGTATAAGTGAGGAGAGTTTGTTGCCCTGATGGTTTAATATACACGGGACATGTTACCAGGTGAACAGTATAAGTGAGGAGAGTGTGTTCCCCTGATGGTTTAATATACACGGGACATGTCAACAGATGAACAGTATAAGTGAGGAGAGTGTGTTCCCCTGATGGTTTAATACTGTCGGGACATTTCCCCAGGTGAACAGTATAAGTGAGGAGAGAGTGTACCCCTCCCTCATGGTTCAACACGCACGGGACATGATACCAGGTGAACAGTATAAGTGAGTAGAGTGTGTTCCCCCGATGGTTTAATAAACACAGGACATGATACCAGGTGAACAGTATAAGTGAGTAGAGTGAGTTCCCCTGATTGTTTAATATACCGGGACATGTTACCAGGTGAACAGTAGAAGTGAGGAGAGTGTGTTCCCCTGATTGTTTAATACACACAGGACATGTTACCAGGTGAACAGTATAAGTGAGGAGAGTGTGTTCCCCTGATTGTTTAATACACACGGGACATGTTACCAGGTGAACAGTATAAGTGAGGAGATTGTGTTCCCCTGATTGTTTAATACACACGGGACATGTTACCAGGTGAACAGTATAAGTGAGGAGAGTGAGTTCCCCTGATTGTTTAATGCACACAGGACATGTTACCAGGTGAACAGTTTAATTGAGGAGAGTGTGTTCCCCTGATTGTTTAATATACACGGGACATGTTACCAGGTGAACAGTATAAGTGAGGAGATTGTGTTCCCCTGATTGTTTAATACACACGGGACATGTTACCAGGTGAACAGTATAAGTGAGGAGAGTGAGTTCCCCTGATTGTTTAATACACACACGACATGTTACCAGGTGAACAGTATAAGTGAGGAGATTGTTTTCCCCTGATTGTTTAATATACATGGGACATGTTACCAGGTGAACAGTATAAGTGAGGAGATTGTGATCCCCTGATTGTTTAATATACAAGGGACATGTTACCAGGTGAACAGTATATGTGAGGAGATTGTGTTCCCCTGATTGTTTAATATACATGGGACATGTTACCAGGTGAACAGTATAAGTGAGGAGATTGTGTTCCCCTGATTGTTTAATACACACGGGACATGTTACCAGGTGAACAGTATAAGTGAGGAGAGTGTGTTCCCCTGATTGTTTAATACACACGGGACTTGTTACCAGGTGAACAGTATAAGTGAGGAGAGTGTGTTCCCCTGATGGTTTAATATACACAGGACATGTTACCAGATGAACAGTATAAGTGATGAGAGTGAGTTCCCCTGATTGTTTAATACACACAGGACATGTTACCAGGTGAACAGTATAAGTGAGGAGAGTGTGTTCCCCTGATTGTTTAATATACATGGGACATGTTACCAGGTGAACAGTATAAGTGAGGAGATAGTGCTCCCCTGATTGTTTAATACACACAGGACATGTTACCAGGTGAACAGTATAAGTGAGGAGATTGTGTTTCCCTGATTGTTTAATACACACGGGACATGTTACCAGGTGAACAGTATAAGTGAGGAGAGTGAGTTCCCCTGATTGTTTAATACACACAGGACATGTTACCAGGTGAACAGTATAAGTGAGGAGAGTGTGTTCCACTGATTGTTTAATATACACGGGACATGTTACCAGGTGAACAGTATAAGTGAGGAGAGTGAGTTCCCCTGATTGTTTAACACACACGGGACATGTTACCAGGTGAAGGGTATAAGTGAGGAGAGTGAGTTCCCCTAATTGTTTAATACACACAGGACATGTTACCAGGTGAACAGTATAAGTGAGGAGATTGTGTTCCCCTGATTGTTTAATATACACAGGACATGTTACCAGGTGAACAGTATATGTGAGGAGATTGTGTTCCCCTGATTGTTTAATATACATGGGACATGTTACCAGGTGAACAGTATAAGTGAGGAGATTGTGTTCCCCTGATTGTTTAATACACACAGGACATGTTACCAGGTGAACAGTATAAGTGAGGAGAGTGTGTTCCCCTGATGGTTTAATATACACAGGACATGTTACGAGGTGAACAGTATAAGTGAGTAGAGTGAGTTCCCCTGATTGTTTAATACACACAGGACATGTTACCAGGTGAACAGTATAAGTGAGGAGATTGTGTTCCCCTGATTGTTTAATACACACAGGACATTTTACCAGGTGAACAGTATAAGTGAGGAGATATGTGTTTCCCTGATTGTTTAATACACACGGGACATGTTACCAGGTGAACAGTATAAGTGAGGAGAGTGAGGTCCCCTGATTGTTTAATACACACAGGACATGTTACCAGGTGAACAGTATAAGTGAGGAGAGTGAGTTCCCCTGATTGTTTAATACACACAGGACATGTTACCATGTGAAAAGTATAAGTGAGGAGAGTGTGTTCCCCTGATTGTTTAATATACATGGGACATGTTACCAGGTGAACAGAATAAGTGAGGAGAGTGTGTTCCCCTGATTGTTTAATACACACAGGACATGTTACCAGGTGAACAGTATAAGTGAGGAGAATGTGTTCCCCTGATTGTTTAATATACATGGGACATGTTACCAGGTGAACAGTATAAGTGAGGAGAGTGAGTTCCCCTGATTGTTTAATATACATGGGACATGTTACCAGGTGAACAGCATAAGTGAGGAGAGTGAGTTCCCCTGATTGTTTAATACACACAGGACATGTTACCAGGTGAACAGTATAAGTGAGGAGAGTGTGTTCCCCTGATTGTTTAATATACATGGGACATGTTACCAGGTGAACAGAATAAGTGAGGAGAGTGTGTTCCCCTGATTGTTTAATACACACAGGACATGTTACCAGGTGAACAGTATAAGTGAGGAGAGTGTGTTCCCCTGATTGTTTAATATACATGGGACATGTTACCAGGTGAACAGAATAAGTGAGGAGAGTGTGTTCCCCTGATGGTTTAATACTGACAGAACATTTCCCCAGGTGAACAGTATAAGTGAGGAGAGAGTGTACCCCTCCCTCATGGTTTAATACGAACGGGACATGATACCAGGTGAACAGTATAAGTGAGGAGAGTGTGTTCCCCTGATTGTTTAATATACATGGGACATGTCACCAGGTGAACAGTATAAGTGAGGAGAGTGAGTTCCCCTGATTGTTTAATACACACAGGACATGTTACCAGGTGAACAGTAGAAGTGAGGAGAGTGTGTTCCCCTGATTGTTTAATACACACAGGACATGTTACCAGGTGAACAGTATAAGTGAGGAGAGTGAGTTCCCCTGATTGTTTAATACACACGGGACATGTTACCAGGTGAACAGTAGAAGTGAGGAGAGTGTGTTCCACTGATGGTTTAATAAACACAGGACATGTTACCAGGTGAACAGTATAAGTGAGGAGAATGTGTTCCCCTGATTGTTTAATATACATGGGACATGTTACCAGGTGAACAGTATAAGTGAGGAGAGTGAGTTCCCCTGATTGTTTAATACACACAGGACATGTTACCAGGTGAACAGTATAAGTGAGGAGATTGTGTTCCCCTGATTGTTTAATACACACAGGACATGTTACCAGGTGAACAGTATAAGTGAGGAGAGTGTGTTCCCCTGATGGTTTAATATACACAGGACATGTTACGAGGTGAACAGTATAAGTGAGTAGAGTGAGTTCCCCTGATTGTTTAATACACACAGGACATGTTACCAGGTGAACAGTATAAGTGAGGAGATTGTGTTCCCCTGATTGTTTAATACACACAGGACATTTTACCAGGTGAACAGTATAAGTGAGGAGATTGTGTTTCCCTGATTGTTTAATACACACGGGACATGTTACCAGGTGAACAGTATAAGTGAGGAGAGTGAGGTCCCCTGATTGTTTAATACACACAGGACATGTTACCAGGTGAACAGTATAAGTGAGGAGAGTGAGTTCCCCTGATTGTTTAATACACACAGGACATGTTACCAGGTGAAAAGTATAAGTGAGGAGAGTGTGTTCCCCTGATTGTTTAATATACATGGGACATGTTACCAGGTGAACAGAATAAGTGAGGAGAGTGTGTTCCCCTGATTGTTTAATACACACAGGACATGTTACCAGGTGAACAGTATAAGTGAGGAGAATGTGTTCCCCTGATTGTTTAATATACATGGGACATGTTACCAGGTGAACAGTATAAGTGAGGAGAGTGAGTTCCCCTGATTGTTTAATATACATGGGACATGTTACCAGGTGAACAGCATAAGTGAGGAGAGTGAGTTCCCCTGATTGTTTAATACACACAGGACATGTTACCAGGTGAACAGTATAAGTGAGGAGAGTGTGTTCCCCTGATTGTTTAATATACATGGGACATGTTACCAGGTGAACAGAATAAGTGAGGAGAGTGTGTTCCCCTGATTGTTTAATACACACAGGACATGTTACCAGGTGAACAGTATAAGTGAGGAGAGTGTGTTCCCCTGATTGTTTAATATACATGGGACATGTTACCAGGTGAACAGAATAAGTGAGGAGAGTGTGTTCCCCTGATGGTTTAATACTGACAGAACATTTCCCCAGGTGAACAGTATAAGTGAGGAGAGAGTGTACCCCTCCCTCATGGTTTAACACGCACGGGACATGATACCAGGTGAACAGTATAAGTGAGGAGAGTGTGTTCCCCTGATTGTTTAATATACATGGGACATGTCACCAGGTGAACAGTATAAGTGAGGAGAGTGAGTTCCCCTGATTGTTTAATACACACAGGACATGTTACCAGGTGAACAGTAGAAGTGAGGAGAGTGTGTTCCCCTGATTGTTTAATACACACAGGACATGTTACCAGGTGAACAGTATAAGTGAGGAGAGTGAGTTCCCCTGATTGTTTAATACACACGGGACATGTTACCAAGTGAACAGTAGAAGTGAGGAGAGTGTGTTCCACTGATGGTTTAATAAACACAGGACATGTTACCAGGTGAACAGTATAAGTGAGGAGAATGTGTTCCCCTGATTGTTTAATATACACGGGACATGTTACCAGGTGAACAGTATAAGTGAGGAGAGTGAGTTCCCCTGATTGTTTAATATACATGGGACATGTTACCAGGTGAACAGTATAAGTGAGGAGAGTGAGTTCCCCTGATTGTTTAATACACACAGGACATGTTACCAGGTGAACAGTATAAGTGAGGAGAGTGTGTTCCCCTGATTGTTTAATATACATGGGACATGTTACCAGGTGAACAGAATAAGTGAGGAGAGTGTGTTCCCCTGATTGTTTAATACACACAGGACATGTTACCAGGTGAACAGTATATTTGAGGAGAGTGTGTTCCCCTGATTGTTTAATATACATGGGACATGTTACCAGGTGAACAGAATAAGTGAGGAGAGTGTGTTCCCCTGATGGTTTAATACTGACAGAACATTTCCCCAGGTGAACAGTATAAGTGAGGAGAGAGTGTACCCCTCCCTCATGGTTTAACACGCACGGGACATGATACCAGGTGAACAGTATAAGTGAGGAGAGTGTGTTCCCCTGATTGTTTATTATACATGGGACATGTCACCAGGTGAACAGTATAAGTGAGGAGAGTGAGTTCCCCTGATTGTTTAATACACACAGGACATGTTGCCAGGTGAACAGTAGAAGTGAGGAGAGTGTGTTCCCCTGATTGTTTAATACACACAGGACATGTTACCAGGTGAACAGTATAAGTGAGGAGAGTGAGTTCCCCTGATTGTTTAATACACACAGGACATGTTACCAGGTGAACAGTAGAAGTGAGGAGAGTGTGTTCCACTGATGGTTTAATAAACACAGGACATGATATCAGGTGAACAGTATAAGTGAGGAGAGTGTGTTCCCCTGATTGTTTAATATACATGGGACATGTTACCAGGTGAACAGTATAAGTGAGGAGAGTGTGTTCCCCTGATTGTTTAATACTGACGGGACATGTCACCATGTGACCAGTTTAAGGGAGGAGAGTGCGTTCCCCTGATGGTTTAATACGCACGGGACATGTTACCAAGTGAACAGTATAAGTGAGGAGAGAGAGTTCCCCTGATCGTTTAATACTGACAGGACATTTCCCCAGGTGAACAGTATAAGTGAAGAGAGTGAGTTCCCCTCATGGTTTAAGACGCACTGGACATGACACCAGGTGAACATTATAAGTGAGGAAAGTGTGTTCCCCTGATTGTTTAACACGCACGGGACATGATACCAGGCGAACAGTATAAGTGAGGAGAACGTGTTCCCCTGATGGTTTAATATACACGGGACAAGATACCAGGCGAACAGTATAAGTGAGGAGAGTGTGTTCCCCTGATGGTTTAATATACACGAGACATGTTACCAGGTGAACAGTATAACTGAGGAGAATGTGTTCCCCTGATGGTTTAATATACACGGGACATGTTACCAGGTGAACAGTAGAAGTGAGGAGAGTGTGTTCTCCTGATGGTTTAATAAACACAGGACATGATACCAGGTGAACAGTATAAGTGAGTAGAGTGAGTTCCCCTGACTGTTTAATATTCCCGGGACATGTCATCAGGTGAACAGTATAAGTGAGGAGAGTTTGTTCCCCTGTTGGTTTAATATACACGGGACATGTTACCAGGTGAACAGTATAAGTGAGGAGAGTGTGTTCACCTGATGGTTTAATATACACGGGACATGTCAACAGATGAACAGTATAAGTGAGGAGAGTGTGTTCCCCTTATGGTTTAATACTGTCGGGACATTTCCCCAGGTGAACAGTATAAATGAGGAGAGAGTGTTCCCCTCCCTCATGGTTTAACACGCACGGGACATGATACCAGGTGAACAGTATAAGTGAGGAGAGTGTGTTCCCCTGATTGTTTAATACACACGGGACATGTTACCAGGTGAACAGTTTAATTGAGGAGAGTGTGTTCCCCTGATTGTTTAATATACACAGGACATGTTACAAGGTGAACAGTACAAGTGAGGAGAGTGTGTTCCCCTGATTGTTTAATACACACGGTACATGTTACCAGGTGAACAGTATAAGTGAGGAGAGTGTGTTCCCCTGATTGTTTAATATACATGGGACATGTTACCAGGTGAACAGTATAAGTGAGGAGAGAGTGTTCCCCTGATTGTTTAATACACACAGGACATGTTACCAGGTGAACAGTATAAGTGAGGAGAGTGTGTTCCCCTGATTGTTTAATATACATGGGACATGTTACCAGGTGAACAGTATAAGTGAGGAGAGTGTGTTCCCCTGATTGTTTAATACTGACGGGACATGTCACCATGTGACCAGTTTAAGGGAGGAGAGTGTGTTCCCCTGATGGTTTCACACGCACGGGACATGTTACCAAGTGAACAGTATAAGTGAGGAGAGAGTGTTCCCCTGATCGTTTAATACTGACAGAACATTTCCCCAGGTGAACAGTATAAGTGAGGAGTGTGTGTTCCCCTGATGCTTTAATATACACGGGACATGTTACCAGGCGAACAGTATAAGTGAGGAGAGTGTGTTCCCCTGATTGTTTAACACGCACGGGACATGTTACCAGGTGAACAGTATAAGTGAGGAGAACGTGTTCCCCTGATGGTTTAATATACACGGGACATGTTACCAGGTGAATAGTATAAGTGAGGAGAGTGTGTTCCCCTGATGGTTTAATATACACGGGACATGTTACCAGGTGAACAGTATAAGAGAGGAGAGTGTGTTCCCCTGATTGTTTAATATACACGGGACATGTTACCAGGTGAACAGTATAAGTGAGGAGAGTGTGTTCCCCTGATGGTTTAACACGCACGGGACGTGTCACCAGGTGAAGAGTAGAAGTGAGGAGAGTGTGTTCCCCTGATGGTCTAATATACACGGGACATGTTACCAGTTGAAAAGTATATGTGAAGAGAGTGTGTTCCCCTGATTGTTTAATACACACGGGACTTCTAACCAGGTGAACAGTATAGGTGATGAGAGTGTGTTCCCCTGATGGTTTAATATACACAGGACATGTTACCAGGTGAACAGCATAAGTGAGGAGAGTGTGTTCCCCTGATGGTTTAATATGCACAGGACATGTTACCAGGTGAACAGTATAAGTGAGGAGAATGTGTTCCCCTGATGGTTCAATATACATGGGCCATGTTACCTGGTGAACAGTAGAAGTGAAGAGTGCGTGTTCCCCTGATTGTTTAATATACATGTGACATGTTACCATGTGAACAGTTTAATTGAGGAGAGTGTGTTCCCCTGATGGTTTAATACACACGGGACATGTTACCAGGTGAACAGTGTAAGTGAGGAGAGTGAGTTCCCCTGCTGCTTTAATACAAAAAGGACATTTCACCAGGTGAACCGTATAAGTGAGGAGAGAGTGTTCCCCTCATGGTTTAACAAGCACGGGACATGTTACCAGGTGAACAGTATAAGTGAGTAGAGTGAGTTCCCCTGATTGTTTAATACACACGGGACATGTCATCAGATGAACAGTATAATTGAGGAGAGTGTGTTCCCCTGATTGTTTAATACACACGGGACATGTTACCAGGTGAACAGTAGAAGTGAGGAGAGTGAGTTCCCCTGATGCTTTAATACAGTCAGGACATGTCAACAGATGAACAGTATAAGTGAGGAGAGTGTGTTCCCCTGATGGTTTAATACTGTCGGGACATTTCCCCAGGTGAACAGTATAAGTGAGGAGAGTGTGTTCCCCTGATGCTTTAATATACACGGGACATGTTACCAGGCGAACAGTATAAGTGAGGAGAGTGTGTTCCCCTGATTGTTTAATACGCACTGGACATGTTACCAGGTGAACAGTAGAAGTGAGGAGAGTGTGTTCCCCTGATGGTTTAATAAACACAGGACATGATACCAGGTGAACAGTATAAGTGAGTAGAGTGAGTTCCCCTGACTGTTTAATATACCCGGGACATGTCATCAGGTGAACAGTATAAGTGAGGAGAGAGTGTACCCCTCCCTCATGGTTTAACACGCACGGGACATGATACCAGGTGAACAGTATAAGTGAGTAGAGTGTGTTCCCCCGATGGTTTAATAAACACAGGACATGATACCAGGTGAACAGTATAAGTGAATAGAGTGAGTTCCCCTGATTGTTTAATATACCGGGACATGTTACCAGGTGAACAGTAGAAGTGAGGAGAGTGTGTTCCCCTGATTGTTTAATACACACAGGACATGTTACCAGGTGAACAGTATAAGTGAGGAGAGTGTGTTCCCCTGATTGTTTAATACACACGGGACATGTTACCAGGTGAACAGTATAAGTGAGGAGATTGTGTTCCCCTGATTGTTTAATACACACGGGACATGTTACCAGGTGAACAGTATAAGTGAGGAGAGTGAGTTCCCCTGATTGTTTAATACACACAGGACATGTTACCAGGTGAACAGTTTAATTGAGGAGAGTGTGTTCCCCTGATTGTTCAATACACACGGGACATGTTACCAGGTGAACAGTATAAGTGAGGAGATTGTGTTCCCCTGATTGTTTAATACACACGGGACAGTTCACCAGATGAACAGTATAAGTGAGGAGAGTGAGTTCCCCTGATTGTTTAATACACACACGACATGTTAACAGGTGAATAGTATAAGTGAGGAGATTGTGTTCCCCTGATTGTTTAATATACATGGGACATGTTACCAGGTGAACAGTATAAGTGAGGAGATTGTGATCCCCTGATTGTTTAATATACAAGGGACATGTTACCAGGTGAACAGTATATGTGAGGAGATTGTGTTCCCCTGATTGTTTAATATACATGGGACATGTTACCAGGTGAACAGTATAAGTGAGGAGATTGTGTTCCCCTGATTGTTTAATACACACGGGACATGTTACCAGGTGAACAGTATAAGTGAGGAGAGTGTGTTCCCCTGATTGTTTAATACACACGGGACTTGTTACCAGGTGAACAGTATAAGTGAGGAGAGTGTGTTCCCCTGATGGTTTAATATACACAGGACATGTTACCAGATGAACAGTATAAGTGAGGAGAGTGAGTTCCCCTGATTGTTTAATACACACAGGACATGTTACCAGGTGAACAGTATAAGTGAGGAGAGTGTGTTCCCCTGATTGTTTAATATACATGGGACATGTTACCAGGTGAACAGTATAAGTGAGGAGATAGTGCTCCCCTGATTGTTTAATACACACAGGACATGTTACCAGGTGAACAGTATAAGTGAGGAGATTGTGTTTCCCTGATTGTTTAATACACACGGGACATGTTACCAGGTGAACAGTATAAGTGAGGAGAGTGAGTTCCCCTGATTGTTTAATACACACAGGACATGTTACCAGGTGAACAGTATAAGTGAGGAGAGTGTGTTCCACTGATTGTTTAATATACACAGGACATGTTACCAGGTGAACAGTATATGTGAGGAGATTGTGTTCCCCTGATTGTTTAATATACATGGGACATGTTACCAGGTGAACAGTATAAGTGAGGAGATTGTGTTCCCCTGATTGTTTAATACACACAGGACATGTTACCAGGTGAACAGTATAAGTGAGGAGAGTGTGTTCCCCTGATGGTTTAATATACACAGGACATGTTACGAGGTGAACAGTATAAGTGAGTAGAGTGAGTTCCCCTGATTGTTTAATACACACAGGACATGTTACCAGGTGAACAGTATAAGTGAGGAGATTGTGTTCCCCTGATTGTTTAATACACACAGGACATTTTACCAGGTGAACAGTATAAGTGAGGAGATTGTGTTTCCCTGATTGTTTAATACACACGGGACATGTTACCAGGTGAACAGTATAAGTGAGGAGAGTGAGGTCCCCTGATTGTTTAATACACACAGGACATGTTACCAGGTGAACAGTATAAGTGAGGAGAGTGTGTTCCACTGATTGTTTAATATACACAGGACATGTTACCAGGTGAACAGTATATGTGAGGAGATTGTGTTCCCCTGATTGTTTAATATACATGGGACATGTTACCAGGTGAACAGTATAAGTGAGGAGATTGTGTTCCCCTGATTGTTTAATACACACAGGACATGTTACCAGGTGAACAGTATAAGTGAGGAGAGTGTGTTCCCCTGATGGTTTAATATACACAGGACATGTTACGAGGTGAACAGTATAAGTGAGTAGAGTGAGTTCCCCTGATTGTTTAATACACACAGGACATGTTACCAGGTGAACAGTATAAGTGAGGAGATTGTGTTCCCCTGATTGTTTAATACACACAGGACATTTTACCAGGTGAACAGTATAAGTGAGGAGATTGTGTTTCCCTGATTGTTTAATACACACGGGACATGTTACCAGGTGAACAGTATAAGTGAGGAGAGTGAGGTCCCCTGATTGTTTAATACACACAGGACATGTTACCAGGTGAACAGTATAAGTGAGGAGAGTGAGTTCCCCTGATTGTTTAATACACACAGGACATGTTACCAGGTGAAAAGTATAAGTGAGGAGAGTGTGTTCCCCTGATTGTTTAATATACATGGGACATGTTACCAGGTGAACAGAATAAGTGAGGAGAGTGTGTTCCCCTGATTGTTTAATACACACAGGACATGTTACCAGGTGAACAGTATAAGTGAGGAGAATGTGTTCCCCTGATTGTTTAATATACATGGGACATGTTACCAGGTGAACAGTATAAGTGAGGAGAGTGAGTTCCCCTGATTGTTTAATATACATGGGACATGTTACCAGGTGAACAGCATAAGTGAGGAGAGTGAGTTCCCCTGATTGTTTAATACACACAGGACATGTTACCAGGTGAACAGTATAAGTGAGGAGAGTGTGTTCCCCTGATTGTTTAATATACATGGGACATGTTACCAGGTGAACAGAATAAGTGAGGAGAGTGTGTTCCCCTGATTGTTTAATACACACAGGACATGTTACCAGGTGAACAGTATAAGTGAGGAGAGTGTGTTCCCCTGATTGTTTAATATACATGGGACATGTTACCAGGTGAACAGAATAAGTGAGGAGAGTGTGTTCCCCTGATGGTTTAATACTGACAGAACATTTCCCCAGGTGAACAGTATAAGTGAGGAGAGAGTGTACCCCTCCCTCATGGTTTAACACGCACGGGACATGATACCAGGTGAACTGTATAAGTGAGGAGAGTGTGTTCCCCTGATTGTTTAATATACATGGGACATGTCACCAGGAGAACAGTATAAGTGAGGAGAGTGAGTTCCCCTGATTGTTTAATACACACAGGACATGTTACCAGGTGAAAAGTAGAAGTGAGGAGAGTGTGTTCCCCTGATTGTTTAATACACACAGGACATGTTACCAGGTGAACAGTATAAGTGAGGAGAGTGAGTTCCCCTGATTGTTTAATACACACGGGACATGTTACCAGGTGAACAGTAGAAGTGAGGAGAGTGTGTTCCACTGATGGTTTAATAAACACAGGACATGTTACCAGGTGAACAGTATAAGTGAGGAGAATGTGTTCCCCTGATTGTTTAATATACATGGGACATGTTACCAGGTGAACAGTATAAGTGAGGAGAGTGAGTTCCCCTGAATGTTTAATATACATGGGACATGTTACCAGGTGAACAGTATAAGTGAGGAGAGTGAGTTCCCCTGATTGTTTAATACACACAGGACATGTTACCAGGTGAACAGTATAAGTGAGGAGAGTGTGTTCCCCTGATTGTTTAATATACATGGGACATGTTACCAGGTGAACAGAATAAGTGAGGAGAGTGTGTTCCCCTGATTGTTTAATACACGCAGCACATGTTACCAGGTGAACAGTATAAGTGAGGAGAGTGTGTTCCCCTGATTGTTTAATATACATGGGACATGTTACCAGGTGAACAGAATAAGTGAGGAGTGTGTGTTCCCCTGATGGTTTAATACTGACAGAACATTTCCCCAGGTGAACAGTATAAGTGAGGAGAGAGTGTACCCATCCCTCATGGTTTAACACGCACGGGACATGATACCAGGTGAACAGTAGAAGTGAGGAGAGTGTGTTCCCCTGATTGTTTAATACACACAGGACATGTTACCAGGTGAACAGTATAAGTGAGGAGAGTGAGTTCCCCTGATTGTTTAATACACACAGGACATGTTACCAGGTGAACAGTAGAAGTGAGGAGAGTGTGTTCCACTGATGGTTTAATAAACACAGGACATGATACCAGGTGAACAGTATAAGTGAGGAGAGTGTGTTCCCCTGATTGTTTAATATACATGGGACATGTTACCAGGTGAACAGTATAAGTGAGGAGAGTGTGTTCCCCTGATTGTTTAATACTGACGGGACATGTCACCATGTGACCAGTTTAAGGGAGGAGAGTGCGTTCCCCTGATGGTTTAATACGCACGGGACATGTTACCAAGTGAACAGTATAAGTGAGGAGAGAGAGTTCCCCTGATCGTTTAATACTGACAGGACATTTCCCCAGGTGAACAGTATAAGTGAAGAGAGTGAGTTCCCCTCATGGTTTAATACGCACGGGACATGATACCAGGCGAACAGTATAAGTGAGGAGAACGTGTTCCCCTGATGCTTTAATATACACGGGACAAGATACCAGGCGAACAGTATAAGTGAGGAGAGTGTGTTCCCCTGATGGTTTAATATACACGAGACATGTTACCAGGTGAACAGTATAAGTGAGGAGAGTGTGTTCCCCTGATGGTTTAATATACACGGGACATGTTACCAGGTGAACAGTATAAGTGAGGAGAGTGTGTTCCCCTGATGGTTTAATATACACGGGACATGTTACCAGGTGAACAGTAGAAGTGAGGAGAGTGTGTTCCCCTGATGGTTTAATAAACACAGGACATGATACCAGGTGAACAGTATAAGTGAGTAGAGTGAGTTCCCCTGACTGTTTAATATTCCCGGGACATGTTACCAGGTGAACAGTATAAGTGAGGAGAGTGTGTTCACCTGATGGTTTAATATACACGGGACATGTCAACAGATGAACAGTATAAGTGAGGAGAGTGTGTTCCCCTTATGGTTTAATACTGTCGGGACATTTCCCCAGGTGAACAGTATAAGTGAGGAGAGAGTGTTCCCCTCCCTCATGGTTTAACACGCACGGGACATGATACCAGGTGAACAGTATAAGTGAGGAGAGTGTGTTCCCCTGATTGTTTAATACACACGGGACATGTTACCAGGTGAACAGTTTAATTGAGGAGAGTGTGTTCCCCTGATTGTTTAATATACACAGGACATGTTACCAGGTGAACAGTACAAGTGAGGAGAGTGTGTTCCCCTGATTGTTTAATACACACGGTACATGTTACCAGGTGAACAGTATAAGTGAGGAGAGTGTGTTCCCCTGATTGTTTAATATACATGGGACATGTTACCAGGTGAACAGTATAAGTGAGGAGAGAGTGTTCCCCTGATTGTTTAATACACACAGGACATGTTACCAGGTGAACAGTATAAGTGAGGAGAGTGTGTTCCCCTGATTGTTTAATATACATGGGACATGTTACCAGGTGAACAGTATAAGTGAGGAGAGTGTGTTCCCCTGATTGTTTAATACTGACGGGACATGTCACCATGTGACCAGTTTAAGGGAGGAGAGTGTGTTCCCCTGATGGTTTAATACGCACGGGACATGTTACCAAGTGAACAGTATAAGTGAGGAGAGAGTGTTCCCCTGATCGTTTAATACTGACAGAACATTTCCCCAGGTGAACAGTATAAGTGAGGAGAGTGTGTTCCCCTGATGCTTTAATATACACGGGACATGTTACCAGGCGAACAGTAGAAGTGAGGAGAGTGTGTTCCCCTGATTGTTTAACACGCACGGGACATGTTACCAGGTGAACAGTATAAGTGAGGAGAACGTGTTCCCCTGATGGTTTAATATACACGGGACATGTTACCAGGTGAACAGTATAAGTGAGGAGAGTGTGTTCCCCTGATGGTTTAATATACACGGGACATGTTACCAGGTGAACAGTATAAGAGAGGAGAGTGTGTTCCCCTGATTGTTTAATATACACGGGACATGTTACCAGGTGAACAGTATCAGTGAGGAGAGTGTGTTCCCCTGATGGTTTAACACGCACGGGACGTGTCACCAGGTGAAGAGTAGAAGTGAGGAGAGTGTGTTCCCCTGATGGTCTAATATACACGGGACATGTTACCAGTTGAAAAGTATATGTGAAGTGAGTGTGTTCCCCTGATTGTTTAATACACACGGGACTTCTAACCATGTGAACAGTATAGGAGATGAGAGTGTGTTCCCCTGATGGTTTAATATACACAGGACATGTTACCAGGTGAACAGCATAAGTGAGGAGAGTGTGTTCCCCTGATGGTTTAATATACACAGGACATGTTACCAGGTGAACAGTATAAGTGAGGAGAATGTGTTCCCCTGATGGTTCAATATACATGGGCCATGTTACCTGGTGAACAGTAGAAGTGAAGAGTGCGTGTTCCCCTGATTGTTTAATATACATGTGACATGTTACCATGTGAACAGTTTAATTGAGGAGAGTGTGTTCCCCTGATGGTTTAATACACACGGGACATGTTACCAGGTGAACAGTGTAAGTGAGGAGAGTGAGTTCCCCCGCTGCTTTAATACAAAAAGGACATTTCACCAGGTGAACCGTATAAGTGAGGAGAGAGTGTTCCCCTCATGGTTTAACAAGCACGGGACATGTTACCAGGTGAACAGTATAAGTGAGTAGAGTGAGTTCCCCTGATTGTTTAATACACACGGGACATGTCATCAGATGAACAGTATAATTGAGGAGAGTGTGTTCCCCTGATTGTTTAATACACACGGGACATGTTACCAGGTGAACAGTAGAAGTGAGGAGAGTGAGTTCCCCTGATGCTTTAATACAGTCAGGACATGTCAACAGATGAACAGTATAAGTGAGGAGAGTGTGTTCCCCTGATGGTTTAATACTGTCGGGACATTTCCCCAGGTGAACAGTATAAGTGAGGAGAGTGTGTTCCCCTGATGCTTTAATATACACGGGACATGTTACCAGGCGAACAGTATAAGTGAGGAGAGTGTGTTCCCCTGATTGTTTAATACGCACTGGACATGTTACCAGGTGAACAGTAGAAGTGAGGAGAGTGTGTTCCCCTGATGGTTTAATAAACACAGGACATGATACCAGGTGAACAGTATAAGTGAGTAGAGTGAGTTCCCCTGACTGTTTAATATACCCGGGACATGTCATCAGGTGAACAGTATAAGTGAGGAGAGTTTGTTCCACTGATGGTTTAATATACACGGGACATGTTACCAGGTGACCAGTATAAGTGCGGAGAGTGTGTTCCCCTGATGGTTTAATATACACGGGACATGTCAACAGATGAACAGTATAAGTGAGGAGAGTGTGTTCCCCTGATGGTTTAATACTGTCGGGACATTTCCCCCGGTGAACAGTATAAGTGAGGAGAGAGTGTTCCCCTCCCTCATGGTTTAACACGCACGGGACATGATACCAGGTGAACAGTATATGTGAGTAGAGTGAGTTCCCCTGATTGTTTAAAAGACATGGGACATGTTACCAGGTGAACAGTTTAAGTGAGGAGAGTGAGTTCCCCTGATTGTTTAATACACACAGGACATGTTACCAGGTGAACAGTATAAGTGAGGAGAGTGTGTTCCCCTGATTGTTTAATACACACGGGACATGTTACCAGGTGAACAGTATAAGTGAGGAGATTGTGTTCCCCTGATTGTTTAATATACATGGGACATGTTACCAGGTGAACAGTATAAGTGATGAGAGTGAGTTCCCCTGATTGTTTAATACACACAGGACATGTTACCAGGTGAACAGTATAAGTGAGGAGAGTGTGTTCCCCTGATTGTTTAATACACACGGGACATGTTACCAGGTGAACAGTATAAGTGAGGAGATTGTGTTCCCCTGATTGTTTAATATACATGGGACATGTTACCAGGTGAACAGTATAAGTGAGGAGAGTGTGTTCCCCTGATTATTTAATATACATGGGACATGTTACCAGGTGAACAGTATAAGTGAGGAGAGTGTGTTCCCCTGATCGTTTAATACTGACGGGACATGTCACCATGTGACCAGTTTAAGGGAGGAGAGTGTGTTCCCCTGATGGTTAAATACGCACGGGACATGCTACCAAGTGAACAGTATAAGTGAGGAGAATGAGTTCCCCTGATTGTTTAATATACATCGGACATGTTACCAGGTGAACAGTATAAGTGAGGAGAGTGAGTTCCCCTGATTGTTTAATACACACGGGACATGTCATCAGATGAACAGTATAATTGAGGAGAGTGTGTTCCCCTGATTGTTTAATGCACACGGGACATGTTACCAGTTGAACAGCAGAAGTGAGGAGAGTGAGTTCCCCTGATGCTTTAATACAGTCAGGACATGTCAACAGATGAACAGTATAAGTGAGGAGAGTGTGTTCCCCTGATTGTTTAATACTGACGGGACATGATACCAGGCGAACAGTATAAGTGAGGAGAGTGTGTTCCCCTGATTGTTTAATACACACAGGACATGTCACCAGGTGAACATTATAAGTGAGGAAAGTGTGTTCCCCTGATTGTTTAACACGCACGGGACATGTTACCAGGTGAACAGTATAAGTGAGGAGAGTGTGTTCCTCTGATGGTTTAATATACACGGGACATGTCACCAGGTGAACAGTATAAGTGAGGAGAGTGTGTTCCCCTGATGGTTTAATATACACGAGACATGTTACCAGGTGAACAGTATAAGTGAGGAGAGTGTGTTCCCCTGATGGTTTAATATACACGGGACTTATTACCAGGTGAACAGTAGAAGTGAGGAGAGTGTGTTCCACTGATGGTTTAATAAACACAGGACATGATACCAGGTGAACAGTATAAGTGAGTAGAGTGAGTTCCCCTGACTGTTTAGTATACCCGGGACATGTTATCAGGTGAACAGTATAAGTGAGGAAAGTTTGTTCCCCTGATGGTTTAATATACACGGGACATGTTACCAGGTGAACAGTATAAGTGAGGAGAGTGTGTTCCCCTGATTGTTTAATACTGACGGGACATGTCACCATGTGACCAGTTTAAGGGAGGAGAGTGTGTTCCCCTGATGGTTTAATACGCACGGGACACGTTACCAAGTGAACAGTATAAGTGAGGAGAGTGTGTTCCCCTGATTGTTTAATATACATGGGACATGTTACCAGGTGAACAGTATAAGTGAGGACAGTGTGTTCCCCTGATTGTTTAATACTGACGGGACATGTCACCATGTGACCAATTTAAGGGAGGAGAGTGTGTTCCCCTGATGGTTTAATACGCACGGGACATGTTACCAAGTGAACAGTATAAGTGAGGAGAGTGTGTTCCCCTGATGGTTTAATACGCACGGGACATGTTACCAAGTGAACAGTATAAGTGAGGAGAGTGTGTTCCCCTGATGGTTTAACATACACGGGACATGATACCAGGCGAACAGTATAAGTGAGGAGAACGTGTTCCCCTGATGGTTTAATATACACGGGACATGTTACCAGGTGAGCAGTATAAGAGAGGAGAGTGTGTTCCCCTGATGGTTTAATATACACGGGACATGTTACCAGGTGAACAGTATAAGTGAGGAGAGTGTGTTCCCCTGATGGTTTAATATACACGGGACATGTTACCAGGTGAACAGTAGAAGTGAGGAGAGTGTGTTCCCCTGATCGTTTAATACTGACAGGCCATTTCCCCAGGTGAACAGTATAAGTGTGGAGAGTGTGTTCCCCTGATGGTTTAATACTGACAGAACATTTCCCCAGGTGAACAGTATAAGTGAATACAGTGTGTTCCCCTGATTGTTTAATACTGACGGGACATGTCACCATGTGACCAGTTTAAGGGAGGAGAGTGTGTTCCCCTGATGGTTTAATACGCACGGGACATGTTACCAAGTGAACAGTATAAGTGAGGAGAGTGTGTTCCCCTGATGGTTTAATACGCACGGGACATGTTACCAAGTGAACAGTATAAGTGAGGAGAGTGTGTTCCCCTGATGGTTTAACATACACGGGACATGATACCAGGCGAACAGTATAAGTGAGGAGAACGTGTTCCCCTGATGGTTTAATATACACGGGACATGATACCAGGTGAACAGTATAAGTGAGTAGAGTGAGTTCCCCTGATTGTTTAATATACATGGGACATGTTACCAGGTGAACAGTATAAGTGAGGAGAGTGAGTTCCCATGATTGTTTAATACACACAGGACATGTTACCAGGTGAACAGTATAAGTGAGGAGAGTGTGTTCCCCTGATTGTTTAATACACACGGGACATGTTACCTGGTGAACAGTATAAGTGAGGAGATTGTGTTCCCCTGATTGTTTAATATACATGGGACATGTTACCAGGTGAACAGTATAAGTGAGGAGAGTGAGTTCCCCTGATTGTTTAATACACACGGGACATGTTACCAGGTGAACAGTATAAGTGAGGAGATTGTGTTCCCCTGATTGTTTAATATACATGGGACATGTTACCAGGTGAACAGTATAAGTGAGGAGAGTGTGTTCCCCTGATTATTTAATATACATGGGACATGTTACCAGGTGAACAGTATAAGTGAGGAGAGTGTGTTCCCCTGATCGTTTAATACTGACGGGACATGTCACCATGTAACCAGTTTAAGGGAGGAGAGTGTGTTCCCCTGATGGTTAAATACGCACGGGACATGTTACCAAGTGAACAGTATAAGTCAGGAGAATGTGTTCCCCTGATTGTTTAATATACATGGGACATGTTACCAGGTGAACAGTATAAGTGAGGAGAGTGAGTTCCCCTGATTGTTTAATACACACGGGACATGTCATCAGATGAACAGTATAATTGAGGAGAGTGTGTTCCCCTGATTGTTTAATACACACGGGACATGTTACCAGGTGAACAGCAGAAGTGAGGAGAGTGAGTTCCCCTGATGCTTTAATACAGTCAGGACATGTCAACAGATGAACAGTATAAGTGAGGAGAGTGTGTTCCCCTGATTGTTTAATACTGACGGGACATGATACCAGGCGAACAGTATAAGTGAGGAGAGTGTGTTCCCCTGATTGTTTAATACACACAGGACATGTCACCAGGTGAACATTATAAGTGAGGAAAGTGTGTTCCCCTGATTGTTTAACACGCACGGGACATGTCACCAGGTGAACAGTATAAGTGAGGAGAGTGTGTTCCCCTGATGGTTAAATATACGCGAGACATGTTACCAGGTGAACAGTATAAGTGAGGAGAGTGTGTTCCCCTGATGGTTTAATATACACGGGACCTATTACCAGGTGAACAGTAGAAGTGAGGAGAGTGTGTTCCCCTGATGGTTTAATAAACACAGGACATGATACCAGGTGAACAGTATAAGTGAGTAGAGTGAGTTCCCCTGACTGTTTAGTATACCCGGGACATGTTATCAGGTGAACAGTATAAGTGAGGAAAGTTTGTTCCCCTGATGGTTTAATATACACGGGACATGTTACCAGGTGAACAGTATAAGTGAGGAGAGTGTGTTCCCTGATGGTTTAATATACACGGGACATGTCAACAGATGAACAGTATAAGTGAGGAGAGTGTGTTCCCCTGATTGTTTAATACTGACGGGACATGTCACCATGTGACCAGTTTAAGGGAGGAGAGTGTGTTCCCCTGATGGTTTAATACGCACGGGACATGTTACCAAGTGAACAGTATAAGTGAGGAGAGTGTGTTCCCCTGATTGTTTAATATACATGGGACATGTTACCAGGTGAACAGTATAAGTGAGGACAGTGTGTTCCCCTGATTGTTTAATACAGACGGGACATGTCACCATGTGACCAGTTTAAGGGAGGAGAGTGTGTTCCCCTGATGGTTTAATACGCACGGGACATGTTACCAAGTGAACAGTATAAGTGAGGAGAGTGTGTTCCCCTGATGGTTTAATACGCACGGGACATGTTACCAAGTGAACAGTATAAGTGAGGAGAGTGTGTTCCCCTGATGGTTTAACATACACGGGCCATGATACCAGGCGAACAGTATAAGTGAGGAGAACGTGTTCCCCTGATGGTTTAATACACACGGGACATGTTACCAGGTGAGCAGTATAAGAGAGGAGAGTGTGTTCCCCTGATGGTTTAATATACAAGGGACATGTTAGCAGGTGAACAGTATAAGTGAGGAGAGTGTGTTCCCCTGATGGTTTAATCTACACGGGACATGTTACCAGGTGAACAGTATAAGTGAGGAGAGTGTGTTCCCCTGATCGTTTAATACTGACAGGACATTTCCCCATGTGAACAGTATAAGTGTGGAGAGTGTGTTCCCCTGATGGTTTAATACTGAAAGAACATTTCCCCAGGTGAACAGTATAAGTGTGGAGAGTGTGTTCCCCTGATGGTTTAATACACACAGGACATGTCTACAGGTGAACAGTATAAGTGAAGAGAGTGAGTTCCGCTGATTGTTTTGCACACACAGGACATGTAACCAAGTGAAAGTATAAGTGCGGAGAGTGTCTTCCCCTGATGGTTTAATATACACAGGAAATGATACCAGGTGAACAGCATAAGTGAGGAAAATGTGTTCCCCTGATGGTTTAATATGCACGGGACATATTACCAGGTGAAAAGTATAATTGAGGAGAGAGTGTTCCCCTGATAGTTTAATTCTCACGGGACATGTTACCAGGTGAGCAGTAGAAGAGAGGAGAGTGTGTTCCCCTGATGGTTTAATACTGACGGGACATTTCCCCAGGTGAACATTATAAGAGAGGAGAGAGTGTTCCCCTGATGGTTTAATTCTCACGGGACATGTCACCAGGTGAGCAGTAGAAGAGAGGAGAGTGTGTTCCCCTGATGGTTTAATACTGACGGAACATTTTCCCAGGTGAACAGTATAAGTGAGGAGAGAGTGTTCCCCTGATGGTTTAATTCTCACGGGACATGTCACCAGGTGAGCAGTATAAGAGAGGAGAGTGTGTTCCCCTGATGGTTTAATACTGACAGAACATTTCCCCAGGTGAACAGTATAAGTGAGGAGAGTGTGTTCCCCTCATGGTTTAATACACACAGGACATGTCGACAGGTGAACAGTATAAGTGAAGAGAGTGAGTTCCCCTGATTGTTTCATACACAAGGGACATGTCACCAGGTGAACAGTATAAGTGAGGAGAGAGTCTTCCCCTGATTGTTTAACACGCACGGGACATGTTCCCAGGTGAACAGTATAAGTGAGGAGAGTGTGTTCCCCTGATGGTTTAATATACACGGACATGGTAACAGGTGAACAGTATAAGTGAGGAGAACGTGTTCCCCTGATGGTTTAATATGCACGTGACATGTTACCAGGTGAAAACTATAAGTGAGGAGAGTGTGTTCCCCTGATTGTTTAATTGTCACGGCAAATGTTACCAGGTGATCAGTGTAAGAGAGGAGAGTGTGTTCCCCTGATGGTTAAACACGCACGGGACGTGTCACCAGGTGAAGAGTAGAAGTGAGGAGAGTGTGTTCCCCTGATGGTCTAATATACACGGGACATGTTACCAGGTGAACAGTAGAGTTAGAATTAGAATATTACAGCGCTGTACAGGCCCTTCGGCCCTCGATGTTGCGCCGAGCTGTGAAACATCTGACCTACACTACTCCATTTTCATCCATGCGTCTATCCAATGTCCACTTAAATGCCCTTAAAGTTGGCGAATCTACTACTGCTGCAGGCAGGGCATTCCACGCCCTTACTACTCTCTGAGTATATGTGAAGAGAGTATGTTCCCCTGATTGTTTAATACACACGGGACATGTAACCAAGTGAACAGTATCTGTGAGGCGAGTGTGTTCCCCTGATTGTTTAATACGCACTGGACATGTTACCAGGTGAACAGTATAAGTGAGGAGAGTGTGTTCTCCTGGTGGTTTAATATACATGGGACATGTTACCTGGTGAACAGTAGAAGTGAAGAGAGCGTGTTCCCCTGATTGTTTAATATACATGGGACATGTTACCATGTAAACAGTATAAGTGAGGAGACTGTGTTCCCCTGATGCTTTAATATACACAGGACATGTTACCAGGTGAACAGTGTAAGTGAGGAGAGTGTGTTCCACAGATGGTTTAATACTGACGGGACATGTTCCCAGGTGAACAGTATAAGTGAGGAGAGTGCTTTCCCCTGATGGTTTAATATACACGGGACACGTTACCAGGTGAACAGTCTAAGTGAGGAGAGTGTGTTCCCCTGATGGTATAATATACACGGGACATGTTACCAGGTGAACAGTATAAGTGAGGAGAGGGCTTTCCCCTGATGGTTTAATATACACGGGACACGTTACCAGGTGAACAGTCTAAGTGAGGAGAGTGTGTTCCCCTGATGGTATAATATACACGGGACATGTTACCAGGTGAACAGTATAAGTGAGGAGAGGGCTTTCCCCTGATGGTTTAATATACACGGGACATGATACCAGGTGAACAGTATAAGTGAGAAGAGAGTTTTCCCCTGATGGTCTCATACACACGGGACATGTTACCATGTGAACAGTATAATTTAAGAGAGTGTGTTCCCCTGATGGTTTAATACGCACGGGACATGTTACCAGGTAAACTGTATAAGTGAGGAGAGTGTGTTCCCCAGATTGTTCAATACTGACGGGACATGTCACCATGTGAACAGTTTAAGTGAGGAGAGTGTGTTCCCCTGATGGTTTAATACACACAGGACATGTCAACAGGTAAACAGTATAAGTGCTGAGAGTGTGTTCCCCTGATTGTTTAATACTGACGGGACATGTCACCATGTGAACAGTTTAAGAGAGGAGAGTGTGTTCCCCTGATGGTTTAATACACACAGGACATGTTACCAGGTGAACAGTATAAGTGAGGTGAGTGTCTTCCCCGGATTGTTTAATACAAACGGGACATGTTACCAGGTGAACAGAAAAGGGAGGAGAGTGTCTTCCCCTGATGGTTTAATACTGACGGGACATGTCACCATGTGATCAGTGTAAATGAGGAGAGTGTGTTCCCTTGATGGTTTAATACGCATGGGACATGTTACCAGGTGAACAGTATAAGTGAGGAGAGTGTGTTCCCCTGATTGTTTAAAACGCACGGGACATGTACCCAACTGAACAGTATATGTGAGGAGAGTGTTTTCCCCTGATGGTTTAATACTGACGAGACATTTCCCCAGGTGAACAGTATAAGTGAGGAGAGTGTGCTCCCCTGATCGTTTAATACACACGGGACATGTTACCAGGTGAATAGTATAAGCGAGGAGAGTGTGTTCCCCTGATGATTTAATATACAAAGGACCTGTTACCAGGTGAACAGTATAAGTGAGGAGAGAGTGTTCCCCTGATGGTTTAATATACACGGGACATGTTACCAGGTGAACAGTATAAGTGAGGAGAGAGTGTTCCCCTGATGGTTTAATATACACGGGACATGTCAACAGGTGAACAGTATAAGTGAGGAGAGTGTGTTCCCCTGATTGTTTAATACACACGGGACATGTTACCAGGTGAATAGTATAAGCGAGGAGAGTGTGTTCCCCTGATGGTTTAATATACACGGGACATGTTACCAGGTGAACAGTTTAAGTGAGGAGAGAGTGTTCCCCTGATGGTTTAATGTACACGGGACATGTTACCAGGTGAACAGTATAAGTGAGGAGAGAGTGTTCCCCTGATTGTTTAATACGCACTGGACATGTTACCAGGTGAACAGTATAAGTGAGGAGAGTGTGTTCCCCTGATGGTTTAATATACACGGGACATGTTACCAGGTGAACAGTATAAGTGAGGAGAGAGTGTTCCCCTGTTTTTTTAACACGCACGGGACATGTTACCAGGTGAACAGTATAAGTGAGGAGAGTGTGTTCCCCTGATGGTTTAATATACACGGGACATGATACCAGGTGAACAGCATAAGTGAGGAGAATGTGTTCCCCTGATTTTTTAACACGCACGGGACATGTTACCAGGTGAACAGTATAAGTGAGGAGAGTGTGTTCCCCTGATGGTTTAATATACACGGGACATGTTACCAGGTGAAAAGTATAAGTGAATAGAGTGTATTCCCCTGATTGTTTAAAACACACGACATGTCAACAGGTGAAGAGTATAAGTGAGGAGAGTATGTTGCCTGATTGTTTAAAACACACGACATGTTACCAGGTGAACAGCATAAATGAGGAGAGTGTGTTCCCCTGATGGTTTAATTCTCACGGGACATGTTACCAGGTGGGCAGTATAAGAGAGGAGAGATGGTTGCCCTGATGGTTTAATACTGACAGAACATTTCCCCAGGTGAACAGTATAAGTGAGGAGAGTGTGTTCCCCTCATGGTTTAATACACACAGGACATGTCGACAGGTGAACAGTATAAGTGAAGAGAGTGCGTTCCCCTGATGGTTTAATATACACGGGACATGTAACCAAGTGAACAGTATAAGTGAGGAGAGTGTGTTCCCCTGATTGTTTAATATGCACGGGAAATGTAACCAAGTGACCAGTTTAAGGGAGGAGAGTGTGTTCCCCTGATGGTTTAACACGCACGGGACACGTTACCAGGTCAACAGTATAAGTGTTGAGAGTGAGTTCCCCTGATGCTTTAATACACACAGGACATGTTAGCAGGTGAACAGTATAGGTGAGGACAGTGTGTTCCCCTGATTGTTTAATATACATGGGACATGTTACCAGGTGAACAGTATAAGTGAGGAGAGTGTGTTCCACTTTTGGTATAACACGCACTGGACATGTTACCAGGTGAACAGTATAAGTGAGGAGAATGTGTTCCACTGTTGGTTTAATATACACGGGACATGTCACCAGGTGAACAGTATAAGTGAGGAGAGTGTGTTCCCCTGATTGTTTAATACACACGGGACATGTCACCAGTTGAACAGTATAAGTGAGGAGAGAGTGTTCCCCTGATTGTTTAACACGCACGGGACATGTTACCAGGTGAACAGTATAAGTGAGGAGAGCGTGTTCCCCTGATGGTTTAATATACACAGGACATGATACCAGGTAAACAGCATAAGTGAGGAGAATGTGTTCCCCTGATGGTTTAATATACGCGGGACATGTTACCAGGTTAACAGTATATGTGAAGAGACTGTGTTCCCCTGATTGTTTAATAAACATGGGCCATGTTACCAGGTGAACAGCAGAAGTGAAGAGTGCGTGTTCCCCTGATTGTTTAATATACATGTGACATGTTACCAGGTGAACAGTATAAGTGAGGAGAGTGTGTTCCCCTGATGGTTTAATGCGCACGGGACATGTTACCAGGTGAACAGTGTAAGTGAGGAGAGTGAGTTCCCCTGCTGGTTTAAAACAAACAGGACATTTCACCAGGTGAACAGTATAAGTGAGGAGAGAGTGTTCCCCTGATTGTTTAACGCGCACGGGACATGTTACCAGGTGAAAAGTAGAAGTGAGGAGAGTGTGTTCCCCTGATGGTTTAATATACACGGGACATGTTACCAGGTGAACAGTATAAGTGAGGAGAGTGTGTTCCCCTGATCGTTTAATACTGACGGGACATGTCACCATGTAACCAGTTTAAGGGAGGAGAGTGTGTTCCCCTGATGGTTAAATACGCACGGGACATGTTACCAAGTGAACAGTATAAGTGAGGAGAATGTGTTCCCCTGATTGTTTAATATACATGGGACATGTCACCAGGTGAACATTATAAGTGAGGAAAGTGTGTTCCCCTGATTGTTTAACACGCACGGGACATGTCACCAGGTGAACAGTATAAGTGAGGAGAGTGTGTTCCCCTGATGGTTAAATATACGCGAGACATGTTACCAGGTGAACAGTATAAGTGAGGAGAGTGTGTTCCCCTGATGGTTTAATATACACGGGACCTATTACCAGGTGAACAGTAGAAGTGAGGAGAGTCTGTTCCCCTGATGGTTTAATAAACACAGGACATGATACCAGGTGAACAGTATAAGTGAGTAGAGTGAGTTCCCCTGACTGTTTAGTATACCCGGGACATGTTATCAGGTGAACAGTACAAGTGAGGAAAGTTTGTTCCCCTGATGGTTTAATATACACGGGACATGTTACCAGGTGAACAGTATAAGTGAGGAGAGTGTGTTCCCCTGATGGTTTAATATACACGGGACATGTCAACAGATGAACAGTATAAGTGAGGAGAGTGTGTTCCCCTGATTGTTTAATACTGACGGGACATGTCACCATGTGACCAGTTTAAGGGAGGAGAGTGTGTTCCCCTGATGGTTTAATACGCACGGGACATGTTACCAAGTGAACAGTATAAGTGAGGAGAGTGTGTTCCCCTGATTGTTTAATATACATGGGACATGTTACCAGGTGAACAGTATAAGTGAGGACAGTGTGTTCCCCTGATTGTTTAATACAGACGGGACATGTCACCATGTGACCAGTTTAAGGGAGGAGAGTGTGTTCCCCTGATGGTTTAATACGCACGGGACATGTTACCAAGTGAACAGTATAAGTGAGGAGAGTGTGTTCCCCTGATGGTTTAATACGCACGGGACATGTTACCAAGTGAACAGTACAAGTGAGGAGAGTGTGTTCCCCTGATGGTTTAACATACACGGGACATGATACCAGGCGAACAGTATAAGTGAGGAGAACGTGTTCCCCTGATGGTTTAATATACACGGGACATGTTACCAGGTGAGCAGTATAAGAGAGGAGAGTGTGTTCCCCTGATGGTTTAATATACACGGGACATGTTACCAGGTGAACAGTATAAGTGAGGAGAGTGTGTTCCCCTGATGGTTTAATCTACACGGGACATGTTACCAGGTGAACAGTATAAGTGAGGAGAGTGTGTTCCCCTGATCGTTTAATACTGACAGGACATTTCCCCAGGTGAACAGTATAAGTGTGGAGAGTGTGTTCCCCTGATGGTTTAATACTGACAGAACATTTCCCCAGGTGAACAGTATAAGTGAGGAGAGTGTGTTCCCCTCATGGTTTAATACACACAGGACATGTCTACAGGTGAACAGTATAAGTGAAGAGAGTGAGTTCCGCTGATTGTTTTGCACACACAGGACATGTAACCAAGTGAAAGTATAAGTGCGGAGAGTGTCTTCCCCTGATGGTTTAATATACACAGGAAATGATACCAGGTGAACAGCATAAGTGAGGAAAATGTGTTCCCCTGATGGTTTAATATGCACGGGACATATTACCAGGTGAAAAGTATAATTGAGGAGAGAGTGTTCCCCTGATAGTTTAATTCTCACGGGACATGTCACCAGGTGAGCAGTAGAAGAGAGGAGAGTGTGTTCCCCTGATGGTTTAATACTGACGGAACATTTTCCCAGGTGAACAGTATAAGTGAGGAGAGAGTGTTCCCCTGATGGTTTAATTCTCACGGGACATGTCACCAGGTGAGCAGTATAAGAGAGGAGAGTGTGTTCCCCTGATGGTTTAATACTGACAGAACATTTCCCCAGGTGAACAGTATAAGTGAGGAGAGTGTGTTCCCCTCATGGTTTAATACACACAGGACATGTCGACAGGTGAACAGTATAAGTGAAGAGAGTGAGTTCCCCTGATTGTTTCATACACAAGGGACATGTCACCAGGTGAACAGTATAAGTGAGGAGAGAGTCTTCCCCTGATTGTTTAACACGCACGGGACATGTTCCCAGGTGAACAGTATAAGTGAGGAGAGTGTGTTCCCCTGATGGTTTAATATACACGGACATGGTAACAGGTGAACAGTATAAGTGAGGAGAACGTGTTCCCCTGATGGTTTAATATGCACGTGACATGTTACCAGGTGAAAACTATAAGTGAGGAGAGTGTGTTCCCCTGATTGTTTAATTGTCACGGCAAATGTTACCAGGTGAGCAGTGTAAGAGAGGAGAGTGTGTTCCCCTGATGGTTAAACACGCACGGGACCTGTCACCAGGTGAAGAGTAGAAGTGAGGAGAGTGTGTTCCCCTGATGGTCTAATATACACGGGACATGTTACCAGGTGAACAGTAGAATTAGAATTAGAATATTACAGCGCTGTACAGGCCCTTCGGCCCTCGATGTTGCGCCGAGCTGTGAAACCATCTGACCTACACTACTCCATTTTCATCCATGTGTCTATCCAATGTCCACTTAAATGCCCTTAAAGTTGGCGAATCTACTACTGCTGCAGGCAGGGCATTCCACGCCCTTACTACTCTCTGAGTATATGTGAAGAGAGTATGTTCCCCTGATTGTTTAATACACACGGGACATGTAACCAAGTGAACAGTATCTGTGAGGCGAGTGTGTTCCCCTGATTGTTTAATACGCACTGGACATGTTACCAGGTGAACAGTATAAGTGAGGAGAGTGTGTTCTCCTGGTGGTTTAATATACATGGGACATGTTACCTGGTGAACAGTAGAAGTGAAGAGAGCGTGTTCCCCTGATTGTTTAATATACATGGGACATGTTACCATGTAAACAGTATAAGTGAGGAGACTGTGTTCCCCTGATGCTTTAATATACACAGGACATGTTACCAGGTGAACAGTGTAAGTGAGGAGAGTGTGTTCCACAGATGGTTTAATACTGACGGGACATGTTCCCAGGTGAACAGTATAAGTGAGGAGAGTGCTTTCCCCTGATGGTTTAATATACACGGGACACGTTACCAGGTGAACAGTCTAAGTGAGGAGAGTGTGTTCCCCTGATGGTATAATATACACGGGACATGTTACCAGGTGAACAGTATAAGTGAGGAGAGGGCTTTCCCCTGATGGTTTAATATACACGGGACATGATACCAGGTGAACAGTATAAGTGAGAAGAGAGTTTTCCCCTGATGGTCTCATACACACGGGACATGTTACCAGGTGAACAGTATAATTTAAGAGAGTGTGTTCCCCTGATGGTTTAATACGCACGGGACATGTTACCAGGTAAACTGTATAAGTGAGGAGAGTGTGTTCCCCAGATTGTTCAATACTGACGGGACATGTCACCATGTGAACAGTTTAAGTGAGGAGAGTGTGTTCCCCTGATGGTTTAATACACACAGGACATGTCAACAGGTAAACAGTATAAGTGCTGAGAGTGTGTTCCCCTGATTGTTTAATACTGACGGGACATGTCACCATGTGAACAGTTTAAGAGAGGAGAGTGTGTTCCCCTGATGGTTTAATACACACAGGACATGTTACCAGGTGAACAGTATAAGTGAGGTGAGTGTCTTCCCCGGATTGTTTAATACAAACCGGACATGTTACCAGGTGAACAGAAAAGGGAGGAGAGTGTCTTCCCCTGATGGTTTAATACTGACGGGACATGTCACCATGTGATCAGTGTAAATGAGGAGAGTGTGTTCCCTTGATGGTTTAATACGCATGGGACATGTTACCAGGTGAACAGTATAAGTGAGGAGAGTGTGTTCCCCTGATTGTTTAAAACGCACGGGACATGTACCCAACTGAACAGTATATGTGAGGAGAGTGTGTTCCCCTGATGGTTTAATACTGACGAGACATTTCCCCAGGTGAACAGTATAAGTGAGGAGAGTGTGCTCCCCTGATCGTTTAATACACACGGGACATGTTACCAGGTGAATAGTATAAGCGAGGAGAGTGTGTTCCCCTGATGATTTAATATACAAAGGACCTGTTACCAGGTGAACAGTATAAGTGAGGAGAGAGTGTTCCCCTGATGGTTTAATATACACGGGACATGTTACCAGGTGAACAGTATAAGTGAGGAGAGAGTGTTCCCCTGATGGTTTAATATACACGGGACATGTCAACAGGTGAACAGTATAAGTGAGGAGAGTGTGTTCCCCTGATTGTTTAATACACACGGGACATGTTACCAGGTGAATAGTATAAGCGAGGAGAGTGTGTTCCCCTGATGGTTTAATATACACGGGACATGTTACCAGGTGAACAGTTTAAGTGAGGAGAGAGTGTTCCCCTGATGGTTTAATGTACACGGGACATGTTACCAGGTGAACAGTATAAGTGAGGAGAGTGTGTTCCCCTGATTGTTTAATACGCACTGGACATGTTACCAGGTGAACAGTATAAGTGAGGAGAGTGTGTTCCCCTGATGGTTTTATATACACGGGACATGTTACCAGGTGAACAGTATAAGTGAGGAGAGAGTGTTCCCCTGATTTTTTAACACGCACGGGACATGTTACCAGGTGAACAGTATAAGTGAGGAGAGTGTGTTCCCCTGATGGTTTAATATACACGGGACATGATACCAGGTGAACAGCATAAGTGAGGAGAATGTGTTCCCCTGATTTTTTAACACGCACGGGACATGTTACCAGGTGAACAGTATAAGTGAGGAGAGTGTGTTCCCCTGATGGTTTAATATACACGGGACATGTTACCAGGTGAAAAGTATAAGTGAATAGAGTGTATTCCCCTGATTGTTTAAAACACACGACATGTCAACAGGTGAAGAGTATAAGTGAGGAGAGTATGTTGCCTGATTGTTTAAAACACACGACATGTTACCAGGTGAACAGCATAAATGAGGAGAGTGTGTTCCCCTGATGGTTTAATTCTCACGGGACATGTTACCAGGTGGGCAGTATAAGAGAGGAGAGATGGTTGCCCTGATGGTTTAATACTGACAGAACATTTCCCCAGGTGAACAGTATAAGTGAGGAGAGTGTGTTCCCCTCATGGTTTAATACACACAGGACATGTCGACAGGTGAACAGTATAAGTGAAGAGAGTGCGTTCCCCTGATGGTTTAATATACACGGGACATGTAACCAAGTGAACAGTATAAGTGAGGAGAGTGTGTTCCCCTGATTGTTTAATATGCACGGGACATGTAACCAAGTGACCAGTTTAAGGGAGGAGAGTGTGTTCTCCTGATGGTTTAACACGCACGGGACACGTTACCAGGTCAACAGTATAAGTGTTGAGAGTGAGTTCCCCTGATGCTTTAATACACACAGGACATGTTAGCAGGTGAACAGTATAGGTGAGGACAGTGTGTTCCCCTGATTGTTTAATATACATGGGACATGTTACCAGGTGAACAGTATAAGTGAGGAGAGTGTGTTCCACTTTTGGTATAACACGCACTGGACATGTTACCAGGTGAACAGTATAAGTGAGGAGAATGTGTTCCACTGTTGGTTTAATATACACGGGACATGTCACCAGGTGAACAGTATAAGTGAGGAGAGTGTGTTCCCCTGATTGTTTAATACACACGGGACATGTCACCAGTTGAACAGTATAAGTGAGGAGAGAGTGTTCCCCTGATTGTTTAACACGCACGGGACATGTTACCAGGTGAACAGTATAAGTGAGGAGAGCGTGTTCCCCTGATGGTTTAATATACACAGGACATGATACCAGGTAAACAGCATAAGTGAGGAGAATGTGTTCCCCTGATGGTTTAATATACGCGGGACATGTTACCAGGTTAACAGTATATGTGAAGAGACTGTGTTCCCCTGATTGTTTAATAAACATGGGCCATGTTACCAGGTGAACAGCAGAAGTGAAGAGTGCGTGTTCCCCTGATTGTTTAATATACATGTGACATGTTACCAGGTGAACAGTATAAGTGAGGAGAGTGTGTTCCCCTGATGGTTTAATACGCACGGGACATGTTACCAGGTGAACAGTGTAAGTGAGGAGAGTGAGTTCCCCTGCTGGTTTAAAACAAACAGGACATTTCACCAGGTGAACAGTATAAGTGAGGAGAGAGTGTTCCCCTGATTGTTTAACGCGCACGGGACATGTTACCAGGTGAAAAGTAGAAGTGAGGAGAGTGAGTTCCCATGATTGTTTAACACGCACGGGACATGTTACCAGGTGAAAAGTAGAAGTGAGGAGAGTGAGTTCCCCTGATGCTTTAATACAGTCAGGACATGTCAACAGATGAACAGTATAAGTTAGGAGAGTGTTTTCCCCTGATGGTTTAATACTGTCGGGACATTTCCCCAGGTGAACAGTATAAGTGAGGAGAGTGAGTTCCCCTGATAGTTTAATAATGACGGGACATGTTACCAGGTGAACAGTGTAAGTGAGGAGAGTGTGTTCCCCTGATGGTTTAATACTGACGGGACATGTCACCATGTGATCAGTTTAAGGGAGGAGAGTGTGTTCCCCTGATGGTTTAATACGCACGGGACATGTTACCAGTTGAACAGTATAAGTGAGGAGAGATTGGTCCCCTCATGATTTAATACAAACAGGACATTTCACCAGGTGAGCATTATAAGTGAGGAGAGTGTGTTCCCCTGATGGTTTAACACGCACGGGACATGTTACCAGGTGAACAGTATAAGTGAGGTGAATGTTTTTCCCTTTTTGTTTCATGCACACGGGACAGGTTACCATGTAAACAGTATAAGTGAGGAGAGTGTGTTCCCCTGATGGTTTAATATACACGGGACATGTTACCAGGTGAACAGTATAAGTGAGGAGAGTGTGTTCCCCTGATGGTTTAATACGCACGGGACATGTCAACAGGTGAACAGTATAAGTGAGGGGAGTTTGTTCCCCTGATGGTTTAATACACACAGGACATGTCACCAGGTGAACATTATAAGTGAGGAGAGTGTGTTCCCCTGATGGTTTAATTTACACAGGACATGATACCAGGAGAACAGCATAAGTGAGGAGAATGTGTTCCCCTGATGGTTTAATATACATGGGACATGTTACCAGTTGAACAGTATAAGTGAGGAGAGATTGGTCCCCTCATGATTTAATACAAACAGGACATTTCACCAGGTGAGCATTATAAGTGAGGAGAGTGTGTTCCCCTGATGGTTTAACACGCACGGGACATGTTACCAGGTGAACAGTATAAGTGAGGTGAATGTTTTTCCCTTTTTGTTTCATGCACACGGGACAGGTTACCATGTAAACAGTATAAGTGAGGAGAGTGTGTTCCCCTGATGGTTTAATATACACGGGACATGTTCACAGGTGAACAGTATAAGTGAGGAGAGTGCTTTCCCCTGATGGTTTAATATACACGGGACATGATACCGGGTGAACAGTATAAGTGAGGAGAGAATGTTCCCCTGATGGTCTCATATACACGGGACATGTTACAATGTGAACAGTATAAGTTAAGAGAGTGTGTTCCCCTGATGGTTTAATATACATGGAACACGTCACCAGGTGAACAGTATAAGAGAAGAGAGTGTGTTCCCCTGATTGTTTAATACCTACGGGACATGTTACCAGGTAAACGGTATAAGTGAGGAGAGTTTGTTCCCCAAAATGTTCAATACTGACGGGACATGTCACCATGTGAACAGTTTAAGTGAGGAGAGTGTGTTCCCCTTATGTTTTAATACGCACGGGACATGTCAACAGGTGAACAGTATAAGTGAGGTGAGTGACTTCCCATGATGGTTTAATACTGACGGGACATGTCACCAGCTGAACAGTATAAGTGAGGAGAGTGAGTTCCCCTGATTGTTTAATATACACGGGACATGTCACCAGGTGAACAGAATAAGTGAGGAGAGTGTGTTCCCCTGATGTTTTAATACGCATGGGACATGTTACCAGGTGAACAGTATAAGTGAGGAGAGTGTGTTCCCCTGATTGTTTAATATACCCGGGACATGTTACCAGGTGAACAGTAGAAGTGAGGAGAGTGTGTTCCCCTGATGGTTTAACACGCACGGGACATGTTACCAGGTGAACAGTATAAGTGAGGAGAGTGTGTTCCCCTGATGGTTTAACACGCACGGGACATGTTACCAGGTGAACAGTATAAGTGAGGAGAGTGTGTTCCCCTGATGCTTTAATATACACAGGACATGATACCAGGTGAACAGTATAAGTGAGGAGAGCGTGTTCCCCTCATGGTTTAACACGCACGGGCCATGTTACCAGGTGAACAGTATAAGTGAGGAGAGTGTGTTCCCCTGATGGTTTAACACGCACGGGACATGTTACCAGGTGAACGGTATAAGTGAGGAGAGTGTGTTCCCCTGATGCTTTAATATACACAGGACATGATACCAGATGAACAGTATAAGTGAGGAGAGAGTGTTCCCCTCATGGTTTAACACGCACGGGACATGATACCAGGTGAACAGTATAAGTGAGGAGAACGTGTTCCCCTGATGGTTTAATATGCACGGGACATGTTACCAGGTGAAAAGTATAAGTGAGGAGTGTGTGTTCCCCTGATTGTTTAATTCTCACCGGACATGTTACCATTTGAAAAGTATAAGCGAGGAGTGTGTGTTCCCCTGATGGTATAATATACACGGGACATGTTACCAGGTGAACTGTATAAGTGAGGAGAGTGTGTTCCCCTGATTGTTTAATACGCACTGGACATGTTACCAGGTGAACAGTATAAGTGAGGAGAGTGTGTTCCCCTGATGGTTTAATATACACGGTACATGATACCAGGTGAACAGTATAATTGAGGAGAACGTGTTCCCCTGATGGTTTAATATGCACGGGACATGTTACCAGGTGAAAAGTATAAGTGAGGAGTGTGTGTTCCCCTGATTGTTTAATTCTCACGGGACATGTTACCAGGTGAATAGTATAAGTGAGGAGAGTGTGTTCCCCTGATGGTATAATATACACGGGACATGTTACCAGGTGAACAGTATAAGTGAGGAGAGCGTGTTCCCCTGATGGTATAATATACACGGGACATGTTGCCAGGTGAACAGTATAAGTGAGGAGTGTGTGTTCCCCTGATGGTTTAATATACACGGGACATGATACCAGGTGAACAGCATAAGTGAGGAGAATGTGTTCCCCTGATTTTTTAACACGCACGGGACATGTTACCAGGTGAACAGTATAAGTGAGGAGAGTGTGTTCCCCTGATGGTTTAATATACACGGGACATGATACCAGGTGAACAGCATAAGTGAGGAGAATGTGTTCCCCTGATTTTTTAACACGCACGGGACATGTTACCAGGTGAACAGTATAAGTGAGGAGAGTGTGTTCCCCTGATGGTTTAATATACACGGGACATGTTACCAGGTGAAAAGTATAAGTGAATAGAGTGTATTCCCCTGATTGTTTAAAACACACGACATGTCAACAGGTGAAGAGTATAAGTGAGGAGAGTATGTTGCCTGATTGTTTAAAACACACGACATGTTACCAGGTGAACAGCATAAATGAGGAGAGTGTGTTCCCCTGATGGTTTAATTCTCACGGGACATGTTACCAGGTGGGCAGTATAAGAGAGGAGAGATGGTTGCCCTGATGGTTTAATACTGACAGAACATTTCCCCAGGTGAACAGTATAAGTGAGGAGAGTGTGTTCCCCTCATGGTTTAATACACACAGGACATGTCGACAGGTGAACAGTATAAGTGAGGAGAATGTGTTCCACTGTTGGTTTAATATACACGGGACATGTCACCAGGTGAACAGTATAAGTGAGGAGAGTGTGTTCCCCTGATTGTTTAATACACACGGGACATGTCACCAGTTGAACAGTATAAGTGAGGAGAGAGTGTTCCCCTGATTGTTTAACACGCACGGGACATGTTACCAGGTGAACAGTATAAGTGAGGAGAGCGTGTTCCCCTGATGGTTTAATATACACAGGACATGATACCAGGTAAACAGCATAAGTGAGGAGAATGTGTTCCCCTGATGGTTTAATATACGCGGGACATGTTACCAGGTTAACAGTATATGTGAAGAGACTGTGTTCCCCTGATTGTTTAATAAACATGGGCCATGTTACCAGGTGAACAGCAGAAGTGAAGAGTGCGTGTTCCCCTGATTGTTTAATATACATGTGACATGTTACCAGGTGAACAGTATAAGTGAGGAGAGTGTGTTCCCCTGATGGTTTAATACGCACGGGACATGTTACCAGGTGAACAGTGTAAGTGAGGAGAGTGAGTTCCCCTGCTGGTTTAAAACAAACAGGACATTTCACCAGGTGAACAGTGTAAGTGAGGAGAGAGTGTTCCCCTGATTGTTTAACGCGCACGGGACATGTTACCAGGTGAAAAGTAGAAGTGAGGAGAGTGAGTTCCCATGATTGTTTAACACGCACGGGACATGTTACCAGGTGAAAAGTAGAAGTGAGGAGAGTGAGTTCCCCTGATGCTTTAATACAGTCAGGACATGTCAACAGATGAACAGTATAAGTTAGGAGAGTGTTTTCCCCTGATGGTTTAATACTGTCGGGACATTTCCCCAGGTGAACAGTATAAGTGAGGAGAGTGAGTTCCCCTGATAGTTTAATAATGACGGGACATGTTACCAGGTGAACAGTGTAAGTGAGGAGAGTGTGTTCCCCTGATGGTTTAATACTGACGGGACATGTCACCATGTGATCAGTTTAAGGGAGGAGAGTGTGTTCCCCTGATGGTTTAATACGCACGGGACATGTTACCAGGTGAACAGTATAAGTGAGGAGAGTGTGTTCCCCTGATGGTTTAATACGCACGGGACATGTCAACAGGTGAACAGTATAAGTGAGGAGAGTTTGTTCCCCTGATGGTTTAATACACACAGGACATGTCACCAGGTGAACATTATAAGTGAGGAGAGTGTGTTCCCCTGATGGTTTAATTTACACAGGACATGATACCAGGAGAACAGCATAAGTGAGGAGAATGTGTTCCCCTGATGGTTTAATATACATGGGACATGTTTCCAGTTGAACAGTATAAGTGAGGAGAGATTGGTCCCCTCATGATTTAATACAAACAGGACATTTCACCAGGTGAGCATTATAAGTGAGGAGAGTGTGTTCCCCTGATGGTTTAACACGCACGGGACATGTTACCAGGTGAACAGTATAAGTGAGGTGAATGTTTTTCCCTTTTTGTTTCATGCACACGGGACAGGTTACCATGTAAACAGTATAAGTGAGGAGAGTGTGTTCCCCTGATGGTTTAATATACACGGGACATGTTACCAGGTGAACAGTGTATGTGAGGAGAGTGTGTTCCCCTGATGGTTTAATATACACGGGACATGTTCACAGGTGAACAGTATAAGTGAGGAGAGTGCTTTCCCCTGATGGTTTAATATACACGGGACATGATACCGGGTGAACAGTATAAGTGAGGAGAGAATGTTCCCCTGATGGTCTCATATACACGGGACATGTTACAATGTGAACAGTATAAGTTAAGAGAGTGTGTTCCCCTGATGGTTTAATATACATGGGACACGTCACCAGGTGAACAGTATAAGAGAAGAGAGTGTGTTCCCCTGATTGTTTAATACCTACGGGACATGTTACCAGGTAAACGGTATAAGTGAGGAGAGTTTGTTCCCCAAAATGTTCAATACTGACGGGACATGTCACCATGTGAACAGTTTAAGTGAGGAGAGTGTGTTCCCCTTATGTTTTAATACGCACGGGACATGTCAACAGGTGAACAGTATAAGTGAGGTGAGTGACTTCCCATGATGGTTTAATACTGACGGGACATGTCACCAGCTGAACAGTATAAGTGAGGAGAGTGAGTTCCCCTGATTGTTTAATATACACGGGACATGTCACCAGGTGAACAGAATAAGTGAGGAGAGTGTGTTCCCCTGATGTTTTAATACGCATGGGACATGTTACCAGGTGAACAGTATAAGTGAGGAGAGTGTGTTCCCCTGATTGTTTAATATACCCGGGACATGTTACCAGGTGAACAGTAGAAGTGAGGAGAGTGTGTTCCCCTGATGGTTTAACACGCACGGGACATGTTACCAGGTGAACAGTATAAGTGAGGAGAGTGTGTTCCCCTGATGGTTTAACACGCACGGGACATGTTACCAGGTGAACAGTATAAGTGAGGAGAGTGTGTTCCCCTGATGCTTTAATATACACAGGACATGATACCAGGTGAACAGTATAAGTGAGGAGAGCGTGTTCCCCTCATGGTTTAACACGCACGGGCCATGTTACCAGGTGAACAGTATAAGTGAGGAGAGTGTGTTCCCCTGATGGTTTAACACGCACGGGACATGTTACCAGGTGAACGGTATAAGTGAGGAGAGTGTGTTCCCCTGATGCTTTAATATACACAGGACATGATACCAGATGAACAGTATAAGTGAGGAGAGAGTGTTCCCCTCATGGTTTAACACGCACGGGACATGATACCAGGTGAACAGTATAAGTGAGGAGAACGTGTTCCCCTGATGGTTTAATATGCACGGGACATGTTACCAGGTGAAAAGTATAAGTGAGGAGTGTGTGTTCCCCTGATTGTTTAATTCTCACCGGACATGTTACCATTTGAAAAGTATAAGCGAGGAGTGTGTGTTCCCCTGATGGTATAATATACACGGGACATGTTACCAGGTGAACTGTATAAGTGAGGAGAGTGTGTTCCCCTGATTGTTTAATACGCACTGGACATGTTACCAGGTGAACAGTATAAGTGAGGAGAGTGTGTTCCCCTGATGGTTTAATATACACGGTACATGATACCAGGTGAACAGTATAATTGAGGAGAACGTGTTCCCCTGATGGTTTAATATGCACGGGACATGTTACCAGGTGAAAAGTATAAGTGAGGAGTGTGTGTTCCCCTGATTGTTTAATTCTCACGGGACATGTTACCAGGTGAATAGTATAAGTGAGGAGAGTGTGTTGCCCTGATGGTATAATATACACGGGACATGTTACCAGGTGAACAGTATAAGTGAGGAGAGCGTGTTCCCCTGATGGTATAATATACACGGGACATGTTGCCAGGTGAACAGTATAAGTGAGGAGTGTGTGTTCCCCTGATTGTTTAATTTTCACGGGACATGTTACCAGGTGAACAGTATAAGTGAGGAGAGTGTGTTCCCCTGATGGTATAATATACACGGGACATGTTACCAGGTGAACAGTATAAGTGAGGAGAGTGTGTTCCCCTGATGGTATAATATACACGGGACATGTTGCCAGGTGAACAGTATAAGTGAGGAGAGTGTGTTCCCCTGATTGTTTAATACGCACTGGACATGTTACCAGGTGAACAGTATAAGTGAGGAGAGTGTGTTCCCCTGATGGTTTAATATACACGGGACATGTTACCAGGTGAACAGTATAAGTGAGGAGAGTGTGTTCCCCTGATGGTTTAATACGCACGGGACATGTTACCAGGTGAACAGTATAAGTGAGGAGAGTGAGTTCCCCTGATGGTTTAATATACACAGGACATTTAACCAAGTGAACAGTATAAGTGAGGAGAGTGTGTTCCCCTGATGGTTTAATATTCACTGGACATGTTACCAGGTGAACAGTATAAGTGAGGAGAGTGTATTCCCCTGATGGTTTAATATACACGGGACATGTTACCAGGTGAACAGTATAAGTGAGGAGAGTGTGTTCCCCTGATGGTTTAATCAGCACAGGACATGTTACCAGGTGAACAGTATAAGTGAGGAGAGTGTGTTCCCCTGATGGTTTAATATACACGGGACATGATACCAGGTGAACAGTATAAGTGAGGAGAACGTGTTCCCCTGATGGTTTAATATGCACGGGACATGTTACCAGGTGAAAAGTATAAGTGAGGAGAGTTTGTTCCCCTGATGGTTTAATACACACAGGACATGTCACCAGGTGAACATTATAAGTGAGGAGAGTGTGTTCCCCTGATGGTTTAATTTACACAGGACATGATACCAGGAGAACAGCATACGTGAGGAGAATGTGTTCCCCTGATGGTTTAATATACATGGGACATGTTACCAGTTGAACAGTATAAGTGAGGAGAGATTGGTCCCCTCATGATTTAATACAAACAGGACATTTCACCAGGTGAGCATTATAAGTGAGGAGAGTGTGTTCCCCTGATGGTTTAACACGCACGGGACATGTTACCAGGTGAACAGTATAAGTGAGGTGAATGTTTTTCCCTTTTTGTTTCATGCACACGGGACAGGTTACCATGTAAACAGTATAAGTGAGGAGAGTGTGTTCCCCTGATGGTTTAATATACACGGGACATGTTACCAGGTGAACAGTGTATGTGAGGAGAGTGTGTTCCCCTGATGGTTTAATATACACGGGACATGTTCACAGGTGAACAGTATAAGTGAGGAGAGTGCTTTCCCCTGATGGTTTAATATACACGGGACATGATACCGGGTGAACAGTATAAGTGAGGAGAGAATGTTCCCCTGATGGTCTCATATACACGGGACATGTTACAATGTGAACAGTATAAGTTAAGAGAGTGTGTTCCCCTGATGGTTTAATATACATGGGACACGTCACCAGGTGAACAGTATAAGAGAAGAGAGTGTGTTCCCCTGATTGTTTAATACCTACGGGACATGTTACCAGGTAAACGGTATAAGTGAGGAGAGTTTGTTCCCCAAAATGTTCAATACTGACGGGACATGTCACCATGTGAACAGTTTAAGTGAGGAGAGTGTGTTCCCCTTATGTTTTAATACGCACGGGACATGTCAACAGGTGAACAGTATAAGTGAGGTGAGTGACTTCCCATGATGGTTTAATACTGACGGGACATGTCACCAGCTGAACAGTATAAGTGAGGAGAGTGAGTTCCCCTGATTGTTTAATATACACGGGACATGTCACCAGGTGAACAGAATAAGTGAGGAGAGTGTGTTCCCCTGATGTTTTAATACGCATGGGACATGTTACCAGGTGAACAGTATAAGTGAGGAGAGTGTGTTCCCCTGATTGTTTAATATACCCGGGACATGTTACCAGGTGAACAGTAGAAGTGAGGAGAGTGTGTTCCCCTGATGGTTTAACACGCACGGGACATGTTACCAGGTGAACAGTATAAGTGAGGAGAGTGTGTTCCCCTGATGGTTTAACACGCACGGGACATGTTACCAGGTGAACAGTATAAGTGAGGTGAATGTTTTTCCCTTTTTGTTTCATGCACACGGGACAGGTTACCATGTAAACAGTATAAGTGAGGAGAGTGTGTTCCCCTGATGGTTTAATATACACGGGACATGTTACCAGGTGAACAGTGTATGTGAGGAGAGTGTGTTCCCCTGATGGTTTAATATACACGGGACATGTTCACAGGTGAACAGTATAAGTGAGGAGAGTGCTTTCCCCTGATGGTTTAATATACACGGGACATGATACCGGGTGAACAGTATAAGTGAGGAGAGAATGTTCCCCTGATGGTCTCATATACACGGGACATGTTACAATGTGAACAGTATAAGTTAAGAGAGTGTGTTCCCCTGATGGTTTAATATACATGGGACACGTCACCAGGTGAACAGTATAAGAGAAGAGAGTGTGTTCCCCTGATTGTTTAATACCTACGGGACATGTTACCAGGTAAACGGTATAAGTGAGGAGAGTTTGTTCCCCAAAATGTTCAATACTGACGGGACATGTCACCATGTGAACAGTTTAAGTGAGGAGAGTGTGTTCCCCTTATGTTTTAATACGCACGGGACATGTCAACAGGTGAACAGTATAAGTGAGGTGAGTGACTTCCCATGATGGTTTAATACTGACGGGACATGTCACCAGCTGAACAGTATAAGTGAGGAGAGTGAGTTCCCCTGATTGTTTAATATACACGGGACATGTCACCAGGTGAACAGAATAAGTGAGGAGAGTGTGTTCCCCTGATGTTTTAATACGCATGGGACATGTTACCAGGTGAACAGTATAAGTGAGGAGAGTGTGTTCCCCTGATTGTTTAATATACCCGGGACATGTTACCAGGTGAACAGTAGAAGTGAGGAGAGTGTGTTCCCCTGATGGTTTAACACGCACGGGACATGTTACCAGGTGAACAGTATAAGTGAGGAGAGTGTGTTCCCCTGATGGTTTAACACGCACGGGACATGTTACCAGGTGAACAGTATAAGTGAGGAGAGTGTGTTCCCCTGATGCTTTAATATACACAGGACATGATACCAGGTGAACAGTATAAGTGAGGAGAGCGTGTTCCCCTCATGGTTTAACACGCACGGGCCATGTTACCAGGTGAACAGTATAAGTGAGGAGAGTGTGTTCCCCTGATGGTTTAACACGCACGGGACATGTTACCAGGTGAACGGTATAAGTGAGGAGAGTGTGTTCCCCTGATGCTTTAATATACACAGGACATGATACCAGATGAACAGTATAAGTGAGGAGAGAGTGTTCCCCTCATGGTTTAACACGCACGGGACATGATACCAGGTGAACAGTATAAGTGAGGAGAACGTGTTCCCCTGATGGTTTAATATGCACGGGACATGTTACCAGGTGAAAAGTATAAGTGAGGAGTGTGTGTTCCCCTGATTGTTTAATTCTCACCGGACATGTTACCATTTGAAAAGTATAAGCGAGGAGTGTGTGTTCCCCTGATGGTATAATATACACGGGACATGTTACCAGGTGAACTGTATAAGTGAGGAGAGTGTGTTCCCCTGATTGTTTAATACGCACTGGACATGTTACCAGGTGAACAGTATAAGTGAGGAGAGTGTGTTCCCCTGATGGTTTAATATACACGGTACATGATACCAGGTGAACAGTATAATTGAGGAGAACGTGTTCCCCTGATGGTTTAATATGCACGGGACATGTTACCAGGTGAAAAGTATAAGTGAGGAGTGTGTGTTCCCCTGATTGTTTAATTCTCACGGGACATGTTACCAGGTGAATAGTATAAGTGAGGAGAGTGTGTTGCCCTGATGGTATAATATACACGGGACATGTTACCAGGTGAACAGTATAAGTGAGGAGAGCGTGTTCCCCTGATGGTATAATATACACGGGACATGTTGCCAGGTGAACAGTATAAGTGAGGAGTGTGTGTTCCCCTGATTTTTTAATTTTCACGGGACATGTTACCAGGTGAACAGTATAAGTGAGGAGAGTGTGTTCCCCTGATGGTATAATATACACGGGACATGTTACCAGGTGAACAGTATAAGTGAGGAGAGTGTGTTCCCCTGATGGTATAATATACACGGGACATGTTGCCAGGTGAACAGTATAAGTGAGGAGAGTGTGTTCCCCTGATTGTTTAATACGCACTGGACATGTTACCAGGTGAACAGTATAAGTGAGGAGAGTGTGTTCCCCTGATGGTTTAATATACACGGGACATGTTACCAGGTGAACAGTATAAGTGAGGAGAGTGTGTTCCCCTGATGGTTTAATACGCACGGGACATGTTACCAGGTGAACAGTATAAGTGAGGAGAGTGAGTTCCCCTGATGGTTTAATATACACAGGACATTTAACCAAGTGAACAGTATAAGTGAGGAGAGTGTGTTCCCCTGATGGTTTAATATTCACTGGACATGTTACCAGGTGAACAGTATAAGTGAGGAGAGTGTATTCCCCTGATGGTTTAATATACACGGGACATGTTACCAGGTGAACAGTATAAGTGAGGAGAGTGTGTTCCCCTGATGGTTTAATCAGCACTGGACATGTTACCAGGTGAACAGTATAAGTGAGGAGAGTGTGTTCCCCTGATGGTTTAATATACACGGGACATGATACCAGGTGAACAGTATAAGTGAGGAGAACGTGTTCCCCTGATGGTTTAATATGCACGGGACATGTTACCAGGTGAAAAGTATAAGTGAGGAGAGTGTGTTCCCCTGATTGTTTAATTCTCACGGGACATTTAAACCAAGTGAACAGTATAAGTGAGGAGAGTGTGTTCCCCTGATTGTTTAATACACACGGGACATGTTGCCAGATGAACAGTATAAGTGAGGAGAACGTGTTCCCCTGATGGTTTAATACGCACGGGACATGTTACCAGGTGAACAGTATAAGTGAAAAGAGTGTGTTCCCTTGATGGTTTAATATACACGGGACATGTTACCAGGTGAACAGTATATGTGAAGAGAGTGTGTTCCCCTGATTGTTTAATATACACGGGACATGCAACCGAGTGAACAGTATCTGTGAGGAGAGTGTGTTCCCCTGATGGTTGAATACGCACTGGACATGTTACCAGGTGAACAGTATAAGTGAGGAGAGTGTGTTCCACTGATTGTTTAATACACACGGGACATTTAACCAAGTGAACAGTATAAGTGAGGAGAGTGTGTTCCCCTGATGGTATAACACACACGGGACATGTTACCAGGTGAACAGTATAAGTGAGGAGAGTGTGTTCCCCTGATGGTATAATATACACGGGACATGTTACCAGGTGAACAGTATAAGTGAGGAGAGTGTGTTCCCCTGATTGTTGAATACGCACTGGACATGTTACCAGGTGAACAGTATAAGTGAGGAGAGTGTGTTCCCCTGATGGTTTAATATACACGGGAAATGTTACCAGGTGAACAGTATAAGCGAGGAGAGTGTGTTCCACTGATTGTTTAATACACACGGGACATGTTACCAGGTGAACAGTATAAGTGAGGAGAGTGTGTTCCCCTGATTGTTTAATACGCACTGGACATTTTACCAGGAGAACAGTATAAGTGAGGAGAGTGTGTTCCCCTGATGTTTTAATATACACGGGACATGTTACCAGGTGAACAGTATAAGTGAGGAGAGTGTGTTCCCCTGATTGTTTAATTCTCACGGGACATGTTACCAGGTGAGCAGTGTAAGAGAGGAGAGTGTGTTCCCCTGATGGTTTAACACGCACGGGACGTGTCACCAGGTGAAGAGTAGAAGTGAGGAGAGTGTGTTCCCCAGATGGTCTAATATACACGGGACATGTTACCAGGTGAAAAGTATATGTGAAGAGAGTGTGTTCCCCTGATTGTTTAATACGCACTGGACATGTTACCAGGTGAACAGTATAAGTGAGGAGAGTGTGTTCCCCTGATGGTTTAATAAACACGGGACATGTTACCAGGTGAACAGTATAAGTGAGGAGAGTGTGTTCCCCTGATGGATTAATACTGACGGGACATGTCACCATGTGACCAGTTTAAGGGAGGAGAGTGTGTTCCCCTGATTGTTTAATACGCACGGGACATGTGAAAAGGTGAACAGTATAAGTGAGGAGAGTGTGTTCCCCTGATGGTTTAATACGCACGGGACATGTGAACAGGTGAACAGTATAAGTAAGGAGAGTGTGTTCCACTGATTGTTTAATACTGACGGGACATGTCACCATGTGACCAGTTTAAGGGAGGAGAGTGTGTTCCCCTGATGGTTTAATATGCACGGGACATGTTACCAGGTGAACAGTATAATTGAGGAGAGTGAGTTCCCCTGATGCTTTAATACACACAGGACATGTCAACAGGTGAGCAGTATAAGTGAGGAGAGAGTGTTCCCCTGATGCTTTAATACACACAGGACATGTTACCAGGTGAACAGTATAAGTGAGGAGAGAGTGTTCCCCTGATTGTTTAACACGCACGGGACATGTTACCAGGTGAACAGTATAAGTGAGGAGAGAGTGTTCCCCTGATTGTTTAACACGCACGGGACATGTTACCAGGTGAACAGTATAAGTGAGGAGAGAGTGTTCCCCTGATTGTTTAACACGCACGGGACATGTTACCAGGTGAACAGTATAAGTGAGGAGAGAGTGTTCCCCTAATTGTTTAACAGGCACGGGACATGTTACCAGGTGAACAGCATAAGTGAGGAGAGTGTGTTCCCCAGATTGTTTAATTTACACGGGACATGTTACCAGGTGAACAGTATAAGTGAGGAGAGAGTGTTCCCCTGATTGTTTAACACGCACGGGACATGTTACCAGGTGAACAGTATAAGTGAGGAGAGAGTGTTCCCCTGATTGTTTAACACGCACGGGACATGTTACCAGGTGAACAGTATAAGTGAGGAGAGAGTGTTCCCCTGATTGTTTAACACGCACGGGACATGTTACCAGGTGAACAGTATAAGTGAGGAGAGTGTGTTCCCCTGATGGTTTAATAAACACGGGACATGTTACCAGGTGAACAGTATAAGTGAGGAGAGTGTGTTCCCCTGATGGATTAATACTGACGGGACATGTCACCATGTGACCAGTTCAAGGGAGGAGAGTGTGTTCCCCTGATTGTTTAATACGCACGGGACATGTGAACAGGTGAACAGTATAAGTGAGGAGAGTGTGTTCCCCTGATGGTTTAATACGCACGGCACATGTGAACAGGTGAACAGTATAAGTGAGGAGAGTGTGTTCCACTGATTGTTTAATACTGACGGGACATGTCACCATGTGACCAGTTTAAGGGAGGAGAGTGTGTTCCCCTGATGGTTTAATATGCACGGGACATGTTACCAGGTGAACAGTATAATTGAGGAGAGTGAGTTCCCCTGATGCTTTAATACACACAGGACATGTCAACAGGTGAGCAGTATAAGTGAGGAGAGAGTGTTCCCCTGATGCTTTAATACACACAGGACATGTTACCAGGTGAACAGTATAAGTGAGGAGAGAGTGTTCCCCTGATTGTTTAACACGCACGGGACATGTTACCAGGTGAACAGTATAAGTGAGGAGAGAGTGTTCCCCTGATTGTTTAACACGCACGGGACATGTTACCAGGTGAACAGTATAAGTGAGGAGAGAGTGTTCCCCTGATTGTTTAACACGCACGGGACATGTTACCAGGTGAACAGTATAAGTGAGGAGAGAGTGTTCCCCTGATTGTTTAACAGGCACGGGACATGTTACCAGGTGAACAGCAGAAGTGAGGAGAGTGTGTTCCCCAGATTGTTTAATTTACACGGGACATGTTACCAGGTGAACAGTATAAGTGAGGAGAAAGTGTTCCCCTGATTGTTTAACACGCACGGGACATGTTACCAGGTGAACAGTATAAGTGAGGAGAGAGTGTTCCCCTGATTGTTTAACACGCACGGGACATGTTACCAGGTGAACAGTATAAGTGAGGAGAGAGTGTTCCCCTGATTGTTTAACAGGCACGGGACATGTTACCAGGTGAACAGCATAAGTGAGGAGAGTGTGTTCCCCAGATTGTTTAATTTACACGGGACATGTTACCAGGTGAACAGTATAAGTGAGGAGAGTGTGTTCCCCTGATTGTTTAATTTACACGGGACATGTTACCAGGTGAACAGTATAAGTGAGGAGAGTGTGTTCCCCTGATTGTTTAATATACACGGGACATGTTACCAGGTGAACAGCATAAGTGAGGAGAGTGTGTTCCACTGATGGTTTAATATACACGGGACATGTTACCAGGTGATCAGCATAAGTGAGGAGAGTGTGTTCCCCTGATTGTTTAACACGCACGGGACATGTTACCAGGTGAACAGCATAAGTGAGGAGAGTGTGTTCCGCTGATGGTTTAATATACATGGGACATGATACCAGGTGAACAGTATAAGTGAGGAGAGTGTGTTCCCCTGATGGTTTAATACGCACGGGACATGTCACCAGGTGAACAGTATAAGTGAGGAGAGTGTGTTCCCCTGATGGTTTAATATACATGGGACATGATACCAGGTGAACAGTATAAGTGAGGAGAGTGTGTTCCCCTGATGGTTTAATATGCACGGGACATGTCATCAGGTGAACCGTATAAGTGAGGAGAGTGCGTTCCCCTGATGGTTTAATATTCACGGGACATGTGACCAGGTGAACAGTAGAAGTGAGGAGAGTGAGTTCCCCTGATGCTTTAACACAGTCAGGACATGTCAACAGATGAACAGTATAAGTGAGGAGAGTGTTTTCCCCTGATGGTTTAATACTATCGGGACATTTCCCCAGGTGAACAGTATAAATGAGGAGAGTGTGTTCCCCTGATGGTTTAATATACACAGGACATGATACCAGGAGAACTGCATAAGTGAGGAGAATGTGTTTCCCTGATGGTTTAATATACACGGGACATGTTACTAGGTGAACAGTATAAGTGAGGAGAATGTGTTCCCCTGATGGTTTAAAATACACGGGACATGTTACCAGGTGAAATGTATAAGTGAGGAGAGTGTGTTCCCCTGATTGTTTAATACTCACGGGACATGTTACCAAGTGAGCAGTATAAGTGAGGAGAGTGTGTTCCCCTGATGGTTTAATATACATGGGACATGTTACCAGGTGAACAGTAGAAGTGAAGAGAGCGTGTTCCCCTGATTGTTTAATATACATGGTACATGTCATCAGGTGTACAGTATAAGTGAGGAGAGTGTATTCCCCTGATTGTTTAATATACATGGGACATGTCATCAGGTGAACAGTGTAAGTGAGGAGAGTGTATTCCCCTGATGGTTTAATATACACGGGACATGTTACCAGGTGAACAGTAGAAGTGAGGAGACTGAGTTCCCCTGATTGTTTAATACACACGGGACATGTCATCAGGTGAACAGTGTAAGTGAGGAGAGTGTGTTCCCCTGATGGTTTAATATACCCGGGAAATGTCACCAGGTGAACAGTATAAGTGAGGAGAGTGTGTTCCCCTGATGGTTTAATATACACAGGACATGATACCAGGTGAACAGTAAAGTGAGGAGAGTGTGTTCCCCTGATGTTTTAATACTGTCGGGACATTTCCCCAGGTGAACAGTATAAGTGAGGAGAGAGAGTTCCCCTCATGGTTTAACACGCACGGGAAATGTTACCAGGTGAACAGTATAAGTGAGGAGAGTGTGTTCCCCTGATGGTTTAATATACACGGGACATGTTACCAGGAAAACAGTATAAGTGAGGAGAGTGTGTTCCCCTGATGGTTTGATACTGTCGGGACATTTCCACAGTTCAACAGTATAAGTGAGGAGAGTGAGTTCCCCTGATAGTTTAATAATGACGGGACATGTTACCAGGTGAACAGTATAAGTGAGGAGAGTGTGTTCCCCTGATGGTTTAATACTGACGAGACATTTCCCCAGGTGAACATTATGAGTGAGGAGAGTGTGTTCCCCTGATGGTTTAATATACACAGGACATGTTACCAGGAGAACAGCATCAGTGAGGAGAATGTGTTTCCCTGATGGTTTAATATACACGGGACATGTTACTAGGTGAACAGTATAAGTGAGGAGAATGTGTTCCCCTGATGGTTTAAAAAACACGGGACATGTTACCAGGTGAAATGTATAAGTGAGGAGAGTGTGTTCCCCTGATTGTTTAATACTCACGGGACATGTTACCAAGTGAGCAGTATAAGTGAGGAGAGTGTGTTCCCCTGATGGTTTAACACACACGGGACGTGTCACCAGGTTAACAGTATAAGTGAGGAGAGTGTGTTCCCCTGATGGTTTAATATACATGGGACATGTTACCAGGTGAACAGTAGAAGTGAGGAGAGTTTGTTCCCCTGATGGTTTAACACACACGGGACGTGTCACCAGGTTAACAGTATAAGTGAGGAGAGTGTGTTCCCCTGATTGCTTAATATACATGGGACATGTTACCATGTAAACAGTATAAGTGAGGAGAGTGTGTTCCCCTGATGGTTTAATATACCCGGGACATGTTACCAGGTGAACAGTAGAAGTGAGGAGACTGAGTTCCCCTGATTGTTTAATACACACGGGACATGTCATCAGGTGAACATTGTAAGTGAGGAGAGTGTGTTCCCCTGATGGTTTAATACGCACGGGACATGTTACCAGGTGAACATTATAAGTGAGGAGAGTGAGTTCCCCTGATTGTTTAATATACCCGGGACATGTCATCAGGTGAACAGTGTAAGTGAGGAGAGTGTGTTCCCCTGATGGTTTAATACGCACGGGACATGTTACCAGGTGAACAGTGTAATGAGGAGAGTGAGTTCCCCTGATGGTTTAATACAAACAGGACATGTCACCAGGTGAACAGTATAAGTGAAGAGTGAGTGTTCCCCTCATGGTTTAACACGCACGGGACATGTTACCAGGTGAACAGTATAAGTGAGGAGAGTGTGTTCCCCTGATTGTTTAATATACCCGGGACATGTTACCAGGTGAACAGTAGAAGTGAGGAGAGTGTGTTCCCCTGATGGTTTAACACGCACGGGACATGTTACCAGGTGAACAGTATAAGTGAGGAGAGAGTGTTCCCCTCATGGTTTAACACGCACGGGACATGTTACCAGGTGAACAGTATAAGTGAGGAGAGTATTTTCCCCTGATGGTTTAACACGCACGGGACATGTTACCAGGTGAACAGTATAAGTGAGGAGAGTGTGTTCCCCTGATGCTTTAATATACACAGGACATGTTACCAGGTGAACAGTATAAGTGAGGAGAGAGTGTTCCCCTCATGGTTTAACACGCACGGGACATGATACCAGGTGAACAGTATAAGTGAGGAGAACGTGTTCCCCTGATGGTTTAATATGCAAGGGACATGTTACCAGGTGAAAAGTATAAGTGAGGAGTGTCTGTTCCCCTGATTCTTTAATTCTCACGGGACATGTTACCAGGTGAACAGTATAAGTGAAGAGAGTGTGTTCCCCTGATTGTTTAATACGCACTGTACATGTTACCAGGTGAACAGTAAAAGTGAGGAGAGTGTGTTCCCCTGATGGTTTAATACGCACGGGATATGTTACCAGGTTAACAGTATAAGTGAGGAGAGTGAGTTCCCCTGATGGTTTAATACGCACGGGACATGTTAACAGGTGAACAGTATAAGTGAGGAGAGTGAGTTCCCCTGATGGTTTAATATACACAGGACATTTAACCAAGTGAACAGTATAAGTGAGGAGATTGAGTTCCCCTGATGGTTTAATATACACTGGACATGTTACCAGGTGAACTGTATAAGTGAGGAGAACGTGTTCCCCTGATGGTTTAATTCTCACGGGACATGTTACCAGGTGAACAGTATAAGTGAGGAGAGTGTGTTCCCCTGATTGTTTAATACACACAGGACATTTAACCAAGTGAACAGTATAAGTGAGGAGAGTGTGTTCCCCTGATGGTTTAATATACACGGGACATGTTACCAGGCAAACAGTATAAGTGAGTAGAGTGTGTTCCCCTGATGGTTTGATACTGTCGGGACATTTCCACAGGTGAACAGTATAAGTGAGGAGAGTGAGTTCCCCTGATAGTTTAATAATGACGGGACATGTTACCAGGTGAACAGTGTAAGTGAGGAGAGTGTGTTCCCCTGATGGTTTAATACTGACGAGACATTTCCCCAGGTGAACATTATAAGTGAGGAGAGTGTGTTCCCCTGATGGTTTAATATACACAGGACATGTTACCAGGAGAACAGCATAAGTGAGGAGAATGTGATTCGCTGATGGTTTAATATACACGGGACATGTTACTAGGTGAACAGTATAAGTGAGGAGAATGTGTTCCCCTGATGGTTTAAAATACACGGGACATGTTACCAGGTGAAATGTATAAGTGAGGAGAGTGTGTTCCCCGGATTGTTTAATACTGACGGGACATGTTACCAAGTGAGCAGTATAAGTGAGGAGAGTGTGTTCCCCTGATGGTTTAACACACACGGGACGTGTCACCAGGTTAACAGTATAAGTGAGGAGAGTGTGTTCCCCTGATGGTTTAATATACATGGGACATGTTACCAGGTGAACAGTAGAAGTGAGGAGAGTGTGTTGCCCTGATGGTTTAACACACACGGGACGTGTCACCAGGTTAACAGTAAAAGTGAGGAGAGTGTGTTCCCCTGATTGTTTAATATACATGGGACATGTTACCATGTAAACAGTATAAGTGAGGAGAGTGAGTTCCCCTGATTGTTTAATATACCCGGGACATGTCATCAGGTGAACAGTATAAGTGAGGAGAGTGTGTTCCCCTGATGGTTTAATATATACGGGACATGTTACCAGGTGAACAGTAGAAGTGAGGAGACTGAGTTCCCCTGATTGTTTAATACACTCGGGACATGTCATCAGGTGAAAAGTGTAAGTGAGGAGAGTGTGTTCCCCTGATGGTGTAATATACCCGGGACATGTCATCAGGTGAACAGTGTAAGTGAGGAGAGTGTGTTCCCCTGATGGTTTAATACGCACGGGACATGTTACCAGGTGAACAGTATAAGTGAGGAGAGTGAGTTCCCCTGATTGTTTAATATACCCGGGACATGTCATCAGGTGAACAGTGTAAGTGAGGAGAGTGTGTTCCCCTGATGGTTTAATACGCACGGGACATGTTACCAGGTGAACAGTGTAATGAGGAGAGTGAGTTCCCCTGATGGTTTAATACAAACAGGACATGTCACCAGGTGAACAGTATAAGTGAGGAGTGAGTGTTCCCCTCATGGTTTAACAGGCACGGGACATGTTACCAGGTGAACAGTATAAGTGAGGAGAGTGTGTTCCCCTGATTGTTTAATATACCCGGGACATGTTACCAGGTGAACAGTAGAAGTGAGGAGAGTGTGTTCCCCTGATGGTTTAACACGCACGGGACATGTTACCAGGTGAACAGTATAAGTGAGGAGAGAGTGTTCCCCTCATGGTTTAACACGCACGGGACATGTTACCAGGTGAACAGTATAAGTGAGGAGAGTGTGTTCCCCTGATGGTTTAACACGCACGGGACATGTTACCAGGTGAACAGTATAAGTGAGGAGAGTGTGTTCCCCTGATGCTTTAATATACACAGGACATGATACCAGGTGAACAGTACAAGTGAGGAGAGAGTGTTCCGCTCATGGTTTAACACGCACGGGACATGTTACCAGGTGAACAGTATAAGTGAGGGGACGGTGTTCCCCTGATGGTTTAACACGCACGGGCCATGTTACCAGGTGAACAGTATAAGTGAGGAGAGTGTGTTCCCCTGATGCTTTAATATACACAGGACATGATACCAGGTGAACAGTATAAGTGAGGAGAACGTGTTCCCCTGATGGTTTAATATGCACGGGACATGTTACCAGGTGAAAAGTATAAGTGAGGATTGTCTGTTCCCCTGATTCTTTAATTCTCACGGGACATGTTACCAGGTGAACAGTATAAGTGAGGAGAGTGTGTTCCCCTGATTGTTTAATACGCACTGGACATGTTACCAGGTGTACAGTATAAGTGAGGAGAGTGTGTTCCCCTGATGGTTTAATACGCACGGGACATGTTACCAGGTGAACAGTATAAGTGAGGAGAGTGTGTTCCCCTGATTGTTTAATACGCACGGGACATGTTACCAGGTGAACAGTATAAGTGAGGAGAGTGAGTTCCCCTGATGTTTTAATACGCACGGGAATGTTACCAGGTGAACAGTATAAGTGAGGAGAGTGAGTTCCCCTGATGGTTTAATATACACTGGACATGTTACCAGGTGAACTGTATAAGTGAGGAGAGTGTGTTCCCCTGATGGTTTAATACGCACGGGACATGTTACCAGGTGAACAGTATAAGTGATGAGAACGTGTTCCCCTGATGGTTTAATTCTCATGTGACATGTTACCAGGTGAACAGTATAAGTGAGGAGAGTGTGTTCCCCTGATTGTTTAATACACACAGGACATTTAACCAAGTGAACAGTATAAGTGATGAGAGTGTGTTCCCCTGATGGTTTAATATACACGGGACATGTTACTAGGTGAAAAGTATAAGTGAGGAGAGTGTGTTCCGCTGATTGTTTAATTCTCACGGGACATGATACCAGGTGAGCAGTATAAGAGAGGAGAGTGTGTTCCCCTGATGGTTTAACACGCACGGGACGTGTCACCATGTGAACAGTATAAGTGAGGAGAGTGTGTTCCCCTGATGGTTTAATATAAACGGGACATGTTACCAGGTGAACAGTATCTGTGAGGAGAGTGTGTTCCCCTGATTGTTTAATACACACAGGACATTTTACCAGGTGAACAGTGTAATGAGGAGAGTGAGTTCCCCTGATGGTTTAATACAAACAGGACATGTCACCAGGTGAACAGTATAAGTGAGGAGTGAGTGTTCCCCTCATGGTTTAACAGGCACGGGACATGTTACCAGGTGAACAGTATAAGTGAGGCGAGTGTGTTCCCCTGATTGTTTAATATACCCGGGACATGTTACCAGGTGAACAGTAGAAGTGAGGAGAGTGTGTTCCCCTGATGGTTTAACACGCACGGGACATGTTACCAGGTGAACAGTATAAGTGAGGAGAGAGTGTTCCCCTCATGGTTTAACACGCACGGGACATGTTACCAGGTGAACAGTATAAGTGAGGAGAGTGTGTTCCCCTGATGGTTTAACACGCACGGGACATGTTACCAGGTGAACAGTATAAGTGAGGAGAGTGTGTTCCCCTGATGCTTTAATATACACAGGACATGATACCAGGTGAACAGTACAAGTGAGGAGAGAGTGTTCCGCTCATGGTTTAACACGCACGGGACATGTTACCAGGTGAACAGTATAAGTGAGGGGACGGTGTTCCCCTGATGGTTTAACACGCACGGGCCATGTTACCAGGTGAACAGTATAAGTGAGGAGAGTGTGTTCCCCTGATGCTTTAATATACACAGGACATGATACCAGGTGAACAGTATAAGTGAGGAGAACGTGTTCCCCTGATGGTTTAATATGTACGGGACATGTTACCAGGTGAAAAGTATAAGTGAGGATTGTCTGTTCCCTTGATTCTTTAATTCTCACGGGACATGTTACCAGGTGAACAGTATAAGTGAGGAGAGTGTGTTCCCCTGATTGTTTAATACGCACTGGACATGTTACCAGGTGTACAGTATAAGTGAGGAGAGTGTGTTCCCCTGATGGTTTAATACGCACGGGACATGTTACCAGGTGAACAGTATAAGTGAGGAGAGTGTGTTCCCCTGATTGTTTAATACGCACGGGACATGTTACCAGGTGAACAGTATAAGTGAGGAGAGTGAGTTCCCCTGATGTTTTAATACGCACGGGAATGTTACCAGGTGAACAGTATAAGTGAGGAGAGTGAGTTCCCCTGATGGTTTAATATACACTGGACATGTTACCAGGTGAACTGTATAAGTGAGGAGAGTGTGTTCCCCTGATGGTTTAATACGCACGGGACATGTTACCAGGTGAACAGTATAAGTGATGAGAACGTGTTCCCCTGATGGTTTAATTCTCATGTGACATGTTACCAGGTGAACAGTATAAGTGAGGAGAGTGTGTTCCCCTGATTGTTTAATACACACAGGACATTTAACCAAGTGAACAGTATAAGTGATGAGAGTGTGTTCCCCTGATGGTTTAATATACACGGGACATGTTACTAGGTGAAAAGTATAAGTGAGGAGAGTGTGTTCCGCTGATTGTTTAATTCTCACGGGACATGATACCAGGTGAGCAGTATAAGAGAGGAGAGTGTGTTCCCCTGATGGTTTAACACGCACGGGACGTGTCACCATGTGAACAGTATAAGTGAGGAGAGTGTGTTCCCCTGATGGTTTAATATAAACGGGACATGTTACCAGGTGAACAGTATCTGTGAGGAGAGTGTGTTCCCCTGATTGTTTAATACACACAGGACATTTTACCAGGTGAACAGTATAAGTGAGGAGAGTGAGTTCCCCTGATTGTTTAATACGCACGGGACATGTTACCAGATGAACAGTATAAGTGAGGAGAGTGTGTTCCCCTGATGGTTTAATATACAGGGGACATGTTACCAGGTGAACAGTATAACTGAAGAGAGTATGTTCCACTGATGGTTTAACACTGAGGGGACATGTTACCAGATGAACAGTATAAGTGAGGAGAGTGTGTTCCCCTGATGGTTTAATATACACGGGACATGTTACCAGGTGAACAGTATTAGTGAAGAGAGTGTGTTCCCCTGATTGTTTAATACGCACTGTACATGTTACCAGGTGAACAGTAAAAGTGAGGAGAGTGTGTTCCCCTGATGGTTTAATACGCACGGGATATGTTACCAGGTTAACAGTAGAAGTGAGGAGAGTGAGTTCCCCTGATGGTTTAATACGCACGGGACATGTTAACAGGTGAACAGTATAAGTGAGGAAAGTGAGTTCCCCTGATGGTTTAATATACACAGGACATTTAACCAAGTGAACAGTATAAGTGAGGAGATTGAGTTCCCCTGATGGTTTAATATACACTGGACATGTTACCAGGTGAACTGTATAAGTGAGGAGAACGTGTTCCCCTGATGGTTTAATTCTCACGGGACATGTTACCAGGTGAACAGTATAAGTGAGGAGAGTGTGTTCCCCTGATTGTTTAATACACACAGGACATTTAACCAAGTGAACAGTATAAGTGAGGAGAGTGTGTTCCCCTGATGGTTTAATATACACGGGACATGTTACCAGGCAAACAGTATAAGTGAGTAGAGTGTGTTCCCCTGATGGTTTGATACTGTCGGGACATTTCCACAGGTGAACAGTATAAGTGAGGAGAGTGAGTTCCCCTGATAGTTTAATAATGACGGGACATGTTACCAGGTGAACAGTGTAAGTGAGGAGAGTGTGTTCCCCTGATGGTTTAATACTGACGAGACATTTCCCCAGGTGAACATTATAAGTGAGGAGAGTGTGTTCCCCTGATGGTTTAATATACACAGGACATGTTACCAGGAGAACAGCATAAGTGAGGAGAATGTGTTTCGCTGATGGTTTAATATACACGGGACATGTTACTAGGTGAACAGTATAAGTGAGGAGAATGTGTTCCCCTGATGGTTTAAAATACACGGGACATGTTACCAGGTGAAATGTATAAGTGAGGAGAGTGTGTTCCCCGGATTGTTTAATACTCACGGGACATGTTACCAAGTGAGCAGTATAAGTGAGGAGAGTGTGTTCCCCTGATGGTTTAACACACACGGGACGTGTCACCAGGTTAACAGTATAAGTGAGGAGAGTGTGTTCCCCTGATGGTTTAATATACATGGGACATGTTACCAGGTGAACAGTAGAAGTGAGGAGAGTGTGTTGCCCTGATGGTTTAACACACACGGGACGTGTCACCAGGTTAACAGTAAAAGTGAGGAGAGTGTGTTCCCCTGATTGTTTAATATACATGGGACATGTTACCATGTAAACAGTATAAGTGAGGAGAGTGAGTTCCCCTGATTGTTTAATATACCCGGGACATGTCATCAGGTGAACAGTATAAGTGAGGAGAGTGTGTTCCCCTGATGGTTTAATATATACGGGACATGTTACCAGGTGAACAGTAGAAGTGAGGAGACTGAGTTCCCCTGATTGTTTAATACACTCGGGACATGTCATCAGGTGAAAAGTGTAAGTGAGGAGAGTGTGTTCCCCTGATGGTGTAATATACCCGGGACATGTCATCAGGTGAACAGTGTAAGTGAGGAGAGTGTGTTCCCCTGATGGTTTAATACGCACGGGACATGTTACCAGGTGAACAGTATAAGTGAGGAGAGTGAGTTCCCCTGATTGTTTAATATACCCGGGACATGTCATCAGGTGAACAGTGTAAGTGAGGAGAGTGTGTTCCCCTGATGGTTTAATACGCACGGGACATGTTACCAGGTGAACAGTGTAATGAGGAGAGTGAGTTCCCCTGATGGTTTAATACAAACAGGACATGTCACCAGGTGAACAGTATAAGTGAGGAGTGAGTGTTCCCCTCATGGTTTAACAGGCACGGGACATGTTACCAGGTGAACAGTATAAGTGAGGAGAGTGTGTTCCCCTGATTGTTTAATATACCCGGGACATGTTACCAGGTGAACAGTAGAAGTGAGGAGAGTGTGTTCCCCTGATGGTTTAACACGCACGGGACATGTTACCAGGTGAACAGTATAAGTGAGGAGAGAGTGTTCCCCTCATGGTTTAACACGCACGGGACATGTTACCAGGTGAACAGTATAAGTGAGGAGAGTGTGTTCCCCTGATGGTTTAACACGCACGGGACATGTTACCAGGTGAACAGTATAAGTGAGGAGAGTGTGTTCCCCTGATGCTTTAATATACACAGGACATGATACCAGGTGAACAGTACAAGTGAGGAGAGAGTGTTCCGCTCATGGTTTAACACGCACGGGACATGTTACCAGGTGAACAGTATAAGTGAGGGGACGGTGTTCCCCTGATGGTTTAACACGCACGGGCCATGTTACCAGGTGAACAGTATAAGTGAGGAGAGTGTGTTCCCCTGATGCTTTAATATACACAGGACATGATACCAGGTGAACAGTATAAGTGAGGAGAACGTGTTCCCCTGATGGTTTAATATGCACGGGACATGTTACCAGGTGAAAAGTATAAGTGAGGATTGTCTGTTCCCCTGATTCTTTAATTCTCACGGGACATGTTACCAGGTGAACAGTATAAGTGAGGAGAGTGTGTTCCCCTGATTGTTTAATACGCACTGGACATGTTACCAGGTGTACAGTATAAGTGAGGAGAGTGTGTTCCCCTGATGGTTTAATACGCACGGGACATGTTACCAGGTGAACAGTATAAGTGAGGAGAGTGTGTTCCCCTGATTGTTTAATACGCACGGGACATGTTACCAGGTGAACAGTATAAGTGAGGAGAGTGAGTTCCCCTGATGTTTTAATACGCACGGGAATGTTACCAGGTGAACAGTATAAGTGAGGAGAGTGAGTTCCCCTGATGGTTTAATATACACTGGACATGTTACCAGGTGAACTGTATAAGTGAGGAGAGTGTGTTCCCCTGATGGTTTAATACGCACGGGACATGTTACCAGGTGAACAGTATAAGTGATGAGAACGTGTTCCCCTGATGGTTTAATTCTCATGTGACATGTTACCAGGTGAACAGTATAAGTGAGGAGAGTGTGTTCCCCTGATTGTTTAATACACACAGGACATTTAACCAAGTGAACAGTATAAGTGATGAGAGTGTGTTCCCCTGATGGTTTAATATACACGGGACATGTTACTAGGTGAAAAGTATAAGTGAGGAGAGTGTGTTCCGCTGATTGTTTAATTCTCACGGGACATGATACCAGGTGAGCAGTATAAGAGAGGAGAGTGTGTTCCCCTGATGGTTTAACACGCACGGGACGTGTCACCATGTGAACAGTATAAGTGAGGAGAGTGTGTTCCCCTGATGGTTTAATATAAACGGGACATGTTACCAGGTGAACAGTATCTGTGAGGAGAGTGTGTTCCCCTGATTGTTTAATACACACAGGACATTTTACCAGGTGAACAGTATAAGTGAGGAGAGTGAGTTCCCCTGATTGTTTAATACGCACGGGACATGTTACCAGATGAACAGTATAAGTGAGGAGAGTGTGTTCCCCTGATGGTTTAATATACAGGGGACATGTTACCAGGTGAACAGTATAACTGAAGAGAGTATGTTCCACTGATGGTTTAACACTGAGGGGACATGTTACCAGATGAACAGTATAAGTGAGGAGAGTGTGTTCCCCTGATGGTTTAATATACACGGGACATGTTACCAGGTGAACAGTATTAGTGAGGAGTGTGCTTTCCCCTGATGGTTTAATATACACAGGACATATTATCAGGTGAGCAGTTTAAGTGAGGAGAGTGTGTTCCCTTGATGGTTTAATATACACGGGACATGTTACCAGGTGAACAGTATAAGTAAGGACAGTGTGTTCCCCTGATGGTTTAATATACACGGGACATGTTACCAGGTGAACAGTATAAGTGAGGAGAGTGTGTTCCCCTGATGGTTTAATATACACGGGTCATGTTACCAGGTGAACAGTATAAGTGAGGAGAATGTGTTCCCCTGTTTGTTTTATACGCACGGGACATGTTACCAAGTGAACAGTAAAAGTGAGGAGAGTGTGTTCCCCTGATGGTTTAATATACACGGGACATGTCACCAGGTGAAAAGTTTAAGTGAGGAGAGTGTGTTCCCCTGATGGTTTAATACTGACGGGACACGTTACCAGATGAACAGTATAAGTGAGGAGCTTGTGTTCCCCTGATGGTTTAATACTGACGGGACATGTTACCAGATGAACAGTATAAGTGAGGAGCTTGTGTTCCCCTGATGGTTTAATACAGACGGGACATGTTACCAGATGAACAGTATAAGTGAGGAGAGTGTGTTCCCCTGATGGTTTAATACTGAGGGGACATGTTACCAGGTGAACAGTATAAGTGAGGAGAATGTGTTCCACTGATGGTTTAATACTGAGGCGACATGTTACCAGGTGAACAGTATAAGTGAGGAGAGTGTGTTCCCCTGATGGTTTAATACACACGGGACATGTTACCAGGTGAAAAGTATAAGTGAGGAGAGTGCTTTCCCCTGATGGTTTAATATACACAGGACATGTTACCAGGTGAACAGTATAAGTGAGGAGCTTGTGTTCCCCTGATGGTTTAATACAGACGGGACATGTTACCAGATGAACAGTATAAGTGAGGAGAGTGTGTTCCCCTGATGGTTTAATACTGAGGGGACATGTTACCAGGTGAACAGTATAAGTGAGGAGAATGTGTTCCACTGATGGTTTAATACTGAGGCGACATGTTACCAGGTGAACAGTATAAGTGAGGAGAGTGTGTTCCCCTGATGGTTTAATACACACGGGACATGTTACCAGGTGAAAAGTATAAGTGAGGAGAGTGTGTTCCCCTGATGGTTTAATATGCACGGATCATGTTACCAGGTGAACAGTATAAGTGAGGAGAGTGTGTTCCCCTGATGGTTTAATATACACGGGACATGTTACCAGATGAACAGTGTAAGTGAGGCGAGTGTGTTCCCCTGATGGTTTAATATACATGGGACATGTTACCAGGTGAACAGTGTAAGTGAGGAGAGTGTGTTCCCCTGATGGTTTAATATACACGGGACATGTCACCTGGTGAAAAGTTTAAGTGAAGAGTTTGTGTTCCCCTGATGGCTTAATACTGACGGGACATGTTGCCAGGTGAACTGTATAAGTGAGGAGAGTGTGTTCCCCTGATGGTTTAATAATGACGGGACATGTTACCAGATGAACAGTATAAGTGAGGAGCTTGTGTTCCCCTGATGGTTTAATACTGACGGGTCATGTTACCAGGTGAAATGTATAAGTGAGGAGAGTGTGTTCCCCTGATGGTTTAATACTGACGGGACATGTTACCAGATGAACAGTATAAGTGAGGAGAGTGTGTTCCCCTGATGGTTTAATACTGACGGGACATGTTACCAGCTGAACAGTATATGTGAGGAGAGAGTGTTCCCCTGATGGTTTAATACGCATGGGACATTTCACCAAGTGAACTGTATAAGTGAGAGGAGTGTGTTCCCCTGATGGTTTAATGCACACAGGACATGTTACCAGGTGAACAGTATAACTGAAGAGAGTGTGTTCCACTGATGGTTTAATACTGAGGGGACATGTTACCAGATGAACAGTATAAGTGAGGAGAGTGCTTTCCCCTGATGGTTTAATATACACAGGACATGTTACCAGGTGAACAGTATAAGTGAGGAGATTGTGTTCCCCTGATTGTTTAATATACATGGGACATGTTACCAGTTGAACTGTATAAGTGAGGAGAGTGTGTTCCCCTGATGGTTTAATATACACGGGACATGTTACCAGTTGAACAGTATAAGTGAGGAGAGTGCTTTCCCTTGATGGTTTAATATACACGGGACATGTTACCAGGTGAACAGTATCAGTGAGGAGAGTGTGTTCCCCTGATGGTTTAATATACACGGGACATGTTACCAGGTGAACAGTATAAGTGAGGAGAGTGTGTTCCCCTGCTGGTTTAATATACACGGGACATGTTACCAGGTGAACACTATAAGTGAGGAGAGTGTGTTCCCCTGATGGTTTAATATACACGGGACATGTTACCAGTTGAACAGTATAAGTGAGGAGAGTGCTTTCCCTTGATGGTTTAATATACACGGGACATGTTACCAGGTGAACAGTATCAGTGAGGAGAGTGTGTTCCCCTGATGGTTTAATATACACGGGACATGTTACCAGGTGAACAGTTTAAGTGAGGAGAGTGTGTTCCCCTGCTGGTTTAATACGCACGGGACATGTTACCAGTTGAACAGTATAAGTGAGGAGAGTGTGTTCCCCTGATGGTTTAATATACAGGGGACATGTTACCAGTTGAACGGTATAAGTGAGGAGAGTGTTTTCCCCTGATGGTTTAATACTGACGGGACATGTTACCAGATGAACAGTATTAGTGAGGAAAATGTGTTCCCCTGATGGTTTAATATACACGGGACATGTTACCAGGTGAACAGTATAAGTGAGGAGAGTGTGTTCCCCTGATGGTTTAATACTGACGGGACATGTTACCAGATGAACAGTATAAGTGAGGAGCTTGTGTTCCCCTGATGGTTAAATACTGACGGGACATGTTACCAGGTGAACAGTATAAGTGAGGAGAGTGTGTTCCCCTGATTGTTTAATATACCCGGGACATGTCAACAGGTGAACAGTATAAGTGAGGAGAGTGTGTTCCCCTGATTGTTTAATACACACGGGACATGTTACCAGATGAACAGCATAAGTGAGGAGAGTGTGTTCCCCTGATGGTTTAATATGCTCGGGACATGTTACCAGATGAACAGTATAAGTGAGGAGAGTGTGTTCCCCTGATTGTTTAATACACACGGGACATGTCATCAACTGAACTGTATAAGTGAGGAGAGTGTGTTCCCCTGATGGTTTAATATACACGGGACATGTCACCAGGTGAAAACTTTAAGTGAGGAGAGTGTGTTCCCCTGATGGTTTAATACTGACGGGACATGTTACCAGATGAACAGTATTAGTGAGGAGCTTGTGTTCCCCTGATGGTTTAATACTGACGGGACATGTTACCAGATGAACAGTATAAGTGAGGAGCTTGTGTTCCCATGATGGTTTAATACAGACGGGACATGTTACCAGATGAACAGTATAAGTGAGGAGAGTGTGTTCCCCTGATGGTTTAATACTGAGGGGACATGTTACCAGGTGAACAGTATAAGTGAGGAGAGTGTGTTCCACTGATGGTTTAATACTGAGGCGACATGTTACCAGGTGAACAGTATAAATGAGGAGAGTGTGTTCCCCTGATGGTTTAATACACACGGGACATGTTACCAGGTGAAAAGTATAAGTGAGGAGAGTGTGTTCCCCTGAACGTTTAATATGCACGGATCATGTTACCAGGTGAACAGTATAAGTGAGGAGAGTGTGTTCCCCTGATGGTTTAATATACATGGGACATGTTACCAGGTGAACAGTGTAAGTGAGGAGAGTGTGTTCCCCTGATGGTTTAATATACATGGGACATGTTACCAGGTGAACAGTGTAAGTGAGGAGAGTGTGTTCCCCTGATGGTTTAATATACACGGGACATGTCAACTGGTGAAAAGTTTAAGTGAGGAGAGTGTGTTCCCCTGATGGTTTAATACTGACGGGACATGTTACCAGGTGAACTGTATAAGTGAGGAGAGTGTGTTCCCCTGATGGTTTAATACGGACGGGACATGTTACCAGATGAACAGTATAAGTGAGGAGCTTGTGTTCCCCTGATGGTTTAATACTGACGGGACATGTTACCAGATGAACAGTATATGTGAGGAGAGTGTGTTCCCCTGATGGTTTAATACGCATGGGACATTTCACCAAGTGAACTGTATAAGTGAGGGGAGTGTGTTCCCCTGATGGTTTAATGCACACAGGCCATGTTACCAGGTGAACAGTATAACTGAAGAGAGTGTGTTCCACTGATGGTTTAATACTGAGGGGACATGTTACCAGATGAACAGTATAAGTGAGGAGAGCGTGTTCCCCTGATGGTTTAATATACACAGGACATGTTACCAGTTGAACAGTATAAGTGAGGAGAGTGCTTTCCCCTGATGGTTTAATATACACAGGACATGTTACCAGGTGAACAGTATAAGTGAGGAGATTGTGTTCCCCTGATTGTTTAATATACATGGGACATGTTACCAGTTGAACAGTATAAGTGAGGAGAGTGTGTTCCCCTGATGGTTTAATATACACGGGACATGTTACCAGTTGAACAGTATAAGTGAGGAGAGTGCTTTCCCTTGATGGTTTAATATACACGGGACATGTTACCAGGTGAACAGTATCAGTGAGGAGAGTGTGTTCCCCTGATGGTTTAATATACACGGGACATGTTACCAGGTGAACAGTATAAGTGAGGAGAGTGTGATCCCCTGCTGGTTTAATATACACGGGACATGTTACCAGGTGAACACTATAAGTGAGGAGAGTGTGTTCCCCTGATGGTTTAATATACACGGGACATGTTACCAGTTGAACAGTATAAGTGAGGAGAGTGCTTTCCCTTGATGGTTTAATATACACGGGACATGTTACCAGGTGAACAGTATCAGTGAGGAGAGTGTGTTCCCCTGATGGTTTAATATACACGGGACATGTTACACGGTGAACAGTATATGTGAGGAGAGTGTGTTCCCCTGCTGGTTTAATATACACGGGACATGTTACCAGTTGAACAGTATAAGTGAGGAGAGTGTGTTCCCCTGATGGTTTAATATACACGGGACATGTTACCAGTTGAACAGTATAAGTGAGGAGAGTGCTTTCCCTTGATGGTTTAATATACACGGAACATGTTACCAGGTGAACAGTATCAGTGAGGAGAGTGTGTTCCCCTGATGGTTTAATATACACGGGACATGTTACCAGGTGAACAGTATAAGTGAGGAGAGTGTTTTCCCCTGCTGGTTTAATATACACGGGACATGTTACCAGATGAACAGTATAAGTGAGGAGAGTGTGTTCCCCTGATGGTTTAATACTGACGGGACATGTTACCAGATGAACAGTATTAGTGAGGAGAATGTGTTCCCCTGATGGTTTAATATACACGGGACATGTTACCAGGTGAACAGTATATGTGAGGAGAGTGTGTTCCCCTGATGGTTTAATACTGACGGGACATGTTACCAGATGAACAGTATAAGTGACGAGCTTGTGTTCCCCTGATGGTTAAATTCTGACGGGACATGTTACCAGGTGAACAGTATAAGTGAGGAGAGTGTGTTCCCCTGATTGTTTAATATACCCGGGTCATGTCAACAGGTGAACAGTATAAGTGAGGAGAGTGTGTTCCCCTGATTGTTTAATACACACGGGACATGTTACCAGATGAACAGTATAAGTGAGGAGAGTGTGTTCCCCTGATAGTTTAATATGCTCGGGACATGTTACCAGATGAACAGTATAAGTGAGGAGAGTGTGTTCCCCTGATTGCTTAATACACACGGGACATGTCATCAACTGAACTGTATAAGTGAGGAGAGTGTGTTCCCCTGATGGTTTAATGCACACAGGACATGTTACCAGGTGAACAGTATAAGTGAGGAGCTTGTGTTCCCCTGATGATTTAATACTGACGAGACATGTTACCAGATGAAAAGTATAAGTGAGGAGAGTGTGTTCCCCTGATTGTTTAATACACACGGGACATGTCACCAACTGAACTGTATAAGTGAGGAGAGTGTGTTCCCCTGATGGTTTAATGCACACAGGACATGTTACCAGGTGAACAGTATAATTGAGGAGAGTGTGTTCCACTGATGGTTTCATACTGAGGGGACATGTTACCAGGTGAGCAGTATAAGTGAGGAGAGTGGGTTCCCCTGATGGTTTAATATACACGGTACATGTTACCAGGTGAACAGTATAAGTGAGGAGAGTGTGTTCCCCTGATGGTTTAATGTACACGGGACATGTTACCAGGTGAACGGTATAAGTGAGGAGAGTGTGTTCCCCTGATGGTTTAATATACACGGGACATGTTACCAGGTGAACAGTATAAGTGAGGAGAGTGTGTTCCCCTGATTGTTTAATATGCACGGGACTTGTCACCAAGTGAACTCTATAAGTGAGGAGAATGTGTTCCCCAGTTTGTTTAATATACACGGGACATGATGCCAGGTGAACAGTATAAGTGAGGAGAGTGTGTTCCCCTGATGTTTTAAAATACATGGGACATGTTACCAGGTGAACAGTGTAAGTGAGGAGAGTGTGTTCCCCTGATGGTTTAATATACACGGGACATGTCACCAGGTGAAAAGTTTAAGTGTGGAGAGTGTGTTCCCCTGATGCTTTAATATACACGGGACATGTCACCAGGTGAACAGTATAAGTGAGGAGAGTGTGTTCCCCTGATTGTTTAATACACACGGGACATGTCACCAAATGAACTGTATAAGTGAGGAGAGTATGTTCCCCTGATGGTTGAATACACACGGGACATGTTACCAGATGAACACTCTCAGTGAGGAGAGTGTGTTCCCTTGATGATTTAATATTCACAGGACATGTTACCAGGTGAACAGCATAAGTGAGGAGAGTGTGTTCCCCTGATGGTTTAATATACACGGTACATGTGACCAGGTGAACAGTATAAGTGAGGAGACGGTGTTCCCCTTATGGTTTAATATAAACAGGACATGTTACCATGTGAACAGTATAAGTGAGGAGAGTGTGTTCCCCTGATGGTTTAATATACACGGGACATGTTACAAGGTGAACAGTGTAAGTGAGGAGAATGTGTTCCCCTGATTGTTAAATACGCACGGGACTTGTCACCAAGTGAACTGTATAAGTGAGGAGAATGTGTTCCCCAGATTGTTTATTATACACGGGACATGATGCCAGGTGAACAGTATAAGTGAGGAGAGTGTGTTCCCCTGATGGTTTAATATACATGGGACATGTTACCAGGTGAAAAGTTTAAGTGAGGAGAGTGTGATCCCCTGATGGTTTAATATACCCGGGACATGTCACCAGGTGAACAGTATAAGTGAGGAGAGATTGTTCCCCTGATTGTTTAATACACACGGGACATGTCACCAAATGAACTGTATAAGTGAGGAGAGTGTATTCCCCTGATGGTTTAATACACACGGGACGTGTTACCAGATGAACACTCTCAGTAAGGAGAGTGTGTTCCCCTGATGGTTTAATATACACAAGACATGTTACCAGATGAACAGTCTAAGTGAGGAGAGTGTGTTCCCCTGATGGTTTAATATACACAGGACATGTTACCAGGTGAACAGTATAAGTGAGGAGAGTGTGTTCCCCTGATTTTTTAATATACACGGGAAATGTTACCAGGAGAACAGTATAAGTGAGGAGAGTGTTTTCCCCTGATGGTTTAATACACACAGGACATGTTACCAGGTGAACAGTATAAGTGAGGAGAGTGTGTTCCCCTGATGGTTTAATACTGACGGGACATGTTACCAGATGAACAGTATAAGTGAGGAGAGTGTGTTCCCCTGATGGTTTAATACTGACGGGACATGTTACCAGGTGAACAGTATAAGTGAGGAGCGTGTGTTCCCCTGATGGTTTAATACTGAGGGGACATGTTACCAGGTGAACAGTATACGTGAGGAGAGTGTGTTCCCCTGATGGTTTAATATACACGGGACATGTTACCAGGTGAACAGTGTAAGTGAGGAGGGTGTGTTCCCCTGATGGTTTAATACACACGGGACATGTTACCAGATGAACAGTATAAGTGAGCAGAGTGTGTTCCCCTGATGGTTTAAAATACACGGGACATGTCACCAGATGAACAGTGTAAGTGAGGAGAGTGTGTTCCCCTGATTGTTTAATACACACGGGACAAGTCACCAAATGAACTGTATGAGTGAGGAGAGAGTGTTCCCCTGATTGTTTAATACACACGGGACAAGTCACCAAATGAACAGTATAAGTGAGGAGAGTGTGTTCCCCTGATGATTTAATACACATGGTACATGTTACCAGATGAACACTCTCAGTGAGGAGAGTGTGTTCCCCTGATGATTTAATATACACGGGACATGTTACCAGGTGAACAGTATAAGTGAGGAGAGTGTGTTCCCCTGATGGTTTAATATACACGGGACATGTTACCTGGTGAACAGTATAAGTGAGGACAGTGTGTTCCCCTGATGGTTTAATATACACTGGACATGTTACCAGGTGAACAGTGTAAGTGAGGAGAGTGTGTTCCCCTGATTGTTTAATACACACGGGACTTGTTGCCAGGTGAACAGTATAAGTGAGGAGAGTGTGTTCCCCTGATGATTTTATTTACACGGGACATGTCACCAGGTGAACAGTATAAGTGAGGAGAGTTTGTTCCCCTGATGGTTTAATACACACGGGACATGTTACCAGATGAACAGTATAAGTGAGGAGAGTGTGTTCCCCTGATGGTTGAATATACACGGGACATGTTACCAGGTGAACAGTATAAGTGAGGAGAGTGTGTTCCCCTGATTGTTTAATATACATGGGAAATGTTACCAGATGAACAGTATAAGTGAGGAGAGTGTGTTCCCCTGATGGTTTAATACTGACGGGACATGTTACCAGATGAACAGCATAAGTGAGGAGAGGGTGTTCCCCTGATGGTTTAATACACACGGGAAATGTTACGAGATGAACAGTATAAGTGAGGAGAGTGTGTTCCCGTGATGGTTTAATATACACGGGACATGTTTCCAGATGAACAGTATAAGTGAGGAGAGTGTGTACCCCTGATGGTTTTTTACGCAAGGGACGTGTTACCAGGTGAACAGTATAAGTGAGGAGAGTGTGTTCCCCTGATGGTTTTTTACGCAAGGGACGTGTTACCAGGTGAACAGCATAAGTGAGGAGACTGTGTTCCCCTGATGGTTTAATATACACGGGACATGTTACCAGTTGAACAGTATAAGTGAGGAGAGTGTGTTCCCCTGATGGTTTAATACACACGGGACATGTTACCAGGTGAACAGTATAAGTGAGGAGAGTGTGTGCCCCTGATTGTCTAATACACACGGGACATGATACTATGTGAACAGTATAAGTGAGGACAATGTTTTCCCCTGTTAGTTTCATGCACACGTGACATGTTACCAGGTGAAGAGTATAAGTGAGGAGAATGTGTTCTCCTGATTGTTTAATACACACGGGACATTTCACCAGGTGAACAGTATAAGTGATGAGAGGGTGTTCCCCTGATTGTTTAATACACACGGGACATGTTACCAGGTGAACAGTATAAGGGAGGAGAGTGTGTTCCCCTGATGGTTTAATACTGACGGGACATGTTACCAGGTGAACAGTATAAGTGAGGAGAGTGTGTTCATCTGATGTTTTAATATACATGGGACATGTTACCAGGTTAAAAGTGTAAGTGAGGAGAGGGTTTTCCACTGATTGTTTAATACACATGGGACATATCAACAGGTGAAAAGTTTAAGTGAGGAGAGTGTGTTCCCCTGATGGTTTAATAAACATGGGACATGTTACCAGGTGAACAGTTTAAGAGAGAAGAGATTGTTGCCCTGATGGTTTCATATACATGGGACATGTCACCAGGTGAACAGTATAAGTGAGGAGAGTGTGTTCCCCTGATTGTTTAATATACACGGGACATGTTACCAGGTGAACTGTATAAGTGAGGAGAATGTGTTCCTTTGATTGTTTAATATACACGGGACATGTCACCAGGTGAGCAGAATAAGTGAGGAGCTTGTGTTCCCCTGATGGTTTCATACGCACGGTACATGTTACCAGGTGAACAGTATAAGTGAGGAGAATATTTTCCCCTGTTTGTTTCATGCACACGGGACATCTTACCAGTTGAACAGTATAAGTGAGGAGAGTGTGTTCCCCTGATGGTTTAATATACACAGGACATGTTACCAGGTGAACAGTATAAGTGAGGAGAGTGTGTTCCCCTGATGGTTTAATATACACGGGAAATGTTACCAGGTGAACAGTATAAGTGAGGAGAGTGTGTTCCCCTGATGGTTGAATATACACGGGACATGTTACTAGGTGAACAGTATAAGTGAGGAGAGTGTGTTCCCCTGATTGTTTACTATACATGGGAAATGTTACCAGATGAACAGTATAAGTGAGGAGAGTGTGTTCCCCTGATTGTTTAATACTGACGGGACATGTTACCAGGTGAACAGTATAAGTGAGGAGAGTGTGTTCCCCTGATTGTTTAATATACACGGGACATGTTACCAGGTGAACAGTATAAGTGAGGAGAGTGTGTACCCCTGATTGTTTAATATACACGGGAAATGTTACCAGGTGAACAGTATAAGTGAGGAGAGACTGTTCCCCTGATGGTTTAATATACATGGGACATGTTACCAGGTGAACAGTATAAGTTAGGAGAGTGTGTTCCCCTGATTGTTTAATACACACTGGACATGTTACCAGGTGAACAGTATAAGTGAGGAGAGTGTGTTCCCCTGATTGTTTCATATACACGGGACATGTTACCAGGTGAACAGTATAAGTGAGGACAGTGTGTTCCCCTGATGGTTTAATATACATGGGACATGTAACCAGGTGAACAGTATAAGTGAGGAGAGTGTGTTCCCCTGATTGTTTAATATACACGGGAAATGTTACCAGATGAACAGTATAAGTGAGGACAGTGTGTTCCCCTGATGGTTTAATATACACGGGACATGATTCCGGTCGAACAGTTTAAGTTAGGAGAGTGTGTTCCCCTGATTGTTTAATATACACGGGACATGTGACCAGATGAACAGTATAAGTGAGGAGAGTGTGTTCCCCCGATTGTTTAATACACACTGGACAGGTCACCAGGTGAACAGTATAAGTGAGGAGAGTGTGTTCCCCCGATTGTTTAATACACACTGGACAGGTCACCAGGTGAACAGTATAAGTGAGGAGAGTGTGTTCCCCGGATTGTTTAATACACACTGGACATGTCACCAGGTGAACAGTATAAGTGAGGAGAGTGTGTTCCCCTGATGGTTTAATACACACTGGACATGTCACCAGATGAACAGTATAAGTGAGGACAGTGTGTTCCACTGATTGTTTAATGCACACAGGACATGTTACCAGGTGAACAGTATAAGTGAGGAGAGAGTGTTCCCCTGATTGTTTAATACACACGGGACATGTTACCAGGTGAACAGTGTAAGTGAGGAGAGTGTGTTCCCCTGATTGTTTAATGCACACAAGACATGTTACCAGGTGAACAGTATAAGTGAGGAGAGAGTGTTCCCCTGATTGTTTAATACACACGGGACATGTTACCAGGTGTACAGTATAAGTGAGGAGAATGTGTTCCCCTGATTGTTTACTACACACTGGCCATGTTACCAGGTGAACAGTATAAGTGAGGAGAGTGTGTTCCCCGGATTGTTTAATACACACTGGACATGTCACCAGGTGAACAGTATAAGTGAGGAGAGTGTGTTCCACTGATGATTTAATATCCACGGGACATGTCACCAGGTGAACAGTATAAGTGAGGAGAGTGTGTTCCCCTGATGGTTTAATACACACGGGACATGTTACCAGAGGAACAGTATAAGTGAGGAGAGTTTGTTCCCCTCATGGTTTAATATACACGGGACATGTTTCCAGGCGAACAGTATAAGTGAGGAGAGTGTGTTCCCCTGACTGTTTAATATACACGGGAAATGTTTCCAGGCGAACAGTATAAGTGAGGAGAGTGTGTTCCCCTGACTGTTTAATATACACGGGAAATGTTTCCAGGCGAACAGTATAAGTGAGGAGAGTGTGTTCCCCTGATTGTTTAATATACACAGGACATATTACCAGGTGAACAGTATAATTGAGGAGAGTGTGTTCCCCTGATTGTTTAATATACACGGGAAATGTTACCAGATGAACACTATAAGTGAGGAGAGTGTGTTCCCCTGATGTTTTAATATACACGGGACATGTTACCAGGTGAACAGTATAAGTGAGGAGAGTGTGTCCCCCTGATGGTTTTATATACACGGACATGTCACCAGGTGAACAGTATAAGTGAGGAGAGTGTGTTCCCCTGATGGTTTAATACACACGGGACATGTTACCAGATGAACAGTATAAGTGAGGAGAGTTTGTTCCCCTCATGGTTTAATATACACGGGACATGTTTGCAGGCGAACAGTATAAGTGAGGAGAGTGTGTTCCCCTGAGTGTTTAATATACACGGGAAATGTTTCCAGGCGAACGGTATAAGTGAGGAGAGTGTGCTCCCCTGAGTGTATAATATACACGGGACATGTTTCCAGGCGAACAGTATAAGTGAGGAGAGTGTGTTCCCCTGAGTGTTTAATATACACGGGTCATGTTTCCAGGCGAACAGTATAAGTGAGGAGAGAGTGTTCCCCTGATGGTTTAATATACACAGGACATGTTACCAGGTGAACTTTATCAGTGAGGAGAGTATGTTCCCCTGATTGTTTAATACGCACGGGACATGTTACCAGTTGAACAGTGTAAGTGAGGAGAGTGTGTTCCCCTGATGGTTTAATACAAACAGGACATGTTACCAGGTGAACAGTATAAGTGAGGAGCGTGTGTTTCCCTGATGGTTTAATATACATGGGACATGTTACCAAGTGAACTGCATAAGTGAGGAGAATGTGTTCCCCAGATTGTTTAATATACACGGGACATGATGCCAGGTGAACTGTATAAGTGAGGAGAGTGTGTTTCCCTGATGGTTTAATCTACATGGGACATGTTACCAGGTGAACAGTGTAAGTGAGGAGAGTGTGTTCCCCTAATGGTTTAATATACATGGGACATGTTACCAGGTGAAATGTGTAAGTGAGGAGAGGGTGTTCCCCTGATTGTTTAATAAACACGGGACATGTTACCAGGTGAACAGTATAAGTGAGGAGAGTGTGTTCCCCTGATGGTTTAATATACATGGGACATGTTACCAGGTGAACAGTGTAAGTGAGGAGAGTGTGTTCTCCTGATGGTTTAATATACATGGGACATGTTACCAGGTGAAAAGTGTAAGTGAGGAGAGGGTGTTCCCCTGATTGTTTAATACACACGGGACATGTCAACAGGTGAAAAGTTTAAGTGAGGAGAGTGTGTTCCCCTGATGGTTTAATATACATGGGACATGTTACCAGGTGAACAATTTAAGAGAGAAGAGTGTGTTCCCCTGATGGTTTAATATACATGGGACATGTCACCAGGTGAACAGTATAAGAGAGAAGAGTGTGTTCCCCTGATGGTTTAATATACATGGGACATGTCACCAGGTGAACAGTATAAGTGAGGAGAGTGTGTTCCCCTGATGGTTTAATACACACGGGACATGTTACCAGATGAACAGTATAAGTGAGGAGAGTGTGTTCCCCTGATGGTTGAATATACACGGGACATGTTACCAGATGAACAGTATAAGTGAGGAGATTGTGTTCCCCTGATTGTTTAATATACACGGGACATGTCACCAGGTGAGCAGTGTAAGTGAGGCGGGTTTGTTCCCCTGATGGTTTAATACGCACGGAACATGTTACCAGGTGAACAGTATAAGTGAGGAGAATGTTTTCCCCTGTTTGTTTCATGCACACGGGACATGTTACCAGGTGAACAGTGTAAGTGAGGAGAGTGTGTTCCCCTGATGTTTTAATATACACGGGACATGTTACCAGCTGAACAGTATAAGCGAGGAGAGTATGTTCCCCTGATTGTTTAATACGCACGGGGCATGTTACCATGTGAAGAATATAATTGAGGAGAATGTGTTCCCCTGATTGTTTAACACACACGGGACATGTCACCAGGTGAACAGTATAAGTGAGGAGAGTGTGTTCCCCTGATGGTTTAATACTGACGGGATATGTTACAAGATGAACAGTATAAGTGAGGAGAGTGTGTTCCCCTGATGGTTTAATACGCACGGGACTTGTCACCAAGTGAACTGTATAAGTGAGGAGAGTGTGTTCCCCTGATGGTTTAATATACACGGGACCAGTTACCAGGTGAACAGTATAACTGAGGAGAGTGTGTTCCCCTGATTGTTTAATACACACGGGACATGTTACCAGGTGAACAGTATAACTGAGGAGAGTGTGTTCCCCTGATTGTTTAATACACACGGGACATGTTACCAGATGAACAGTATAAGTGAGGAGAGTGTGTTCCACTGATGGTTTAATACACACGGGAAATGTTACGAGATGAACAGTATAAGTGAGGAGAGTGTGTTCCCGTGATGGTTTAATATACACGGGACATGTTTCCAGGCGAACAGTATAAGTGAGGAGAGTGTGCTCCCTTGATAGTTTAATATACACGGGACATGTTACCAGATGAACAGTATAAGTGAGGAGAGTGTGTACCCCTGATGGTTTTTTACGCAAGGGACGTGTTACCAGGTGAACAGTATAAGTGAGGAGAGTGTGTTCCCCTGATGGTTTTTTACGCAAGGGACGTGTTACCAGGTGAACAGCATAAGTGAGGAGACTGTGTTCCCCTGATGGTTTAATATACACGGGACATGTTACCAGTTGAACAGTATAAGTGAGGAGAGTGTGTTCCCCTGATGGTTTAATACACACGGGACATGTTACCAGGTGAACAGTATAAGTGAGTAGAGTGTGTGCCCCTGATTGTTTAATACACACGGGACATGATACTATGTGAACAGTATAAGTGAGGACAATGTTTTCCCCTGTTAGTTTCATGCACACGCGACATGTTACCAGGTGAAGAGTATAAGTGAGGAGAATGTGTTCTCCTGATTGTTTAATACACACGGGACATGTCACCAGGTGAACAGTATAAGTGATGAGAGGGTGTTCCACTGATTGTTTAATACACACGGGACATGTTACCAGGTGAACAGTATAAGGGAGGAGAGTGTGTTCCCCTGATGGTTTAATACTGACGGGACATGTTACCAGGTGAACAGTATAAGTGAGGAGAGTGTGTTCATCTGATGTTTTAATATACATGGGACATGTTACCAGGTGAAAAGTGTAAGTGAGGAGAGGGTTTTCCCCTGATTGTTTAATACACATGGGACATATCAACAGGTGAAAAGTTTAAGTGAGGAGAGTGTGTTCCCCTGATGGTTTAATAAACATGGGACATGTTACCAGGTGAACAGTTTAAGAGAGAAGAGATTGTTGCCCTGATGGTTTAATATACATGGGACATGTCACCAGGTGAACAGAATAAGTGAGGAGAGTGTGTTCCCCTGATTGTTTAATATACACGGGACATGTTACCAGGTGAACTGTATAAGTGAGGAGAGAGTGTTCCCCTGATTGTTTAATACACACGGGACATGTTACCAGGTGAACAGTATAAGTGAGGAGAGTGTGTTCCCCTGATTGTTTAATGCACACACGACATGTTACCAGGTGAACAGTATAAGTGAGGAGAGAGTGTTCCCCTGATTGTTTAATACACACGGGACATGTTACCAGGTGTACAGTATAAGTGAGGAGAATGTGTTCCCCTGATTGTTTACTACACACTGGACATGTTACCAGGTGAACAGTATAAGTGAGGAGAGTGTGTTCCCCGGATTGTTTAATACACACTGGACATGTCACCAGGTGAACAGTATAAGTGAGGAGAGTGTGTTCCACTGATGATTTAATATCCACGGGACATGTTACCAGGTGAACAGTATAAGTGAGGAGAGTGTGTCCCCCTGATGGTTTTATATACACGGACATGTCACCAGGTGAACAGTATAAGTGAGGAGAGTGTGTTCCCCTGATGGTTTAAAACACACGGGACATGTTACCAGATGAACAGTATAAGTGAGGAGAGTTTGTTCCCCTCATGGTTTAATATACACGGGACATGTTTCCAGGCGAACAGTATAAGTGAGGAGAGTGTGTTCCCCTGACTGTTTAATATACTGGGGAAATGTTTCCAGGCGAACAGTATAAGTGAGGAGAGTGTGTTCCCCTGATGGTTGAATATACACAGGACATGTTACTAGGTGAACAGTATAAGTGAGGAGAGTGTGTTCCCCTGATTGTTTAATATACACAGGACATATTACCAGGTGAACAGTATAATTGAGGAGAGTGTGTTCCCCTGATTGTTTAATATACACGGGAAATGTTACCAGATGAACACTATAAGTGAGGAGAGTGTGTTCCCCTGATGTTTTAATATACACGGGACATGTTACCAGGTGAACAGTATAAGTGAGGAGAGTGTGTCCCCCTGATGGTTTTATATACACGGACATGTCACCAGGTGAACAGTATAAGTGAGGAGAGTATGTTCCCCTGATGGTTTAATACACACGGGACATGTTACCAGATGAACAGTATAAGTGAGGAGAGTTTGTTCCCCTCATGGTTTAATATACACGGGACATGTTTGCAGGCGAACAGTATAAGTGAGGAGAGTGTGTTCCCCTGAATGTTGAATATACACGGGAAATGTTTCCAGGCGAACGGTATAAGTGAGGAGAGTGTGCTCCCCTGAGTGTATAATATACACGGGACATGTTTCCAGGCGAACAGTATAAGTGAGGAGAGTGTGTTCCCCTGAGTGTTTAATATACACGGGTCATGTTTCCAGGCGAACAGTATAAGTGAGGAGAGAGTGTTCCCCTGATGGTTTAATATACACAGGACATGTTACCAGGTGAACTTTATCAGTGAGGAGAGTATGTTCCCCTGATTGTTTAATACACACGGGACATGTTACCAGTTGAACAGTGTAAGTGAGGAGAGTGTGTTCCCCTGATGGTTTAATACAAACAGGACATGTTACCAGGTGAACAGTATAAGTGAGGAGCGTGTGTTTCCCTGATGGTTTAATATACATGGGACATGTTACCAAGTGAACTGCATAAGTGAGGAGAATGTGTTCCCCAGATTGTTTAATATACACGGGAAAAAATGCCAGGTGAACTGTATAAGTGAGGAGAGTGTGTTTCCCTGATGGTTTAATCTACATGGGACATGTTACCAGGTGAACAGTGTAAGTGAGGAGAGTGTGTTCCCCTGATGGTTTAATATACATGGGACATGTTACCAGGTGAAATATGTAAGTGAGGAGAGGGTGTTCCCCTGATAGTTTAATAAACATGGGACATGTTACCAGGTGAACAGTTTAAGAGAGAAGAGAGTGTTCCCCTGATGGTTTAATATACATGGGACATGTCACCAGGTGAACAGTATAAGTGAGGAGAGTGTGTTCCCCTGATGGTTTACTACACACGGGACATGTTACCAGATGAACAGTATAAGTGAGGAGAGTGTGTTCCCCTGATTGTTTAACACACACAGGACATGTTACCAGGTGAACAGTATAAGTGAGGAGAGGATGTTCCCCTGATGGTTTAATATACATGGGACATGTTACCAGGTGAACAGTGTAAGTGAGGAGAGTGTGTTCCCCTGATGGTTTAATATACATGGGACACGTTACCAGGTGAAAAGTGTAAGTGAGGAGAGGGTGTTCCCCTGATTGTTTAATACACACGGGACATGTCAACAGGTGAAAAGTTTAAGTGAGGAGAGTGTGTTCCCCTGATGGTTTAATATACATGGGACATGTTACCAGGTGAACAACTTAAGAGAGAAGAGTGTGTTCCCCTGATGGTTTAATATACATGGGACATGTCACCAGGTGAACAGTATAAGAGAGAAGAGTGTGTTCCCCTGATGGTTTAATATACATGGGACATGTCACCAGGTGAACAGTATAAGTGAGGAGAGTGTGTTCCCCTGATGGTTTAATACACACGGGACATGTTACCAGATGAACAGTATAAGTGAGGAGAGTGTGTTCCCCTGATGGTTGAATATACACGGGACATGTTACCAGATGAACAGTATAAGTGAGGAGATTGTGTTCCCCTGATTGTTTAATATACACGGGACATGTCACCAGGTGAGCAGTGTAAGTGAGGCGGGTTTGTTCCCCTGATGGTTTAATACGCACGGGACATGTTACCAGGTGAACAGTATAAGTGAGGAGAATGTTTTCCCCTGTTTGTTTCATGCACACGGGACATGTTACCAGGTGAACAGTGTAAGTGAGGAGAGTGTGTTCCCCTGATGTTTTAATATACACGGGACATGTTACCAGATGAACAGTATAAGCGAGGAGAGTATGTTCCCCTGATTGTTTAATACGCACGGGGCATGTTACCATGTGAAGAATATAATTGAGGAGAATGTGTTCCCCTGATTGTTTAACACACACGGGACATGTCACCAGGTGAACAGTATAAGTGAGGAGAGTGTGTTCCCCTGATGGTTTAATACTGACGGGATATGTTACAAGATGAACAGTATAAGTGAGGAGAGTGTGTTCCCCTGATGGTTTAATACGCACGGGACATGTCACCAAGTGAACTGTATAAGTGAGGAGAGTGTGTTCCCCTGATGGTTTAATATACACGGGACCAGTTACCAGGTGAACAGTATAACTGAGGAGAGTGTGTTCCCCTGATTGTTTAATACACACGGGACATGTTACCAGGTGAACAGTATAACTGAGGAGAGTGTGTTCCCCTGATTGTTTAATACACACGGGACATGTTACCAGATGAACAGTATAAGTGAGGAGAGTGTGTTCCACTGATGGTTTAATACACACGGGAAATGTTACGAGATGAACAGGAGAAGTGAGGAGAGTGTGTTCCCGTGATGGTTTAATATACACGGGACATGTTTCCAGGCGAACAGTATAAGTGAGGAGAGTGTGCTCCCTTGATAGTTTAATATACACGGGACATGTTACCAGATGAACAGTATAAGTGAGGAGAGTGTGTACCCCTGATGGTTTTTTACGCAAGGGACGTGTTACCAGGTGAACAGTATAAGTGAGGAGAGTGTGTTCCCCTGATGGTTTTTTACGCAAGGGACGTGTTACCAGGTGAACAGCATAAGTGAGGAGACTGTGTTCCCCTGATGGTTTAATATACACGGGACATGTTACCAGTTGAACAGTATAAGTGAGGAGAGTGTGTTCCCCTGATGGTTTAATACACACGGGACATGTTACCAGGTGAACAGTATAAGTGAGGAGAGTGTGTGCCCCTGATTGTTTAATACACACGGGACATGATACTATGTGAACAGTATAAGTGAGGACAATGTTTTCCCCTGTTAGTTTCATGCACACGCGACATGTTACCAGGTGAAGAGTATAAGTGAGGAGAATGTGTTCTCCTGATTGTTTAATACACACGGGACATGTCACCAGGTGAACAGTATAAGTGATGAGAGGGTGTTCCCCTGATTGTTTAATACACACGGGACATGTTACCAGGTGAACAGTATAAGGGAGGAGAGTGTGTTCCCCTGATGGTTTAATACTGACGGGACATGTTACCAGGTGAACAGTATAAGTGAGGAGAGTGTGTTCATCTGATGTTTTAATATACATGTGACATGTTACCAGGTGAAAAGTGTAAGTGAGGAGAGGGTTTTCCCCTGATTGTTTAATACACATGGGACATATCAACAGGTGAAAAGTTTAAGTGAGGAGAGTGTGTTCCCCTGATGGTTTAATAAACATGGGACATGTTACCAGGTGAACAGTTTAAGAGAGAAGAGATTGTTGCCCTGATGGTTTAATATACATGGGACATGTCACCAGGTGAACAGTATAAGTGAGGAGAGTGTGTTCCCCTGATTGTTTAATATACACGGGACATGTTACCAGGTGAACTGTATAAGTGAGGAGAATGTGTTCCTTTGATTGTTTAATATACACGGGACATGTCACCAGGTGAGCAGAATAAGTGAGGAGCTTGTGTTCCCCTGATGGTTTCATACGCACGGGACATGTTACCAGGTGAACAGTATAAGTGAGGAGAATATTTTCCCCTGTTTGTTTCATGCACACGGGACATCTTACCAGGTGAACAGTATAAGTGAGGAGAGTGTTTTCCCCTGATGGTTTAATATACACAGGACATGTCACCAGGTGAACTGTAATAGTGAGGAGAGTATGTTCCCCTGATTGTTTAATACGCATGGGGCATGTTACCAGGTGAAGAGTATAAGTGAGGAGAATGTGTTCCCCTGATTGTTTAATACACACGGGACATGTCACCAGTTGAACAGTATAAGTGAGGAGAGTGTGTTCCCCTGATGGTTTAATACTGACGTGATATGTTACCAAATGAACAGTATAAGTGAGGAGAGTGTGTTCCCCTGATGGTTTAATACGCACGGGACATGTCACCAGGTGAACTGTATAAGTGAGGAGAGTGTGTTCCCCTGATTGTTTAATACACACGGGACATGTTACCTGATGAACAGTATAAGTGAGGAGAGTGTGTTCCCCTGATTGTTTAATACACATAGGACATGTTACCAAATGAACAGTATAAGTGAGGAGAGTGTGTTCCCCTAATTCTTTCATACACACGGGACATGTTACCAGGTGAACAGTATAAGTGAGGAGAGTGTGTTCCCCTGATTGTTTAATACACACGGGACATGTTACCAGGTGAACAGTATAAGTGAGGAGAGTGTCTTCCCCTGATGTTTTAATGTACACGGGAAATGTTACCAGGTGAACTGAAAAAGTGAGGAGAGTGTGTTCCCCTGATTGTTCAATACACACGGGACATGTTACCAGATGAAAAGTATAAGTGAGGAGAGTGTGTTCCCCTGATTGTTTAATACTGACGTGATATGCTACCAGATGAACAGTATAAGTGAGGAGAGTGTGTTCCCCTGATGGTTTAATACAACACGGGACATGTTACCAGATGAACAGAATAAGTGAGGAGAGTGTGTTCCCCTGATGGTTGAATACACACAGGACATGTTACCAGGTGAACAGTAGAAGTGAGGAGAGTGTGTTCCCCTGATTGATTAATACACATGGGACATGTTACCTGGTGAACAGTATAAGTGAGGAGAGTGTGTTCCCCAGATGCTTTAATATACACAGGACATGTTACCAGGCGAACAGTATAAGTGAGGAAAGTGTGTTCCCCTGATTGTTTAATGCACACAGGACATGTCACCAGGCGAACAGTGTAAATGACGAGAATGTGTTCCCCTGAAGGTTTAATAAACACGGACATGTTACCAGGTGAACAGTATAAGTGAGGAGAGTGTGTTCCCCTGATTGTATAATACTGACGGGACATGTAACCAGATTGAACAGTATAAGTGAGGAGAGTGTGTTCCCCTGCTTGTTTAATACTGACGGGAAATGTTACCAGGTGAACAGTATAAGTGAGGAGAGTGTGTTCCCCTGATGTTTTAATACACACGGGATATGTTACCAGGTGAACAGTATAAGTGAGGAGAGTGTGTTCCCCTGATGGTTTAATACACACGGGACATGTTACCAGGTGAACAGTATAAGTGAGGAGAGTGTGTTACCCTGATGGTTTAATACACACAGGACATGTTACCAGGTGAACAGTATAAGTGAGGAGAGTGTGTTCCCCTGATGGTTTAATATACACGGGACATGTAACCAGGTGAACAGTATAAGTGAGGAGAATGTGTTCCCCTGATTGTTTAATACATAAGGGACATTTTACCAGGTGAACAGTAAAGTGAGGAGAGTGTGTTCCCCTGATTGTTTAAAACGAACGGGACCTGTTACCAGGTGAACAGTATAAGTGAGGAGAGTGTGTTCCCCTGATTGTTTCATACACACGGGACATATTACCAGGTGAACAGTATAAGTGAGGAGAGTGAGTTCCCCTGATGGTTGAATTTACACGGGACATGTTACCAGGTGAACAGCATAAGTGAGGAGAGTGTGTTCCCCTGATGCTTTAATATACACGGGACAAGTTACCAGGTGAACAGTAGAAGTGCGGAGAGTTTGTTCCCCTGATTATTTAATACTGACGGGTCTTGTTACCAGGTGTACTGTATAAGTGAGGAGAGTGTGTTCCCCTGATTGTTCAATACACACGGGACATATTACCAGGCGAACAGTATAAGTGAGGAGAGTGTGTTCCCCTGATGGTTTAATACACACGGGACATATCAACAGGCGAACAGTATAAGTGAGGAGAGTGTGTTCCCCTGATTGTTTAATGCACACGGGACATGTCACCTGGCGAACAGTATAAGTGAGGAGAGTGTGTTCCCCTGATTGTTCAATATACACGGGACATAGTACCAGGCGAACAGTATAAGTGAGGAGAGTGTGTTCCCCTGATTGTTTAATGCACACGGGACATGTCACCTGGCGAACAGTATAAGTGAGGAGAGTGAGTTCCCCTGATTGTTTCATACACACGGGACATGTCACCAGGTGAACAGTATAAGTGAGGAGAATGTGTTCCCCTGATTGTTTAATACTGATGGGACATGTTGCCAGGTGAACACTATAAGTGAGGAGAGTGTGTTCCCCTGATGGATTAATACAAACGGGACATTTTACCAGGTGAACAGTATAGGTGAGGAGAGTGTGTTCCCCTGATGGTTTAATATAAACGGGACATTTTACCAGGTGAACAGTATAAGTGAGGAGACTGTATTTCCCTGATTGTTTAATATACACGGGACATGTTACCAGGTGAACAGTATAAGTGAGGAGAGTGTGTTCCCCTGATGGTTTAATATACACGGGACATGTTAAAGGTGAACAGTATAAGTGAGGAGAGTGTGTTCCCCTGATTGTTTAATACACACAGGACATGTTGCCAGGTGAACAGTATAAGTGAGGAGAGTGTGTTCCCCTGATGGTTTAATATACACGGGACATGTTACCAGGTGAACAGTATAAGTGAGGAGAGTGTGTTCCCCTGATGGTTTAATATACACGGGACATGTTACCACGTGAACAGTATAAGTGAGGAGAGTGTGTTCCCCTGATGGTTTAATATACACGGGATATGACACCAGTTGAACAGTATGATTGAGTAGAGTGACTTCCCCTGATGGTTTAATATAGACAGGACATGTTACCAGGTGAACAGTATAAGTGAGGAGAGTGTGGTCCCCTGATTGTTTAATACTGATGGGACATGTTGCCAGGTGAACAGTATAAGTGAGGAGAGTGCGTTCCCCTGATGGTTTAATATACACGGGACATGTTACCAGGTGAACAGTATAAGTGAGGAGAATGTGTTCCCCTGATGGTTTAATATACACGGGACATGTTACCAGGTGAACAGTATAAGTGAGGAGAGTGTGTTCCCCTGATGGTTTAATATACACGGGATTTGACACCAGTTGAACAGTATGATTGAGTAGAGTGACTTCCCCTGATGGTTTAATAAAGACAGGACATGTCACCAGGTGAACAGTATAAGTGAGGAGAGTGTGTTCCCCTGATGGTTTAATATACACGGGACATGACACCAGTTGAACAGTATGATTGAGTCGAGTGACTTCCCCTGATGGTTTAATATGGACAGGACATGTTACCAGGTGAACAGTATAAGTGAGGAGAGTGTGTTCCCCTGATGGTTTAATATACACGGGACATGACACCAGGTGAACAGTATGATTGAGTAGAGTGAGTTCCCCTGATGGTTTAATATAGACGGGACATTTCACCAGGTGAACAGTATAAGTGAGGTGAGTATGTTCCCCTGATGGTATAATATAAACGGGACATGTTGCCAGGTGAACAGTATAAGTGTGGAGAGTGTGTTCCCCTGATTGTTCAATGCACACAGGACATGTCACCAGGGGAACAGTATAATTGAGGAGAGTGTGTTCCCCTGACTGTTTAATACTCACGGGACATCTTACCAGGTGAACAGTATAAGTAAGGAGAGTGCGTTCCCCTGATGGTTTAATATACACGGGACATGTAAACAGGTGAACAGTATAAGTGAGGAGAATGTCTTCCCCTGATGGTTTAATATACACGGGACATGTCACCAGGTGAACAGTATAAATGAGGAGAATGTGTTCCCCTGATGGTTTAATATACACGGGACATGTTACCAGGTGAACAGTATAAGTGAGGAGAGTGTGTTCCCCTGATGGTTTAATATACATGGGACATGTTACCAGGTGAACAGTATAAGTGTTGAGACTGTGTTCCCCTGATGGTTTAATATACACGGGACATGTTACCAGGTGAACAGGATAAGTGAGGAGAGCGTGTTCCCCTGATTCTTTAATACATAAGGGACATGTTACCAGGCGAACAGTATAAGTGAGGAGAGTGTGTTCCCCTGATGGTTTAATATACACGGGACATGTTACCAGGTGAACAGTATAAGTGAGTAGAAAGTGTTCCCCTGATGGTTTAATATACACGGGACATGTTACCAGGTGAACAGTATAAGTGAGGAGAGTGTGTTCCCCTGATGGTTTAATATACATGGGACATGTTACCACGTGAACAGTAGAAGTGAGGAGAATGTGTTCCCCTGATGGTTTAATATACACGGGACATGACACCGGTTGAACAGTATGATTGAGTAGAGTGACTTCCCCTGATGGTTTAATATGGACAGGACATGTTACCAGGTGAACAGTATAAGTGCGGAGAGTGTGTTCCCCTGATGGTTTAATATACGCGGGACATGACACCAGGTGAACAGTATAAGTGAGGAGACTGTGTTCCCCTGATGGTTTAATATACACGGGACATGACACCAGTTGAACAGCATGATTGAGTAGAGTGACTTCCCCTGATGGTTTAATATACATGGGACATGTTACCAGGTGAACATTATAAGTGAGGAGAATGTGTTCCCCTGATGGTTTAATATACATGGGACATGTTACCAGGTGAACAGTATAAGTGAGGAGACTCTGTTCCCCTGATGGTTTAATATACATGGGACATGTTACCAGGTGAACAGTATAAGTGAGGAGAGCGTTTTCCCCTGATTCTTTAATACATAAGGGACATGTTCCCAGGCGAACAGTGTAAGTGAGGAGAGTGTGTTCCCCTGATTGTTTAATACTGACGGGACATGTCACATGGTGAACGGCGTAAGTGGGGAGAGTGTGTTCCCCTGATGGTTTAATATACACGGGACATGTTACCAGGTGAACACTATAAGTGAGGAGAGTGTGTTCCCCTGATGGTTTAATATACATGGGACATGTTACCACGTGAACAGTATAAGTGAGGAGACTCTGTTCCCCTGATGGTTTAATATACATGGGACATGTTACCAGGTGAACAGTATAAGTGAGGAGAGCGTTTTCCCCTGATTCTTTAATACATAAGGGACATGTTCCCAGGCGAACAGTGTAAGTGAGGAGAGTGTGTTCCCCTGATTGTTTAATACTGACGGGACATGTCACATGGTGAACGGCGTAAGTGGGGAGAGTGTGTTCCCCTGATGGTTTAATATACACGGGACATGTTACCAGGTGAACACTATAAGCGAGGAGAGTGTGTTCCCCTGATGGTTTAATATACATGGGACATGTTACCACGTGAACAGTATAAGTGAGGAGAAAGTGTTCCCCTGATGGTTTAATATACACGGGACATGTTACCAGGTGAACAGTATAAGTGAGGAGAGTGTGTTCCCCTGATTCTTTAATACATAAGGGACATGTTACCAGGCGAACAGTATAAGTGAGGAGAGTGTGTTCCCCTGATGGTTTAATATACACGGGACATGTTACCAGGTGAACAGTATAAGTGAGGAGAAAGTGTTCCCCTGATGGTTTAATATACACGGGACATGTTTCCAGGTGAACAGTATAACTGAGGAGAGAGTGTTCCCCTGATTGCTTAATATTGACGGGACATGTTCCCAGGTGAACAGTATAAGTGAGGAGAGTGTGTTCCCCTGATGGTTTAATATACACGGGACATGTAAACAGGTGAACAGTATAAGTGAGGAGAGTGTGCTCCCCTGATTGTTTAATAACCACGGGACATGTTACCACGTGAACAGTATAAGTGAGGAGAATGTGTTCCCCTGATTGTTTAATACTGATGGGACATGTTGCCAGGTGAACAGTATAAGTAAGGAGAGTGCGTTCCCCTGATGGTTTAAAATACACGGGACATGTAAACAGGTGAACAGTATAAGTGAGGAGAATGTCTTCCCCTGATGGTTTAATATACACGGGACATGTCACCAGGTGAACAGTATAAGTGAGGAGAATGTGTTCCCCTGATGGTTTAATATACACGGGACATGTTACCAGGTGAACAGTATAAGTGAGGAGAGTGTGTTCCCCTGATGGTTTAATATACATGGGACATGTTACCAGGTGAACAGTATAAGTGAGGAGACTGTGTTCCCCTGATGGTTTAATATACATGGGACATGTTACCAGGTGAACAGTATAAGTGAGGAGAGCGTGTTCCCCTGATTCTTTAATACATAAGGGACATGTTGCCAGGCGAACAGTATAAGTGAGGAGAGTGTGTTCCCCTGATGGCTTAATATACACGGGACATGTTACCAGGTGAACAGTATAAGTGAGGAGAAAGTGTTCCCCTGATGGTTTAATATACACGGGACATGTTACCAGGTGAACAGTATAAGTGAGGAGAGTGTGTTCCCCTGATGGTTTAATATACATGGGACATGTTACCACGTGAACAGTATTAGTGAGGAGACTCTGTTCCCCTGATGGTTTAATATACATGGGACATGTTACCAGGTGAACATTATAAGTGAGGAGAATGTGTTCCCCTGATGGTTTAATATACACGGGACATGACACCAGTTGAACAGTATGATTGAGTAGAGTGACTTCCCCTGATAGTTTAATATAGACAGTACATGTTAGCAGGTTAACAGTATAAGTGCGGAGAGTGTGATCCCCTGATGGTTTAATATACGCGGGACATGACACCAGGTGAACAGTATAAGTGAGGAGACTGTGTTCCCCTGATGGTTTAATATACACGGGACATGACACCAGTTTAACAGCATGATTGAGTAGAGTGACTTCCCCTGATGGTTTAATATACATGGGACATGTTACCAGGTGAACATTATAAGTGAGGAGAATGTGTTCCCCTGATGGTTTAATATACATGGGACATGTTACCAGGTGAACAGTATAAGTGAGGAGACTGTGTTCCCCTGATGGTTTAATATACATGGGACATGTTACCAGGTGAACAGTATAAGTGAGGAGAGCGTTTTCCCCTGATTCTTTAATACATAAGGGACATGTTACCAGGCGAACAGTATAATTGAGGAGAGTGTGTTCCCCTGATTGTTTAATACTGACGGGACATGTCACATGGTGAACAGCGTAAGTGGGGAGAGTGTGTTCCCCTGATTGTTTAATATACACGGGACATGTTACCAGGTGAACAGTATAACTGAGGAGAGAGTGTTCCCCTGATTGCTTAATATTGACGGGACATGTTCCCAGGTGAACAGCATAAGTAAGGAGAGTGCGTTCCCCTGATGGTTTAATATACACGGGACATGTAAACAGGTGAACAGTATAAGTGAGGAGAATGTCTTCCCCTGATGGTTTAATATACACGGGACATGTTACCAGGTGAACAGTATAAGTGAGAAGAATGTGTTCCCCTGATGGTTTAATATACACGGGACATGTTACCAGGTGAACAGTATAAGTGAGGAGAGTGTGTTCCCCTGATGGTTTAATATACATGGGACATGTTACCAGGTGAACAGTATAAGTGAGGAGACTGTGTTCCCCTGATGGTTTAATATACATGGGACATGTTACCAGGTGAACAGTATAAGTGAGGAGAGCGTGTTCCCCTGATTCTTTAATACTTAAGGGACATGTTACCAGGCGAACAGTATAAGTGAGGAGAGTGTGTTCCCCTGATGGTTTAATATACACGGGACATGTTACCAGGTGAACAGTATAAGTGAGGAGAAAGTGTTCCCCTGATGGTTTAATATACACGGGACATGTTACCAGGTGAACAGTATAAGTGAGGAGAGTGTGTTCCCCTGATGGTTTAATATACATGGGACATGTTACCACGTGAACAGTATAAGTGAGGAGAAAGTGTTCCCCTGATGGTTTAATATACACGGGACATGTTACCAGGTGAACAGTATAAGTGAGGAGAGTGTGTTCCCCTGATTCTTTAATACATAAGGGACATGTTACCAGGCGAACAGTATAAGTGAGGAGAGTGTGTTCCCCTGATGGTTTAACATACACGGGACATGTTACCAGGTGAACAGTATAAGTGAGGAGAAAGTGTTCGCCTGATGGTTTAATATACACGGGACATGTTACCAGGTGAACAGTATAACTGAGGAGAGAGTGTTCCCCTGATTGCTTAATATTGACGGGACATGTTCCCAGGTGAACAGTATAAGTGAGGAGAGTGTGTTCCCCTGATGGTTTAATATACACGGGACATGTAAACAGGTGAACAGTATAAGTGAGGAGAATGTGTTCCCCTGATTGTTTAATAACCACGGGACATGTTACCAGGTGAACATTATAAGTGAGGAGAATGTGTTCCCCTGATTGTTAAATACTGATGGGACATGTTGCCAGGTGAACAGTATAAGTGAGGAGAATGTGTTCCCCTGATGGTTTAATATACACCGGACATGTTACCAGGTGAACAGTATAAGTGAGGAGAATGTGTTCCCCTGATGGTTTAATATACACGGGACATGTTACCAGGTGAACAGTATAAGTGAGGAGAGTGTGTTCCCCTGATGGTTTAATATACATGGGACATGTTACCAGGTGAACAGTATAAGTGAGGAGACTGTGTTCCCCTGATGGTTTAATATACATGGGACATGTTACCAGGTGAACAGTATAAGTGAGGAGAGTGTGTTCCCCTGATTGTTTAATACTGACGGGACATGTCACCAGGTGAAAAGTATAAGTGAGGAGAGTGTGTTCCCCTGATTGTTTAATATACACGGGACATGTTAGCAGGTGAACAGTATAAGTGAGGAGAGTTTGTTGCCCTGATTGTTTAATACTGACGGGACATGTTACCAGGTGAACAGTATAAGTGAGGAGAGTGTGTTCCCCTGATTGTTTAATACTGACGGGACATGTTCCCAGGTGAACAGTATAAGTGAGGAGAGTGTGTTCCCCTGATGTTTTAATATACACGGGACATGTTACCAGCAGAAGAGTATAAGTGAGGAGAATGTGTTCCCCTGATGGTTTAAAACTGACGGGACATGTCACCAGGTGAACAGTATAAGTGAGGTGAGTATGTTCCCCTGATGCTTTAATATACACAGGACATGTTACCAGGCGAACAGTATAAGTGAGGAGAGTGAGTTCCCCTGATTGTTTAATGCAAACAGGACATGTTAACAGGTGAACAGTATAAGTGAGGCGAGTGTGTTCCCCTGATTGTTTAATACTGATGGGACATGTAACCAGGTGAACAGTATAAATGAGGAGATTTTGTTGCCCTGATTGTTTAATACTGACGGGACATGTTACCAGGTGAACAGTATAAGTGAGGAGAGTGTGCTCCCCTGATGTTTTAATATACACGGGACATGTTACCAGGTGAACAGTAGAAGTGAGGAGAGTTTGTTGCCCTGATTGTTTAATAAACACAGGACATGTCACTAGGTGAACTGCATAAGTGAGGAGAATGTTTTCCCCTGATTGTTTAATAAACACAGGACATGTCACTAGGTGAAATGCATAAGTGAGGAGAGTGTGTTCCCCTGATTGTTTAATACACACGGGACATGTTACCAGGTGAACAGTAAAGTGAGGAGAGTGTGTTCCCCTGATTGTTTAAAACGAACGGGACATGTTACCAGGTGAACTGCATAAGTGAGGAGAGTGTGTTCCCCTGATTGTTTAATACACACGGGACATGTCACTAGGTGAACAGTATAAGTGAGGAGACTGTGTTCCCCTGATGGTTTAATATACACGGGACATGACACCAGTTGAACAGCATGATTGAGTAGAGTGACTTCCCCTGATGGTTTAATATACATGGGACATGTTACCAGGTGAACATTATAAGTGAGGAGAATGTGTTCCCCTGATGGTTTAATATACATGGGACATGTTACCAGGTGAACAGTATAAGTGAGGAGACTCTGTTCCCCTGATGGTTTAATATACATGGGACATGTTACCAGGTGAACAGTATAAGTGAGGAGAGCGTTTTCCCCTGATTCTTTAATACATAAGGGACATGTTCCCAGGCGAGCAGTGTAAGTGAGGAGAGTGTGTTCCCCTGATTGTTTAATACTGACGGGACATGTCACATGGTGAACGGCGTAAGTGGGGAGAGTGTGTTCCCCTGATGGTTTAATATACACGGGACATGTTACCAGGTGAACACTATAAGTGAGGAGAGTGTGTTCCCCTGATGGTTTAATATACATGGGACATGTTACCACGTGAACAGTATAAGTGAGGAGACTCTGTTCCCCTGATGGTTTAATATACATGGGACATGTTACCAGGTGAACAGTATAAGTGAGGAGAGCGTTTTCCCCTGATTCTTTAATACGTAAGGGACATGTTCCCAGGCGAACAGTGTAAGTGAGGAGAGTGTGTTCCCCTGATTGTTTAATACTGACGGGACATGTCACATGGTGAACGGCGTAAGTGGGGAGAGTGTGTTCCCCTGATGGTTTAATATACACGGGACATGTTACCAGGTGAACACTATAAGCGAGGAGAGTGTGTTCCCCTGATGGTTTAATATACATGGGACATGTTACCACGTGAACAGTATAAGTGAGGAGAAAGTGTTCCCCTGATGGTTTAATATACACGGGACATGTTACCAGGTGAACAGTATAAGTGAGGAGAGTGTGTTCCCCTGATTCTTTAATACATAAGGGACATGTAACCAGGCGAACAGTATAAGTGAGGAGAGTGTGTTCCCCTGATGGTTTAATATACACGGGACATGTTACCAGGTGAACAGTATAAGTGAGGAGAAAGTGTTCCCCTGATGGTTTAATATACACGGGACATGTTACCAGGTGAACAGTATAACTGAGGAGAGAGTGTTCCCCTGATTGCTTAATATTGACGGGACATGTTCCCAGGTGAACAGTATAAGTGAGGAGAGTGTGTTCCCCTGATGGTTTAATATACACGGGACATGTAAACAGGTGAACAGTATAAGTGAGGAGAGTGTGTTCCCCTGATTGTTTAATAACCACGGGACATGTTACCACGTGAACAGTATAAGTGAGGAGAATGTGTTCCCCTGATTGTTTAATACTGATGGGACATGTTGCCAGGTGAACAGTATAAGTAAGGAGAGTGCGTTCCCCTGATGGTTTAAAATACACGGGACATGTAAACAGGTGAACAGTATAAGTGAGGAGAATGTCTTCCCCTGATGGTTTAATATACACGGGACATGTCACCAGGTGAACAGTATAAGTGAGGAGAATGTGTTCCCCTGATGGTTTAATATACACGGGACATGTTACCAGGTGAACACTATAAGTGAGGAGAGTGTGTTCCCCTGATGGTTTAATATACATGGGACATGTTACCACGTGAACAGTATAAGTGAGGAGACTCTGTTCCCCTGATGGTTTAATATACATGGGACATGTTACCAGGTGAACAGTATAAGTGAGGAGAGCGTTTTCCCCTGATTCTTTAATACATAAGGGACATGTTCCCAGGCGAACAGTGTAAGTGAGGAGAGTGTGTTCCCCTGATTGTTTAATACTGACGGGACATGTCACATGGTGAACGGCGTAAGTGGGGAGAGTGTGTTCCCCTGATGGTTTAATATACACGGGACATGTTACCAGGTGAACACTATAAGCGAGGAGAGTGTGTTCCCCTGATGGTTTAATATACATGGGACATGTTACCACGTGAACAGTATAAGTGAGGAGAAAGTGTTCCCCTGATGGTTTAATATACACGGGACATGTTACCAGGTGAACAGTATAAGTGAGGAGAGTGTGTTCCCCTGATTCTTTAATACATAAGGGACATGTTACCAGGCGAACAGTATAAGTGAGGAGAGTGTGTTCCCCTGATGGTTTAATATACACGGGACATGTTACCAGGTGAACAGTATAAGTGAGGAGAAAGTGTTCCCCTGATGGTTTAATATACACGGGACATGTTACCAGGTGAACAGTATAACTGAGGAGAGAGTGTTCCCCTGATTGCTTAATATTGACGGGACATGTTCCCAGGTGAACAGTATAAGTGAGGAGAGTGTGTTCCCCTGATGGTTTAATATACACGGGACATGTAAACAGGTGAACAGTATAAGTGAGGAGAATGTGTTCCCCTGATTGTTTAATACTGATGGGACATGTTGCCAGGTGAACAGTATAAGTAAGGAGAGTGCGTTCCCCTGATGGTTTAAAATACACGGGACATGTAAACAGGTGAACAGTATAAGTGAGGAGAATGTCTTCCCCTGATGGTTTAATATCCACGGGACATGTCACCAGGTGAACAGTATAAGTGAGGAGAATGTGTTCCCCTGATGGTTTAATATACACGGGACATGTTACCAGGTGAACAGTATAAGTGAGGAGAGTGTGTTCCCCTGATGGTTTAATATACATGGGACATGTTACCAGGTGAACAGTATAAGTGAGGAGACTGTGTTCCCCTGATGGTTTAATATACATGGGACATGTTACCAGGTGAACAGTATAAGTGAGGAGAGCGTGTTCCCCTGATTCTTTAATACATAAGGGACATGTTACCAGGCGAACAGTATAAGTGAGGAGAGTGTGTTACCCTGATGGCTTAATATACACGGGACATGTTACCAGGTGAACAGTATAAGTGAGGAGAAAGTGTTCCCCTGATGGTTTAATATACACGGGACATGTTACCAGGTGAACAGTATAAGTGAGGAGAGTGTGTTCCCCTGATGGTTTAATATACATGGGACATGTTACCACGTGAACAGTATTAGTGAGGAGACTCTGTTCCCCTGATGGTTTAATATACATGGGACATGTTACCAGGTGAACATTATAAGTGAGGAGAATGTGTTCCCCTGATGGTTTAATATACACGGGACATGACACCAGTTGAACAGTATGATTGAGTAGAGTGACTTCCCCTGATAGTTTAATATAGACAGTACATGTTAGCAGGTTAACAGTATAAGTGCGGAGAGTTTGATCCCCTGATGGTTTAATATACGCGGGACATGACACCAGGTGAACAGTATAAGTGAGGAGACTGTGTTCCCCTGATGGTTTAATATACACGGGACATGACACCAGTTTAACAGCATGATTGAGTAGAGTGACTTCCCCTGATGGTTTAATATACATGGGACATGTTACCAGGTGAACATTATAAGTGAGGAGAATGTGTTCCCCTGATGGTTTAATATACATGGGACATGTTACCAGGTGAACAGTATAAGTGAGGAGACTGTGTTCCCCTGATGGTTTAATATACATGGGACATGTTACCAGGGGAACAGTATAAGTGAGGAGAGCGTTTTCCCCTGATTCTTTAATACATAAGGGACATGTTACCAGGCGAACAGTATAATTGAGGAGAGTGTTTTCCCCTGATTGTTTAATACTGACGGGACATGTCACATGGTGAACAGCGTAAGTGGGGAGAGTGTGTTCCCCTGATTGTTTAATATACACGGGACATGTTACCAGGTGAACAGTATAACTGAGGAGAGAGTGTTCCCCTGATTGCTTAATATTGACGGGACATGTTCCCAGGTGAACAGCATAAGTAAGGAGAGTGCGTTCCCCTGATGGTTTAATATACACGGGACATGTAAACAGGTGAACAGTATAAGTGAGGAGAATGTCTTCCCCTGATGGTTTAATATACACGGGACATGTTACCAGGTGAACAGTATAAGTGAGGAGAATGTGTTCCCCTGATGGTTTAATATACACGGGACATGTTACCAGGTGAACAGTATAAGTGAGGAGAGTGTGTTCCCCTGATGGTTTAATATACATGGGACATGTTACCAGGTGAACAGTATAAGTGAGGAGACTGTGTTCCCCTGATGGTTTAATATACATGGGACATGTTACCAGGTGAACAGTATAAGTGAGGAGAGCGTGTTCCCCTGAATCTTTAATACTTAAGGGACATGTTACCAGGCGAACAGTATAAGTGAGGAGAGTGTGTTCCCCTGATGGTTTAATATACACGGGACATGTTACCAGGTGAACAGTATAAGTGAGGAGAAAGTGTTCCCCTGATGGTTTAATATACACGGGACATGTTACCAGGTGAACAGTATAAGTGAGGAGAGTGTGTTCCCCTGATGGTTTAATATACATGGGACATGTTACCACGTGAACAGTATAAGTGAGGAGAAAGTGTTCCCCTGATGGTTTAATATACACGGGACATGTTACCAGGTGAACAGTATAAGTGAGGAGAGTGTGTTCCCCTGATTCTTTAATACATAAGGGACATGTTACCAGGCGAACAGTATAAGTGAGGAGAGTGTGTTCCCCTGATGGTTTAACATACACGGGACATGTTACCAGGTGAACAGTATAAGTGAGGAGAAAGTGTTCCCCTGATGGTTTAATATACACGGGACATGTTACCAGGTGAACAGTATAACTGAGGAGAGAGTGTTCCGCTGATTGCTTAATATTGACGGGACATGTTCCCAGGTGAAGAGTATAAGTGAGGAGAGTGTGTTCCCCTGATGGTTTAATATACATGGGACATGTTACCAGGTGAACAGTATAAGTGAGGAGAGTGTGTTCCCCTGATTGTTTAATACTGACGGGACATGTCACCAGGTGAAAAGTATAAGTGAGGAGAGTGTGTTCCCCTGATTGTTTAATATACACGGGACATGTTAGCAGGTGAACAGTATAAGTGAGGAGAGTTTGTTGCCCTGATTGTTTAATACTGACGGGACATGTTACCATGTGAACAGTATAAGTGAGGAGAGTGTGCTCCCCTGATGTTTTAATATACACGGGACATGTTACCAGGTGAACAGTATAAGTGAGGAGAGTGTGTTCCCCTGATTGTTTAATACTGACGGGACATGTTCCCAGGTGAACAGTATAAGTGAGGAGAGTGTGTTCCCCTGATGTTTTAATATACACGGGACATGTTACCAGCAGAAGAGTATAAGTGAGGAGAATGTATTCCCCTGATGGTTTAAAACTGACGGGACATGTCACCAGGTGAACAGTATAAGTGAGGTGAGTATGTTCCCCTGATGCTTTAATATACACAGGACATGTTACCAGGCGAACAGTATAAGTGAGGAGAGTGAGTTCCCCTGATTGTTTAATGCAAACAGGACATGTTAACAGGTGAACAGTATAAGTGAGGCGAGTGTGTTCCCCTGATTGTTTAATACTGATGGGACATGTAACCAGGTGAACAGTATAAATGAGGAGATTTTGTTGCCCTGATTGTTTAATACTGACGGGACATGTTACCAGGTGAACAGTATAAGTGAGGAGAGTGTGCTCCCCTGATGTTTTAATATACACGGGACATGTTACCAGGTGAACAGTAGAAGTGAGGAGAGTTTGTTGCCCTGATTGTTTAATAAACACAGGACATGTCACTAGGTGAACTGCATAAGTGAGGAGAATGTTTTCCCCTGATTGTTTAATAAACACAGGACATGTCACTAGGTGAAATGCATAAGTGAGGAGAGTGTGTTCCCCTGATTGTTTAATACACACGGGACATGTTACCAGGTGAACAGTAAAGTGAGGAGAGTGTGTTCCCCTGATTGTTTAAAACGAACGGGACATGTTACCAGGTGAACTGCATAAGTGAGGAGAGTGTGTTCCCCTGATTGTTTAATACACACGGGACATGTCACTAGGTGAACAGTATAAGTGAGGAGAGTGTGTTCCCCTGATAATTTAATACACATGGGACATGTTACCAGGTGAACAGTAAAGTGAGCAGTGTGTGTTCCCCTGATTGTTTAAAACGAACGGGACATGTCACTAGGTGAACAGTATAAGTGAGGAGAGTGTGTTCCCCTGATAATTTAATACACATGGGACATGTTACCAGGTGAACAGTATAAGTGAGGAGAGAGTGTTCCCCTGATAATTTAATACACATGGGACATGTTACCAGGTGAACAGTATAAGTGAGGAGAGTGTGTTCCCCTGATAATTTAATACACATGGGACATGTTACCAGGTGAACAGTATAAGTGAGGAGTGTGTGTTCCCCTGATAATTTAATACACATGGGACATGTTACCAGGTGAACAGTATAAGTGAGGAGAGTGTGTTCCCCTGATAATTTAATACACATGGGACATGTTACCAGGTGAACAGTATAAGTGAGGAGAGAGTGTTCCCCTGATGGTTTAATATACACGGGACATGTTACCAGGTGAACAGTATAAGTGAGGAGAGTGTGTTCCCCTGATAATTTAATACACATGGGACATGTTACCAGGTGAACAGTATAAGTGAGGAGAGTGTGTTCCCCTGATAATTTAATACACATGGGACATGTTACCAGGTGAACAGTATAAGTGAGGAGAGTGTGTTCCCCTGATAATTTAATACACATGGGACATGTTACCAGGTGAACAGTATAAGTGAGGAGAGTGTGTTCCCCTGATAATTTAATACACATGGGACATGTTACCAGGTGAACAGTATAAGTGAGGAGAGTGTGTTCCCCTGATAATTTAATACACTTGGGAGATGTTACCAGGTGAACAGTATAAGTGAGGAGAGTGTGTTCCCCTGATAATTTAATACACATGGGACATGTTACCAGGTGAACAGTATAAGTGAGGAGAGAGTGTTCCCCTGATGGTTTAATATACACGGGACATGTTACCAGGTGAACAGTATAAGTGAGCAGAGTGTGTTCCCCTGATTGTTTAATATACACGGGACAAGTTACCAGGTGAACAGTAGAAGTGCGGAGAGTTTGTTCCCCTGATTGTTTAATACTAACGGGACTTGTTACCAGGTGAACTGTATAAGTGAGGAGAGTGTGTTCCCCTGATTGTTCAATACACACGGGACATATTACCAGGCGAACAGTATAAGTGAGGAGAGTGTGTTCCCCTGATTGTTCAATACACACGGGACATATTACCAAGCGAACAGTATAAGTGAGGAGAGTGTGTTCCCCTGATGGTTTAATACACACGGGACATATTACCAGGCGAACAGGAGAAGTGAGGAGAGTGTGTTCCCCTGATTGTTTAATGCACACGGGACATGTCACCTGGCGAACAGTATAAGTGAGGAGAGTGTGTTCCCCTGATTGTTCAATACACACGGGACATATTACCAGGCGAACAGTATAAGTGAGGAGAGTGTGTTCCACTGATTGTTTAATGCACACGGGACATGTCACCTGGCGAACAGTATAAGTGAGGAGAGTGTGTTCCCCTGATTGTTTCATACACACGGGACATGTCACCAGGTGAACAGTATAAGTGAGGAGAATGTGTTCCCTCGATTGTTTAATACTGATGGGACATGTTGCCAGGTGAATAGTATAAGTGAGGAGAGTGTCTTCCCCTGATGGTTTAATATAAACGGGACACTTTACCAGGTGAACAGTATAGGTGAGGAGAGTGTGTTCCCCTGATGGTTTAATATAAACGGGACATTTTACCAGGTGAACAGTATAAGTGAGGAGACTGTATTTCCCTGATTGTTTAATATACACGGGACATGTTACCAGGTGAACAGTATAAGTGAGGAGAGTGTGTTCCCCTTATGGTTTAATATACACGGGACATGTTAAAGGTGAACAGTATAAGTGAGGAGAGTGTGTTCCCTTGATTGTTTAATACACACAGGACATGTTACCAGGTGAACAGTATAAGTGAGGAGAGTGTGTTCCCCTGATGGTTTAATATACACGGGACATGTTACCAGGTGAACAGTATAAGTGAGGAGAGTGTGTTCCCCTGATGGTTTAATGTACACGGGACATGTTACCAGGTGAACAGTATAAGTGAGGAGAGTGTGTTCCCCTGATGGTTTAATATACACGGGACATGACACCAGTTGAACAGTATGATTGAGTAGAGTGACTTCCCCTGATGGTTTAATATAGACAGGACATGTTACCAGGTGAACAGTATAAGTGAGGAGAGTGTGGTCCCCTGATGGTTTAATATACACGGGACATGTTACCACGTGTACAGTATGATTGAGTTGAGTGAGTTCCCCTGATGGTTTAATATAGACGGGACATGTCACCAGGTGAACAGTATAAGTGAGGAGAGTGTGTTCCCCTGATTGTTTAATACTGACAGGACATGTCACCAGGTGAACAGTATAATTGAGGAGAGTGTGTTCCCCTGATGGTTTAATATACACGGGACATGTTACCAGGTGAACAGTGTAAGTGAGGAGAATGTGTTCCCCTGATGGTTTAATAACCACGGGACATGTTACCAGGTGAACAGTATAAGTGAGGAGAGTGCGTTCCCCTGATGGTTTAATATACACGGGACATGTAAACAGGTGAACAGTATAAGTGTGGAGAATGTGTTCCCCTGATGGTTTAATATACACGGGACATGTTACCAGGTGAACAGTATAAGTGAGGAGAATGTGTTCCCCTGATGGTTTAATATACACGGGACATGTTACCAGGTGAACAGTATAAGTGAGGAGAGTGTGTTCCCCTGATGGTTTAATATACACGGGATTTGACACCAGTTGAACAGTATGATTGAGTAGAGTGACTTCCCCTGATGGTTTAATAAAGACAGGACATGTCACCAGGTGAACAGTATAAGTGAGGAGAGTGTGTTCCCCTGATGGTTTAATACACACGGGACATGTTACCAGGTGAACAGTAGAAGTGAGGAGATTTTGTTGCCCTGATTGTTTAATACTGACGGGACATGTTACCAGGTGAACATTATAAGTGAGGAGAATGAGTTCCCCTGATTGTCAAATGCATAAGGGACATGTTACCAGGCGAACAGCATAAGTGAGGAGAGTGTGTTCCCCTGATGGTTTAATACACACGGGACATGTTACCTGGCGAACAGCATAAGTGAGGAGAGTTTCTTCCCCTGATTGTTTAATACTGACGGGAGATGTCAACAGGAGAACAGAATAAGTGAGGAGAGTGTGTTCCCCTGATTGTTTAATACTGAAGGGACATGTCACAAGGTGAACAGTATAAGTGAGGAGAGTGTGATCCCCTGATTGTTTAATACTGACGGGACATGTCACATGGTGAACAGCATAAGTGAGGAGAGTGTGTTCCCCTGATTGTTTAATGCACACAGGACATGTCACCAGGCGAACAGTGCAATTGAGGAGAGTGTGTTCCCCTGATGGTTTAATAAACACGGGAGATGTTACCAGGTGAGCAGTATAAGTGAGGAGAGAGTGTTCCCCTGATTATTTAATATAGACGGGACATGTCACCACGCGTACAGTGCAAGTGAGGAGAGTGTGTTCCCCATGATGTTTTAATAAACACGGGAGATGTTACCAGGTGAACAGTATAAGTGAGGAGAGTGTGTTCCCCTGATTGTTTAATACTGACGGGACATGTTACCAGGTGAAAAGTATAAGTGAGGAGAGTGTGTTACCATGATGCTTTAATATACACAGGACATGTTACCAGGCGAACAGTATAAGTGAGGAGATTGTGTTCCCCTAATGGTTTAATAAACACGGGACATGTTACCTTTTGAACAGTATAAGTGAGGAGATTGTGTTCCCCTGATTGTTTAATACTGACGGGACATGTAACCAGGTGAACAGTATCAGTGAGGAGAGTGTGTTCCCCTGATTGTTTAATACTGACGGGAAATGTCACCAGGAGAACAGAATAAGTGAGGAAAGTGTGTTCCCCTGATTGTTTAATACTGACGGGACATGTCACAAGGTGAACAGTATAAGTGAGGAGAGTGTGTTCCCCTGATTGCTTAATACTGACGGGACATGTTACCAGGTGAGCAGTATAAGTGAGGAGAGAGTGTTCCCCTGATTGTTTAATATAGACGGGACATGTCACCAGGTGAACAGTATAAGTGAGGAGAGTGTGTTCCCCTGATGCTTTAATATACGCAGGACATGTTACCAGGCGAACAGCATAAGTGAGGAGAGTGTGTTCCCCTGATGGTTTAATAAACACGGGACATGTTACCAGGTGAACAGTATAAGAGAGGAGAGTGTGTTCCCCTGATTGTTTAATACTGACGGGACATGTAACCAGGTGAACAGTATAAGTGAGGAGAGTGTGTTCCCCTGATTGTTTAATACTGACGGAACATGTTACCAGGTGAACAGTATAAGTGAGGAGAGTGTGCTCCCCTGATGTTTTAATATACACGGGACATCTTACCAGGTGAACAGTAGAAGTGAGGAGAGTTTGTTGCCCTGATTCTTTAATACTGACGGGGCATGTTACCAGGTGATCTGTATAAGTGAGGAGAGTGTGTTCCCCTGATTGTTTAATACACTCGGGACATGTTACCAGGTGAACTGTAGTTGTGCGGAGAGTGTGCTCCTCTGATGGTTTAATACTGACAGGACATTTCACCAGTTGAACAGTATAAGTGAGGAGAGTGTGTTCCCCTGATTGTTTAATACACACGGGACATGTCACTAGGTGAACAATAAAAGTGAGGAGAGTGTGTTCCCCTGATTGTTTAATACTGACGGGACATGTCACCAGGCGAAGAGTATAAGTGAGGAGAGTGTGTTCCCCTGATTGTTTAAAGCACACAGGACATGTCACTCGGTGAACAGTATAAGTGAGGAGAGTGTGCTCCCCTCATGGTTTAATATACACGGGACATGTTACCACGTGAACAGCATAAGTGAGGAGAGTGTGTTCCCCTGATGGTTTAATACACACGGGACATGTTACCAGGTGAACAGCAGAAGTGAGGAGAGTATGTTCCCCTGATGGTTTAATATACACGGGACATGTTACCAGGTGAACAGTATAAGTGAGGAGAGTTTGTTGCCCTGATTGTTTAATACTGGCGGGACATGTTACCAGGTGAACAGTATAAGTGAGGAGAGTTTGTTGCCCTGATTGTTTAATACTGACGGGACATGTTACCAGGTGAAAAGTATAAGTGAGGAGAGTGTGTTCCCCTGATGGTTTAATACACACAGGACATGTTACCATTTGAACAGTATAAGTGAGGAGATTGTGTTCCCCTGATTGTTTAATACTGACGGGACATGTTACCACGTGAACTGCATAATTGAGGAGAGGGTGTTCCCCTGATGGTTTAATACACACGGGACATGTTACCAGGTGAACAGTAGAAGTGAGGAGAGTGTGTTCCCCTGATTGTTTAATATACATGGGACATGTTACCAGGTGAACAGTATAAGTGAGGAGAATGAGTTCCCCTGATTGTCTAATACATAAGGGACATGTTACCAGGCGAACAGCATAAGTGAGGAGAGTGTCTTCCCCTGATTGTTTAATACTGACGGGACATGTCACATGGTGAACAGTATAAGTGAAGAGAGTGTGTTCCCCTGATTGTTTAATGCACACAGGACATGTCACCAGGCGAACAGTATAAGTAAGGAGAGTGTGTTCCCCTGATTGTTTAATATAGACGGGACATGTCACCAGGTGAACAGTGTAAGTGAGGAGAGTGTGTTCCCCTGATGCTTTAATATACACAGGACATGTTACCAGGCGAACAGTATAAGTGAGGAGAGTGTGTTCCCCTCATTGTTTAATACTGACGGGACATGTAACCAGGTGAACAGTATAAGTGAGGAGAGTGTGTTCCCCTGATTGTTTAATATAGACGGGACATGTCACCAGGTGAACAGTGTAAGTGAGGAGAGTGTGTTCCCCTGATGGTTTAATAAACAGGGGAGATGTTACCAGGTGTACAGTATAAGTGAGGAGCGTGTGTTCCCCTGATTGTTTAATGCCCACGGGACATGTTACCAGGTGAACAGCATAAGTGAGGAGAGTGTGTTCCCCTGATTGTTTAATACTGACGGAACATGTTAGCAGGTGAAAAGTGTAAGTGAGGAGAGTGTGTTCCCCTGATGGTTTAATGCACACAGGACATGTCACTAGGTGAACAGTATAAGTAAGGAGAGTTTGTTCCCCTGATTGTTTAATACTGACGGGACATGTTGCCAGGTGAACAGTTTTAGTGAGGAGAGTGTGATCCCCAGATTGTTTAATACTGACGGGACATCTTACCAGGTGAACAGTATAAGTGAGCAGAGTGTGTTCCCCTGATTGTTTTTTATAGACTGGACATGTCACCAGGTGAACAGTATAAGTGAGGAGAGCGCGTTCCCCTGATGGTTCAAAACATACGGGACGTGTTACCAGGTGAACAGTATAAGTGAGGAGAGCGTGTTCCCCAGATTGTTTAATACACACGGGTCATGTTACCAGGTAAACAGTACAGGTGAGGAGACTGTGTTCCTTTGATGGTTTAATATACACGGGACATCTTACCAGGTGAACAGTATAAGTGAGGAGAGTGTGTTCCCCAGATTGTTTAATACACCCGGGTCATGTTACCAGGTAAACAGTACAGGTGAGGAGACTGTGTTCCTTTGATGGTTTAGTATACAAGGGACATGTTACCAGGTGAACAGTATAAGTGAGGAGAGTGTGTTCCCCAGATTGTTTAATACACACGGGACATGTTGCCAGGTGAACAGTATAAGTTACGAGAGAGTGTTTCCCTGATGTTTTAATTAACACGGGACATATTCCCAGGTATACAGTATAAGTGAGGAGAGTGCGTTCCCCAGATTGTTTAATACACACGGGTCATGTTACCAGGTAAACTTTACAGGTGAGGAGACTGTGTTCCTTTGATGGTTTAATATACACGGGACATCTTACCAGGTGAACAGTATAAGTGAGCAGCGCGTGTTCCTCTGATGGTTTATTATACACGGGGCATGGCATGAGGTGAACAGCATAAGTGAGGAGAGTGTGTTCCCCAGATGGTTTAATACACACAGGACATGGCATTAGGTGAACAGCATAAGTGAGGAGAGTATGTTCCCCTGATTGTTTAACACACACAGGACATGTTACCAGGTGAACAGTATGAGTGAGGAGAGTGTGTTCCCCTTTTGGTTTAATATACACGAGGCGTGTTACCAGGTGAACAGTATAAGTGAGGAGAGTGTGTTCCCCTGATTGTTTAATATACACAGGACATGTTACCAGGTGAACAGTATAAGTGAGGAGAGTGTGTTCCCCTGATTGTTTAATACACACTGGACATGTTACCAGGTGAACAGTATAAGTGAGGCGAGTGTGTTCCCCTGATGGTTTAACATAAACGGGACATGTTACCAGGTGAACAGTATAAGTGAGGCGAGTGTGTTCCCCTGATGGTTTAACATAAACGGGACATGTTACCAGGTGAACAGTATAAGTGAGGAGAGTGTTTTCCCCTGATAGTTTAATACACACGGGACATATTACCAGGTGAACAGTATAAGTGAGGAGAGTGTGTTCCCCTGATGGTTTAATACACACGGGACATGTTACCAGGTGAAGAGTATAAGTGAGGAGAGTGTGTTCCCCTCATTCTTTAATACACACAGGACATGTTACCAGGTGAACAGTATAAGTGAGGAGAGTGTGTTCCCTTGATTGTTTAATGCACACGGGACATGTTACCAGGTGAACTGTATAAGTGAGGAGAGTGTGTTCCCCTGTTTGTATAATACACTCAGGACATTTCGCCAGGTGAACAGTATAAGTGAGGAGACTGTGTTCCGCTGATGGTTTAATATACGCGGGACATCTTCCCAGGTGAACAGTATAAGTGAGCAGAGTGTGTTCCCCTGATTGTTTAATACACAAGGGACATGTTACCAGGTGAACAGTATAAGTCAGGAGAGTGTGTTTCGCTGATGTTTTAATACACACGGTACATATTACCAGGTGAACAGTATAAGTGAGCAGAGTGTGTTCCCCTGATTGTTTAATATACACGGGACATGTTACCAGGTGAACAGTATAAGTGAGCAGAGTGTGTTCCCCTGATTGTTTAATATACACGGGACATGTTACCAGGTGAACAGTATCAGTGAGGAGAGTGTGTTCCCCTGATTGTTTAATACTGACGGGACATGTCACCAGGAGAACAGAATAAGTGAGGAGAGTGTGTTCCCCTGATTGTTTAATACTGACGGGACATGTTACCACGTGAACTGCATAATTGAGGAGAGGGTGTTCCCCTGATGGTTTAATACACACGGGACATGTTACCAGGTGAACAGTAGAAGTGAGGAGAGTGTGTTCCCCTGATTGTTTAATATACATGGGACATGTTACCAGGTGAACAGTATAAGTGAGGAGAATGAGTTCCCCTGATTGTCTAATACATAAGGGACATGTTACCAGGCGAACAGCATAAGTGAGGAGAGTGTCTTCCCCTGATTGTTTAATACTTACGGGACATGTCACATGGTGAACAGTATAAGTGAAGAGAGTGTGTTCCCCTGATTGTTTAATGCACACAGGACATGTCACCAGGCGAACAGTATAAGTAAGGAGAGTGTGTTCCCCTGATTGTTTAATATAGACGGGACATGTCACCAGGTGAACAGTGTAAGTGAGGAGAGTGTGTTCCCCTGATGCTTTAATATACACAGGACATGTTACCAGGCGAACAGTATAAGTGAGGAGAGTGTGTTCCCCTCATTGTTTAATACTGACGGGACATGTAACCAGGTGAACAGTATAAGTGAGGAGAGTGTGTTCCCCTGATTGTTTAATATAGACGGGACATGTCACCAGGTGAACAGTGTAAGTGAGGAGAGTGTGTTCCCCTGATGCTTTAATATACACAGGACATGTTACCAGGCGAACAGTATAAGTGAGGAGAGTGAGTTCCCCTGATGGTTTAATAAACACGGGAGATGTTACCAGGTGAACAGTATAAGTGAGGAGCGTGTGTTCCACTGATTGTTTAATGCCCACGGGACATGTTACCAGGTGAACAGCATAAGTGAGGAGAGTGTGTTCCCCTGATTGTTTAATACTGACGGAACATGTTAGCAGGTGAAAAGTGTAAGTGAGGAGAGTGTGTTCCCCTGATGGTTTAATGCACACAGGACATGTCACTAGGTGAACAGTATAAGTGAGGAGAGTTTGTTCCCCTGATTGTTTAATACTGACGGGACATGTTGCCAGGTGAACAGTTTTAGTGAGGAGAGTGTGATCCCCAGATTGTTTAATACTGACGGGACATCTTACCAGGTGAACAGTATAAGTGAGCAGAGTGTGTTCCCCTGATTGTTTTTTATAGACTGGACATGTCACCAGGTGAACAGTATAAGTGAGGAGAGCGCGTTCCCCTGATGGTTTAAAACATACGGGACGTGTTACCAGGTGAACAGTATAAGTGAGGAGAGCGTGTTCCCCAGATTGTTTAATACACACGGGTCATGTTACCAGGTAAACAGTACAGGTGAGGAGACTGTGTTCCTTTGATGGTTTAATATACACGGGACATCTTACCAGGTGAACAGTATAAGTGAGGAGAGTGTGTTCCCCAGATTGTTTAATACACCCGGGTCATGTTACCAGGTAAACAGTACAGGTGAGGAGACTGTGTTCCTTTGATGGTTTAGTATACAAGGGACATGTTACCAGGTGAACAGTATAAGTGAGGAGAGTGTGTTCCCCAGATTGTTTAATACACACGGGACATGTTGCCAGGTGAACAGTATAAGTTACGAGAGAGTGTTTCCCTGATGTTTTAATTAACACGGGACATATTCCCAGGTATACAGTATAAGTGAGGAGAGTGCGTTCCCCAGATTGTTTAATACACACGGGTCATGTTACCAGGTAAACTTTACAGGTGAGGAGACTGTGTTCCTTTGATGGTTTAATATACACGGGACATCTTACCAGGTGAACAGTATAAGTGAGCAGCGCGTGTTCCTCTGATGGTTTATTATACACGGGGCATGGCATGAGGTGAACAGCATAAGTGAGGAGAGTGTGTTCCCCAGATGGTTTAATACACACAGGACATGGCATTAGGTGAACAGCATAAGTGAGGAGAGTATGTTCCCCTGATTGTTTAACACACACAGGACATGTTACCAGGTGAACAGTATGAGTGAGGAGAGTGTGTTCCCCTTTTGGTTTAATATACACGAGGCGTGTTACCAGGTGAACAGTATAAGTGAGGAGAGTGTGTTCCCCTGATTGTTTAATATACACAGGACATGTTACCAGGTGAACAGTATAAGTGAGGAGAGTGTGTTCCCCTGATTGTTTAATACACACTGGACATGTTACCAGGTGAACAGTATAAGTGAGGCGAGTGTGTTCCCCTGATGGTTTAACATAAACGGGACATGTTACCAGGTGAACAGTATAAGTGAGGCGAGTGTGTTCCCCTGATGGTTTAACATAAACGGGACATGTTACCAGGTGAACAGTATAAGTGAGGAGAGTGTTTTCCCCTGATAGTTTAATACACACGGGACATATTACCAGGTGAACAGTATAAGTGAGGAGAGTGTGTTCCCCTGATGGTTTAATACACACGGGACATGTTACCAGGTGAAGAGTATAAGTGAGGAGAGTGTGTTCCCCTCATTCTTTAATACACACAGGACATGTTACCAGGTGAACAGTATAAGTGAGGAGAGTGTGTTCCCTTGATTGTTTAATGCACACGGGACATGTTACCAGGTGAACTGTATAAGTGAGGAGAGTGTGTTCCCCTGTTTGTATAATACACTCAGGACATTTCACCAGGTGAACAGTATAAGTGAGGAGACTGTGTTCCGCTGATGGTTTAATATACGCGGGACATCTTCCCAGGTGAACAGTATAAGTGAGCAGAGTGTGTTCCCCTGATTGTTTAATACACAAGGGACATGTTACCAGGTGAACAGTATAAGTCAGGAGAGTGTGTTTCGCTGATGTTTTAATACACACGGTACATGTTACCAGGTGAACAGTATAAGTGAGCAGAGTGTGTTCCCCTGATTGTTTAATATACACGGGACATGTTACCAGGTGAACAGTATAAGTGAGCAGAGTGTGTTCCCCTGATTGTTTAATATACACGGGACATGTTACCAGGTGAACAGTATCAGTGAGGAGAGTGTGTTCCCCTGATTGTTTAATACTGACGGGACATGTCACCAGGAGAACAGAATAAGTGAGGAGAGTGTGTTCCCCTGATTGTTTAATACTGACGGGACATGTCACAAGGTGAACAGTATAAGTGAGGAGAGTGTGTTCCCCTAATTGCTTAATACTGACGGGACATGTTACCAGGTGAGCAGTATAAGTGAGGAGAGAGTGTTCCCCTGATTGTTTAATATAGACGGGACATGTCACCAGGTGAACAGTATAAGTGAGGAGAGTGTGTTCCCCTGATGCTTTAATATACGCAGGACATGTTACCAGGCGAACAGCATAAGTGAGGAGAGTGTGTTCCCCTGATGGTTTAATAAACACGGGACATGTTACCAGGTGAACAGTATAAGAGAGGAGAGTGTGTTCCCCTGATTGTTTAATACTGACGGGACATGTAACCAGGTGAACAGTATAAGTGAGGAGAGTGTGTTCCCCTGATTGTATAATACTGACGGAACATGTTAGCAGGTGAACAGGAAAAGTGAGGAGAGTGTGTTCCCCTGATTGTTTAATACACACGGGACATGTCACTCGGTGAACAATAAAAGTGAGGAGAGTGTGTTCCCCTGATTGTTTAATACTGACGGGACATGTCACCAGGCGAAGAGTATAAGTGAGGAGAGTGTGTTCCCCTGATTGTTTAAAGCACACAGGACATGTCACTCGGTGAACAGTATAAGTGAGGAGAGTGTGCTCCCCTCATGGTTTAATATACACGGGACATGTTACCACGTGAACAGCATAAGTGAGGAGAGTGTGTTCCCCTGATGGTTTAATACTCACGGGACATGTTACCAGGTGAACAGCAGAAGTGAGGAGAGTATGTTCCCCTGATGTTTTAATATACACGGGACATGTTACCAGGTGAACAGTCTAAGTGAGGAGAGTTTGTTGCCCTGATTGTTTAATACTGGCGGGACATGTTACCAGGTGAACAGTATAAGTGAGGAGAGTTTGTTGCCCTGATTGTTTAATATTGACGGGACATGTTACCAGGTGAAAAGTATAAGTGAGGAGAGTGTGTTCCCCTGATGGTTTAATACACACAGGACATGTTACCATTTGAACAGTATAAGTGAGTAGATTGTGTTCCCCTGATTGTTTAATACTGACGGGACATGTTACCACGTGAACTGCATAAGTGAGGAGAGGGTGTTCCCCTGATGGTTTAATACACACGGGACATGTTACCAGGTGAACAGTAGAAGTGAGGAGAGTGTGTTCCCCTGATTGTTTAATATACATGGGACATGTTACCAGGTGAACAGTATAAGTGAGGAGAATGAGTTCCCCTGATTGTCTAATACATAAGGGACATGTTACCAGGCGAACAGCATAAGTGAGGAGAGTGTCTTCCCCTGATTGTTTAATACTGACGGGACATGTCACATGGTGAACAGTATAAGTGAAGAGAGTGTGTTCCCCTGATTGTTTAAAGCACACAGGACATGTCACCAGGCGAACAGTATAAGTAAGGAGAGTGTGTTCCCCTGATTGTTTAATATAGACGGGACATGTCACCAGGTGAACAGTGTAAGTGAGGAGAGTGTGTTCCCCTGATGCTTTAATATACACAGGACATGTTACCAGGCGAACAGTATAAGTGAGGAGAGTGTGTTCCCCTCATTGTTTAATACTGACGGGACATGTAACCAGGTGAACAGTATAAGTGAGGAGAGTGTGTTCCCCAGATTGTTTAATATAGACGGGACATGTCACCAGGTGAACAGTGTAAGTGAGGAGAGTGTGTTCCCCTGATGCTTTAATATACACAGGACATGTTACCAGGCGAACAGTATAAGTGAGGAGAGTGAGTTCCCCTGATGGTTTAATAAACACGGGAGATGTTACCAGGTGAACAGTATAAGTGAGGAGCTTGTGTTCCCCTGATTGTTTAATGCCCACGGGACATGTTACCAGGTGAACAGCATAAGTGAGGAGAGTGTGTTCCCCTGATTGTTTAATACTGACGGAACATGTTAGCAGGTGAAAAGTGTAAGTGAGGAGAGTGTGTTCCCCTGATGGTTTAATGCACACAGGACATGTCACTAGGTGAACAGTATAAGTGAGGAGAGTTTGTTCCCCTGATTGTTTAATACTGACGGGACATGTTGCCAGGTGAACAGTTTTAGTGAGGAGAGTGTGATCCCCAGATTGTTTAATACTGACGGGACATCTTACCAGGTGAACAGTATAAGTGAGCAGAGTGTGTTCCACTGATTGTTTTTTATAGACTGGACATGTCACCAGGTGAACAGTATAAGTGAGGAGAGCGTGTTCCCCTGATGGTTTAAAACATACGGGACGTGTTACCAGGTGAACAGTATAAGTGAGGAGAGCGTGTTCCCCAGATTGTTTAATACACACGGGTCATGTTACCAGGTAAACAGTACAGGTGAGGAGACTGTGTTCCTTTGATGGTTTAATATACACGGGACATCTTACCAGGTGAACAGTATAAGTGAGGAGAGTGTGTTCCCCAGATTGTTTAATACACCCGGGTCATGTTACCAGGTAAACAGTACAGGTGAGGAGACTGTGTTCCTTTGATGGTTTAGTATACAAGGGACATGTTACCAGGTGAACAGTATAAGTGAGGAGAGTGTGTTCCCCAGATTGTTTAATACACACGGGACATGTTGCCAGGTGAACAGTATAAGTTACGAGAGAGTGTTTCCCTGATGTTTTAATAAACACGGGACATATTCCCAGGTATACAGTATAAGTGAGGAGAGTGCGTTCCCCAGATTGTTTAATACACACGGGTCATGTTACCAGGTAAACTTTACAGGTGAGGAGACTGTGTTGCTTTGATGGTTTAATATACACGGGACATCTTACCAGGTGAACAGTATAAGTGAGCAGCGCGTGTTCCTCTGATGGTTTATTATACACGGGGCATGGCATGAGGTGAACAGCATAAGTGAGGAGAGTGTGTTCCCCTGATGGTTTAATACACACAGGACATGGCATTAGGTGAACAGCATAAGTGAGGAGAGTATGTTCACCTGATTGTTTAACACACACAGGACATGTTACCAGGTGAACAGTATGAGTGAGGAGAGTGTGTTCCCCTTTTGGTTTAATATACACGAGGCGTGTTACCAGGTGAACAGTATAAGTGAGGAGAGTGTGTTCCCCTGATTGTTTAATATACACAGGACATGTTACCAGGTGAACAGTATAAGTGAGGAGAGTGTGTTCCCCTGATTGTTTAATACACACTGGACATGTTACCAGGTGAACAGTATAAGTGAGGCGAGTGTGTTCCCCTGATGGTTTATCATAAACGGGACATGTTACCAGGTGAACAGTATAAGTGAGGCGAGTGTGTTCCCCTGATGGTTTAACATAAACGGGACATGTTACCAGGTGAACAGTATAAGTGAGGAGAGTGTTTTCCCCTGATAGTTTAATACACACGGGACATGTTACCAGGTGAAGAGTATAAGTGAGGAGAGTGTGTTCCCCTCATTCTTTAATACACACAGGACATGTTACCAGGTGAACAGTATAAGTGAGGAGATGGTGTGTTCCCTTGATTGTTTAATGCACACGGGACATGTTACCAGGTGAACTGTATAAGTGAGGAGAGTGTGTTCCCCTGTTTGTATAATACACTCAGGACATTTCACCAGGTGAACAGTATAAGTGAGGAGACTGTGTTCCGCTGATGGTTTAATATACGCGGGACATCTTCCCAGGTGAACAGTATAAGTGAGCAGAGTGTGTTCCCCTGATTGTTTAATACACAAGGGACATGTTACCAGGTGAACAGTATAAGTCAGGAGAGTGTGTTTCGCTGATGTTTTAATACACACGGTACATGTTACCAGGTGAACAGTATAAGTGAGCAGAGTGTGTTCCCCTGATTGTTTAATATACACGGGACATGTTACCAGGTGAACAGTATAAGTGAGCAGAGTGTGTTCCCCTGATTGTTTAATATACACGGGACATGTTACCAGGTGAACAGTATATGTGAGCAGAGTGTATTCCCCTGATTGTTTAATACACACGGGACATGTTACCAGGTGAACAGTTTAATTGAGGCGAGTGTGTTCCCCAGATTGTTTAATGTACACGGGACATGTTACCAGGTGAGCAGTATAAGTGAGGAGAGTGTGTTCCCCTGATTGTTTAATACACACTGGACATGTTACCAGGTGAACAGTATAAGTGAGGAGAGTGTGTTCCCGTGATGGTTTAATACACCCGGGACATGTTACCAGTTGAACTGTATATGTGAGGAGAATGTGTTCCCCTGATTGTTTAATATACACAGGACATGTTACCAGGTGAACAGTATAAGGGAGGAGAGTGTGTTCCCGTGATGGTTTAATACACACGGGACATGTTACCAGGTGAACAGTATAAGTGAGGCGAGTGTGTTCCCCTGATGGTTTAATATAAACGGGACATGTTACCAGGTGAACAGTATAAGTGAGGAGAGTGTTTTCCCCTGATAGTTTAATACACACGGGACATGATACCAGGTGAAGAGTATAAGTGAGGAGAGTGTGTTCCCCTCATTGTTTAATACACACAGGACATGTTACCAGGTGAACTGTATAAGTGAGGAGAGTGTGTTCCCCTGATTGTTTAATACACTCAGGACATTTCACCAGGTAAACAGTAAAGGTGAGGAGACTGCGTTCCCCTGATGGTTTAATATACACGGGACATCTTCCCAGGTGAACAGTATAAGTGAGCAGAGTGTGTTCCCCTGATTGTTTAATACACAAGGGACATGTTACCAGGTGAACAGTATAAGTGAGGAGAGTGTTTTCCCCTGATTGTTTAATACACAAGGGACATGTGACCAGGTGAACAGTATAAGTGAGGAGAGTGTGTTCCCCTGATTGCTTAATACACAAGGGACATGTCACCAGGAGAACAGTATATGTGAGGAGAGTGTGTTCCCCTGATTGTTTAATAGGCAAGGGACATGTTACCAGGTGAACAGTATAAGTGAGGAGAGTGTTTTCCCCTAATGTTTTAATAGACACGGGACAAGTTACCAGGTGAACAGTATAAGTGAGGAGAGTGTGTTCCCCTAATGTTTTAATAGACACGGGACATGTTACCAGGTGAACAGTATAAGTGAGGAGAGTGTGTTCCCCTAATGTTTTAATAGACACGGGACAAGTTACCAGGTGAACAGTATAAGTGAGGAGAGTGTGTACCCCTGATTGTTTAATACACAAGGGACATGTTACCAGGTGAACTGTATAAGTGAGGAGAGTGTGTTCCCCTGATTGTTTAATACACAAGGGACATGTCACCAGGAGAAAAGTATATGTGAGGAGAGTGTTTTTCGCTGATGTTTTAATACACACGGGACATGTTACCAGGTGAAAAGTATACGTGAGGCGAGTGTGTTCCCCTGATGGTTTAATGTACACGAGACATGTTACCACGTGAACAGTATAAGTGAGGAGAGGGTGTTCCCCTGATGGTTTAATACACACGGGACATGTTACCAGATGAACAGTATAAGTGAGGAGAGTGTGTTCCCCTAATGTTTTAATAGACACGGGACAAGTTACCAGGTGAACAGTATAAGTGAGGAGAGTCTGTTCCCCTGATTGTTTAATACACACGGGACATGTTACCAGGTGAACAGTATCAGTAAGGAGAGTGTGTTCCCCTGATTGTTTAATACTCACGCGACATGTTACCAGGCGAACAGTTTAAGTGAGGAGAGTGTGTTCCCGTGATGGTTTAATACACACGGGACATGTTACCAGCTGAACAGTATAAGTGAGGCGAGTGTGTTCCCCTGATGGTTTAATACACACGGGACATGTTACCAGGTGAACAGTATAAGTGAGGAGAGTGTTTTCCCCTGATAGTTTAATACGCACAGGACATTTCACCAGGTGAACAGTATAAGTGAGGAGAGGGCTTTCCCCTGATGGTTTAATATACACGGGACATGTTACCAGGTGAACAGTATACGTGAGCAGAGTGTGTTCCCCTGATTGTTTAATACACAAGGGACATGTTACCAGGTGAACAGTATAAGTGAGGAGAGTGTGTTCCCCTGATGGTTTAATGCACACGGGACATGTTACCAGGTGAACAGTATAAGTGAGCAGAGTGTGTTCCCCTGATTGTTTAATACACAAGGGACATGTTACCAGGTGAACAGTATAAGTGAGGAGAGTGTGTTCCCCTGATGGTTTAATACACACGGGACATGTTACCAGGTGAAGAGTATAAGTGAGGAGAGTGTGTTCCCCTGATTATTTAATACACACAGGACATGTTACCAGGTGAACAGTATAGGTGAGGCGAGTGTGTTCCCCTGATGGTTTAATATAAACGGGACATGTTGCCAGGTGAACAGTATAAGTGAGGAGAGTGTTTTCCCCTGATAGTTTAATACACACGGGACATGTTACCAGGTGAACAGTATAAGTGAGGAGAGTGTGTTCCCCTGATGGTTTAATACACACGGGACATGTTACCAGGTGAAGAGTATAAGTGAGGAGAGTGTGTTCCCCTGATGGTTTAATATACGCGGGACATCTTCCCAGGTGAACAGTATAAGTGAGCAGAGTGTGTTCACCTGATTGTTTAATACACAAGGGACATGTTACCAGGTGAACAGTATAAGTGAGGAGAGTGTTTTCCCCTGATTGTTTAATACACAAGGGACATGTTACCAGGTGAACAGTATAAGTGAGGAGAGTGTTTTCCCCTGATTGTTTAATACACACGGGACATGTTACCAGGTGAACAGTATAAGTGAGCAGAGTGTGTTCCCCTGATTGTTTAATACACAAGGGACATGTTACCAAGTGAACAGTATAAGTGAGGAGAGTGTTTTCCCCTGATTGTTTAATACACAAGGGACATGTTACCAGGTGAACAGTATAAGTGAGCAGAGTGTGTTCCCCTGATTGTTTAATACACAAGGGACATGTTACCAGGTGAACAGTATAAGTGAGGAGAGAGTTTTCCCCTGATTGTTTAATACACAAGGGACATGTTACCAGGTGAACAGTATAAGTGAGGAGAGAGTTTTCCCCTGATGGTTTAATACACACGGGACATGTTACCAGGTGAAGAGTATAAGTGAGGAGAGTGTGTTCCCCTGATTATTTAATACACACAGGACATGTTACCAGGTGAACAGTATAAGTGAGGCGAGTGTGTTCCCCTGATGGTTTAATATAAACGGGACATGTTACCAGGTGAACAGTATAAGTGAGGAGAGTGTTTTCCGCTGATTGTTTAATACACAAGGGACATGTCACCAGGAGAACAGTATGTGTGAGGAGAGTGTGTTCCCCTGATTGTTTAATACACAATGGACACGTTACCAGGTGAACAGTATAAGTGAGCAGAGTGTGTTCCCCTGATTGTTTAATACACAAGGGACATGTTAAGAGGTGAACAGTATAAGTGAGGAGAGTGTTTTCCCCTGATTGTTTCATACACAAGGGACATGTTACCAGGAGAACGGTATATGTGAGGAGAGTGTGTTCCTCTGATTGTTTAATACGCAAGGGACATGTTACCAGGTGAATAGTATAAGTGAGGAGAGTGCGTTCCCCTGATTGTTTAATACGCAAGGGACATGTTACCAGGTGAACAGTATAAGTGAGGAGAATGTGTACCCCTGATTGTTTAATACACAAGGGACAAGTTACCAGGTGAACAGTATAAGTGAGGAGAGTGTTTTCCCCTGATTCTTTAATACACAAGGGACATGTTACCAGGTGAACAGTGTAAGTGAGGAGAGTGTGTTCCCCTGATTGTTTAATACACAAGGGACATGTTACCAGGTGAACAGTATAAGTGAGGAGAGTGTATTTCGCTGATGTTTTAATACACACGGGACATGTTACCAGGTGAACAGTATAAGTGAGGCGAGTGTGTTCCCCTGATGGTTTAATATACACGAGACATGTTACCAGGTGAACAGTATAAGTGAGGAGAGGGTGTTCCCCTGATGTTTTAATACACACTGGACATGTTACCAGGTGAACAGTATAAGTGAGGAGAGGGTGTTCCACTGATGTTTTAATACACACGGGACATGTTACCAGATGAACAGTATAAGTGAGGAGAGTCTGTTCCCCTGATGGTTTAATATACACGAGACGTGTTACCAGGTGAACAGTATAAGTGAGGAGAGTTTGTTCCCCTGATTGATTAATACACACGGGACATGTTACCAGGTGAACAGTATCAGTAAGGAGAGTGTGTTCCCCTGATTGTTTAATACTCACGCGACATGTTACCAGGTGAACAGTTTAAGTGAGGAGAGTGTGTTCCCGTGATGGTTTAATACACACGGGACATGTTACCAGGTGAACAGTATAAGTGAGGCGAGTGTGTTCCCCTGATGGTTTAATATACACGGGACATGTTACCAGGTGAACAGTATAAGTGAGGAGGGTGTTTTCCCCTGATAGTTTAATACACACAGGACATTTCACCAGGTGAACAGTATGAGTGAGGAGAGGGCTTTCCCCTGATGGTTTAATATACACGGGACATGTTACCAGGTGAACAGTATAAGTGAGCAGAGTGTGTTCCCCTGATTGTTTAATACACAAGGGACATGTTACCAGGTGAACAGTATAAGTGAGGAGAGTGTGTTCCCCTGATGTTTTAATACACACGGGACATGTTACCTGGTGAACAGTATAAGTGAGCAGAGTGTGTTCCCCTGATTGTTTAATACACAAGGGACATGTTACCAGGTGAACAGTATAAGTGAGGAGAGTGTGTTCCCCTGATGGTTTAATACACACGGGACATGTTACCAGGTGAAGAGTATAAGTGAGGAGAGTGTGTTCCCCTGATTATTTAATACACACAGGACATGTTACCAGGTGAACAGTATAAGTGAGGCGAGTGTGTTCCCCTGATGGTTTAATATAAACGGTACATGTTACCAGGTGAACAATATAAGTGAGGAGAGTGTTTTCCCCTGATAGTTTAATACACACGGGACATGTTACCAGGTGAACAGTATAAGTGAGGAGAGTGTGTTCCCCTGATGGTTTAATACACACGGGACATGTTACCAGGTGAAGAGTATAAGTGAGGAGAGTGTGTTCCCCTGATGGTTTAATATACGCGGGACATCTTCCCAGGTGAACAGTATAAGTGAGCAGAGTGTGTTCCCCTGATTGTTTAATACACAAGGGACATGTTACCAGGTGAACAGTATAAGTGAGGAGAGTGTTTTCCCCTGATTGTTTAATACACAAGGGACATGTTACCAGGTGAACAGTATAAGTGAGGAGAGTGTTTTCCCCTGATTGTTTAATACACACGGGACATGTTACCAGGTGAACAGTATAAGTGAGCAGAGTGTGTTCCCCTGATTGTTTAATACACAAGGGACATGTTACCAAGTGAGCAGTATAAGTGAGGAGAGTGTTTTCTCTGATTGTTTAATACACAAGGGACATGTTACCAGGTGAACAGTATAAGTGAGGAGAGTGTTTTCCCCTGATTGTTTAATACACAAGGGACATGTCACCAGGAGAACAGTATATGTGAGGAGAGTGTGTTCCCCTGATTCTTTAATACACAAGGGACATGTCACCAGGAGAAATGTATATGTGAGGAGAGTGTTTTTCGCTGATGTTTTAATACACACGGGACATGTTACCAGGTGAACAGTATAAGTGAGGCGAGTGTGTTCCCCTGATGGTTTAACGTACACGAGACATGTTACCAGGTGAACAGTATAAGTGAGGAGAGGGTGTTCCCCTGATGGTTTAATACACACGGGACATGTTACCAGATGAACAGTATAAGTGAGGAGAGTGTGTTCCCCTAATGTTTTAATAGACACGGGACAAGTTACCAGGTGAACAGTATAAGTGAGGAGAGTCGGTTCCCCTGATTGTTTAATATACACGGGACATGTTACCAGGTGAACAGTGTAAGTGAGGAGAGTTTGTTCCCCTGATTGTTTAATACTCACGCGACATGTTACCAGGTGAACAGTTTAAGTGAGGAGAGTGTGTTCCCGTGATGGTTTAATACACACGGGACATGTTACCAGGTGAACAGTATAAGTGAGGCGAGTGTGTTCCCTCGATGGTTTAATATACACGGGACATGTTACGAGGTGAACAGTATAAGTGAGGAGAATGTTTCCCCCTGATAGTTTACTACACACAGGACATTTCAGCAGGTGAACAGTATAAGTGAGGAGAGGGCTTTCCCCTGATGGTTTAATATACACGGGACATGTTACCAGGTGAACAGTATAAGTGAGCAGAGTGTGTTCCCCTGATTGTTTAATACACAAGGGACATGTTACCAGGTGAACAGTATAAGTGAGGAGAGTGTGTTCCCCTGATGGTTTAATACACACGGGACATGTTACCAGGTGAACAGTATAAGTGAGCAGAGTGTGTTCCCCTGATTGTTTAATACACAAGGGACATGTTACCAGGTGAAAAGTATAAGTGAGGAGAGTGTGTTCCCCTGATGGTTTAATACACACGGGACATGTTACCAGGTGAAGAGTATAAGTGAGGAGAGTGTGTTCCCCTGATTATTTAATACACACAGGACATGTTACCAGGTGAACAGTGTAAGTGAGGCGAGTGTGTTCCCCTGATGGTTTAATATAAACGGGACATGTTTCCAGGTGAACAGTATAAGTGAGGAGAGTGTTTTCCCCTGATTGTTTAATACACAAGGGACATGTCACCAGGAGAACAGTATGTGTGAGGAGAGTGTGTTCCCCTGATTGTTTAATACACAATGGACACGTTACCAGGTGAACAGTATAAGTGAGCAGAGTGTGTTCCCCTGATTGTTTAATACACAAGGGACATGTTACCAGGTGAACAGTATAAGTGAGGAGAGTGTTTTCCCCTGATTGTTTAATACACAAGGCACATGTTACCAGGAGAACGGTATATGTGAGGAGAGTCTGTTCCCCTGATTGTTTAATACGCAAGGGACATGTTACCAGGTGAACAGTATAAGTGAGGAGAGTGTGTTCCCCTGATTGTTTAATACGCAAGGGACATGTTACCAGGTGAACAGTATAAGTGAGGAGAGTGTGTTCCCCTGATGGTTTAATATAAACGGTACATGTTACCAGGTGAACAATATAAGTGAGGAGAGTGTTTTCCCCTGATAGTTTAATACACACGGGACATGTTACCAGGTGAACAGTATAAGTGAGGAGAGTGTGTTCCCCTGATGGTTTAATACACACGGGACATGTTACCAGGTGAAGAGTATAAGTGAGGAGAGTGTGTTCCCCTGATGGTTTAATATACGCGGGACATCTTCCCAGGTGAACAGTATAAGTGAGCAGAGTGTGTTCCCCTGATTGTTTAATACACAAGGGACATGTTACCAGGTGAACAGTATAAGTGAGGAGAGTGTTTTCCCCTGATTGTTTAATACACAAGGGACATGTTACCAGGTGAACAGTATAAGTGAGGAGAGTGTTTTCCCCTGATTGTTTAATACACACGGGACATGTTACCAGGTGAACAGTATAAGTGAGCAGAGTGTGTTCCCCTGATTGTTTAATACACAAGGGACATGTTACCAAGTGAACAGTATAAGTGAGGAGAGTATTTTCCCCTGATTGTTTAATACACAAGGGACATGTTACCAGGTGAACAGTATAAGTGAGGAGAGTGTTTTCCCCTGATTGTTTAATACACAAGGGACATGTCACCAGGAGAACAGTATATGTGAGGAGAGTGTGTTCCCCTGATTCTTTAATACACAAGGGACATGTCACCAGGAGAAATGTATATGTGAGGAGAGTGTTTTTCGCTGATGTTTTAATACACACGGGACATGTTACCAGGTGAACAGTATAAGTGAGGCGAGTGTGTTCCCCTGATGGTTTAACGTACACGAGACATGTTACCAGGTGAACAGTATATTTGAGGAGAGGGTGTTCCCCTGATGGTTTAATACACACGGGACATGTTACCAGATGAACAGTATAAGTGAGGAGAGTGTGTTCCCCTAATGTTTTAATAGACACGGGACAAGTTACCAGGTGAACAGTATAAGTGAGGAGAGTCGGTTCCCCTGATTGTTTAATATACACGGGACATGTTACCAGGTGAACAGTGTAAGTGAGGAGAGTTTGTTCCCCTGATTGTTTAATACTCACGCGACATGTTACCAGGTGAACAGTTTAAGTGAGGAGAGTGTGTTCCCGTGATGGTTTAATACACACGGGACATGTTACCAGGTGAACAGTATAAGTGAGGAGAATGTTTCCCCCTGATAGTTTACTACACACAGGACATTTCAGCAGGTGAACAGTATAAGTGAGGAGAGGGCTTTCCCCTGATGGTTTAATATACACGGGACATGTTACCAGGTGAACAGTATAAGTGAGCAGAGTGTGTTCCCCTGATTGTTTAATACACAAGGGACATGTTACCAGGTGAACAGTATAAGTGAGGAGAGTGTGTTCCCCTGATGGTTTAATACACACGGGACATGTTACCAGGTGAACAGTATAAGTGAGCAGAGTGTGTTCCCCTGATTGTTTAATACACAAGGGACATGTTACCAGGTGAAAAGTATAAGTGAGGAGAGTGTGTTCCCCTGATGGTTTAATACACACGGGACATGTTACCAGGTGAAGAGTATAAGTGAGGAGAGTGTGTTCCCCTGATTATTTAATACACACAGGACATGTTACCAGGTGAACAGTGTAAGTGAGGCGAGTGTGCTCCCCTGATGGTTTAATATAAACGGGACATGTTTCCAGGTGAACAGTATAAGTGAGGAGAGTGTTTTCCCCTGATTGTTTAATACACAAGGGACATGTCACCAGGAGAACAGTATGTGTGAGGAGAGTGTGTTCCCCTGATTGTTTAATACACAATGGACACGTTACCAGGTGAACAGTATAAGTGAGCAGAGTGTGTTCCCCTGATTGTTTAATACACAAGGGACATGTTACCAGGTGAACAGTATAAGTGAGGAGAGTGTTTTCCCCTGATTGTTTAATACACAAGGCACATGTTACCAGGAGAACGGTATATGTGAGGAGAGTGTGTTCCCCTGATTGTTTAATACGCAAGGGACATGTTACCAGGTGAACAGTATAAGTGAGGAGAGTGTGTTCCCCTGGTTGTTTAATACACAAGGGACATGTTACCAGGTGAACAGTATAAGTGAGGAGAGTGTATTTCGCTGATGTTTTAATACACACGGGACATGTTACCAGGTGAACAGTATAAGTGAGGCGAGTGTGTTCCCCTGATGGTTTAATACACACGAGACATGTTACCAGGTGAACAGTATAAGTGAGGAGAGGGTGTTCCCCTGATGTTTTAATACACACTGGACATGTTACCAGGTGAACAGTATAAGTGAGGAGAGGGTGTTCCCCTGATGTTTTAATACACACGGGACAGGTTACCAGATGAACAGTATAAGTGAGGAGAGTGTGTTCCCCTAATGTTTTAATAGACACGGGACAAGTTACCAGTGGAACAGTATAAGTGAGGAGAGTCTGTTCCCCTGATGGTTTAATATACACGAGACGTGTTACCAGGTGAACAGTATAGGTGAGGAGAGTCTGTTCCTCTGATGGTTTAATATACACGAGACGTGTTACCAGGTGAACAGTATAAGTGAGGCGAGGGTGTTCCCCTGATGTTTTAATACACACAGGACGTGTTACCAGGTGAAGAGTATAAGTGAGGAGAGTGTGTTCCCCTCATTGTTTAATACACACAGGACATGTTACCAGGTGAACAGTATAAGTGAGGAGAGTGTTTTCCCCTGATTGTTTAATACACAAGGGACATGTTACCAGGTGAACAGTATAAGTGAGGAGAGTGTTTTCCCCTGATTGTTTAATACACAAGGGACATGTTACCAGGTGAACAGTATAAGTGAGCAGAGTGTGTTCCCCTGATTGTTTAATACACAAGGGACATGTTACAAGGTGAACAGTATAAGTGAGGAGAGTGTTTTCCCCTGATTGTTTAATACACAAGGGACATGTTACCAGGTGAACAGTATAAGTGAGGAGAGTCTGTTCCCCTGATGGTTTAATATACACGAGACGTGTTACCAGGTGAACAGTATAAGTGAGGAGAGTGTGTTCCCCTGATGGTTTAATACACACATTACATGTTACCAGGTGAAGAGTATAAGTGAGGTGAGTGTGTTCCCTTGATTGTTTAATACACACAGGACATGTTACCAGGTGAACAGTATAAGTGAGGAGAGTGAGTTCCCCTGATTGTTTAATACTCACGGGACATGTTACCAGGTGAAGAGTATAAGTGAGGTGAGTGTGTTCCCTTGATTGTTTAATACACACAGGACATGATACCAGTTGAACAGGATAAGTGAGGAGACAGTGTTCCACTGATGGTTTAATATACACGGGACATCTTCCCAGGTGAACAGTATAAGTGAGCAGAGTGTGTTCCCCTGATTGTTTAATACACAAGGGACATGTTACAAGGTGAACAGTATAAGTGAGGAGAGTGTGTTCCCCTGATAGTTTAATGCACACGGGACATGTTACCAGGTGAACAGTATAAGTGAGGAGAGTGTGTTCCCCTGATGGTTTAATATAAACGGGACATGTTACCAGGTGAACAGTATAAGTGAGGAGAGTGTTTTCCCCTGATAGTTTAATACACACGGGACATGTTACCAGGTGAACAGTATAAGTGAGGAGAGAGTGTTCCCCTGATGGTTTAATACACACGGGACATGTTACCAGGTGAAGAGTATAAGTGAGGAGAGTGTGTTCCCCTCATTGTTTAATACACACAGGACATGTTACCAGGTGAACAGTATAAGTGAGGAGAGTGTTTTCCCCTGATTGTTTAATACACAAGGGACATGTTACCAGGTGAACAGTATAAGTGAGGAGAGTGTGTTCCCCTGATTGTTTAATACACAAGGGACATGTTACCAGGTGAAGAGCATAAGTGAGGAGAGTGTGTTCCCCTGATTGTTTAATACACAAGGGACATGTCACCAAGAGAACAGTATATGTGAGGAGAGTGTTTTTCGCTGATGTTTTAATACACACGGGACATGTTACCAGGTGAACAGTATAGGTGAGGCGAGTGTGTTCCCCTGATGGTTTAATATACACGAGACATGTTAGCAGGTGAACAGTATAAGTGAAGGGAGGGTGTTCCCCTGATGTTTTTATACACACGGGACATGTTACCAGGTGAACAGTATAAGTGAGGCGAGTGTGTTCCCCTGATGGTTTAATATACACGAGACATGTTACCAGGTGAATAGTATAAGTGAGGAGAGGGTGTTCCCCTGTTGTTTTAATACACACGGGACAAGTTCCCAGGTGAACAGTATAAGTGAGGAGAGTCTGTTCCCCTGATGGTTTAATATACACGAGACGTGTTACCAGGTGAACAGTGTAAGTGAGGAGAGTGTGTTTCCCTGATTGTTTAATACACACGGGACATGTTACCAGGTGAACAGTTTGAGTGAGGAGAGTGTGTTCCCGTGATGGTTTAATACACACGGGACATGTTACCAGGTGAACAGAAAAAGTGAGGCGAGTGTGTTCCCCTGAAGGTTTAATATACACGGGACATGTTACCAGGTAAACAGTATAAGTGAGGAGAGTGTTTTCCCCTGATAGTTTAATACACACGGGACATGTTACCAGGTGAACAGTATAAGTGAGGAGAGTGTTTCCCCCTGTTGGTTTAATACACACAGGACATGTTACCAGGTGAAGAGTATAAGTGAGGTGAGTGTGGTCCCTTGATTGTTTAATACACACAGGACATGTTACCAGGTGAACAGTATAAGTGAGGAGAGTGTGTTCCCCTGATTGTTTAATACACACAGGACATTTCACCAGGTGAACAGGACAAGTGAGGAGACTGTGTTCCCCAGATGGTTTAATACACACAGGACATGTTACCAGGTGAAGAGTATAAGTGAGGTGAGTGTGTTCCCTTGATTGTTTAATACACACAGGACATGTTACCAGGTGAACAGTATAAGTGAGCAGAGTGTGTTCCCCTGATTGTTTAATACACAAGGGACATGTTACCAGGTGAACAGTATAAGTGAGGAGAGTGTGTTCCCCTGGTGGTTTAATACACACGGGACATGTTACCAGGTGAAGAGTATAAGTGAGGAGAGTGTGTTCCCCTGATTATTTAATACACACAGGACATGTTACCAGGTGAACAGTATAGGTGAGAAGACTGTGTTCGACTGATAGTTTAATAGACACGGGACATGTTACCAGGTGAACAGTATAAGTGAGGAGAGGGTGTTCCCCTGATGTTTTAATACACACGGGACATGTTACCAGATGAACAGTATAAGTGAGGAGAGTGTGTTCCCCTAATGTTTTAATAGACACGGGACAAGTTACCAGGTGAACAGTATAAGTGAGGAGAGTGTGTTCCCCTGCTGTTTTAATATACACGAGACATGTTACCACATAAACAGTATAAGTGAGGAGAGTGTGTTCCCCTGATTGTTTAATACACACGGGACATGTTACCAGGTGAACAGTATAAGTGAGGAGAGTGTGTTCCCCTGATTGTTTAATACTCACGGCACATGTTACCAGGTGAACAGTTTAAGTGAGGAGAGTGTGTTTCGCTGATGTTTTAATACACACGGGACATGTTACCAGGTGAACAGTATAAGTGAGGCGAGTGTGTTCCCCAGATTGTTTAATATACACTGGTCATGTTACCAGGTGAACAGTGTAAGTGAGGAGAGTGTGTTCCCCTGATTGTTTAATATACGCAGGACATGTTACCAGGTGAACAGTATAAGTGAGGAGAGTGTGTTCCCCTGATTGTTTAATATACACGGGACATGTTACCAGGTGAACAGTATAAGTGAGCAGAGTGTGTTCCCCTGATTGTTTAATACACTCTGTACATGTTACCAGGTGAACAGTGTAAGTGAGGAGAGTGTGTTCCCCTGATTGTTTAATATACACAGGACATGTTACCAGGTGAACAGTATAAGTGAGGAGAGTGTGTTCCCCTGATTGATTAGTATACACAGGACATGTTACCAGGTGAACAGTACAAGTGCGGAGTGTGTGTTCCCCTGATGGTTTAATATACACGGGACATGTCACCAGGTGAACAGTATAATTGAGGAGAGAGTGTTCCCCTCATGGTTTAATATACACGGGACATGTCACCAGGTGAACAGTATATGTGAAGAGAGTGCGTTCCCCTGATGGTTTCATATCCACGAGACATGTTACCATGTGAACAGTATAAGTGAGAAGAGTGTGTTCCCCTGATGTTTTAATACAGACGGGACATGTTAACAGGTGAACAGAATAGGTGAGGAGAGTGTGTTCCCCTGATTTTTTAATACACACGGGACATGTTACAAGGTGAACGGTATAAGTGAGGAGAGTGTGTTCCCCTGATGTTTTAATACACACAGGACATGTTACCAGGTGAACCGTATAAGTGAGGAGATTGTGTACCCCTGATGGTTTAATACAGACGGGACATGTTACCAGATGAACAGTATAAGTGAGGAGAGTGTGTTCCCCTAATGTTTTAATGGACACGGGACGGGTTACCAGGTGAACAGTATAAGTGAGGAGAGTGTGTTCCCCTAATGTTTTAATATACACTGGACATGTCACCAGGTGAACAGTATCAGTGAGGACAGTGTGTTCCCCTAATGTTTTAATATACACTGAACATGTCACCAGGTGAACAGTATAAGTGAGGAGAGTGTGTTCCCCTAATGTTTTAATATACACTGGACATGTCACCAGGTGAACAGTATCAGTGAGGACAGTGTGTTCCCCTAATGTTTTAATATACACTGAACATGTCACCAGGTGAACAGTATACGTGAGGCGAGTGTGTTCCCCAGGTTGTTTAATATACACGGGACATGTTACCAGCTGAACAGTATAAGTGAGGAGAGTGTGTTCCCCTGATGGTTTAATACACACGGGACATGTTACGAGGTGAAGAGTATAAGTGAGGAGAGTGTGTTCCCCTGATTGTTTCATACACACAGTACATGTTACCAGGTGAACAGTATAAGTGAGGAAAGTTTGTTCCCCTGATTGTTTAATAAACACAGGACATTTCACCAGGAGAACAGTATAAGTGAGCAGAGTGTGTTCCCTTTGATTGTTTAATACACAAGGGACTTGTTACCAGGTGAACAGTATAAGTGAGCAGAGTGTGTTCCCCTGATTGTTTTTTATGCACAGGACATGTCACCAGGAGAACGGAAGATGTGAGGAGAGTGTGTTTTGCTGATGTTTTAATACACACGGGACATGTTACCAGGTGAACAGTGTAAGTGAGGAGAGTGTGTTCCCCTGATGTTTTAATATAAACGGGACATGTTTCCAGGTGAACAGTATAAGTGAGGAGAGTGTTTTCCCCTGATTGTTTAATACACAAGGGACATGTCACCAGGAGAACAGTATGTGTGAGGAGAGTGTGTTCCCCTGATTGTTTAATACACAATGGACACGTTACCAGGTGAACAGTATAAGTGAGCAGAGTGTGTTCCCCTGATTGTTTAATACACAAGGGACATGTTACCAGGTGAACAGTATAAGTGAGGAGAGTGTTTTCCCCTGATTGTTTAATACACAAGGCACATGTTACCAGGAGAACGGTATATGTGAGGAGAGTGTGTTCCCCTGTTTGTTTAATACGCAAGGGACATGTTACCAGGTGAACAGTATAAGTGAGGAGAGTGTGTTCCCCTGATTGTTTAATACGCAAGGGACATGTTACCAGGTGAACAGTATAAGTGAGGAGAGTGTGTTCCCCTGATGGTTTAATATAAACGGTACATGTTACCAGGTGAACAATATAAGTGAGGAGAGTGTTTTCCCCTGATAGTTTAATACACACGGGACATGTTACCAGGTGAACAGTATAAGTGAGGAGAGTGTGTTCCCCTGATGGTTTAATACACACGGGACATGTTACCAGGTGAAGAGTATAAGTGAGGAGAGTGTGTTCCCCTGATGGTTTAATATACGCGGGACATCTTCCCAGGTGAACAGTATAAGTGAGCAGAGTGTGTTCCCCTGATTGTTTAATACACAAGGGACATGTTACCAGGTGAACAGTATAAGTGAGGAGAGTGTTTTCCCCTGATTGTTTAATACACAAGGGACATGTTACCAGGTGAACAGTATAAGTGAGGAGAGTGTTTTCCCCTGATTGTTTAATACACACGGGACATGTTACCAGGTGAACAGTATAAGTGAGCAGAGTGTGTTCCCCTGATGGTTTAATACACAAGGGACATGTTACCAAGTGAACAGTATAAGTGAGGAGAGTATTTTCCCCTGATTGTTTAATACACAAGGGACATGTTACCAGGTGAACAGTATAAGTGAGGAGAGTGTTTTCCCCTGATTGTTTAATACACAAGGGACATGTCACCAGGAGAACAGTATATGTGAGGAGAGTGTGTTCCCCTGATTCTTTAATACACAAGGGACATGTCACCAGGAGAAATGTATATGTGAGGAGAGTGTTTTTCGCTGATTGTTTAATATACACGGGACATGTTACCAGGTGAACAGTATAAGTGAGCAGAGTGTGTTCCCCTGATTGTTTAATACACTCTGTACATGTTACCAGGTGAACAGTGTAAGTGAGGAGAGTGTGTTCCCCTAATTGTTTAATATACACAGGACATGTTACCAGGTGAACAGTATAAGTGAGGAGAGTGTGTTCCCCTGATTGATTAATATACACAGGACATGTTACCAGGTGAACAGTACAAGTGCGGAGTGTGTGTTCCCCTGATGGTTTAATATACACGGGACATGTCACCAGGTGAACAGTATAATTGAGGAGAGAGTGTTCCCCTCATGGTTTAATATACACGGGACATGTCACCAGGTGAACAGTATATGTGAAGAGAGTGCGTTCCCCTGATGGTTTCATATCCACGAGACATGTTACCATGTGAACAGTATAAGTGAGAAGAGTGTGTTCCCCTGATGTTTTAATACAGACGGGACATGTTAACAGGTGAACAGAATAGGTGAGGAGAGTGTGTTCCCCTGATTTTTTAATACACACGGGACATGTTACAAGGTGAACGGTATAAGTGAGGAGAGTGTGTTCCCCTGATGTTTTAATACACACAGGACATGTTACCAGGTGAACCGTATAAGTGAGGAGTTTGTGTACCCCTGATGGTTTAATACAGACGGGACATGTTACCAGATGAACAGTATAAGTGAGGAGAGTGTGTTCCCCTAATGTTTTAATGGACACGGGACGGGTTACCAGGTGAACAGTATAAGTGAGGAGAGTGTGTTCCCCTAATGTTTTAATATACACTGGACATGTCACCAGGTGAACAGTATCAGTGAGGACAGTGTGTTCCCCTAATGTTTTAATATACACTGAACATGTCACCAGGTGAACAGTATAAGTGAGGAGAGTGTGTTCCCCTAATGTTTTAATATACACTGGACATGTCACCAGGTGAACAGTATCAGTGAGGACAGTGTGTTCCCCTAATGTTTTAATATACACTGAACATGTCACCAGGTGAACAGTATACGTGAGGCGAGTGTGTTCCCCAGGTTGTTTAATATACACGGGACATGTTACCAGCTGAACAGTATAAGTGAGGAGAGTGTGTTCCCCTGATGGTTTAATACACACGGGACATGTTACGAGGTGAAGAGTATAAGTGAGGAGAGTGTGTTCCCCTGATTGTTTCATACACACAGTACATGTTACCAGGTGAACAGTATAAGTGAGGAAAGTTTGTTCCCCTGATTGTTTAATAAACACAGGACATTTCACCAGGAGAACAGTATAAGTGAGCAGAGTGTGTTCCCTTTGATTGTTTAATACACAAGGGACTTGTTACCAGGTGAACAGTATAAGTGAGCAGAGTGTGTTCCCCTGATTGTTTTTTATGCACAGGACATGTCACCAGGAGAACGGAAGATGTGAGGAGAGTGTGTTTTGCTGATGTTTTAATACACACGGGACATGTTACCAGGTGAACAGTGTAAGTGAGGAGAGTGTGTTCCCCTGATGTTTTAATATAAACGGGACATGTTTCCAGGTGAACAGTATAAGTGAGGAGAGTGTTTTCCCCTGATTGTTTAATACACAAGGGACATGTCACCAGGAGAACAGTATGTGTGAGGAGAGTGTGTTCCCCTGATTGCTTAATACACAATGGACACGTAACCAGGTGAACAGTATAAGTGAGCAGAGTGTGTTCCCCTGATTGCTTAATACACAAGGGACATGTTACCAGGTGAACAGTATAAGTGAGGAGAGTGTTTTCCCCTGATTGTTTAATACACAAGGCACATGTTACCAGGAGAACGGTATATGTGAGGAGAGTGTGTTCCCCTGATTGTTTAATACGCAAGGGACATGTTACCAGGTGAACAGTATAAGTGAGGAGAGTGTGTTCCCCTGATTGTTTAATACGCAAGGGACATGTTACCAGGTGAACAGTATAAGTGAGGAGAGTGTGTTCCCCTGATGGTTTAATATAAACGGTACATGTTACCAGGTGAACAATATAAGTGAGGAGAGTGTTTTCCCCTGATAGTTTAATACACACGGGACATGTTACCAGGTGAACAGTATAAGTGAGGAGAGTGTGTTCCCCTGATGGTTTAATACACACGGGACATGTTACCAGGTGAAGAGTATAAGTGAGGAGAGTGTGTTCCCCTGATGGTTTAATATACGCGGGACATCTTCCCAGGTGAACAGTATAAGTGAGCAGAGTGTGTTCCCCTGATTGTTTAATACACAAGGGACATGTTACCAGGTGAACAGTATAAGTGAGGAGAGTGTTTTCCCCTGATTGTTTAATACACAAGGGACATGTTACCAGGTGAACAGTATAAGTGAGGAGAGTGTTTTCCCCTGATTGTTTAATACACACGGGACATGTTACCAGGTGAACAGTATAAGTGAGCAGAGTGTGTTCCCCTGATTGTTTAATACACAAGGGACATGTTACCAGGTGAACAGTATAAGTGAGGAGAGTGTTTTCCCCTGATTGTTTAATACACAAGGGACATGTCACCAGGAGAACAGTATATGTGAGGAGAGTGTGTTCCCCTGATTCTTTAATACACAAGGGACATGTCACCAGGAGAAATGTATATGTGAGGAGAGTGTTTTTCGCTGATGTTTTAATACACACGGGACATGTTACCAGGTGAACAGTATAAGTGAGGCGAGTGTGTTCCCCTGATGGTTTAACGTACACGAGACATGTTACCAGGTGAACAGTATATTTGAGGAGAGGGTGTTCCCCTGATGGTTTAATACACACGGGACATGTTACCAGATGAACAGTATAAGTGAGGAGAGTGTGTTCCCCTAATGTTTTAATAGACACGGGACAAGTTACCAGGTGAACAGTATAAGTGAGGAGAGTCGGTTCCCCTGATTGTTTAATATACACGGGACATGTTACCAGGTGAACAGTGTAAGTGAGGAGAGTTTGTTCCCCTGATTGTTTAATACTCACGCGACATATTACCAGGTGAACAGTTTAAGTGAGGAGAGTGTGTTCCCGTGATGGCTTAATACACACGGGACATGTTACCAGGTGAACAGTATAAGTGAGGCGAGTGTGTTCCCTCGATGGTTTAATATACACGGGACATGTTACGAGGTGAACAGTATAAGTGAGGAGAATGTTTCCCCCTGATAGTTTACTACACACAGGACATTTCAGCAGGTGAACAGTCTCAGTGAGGAGAGGGCTTTCCCCTGATGGTTTAATATACACGGGACATGTTACCAGGTGAACAGTATAAGTGAGCAGAGTGTGTTCCCCTGATTGTTTAATACACAAGGGACATGTTACCAGGTGAACAGTATAAGTGAGGAGAGTGTGTTCCCCTGATGGTTTAATACACACGGGACATGTTACCTGGTGAACAGTATAAGTGAGCAGAGTGTGTTCCCCTGATTGTTTAATACACAAGGGACATGTTACCAGGTGAAAAGTATAAGTGAGGAGAGTGTGTTCCCCTGATGGTTTAATACACACGGGACATGTTACCAGGTGAAGAGTATAAGTGAGGAGAGTGTGTTCCCCTGATTATTTAATACACACAGGACATGTTACCAGGTGAACAGTGTAAGTGAGGCGAGTGTGTTCCCCTGATGGTTTAATATAAACGGGACATGTTTCCAGGTGAACAGTATAAGTGAGGAGAGTGTTTTCCCCTGATTGTTTAATACACAAGGGACATGTCACCAGGAGAACAGTATGTGTGAGGAGAGTGTGTTCCCCTGATTGTTTAATACACAATGGACACGTTACCAGGTGAACAGTATAAGTGAGCAGAGTGTGTTCCCCTGATTGTTTAATACACAAGGGACATGTTACCAGGTGAACAGTATAAGTGAGGAGAGTGTTTTCCCCTGATTGTTTAATACACAAGGCACATGTTACCAGGAGAACGGTATATGTGAGGAGAGTGTGTTCCCCTGATTGTTTAATACGCAAGGGACATGTTACCAGGTGAACAGTATAAGTGAGGAGAGTGTGTTCCCCTGATTGTTTAATACGCAAGGGACATGTTACCAGGTGAACAGTATAAGTGAGGAGAGTGTGTACCCCTGATTGTTTAATACACAAGGGACAAGTTACCAGGTGAACAGTGGCGCAGTGGTTAGCACCGCAGCCTCACAGCTCCAGCGACCCGGGTTCAATTCTGGGTACTGCCTGTGCGGAGTTTGCAAGTTCTCCCTGTGTCTGCGTGGGTTTCCTCCGGGTGCTCCGGTTTCCTCCCACATGCCAAAGACTTGCAGGTTGTTAGGTTAATTGGCCATTATAAATTGCCCCTAGTATAGGTAGGTGGTAGGGAAATATAGGGACAGGTGGGGATGTGGTAGGAATGTGGGATTAGTGTAGGATTAGTATAAATGGGTGGATGATGGTCGGCACAGACTCGGTGGGCCGAAGGGCCTGTTTCAGTGCTGTATCTCTAAACTAAACTAAACTAAAAAGTATAAGTGAGGAGAGTGTTTTCCCCTGATTCTTTAATACACAAGGGACATGTTACCAGGTGAACAGTATAAGTGAGGAGAGTGTGTTCCCCTGGTTGTTTAATACACAAGGGACATGTTACCAGGTGAACAGTATAAGTGAGGAGAGTGTATTTCGCTGATGTTTTAATACACACGGGACATGTTACCAGGTGAACAGTATAAGTGAGGCGAGTGTGTTCCCCTGATGGTTTAATATACACGAGACATGTTACCAGGTGAACAGTATAAGTGAGGAGAGGGTGTTCCCCTGATGTTTTAATACACACTGGACATGTTACCAGGTGAACAGTATAAGTGAGGAGAGGGTGTTCCCCTGATGTTTTAATACACACGGGACAGGTTACCAGATGAACAGTATAAGTGAGGAGAGTGTGTTCCCCTAATGTTTTAATAGACACGGGACAAGTTACCAGTTGAACAGTATAAGTGAGGAGAGTCTGTTCCCCTGATGGTTTAATATACACGAGACGTGTTACCAGGTGAACAGTATAGGTGAGGACAGTCTGTTCCTCTGATGGTTTAATATACACGAGACGTGTTACCAGGTGAACAGTATAAGTGAGGCGAGGGTGTTCCCCTGATGTTTTAATACACACAGGACGTGTTACCAGGTGAAGAGTATAAGTGAGGAGAGTGTGTTCCCCTCATTGTTTAATACACACAGGACATGTTACCAGGTGAACAGTATAAGTGAGGAGAGTGTTTTCCCCTGATTGTTTAATACACAAGGGACATGTTACCAGGTGAACAGTATAAGTGAGGAGAGTGTTTTCCCCTGATTGTTTAATACACAAGGGACATGTTACCAGGTGAACAGTATAAGTGAGCAGAGTGTGTTCCCCTGATTGTTTAATACACAAGGGACATGTTACAAGGTGAACAGTATAAGTGAGGAGAGTGTTTTCCCCTGATTGTTTAATACACAAGGGACATGTTACCAGGTGAACAGTATAAGTGAGGAGAGTCTGTTCCCCTGATGGTTTAATATACACGAGACGTGTTACCAGGTGAACAGTATAAGTGAGGAGAGTGTGTTCCCCTGATGGTTTAATACGCACATTACATGTTACCAGGTGAAGAGTATAAGTGAGGTGAGTGTGTTCCCTTGATTGTTTAATACACACAGGACATGTTACCAGGTGAACAGTATAAGTGAGGAGAGTGAGTTCCCCTGATTGTTTAATACTCACGGGACATGTTACCAGGTGAAGAGTATAAGTGAGGTGAGTGTGTTCCCTTGATTGTTTAATACACACAGGACATGATACCAGTTGAACAGGATAAGTGAGGAGACAGTGTTCCACTGATGGTTTAATATACACGGGACATCTTCCCAGGTGAACAGTATAAGTGAGCAGAGTGTGTTCCCCTGATTGTTTAATACACAAGGGACATGTTACCAGGTGAACAGTATAAGTGAGGAGAGTGTGTTCCCCTGATAGTTTAATGCACACGGGACATGTTACCAGGTGAACAGTATAAGTGAGGAGAGTGTGTTCCCCTGATGGTTTAATATAAACGGGACATGTTACCAGGTGAACAGTATAAGTGAGGAGAGTGTTTTCCCCTGATAGTTTAATACACACGGGACATGTTACCAGGTGAACAGTATAAGTGAGGAGAGAGTGTTCCCCTGATGGTTTAATACACACGGGACATGTTACCAGGTGAAGAGTATAAGTGAGGAGAGTGTGTTCCCCTGATTGTTTAATACACACAGGACATGTTACCAGGTGAACAGTATAAGTGAGGAGAGTGTGTTCCCCTGATTGTTTAATACACAAGGGACATGTTACCAGGTGAAGAGCATAAGTGAGGAGAGTGTGTTCCCCTGATTGTTTAATACACAAGGGACATGTCACCAAGAGAACAGTATATGTGAGGAGAGTGTTTTTCGCTGATGTTTTAATACACACGGGACATGTTACCAGGTGAACAGTATAAGTGAGGCGAGTGTGTTCCCCTGATGGTTTAATATACACGAGACATGTTACCAGGTGAATAGTATAAGTGAGGAGAGGGTGTTCCCCTGTTGTTTTAATACACACGGGACATGTTAGCAGGTGAACAGTATAAGTGAGGAGAGGGTGTTCCCCTGATGTTTTAACACACACGGGACATGTTACCAGGTGAACAGTATAAGTGAGGCGAGTGTGTTCCCCTGATGGTTTAATATACACGAGACATGTTACCAGGTGAATAGTATAAGTGAGGAGAGGGTGTTCCCCTGTTGTTTTAATACACACGGGACAAGTTCCCAGGTGAACAGTATAAGTGAGGAGAGTCTGTTCCCCTGATGGTTTAATATACACGAGACGTGTTACCAGGTGAACAGTGTAAGTGAGGAGAGTGTGTTCCCCTGATTGTTTAATACACACGGGACATGTTACCAGGTGAACAGTTTGAGTGAGGAGAGTGTGTTCCCGTGATGGTTTAATACACACGGGACATGTTACCAGGTGAACAGAAAAAGTGAGGCGAGTGTGTTCCCCTGAAGGTTTAATATACACGGGACATGTTACCAGGTGAACAGTATAAGTGAGGAGAGTGTTTTCCCCTGATAGTTTAATACACACGGGACATGTTACCAGGTGAACAGTATAAGTGAGGAGAGTGTTTTCCCCTGTTGGTTTAATACACACAGGACATGTTACCAGGTGAAGAGTATAAGTGAGGTGAGTGTGGTCCCTTGATTGTTTAATACACACAGGACATGTTACCAGGTGAACAGTATAAGTCAGGAGAGTGTGTTCCCCTGATTGTTTAATACACACAGGACATTTCACCAGGTGAACAGGATAAGTGAGGAGACTGTGTTCCCCAGATGGTTTAATACACACAGGACATGTTACCAGTTGAAGAGTATAAGTGAGGTGAGTGTGTTCCCTTGATTGTTTAATACACACAGGACATGTTACCAGGTGAACAGTATAAGTGAGCAGAGTGTGTTCCCCTGATTGTTTAATACACAAGGGACATGTTACCAGGTGAACAGTATAAGTGAGGAGAGTGTGTTCCCCTGGTGGTTTAATACACACGGGACATGTTACCAGGTGAAGAGTATAAGTGAGGAGAGTGTGTTCCCCTGATTATTTAATACACACAGGACATGTTACCAGGTGAACAGTATAGGTGAGGAGACTGTGTTCGACTGATAGTTTAATAGACACGGGACATGTTACCAGGTGAACAGTATAAGTGAGGAGAGGGTGTTCCCCTGATGTTTTAATACACACGGGACATGTTACCAGCTGAACAGTATAAGTGAGGAGAGTGTGTTCCCCTAATGTTTTAATAGACACGGGACAAGTTACCAGGTGAACAGTATAAGTGAGGAGAGTGTGTTCCCCTGCTGTTTTAATATACACGAGACATGTTACCAGATAAACAGTATAAGTGAGGAGAGTGTGTTCCCCTGATTGTTTAATACACACGGGACATGTTACCAGGTGAACAGTATAAGTGAGGAGAGTGTGTTCCCCTGATTGTTTAATACTCACGGCACATGTTACCAGGTGAACAGTTTAAGTGAGGAGAGTGTGTTTCGCTGATGTTTTAATACACACGGGACATGTTACCAGGTGAACAGTATAAGTGAGGCGAGTGTGTTCCCCAGATTGTTTAATATACACTGGACATGTTACCAGGTGAACAGTGTAAGTGAGGAGAGTGTGTTCCCCTGATTGTTTAATATACACAGGACATGTTACCAGGTGAACAGTATAAGTGAGGAGAGTGTGTTCCCCTGATTGTTTAATATACATGGGACATGTTACCAGGTGAACAGTATAAGTGAGCAGAGTGTGTTCCCCTGATTGTTTAATACACTCTGTACATGTTACCAGGTGAACAGTGTAAGTGAGGAGAGTGTGTTCCCCTGATTGTTTAATATACACAGGACATGTTACCAGGTGAACAGTATAAGTGAGGAGAGTGTGTTCCCCTGATTGATTAATATACACAGGACATGTTACCAGGTGAACAGTACAAGTGCGGAGTGTGTGTTCCCCTGATGGTTTAATATACACGGGACATGTCACCAGGTGAACAGTATAATTGAGGAGAGAGTGTTCCCCTCATGGTTTAATATACACGGGACATGTCACCAGGTGAACAGTATATGTGAAGAGAGTGCGTTCCCCTGATGGTTTCATATCCACGAGACATGTTACCATGTGAACAGTATAAGTGAGAAGAGTGTGTTCCCCTGATGTTTTAATACAGACGGGACATGTTAACAGGTGAACAGAATAGGTGAGGAGAGTGTGTTCCCCTGATTTTTTAATACACACGGGACATGTTACAAGGTGAACGGTATAAGTGAGGAGAGTGTGTTCCCCTGATGTTTTAATACACACAGGACATGTTACCAGGTGAACCGTATAAGTGAGAAGATTGTGTACCCCTGATGGTTTAATACAGACGGGACATGTTACCAGATGAACAGTATAAGTGAGGAGAGTGTGTTCCCCTAATGTTTTAATGGACACGGGACGGGTTACCAGGTGAACAGTATAAGTGAGGAGTGTGTGTTCCCCTAATGTTTTAATATACACTGGACATGTCACCAGGTGAACAGTATCAGTGAGGACAGTGTGTTCCCCTAATGTTTTAATATACACTGAACATGTCACCAGGTGAACAGTATAAGTGAGGAGAGTGTGTTCCCCTAATGTTTTAATATACACTGGACATGTCACCAGGTGAACAGTATCAGTGAGGACAGTGTGTTCCCCTAATGTTTTAATATACACTGAACATGTCACCAGGTGAACAGTATACGTGAGGCGAGTGTGTTCCCCAGGTTGTTTAATATACACGGGACATGTTACCAGCTGAACAGTATAAGTGAGGAGAGTGTGTTCCCCTGATGGTTTAATACACACGGGACATGTTACGAGGTGAAGAGTATAAGTGAGGAGATTGTGTTCCCCTGATTGTTTCATACACACAGTACATGTTACCAGGTGAACAGTATAAGTGAGGAAAGTTTGTTCCCCTGATTGTTTAATAAACACAGGACATTTCACCAGGAGAACAGTATAAGTGAGCAGAGTGTGTTCCCTTTGATTGTTTAATACACAAGGGACTTGTTACCAGGTGAACAGTATAAGTGAGCAGAGTGTGTTCCCCTGATTGTTTTTTATGCACAGGACATGTCACCAGGAGAACGGAAGATGTGAGGAGAGTGTGTTTTGCTGATGTTTTAATACACACGGGACATGTTACCAGGTGAACAGTGTAAGTGAGGAGAGTGTGTTCCCCAGATTGTTTAATACACACGGGAAATGTTACCAGGTGAACAGTATAGGTGAGGAGAGGGTGTTCCCCTGATGTTTAATACAAACGGGACATGTTACCAGGTGAACAGTATAAGTGAGGCGAGTGTGTTCCCCAGATTGTTTAATATACACAGGACATGTTACCAGGTGAACAGTATCAGTGAGGAGAGTGTGTTCCCCTGATGGTTTAATATACACGGGACATGTTACCAGGTGAACAGTTTAAGTGAGGAGAGTGTGTTTCGCTGATGTTTTTATACACACGGGACATGTTACCAGGTGTACAGTTTAGGTGAGGAGGGTGTGTTTCGCTGATGTTTTTATACACACAGGACATGTTACCAGGTGAACATGATAAGTGATGAGAGTGTGTTCCCCAGATTGTTTAATACACACGGGACATGTTACCAGGTGAACAGTATAGGTGAGGAGACTGTGTTGCATTGATAGTTTAATAGACACGGGACATGTTACCAGGTGAACAGTATAAGTGAGGAGAGTGTGTTCCCCTAATGTTTTAATAGACACGGGACATGATACCAGGTGAACAGTATAAGTGCGGAGAGTGTGTTCCCCTGATGGTTTAATATACACGAGTCATGTTGCCAGGTGAACATTATAAGTGAGGAGATTGTGTTCCCCTGATGGTTTAATATACACAGGACATGTTACCAGGTGAACAGTTTAAGTTAGGAGAGTGTGTTTCGCTGATGTTTTAATACACACGGGACATGTTACCAGGTGAACAGTATAAGTGAGGAGAGTGTGTTCCCCTGATGGTTTAATATACACGAGACACGTTACCAGGTGAACAGTATAAGTGAGGAGAGTGTGTTCCCCTGATTGTTTAATATACACAGGACATCTTACCAGGTGAACAGTATAAGTGAGGAGAGTGTGTTCCCCTAATGTTTTAATAGACACGGGACAAGTTACCAGGTGAACAGTATAAGTGAGGAGAGTGTGTTCCCCTGATGGTTTAATATACACGAGACATGTTGCCAGGTGAACATTAAAAGTGAGGGGAGTGTGTTCCCCTGATGGTTTAATATACACATGACATGTTACCAGTTGAACAGTTTAAGTTAGGAGAGTGTGTTTCGTTGTTGTTTTAATACACACGGGACATGTTACCAGGTGAACAGTATAAGTGAGGGGAGTGTGTTCCCCAGATTGTTTAATATACACGGGACATTTTACCAGGTGAACAGTATAAGTGAGGAGAGTGTGTTCTCCTGTTTGTTTAATACACACGGGACATGTTACCAGGTGAACAGTATAAGTGAGGAGATTGTGTTCCCCTGTTTGTTTAATACACACGGGACATGTTACCAGGTGAACAGTATAAGTGAGGAGAGTGTGTTCCCCTGATTGTTTAATACACACGGGACATGTTACCAAGTGAACAGTATAAGTGAGGAGAGTGTGTTCCCCTGTTTGTTTAATACACACGGGACATGTTACCAGGTGAACAGTAGAAGTGAGGAGAGTGTGTTCCACTGATTGTTTTTTACATATGGGACATTTCACCAGGTGAACAGTATAAGTGAGCAGACTGTGTTCCCCTGATGTTTTAATACACACGGGACATGTTGCCAGGTGAACAGTACAGGTGAGGAGAGTGTGTTCCCCTGATTGTTTAATATACACAGGACATGTTCCCAGGTGAACGGTATTAGTGCGGAGAGTGTGTTCCCCTGATTGTTTAATATACACGGGACATGTCACCAGGTGAACAGAAGAAGTGAGGACAGTGTGTTCCCCTTATGTTTTAATACACACGGGACATGTTACCAGGTGAACAGTATAAGTGAGGCGAGTGTGTTCCCCAGATTGTTTAATATACACGGGACATGTTACCAGGTGAACAGTATAAGTGAGGAGAGTGTGTTCCCCTGTTTGTTTAATACACAAGGGACATGTTACCAGGTGAACAGTATAAGTGAGGAGATTGTGTTCCCCTGTTTGTTTAATACACACGGGACATGTTACCAGGTGAACAGTATAAGTGAGCAGAGTGTGTTTCGTTGTTGTTTTAATACACACGGGACATGTTACCAGGTGAACAGTATAAGTGAGGCGAGTGTGTTCCCCAGATTGTTTAATATACACGGGACATGTTACCAGGTGAACAGTATAAGTGAGGAGAGTGTGTTCCCCTGTTTGTTTAATACACACGGGACATGTTACCAGGTGAACAGTATAAGTGAGGAGATTGTGTTCCCCTGTTTGTTTAATACACACGGGACATGTTACCAGGTGAACAGTATAAGTGAGGAGAGTGTGTTCCCCTGATTGTTTAATACACACGGGACATGTTACCAGGTGAACAGTATAAGTGAGGAGAGTGTGTTCCCCTGTTTGTTTAATACACACGGGACATGTTACCTGGTGAAAAGTATAAGTGAGGAGAGTCTGTCCCCCTGTTTGTTTAATACACACGGGACATGTTACCAGGTGAACAGTATAAGTGAGGAGACTGTGTTCACCTTATTGTTTAATATACACAGGACATGTTACCAGGTGAACGGTATTAGTGCGGAGAGTGTGTTCCCCTGATTGTTTATTATACACGGGACATGTCACCAGGTGAACAGAAGAAGTGAGGACAGTGTGTTCCCCTTATGTTTTAATACACACGGGACATGTTACCAGGTGAACAGTATAAGTGAAGAGAGTTTGTTCCGTTGATTGTTGTTTATACATGGGACATTTCACCAGGTGAACAGTCTAAGTGAGGAGAGTGTGTTCCCCTGATGTTTTAATGCATCCGGGACATGTTACCAGGTGAACAGTTTAAGTGAGGAGAGTGGGTTCCCCTGATGTTTTTATTCGCACGGGACATTTTGCCAGGTGAACAGTATAAGTGAGGTGAGCGTGTTCCCCAGATTGTTTAATATACACGGGACATGTTACCAGGTGAACAGTATAAGTGAGGTGCGTGTGATCCCCTGATTGTTTAATACACACGGGACATGTTACCAGGTGAACAGTATAAGTGAGCAGAGTGAGTTCCCCTGATGGTTTAATATACACGAGACATGTTACCAGGTGAACAGTATAAGTGAGGAGAATGTGTTCCACAGATTGTTTAATACACACGGGACATGTTACCAGGTGAACAGTATAAGTGAGCAGAGTGTGTTCCCCTGATGTTTTAATACACACGGGACATGTTGCCAGGTGAACAGTATAAGTGAGGAGAGTGTGTTCCCCAGATCGTTTAATACACACGGGACATGTTACCATGTGAACAGTACAGGTGAGGAGACTGTGTTCCACTGATAGTTTAATGTACACGGGACATGTTACCAGGTGAACAGCATAAGCGAGGAGAGAGTGTTCCCCTGATGTTTTAATATAGACGGGACATGTTGACAGGTGAACAGTATAAGTGAGGAGAGCGCCTTCCCCTGATGTTTTAAGACACACGGGACATTTTGCCAGGTGAACAGTGTAAGTGAGGAGAGTGTGTTCCCCTGATGGTTTAATATACACGAGACATGTTACCAGCTGAACAGTATAAGTGAGGAGAGTGTGTTCCCCTGATTGTTTAATACACAAGGGAAATGTTACCAGGTGAACAGTATAGGTGAGGAGAGGGTGTTCCGCTGATGTTTTAATACACACGGGACATGTTACCAGGTGAACATGATAAGTGATGAGAGTGTGTTCCCCAGATTGTTTAATACACACGGGACATGTTACCAGGTGAGCAGTATAGGTGAGGAGACTGTGTTGCATTGATGGTTTAATAGACACGGGACATGTTACCAGGTGAACAGTATAAGTGAGGAGAGTGTGTTCCCCTAATGTTTTAATAGACACGGGACAATTTACCAGGTGTACAGTATAAGTGAGGAGAGTGTGTTCCCCTGATGGTTTAATATACACGAGACATGTTGCCAGGTGAACATTAAAAGTGAGGAGAGTGTGTTCCCCTGATGGTTTAATATACACAGGACATGTTACCAGGTGAACAGTTTAAGTTAGGAGAGTGTGTTTCGCTGATGTTTTAATACACACGGGACATGTTACCAGGTGAACAGTATAAGTGAGGCGAGTGTGTTCCCCAGATTGTTTAATATACACGGGACATGTTACCAGGTGAACAGTATAAGTGAGGGGAGTGTGTTCCCCAGATTGTTTAATATACACGGGACATGTTACCAGGTGAAAAGTATAAGTGAGGCGAGTGTGTTCCCCTGTTTGTTTAATACACACGGGACATGTTACCAGGTGAACAGTATAAATGAGGAGAGTGTGTTCCCCTGATTGTTTAATAAACACGGGACATGTTACCAGTTGAACAGTATAAGTGAGGAGAGTGTGTTCCCCTTATTGTTTAATAAACACGGGACATTTTACCAGGTGAACAGTATAAGTGAGGAGCGTGTGTTCCCCTGATTGTTTAATAAACAGGGGACATGTTACCAGGTGAACAGTATAAGTGAGGAGAGTGTGTTCCCCTGTTTGTTTAATACACACGGGACATCTTACCAGGTGAACAGGATAAGTGAGGAGAGTTTGTTCCGTTGATTGTTTTTTATACATGGGACATTTCACCAGGTGAACAGTATAAGTGAGGAGAGTGGGTTCCCCTGATGTTTTAATACACATGGGACATTTTGCCAGGTGAACAGTATAAGTGAGGAGAGTGTGTTCCCCAGATTGTTTAATACACAGGGGACATGTTACCAGGTGAACAGTATAAGTGAGGAGAGGGTGTTCCCCTGATGTTTTAATATACACGGGACATGTTAACAGGTGAACAGTATAAGTGAGGAGAGTGTGTTCCCCTGATGGTTTAATACACACGGGACATGTTACCAGGTGAACAGTATAAGTCAGGAGAGTGTGTTCCCCTGATGGTTTAATATACACGGGACATGTTTCCAGGTGAACAGTGTAAGTGAGGAGAGTGTGTTCCCCTGATGGTTTAATATACACGAGACATGTTACCAGGTGAACAGTATAAGTGAGGCGAGTGTGTTCCCCAGATTGTTTAATATACACGGGACATGTTACCAGGTGAACAGTATAAGTGAGCAGAGTGTGTTCCCCTGATTGTTTAATACAGACGGGACATGTTGCCAGGTGAGCAGTATAAGTGAGGTGAGCGTGTTCCCCAGATTGTTTAATATACACGGGACATGTTACCAGGTGAACCGTATAAGTGAGGAGAGTGTGTTCCGCTGTTTGTTTAATACACACGGGACATGTTACCAGGTGAGCAGCATAAGTGAGCAGAGTGTGTTCCCCAGATTGTTTTATATACACGTGACATGTTACCAAGTGAACAGTATAAGTGAGGAGCGTGTGTTCCCCTGATTGTTTAAGACGCAGGGGACATGTTACCAGGTGAACAGTATAAGTGAGGTGAGCGTGTTCCCCAGATTATTTACTATACACGGGACATGTTAGCAGGTGAACAGTATAAGTGAGCAGAGTGAGTTCCCCTGATGGTTTAATAGACACGAGACATGTTACCAGGTGAACAGTATAAGTGAGGAGAGTGTGTTCCACAGATGTTTAATACACACAGGACATGTTACCAGGTGAACAGTATAAGTGAGCAGAGTGTGTTCCCCTGATGTTTTAATACACACGGGACATGTTGCCAGGTGAACATTATAAGTGAGGAGAGTGTGTTCCCCTGATGGTTTAATATACACAGGACATGTTACCAGGTGAACAGTTTAAGTTAGGAGAGTGTGTTTCGCTGATGTTTTAATACACACGGGACATGTTACCAGGTGAACAGTATAAGTGAGGAGAGTGTGTTCCCCTGATGGTTTAATATACACGAGTCACGTTACCAGGTGAACAGTATAAGTGAGGAGAGTGTGTTCCCCTGATTGTTTAATATACACAGGACATCTTACCAGGTGAACAGTATAAGTGAGGAGAGTGTGTTCCCCTAATGTTTTAATAGACACGGGACAAGTTACCAGGTGAACAGTATAAGTGAGGAGAGTGTGTTCCCCTGATGGTTTAATATACACGAGACATGTTGCCAGGTGAACATTAAAAGTGAGGGGAGTGTGTTCCCCTGATGGTTTAATATACACATGACATGTTACCAGTTGAACAGTTTAAGTTAGGAGAGTGTGTTTCGTTGTTGTTTTAATACACACGGGACATGTTACCAGGTGAACAGTATAAGTGAGGGGAGTGTGTTCCCCAGATTGTTTAATATACACGGGACATTTTACCAGGTGAACAGTATAAGTGAGGAGAGTGTGTTCTCCTGTTTGTTTAATACACACGGGACATGTTACCAGGTGAACAGTATAAGTGAGGAGATTGTGTTCCCCTGTTTGTTTAATACACACGGGACATGTTACAAGGTGAACAGTATAAGTGAGGAGAGTGTGTTCCCCTGATTGTTTAATACACACGGGACATGTTACCAAGTGAACAGTATAAGTGAGGAGAGTGTGTTCCCCTGTTTGTTTAATACACACGGGACATGTTACCAGGTGAACAGTAGAAGTGAGGAGAGTGTGTTCCACTGATTGTTTTTTACATATGGGACAGTTCACCAGGTGAACAGTATAAGTGAGCAGACTGTGTTCCCCTGATGTTTTAATACACACGGGACATGTTGCCAGGTGAACAGTATAGGTGAGGAGAGTGTGTTCCCCTGATTGTTTAATATACACAGGACATGTTCCCAGGTGAACGGTATTAGTGCGGAGAGTGTGTTCCCCTGATTGTTTAATATACACGGGACATGTCACCAGGTGAACAGAAGAAGTGAGGACAGTGTGTTCCCCTTATGTTTTAATACACACGGGACATGTTACCAGGTGAAGAGTATAAGTGAGGCGAGTGTGTTCCCCAGATTGTTTAATATACACGGGACATGTTACCAGGTGAACAGTATAAGTGAGGAGAGTGTGTTCCCCTGTTTGTTTAATACACAAGGGACATGTTACCAGGTGAACAGTATAAGTGAGGAGATTGTGTTCCCCTGTTTGTTTAATACACACGGGACATGTTACCAGGTGAACAGTATAAGTGAGCAGAGTGTGTTTCGTTGTTGTTTTAATACACACGGGACATGTTACCAGGTGAACAGTATAAGTGAGGCGAGTGTGTTCCCCAGATTGTTTAATATACACGGGACATGTTACCAGGTGAACAGTATAAGTGAGGAGAGTGTGTTCCCCTGTTTGTTTAATACACACGGGACATGTTACCAGGTGAACAGTATAAGTGAGGAGATTGTGTTCCCCTGTTTGTTTAATACACACGGGACATGTTACCAGGTGAACAGTATAAGTGAGGAGAGTGTGTTCCCCTGATTGTTTAATACACACGGGACATGTTACCAGGTGAACAGTATAAGTGAGGAGAGTGTGTTCCCCTGTTTGTTTAATACACACGGGACATGTTACCTGGTGAAAAGTATAAGTGAGGAGAGTCTGTCCCCCTGTTTGTTTAATACACACGGGACATGTTACCAGGTGAACAGTATAAGTGAGGAGATTGTGTTCCCCTGTTTGTTTAATACACACGGGACATGTTACCAGGTGAACAGTATAAGTGAGGAGAGTGTGTTCCCCTGATTGTTTAATACACACGGGACATGTTACCAGGTGAACAGTATAAGTGAGGAGACTGTGTTCCCCTTATTGTTTAATATACACAGGACATGTTACCAGGTGAACGGTATTAGTGCGGAGAGTGTTTTCCCCTGATTGTTTATTATACACGGGACATGTCACCAGGTGAACAGAAGAAGTGAGGACAGTGTGTTCCCCTTATGTTTTAATACACACGGGACATGTTACCAGGTGAACAGTATAAGTGAAGAGAGTTTGTTCCGTTGATTGTTGTTTATACATGGGACATTTCACCAGGTGAACAGTATAAGTGAGTAGAGTGGGTTCCCCTGATGTTTTAATACACACGGGACATTTTGCCAGGTGAACAGTATAAGTGAGGAGAGTGTGTTCCCCAGATTGTTTAATACACAGGGGACATGTTACCAGGTGAACAGTATAAGTGAGGAGAGGGTGTTCCTCTGATGTTTTAATATACACGGGACATGTTAACAGGTGAACAGTATAAGTGAGGAGAGTGTGATCCCCTGATGGTTTAATACACACGGGACATGTTACCAGGTGAACAGTATAAGTCAGGAGAGTGTGTTCCCCTGATGGTTTAATATACACGGGACATGTTTCCAGGTGAACAGTGTAAGTGAGGAGAGTGTGTTCCCCTGATGGTTTAATATACACGAGACATGTTACCAGGTGAACAGTATAAGTGAGGCGAGTGTGTTCCCCAGATTGTTTAATATACACGGGACATGTTACCAGGTGAACAGTATAAGTGAGGAGAGTGTGTTCCGCTGTTTGTTTAATACACACGGGACATGTTACCAGGTGAGCAGCATAAGTGAGCAGAGTGTGTTCCCCAGATTGTTTTATATACACGTGACATGTTACCAGGTGAACAGTATAAGTGAGGAGCGTGTGTTCCCCTGATTGTTTAAGACGCACGGGACATGTTACCAGGTGAACAGTATAAGTGAGGTGAGCGTGTTCCCCAGATTATTTACTATACACGGGACATGTTAGCAGGTGAACAGTATAAGTGAGCAGAGTGAGTTCCCCTGATGGTTTAATAGACACGAGACATGTTACCAGGTGAACAGTATAAGTGAGGAGAGTGTGTTCCACAGATGTTTAATACACACAGGACATGTTACCATGTGAACAGTATAAGTGAGCAGAGTGTGTTCCCCTGATGTTTTAATACACACGGGACATGTTGCCAGGTGAACATTATAAGTGAGGAGAGTGTGTTCCCCTGATGGTTTAATATACACAGGACATGTTACCAGGTGAACAGTTTAAGTTAGGAGAGTGTGTTTCGCTGATGTTTTAATACACACGGGACATGTTACCAGGTGAACAGTATAAGTGAGGAGAGTGTGTTCCCCTGATGGTTTAATATACACGAGACACGTTACCAGGTGAACAGTATAAGTGAGGAGAGTGTGTTCCCCTGATTGTTTAATATACACAGGACATCTTACCAGGTGAACAGTATAAGTGAGGAGAGTGTGTTCCCCTAATGTTTTAATAGACACGGGACAAGTTACCAGGTGAACAGTATAAGTGAGGAGAGTGTGTTCCCCTGATGGTTTAATATACACGAGACATGTTGCCAGGTGAACATTAAAAGTGAGGGGAGTGTGTTCCCCTGATGGTTTAATATACACATGACATGTTACCAGTTGAACAGTTTAAGTTAGGAGAGTGTGTTTCGTTGTTGTTTTAATACACACGGGACATGTTACCAGGTGAACAGTATAAGTGAGGGGAGTGTGTTCCCCAGATTGTTTAATATACACGGGACATTTTACCAGGTGAACAGTATAAGTGAGGAGAGTGTGTTCTCCTGTTTGTTTAATACACACGGGACATGTTACCAGGTGAACAGTATAAGTGAGGAGATTGTGTTCCCCTGTTTGTTTAATACACACGGGACATGTTACCAGGTGAACAGTATAAGTGAGGAGAGTGTGTTCCCCTGATTGTTTAATACACACGGGACATGTTACCAAGTGAACAGTATAAGTGAGGAGAGTGTGTTCCCCTGTTTGTTTAATACACACGGGACATGTTACCAGGTGAACAGTAGAAGTGAGGAGAGTGTGTTCCACTGATTGTTTTTTTACATATGGGACATTTCACCAGGTGAACAGTATAAGTGAGCAGACTGTGTTCCCCTGATGTTTTAATACACACGGGACATGTTGCCAGGTGAACAGTATCGGTGAGGAGAGTGTGTTCCCCTGATTGTTTAATATAAACAGGACATGTTCCCAGGTGAACGGTATTAGTGCGGAGAGTGTGTTCCCCTGATTGTTTAATATACACGGGACATGTCACCAGGTGAACAGAAGAAGTGAGGACAGTGTGTTCCCCTTATGTTTTAATACACACGGGACATGTTACCAGGTGAACAGTATAAGTGAGGCGAGTGTGTTCCCCAGATTGTTTAATATACACGGGACATGTTACCAGGTGAACAGTATAAGTGAGGAGAGTGTGTTCCCCTGTTCGTTTAATACACAAGGGACATGTTACCAGGTGAACAGTATAAGTGAGGAGATTGTGTTCCCCTGTTTGTTTAATACACACGGGACATGTTACCAGGTGAACAGTATAAGTGAGCAGAGTGTGTTTCGTTGTTGTTTTAATACACACGGGACATGTTACCAGGTGAACAGTATAAGTGAGGCGAGTGTGTTCCCCAGATTGTTTAATATACACGGGACATGTTACCAGGTGAACAGTATAAGTGAGGAGAGTGTGTTCCCCTGTTTGTTTAATACACACGGGACATGTTACCAGGTGAACAGTATAACTGAGGAGATTGTGTTCCCCTGTTTGTTTAATACACACGGGACATGTTACCAGGTGAACAGTATAAGTGAGGAGAGTGTGTTCCCCTGATTGTTTAATACACACGGGACATGTTACCAGGTGAACAGTATAAGTGAGGAGAGTGTGTTCCCCTGTTTGTTTAATACACACGGGACATGTTACCAGGTGAACAGTATAAGTGAGGCGAGTGTGTTCCCCAGATTGTTTAATATACACGGGACATGTTACCAGGTGAACAGTATAAGTGAGGAGAGTGTGTTCCCCTGTTTGTTTAATACACAAGGGACATGTTACCAGGTGAACAGTATAAGTGAGGAGATTGTGTTCCCCTGTTTGTTTAATACACACGGGACATGTTACCAGGTGAACAGTATAAGTGAGCAGAGTGTGTTTCGTTGTTGTTTTAATACACACGGGACATGTTACCAGGTGAACAGTATAAGTGAGGCGAGTGTGTTCCCCAGATTGTTTAATATACACGGGACATGTTACCAGGTGAACAGTATAAGTGAGGAGAGTGTGTTCCCCTGTTTGTTTAATACACACGGGACATGTTACCAGGTGAACAGTATAAGTCAGGAGATTGTGTTCCCCTGTTTGTTTAATACACACGGGACATGTTACCAGGTGAACAGTATAAGTGAGGAGAGTGTGTTCCCCTGATTGTTTAATACACACGGGACATGTTACCAGGTGAACAGTATAAGTGAGGAGAGTGTGTTCCCCTGTTTGTTTAATACACACGGGACATGTTACCTGGTGAAAAGTATAAGTGAGGAGTGTCTGTCCCCCTGTTTGTTTAATAAACACGGGACATGTTACCAGGTGAACAGTATAAGTGAGGGGATTGTGTTCCCCTGTTTGTTTAATACACACGGGACATGTTACCAGGTGAACAGTATAAGTGAGGAGAGTGTGTTCCCCTGATTGTTTAATACACACGGGACATGTTACCAGGTGAACAGTATAAGTGAGGAGACTGTGTTCCCCTTATTGTTTAATATACACAGGACATGTTACCAGGTGAACGGTATTAGTGCGGAGAGTGTGTTCCCCTGATTGTTTAATATACACGGGACATGTCACCAGGTGAACAGAAGAAGTGAGGACAGTGTGTTCCCCTTATGTTTTAATACACACGGGACATGTTACCAGGTGAACAGTATAAGTGAGGCGAGTGTGTTCCCCAGATTGTTTAATATACACGGGACATGTTACCAGGTGAACAGTATAAGTGAGGAGAGTGTGTTCCCCTGTTTGTTTAATACACACGGGACATGTTACCAGGTGAACAGTATAAGTGAGGAGATTGTGTTCCCCTGTTTGTTTAATACACACGGGACATGTTACCAGGTGAACAGTATAAGTGAGGAGAGTGTGTTCCCCTGATTGTTTAATACACACGGGACATGTTACCAGGTGAACAGTATAAGTGAGGAGAGTGTGTTCCCCTGTTTGTTTAATACACACGGGACATGTTACCAGGTGAACAGTATAAGTGAGGCGAGTGTGTTCCCCAGATTGTTTAATATACACGGGACATGTTACCAGGTGAACAGTATAAGTGAGGAGAGTGTGTTCCCCTGTTTGTTTAATACACAAGGGACATGTTACCAGGTGAACAGTATAAGTGAGGAGATTGTGTTCCCCTGTTTGTTTAATACACACGGGACATGTTACCAGGTGAACAGTATAAGTGAGCACAGTGTGTTTCGTTGTTGTTTTAATACACACGGGACATGTTACCAGGTGAACAGTATAAGTGAGGCGAGTGTGTTCCCCAGATTGTTTAATATACACGGGACATGTTACCAGGTGAACAGTATAAGTGAGGAGAGTGTGTTCCCCTGTTTGTTTAATACACACGGGACATGTTACCAGGTGAACAGTATAAGTGAGGAGATTGTGTTCCCCTGTTTGTTTAATACACACGGGACATGTTACCAGGTGAACAGTATAAGTGAGGAGAGTGTGTTCCCCTGATTGTTTAATACACACGGGACATGTTACCAGGTTAACAGTATAAGTGAGGAGAGTGTGTTCCCCTGTTTGTTTAATACACACGGGACATGTTACCTGGTGAAAAGTATAAGTGAGGAGAGTCTGTCCCCCTGTTTGTTTAATACACACGGGACATGTTACCAGGTGAACAGTATAAGTGAGGGGATTGTGTTCCCCTGTTTGTTTAATACACACGGGACATGTTACCAGGTGAACAGTATAAGTGAGGAGAGTGTGTTCCCCTGATTGTTTAATACACACGGGACATGTTACCAGGTGAACAGTATAAGTGAGGAGACTGTGTTCCCCTTATTGTTTAATATACACAGGACATGTTACCAGGTGAACGGTATTAGTGCGGAGAGTGTGTTCCCCTGATTGTTTATTATACACGGGACATGTCACCAGGTGAACAGTATAAGTGAGGAGAGTGTGTTCCCCTGTTTGTTTAATACACACGGGACATGTTACCAGGTGAACAGTATAACTGAGGAGATTGTGTTCCCCTGTTTGTTTAATACACACGGGACATGTTACCAGGTGAACAGTATAAGTGAGGAGAGTGTGTTCCCCTGATTGTTTAATACACACGGGACATGTTACCAGGTGAACAGTATAAGTGAGGAGAGTGTGTTCCCCTGTTTGTTTAATACACACGGGACATGTTACCAGGTGAACAGTATAAGTGAGGCGAGTGTGTTCCCCAGATTGTTTAATATACACGGGACATGTTACCAGGTGAACAGTATAAGTGAGGAGAGTGTGTTCCCCTGTTTGTTTAATACACAAGGGACATGTTACCAGGTGAACAGTATAAGTGAGGAGATTGTGTTCCCCTGTTTGTTTAATACACACGGGACATGTTACCAGGTGAACAGTATAAGTGAGCAGAGTGTGTTTCGTTGTTGTTTTAATACACACGGGACATGTTACCAGGTGAACAGTATAAGTGAGGCGAGTGTGTTCCCCAGATTGTTTAATATACACGGGACATGTTACCAGGTGAACAGTATAAGTGAGGAGAGTGTGTTCCCCTGTTTGTTTAATACACACGGGACATGTTACCAGGTGAACAGTATAAGTCAGGAGATTGTGTTCCCCTGTTTGTTTAATACACACGGGACATGTTACCAGGTGAACAGTATAAGTGAGGAGAGTGTGTTCCCCTGATTGTTTAATACACACGGGACATGTTACCAGGTGAACAGTATAAGTGAGGAGAGTGTGTTCCCCTGTTTGTTTAATACACACGGGACATGTTACCTGGTGAAAAGTATAAGTGAGGAGTGTCTGTCCCCCTGTTTGTTTAATAAACACGGGACATGTTACCAGGTGAACAGTATAAGTGAGGGGATTGTGTTCCCCTGTTTGTTTAATACACACGGGACATGTTACCAGGTGAACAGTATAAGTGAGGAGAGTGTGTTCCCCTGATTGTTTAATACACACGGGACATGTTACCAGGTGAACGGTATTAGTGCGGAGAGTGTGTTCCCCTGATTGTTTAATATACACGGGACATGTTACCAGGTGAACAGTATAAGTGAGGGGATTGTGTTCCCCTGTTTGTTTAATACACACGGGACATGTTACCAGGTGAACAGTATAAGTGAGGAGACTGTGTTCCCCTTATTGTTTAATATACACAGGACATGTTACCAGGTGAACGGTATTAGTGCGGAGAGTGTGTTCCCCTGATTGTTTAATATACACGGGACATGTCACCAGGTGAACAGAAGAAGTGAGGACAGTGTGTTCCCCTTATGTTTTAATACACACGGGACATGTTACCAGGTGAACAGTATAAGTGAGGCGAGTGTGTTCCCCAGATTGTTTAATATACACGGGACATGTTACCAGGTGAACAGTATAAGTGAGGAGAGTGTGTTCCCCTGTTTGTTTAATACACACGGGACATGTTACCAGGTGAACAGTATAAGTGAGGAGATTGTGTTCCCCTGTTTGTTTAATACACACGGGACATGTTACCAGGTGAACAGTATAAGTGAGGAGAGTGTGTTCCCCTGATTGTTTAATACACACGGGACATGTTACCAGGTGAACAGTATAAGTGAGGAGAGTGTGTTCCCCTGTTTGTTTAATACACACGGGACATGTTACCAGGTGAACAGTATAAGTGAGGCGAGTGTGTTCCCCAGATTGTTTAATATACACGGGACATGTTACCAGGTGAACAGTATAAGTGAGGAGAGTGTGTTCCCCTGTTTGTTTAATACACAAGGGACATGTTACCAGGTGAACAGTATAAGTGAGGAGATTGTGTTCCCCTGTTTGTTTAATACACACGGGACATGTTACCAGGTGAACAGTATAAGTGAGCACAGTGTGTTTCGTTGTTGTTTTAATACACACGGGACATGTTACCAGGTGAACAGTATAAGTGAGGCGAGTGTGTTCCCCAGATTGTTTAATATACACGGGACATGTTACCAGGTGAACAGTATAAGTGAGGAGAGTGTGTTCCCCTGTTTGTTTAATACACACGGGACATGTTACCAGGTGAACAGTATAAGTGAGGAGATTGTGTTCCCCTGTTTGTTTAATACACACGGGACATGTTACCAGGTGAACAGTATAAGTGAGGAGAGTGTGTTCCCCTGATTGTTTAATACACACGGGACATGTTACCAGGTTAACAGTATAAGTGAGGAGAGTGTGTTCCCCTGTTTGTTTAATACACACGGGACATGTTACCTGGTGAAAAGTATAAGTGAGGAGAGTCTGTCCCCCTGTTTGTTTAATACACACGGGACATGTTACCAGGTGAACAGTATAAGTGAGGGGATTGTGTTCCCCTGTTTGTTTAATACACACGGGACATGTTACCAGGTGAACAGTATAAGTGAGGAGAGTGTGTTCCCCTGATTGTTTAATACACACGGGACATGTTACCAGGTGAACAGTATAAGTGAGGAGACTGTGTTCCCCTTATTGTTTAATATACACAGGACATGTTACCAGGTGAACGGTATTAGTGCGGAGAGTGTGTTCCCCTGATTGTTTATTATACACGGGACATGTCACCAGGTGAACAGAAGAAGTGAGGACAGTGTGTTCCCCTTATGTTTTAATACACACGGGACATGTTACCAGGTGAACAGTATAAGTGAAGAGAGTTTGTTCCGTTGATTGTTGTTTATACATGGGACATTTCACCAGGTGAACAGTGTAAGTGAGGAGAGTGTGTTCCCCTGATGTTTTAATACATCCGGGACATGTTACCAGGTGAACAGTTTAAGTGAGGAGAGTGGGTTCCCCTGATGTTTTTATTCACACGGGACATTTTGCCAGGTGAACAGTATAAGTGAGGTGAGCGTGTTCCCCAGATTGTTTAATATACACGGGACATGTTACCAGGTGAACAGTATAAGTGAGGTGCGTGTGATCCCCTGATTGTTTAATACACACGGGACATGTTACCAGGTGAACAGTATAAGTGAGCAGAGTGAGTTCCCCTGATGGTTTAATATACACGAGACATGTTACCAGGTGAACAGTATAAGTGAGGAGAATGTGTTCCACAGATTGTTTAATACACACGGGACATGTTACCAGGTGAACAGTATAAGTGAGCAGAGTGTGTTCCCCTGATGTTTTAATACACACGGGACATGTTGCCAGGTGAACAGTATAAGTGAGGAGAGTGTGTTCCCCAGATCGTTTAATACACACGGGACATGTTACCATGTGAACAGTACAGGTGAGGAGACTGTGTTCCACTGATAGTTTAATGTACACGGGACATGTTACCAGGTGAACAGTATAAGTGAGGAGAGTGTGTTCCCCTGATGGTTTAATATACACGGGACATGTTGCCTGGTGAACAGTATAAGTGAGGAGAGTGTGTTCCCCTGATGTTTTAATAAACGGAGGACATGTCACCAGGTGAACAGTATAAGTGGGGAGAGTGTGTTCTCCTGATGGTTTAATACACACACAGGACATGTTACCAGGTGAACAGTATAAGTGAGGAGAGTGTGTTCCCCTGATTGTTTAATACACACGGGACATGTTACCTGGTGAACAGCATAAGCGAGGAGAGAGTGTTCCCCTGATGGTTTAATATAGACGGGACATGTTGACAGGTGAACAGTATAAGTGAGGAGAGCGCGTTCCCCTGATGTTTTAAGACACACGGGACATTTTGCCAGGTGAACAGTGTAAGTGAGGAGAGTGTGTTCCCCTGATGGTTTAATATACACGAGACATGTTACCAGCTGAACAGTATAAGTGAGGAGAGTGTGTTCCCCTGATTGTTTAATACACACGGGAAATGTTACCAGGTGAACAGTATAGGTGAGGAGAGGGTGTTCCCCTGATGTTTTAATACACACGGGACATGTTACCAGGTGAACATGATAAGTGATGAGAGTGTGTTCCCCAGATTGTTTAATACACACGGGACATGTTACCAGGTGAGCAGTATAGGTGAGGAGACTGTGTTGCATTGATGGTTTAATAGACACGGGACATGTTACCAGGTGAACAGTATAAGTGAGGAGAGTGTGTTCCCCTAATGTTTTAATAGACACGGGACAATTTACCAGGTGAACAGTATAAGTGAGGAGAGTGTGTTCCCCTGATGGTTTAATATACACGAGACATGTTGCCAGGTGAACATTAAAAGTGAGGAGAGTGTGTTCCCCTGATGGTTTAATATACACAGGACATGTTACCAGGTGAACAGTTTAAGTTAGGAGAGTGTGTTTCGCTGATGTTTTAATACACACGGGACATGTTACCAGGTGAACAGTATAAGTGAGGCGAGTGTGTTCCCCAGATTGTTTAATATACACGGGACATGTTACCAGGTGAACAGTATAAGTGAGGCGAGTGTGTTCCCCAGATTGTTTAATATACACGGGACATGTTACCAGGTGAACAGTATAAGTGAGGCGAGTGTGTTCCCCAGATTGTTTAATATACACGGGACATGTTACCAGGAAAAAGTATAAGTGAGGCGAGTGTGTTCCCCTGTTTGTTTAATACACACGGGACATGTTACCAGGTGAACAGTATAAATGAGGAGAGTGTGTTCCCCTGATTGTTTAATAAACACGGGACATGTTACCAGGTGAACAGTATAAGTGAGGAGAGTGTGTTCCCCTTATTGTTTAATAAACACGGGACATTTTACCAGGTGAACAGTATAAGTGAGGAGAGTGTGTTCCCCTGATTGTTTAATAAACAGGGGACATGTTACCAGGTGAACAGTATAAGTGAGGAGAGTGTGTTCCCCTGTTTGTTTAATACACACGGGACATCTTACCAGGTGAACAGTATAAGTGAGGAGAGTGTGTTCCCCTGTTTGATTAATACACACGGGACATGTTACCAGGTGAACAGTATAAGTGAGGAGAGTGTGTTCCACTGATTGTTTTTTACATATGGGACATTTCACCAGGTGAACAGTATAAGTGAGGAGACTGTGTTCCCCTGATGTTTTAATACACACGGGACATGTTACCAGGTGAACAGTATAGGTGCGGAGAGTGTGTTCCCCTGATTGTTCAATATACACGGGACATGTCACCAGTTGAACAGAAGAAGTGAGGACAGTGTGTTCCCCTTATGTTTTAATACACACGGGACATGGTACCAGGTGAACAGTATAAGTGAAGAGAGTTTGTTCCCCTGATTGTTTTTTATACATGGGACATTTCACCAGGTGAACAGTATAAGTGAGGAGAGTGTGTTCCCCTGATGTTTTAATACACACGGGACATGTTACCAGGTGAACAGTATAAGTGAGGAGAGTGTGTTCCCCTGATGTTTTAATACACACGGGACATTTTGCCAGGTGAACAGTATAAGTGAGGAGAGATTGTTCCCCTGATTGTTTTTTATACATGGGACATTTCACCAGGTGAACAGTATAAGTGAGGAGAGTGTGTTCCCCTTATGTTTTAATACACACGGGACATGTTACCAGGTGAACAGGATAAGTGAGGAGAGTTTGTTCCGTTGATTGTTTTTTATACATGGGACATTTCACCAGGTGAACAGTATAAGTGAGGAGAGTGGGTTCCCCTGATGTTTTAATACACACGGGACATTTTGCCAGGTGAACAGCATAAGTGAGGAGAGTGTGTTCCCCAGATTGTTTAATGCACAGGGGACATGTTACCAGGTGAACAGTATAAGTGAGGAGAGGGTGTTCCCCTGATGTTTTAATATACACGGGACATGTTAACAGGTGAACAGTATAAGTGAGGAGAGTGTGTTCCCCTGATGGTTTAATACACACGGGACATGTTACCAGGTGAACAGTATAAGTCAGGAGAGTGTGTTCCCCTGATGGTTTAATATACACGGGACATGTTTCCAGGTGAACAGTGTAAGTGAGGAGAGTGTGTTCCCCTGATGGTTTAATATACACGAGACATGTTACCAGGTGAACAGTATAAGTGAGGCGAGGGTGTTCCCCTGATTGTTTAATACAGACGGGACATGTTGCCAGGTGAGCAGTATAAGTGAGGTGAGCGTGTTCCCCAGATTGTTTAATATACACGGGACATGTTACCAGGTGAACCATATAAGTGAGGAGAGTGTGTTCCGCTGTTTGTTTAATACACACGGGACATGTTACCAGGTGAGCAGCATAAGTGAGCAGAGTGTGTTCCCCAGATTGTTTTATATACACGTGACATGTTACCAGGTGAACAGTATAAGTGAGGAGCGTGTGTTCCCCTGATTGTTTAAGACGCACGGGACATGTTACCAGGTGAACAGTATAAGTGAGGTGAGCGTGTTCCCCAGATTATTTACTATACACGGGACATGTTAGCAGTTGAACAGTATAAGTGAGCAGAGTGAGTTCCCCTGATGGTTTAATAGACACGAGACATGTTACCAGGTGAACAGTATAAGTGAGGAGAGTGTGTTCCACAGATGTTTAATACACACAGGACATGTTACCAGGTGAACAGTATAAGTGAGCAGAGTGTGTTCCCCTGATGTTTTAATACACACGGGACATGTTGCCAGGTGAACAGTATAAGTGAGGAGAGTGTGTTCCCCAGATTGTTTAATACACACGGGACATGTTACCATGTGAACAGTATAGGTGAGGTGAATGTGTTCCACTGATAGTTTAATGTACACGGGACATGTTACCAGGTGAACAGTAGAAGTGAGGAGAGTGTGTTCCCCTGATGGTTTAATATACATGGGACATGTTGCCTGGTGAACAGTATAAGTGAAGAGAGTGTGTTCCCCTGATGTTTTAATAAACGCAGGACATGTCACCAGGTGAACAGTGTAAGTGAGGAGATTGTGTTCTCCTGATTGTTTAATACACACACAGGACTTGTTACCAGGTGAACAGTATAAGTGAGGAGAGTGTGTTCCCCTGATTGTTTAATACACACGGGACATGTTACCTGGTGAACAGCATAAGTGAGGAGAGAGTGTTCCCCTGATGGTTTAATATAGACGGGACATGTTGACAGGTGAACAGTATCGGTGAGGAGAGTGTGTTCCCCTGATAGTTTAATATACATGGGACATTTCACCAGGTGAACAGTTTCAGTAAGGAGAGTGTGTTCCCCTGATTTCTTAATACACACGGGTCATGTTACCAGGTGAACAGTATAAGTGAGGAGAGTGTGTTCCTCTGATGTTTTAATACACACGGGACATTTTGCCAGGTGAACAGTATAAGTGTGGAGAGGGTGTTCCCCTGATGTTTTAATACACACGGGACATGTTACCAGATGAACAGTATAAGTGAGGAGAGTGTGTTCCCCTAATGTTTTAATAGACATGGGACAAGTTAACAGGTGAGCAGTATAAGTGAGGAGAGTGTGTTCCCCTGATGGTTTAATATACACGAGACATGTTACCAGGTGAACAGTGTAAGTGAGGAGAGTGTGTTCCCCTGATGGTTTAATGTACACGAGACATGTTACCAGCTGAACAGTATAAGTGAGGAGAGTGTGTTCCCCTGATGGTTTAATATACACGAGACATGTTACCAGCTGAACAGTATAAGTGAGGAGAGTGTGTTCCCCTGATTGTTTAATACTCACGGGACATGTTACCAGGTGAACAGTTTAAGTGAGTAGAGTGTGTTCCCCTGATGGTTTAATACACACGGGACATGTTACCAGGTGAACAGTGTAAGTGAGGAGAGTGTGTTCCCCTGTTGGTTTAATGTACACGAGACATGTTACCAGGTGAATAGCATAAGTGAGGAGAGGGTGTTCCCCTGATGTTTTAATACACACGGGACATGTTACCAGGTGAACAGTGTAAGTGAGGAGAGTGTGTTCCCCTGATTGTTTAATACACACGGGACATGTTACCTGATGAACAGTATAAGTGAGGAGAGTGTGTTCCCCTAATGTTTTAATAGACACGGGACAAGTTACCAGGTGAACAGTATAAGTGAGGAGAGTGTGTTCCCTGATGGTTTAATTTACACGAGACATGTTACCAGGTGAACAGTATAAGTGAGGAGAGTGTGTTCCCCTGATGGTTTAATATATACGAGACATGTTACCAGGTGAACAGTATAATTGAGGAGAGTGTGTTCCCCTGATGGTTTAATACACACAGGACATGTTACCAGGTGAACAGTATAACTGAGGAGAGTGTGTTCCCCTGATGGTTTAATACACACAGGACATGTTACCAGGTGAACAGTATAAGTGAAGAGAGTGTGTTCCCCTGATTGTTTAATATACACGGGACATTTTACCAGGTGAACAGTATAAGTGAGAATAGTGTCTTCCCCTGTTTGTTTAATGCACACAGGACATGTTACCAGGTGAACTGTATAAGTGAGGAGAGTGTGTTCCCCTGATGGTTTAATATACACGGGACATGTAACCAGGTGAACAGTATAAGTGAGGAGAGTGTGTTCCACAGATGTTTAATACACACAGGACATGTTACCAGGTGAACAGTATAAGTGAGCAGAGTGTGTTCCCCTGATGTTTTAATACACACGGGACATGTTGCCAGGTGAACAGTATAAGTGAGGAGAGTGTGTTCCCCAGATTGTTTAATACACACGGGACATGTTACCATGTGAACAGTATAGGTGAGGTGAATGTGTTCCACTGATAGTTTAATGTACACGGGACATGTTACCAGGTGAACAGTAGAAGTGAGGAGAGTGTGTTCCCCTGATGGTTTAATATACACGGGACATGTTGCCTGGTGAACAGTATAAGTGAAGAGAGTGTGTTCCCCTGATGTTTTAATAAACGCAGGACATGTCACCAGGTGAACAGTATAAGTGAGGAGATTGTATTCTCCTGATTGTTTAATACACACACAGGACTTGTTACCAGGTGAACAGTATAAGTGAGGAGAGTGTGTTCCCCTGATTGTTTATTACACACGGGACATGTTACCTGGTGAACAGCATAAGTGAGGAGAGAGTGTTCCCCTGATGGTTTAATATAGACGGGACATGTTGACAGGTGAACAGTATCGGTGAGGAGAGTGTGTTCCCCTGATAGTTTAATATACATGGGACATTTCACCAGGTGAACAGTTTCAGTGAGGAGAGTGTGTTCCCCTGATGTTTTAATACACACGGGTCATGTTACCAGGTGAACAGTATAAGTGAGGAGAGTGTGTTCCTCTGATGTTTTAATACACACGGGACATTTTGCCAGGTGAACAGTATAAGTGAGGAGAGGGTGTTCCCCTGATGTTTTCATACACACGGGACATGTTACCAGATGAACAGTATAAGTGAGGAGAGTGTGTTCCCCTAATGTTTTAATAGACATGGGACAAGTTACCAGGTGAACAGTATAAGTGAGGAGAGTGTGTTCCCCTGATGGTTTAATATACACGAGACATGTTACCAGGTGAACAGTGTAAGTGAGGAGAGTGTGTTCCCCTGATGGTTTAATACACAGGGGACATGTTACCAGGTGAACAGTGTAAGTGAGGAGAGTGTGTTCCCCTGATGGTTTAATATACACGAGACATGTTACCAGCTAAACAGTATAAGTGAGGAGAGTGTGTTCCCCTGATTGATTGATACTCACGGGACATGTTACCAGGTGAACAGTTTAAGTGAGTAGAGTGTGTTCCCCTGATGTTTTAATACACACGGGACATGTTACCTGGTGAACAGTGTAAGTGAGGAGATTGTGTTCCCCTGATGGTTTAATATACACGAGACATGTTACCAGGTGAATAGCATAAGTGAGGAGAGGGTGTTCCCCTGATGTTTTAATACACACGGGACATGTTACCAGGTGAACAGTGTAAGTGAGGAGAGTGTGTTCCCCTGATTGTTTAATACACACGGGACATGTTACCAGATGAACAGTATAAGTGAGGAGAGTGTGTTCCCCTAATATTTTAATAGACACGGGACAAGTTACCAGGTGAACAGTATAAGTGAGGAGAGTGTGTTCCCCTGATGGTTTAATATACACAGGACATGTTACCAGGTGAACAGTATAACTGAGGAGAGTGTGTTCCCCTGATGGTTTAATATACACGGGACATGTTGCCTGGTGAACAGTATAAGTGAAGAGAGTGTGTTCCCCTGATGTTTTAATAAACGCAGGACATGTCACCAGGTGAACAGTATAAGTGAGGAGATTGTGTTCTCCTGATTGTTTAATACACACACAGGACTTGTTACCAGGTGAACAGTATAAGTGAGGAGAGTGTGTTCCCCTGATTGTTTAATACACACGGGACATGTTACCTGGTGAACAGCATAAGTGAGGAGAGAGTGTTCCCCTGATGGTTTAATATAGACGGGACATGTTGACAGGTGAACAGTATCGGTGAGGAGAGTGTGTTCCCCTGATAGTTTAATATACATGGGACATTTCACCAGGTGAACAGTTTCAGTGAGGAGAGAGTGTTCCCCTGATGTTTTAATACACACGGGTCATGTTACCAGGTGAACAGTATAAGTGAGGAGAGTGTGTTCCTCTGATGTTTTAATACACACGGGACATTTTGCCAGGTGAACAGTATAAGTGAGGAGAGTGTGTTCCCCTAATGTTTTAATAGACATGGGACAAGTTACCAGGTGAACAGTATAAGTGAGGAGAGTGTGTTCCCCTGATGGTTTAATATACACGAGACATGTTACCAGGTGAACAGTGTAAGTGAGGAGAGTGTGTTCCCCTGATGGTTTAATACACACGGGACATATTACCAGGTGAACAGTATAAGTGAGGAGAGTGTGTTCCCCTGATGGTTTAATATACACGAGACATGTTACCGTCTGAACAGTATAAGTGAGGAGAGTGTGTTCCCCTGATTGTTTAATACTCACGGGGCATGTTACCAGGTGAACAGTTTAAGTGAGTAGAGTGTGTTCCCCTGATGGTTTAATACACACGGGACATGTTACCAGGTGAACAGTGTAAGTGAGGAGAGTGTGTTCCCCTGATGGTTTAATGTACACGAGACATGTTACCAGGTGAATAGCATAAGTGAGGAGAGGGTGTTCCCCTGATGTTTTAATACACACGGGACATGTTACCAGGTGAACAGTGTAAGTGAGGAGTGTGTGTTCCCCTGATTGTTTAATACACACGGGACATGTTACCAGATGAACAGTATAAGTGAGGAGAGTGTGTTCCCCTAATACTTTAATAGACACGGGACAAGTTACCAGGTGAACAGTATAAGTGAGGAGAGTGTGATCCCCTGATGGTTTAATATACACGAGACATGTTACCAGGTGAACAGTATAAGTGAGGAGAGTGTGTTCCCCTGATGGTTCAATATACACGAGACATGTTACCAGGTGTACAGTATAATTGAGGAGAGTGTGTTCCCCTGATGGTTTAATACACACAGGACATGTTACCAGGTGAACAGTATACCTGAGGAGAGTGTGTTCCCCTGATTGTTTAATACTCACGGGACATGTTACCAGGTGAACAGTTTAAGTGAGTAGAGTGTGTTCCCCTGATGGTTTAATACACACGGGACATGTTACCAGGTGAACAGTGTAAGTGAGGAGAGTGTGTTCCCCTGATGGTTTAATGTACACGAGACATGTTACCAGGTGAATAGCATAAGTCAGGAGAGGGTGTTCCCCTGATGTTTTAATACACACGGGACATGTTACCAGGTGAACAGTGTAAGTGAGGAGAGTGTGTTCCCCTGATTGTTTAATACACACGGGACATGTTACCAGATGAACAGTATAAGTGAGGAGAGTGTGTTCCCCTAATGTTTTAATAGACACGGGACAATTTACCAGGTGAACAGTATAAGTGAGGAGAGTGTGTTCCCCTGATGGTTTAATATACACGAGACATGTTACCAGGTGAACAGTATAAGTGAGGAGAGTGTGTTCCCCTGATGGTTTAATATGCACGAGACATCTTACCAGGTGAACAGTATAATTGAGGAGAGTGTGTTCCCCTGATGGTTTAATACACACAGGACATGTTACCAGGTGAACAGTATAACTGAGGAGAGTGTGTTCCCCTGATGGTTTAATACACACAGGACATGTTACCAGGTGAACAGTATAACTGAGGAGAGTGTGTTCCCCTGATTGTTTAATACTCACGGGACATGTTACCAGGTGAACAGTTTAAGTGAGAAGAGTGTGTTCCCCTGATGGTTTAATACACACGGGACATGTTACCAGGTGAACAGTGTAAGTGAGGAGAGTGTGTTCCCCTGATGGTTTAATGTACACGAGACATGTTACCAGGTGAATAGCATAAGTGAGGAGAGGGTGTTCCCCTGATGTTTTAATACACACGGGACATGTTACCAGGTGAACAGTGTAAGTGAGGAGAGTGTGTTCCCCTGATTGTTTAATACAAACGGGACATGTTACCAGATGAACAGTATAAGTGAGGAGAGTGTGTTCCCCTAATGTTTTAATAGACACGGGACAAGTTACCAGGTGAACAGTATAAGTGAGGAGAGTGTGTTCCCCTGATGGTTTAATATACACGAGACATGTTACCAGGTGAACAGTATAAGTGAGGAGAGTGTGTTCCCCTGATGGTTTAATACACACAGGACATGTTACCAGGTGAACATTATAACTGAGGAGATTGTGTTCCCCTGATGGTTTAATACACACAGGACATGTTACCAGGTGAACAGTATAAGTGAAGAGAGTGTGTTCCCCTGATTGTTTAATATACACGGGACATTTTACCAGGTGAACAGTAGAAGTGAGGAGAGTGTGTTCCCCTGATGGTTTAATATACACGAGACATGTTACCAGGTGAACTGTATAATTGAGGAGAGTGTGTTCCCCTGATGGTTTAATACACACAGGACATGTTACCAGGTGAACAGTATAACTGAGGAGAGTGTGTTCCCCTGATTGTTTAATACTCACGGGACATGTTACCAGGTGAACAGTTTAAGTGAGTAGAGTGTGTTCCCCTGATGGTTTAATACACACGGGACATGTTACCAGGTGAACAGTGTAAGTGAGGAGAGTGTGTTCCCCTGATGGTTTAATGTACACGAGACATGTTACCAGGTGAATAGCATAAGTGAGGAGAGGGTGTTCCCCTGATGTTTTAATACACACGGGACATGTTACCAGGTGAACAGTGTAAGTGAGGAGAGTGTGTTCCCCTGATTGTTTAATACACACGGGACATGTTACCAGATGAACAGTATAAGTGAGGAGAGTGTGTTCCCCTAATGTTTTAATAGACATGGGACAAGTTACCAGGTGAACAGTATAAGTGAGGAGAGTGTGTTCCCCTGATGGTTTAATATACACGAGACATGTTACCAGGTGAACATTATAAGTGAGGAGAGTGTGTTCCCCTGATGGTTTAATATACACGAGACATGTTACCAGGTGAACAGTATAATTGAGGAGAGTGTGTTCCCCTGATGGTTTAATACACACAGGACATGTTACCAGGTGAACAGTATAACTGTGGAGAGTGTGTTCCCCTGATGGTTTAATACACACACGACATGTTACCAGGTGAACATTATATCTGAGGAGAGTGTGTTCCCCTGATTGTTTAATACTCACGGGACATGTTACCAGGTGAACAGTTTAAGTGAGTAGAGTGTGTTCCCCTGATGGTTTAATACACACGGGACATGTTACCAGGTGAACAGTGTAAGTGAGGAGAGTGTGTTCCCCTGATGGTTTAATGTACACGAGACATGTTACCAGGTGAATAGCATAAGTGAGGAGAGGGTGTTCCCCTGATGTTTTAATACACACGGGACATGTTACCAGGTGAACAGTGTAAGTGAGGAGAGTGTGTTCCCCTGATTGTTTAATACACACGGGACAAGTTACCAGATGAACAGTATAAGTGAGGAGAGTGTGTTCCCCTAATGTTTTAATAGACACGGGACAAGTTACCAGGTGAACAGTATAAGTGAGGAGATTGTGTTCCCCTGATGGTTTAATATACACGAGACATGTTACAAGGTGAACAGTATAATTGAGGAGAGTGTGTTCCCCTGATGGTTTAATACACACAGGACATGTTACCAGGTGAACAGTATAACTGAGGAGAGTGTGTTCCCCTGATGGTTTAATACACACAGGACATGTTACCAGGTGAACAGTATAAGTGAAGAGAGTGTGTTCCCCTGATTGTTTAATATACACGGGACATTTTACCAGGTGAACAGTAGAAGTGAGGAGAGTGTGTTCCCCTGATGGTTTAATATACACGAGACATGTTACCAGGTGAACAGTATAATTGAGGAGAGTGTGTTCCCCTGATGGTTTTATGCACACAGGACATGTTGCCAGGTGAACAGTATAACTGAGGAGAGTGTGTTCCCCTGATTGTTTAATACTCACGGGACATGTTACCAGGTGAACAGTTTAAGTGAGTAGAGTGTGTTCCCCTGATGGTTTAATGTACACGAGACATGTTACCAGGTGAATAGCATAAGTGAGGAGAGTGTGTTTCCCTGATGGTTTAATATACACGAGACATGTTACCAGGTGAACAGTATAAGTGAGGAGAGTGTGTTCCCCTGATGGTTTAATATACACGAGACATGTTACCAGGTGAACAGTATAATTGAGGAGAGTGTGTTCCCCTGATGGTTTAATACACACAGGACATGTTACCAGGTGAACAGTATAACTGAGGAGAGTGTGTTCCCCTGATGGTTTAATACACACAGGACATGTTACCAGGTGAACATTATATCTGAGGAGAGTGTGTTCCCCTGATTGTTTAATACTCACGGGACATGTTACCAGGTGAACAGTTTAAGTGAGTAGAGTGTGTTCCCCTGATGGTTTAATACACACGGGACATGTTACCAGGTGAACAGTGTAAGTGAGGAGAGTGTGTTCCCCTGATGGTTTAATGTACACGAGACATGTTACCAGGTGAACAGTATAATTGAGGAGAGTGTGTTCCCCTGATGGTTTAATACACACAGGACATGTTACCAGGTGAACAGTATAACTGAGGAGAGTGTGTTCCCCTGATGGTTTAATACACACGGGACATGTTACCAGGTGAACAGTGTAAGTGAGGAGAGTGTGTTCCCCTGATGGTTTAATGTACACGAGACATGTTACCAGGTGAATAGCATAAGTGAGGAGAGGGTGTTCCCCTGATGTTTTAATACACACGGGACATGTTACCAGGTGAGCAGTGTAAGTGAGGAGAGTGTGTTCCCCTGATTGTTTAATACACACGGGACATGTTACCAGATGAACAGTATAAGTGAGGAGAGTGTGTTCCCCTAATGTTTTAATAGACACGGGACAAGTTACCAGGTGAACAGTATAAGTGAGGAGAGTGTGTTCCCCTGATGGTTTAATATACACGAGACATGTTACCAGGTGAACAGTATAAGTGAGGAGAGTGTGTTCCCCTGATGGTTTAATATACACGAGACATGTTACCAGGTGAACAGTATAATTGAGGAGAGTGTGTTCCCCTGATGGTTTAATACACACAGGACATGTTACCAGGTGAACAGTATAACTGAAGAGAGTGTGTTCCCCTGATGGTTTAATACACACAGGACATGTTACCAGGTGAACATTATATCTGAGGAGAGTGTGTTCCCCTGATTGTTTAATACTCACGGGACATGTTACCAGGTGAACAGTTTAAGTGAGTAGAGTGTGTTCCCCTGATGGTTTAATACACACGGGACATGTTACCAGGTGAACAGTGTAAGTGAGGAGAGTGTTTTCCCCTGATGGTTTAATGTACACGAGACATGTTACCAGGTGAATAGCATAAGTGAGGAGAGGGTGTTCCCCTGATGTTTTAATACACACGGGACATGTTACCAGGTGAACAGTGTAAGTGAGGAGAGTGTGTTCCCCTGATTGTTTAATACACACGGGACATGTTACCAGATGAACAGTATAAGTGAGGAGAGTGTGTTCCCCTAATGTTTTAATAGACACGGGACAAGTTACCAGGTGAACAGTATAAGTGAGGAGAGTGTGTTCCCCTGATGGTTTAATATACACGAGACATGTTACAAGGTGAACAGTATAATTGAGGAGAGTGTGTTCCCCTGATGGTTTAATACACACAGGACATGTTACCAGGTGAACAGTATAACTGAGGAGAGTGTGTTCCCCTGATGGTTTAATACACACAGGACATGTTACCAGGTGAACAGTATAAGTGAAGAGAGTGTGTTCCCCTGATTGTTTAATATACACGGGACATTTTACCAGGTGAACAGTAGAAGTGAGGAGAGTGTGTTCCCCTGATGGTTTAATATACACGAGACATGTTACCAGGTGAACAGTATAATTGAGGAGAGTGTGTTCCCCTGATGGTTTTATGCACACAGGACATGTTGCCAGGTGAACAGTATAACTGAGGAGAGTGTGTTCCCCTGATTGTTTAATACTCACGGGACATGTTACCAGGTGAACAGTTTAAGTGAGTAGAGTGTGTTCCCCTGATGGTTTAATGTACACGAGACATGTTACCAGGTGAATAGCATAAGTGAGGAGAGTGTGTTTCCCTGATGGTTTAATATACACGAGACATGTTACCAGGTGAACAGTATAAGTGAGGAGAGTGTGTTCCCCTGATGGTTTAATATACACGAGACATGTTACCAGGTGAACAGTATAATTGAGGAGAGTGTGTTCCCCTGATGGTTTAATACACACAGGACATGTTACCAGGTGAACAGTATAACTGAGGAGAGTGTGTTCCCCTGATGGTTTAATACACACAGGACATGTTACCAGGTGAACATTATATCTGAGGAGAGTGTGTTCCCCTGATTGTTTAATACTCACGGGACATGTTACCAGGTGAACAGTTTAAGTGAGTAGAGTGTGTTCCCCTGATGGTTTAATACACACGGGACATGTTACCAGGTGAACAGTGTAAGTGAGGAGAGTGTGTTCCCCTGATGGTTTAATGTACACGAGACATGTTACCAGGTGAATAGCATAAGTGAGGAGAGGGTGTTCCCCTGATGTTTTAATACACACGGGACATGTTACCAGGTGAACAGTGTAAGTGAGGAGAGTGTGTTCCCCTGATTGTTTAATACACACGGGACATGTTACCAGATAAACAGTATAAGTGAGGAGAGTGTGTTCCCCTAATGTTTTAATAGACACGGGACAAGATACCAGGTGAACAGTATAAGTGAGGAGAGTGTGTTCCCCTGATGGTTTAATATACACGAGATATGTTACCAGGTGAACAGTATAATTGAGGAGAGTGTGTTCCCCTGATGGTTTAATACACACAGGACATGTTACCAGGTGAACAGTATAACTGAGGAGAGTGTGTTCCCCTGATGGTTTAATACACACAGGACATGTTACCAGGTGAACAGTATAAGTGAAGAGAGTGTGTTCCCCTGATTGTTTAATATACACGGGACATTTTACCAGGTGAACAGTAGAAGTGAGGAGAGTGTGTTCCCCTGATGGTTTAATATACACGAGACATGTTACCAGGTGAACAGTATAATTGAGGAGAGTGTGTTCCCCTGATTGTTTAATACTCAAGGGACATGTTACCAGGTGATGAGTAGAAGTGAGGAGAGTGTGTTCCCCTGATGGTTTAATATACACAGGACATGTTACCAGGGGAACAGAAGAACTGAGGAGAGTGTGTTCCCCTGATTGTTTAATACTCAAGCGACATGTTAACAGGTGAACAGTTTAAGTGAGTAGAGTGTGTTCCCCTGATTGTTTAATACACACGGGACATGTTACCAGGTGAACAGTGTAAGTGAGGAGAGTGTGTTCCCCTGATGGTTTAATGTACACGAGACATGTTACCAGGTGAATAGCATAAGTGAGGAGAGGGTGTTCCCCTGATGTTTTAATACACACGGGACATGTTACCAGGTGAACAGTGTAAGTGAGGAGAGTGTGTTCCCCTGATTGTTTAATACACACGGGACATGTTACCAGATGAACAGTATAAGTGAGGAGAGTGTGTTCCCCTAATGTTTTAATAGACACGGGACAAGTTACCAGGTGAACAGTATAAGTGAGGAGAGTGTGTTCCCCTGATGGTTTAATATACACGAGACATGTTACCAGGTGAACAGTATAATTGAGGAGAGTGTGTTCCCCTGATGGTTTAATACACACAGGACATGTTACCAGGTGAACAGTATAACTGAGGAGAGTGTGTTCCCCTGATGGTTTAATACACACAGGACATGTTACCAGGTGAACAGTATAAGTGAGGAGAGTGTGTTCCCCTGATTGTTTAATATACACGGGACATTTTACCAGGTGAACAGTTTAAGTGAGTAGAGTGTGTTCCCCTGATGGTTTAATACACACGGGACATGTTACCAGGTGAACAGTGTAAGTGAGGAGAGTGTGTTCCCCTGATGGTTTAATGTACACGAGACATGTTAACAGGTGAATAGCATAAGTGAGGAGAGGGTGTTCCCCTGATGTTTTAATACACTCGGGACATGTTACCAGGTGAACAGTGTAAGTGAGGAGAGTGTGTTCCCCTAATGTTTCAATAGACACGGGACAAGTTACCAGGTGAACAGTATAAGTGAGGAGAGTGTGTTCCCCTGATGGTTTAATATACACGAGACATGTTACCAGGTGAACAGTATAATTGAGGAGAGTGTGTTCCCCTAATGGTTTAATACACACAGGACATGTTACTAGGTGAACAGTATAACTGAGGAGAGTGTGTTCCCCTGATGGTTTAATACACACAGGACATGTTACCAGGTGAACAGTATAAGTGAAGAGAGTGTGTTCCCCTGATTGTTTAATATACACGGGACATTTTACCAGGTGAACAGTAGAAGTGAGGAGAGTGTGTTCCCCTGATGCTTTAATATACACGAGACATGTTACCAGGTGAACAGTATAATTGAGGAGAGTGTGTTCCCCTGATGGTTTAATACACACAGGACATGTTACCAGGTGAACAGTATAACTGAGGAGAGTGTGTTCCCCTGATTGTTTAATACTCACGGGACATGTTACCAGGTGAACAGTTTAAGTGAGTAGAGTGTGTTCAACTGATGGTTTAATACACACGGGACATGTTACCAGGTGAACAGTGTAAGTGAGGAGAGTGTGTTCCCCTGATGGTTTAATGTACACGAGACATGTTACCAGGTGAATAGCATAAGTGAGGAGAGGGTGTTCCCCTGATGTTTTAATACACACGGGACATGTTACCAGGTGAACAGTGTAAGTGAGGAGAGTGTGTTCCCCTGATTGTTTAATACACACGGGACATGTTACCAGATGAACAGTATAAGTGAGGAGAGTGTGTTCCCCTAATGTTTTAATAGACACGGGACAAGTTACCAGGTGAACAGTATAAGTGAGGAGAGTGTGTTCCCCTGATGGTTTAATATACACGAGACATGTTACCAGGTGAACAGTACAATTGAGGAGAGTGTGTTCCCCTGATTGTTTAATATACACTGGACATTTTACCAGGTGAACAGTATAAGTGAGGAGAGTGTGTTCCCCTGATTGATTAATACACACGGGACATGTTACCAGGTGAACAGTATAAGTGAGGAGAGTTTGTTGCCCTGATTGTTTAATACTGGCGGGACATGTTACCAGGTGAAAAGTATAAGTGAGGAGAGTGTGTTCCCCTGATGGTTTAATACACACAGGACATGTTACCAGGCAAACAGTATAAGTGAGGAGATTGTGTTCCCTTGATGGTTTAATAAACACGGGACATGTTGCCATTTGAACAGTATAAGTGAGGAGATTGTGTTCCCCTGATTGTTTAATACTGACGGGACATGTTACCACGTGAACTGCATAAGTGAGGAGAGGGTGTTCCCCTGATGGTTTAATACACTCGGGACATGTTACCAGGTGAACAGTAGAAGTGAGGAGAGTTTGTTGCCCTGATTGTTTAATATACATGGGACATGTTACCAGGTGAACAGTATAATTGAGGAGAATGAGTTCCCCTGATTGTCTAATACATAAGGGACATGTTACCAGGCGAACAGCATAAGTGAGGAGAGTGTCTTCCCCTGATTGTTTAATACTGACGGGACATGTCACATGGTGAACAGTATAAGTGAAGAGAGTGTGTTCCCCTGATTGTTTAATGCACACAGGACATGTCACCAGGCGAACAGTATAAGTGAGGAGAGTGTGTTCCCCTGACTGTTTAATATAGAGGGGACATGTCACCAGGTGAACAGTGTAAGTGAGGAGAGTGTGTTCCCCTGATGCTTTAATATACACAGGACGTGTTACCAGGCGAACAGTATAAGTGAGGAGAGTGTGTTCCCCTGATTGTTTAATACTGACGGGACATGTAACCAGGTGAACAGTATAAGTGAGGAGAGTGTGTTCCCCTGATTGTTTAATGTAGACGGGACATGTCACCAGGTGAACAGTGTAATTGAGGAGAGCGTGTTCCTCTGATGCTTTAATATACACAGGACATGTTACCAGGCGAACAGTATAAGTGAGGAGAGTGAGTTCCCCTGATGGTTTAATAAACACGGGAGATGTTACCAGGTGAACAGTATAAGTGAGGAGAGTGTGTTCCCCTGATTGTTTAATGCACACGGGACATGTTACCAGGTGAACAGCATAAGTGAGGAGAGTGTGTTTTCCTGATTGTTTAATACTGACGGAACATGTTAGCAGGTGAACAGTGTAAGTGAGGAGAGTGTGTTCCCCTGATGGTTTAATGCACACAGGACATGTCACTAGGTGAACAGTATAAGTGAGGAGAGTTTGTTCCCCTGATTGTTTAATACTGACGGGACATGTTGCCAGGTGAACAGTTTTAGTGAGGAGAGTGTGAACCCCAGATTGTTTAATACACACGGGACTTCTTACCAGGTGAACAGTATAAATGAGCAGAGTGTGTTCCCCTGATTGTTTTTTACAGACTGGACATGTAACCAGGTGAACAGTATAAGTGAGGAGAGCGTGTTCCCCTGATGGTTTAAAACATACGGGACGTGTTACCAGGTGAACAGTATAAGTGAGGAGAGCGTGTTCCCCAGATTGTTTAATACACACGGGTCATGTTACCAGGTCAACAGTACAGGTGAGGAGACTGTGTTCCTTTGATGGTTTAATATACACGGGACATCTTACCAGGTGAACAGTATAAGTGAGGAGAGTGTGTTCCCCAGATTGTTTAATACACCCGGGTCATGTTGCCAGGTAAACAGTACAGGTGAGGAGACTGTGTTCCTTTGATGGTTTAGTATACAAGGGACATGTTACCAGGTGAACAGTATAAGTGAGGAGAGTGTGTTCCCCAGATTGTTTAATACACATGGGACATGTTGCCAGGTGAACAGTATAAGTTACGAGAGAGTGTTTCCCTGATGTTTTAATAAACACGGGACATATTCCCAGGTATACAGTATAAGTGAGGAGAGTGCGTTCCCCAGATTGTTTAATACACATGGGTCATGTTACCAGGTAAACTTTACAGGTGAGGAGACTGTGTTCCTTTGATGGTTTAATATACACGGGACATCTTACCAGGTGAACAGTATAAGTGAGCAGCGCGTGTTCCTCTGATGGTTTATTATACACGGGGCATGGCATGAGGTGAACAGCATAAGTGAGGAGAGTGTGTTCCCCTGATGGTTTAATACACACAGGACATGTTACCAGGTGAACAGTATAAGTGAGGAGAGTGTGTTCCCCTGATGGTTTAATATACACGGGACATGTTACCAGATCAACAGTATAAGTGAGGAGAGTATGTTCCCCTGATGGGTTAATAGAGACGGGACATGTCACCAGGTGAACAGTATAAGTGAGGAGAGTGTGTTCCCCTGATTGTTTAATACTCACGGGACATGTTACGAGGTGAACAGTATAAGTGAGGAGAGTGTGTTCCCATGATGGTTTAATATACACGGGACATGTTACCAGGTGAACAGTATAAGTGAGGAGAGTGTGTTCCCCTGATGTTTTAATATACCCGGTTAATGTCAGCAGGTGAACAGTATAATTGAGGAGAGTGTGTTCCCCTGATTGTTTAATACTGACGGGACATGTTACCAGGTGAACAGTATAAGTGAGGAGAGTGTGTTCCCCTGATGGTTTAATAGACACGGGACATGTTACCAGGTGAACAGTAAAAGTGAGGAGAGTGTGTTCCCCTGATTCATTAATACTGACGGGACATGTCACCAGGTGAACAGTAAAAGTGAGGAGAGTGTGTTCCCCTGATTGTTTAATACTGACGGGACATGTTACCAGGTGATCAGTATAAGTGAGGAGAGTGTGTTCCCCTGATTGTTTAATACTGATGGGACATGTTACCAGGTGAACAGTATAAGTGAGGAGAGTGTGTTCCCCTGATGGTTTAATAGACACGGGACATGTTACCAGGTGAACAGTATAAGTGAGGAGAGTGTGATCCCCTGATTGTTTAATACACACGGGACATGTCACAAGGTGAACAGTATAAGTGAGGAGAGTGTGTTCCCCTGATTGTTAAATACTGACGGGACATGTTACCAGGTGAACAGTATAAGTGAGGAGAATGTATTCCCCTGATGGTTTAATATACACTGGACATATTATCTGGTGAACAGTAGAAGTGAGGAGAGTGTTTTCCCCTGATTGTTTAATACTCACAGGACATGTTACCAGGTGAACAGTATAAGTGAGGAGAGTGTGTTCCCCTGATGGTTTAACACGCACGGAACATGTCACCAGGTGAACAGTATAACTGAGGAGAGTGTGTTCCCCTGATGGTTTAATATACTCAGGACATGTTACCAGGTGAACAGTATAAGTGAGGAGAGTGTGTTCCCCTGATTGTTTAATACACACGGGACATGTTACCAGGTGAACAGTATAAGTGAGGAGAGTGCGTTCCCCTGATGGTTTAATATACACGGGACATGTTACCAGATCAACAGTATTAGTGAGGAGAGTGTGTTCCCCTGATGGGTTAATAGAGACGGAACATGTCACCAGGTGAACAGTATAAGTGAGGAGAATGTATTCCCCTGCTGGTTTAATATACACTGGACATATTATCTGGTGAACAGCAGAAGTGAGGAGAGTGTGTTCCCCTGATGGTTTAATATACACGGGACATGTTACCAGGTGAACAGTATAAGTGAGGAGAGTGTGTTCCCCTGATGGTTTAATATACACTGGACATGTTACCAGATCAACAGTATAAGTGAGGAGAGTGTGTTCCCCTGATGGGTTAATAGAGACGGGACATGTCACCAGGTGAACAGTATAAGTGAGGAGAGTGTGTTCCCCTGATTGTTTAATACTCACGGGACAAGTGACCAGGTGAACAGTATAAGAGAGGAGAGTGTGTTCCCCTGATGGTTTAACACGCACGGGACATGTTACCAGGTGAACAGTATAAGTGAGGAGAGTGTGTTCCCCTGATGTTTTAATATACCCGGTTAATGTCAGCAGGTGAACAGTATAATTGAGGAGAGTGTGATCCCCTGATTGCTAAATACACACGGGACATGTTACCAGGTGAACAGTATAAGTGAGGAGAGTGTGTTCCCCTGATTGTTTAATACTGACGGGACATGTTACCAGGTGAACAGTATAAGTGAGGAGAGTGTGTTCCCCTGATTCTTTAATACTGACGGGACATGTCACCAGGTGAACAGTAAAAGTGAGGAGAGTGTGTTCCCCTGATTGTTTAATACTGACGGGACATGTTACCAGGTGAACAGTATCAGTGAGGAGAGTGTGTTCCCCTGATTGTTTAATACTGATGGGACATGTTACCAGCTGAACAGTATAAGTGAGGAGAGTGTGTTCCCCTGATGGTTTAATAGACACGGGACATGTTACCAGGTGAACAGTATAAGTGAGGAGAGTGTGTTCCCCTGATTGTTTAATACTGACGGGACATGTTACCAGGTGAACAGTATAAGTGAGGAGAATGTATTCCCCTGATGGTTTAATATACACTGGACATATTATCTGGTGAACAGTATAAGTGAGGAGAGTGTTTTCCCCTGATTGTTTAATACTCACGGGACATGTTACCAGGTGAACAGTATAAGTGAGGAGAGTGTGTTCCCCTGATTGTTTAATACTGATGGGACATGTTACCAGGTGAACAGTATAAGTGAGGAGAGTGTTTTCCCCTGATAGAGAACATAGAACATAGAAAAATACAGCACAGAACAGGCCCTTCGGCCCACGATGTTGTGCCGATCCTTTGTCCTCTGTCAAGGACAATTTAATCTATACCCCATCATTCTCCTTTATCCATATACCTATCTAAAAGCCGTTTGAAAGTCCCTAAAGTTTCTGACTCAACAACTTCCCCAGGCAAGGCATTCCATGCCCCGACCACTCTCTGGGTAAAGAACCTTCCCCTGACATCCCCCTTATATCTCCCACCCTTCACCTTAAATTTATGACCCCTTGTAACGCTTTGCTCCACCCGGGGAAAAAGTTTCTGACTGTCTACCCTATCTATTCCCCTGATCATCTTATAAACCTCTATCATGTCACCCCTCATCCTTCTCCGTTCTAATGAGAAGAGGCCTAGAATGTTCAGCCTTTCCTCGTAAGACTTATTCTCCATTCCAGGCAACATCCTGGTAAATCTCCTCTGCACCCTCTCCAAGGCTTCCACATCCTTCCTAAAATGAGGCGACCAGAACTGCACACAGTACTCCAAATGAGGCCTTACCAAGGTCCTGTACAGCTGCATCATCACCTCACGGCTCTTAAATTCAATCCCTCTGCTAATGAACGCTAACACCCCATGTGCCTTCTTCACAGCCCTATCCACTTGAGTTGCAACTTTCAACGATCTATGCACATAGACCCCAAGGTCTCTCTGCTCCTCCACATGCCCAAGAACCCTACCGTTAACCCAGTATTTTGCATTCGTGTTTGTCCTTCCAAAATGGACGACCTCACACTTTTCAGGGTTAAACTCCATCTGCCACTTTTCAGCCCAGCACTGCAACCTATCCAAGTCCCTTTGCAGACGACAATAGCCCTCCTCGGTATCCACAACTCCACCAACCTTTGTATCATCTGCAAATTTACTGACCCACCCTTCGACTTCCTCATCCAAGTCGTTAATAAAAATCACAAACAGGAGAGGACCCAGAACTGATCCCTGTGGCACGCCACTGGTAACTGGGCTCCAGGCTGAGTATTTACCATCTAAGACCACTCTCTGCCTTCTATCAGTTAGCCAATTCTTAATCCAACTGGCCACATTCCCCACTATCCCATGCCTCCTGACTTTCTCCATAAGTCTACCATGGGGGACCTTATCAAATGCCTTACTAAAATCCATGTACACCACATCCACTGGTTTACCCTCATCCACTTGCTTGGTCACCTGCTCAAAGAATTCAATCAGGCTTGTGAGGCAAGACCTACCCCTCACAAAACCGTGCTGACTGTCCCGAATCAAGCAGTGTCTTTCCAGATGCTCAGAAATCCTATCCCTCAGCACCTTTTCCATCAACTTGCCTACCACCGAAGTAAGACTAACTGGCCTGTAATTCCCAGGGTTGTTCCTATTCCCTTTCTTGAACAGGGGCACAACATTTGCCACCCTCCAATCACCTGGTACCACCCCCGTCAACAGAGAAGATGAAAAGATCATTGCCAGCGGCTCTGCAATTTCATCCCTTGCTTCCCATAACATCCTTGGATATACCCCGTCAGGCCCGGGAGACTTGTCTATCTTCAAGTTATACTGATGGGACATGTTACCAGGTGAACAGTATAAGTGAGGAGAGTGTGTTCCCCTGATGGTTTAATACACACGGGACATGTTACCAGATCAACAGTATAAGTGAGGAGAGTGTGTTCCGCTGATGGGTTAATAGAGACAGAACATGTCACCAGGTGAACAGTATAAGTGAGGAGAGTGTGTTCCCCTAATTGTTTAATACTCACGGGACATGTTCCCAGGTGAACAGTATAAGTGAGGAGAGTGTGTTCCCCTGATGGTTTAATATACACGGGACATGTTACCAGGTGAACAGTATAAGTGAGGAGAGTGTGTTCCCCTGATGGTTTAATATACACGGGACATGTTACCAGGTGAACAGTATAAGTGAGGAGAGTGTGTTCCCCTGATGGTTTAATATAAACGGGACATGTTACCAGATCAACAGTATAAGTGAGGAGAGTGTGTTCCCCTGATGGGTTAATAGAGACGGGACATGTCACCAGGTGAACAGTATAAGTGAGGAGAGTGTGTCCCCTGATTGTTTAATACTCACGGGACATGTTACCAGGTGAACAGTATAGGTGAGGAGAGTGTGTTCCCCTGATGGTTTAACACGCACGGGACATGTTACCAGGTGAACAGTATAAGTGAGGAGAGTGTGTTCCCCTGATGTTTTAATATACCCGGTTAATGTCAGCAGGTGAACAGTATAATTGAGGAGAGTGTGTTCCCCTGATTGTTTAATACTGACGGGACATGTTACCAGGTGAACAGTATAAGTGAGGAGAGTGTGTTCCCCTGATGGTTTAATAGACACGGGACATGTTACCAGGTGAACAGTATAAGTGAGGAGAGTGTGTTCCCCTGATTGTTTAATACTGACGGGACATGTCAACAGGTGAACAGTAAAAGTGAGGAGAGTGTGTTCCCCTGATTGTTTAATACTGACGGGACATGTTACCAGGTGAAAAGTATAAGTGAGGAGAGTGTGTTCCCCTGATTGTTTAATACTGATGGGACATGTTACCAGGTGAACAGTATAAGTGAGGAGAGTGTGTTCCCCTGATGGTTTAATAGACACGGGACATGTTACCAGGTGAACAGCAGAAGTGAGGAGAGTGTGTTCCCCTGATGGTTTAACACGCACGGAACATGTCACCAGGTGAACAGTATAAGTGAGGAGAGTGTGTTCCCCTGATTGTTTAATACTCACGGGACATGTTACCAGGTGAACAGTATAAGTGAGGAGAGTGTGTTCCCCTGATGGTTTAATATACACGGGACATGTTACCATGTGAACAGTAGAAGTGAGGAGAGTGTGTTCCCCTGATGGTTTAACACGCACGGGACATGTTACCAGATCAACAGTATAACTGAGGAGAGTGTGTTCCCCTGATGGTTTAATATACACAGGACATGTTACCAGGTGAACAGCATAAGTGAGGAGAGTGTGTTCCCCTGATTGTTTAATACACAAGGGACATGTTACCAGGTGAACAGTATAAGTGAGGAGAGTGTGTTCCCCTGATGGTTTAATATACACGGGACATGTTACCAGATCAACAGTATTAGTGAGGAGAGTGTGTTCCCCTGATGGGTTAATAGAGACGGAACATGTCACCAGGTGAACAGTATAAGTGAGGAGAGTGTGTTCCATTGATTGTTGAATACTCACGGGACATGTTACCAGGTGAACAGTACAAGTGAGGAGAGTGTATTTCCCCTGATTGTTTAATACTGACGGGACATGTTACCAGGTGAAAAGTATAAGTGAGGAGAGTGTGTTCCCCTGATTGTTTAATACTGATGGGACATGTTACCAGGTGAACAGTATAAGTGAGGAGAGTGTGTTCCCCTGATGGTTTAATAGACACGGGACATGTTACCAGATCAACAGTATAAGTGAGGAGAGTGTGTTCCCCTGATGGGTTAATAGAGACGGAACATGTCACCAGGTGAACAGTATAAGTGAGGAGAGTGTGTTCCCCTGATTGTTTAATACTCACGGGACATGTTACCAGGTGAACAGTATAAGTGAGGAGAGTGTGTTCCCCTGATGGTTTAATATACACGGGACATGTTACCATGTGAACAGTAGAAGTGAGGAGAGTGTGTTCCCCTGATGGTTTAATATACAGGGGACATGTTACCAGATGAACAGTATAAGTGAGGAGAGTGTGTTCCCCTGATGGTTTAATATAAACGGGACATGTTACCAGATCAACAGTCTAAGTGAGGAGAGTGTGTTCCCCTGATGGGTTAATAGAGACGGGACATGTCACCAGGTGAACAGTATAAGTGAGGAGAGTGTGTTCCCCTGATTGTTTAATACTCACGGGACATGTTACCAGCTGAACAGTATAAGTGAGGAGAGTGTGTTCCCCTGATGGTTTAACACGCACGGGACATGTTACCAGGTGAACAGTATAAGTGAGGAGAGTGTGTTCCCCTGATGTTTTAATATACCCGGTTAATGTCAGCAGGTGAACAGTATAATTGAGGAGAGTGTGTTCCCCTGATTGTTTAATACTGACGGGACATGTCACCAGGTGAACAGTAAAAGTGAGGAGAGTGTGTTCCCCTGATTGTTTAATACTGACGGGACATGTTACCAGGTGAACAGTATAAGTGAGGAGAGTGTGTTCCCCTGATTTTTTAATACTGATGGGACATGTTACCAGGTGAACAGTATAAGTGAGGAGAGTGTGTTCCCCTGATGGTTTAATAGACACGGGACATGTTACCAGGTGAACAGTATAAGTGAGGAGATTGTGTTCCCCTGATTGTTTAATACTGACGGGACATGTTACCAGGTGAACAGTATAAGTGAGGAGAATGTATTCCCCGGATGGTTTAATATACACTGGACATATTATCTGGTGAACAGTATAAGTGAGGAGAGTGTTTTCCCCTGATTGTTTAATACTCACGGGACATGTTACCAGGTGAACAGTATAACTGAGGAGAGTGTGTTCCCCTGATGGTTTAATATACACAGGACATGTTACCAGGTGAACAGTATAAGTGAGGAGAGTGTGTTCCCCTGATTGTTTAATACACACGGGACATGTTACCAGGTGAACAGTATCAGTGAGGAGAGTGTGTTCCCCTGATTGTTTAATACACACGGGACATGTCACCAGGTGAACAGTGTAACTGTGGAGAGTGTGTTCCCCTGATGGTTTAACACGCACGGGACATGTTAAGAGGTGAACAGTATAAGTGAGGAGAGTGTGTTCCCCTGATTGTTTAATACACACGGGACATGTCATCGGGTGAACAGTATAAGTGAGGAGAGTGTGTTCCCCTGATTGTTTAATACACACGGGACATGTCACCGGGTAAAAAGTATAAGTGAGGAGAGTGTGTTCCCCTGATTGTTTAATACACACGGGACATGTCACCAGGTGAACAGTATCAGTGAGGAGAGTGTGTTGCCCTGATGGTTTAATATACACGGGACATGTTACCAGGTGAACAGTATAAGTGAGGAGTCTGTGTTCCCCTGATAGTTTAACACTGACGGGACATGTTACCAGTTGAACAGTAGAAGTGAGGAGAGTGTGTTCCCCTGATGGTTTAATATAACCGGTTAATGTCAGCAGGTGATCAGTATAATTGAGGAGAGTGTGATCCCCTGATTGTTTAATACACACAGGACATGTTACCAGCTGAACAGTATAAGTGAGGAGAGTGTGTTCCCCTGATGGTTTAATATACACGGGACATGTTACCAGGTGAACAGTATAAGTGAGGAGAGTGTGTTCCCCTGATGGTTTAATATACACGGGACATGTTACCAGATCAACAGTATAAGTGAGGAGAGTGTGTTCCCCTGATGGTTTAATATACACGGGACATGTTACCAGATCAACAGTATAAGTGAGGAGACTGTGTTCCCCTGATGGTTTAATGTACACGGGACATGTTACCAGGTGAACAGTATAAGTGAGGATGGTGTGTTCCCCTGATCGTTTAATATACACTGGACATGTTACCAGATCAACAGTATAAGTGAGGAGAGTGTGGTCCCCTGATGGTTTAATAGAGACGGGACATGTCACCAGGTGAACAGTATAAGTGAGGAGAGTGTGTTCCCCTGATTGTTTAATACTCACGGGACATGTTACCAGGTGAACAGTATAAGAGAGGAGAGTGTGTTCCCCTGATGGTTTTACACGCACGGGACATGTTACCAGGTGAACAGTATAATTGAGGAGAGTGTGTTCCCCTGATGTTTTAATATACCCGGTTAATGTCAGCAGGTGAACAGTATAATTGAGGAGAGTGTGATCCCCTGATTGTTTAATACACACAGGACATGTTACCAGCTGAACAGTATAAGTGAGGAGAGTGTGTTCCCCTGATGGTTTAATAGACACGGGACATGTTACCAGGTGAACAGTGTAAGTGAGGAGAGTGTAATCCCCTGATTCTTTAATACTGACGGGACATGTCACCAGGTGAACAGTATAAGTGAGGAGAGTGTGTTCCCCTGATTGTTTAATACTGATGGGACATGTTACCAGGTGAACGGTATAAGTGAGGAGAGTGTGTTCCCCTGATGGTTTAATAGACACGGGACATGTTACCAGGTGAACAGTATAAGTGAGGAGAGTGTGTTCCCCTGATTGTTTAATACTGACGGGACATGTTACCAGATGAACTGTATAAGTGAGGAGAATGTATTCCCCTGATGGTTTAATATACACTGGACATATTATCTGGTGAACAGTATAAGTGAGGAGAGTGTTTTCCCCTGATTGTTTAATACTCACGGGACATGTTACCAGGTGAACAGTATAAGTGAGGAGAGTGTGTTCCCCTGATTGTTTAATACACACGGGACATGTCACCGGGTAAAAATTATAAGTGAGGAGAGTGTGTTCCCCTGATTGTTTAATATACACGGGACATGTTACCAGGTGAACAGTATAAGTGAGGAGTCTGTGTTCCCCTGATAGTTTAACACTGACGGGACATGTTACCAGATGAACAGTATAAGTGAGGAGAGTGTGTTCCTGTGATGGTTTAATGCACACAGGACATGTTACCAGCTGAACAGTATAAGTGAGGAGAGTGTGTTCCCCTGATGGTTTAATATACACGGGACATGTTACCAGGTGAACAGTATAAGTGAGGAGAGTGTGTTCCCCTGATGGTTTAATATACACGGGACATGTTACCAGATCAACAGTATAAGTGAGGAGAGTGTGTTCCCCTGATGGTTTAATATACACGGGAAATGTTACCAGATCAACAGTATAAGTGAGGAGACTGTGTTCCCCTGATGGCTTAATATACACGGGACATGTTACCAGATCAACAGTATAAGTGAGGAGAGTGTGTTCCCCTGATGGTTTAACACGCACGGGACATGTTACCAGGTGAACAGTATAAGTGAGGAGAGTGTGTTCCCCTGATGTTTTAATATACCCGGTTAATGTCAGCAGGTGAACAGTATAATTGAGGAGAGTGTGATCCCCTGATTGTTTAATACACACGGGACATGTTACCAGGTGAACAGTATAAGCGAGGAGAGTGTGTTCCCCTGATTGTTTAATACTGACGGGACATGTTACCAGGTGAACAGTATAAGTGAGGAGAGTGTGTTCCCCTGATGGTTTAATAGACACGGGACATGTTACCAGGTGAACAGTATAAGTGAGGAGAGTGTGATCCCCTGATTCTTTAATACACACGGGACATGTCACCAGGTGAACAGTATAAGTGAGGAGAGTGTGATCCCCTGATTGTTTAATACACACGGGACATGTCACCAGGTGAACAGTATAAGTGAGGAGAGTGTTTTCCCCTGATTGTTTAATACTCACGGGACATGTTACCAGGTGAACAGTATAAGTGAGGAGAGAGTGTTCCCCTGATGGTTTAATAGACACGGGACATGTTACCAGGTGAACAGTATAAGTGAGGAGAGTGTGTTCCCCTGATTGTTTAATACACACGGGACATGTTACCAGGTGAACAGTATAAGTGAGGAGAGTGTGTTCCCCTGAATGTTTAATACACACGGGACATGTCACCAGGTGAACAGTATAAGTGAGCAGAATGATTTCCCCTGATGGTTAAATATGCAAAGGACATGTTATCAGGTGAACAGTATCAGTGAGGAGACTGTGTTCCCCTGATAGTTTAACACTGACGGGACATGTTACCAGATGAACAGTATAAGTGAGGAGAGTGTGTTCCTCTGATGGTTTAATGCACACAGGACATGTTACCAGCTGAACAGTATAAGTGAGGAGAGTGTGTTCCCCTGATTGTTTAATATACACGGGACATGTTACCAGGTGAACAGTATAAGTGAGGAGAGTGTGTTCCCCTGATGGTTTAATACACACGGGACATGTTACCAGGTGAACAGTATAAGTGAGGAGAGTGTGTTCCCCTGATGGTTTAATATACACGGGACATGTTGCCAGATCAACAGTATAAGTGAGGAGAGTGTGTTCCCCTGATGGGTTAATAGAGACGGGACATGTCACCAGGTGAACAGTATAAGTGAGGAGAGTGTGTTCCCCTGATGGTTTAATATACACGGGACATGTTACCAGGTGAACAGTATAAGTGAGGAGAGTGTGTTCCCCTGATGGTTTAATATACACGGGACATGTTACCAGGTGAACAGTATAAGTGAGGAGAGTGTGTTCCCCTTATGGTTTAATATACACGGGACATGTTACCAGATCAACAGTATAAGTGAGGAGAGTGTGTTCCCCTGATTGTTTAATACACACGGGACATGTTACAAGGTGAACAGTATAAGTGAGGAGAGTGTTTTCCCCTGATTGTTTAATACTCACGGGACATGTTACCAGGTGAACAATATAAGTGAGGAGAGTGTGTTCCCCTGATGGTTTAACACGCACGGGACATGTTAACAGGAGAACAGTATAAGTGAGGAGAGTGTGTTCCCGTGATGTTTTAGTATACCCGGAAAATGTCAGCAGGTGAACAGTATAATTGAGGAGAGTGTGATCCCCTGATTGTTTAATACACACGGGACATGTTACCAGGTGAACAGTATAAGTGAGGATAGTGTGTTCCCCTGATTGTTTAATACTGACGGGACATGTTACCAGGTGAACAGTATAAGTGAGGAGAGTCTGTTCCCCTGATGGTTTAATAGACACGGGACATGTTACCAGTTGAACAGTATAAGTGAGGAGAGTGTGTTCCCCTGATTGTTTAATACACACGGGACATGTCATCGGGTGAACAGTATAAGTGAGGAGAGTGTGTTCCCCTGATTGTTTAATACACACGGGACATGCCACCGGGTAAAAAGTATAAGTCAGGAGAGTGTGTTCCCCTGATTGTTTAATACACACGGGACATGTCACCAGGTGAACAGTATAAGTGAGCAGAATGATTTCCCCTGATGGTTAAATATGCAAAGGACATGTTACCAGGTGAACAGTATAAGTGAGGAGACTGTGTTCCCCTGATAGTTTAACACCGACGGGACATGTTACCAGATGAACAGTATAAGTGAGGAGAGTGTGTTCCCCTGATGGTTTAATAGACACGGGACATGTTACCAGGTGAACAGTACAAGTGAGGAGAGTGTGATCCCCTGATTCTTTAATACACACGGGACATGTCACCAGGTGAACAGTATAAGTGAGGAGAGTGTGTTCCCCTGATTGTTTAATACTGACGGGACATGTCACCAGGTGAACAGTATAAGTGAGGAGAGTGTGTTCCCCTGATTGTTTAATACTGACGGGACATGTTACCAGGTGAACAGTATAAGTGAGGAGAGTGTGTTCCCCTGATTGTTTAATACTGATGGGACATGTTACCAGGTGAACAGTATAAGTGAGGAGAGTGCGTTCCCCTGATGGTTTAATAGTCACGGGACATGTTACCAGGTGAACAGCATAAGTGAGGAGAATGTGATCCCCTGATTGTTTAATACACACGGGACATGTCACCAGGTGAACAGTATAAGTGAGGAGAGTGTGTTCCCCTGATTGTTTAATACTGACGGGACATGTTACCAGGTGAACAGTATAAGTGAGGAGAATGTATTCCCCTGATGGTTTAATATACACTGGACATATTATCTGGTGAACAGTATAAGTGAGGAGAGTGTTTTCCCCTGATTGTTTAATACTCACGGGACATGTTACCAGGTGAACAGTATAAGTGAGGAGAATGTATTCCCCTGATGGTTTAATATACACTGGACATATTATCTGGTGAACAGTATAAGTGAGGAGAGTGTTTTCCCCTGATTGTTTAATACTCACGGGACATGTTACCAGGTGAACAGTATAAGTGAGGAGAGTGTGTTCCCCTGATTGTTTAATACACACGGGACATGTCACCAGGTGAACAGTATAAGTGAGCAGAATGATTTCCCCTGATGGTTAAATATGCAACGGACATGTTACCAAGTGAGCAGTATAAGTGAGGAGACTGTGTTCCCCTGATGGTTTAATACTGACGGGACATGTTACCAGATGAACAGTATAAGTGAGGAGAGTGTGTTCCTCTGATGGTTTAATGCACACAGGACATGTTACCAGCTGAACAGTATAAGTGAGGAGAGTGTGTTCCCCTGATGGTTTAATAAACACGGGACAAGTTACCAGGTGAACAGTATAAGTGAGGAGAGTGTGTTCCCCTGATGGTTTAATATACACGGGACATGTTACCAGATCAACAGTATAAGTGAGGAGAGTGTGTTCCCCTGATGGGTTAATAGAGACGGGACATGTTACCAGGTGAAAAGTATAAGTGAGGAGAGTGTGTTCCCCTGATGGTTTAATATACACGGGACATGTTACCAGATCAACAGTATAAGTGAGGAGAGTGTGTTCCCCTGATTGTTCAATACACACGGGACATGTTACCAGGTGAACGGTATAAGTGAGCAGAGTGTGTTCCCCTGATTGTTTAATACTCACGAGACATGTTACCAGGTGAACAGTGTATGTGAGGAGAGTGTGTTCCCCTGATTGTTTAACACTGACGGGACATGTTACCAGGTGAACAGTATAAGTGAGGAGAGTCTGTTCACCTGATGGTTTAATACACACGGGACATGTCACCAGGTGAACAGTAAAAGTGAGGAGACTGTGTTCCCTTGATTGTTTAATACTGATGGGACATGTTACCAGGTGAACAGTATAAGTGAGGAGAGTGTGTTCCCCTGATGGATTAATACACACGGGACATGTCACCAGGTGAACAGTAAAAGTGAGGAGAGTGTGTTCCCCTGATTGTTTAATACTGATGGGACATGTCACCAGGTGAACAGTATAAGTGAGGAGAGTGTGTTCTCCTGATTGTTTAATACTGACGGGACATGTCACGAGGTGAACATTATAAATGAGGAGAGTGTGTTCCCCTGATTGTTTAATACACACGGGACATGTCACCAGGTGAACAGTATAAGTGAGGAGAGTGTGTTCCCCTGATGGTTTAATACTGACAGGACATGTTACCAGATGAACAGTATAAGTGAGGAGAGTGAGTTTCTCTGATGGTTTAATGCACACAGGACATGTTACCAGGTGAACAGTATAAGTGAGGAGAGTGCGTTCCCCTGATTGTTTAATACGCACGGGACATGTTACCAGGTGAACTGTGTAAGTGAGGAGAGTCTGTTCCCCTGATGGTTTTATATACACGGGACATGTTACCAGGTGAACAGTATAAGTGAGGAGAGTGTGTGACCCTGATTATTTAATACACACGGGACATGTTACCAGGTGAACTGTGTAAGTGAGGAGAGTCTGTTCCCCTGATGGTTTTATATACACGGGACATGTTACCAGGTGAACAGTATAAGTGAGGAGAGTGTGTGCCCCTGATCGTTTAATATACACGGGACATGTTACCAGGTGAACAGTATAAGTGAGGAGAGTGTGTTCCCCTGATGGTTTAATATATACGGGACATATTACCAGGTGAACAGTATAAGTGAGGAGAGTGTGTTCCCCTGATTGTTTAATACTCACGGGACATGTTACCAGGTGAACAGTATAAGTGAGGAGAGTGTGTTCCCCTGATGGTTTAACACACACGGGACATGTTACCAGGTGAACAGTATAAGTGAGGAGAGTGTGTTCCCCTGATTGTTTAATATACCCGGGACATGTCACCAGGTGAAGAGTAGAATTGAGGAGAGTGTGTTCCCCTGATTGTTTAATACTGACGGGACATGTCACGAGGTGAACAGTATAAGTGAGGAGAGTGTGTTCCCCTGATGATTTAATGCACACAGGACATGTTACCAGGAGAACAGTATAAGTGAGGAGAGAGTGATCCCCTGATGGTTTAATACACACGGGACATGTTACCAGGTGAACAGTATAAGTGAGGAGAGTGTGTTCCCCTGATTGTTTAATATACCCGGGACATGTCACCAGGTGAAGAGTAGAATTGAGGAGAGTGTGTTCCCCTGATTGTTTAATACTGACGGGACATGTCACGAGGTGAAAAGTATAAGTGAGGAGAGTGTGTTCCCCTGATGATTTAATGCACACAGGACATGTTACCAGGTGAACAGTATAAGTGAGGAGAGAGTGTTCCTCTGATGGTCTAATGCACACGGGACATGTTGCCAGGTGAACAGTGTAAGTGAGGAGAGTGTCTTCCCCTGAAGGTTTAATACTCATGGGACATGTTACCAGGTGAACAGTATAAGTGAGGAGAGTGTGATCCCCTGATGGTTCAATGCACACGGGACATGTTACCAGGTGAACAGTATAAGTGAGGAGAGTGCTTTCCCCTGAATTTTAATATTCACGGTACATGTTACCAGGTGAACAGTATAACTGAGGAGAGTGTGTTCCCCTGATGGTTTAATATACACGGGACATGTTACCAGGTGAACAGTATAATTGAGGAGAGTGTGATCCCCTGATTGTTTAATACTCACGGGACATGTTACCAGCTGAACATTATAAGTGAGGAGAGTGAGTTCCCCTGATTGTTTAATACACACGGGACATGTTACCAGGTGAACAGTATAAGTGAGGAGAGTGTGTTCCCCTGATTGTTTAATACACACGGGTCATGTCACCAGGTGAACAGTATATGTGAGGAGAGTGTGTTCCCCTGATGGTTTAATACTGACAGGACATGTTACCAGATGAACAGTATAAGTGAGGAGAGTGAGTTTCTCTGATGGTTTAATGCACACAGGACATGTTACCAGGTGAACAGTATAAGTGAGGAGAGTGCGTTCCCCTGATTGTTTAATACGCACGGGACATGTTACCAGGTGAACTGTGTAAGTGAGGAGAGTCTGTTCCCCTGATGGTTTTATATACACGGGACATGTTACCAGGTGAACAGTATAAGAGAGGAGAGTGTGTGACCCTGATTGTTTAATACACACGGGACATGTTACCAGGTGAACTGTGTAAGTGAGGAGAGTCTGTTCCCCTGATGGTTTTATATACACGGGACATGTTACCAGGTGAACAGTATAAGTGAGGAGAGTGTGTGCCCCTGATCGTTTAATATACACGGGACATGTTACCAGGTGAACAGTATAAGTGAGGAGAGTGTGTTCCCCTGATGGTTTAATATATACGGGACATATTACCAGGTGAACAGTATATGTGAGGAGAGTGTGTTCCCCTGATTGTTTAATACTCACGGGACATGTTACCAGGTGAACAGTATAAGTGAGGAGAGTGTGTTCCCCTGATGGTTTAACACACACGGGACATGTTACCAGGTGAACAGTATAAGTGAGGAGAGTGTGTTCCCCTGATTGTTTAATATACCCGGGACATGTCACCAGGTGAAGAGTAGAATTGAGGAGAGTGTGTTCCCCTGATTGTTTAATACTGACGGGACATGTCACGAGGTGAACAGTATAAGTGAGGAGAGTGTGTTCCCCTGATGATTTAATGCACACAGGACATGTTACCAGGAGAACAGTATAAGTGAGGAGAGAGTGATCCCCTGATGGTTTAATACACACGGGACATGTTACCAGGTGAACAGTATAAGTGAGGAGAGTGTGTTCCCCTGATTGTTTAATATACCCGGGACATGTCACCAGGTGAAGAGTAGAATTGAGGAGAGTGTGTTCCCCTGATTGTTTAATACTGACGGGACATGTCACGAGGTGAAAAGTATAAGTGAGGAGAGTGTGTTCCCCTGATGATTTAATGCACACAGGACATGTTACCAGGTGAACAGTATAAGTGAGGAGAGAGTGTTCCTCTGATGGTCTAATGCACACGGGACATGTTGCCAGGTGAACAGTGTAAGTGAGGAGAGTGTCTTCCCCTGAAGGTTTAATACTCACGTGACATGTTACCAGGTGAACAGTATAAGTGAGGAGAGTGTGATCCCCTGATGGTTTAATGCACACGGGACATGTTACCAGGTGAACAGTATAAGTGAGGAGAGTGCTTTCCCCTGAATTTTAATATTCACGGTACATGTTACCAGGTGAACAGTATAACTGAGGAGAGTGTGTTCCCCTGATGGTTTAATATACACGGGACATGTTACCAGGTGAACAGTATAATTGAGGAGAGTGTGATCCCCTGATTGTTTAATACTCACGGGACATGTTACCAGCTGAACATTATAAGTGAGGAGAGTGAGTTCCCCTGATTGTTTAATACACACGGGACATGTTACCAGGTGAACAGTATAAGTGAGGAGAGTGTGTTCCCCTGATTGTTTAATACACACGGGTCATGTCACCAGGTGAACAGTATATGTGAGGAGAGTGTGTTCCCCTGATGGTTTAACACGCACGGGACATGTTCCCAGGTGAAAAGTATAAGTGAGGAGAGTGTGTTCCCCTGATTGTTTAATATACACGGGACATGTTACCAGGTGAACAGTATAAGTGAGGAGAGTGTGTTCCCCTGATTGTTTAATGCACACGGGACATGTTACCAGCTGAACAGTATAAGTGAGGAGAGTGTGTTCCCCTGATGGTTTCATATACACGGGACATGTTACCAGGTGAACAGTATAAGTGAGGAGAGTGTGTTCCCCTGATTGTTTAAGACTGACGGGACATGTCACCAGGTGAACAGTATAACTGTGGAGAGTGTGTTCCCCTGATGGTTTAACATGCACGGGACATGTTACCAGGTGAACAGTATAAGTGAGGAGAGTGTGTTCCCCTGATTGTTTAATATACACGGGACATGTCACCGGGTCAACAGTATACATGAGGAGAGTGTGTTCCCCTGATTGTTTAATACACACGGGACATGTCACCTGGTGAACAGTATAAGTGAGGAGAGTGTGTTCCTCTGATTGTTTAATACACACGGGACATGTCACCAGGTGAACAGTATAAGTGAGTAGAGTGTGTTCCCCTGATTGTTTAATACGCACGGGACATGTTACCAGATGAACAGTATAAGTGAGGAGAGTGTGTTCCCCTGATGGTTTAAGACTGACGGGACATGTTACCAGATGAACAGTATAAGTGAGGAGAGTGTGTTTCTATGATGGTTTAATGCACACAGGACATGTTACCAGGTGAACAGTATAAGTGAGGAGAGAGTGTTCCTCTGCTGGTTTAATGCACACGTGACATGTTACCAGGTGAACAGTATAAGTGAGGAGAGTGCTTTCCCCTGAAGTGTAATATTCACGGGATATGTTACCAGGTGAACAGTATAAGTGAGGAGAGTGTGTTGCCCTGATGGTTTAATATACACGGGACATGTTACCAGGTGAAAAGTAAAATTGAGGAGAGTGTGATCCCCTGATTGTTTAATACACACGGGACATGTTACCAGTTGAACAGTATAATTGAGCAGAGTGTGTTCCCCTGATTGTTTAATACACACGGGACATGTCACCAGGTGAACAGTATATGTGAGGAGAGTGTGTTCCCCTGATTGTTTAATACACACGGGACATGTCACCAGGTGAACAGTATATGTGAGGAGAGTGTGTTCCCCTGATGGTTTAACACGCACGGGACATGTTACCAGGTGAACAGTATAAGTGAGGAGAGTGTGTTCCCCTGATGTTTTAATATACACGGGACATGTCAGCAGGTGAACAGCATAATTGAGGAGAGTGTGTTCCCCTGATGGTTTAATATACACGGGACATGTCACCAGGTGAAAAGTATAAGTGAGGAGAGTGTGTTCCCCTGATTGTTTAATACACACGGGACATTTCACCAGGTGAACATTATAAGTGAGGAAAGTGTTTTCCCCTGATGGTTTAATATACACGGGACATGTTACCAGATGAACAGTATAAGTGAGGAGAGTGTGTTCCCCTGATTGTTTAATACACACAGGACATGTCACCAGGTGAACAGTATAAGTGAGGAGAGTGCGTTCCCCTGATTGTTCAATACACACAGGACATGTTACCAGTTGAACAGTATAAGTGAGGAGAGTGTGTTCCCCTGATGGTTTAATGCACACGGGACATGTTCCCAGGTGAAAAGTATAAGTGAGGAGAGTGTGTTCCCCTGATTGTTTAATATACACGGGACATGTTACCAGGTGAACAGTATAAATGAGGGGAGTGTGTTCCCCTGATTGTTTAATACACACGGGACATGTTACCAGGTGAACAGTGTAAGTGAGGAGAGTGTGTTCCCCTGATTGTTTAATACACACGGGACATGTCACCAGGTGAACAGTATAAGTGAGTAGAGTGTGTTCCCCTGATTGTTTAATACGCACGGGACATTTCACCAGGTGAACAGTATAAGTGAGGAGAGTGCGTTCCCCTGATTGTTCAATACACACGGGACATGTTACCAGTTGAACAGTACAAGTGAGGAGAGTGTGTTCCCCTGATGGTTTAATGCAGACGGGACATGTTCCCAGGTGAAAAGTATAAGTGAGGAGAGTGTGTTCCCCTGATTGTTTAATATACACGGGACATGTTACCAGGTGAACAGTATAAGTGAGGAGAGTGTGTTCCCCTGATGGTTTAATACACACGGGACATGTTATCAGGTGAACAGCATAAGTGAGGAGAGTGTGTTCCCCTGATGGTTTAATACACACGGGACATGTTACCAGGTGAACAGTATAAGTGAGGAGAGTGTGTTCCCCTGATTGTTTATTTTACACGGGACATGTTACCAGGTGAACAGTATAAGTGAGGAGAGTGTGTTCCCCTGATGGTTTAATATACACGGGACATGTTACCAGGTGAACAGTATAAGTGAGGAGTGTGTATTCCCCTGATTGTTTAATACAAACTGGACATGTTACCAGGTGAACAGTATAAGTGAGGTGAATGTGTTCCCCTGATGGTTTAATATACACTGGACATATTATCTGGTGAATAGTATAAGTGAGGATAGTGTTTTCCCTGATTGTTTAATACTCACGGGACATGTTACCAGGTGAACAGTATAAGTGAGGAGAGTGTGTTCCCCTGATGGTTTAACAAGCACGGGACATGTTACCAGGTGAACAGTATAATTGAGGAGAGTGTGTTCCCCTGATGGTTTAATATACACAGGACATGTTACCAGGTGAACAGTATAAGTGAGGAGAGTGTGTTCCCCTGATTGCTTAATACACACGGGACATGTCACCAGGTGAACAGTATAAGTGAGCAGAATGTTTTCCCCTGATGGTTTAACATGCAAAGGACATGTTACCAGGTGAACAGTATAAGTGAGGAGATTGTGTTCCTCTGATGGTTTAATGCACACAGGACATGTTACCAGCTGAACAGTGTAAGTGAGGAGAGTGTGTTCCCCTGATGGTTTAATACTGACGGGAGATGTTACCAGATGAACAGTATAAGTGAGGAGAGTGTGTTCCTCTGATGGTTTAATGCACTCAGGACATGTTACCAGCTGAACAGTATAAGTGAGGAGAGTGTGTTCCCCTGATGGTTTAATATACACGGGACATGTTACCAGGAGAACAGTATAAGTGAGGAGAGTGTGTTCCCCTGATGGTTTAATATACACGGGACATGTTACCAGGTGAACAGTATAAGTGAGGAGAGTGTGTTCCCTTGATGGTTTAATATACACGGGACATGTTACCAGATCAACAGTATAAGTGAGGAGAGTGTGTTCCTCTGATGGTTTAATGCACACAGGACATGTTACCAGCTGAACAGTATAAGTGAGGAGAGTGTGTTCCCCTGATGGTTTAATATACACGGGACATGTTACCAGGTGAACAGTATAAGTGAGGAGAGTGTGTTCCCCTGATGGTTTAATATACACGGGACATGTCACCAGGTGAACAGTATAAGTGAGGAGAGTGTGTTCCCCTGATTGTTTAATACTCACGGGACATGTTACCAGTTGAACAGTTTAAGTGAGGAGAGTCTGTTCCCCTGATGTTTTAATATACCCGGAACATGTCAGCAGGTGAACAGTATAATTGAGGAGAGTGTATTCCCCTGATTGTGTAATACACACTGGACATGTCATCGGGTGAACAGTATAAGTGAGGAGAGTGTGTTCCCCTGATTGTTTAATACACACGGGACATGTCACCGGGTAAAAAGTATAAGTGAGGAGAGTGTGTTCCCCTGATTGTTTAATACACACGGGACATGTCACCAGGTGAAAAGTATAAGTGAGCAGAATGATTTCCTCTGATGATTAAATATGCAAAGGACATGTTACCAGATGAACAGTATAAGTGAGGAGAATATGTTCCCCTGATGGTTTAATACACACGGGACATGTCACCAGGTGAACAGTAAAAGTGAGGAGAGTGTGTTCCCCTGATTGTTTAATAATGACGGGACATGTTACCAGGTGAACAGTATAAGTGAGGAGAGTGTGTTCCCCTGATGGTTTAATATACACGGGACATGTTACCAGGTGAACAGTATAAGTGAGGAGAGTGTTATCACCTGATTGTTTAATACTGACGGGACATGTTACCAGGTGAACAGTATAAGTGAGGAGAGTGTGTTCCCCTGATGGTTTAATATACACAGGACATGTTACCAGGTGAACAGTATAAGTGAGGAGAGTGTGTTCGTCTGATTGTTTAATACACACGGGACATGTCACCGGGTGAACAGTATAAATGAGGAGAGTGTGCTCCCCTGATGGTTTAATATACACAGGACATGTTACCAGGTGAACAGTATAAGTGAGGAGAGTGTGTTCGTCTGATTGTTTAATACACACGGGACATGTCACCGGGTGAACAGTATAAGTGAGGAGAGTGTGTTCCCCTGATTGTTTAATATACACAGGACATGTTACCAGGTGAACAGTATAAGTGAGCAGAATGTTTTCCCCTGATGGTTAAATATCCAAAGGACAAGTTACCAGGTGAACAGTATCAGTGAGGAGAGTGTGTTCCCCTGATTGTTTAATAATCACGGGACAGGTTACCAGGTGAACAGTATAAGTGAGGAGAGTGTGATCCCCTGATTGTTTAATACACACGGGACATTTCACCAGGTGAACAGCATATGTGAGGAGAGTGTGTTCCCCTGATGGTTTAATACACACGGGACATTTCACCAGGTGAACAGTATATGTGAGGAGAGTGTGTTCCCCTGATGGTTGAACATGCACGGGTCAAGTTTCCAGGTGAACAGTATAAGTGAGGAGAGTGTGTTCCCCTGATGGTTTAATATACACGGGACATGTTACCAGGTGAACAGTATATGTGAGGAGAATGTGTTCCCCTGATGGTTTAACACGCACGGGACATGTTACCAGCAGAACAGTATAAGTGAGGAGAGTGTGTTCCCCTGATGGTTTAATATACACGGGACATGTTACCAGGTGAACTGTATAAGTGAGGAGAGTGTGTTCCCCTGATGGTTTAATATTCACGGGAAATGTTACCAGATGAACAGCATAAGTGAGGCGAGTGTGTTCACCTGATGGGTTAATACAGACGGGACATGTTACCAGGTGAAAAGTATAAGTGAGGAGAGTGTGTTCCCCTGATGGTTTTACACACACGGGACATGTTACCAGGTGAAGAACATAAGTGAGGAGAGTGTGTTCCCCAGATGTTTTAATATACACGGGACATGTTACCAGGTGAACAGTATAAGTGAGGAGTGTGTGTTCCCCTGATGGTTTAATATACACGGGACATGTTACCAGGTGAACAGTATAAGTGAGGAGTGTGTGTTCCCCTGATGGTTTAATATACATGGGACATGTTGCCAGGTGAACAGTATAAGTGAGGAGAGTGTGTTCCCCTGATTGTTTAATACACACGGGACATGTCACCGGGGAACAGTATAAGTGAGGAGAGTGTGTTCCCCTGATTGTTTCATACACACGGGACATGTCACCATGTGAACAGTATAAGTGAGCAGAATGTTTTCCCCTGATGGTTAAATATTCAAAGGACATGTTACCAGGTGAACAGTATAAGTGAGGAGAGTGTGTTCCCCTGATGGTTTAATATACACAGGACATGTTACCAAGTGAACAGTATAAGTGAGGAGAGTGTGTTCCCCTGATTGTTTAATAAACACGGGACATGTTACCAAGTGAACAGTATAAGTGAGGAGAGTGTGTTCCCCTGATGGTTTAATAAACACGGGACATGTTACCAAGTGAACAGTATAAGTGAGGAGAGTGTGTTCCCCTGATGGTTTAATACACACAGGACATGTTACCAAGTGAACAGTACAAATGAGGAGAGTGTGTTCCCCTGATGGTTTAATAAACACGGGACATGTTACCAGGTGAACAGTATAAGTGAGGAGAGTGTGTTCCCCTGATGGTTTAATATACACAGGACATGTTACCAAGTGAACAGTATAAGTGAGGAGAGTGTGTTCCCCTGATTGTTTAATAAACACGGGACATGTTACCAAGTGAACAGTATAAGTGAGGAGAGTGTGTTCCCCTGATGGTTTAATACACACAGGACATGTTACCAAGTGAACAGTACAAATGAGGAGAGTGTGTTCCCCTGATGGTTTAATAAACACGGGACATGTTACCAGGTGAACAGTATAAGTGAGGAGAGTGTGTTCCCCTGATGGTTTAATATACAGGGGACATGTTACCAAATGAACTGTATAAGTGAGGAGAGTGTGTTCCCCTGATGGTTTAATATACAGGGGACATGTTACCAAATGAACAGTATAAGTGAGGAGAGTGTGTTCCCCTGATGGTTCAATACACACAGGACATGTCACCAGGTGAACAGTAAAAGTGAGGAGAGTGTGTTCCCCTGATTGTTTAATACACACGGGACATGTTACCTGATGAACAGTATAAGTGAGGAGAGTGTGTTCCCCTGATGGTTTAATACACACGGGACATGTTACCTGATGAACAGTAAAAGTGAGGAGAGTGTGTTCCCCTGGTGGTTTAATACACACTGGACATGTTACCTGATGAACAGTATAAGTGAGGAGAGTGTGTTCCCCTGATGGTTTAATATACAGGGGACATGTTACCTGATGAACAGTAAAAGTGAGGAGAGTGTGTTCCCCTGGTGGTTTAATACACACTGGACATGTTACCTGATGAACAGTTTTAGTGAGGAGTGTCTGTTCCCCAGATGGTTTAATGCACACAGGACATTTTACCAGGTGAACTGTGTAAGTGAGGAGAGTGTGTTCCCCCGATGGTTTTACATACACGGGATATGTTACCAGGTCAACAGTATAAGTGAGGACAGTGTGTTCCCCTGATGGTTTAATATACACGGGACATGTTCCCAGGTAAACAGTATAAGTGAGGAGATTGTGTTCCCCTGATGGTTTAATATACACAGGGCATGTTACCAGTTGAACAGTATAAGTGAGGAGAGTGTGTTCCCCTGATGTTTTAATATACACGGGACATGTTACCAGGTGAACAGTATAAGTGAGGAGAGTGTGTTCCCCTGATGTTTTAATATACACAGGACATGTTACCAGGTGAACAGTATAAGTGAGGAGAGTGTGTTCCCCTGATTGTTTAATACGCACGGGACATGTTACCAGATGAACAGTATAAGTGAGGAGAATGTGTTCTCCTGTTTTTTTAATACGCAAGGGACATGTTACCAAGTGAACAGGATAAGTGAGGGGAATGTGTTCCCCTGATTGTTTAATACACACGGGACATGTTACCAGGTGAACAGTATAAGTGAGGAGAATGTGTTCCCCTTTTTGTTTAATACGCACGGGACATGTTACCAGGTGAACAGTATAAGTGAGGAGAGTGCTTTCCCCTGATGGTTTAATATTCACGGGACATGTTTCCAGGTGAACAGTATAAGTGAGGAGAGTGCTTTCCCCTGATGGTTTAATATTCACGGGACATGTTTCCAGGTGAACAGTGTAAGTGAGGAGAGTGTGTTCTCATGATGGTTTAATATACACGGGATATGTTACCAAGAGAAAAGTCTAAGTGAGGAGAGTGCTTTCCCCTGATGGTTTAATATTCACGGGACATGTTTCCAGGTGAACCGTATAAGTGAGGAGAGTGTGTACCCCTGATGTTTTAATATGCACGGGACATGTCACCAAATGAACTGCATAAGTGAGGAGAGTGTGTTCCCCTGATGGTTTAATACTGACAGGACATGTTACCAGATGAACAGTCTCAGTGAGGAGAGTGTGTTCCCCTGATTGTTTAATACAGACACGGCATGTTACCAGATGAACAGTATAAGTGAGGAGAGTTTGTTCCCCTGATGGTTTAATATACACGGGACATGTTACCAGGAGAAAAGTCTAAGTGAGGAGAGTGCTTTCCCCTGATGGTTTAATATTCACGGGACATGTTTCCAGGTGAACAGTATAAGTGAGGAGAGTGTGTTCCTCTGATGGTTTAACACGCACGGGACATGTTGCCAGGTGAACAGTATAAGTGAGGAGAGTGTGTTCCCCTGATGGTTTAACACGCACGGGACATGTTGCCAGGTGAACAGTATAAATGAGGAGAGTGTGTTCCCCTGATTGTTTAATATACACGGGACATGCTATCAGGTGAACAGTATCAGTGAGGAGAGTGTGTTCCCCTGATTGTTTAATACTCACGGGACATGTTACCAGGTGAACAGTATAAGTGAGGAGAGTGTGTTCCCCTGATTGTTTAATACACACGGGACATGTTACCAGGTGAACAGTATAAGTGAGGAGAGTGTGATCCCCTGATTGTTTAATACACACGGGACATGTTACCAGGTGAACAGAATAAGTGAGGAGAGTGTGTTCCCCTGGTGGTTTAATATACACGGGACATATTGCCAGGTTAACAGTATAAGTGAGGAGAGTGTGTTCCCCTGATTGTTTAATACTGACGGGACATGTCACCAGGTGAACAGGATAAGTGAGGAGAGTGTGTTCCCCTGATGGTTCAATATATACAGGACATGTTACCAGGTGAACAGTATAAGTGAGGAGAGTGTGCTCCCCTGATTGTTTAATACACACGAGACATGTCACCAGGTGAACAGGATAAGTGAGGAGAGTGTGTTCCCCTGATGGTTTAATATACACGGGACATGTTACCAGCTGAACAGTATAAGTGAGGAGAGTGTGTTCCCCTGATGGTTTAACACGCACGGGACATGTTGCCAGGTGAACAGTATAAGTGAGGAGAGTGTGTTCCCCTGATGGTTTAATATACACGGGACATATTGCCAGGTGAACAGTATAAGTGAGGAGAGTGTGTTCCCCTGATTGTTTGATACTGACGGTTCATGTCACCAGGTGAACAGGATAAGTGAGGAGAGTGTGTTCCCCTGATGGTTTAATATACAGGGGACATGTTACCAGCTGAACAGTATAAGTGAGGAGAGTGTGTTCCCCTGATGGTTTAATATACACGGCACATGTTCCCAGGTGAACAGTATAAGTGAGGAGAGCGTGTTCCCCTGATGGTTTAATATACACGGGACATGTTACCAGGTGAACAGTATAAGTGAGGAGAGTCTGTTCCCCTGATGGTTTAATATACACGGGACATGTTACCAGGTGAACAGTATATGTGAGGAGAGTCTGTTCCCCTGATTGTTTAATACACACAGCACATGTCACCATGTGAACAGGATAAGTGAGCACAATGTTTTCCCCTGATGGTTAAATATTCAAAGGACATGTTACCAGGTGAACAGTATAAGTGTGGAGAGTGTGTTCCCCTGATGGTTTAATACTGACGGGACATGTTACCAGATGAACAGTATAAGTGAGGAGAGTGTGTTCCCCTGATGGTTTAATATACACGGGACATGTTACCCGGTGAACAGTAGAAGTGAGGAGAGTGCTTTCCCCTGATGGTTTAATATTCACGGGACATGTTTCCAGGTGAACAGTGTAAGTGAGGAGAGTGTGTTCTCCTGATGGTTTAATATACACGGGATATGTTACCAAGAGAAAAGTCTAAGTGAGGAGAGTGCTTTCCCCTGATGGTTTAATATTCACGGGACATGTTTCCAGGTGAACCGTATAAGTGAGGAGAGTGTGTACCCCTGATGTTTTAATATGCACGGGACATGTCACCAAATGAACTGCATAAGTGAGGAGAGTGTGTTCCCCTGATGGTTTAATACTGACAGGACATGTTACCAGATGAACAGTCTCAGTGAGGAGAGTGTGTTCCCCTGATTGTTTAATACAGACACGGCATGTTACCAGATGAACAGTATAAGTGAGGAGAGTTTGTTCCCCTGATGGTTTAATATACACGGGACATGTTACCAGGAGAAAAGTCTAAGTGAGGAGAGTGCTTTCCCCTGATGGTTTAATATTCACGGGACATGTTTCCAGGTGAACAGTATAAGTGAGGAGAGTGTGTTCCTCTGATGGTTTAACACGCACGGGACATGTTGCCAGGTGAACAGTATAAGTGAGGAGAGTGTGTTCCCCTGATGGTTTAACACGCACGGGACATGTTGCCAGGTGAACAGTATAAATGAGGAGAGTGTGTTCCCCTGATTGTTTAATATACACGGGACATGCTATCAGGTGAACAGTATCAGTGAGGAGAGTGTGTTCCCCTGATTGTTTAATACTCACGGGACATGTTACCAGGTGAACAGTATAAGTGAGGAGAGTGTGTTCCCCTGATTGTTTAATACACACGGGACATGTTACCAGGTGAACAGTATAAGTGAGGAGAGTGTGATCCCCTGATTGTTTAATACACACGGGACATGTTACCAGGTGAACAGAATAAGTGAGGAGAGTGTGTTCCCCTGGTGGTTTAATATACACGGGACATATTGCCAGGTGAACAGTATAAGTGAGGAGAGTGTGTTCCCCTGATTGTTTAATACTGACGGGACATGTCACCAGGTGAACAGGATAAGTGAGGAGAGTGTGTTCCCCTGATGGTTCAATATATACAGGACATGTTACCAGGTGAACAGTATAAGTGAGGAGAGTGTGCTCCCCTGATTGTTTAATACACACGAGACATGTCACCAGGTGAACAGGATAAGTGAGGAGAGTGTGTTCCCCTGATGGTTTAATATACACGGGACATGTTACCAGCTGAACAGTATAAGTGAGGAGAGTGTGTTCCCCTGATGGTTTAACACGCACGGGACATGTTGCCAGGTGAACAGTATAAGTGAGGAGAGTGTGTTCCCCTGATGGTTTAATATACACGGGTCATATTGCCAGGTGAACAGTATAAGTGAGGAGAGTGTGTTCCCCTGATTGTTTGATACTGACGGTTCATGTCACCAGGTGAACAGGATAAGTGAGGAGAGTGTGTTCCCCTGATGGTTTAATATACAGGGGACATGTTACCAGCTGAACAGTATAAGTGAGGAGAGTGTGTTCCCCTGATGGTTTAATATACACGGCACATGTTCCCAGGTGAACAGTATAAGTGAGGAGAGCGTGTTCCCCTGATGGTTTAATATACACGGGACATGTTACCAGGTGAACAGTATAAGTGAGGAGAGTCTGTTCCCCTGATGGTTTAATATACACGGGACATGTTACCAGGTGAACAGTATATGTGAGGAGAGTCTGTTCCCATGATTGTTTAATACACACAGCACATGTCACCATGTGAACAGGATAAGTGAGCACAATGTTTTCCCCTGATGGTTAAATATTCAAAGGACATGTTACCAGGTGAACAGTATAAGTGTGGAGAGTGTGTTCCCCTGATGGTTTAATACTGACGGGACATGTTACCAGATGAACAGTATAAGTGAGGAGAGTGTGTTCCCCTGATGGTTTAATATACACGGGACATGTTACCCGGTGAACAGTAGAAGTGAGGAGAGTGTGTTCCCCTGATGGATTAATATACACGGGACATGTGACCAGGTGAACAGTATAAGTGAGATGAGTGTTTTCCCCTGATCGTTTAATATACACGGGACATGTTACCAGGTGAACAGTATAAGTGAGGAGAGTGTGTTCCCCTGATGGTTTAATATACACAGGGCATGTTACCAGTTGAACAGTATAAGTGAGGAGATTGTGTTCCCCTGATGGTTTAATACACATGGGACATGTTACCAGGTGAACAGTATAAGTGATGAGAGTGTGCCCCCTGATTCTTTAATGCACACGGGATATGTTACCAGGTGAACTGTGTAAGTGAGGAGAGTCTGTTCCCCTGATGTTTTAATATACACAGGACATGTTACCAGGTGAACAGTATAAGTGAGGACAATGTGTTCCATTGATGGTTTAATATACACAGGACATGTTACCAGGTGAACAGTATTAGTGAGGAGAGTGTGTACCCAGATTGTTTAATACGCTCGGGACATGTTACTAGGTGAACCGTGTAAGTGAGGAGAATGTGTTCCCCTGTTTGTTTAATACGCACGGGACATGTTACCAGGTCAACAGTATAAGTGAGGAGAATGTGTTCCCCTGATTGTTTAATACGCACGGGATATGTTAAAAAGAGAAAAGTCTAAGTGAGCAGAGTGCTTTCCCCTGATGGTTTAATATTCACGTGACATGTTTCCAGGTGAACAGTATAAGTGAGGAGAATGTGTTCTCCTGATGGTTTAATACTGACGGGACATGTTACCAGATAAACAGTCTCAGTGAGGAGAGTGTGTTCCCCTGATGGTTTAATACTGACGGGACATGTTACCAGATGAACAGTATAAGTGAGGAGAGTGTGTTCCCCTGATGGTTTAATACGCACGGGACATGTTACCAGGAGAAAAGTCTAAGTGAGGAGAGTGCTTTCCCCTGATGGTTTAATATTCACGTGACATGTTTCCAGGTGAACAGTATAAGTGAGGAGAGTGTGTTCCCCTGATTGTTTAATACACACGGGACATGTTACCAGGTGAACAGTATAAGTGAGGAGAGTGTGTTCCCCTGATGGTTTAACACGCACGGGACATGTTGCCATGTGAACAGTATAAGTGAGGAGAGTGTGTTCCCCTGATTGTTTAATACTGACGGGACATGTCACCAGGTGAACAGGATAAGTGAGGAGAGTGTGTTCCCCTGATGGTTCAATATACACAGGACATGTTACCAGGTGAACAGTATAAGTGAGGAGAGTGTGCTCCCCTGATTGTTTAATACACACGAGACATGTCACCAGGTGAACAGGATAAGTGAGGAGAGTGTGTTCCCCTGATGGTTTAATATACACGGGACATGTTACCAGCTGATCAGTATAAGTGAGGAGAGTGTGTTCCCCTGATGGTTTAACACGCACGGGACATGTTGCCAGGTGAACAGTATAAGTGAGGAGAGTGTGTTCCCCTGATGGTTTAATATACACGGGACATATTGCCAGGTGAACAGTATAAGTGAGGAGAGTGTGTTCCCCTGATTGTTTAATACTGACGGGACATGTCACCAGGTGAACAGGATAAGTGAGGAGAGTGTGTTCCCCTGATGGTTTAATAAACACGGGACATGTTACCAGCTGAACAGGATAAGTGAGGAGAGTGTGTTCCCCTGATTGTTTAATACACACGGGACATGTTACCAGGTGAACAGTATAAGTGAGGAGAGTGTGTTCCCCTGATGGTTTAACACGCACGGGACATGTTGCCAGGTGAACAGTATAAGTGAGGAGAGTGTGTTCCCCTGATAGTTTAATATACACGGGACATGCTATCAGGTGAACAGTATAAGTGAGGAGAGTGTGTTCCCCTGATTGTTTAATACTCACGGGACATGTTAACAGGTGAACAGTATAAGTGAGCAGAGTGTGTTCCCCTGATTGTTTAATACACACGGGACATGTTACCAGGTGAACAGTATAAGTGAGGAGAGTGTGATCCCCTGATTGTTTAATACACACGGGACATGTTACCAGGTGAACAGTATAATTGAGGAGAGTGTGTTCCCCTGGTGGTTTAATATACACGGGACATATTGCCAGGTGAACAGTATAAGTGAGGAGAGTGTGTTCCCCTGATTGTTTAATACTGACGGGACATGTCACCAGGTGAACAGGATAAGTGAGGAGAGTGTGTTCCCCTGATGGTTCAATATATACAGGACATGTTACCAGGTGAACAGTATAAGTGAGGAGAGTGTGCTCCCCTGATTGTTTAATACACACGAGACATGTCACCAGGTGAACAGGATAAGTGAGGAGAGTGTGTTCCCCTGATGGTTTAATATACACGGGACATGTTACCAGCTGAACAGTATAAGTGAGGAGAGTGTGTTCCCCTGATGGTTTAACACGCACGGGACATGTTGCCAGGTGAACAGTATAAGTGAGGAGAGTGTGTTCCCCTGATGGTTTAATATACACGGGACATATTGCCAGGTGAACAGTATAAGTGAGGAGAGTGTGTTCCCCTGATTGTTTGATACTGACGGTTCATGTCACCAGGTGAACAGGATAAGTGAGGAGAGTGTGTTCCCCTGATGGTTTAATATACAGGGGACATGTTACCAGCTGAACAGTATAAGTGAGGAGAGTGTGTTCCCCTGATGGTTTAATATACACGGCACATGTTCCCAGGTGAACAGTATAAGTGAGGAGAGCGTGTTCCCCTGATGGTTTAATATACACGGGACATGTTACCAGGTGAACAGTATAAGTGAGGAGAGTCTGTTCCCCTGATGGTTTAATATACACGGGACATGTTACCAGGTGAACAGTATATGTGAGGAGAGTCTGTTCCCCTGATTGTTTAATACACACAGCACATGTCACCATGTGAACAGGATAAGTGAGCACAATGTTTTCCCCTGATGGTTAAATATTCAAAGGACATGTTACCAGGTGAACAGTATAAGTGTGGAGAGTGTGTTCCCCTGATGGTTTAATACTGACGGGACATGTTACCAGATGAACAGTATAAGTGAGGAGAGTGTGTTCCCCTGATGGTTTAATATACACGGGACATGTTACCCGGTGAACAGTAGAAGTGAGGAGAGTGTGTTCCCCTGATGGATTAATATACACGGGACATGTGACCAGGTGAACAGTGTAAGTGAGATGAGTGTTTTCCCCTGATCGTTTAATATACACGGGACATGTTACCAGGTGAACAGTATAAGTGAGGAGAGTGTGTTCCCCTGATGGTTTAATATACACAGGGCATGTTACCAGTTGAACAGTATAAGTGAGGAGATTGTGTTCCCCTGATGGTTTAATACACATGGGACATGTTACCAGGTGAACAGTATAAGTGATGAGAGTGTGCCCCCTGATTCTTTAATGCACACGGGATATGTTACCAGGTGAACTGTGTAAGTGAGGAGAGTCTGTTCCCCTGATGTTTTAATATACACAGGACATGTTACCAGGTGAACAGTATAAGTGAGGACAATGTGTTCCATTGATGGTTTAATATACACAGGACATGTTACCAGGTGAACAGTATTAGTGAGGAGAGTGTGTACCCAGATTGTTTAATACGCTCGGGACATGTTACTAGGTGAACCGTGTAAGTGAGGAGAATGTGTTCCCCTGTTTGTTTAATACGCACGGGACATGTTACCAGGTCAACAGTATAAGTGAGGAGAATGTGTTCCCCTGATTGTTTAATACGCACGGGATATGTTAAAAAGAGAAAAGTCTAAGTGAGCAGAGTGCTTTCCCCTGATGGTTTAATATTCACGTGACATGTTTCCAGGTGAACAGTATAAGTGAGGAGAATGTGTTCTCCTGATGGTTTAATACTGACGGGACATGTTACCAGATAAACAGTCTCAGTGAGGAGAGTGTGTTCCCCTGATGGTTTAATACTGACGGGACATGTTACCAGATGAACAGTATAAGTGAGGAGAGTGTGTTCCCCTGATGGTTTAATACGCACGGGACATGTTACCAGGAGAAAAGTCTAAGTGAGGAGAGTGCTTTCCCCTGATGGTTTAATATTCACGTGACATGTTTCCAGGTGAACAGTATAAGTGAGGAGAGTGTGTTCCCCTGATTGTTTAATACACACGGGACATGTTACCAGGTGAACAGTATAAGTGAGGAGAGTGTGTTCCCCTGATGGTTTAACACGCACGGGACATGTTGCCATGTGAACAGTATAAGTGAGGAGAGTGTGTTCCCCTGATTGTTTAATACTGACGGGACATGTCACCAGGTGAACAGGATAAGTGAGGAGAGTGTGTTCCCCTGATGGTTCAATATACACAGGACATGTTACCAGGTGAACAGTATAAGTGAGGAGAGTGTGCTCCCCTGATTGTTTAATACACACGAGACATGTCACCAGGTGAACAGGATAAGTGAGGAGAGTGTGTTCCCCTGATGGTTTAATATACACGGGACATGTTACCAGCTGAACAGTATAAGTGAGGAGAGTGTGTTCCCCTGATGGTTTAACACGCACGGGACATGTTGCCAGGTGAACAGTATAAGTGAGGAGAGTGTGTTCCCCTGATGGTTTAATATACACGGGACATATTGCCAGGTGAACAGTATAAGTGAGGAGAGTGTGTTCCCCTGATTGTTTAATACTGACGGGACATGTCACCAGGTGAACAGGATAAGTGAGGAGAGTGTGTTCCCCTGATGGTTTAATAAACACGGGACATGTTACCAGCTGAACAGGATAAGTGAGGAGAGTGTGTTCCCCTGATTGTTTAATACACACGGGACATGTTACCAGGTGAACAGTATAAGTGAGGAGAGTGTGTTCCCCTGATGGTTTAACACGCACGGGACATGTTGCCAGGTGAACAGTATAAGTGAGGAGAGTGTGTTCCCCTGATAGTTTAATATACACGGGACATGCTATCAGGTGAACAGTATAAGTGAGGAGAGTGTGTTCCCCTGATTGTTTAATACTCACGGGACATGTTACCAGGTGAACAGTATAAGTGAGCAGAGTGTGTTCCCCTGATTGTTTAATACACACGGGACATGTTACCAGGTGAACAGTATAAGTGAGGAGAGTGTGTTCCCCTGATAGTTTAATATACACGGGACATGCTATCAGGTGAACAGTATAATTGAGGAGAGTGTGTTCCCCTGATGGTTTAATATACACGGGACATATTGCCAGGTGAACAGTATAAGTGAGGAGAGTGTGTTCCCCTGATTGTTTAATACTGACGGGACATGTCACCAGGTGAACAGGATAAGTGAGGAGAGTGTGTTCCCCTGATGGTTCAATATACACAGGACATGTTACCAGGTGAACAGTATAAGTGAGGAGAGTGTGCTCCCCTGATTGTTTAATACGCACGAGACATGTCACCAGGTGAACAGGATAAGTGAGGAGAGTGTGTTCCCCTGATGGTTTAATATACACGGGACATGTTACCAACTGAACAGTATAAGTGAGGAGAGTGTGTTCCCCTGATGGTTTAACACGCACGGGACATGTTGCCAGGTGAACAGTATAAGTGAGGAGAGTGTGTTCCCCTGATGGTTTAATATACACGGGACATATTGCCAGGTGAACAGTATAAGTGAGGAGAGTGTGTTCCCCTGATTGTTTAATACTGACGGGACATGTCACCAGGTGAACAGGATAAGTGAGGAGAGTGTGTTCCCCTGATGGTTAAATATAAACGGGACATGTTACCAGCTGAACAGTATAAGTGAGGAGAGTGTGTTCCCCTGATGGTTTAATATACACGGCACATGTTCCCATGTGAACAGTATAAGTGAGGAGAGTGTGTTCCCCTGATGGTTTAATATACACGGGACATGTTACCAGGTGAACAGTATAAGTGAGGAGAGTCTGTTCCCCTGATGGTTTAATATACACGGGACATGTTACCAGGTGAACAGTATAAGTGAGGAGAGTCTGTTCCCCTGATTGTTTAATACACACGGCACATGTCACCATGTGAACAGGATAAGTGAGCAGAATGTTTTCCCCTGATGGTTAAATATTCAAAGGACATGTTACCAGGTGAACAGTATAAGTGAGGAGAGTGTGTTCCCCTGATGGTTTAATACTGACGGGACATGTTACCAGATGAACAGTATAAGTGAGGAGAGTGTGTTCCCCTGATGGTTTAATATACACGGGACATGTTACCCGGTGAACAGTATAAGTGAGGAGAGTGTGTTCCCCTGATGGATTAATATACACGGGACATGTGACCAGGTGAACAGTATAAGTGAGATGAGTGTTTTCCCCTGATCGTTTAATATACACGGGACATGTTACCAGGTGAACAGTATAAGTGAGGAGAGTGTGTTCCCCTGATGGTTTAATATACACAGGGCATGTTACCAGTTGAACAGTATAAGTGAGGAGATTGTGTTCCCCTGATGGTTTAATACACATGGGACATGTTACCAGGTGAACAGTATAAGTGATGAGAGTGTGCCCCCTGATTCTTTAATGCACACGGGATATGTTACCAGGTGAACTGTATAAGTGAGGACAGTGTGTTCCATTGATGGTTTAATATACACAGGACATGTTACCAGGTGAACAGTATAAGTGAGGACAGTGTGTTCCATTGATGGTTTGATATACACAGGACATGTTACCAGGTGAACAGTATTAGTGAGGAGAGTGTGTACCCAGATTGTTTAATACGCTCGGGACATGTTACCAGGTGAACCGTGTAAATGAGGAGAATGTGTTCCCCTGTTTGTTTAATACGCACGGGACATGTTACCAGTTCAACAGTACAAGTGAGGAGAATGTGTTCCCCTGATTGTTTAATACGCACGGGATATGTTAAAAAGAGAAAAGTCTAAGTGAGCAGAGTGCTTTCCCCTGATGGTTTAATATTCACGTGACATGTTTCCAGGTGAACAGTATAAGTGAGGAGAATGTGTTCTCCTGATGGTTTAGTACTGTCGGGACATGTTTCCAGATAAACAGTCTCAGTGAGGAGAGTGTGTTCCCCTGATGGTTTAATACTGACGGGACATGTTACCAGATGAACAGTATAAGTGAGGAGAGTGTGTTCCCCTGATGGTTTAATACGCACGGGACATGTTACCAGGAGAAAAGTCTAAGTGAGGAGAGTGCTTTCCAGATGGTTTAATATTCACAGGACATGTTTCCAGGTGAACAGTATAAGTGAGGAGAATGTGTTCCCCTGATGGTTTAATATACTCTGGACATGTTACCAGGTGAACAGTATAAGTGAGGAGAGTGTGTTCCCCTGATTATTTAATACTCACGGGACATGTTACCAGGTGAACAGTATAAGTGAGGAGAATGTGTTCCCATGATTGTTTAATGCACACGGGACATCTCACCAGGTGAACAGTATAAGTGAGGAGAGTGTGTTCCCCTGATGGTTTAATACTGACGGGACATGTTACCAGATGAACAGTAAAAGTGAGGAGAGTGTGTTCCCCTGATGGTTTAATGCACACAGGACATGTTACCAGGTGAACAGTAGAAGTGAGGAGAGTGTGTTCCCCTGATGGTTTAATATACACGGGACATGTCACCAGGTGAACAGTATAAGTGAGGAGAGTGTGTTCCCCAGATTGTTTAATGCTCACGGGACATGTTGCCAGGTGAACAGTATAAGTGAGGAGAGTGTGTTCCCCTGATGTTTTAATATACCCGGGACATGTCAGCAGGTGAACAGTGTAATTGAGGAGAGTGTGATCCCTTGATTGTTTAATACACACGGGACATGTCACCAGGTGAACAGTATAAGTGAGGAGAGTGTGTTCCCCTGATCTTTTAATATACCCGGGACATGTCAGCAGGTGAACAGTGTAATTGAGGAGAGTGTGTTCCCCTGATGGTTTAATATACACGTGACATGTCACCAGGTGAACAGGATTAGTGAGGAGAGTGTGTTCCCCTGATTGTTTAATGCACACGAGACATGTTACCAGATGAACAGTATAAGTGAGGAGAGTGTGTTCCCTTGATGGTTTAACACGCACGGGACATGTTACCAGATGAACAGTATAATTGAGGAGAGTGTGTTCCGCTGATGGTTTAATATACACAGGACATGTTACCAGGTGAACAGTATAAGTGAGGAGAGTGTGTTCCCCTGATGGTTTAATACACACGGGACATGTCACCGGGTGGTCTGTATAAGTGAGGAGAGTTTTTTCCCCTGATTGTTTAATACACACGGGACATGTCACCATGTGAACAGTATAAGTGAGGGGAGTGTGTTCCCCTGATGGTTTAATAATTACGGGACATGTTACCAGATGACAGTATAAATGAGGAGATTGTGTTCCCCTGATGGTTTAATACACACGGGACATGTTATGAGGTGAACAGTATAAGTGAGGAGAGTGTGCTCCCCTGATTGTTTAATGCACACGGGACATGTTACCAGGTGAACAGTGTTAGTGAGGAGCGTGTGTTCCCCTGATGTTTTAATATACACAGGACATGTCACCAGGTGAACAGTATAAGTGAGGACAGTGTGTTCCATTGATGGTTTAATATACACAGGACATGTTACCAGGTGAACAGTATTTGTGAGGAGAGTGTGTACCCTGATTGTTTAATACGCACGGGACATGTTACCAGGTGAACAGTATAAGTGAGGAGAGTGTGTTCCCCTGATGGTTTAATATACACGGGACATATTGCCAGGTGAACAGTATAAGTGAGGAGAGTGTGTTCCACTGATTGTTTAATACTGACGGGACATGTCACCAGGTGAACAGGATAAGTGAGGAGAGTGTGTTCCCCTGATGGTTCAATATACACAGGACATGTTACCAGGTGAACAGTATAAGTGAGGAGAGTGTGCTCCCCTGATTGTTTAATACACACGAGACATTTCACCAGGTGAACAGGGTAAGTGAGGAGAGTGTGTTCCCCTGATGGTTTAATATACACGGGACATGTTACCAGCTGAACAGTATAAGTGAGGAGAGTGTGTTCCCCTGATGGTTTAACACGCACGGGACATGTTGCCAGGTGAACATTATAAGTGAGGAGAGTGTGTTCCCCTGATGGTTTAATATAAACGGGACATATTGCCAGGTGAACAGTATAAGTGAGGAGAGTGTGTTCCCCTGATTGTTTAATACTGACGGGACATGTTACCAGCTGAACAGTATAAGTGAGGAGAGTGTGTTCCCCTGATGGTTTAATATACACGGCACATGTTCCCAGGTGAACAGTATAAGTGAGGAGAGTGTGTTCCCCTGATGGTTTAATATACACGGGACATGTTACCAGGTGAACAGTATAAGTGAGGAGAGTCTGTTCCCCTGATGGTTTAATATACACGGGACATGTTACCAGGTGAACAGTATAAGTGAGGAGAGTCTGTTCCCCTGATTGTTTAATACAAACGGCACATGTCACCATGTGAACAGGATAAGTGAGCAGAATGTTTTCCCCTGATGGTTAAATATTCAAAGGACATGTTACCAGGTGAACAGTATAAGTGAGGAGAGTGTGTTCCCCTGATGGTTTAATACTGACGGGACATGTTACCAGATGAACAGTATAAGTGAGGAGATTGTGTTCCCCTGATGGTTTAATATACACGGGACATGTGACCAGGTGAACAGTATAAGTGAGATGAGTGTTTTCCCCTGATCGTTTAATATACACGGGACATGTTACCAGGTGAACAGTATAAGTGAGGAGAGTGTGTTCCCCTGATGGTTTAATATACACGGGACATGTTACCAGCTGAACAGAAAAAGTGAGGAGAGTGTGTTCCCCTGATGGTTTAACACGCACGGGACATGTTGCCAGGTGAACAGTATAAGTGAGGAGAGTGTGTTCCCCTGATGGTTTAATATACACGGGACATATTGCCAGGTGAACAGTATAAGTGAGGAGAGTGTGTTCCCCTGATTGTTTAATACTGACGGGACATGTCACCAGGTGAACAGGATAAGTGAGGAGAGTGTGTTCCCCTGATGGTTTAATATACACGGGACATGTTACCAGCTGAACAGTATAAGTGAGGTGAGTGTTTTCCCCTGATGGTTTAATATACACGGCACATGTTCCCAGGTGAACAGTATAAGTGAGGAGAGTGTGTTCCCCTGATGGTTTAATATACACGGGACATGTTACCAGGTGAACAGTATAAGTGAGGAGAGTCTGTTCCCCTGATGGTTTAATATACACGGGACATGTTACCAGGTGAACAGTATAAGTGAGGAGAGTCTGTTCCCCTGATTGTTTAATACACACGGCACATGTCACCATGTGAACAGGATAAGTGAGCAGAATGTATTCCCCTGATGGTTAAATATTCAAAGGACATGTTACCAGGTGAACAGTATAAGTGAGGAGAGTGTGTTCCCCTGATGGTTTAATACTGACGGGACATGTTACCAGATGAACAGTATAAGTGAGGAGAGTGTGTTCCCCTGATGGTTTAATATACACGGGACATGTTACCCGGTGAACAGTATAAGTGAGGAGAGTGTGTTCCCCTGATGGATTAATATACACGGGACATGTGACCAGGTGAACAGTATAAGTGAGATGAGTGTTTTCCCCTGATCGTTTAATATACACGGGACATGTTACCAGGTGAACAGTATAAGTGAGGAGAGTGTGTTCCCCTGATGGTTTAATATACACAGGGCATGTTACCAGTTGAACAGTATAAGTGAGGAGATTGTGTTCCCCTGATGGTTTAATACACATGGGACATGTTACCAGGTGAACAGTATAAGTGATGAGAGTGTGCCCCCTGATTCTTTAATGCACACGGGATATGTTACCAGGTGAACTGTGTAAGTGAGGAGAGTCTGTTCCCCTGATGTTTTAATATACACAGGACATGTTGCCAGGTGAACAGTATAAGTGAGGACAGTGTGTTCCATTGATGGTTTAATATACACAGGACATGTTACCAGGTGAACAGTATTAGTGAGGAGAGTGTGTACCCAGATTGTTTAATACGCTCGGGACATGTTACCAGGTGAACCGTGTAAGTGAGGAGAATGTGTTCCCCTGTTTGTTTAATACGCACGGGACATGTTACCAGGTCAACAGTATAAGTGAGGAGAATGTGTTCCCCTGATTGTTTAATACGCACGGGATATGTTAAAAAGAGAAAAGTCTAAGTGAGCAGAGTGCTTTCCCCTGATGGTTTAATATTCACGTGACATGTTTCCAGGTGAACAGTATAAGTGAGGAGAATGTGTTCTCCTGATGGTTTAATACTGACGGGACATGTTACCAGATAAACAGTCTCAGTGAGGAGAGTGTGTTCCCCTGATGGTTTAATACTGACGGGACATGTTACCAGATGAACAGTATAAGTGAGGAGAGTGTGTTCCCCTGATGGTTTAATACGCACGGGACATGTTACCAGGAGAAAAGTCTAAGTGAGGAGAGTGCTTTCCCCTGATGGTTTAATATTCACAGGACATGTTTCCAGGTGAACAGTATAAGTGAGGAGAGTGTGTTCCCCTGATTGTTTAATACACACGGGACATGTTACCAGGTGAACAGTATAAGTGAGGAGAGTGTGTTCCCCTGATGGTTTAACACGCACGGGACATGTTGCCAGGTGAACAGTATAAGTGAGGAGAGTGTGTTCCCCTGATGGTTTAATATACACGGGACATGCTATCAGGTGAACAGTATAAGTGAGGAGAGTGTGTTCCCCTGATTGTTTAATACTCACGGGACATGTTACCAGGTGAACAGTATAAGTGAGGAGAGTGTGTTCCCCTGATTGTTTAATACACACGGGACATGTTACCAGGTGAACAGTATAAGTGAGGAGAGTGTGATCCCCTGATTGTTTAATACACACGGGACATGTTACCAGGTGAACAGTATAAGTGAGGAGAGTGTGTTCCCCTGATGGTTTAATATATACGGGACATATTGCCAGGTGAACAGTATAAGTGAGGAGAGTGTGTTCCCCTGATTGTTTAATACTGACGGGACATGTCACCAGGTGAACAGGATAAGTGAGGAGAGTGTGTTCCCCTGATGGTTCAATATACACAGGACATGTTACCAGGTGAACAGTATAAGTGAGGAGAGTGTGCTCCCCTGATTGTTTAATACACACGAGACATGTCACCAGGTGAACAGGATAAGTGAGGAGAGTTTGTTCCCCTGATGGTTTAATATACACGGGACATGTTACCAGCTGAACAGAAAAAGTGAGGAGAGTGTGTTCCCCTGATGGTTTAACACGCACGGGACATGTTGCCAGGTGAACAGTATAAGTGAGGAGAGTGTGTTCCCCTGATGGTTTAATATACACGGGACATATTGCCAGGTGAACAGTATAAGTGAGGAGAGTGTGTTCCCCTGATTGTTTAATACTGACGGGAAATGTCACCAGGTGAACAGGATAAGTGAGGAGAGTGTGTTCCCCTGATGGTTTAATATACACGGGACATGTTACCAGCTGAACAGTATAAGTGAGGTGAGTGTGTTCCCCTGATGGTTTAATATACACGGCACATGTTCCCAGGTGAACAGTATAAGTGAGGAGAGTCTGTTCCCCTGATTGTTTAATACACACGGCACATGTCACCATGTGAACAGGATAAGTGAGCAGAATGTATTCCCCTGATGGTTAAATATTCAAAGGACATGTTACCAGGTGAACAGTATAAGTGAGGAGAGTGTGTTCCCCTGATGGTTTAATACTGACGGGACATGTTACCAGATGAACAGTATAAGTGAGGAGAGTGTGTTCCCCTGATGGTTTAATATACACGGGACATGTTACCCGGTGAACAGTATAAGTGAGGAGAGTGTGTTCCCCTGATGGATTATTATACACGGGACATGTGACCAGGTGAACAGTATAACTGAAGTGAGTGTTTTCCCCTGATCGTTTAATATACACGGGACATGTTACCAGGTGAACAGTATAAGTGAGGAGAGTGTGTTCCCCTGATGGTTTAATATACACAGGGCATGTTACCAGTTGAACAGTATAAGTGAGGAGATTGTGTTCCCCTGATGGTTTAATACACATGGGACATGTTACCAGGTGAACAGTATAAGTGATGAGAGTGTGCCCCCTGATTCTTTAATGCACACGGGATATGTTACCAGGTGAACTGTGTAAGTGAGGAGAGTCTGTTCCCCTGATGTTTTAATATACACATGACATGTTACCAGGAGAACAGCATAAGTGAGGACAGTGTGTTCCATTGATGGTTTAATATACACAGGACATGTTACCAGGTGAACAGTATTAGTGAGGAGAGTGTGTACCCAGATTGTTTAATACGCTCGGGACATGTTACCAGGTGAACCGTGTAAGTGAGGAGAATGTGTTCCCCTGTTTGTTTAATACGCACGGGACATGTTACCAGATCAACAGTATAAGTGAGGAGCATGTGTTCCCCTGATTGTTTAATACGCACGGGATATGTTAAAAAGGGAAAAGTCTAAGTGAGCAGAGTGCTTTCCCCTGATGGTTTAATATTCACGTGACATGTTTCCAGGTGAACAGTATAAGTGAGGAGAATGTGTTCTCCTGATGGTTTAATACTGACGGGACATGTTACCAGATAAACAGTCTCAGTGAGGAGAGTGTGTTCCCCTGATGGTTTAATACTGACGGGACATGTTACCAGATGAACAGTATAAGTGAGGAGAGTGTGTTCCCCTGATGGTTTAATACGCACGGGACATGTTACCAGGAGAAAAGTCTAAGTGAGCAGAGTGCTTTCCCCTGATGGTTTAATATTCACGTGACATGTTTCCAGGTGAACAGTATAAGTGAGGAGAATGTGTTCTCCTGATGGTTTAATACTGACGGGACATGTTACCAGATAAACAGTCTCAGTGAGGAGAGTGTGTTCCCCTGATGGTTTAATACTGACCGGACATGTTACCAGATGAACAGTATAAGTGAGGAGAGTGTGTTCCCCTGATGGTTTAATACGCACGGGACATGTTACCAGGAGAAAAGTCTAAGTGAGGAGAGTGCTTTCCCCTGATGGCTTAATATTCACAGGACATGTTTCCAGGTGAACAGTATAAGTGAGGAGAATGTGTTCCCCTGATGGTTTAATATACTCTGGACATGTTACCAGGTGAACAGTATAAGTGAGGAGAGTGTGTTCCCCTGATTGTTTAATACTCACGGGACATGTTACCAGGTGAACAGTATAAGTGAGGAGAATGTGTTCCCCTGATTGTTTAATATACACGGGACATGTTACCAGGTGAACAGTATAAGTGAGGAGAGTGTGTTCCCCTGATGGTTTAATATACACAGGGCATGTTACCAGTTGAACAGTATAAGTGAGGAGATTGTGTTCCCCTGATGGTTTAATACACATGGGACATGTTACCAGGTGAACAGTATAAGTGATGAGAGTGTGCCCCCTGATTCTTTAATGCACACGGGATATGTTACCAGGTGAACTGTGTAAGTGAGGAGAGTCTGTTCCCCTGATGTTTTAATATACACGGGACATGTTACCAGGTGAACAGTATAAGTGAGGAGAGTGTGTTCCCCTGATGGATTAATATACACGGGACATGTGAACAGGTGAACAGTATAAGTGAGATGAGTGTTTTCCCCTGATCGTTTAATATACACGGGACATGTTACCAGATCAACAGTATAAGTGAGGAGAATGTGTTCCCCTGATTGTTTAATACGCACGGGATATGTTAAAAAGAGATAAGTCTAAGTGAGCAGAGTGCTTTCCCCTGATGGTTTAATATTCACGTGACATGTATCCAGGTGAACAGTATAAGTGAGGAGAATGTGTTCTCCTGATGGTTTAATACTGACGGGACATGTTACCAGATAAACAGTCTCAGTGAGGAGAGTGTGTTCCCCTGATGGTTTAATACTGACGGGACATGTTACCAGATGAACAGTATAAGTGAGGAGAGTGTGTTACCCTGATGGTTTAATACGCACGGGACATGTTACCAGGAGAAAAGTCAAAGTGAGGAGAGTGCTTTCCCCTGATGGTTTAATATTCACAGGACATGTTTCCAGGTGAACAGTATAAGTGAGGAGAATGTGTTCCCCTGATGGTTTAATATACTCTGGACATGTTACCAGGTGAAGAGTATAAGTGAGGAGAGAGTGTTCCCCTGATTGTTTAATACTCACGGGACATGTTACCAGGTGAACAGTATAAGTGAGGAGAATGTGTTCCCCTGATTGTTTAATACACACGGGACATGTCACCAGGTGAACAGTATAAGTGAGGAGAGTGTGTTCCCCTGATGGTTTAATACTGACGGGACATGTTACCAGATGAACAGTATAAGTGAGGAGAGTGTGTTCCCCTGATGGTTTAATGCACACAGGACATGTTACCAGGTGAACAGTATAAGTGAGGAGAGTGTGTTCCCCTGATGGTTTAATATACACGGGACATGTCACCAGGTAAACAGTATAAGTGAGGAGAGTGTGTTCCCCAGATTGTTTAATGCTCACGGGACATGTTGCCAGGTGAACAGTATAAGTGAGGAGTGTGTGTTCCCCTGATGTTTTAATATACCCGGGACATGTCAGCAGGTGAACAGTGTAATTGAGGAGAGTGTGATCCCCTGATTGTTTAATACACACGGGACATGTCACCAGGTCAACAGTATAAGTGAGGAGAGTGTGTTCCCCTGATGTTTTAATATACCCGGGACATGTCAGCAGGTAAACAGTGTAATTGAGGAGAGTGTGTTCCCCTGATGGTTTAATATACACGTGACATGTCACCAGGTGAACAGGATTAGTGAGGAGAGTGTGTTCCCCTGATTGTTTAATACACACGAGACATGTTACCAGATGAACAGTATAAGTGAGGAGAGTGTGTTCCCTTGATGGTTTAACACGCACGGGACATGTTACCAGATGAACAGTATAATTGAGGAGAGCGTGTTCCGCTGATGGTTTAATATACACAGGACATGTTACCAGGTGAACAGTATAAGTGAGGAGAGTGTGTTCCCCTGATTGTTTAATACACACGGGACATGTCACCGGGTGAACTGTATAAGTGAGGAGAGTTTGTTCCCCTAATTGTTTAATAGACACGGGACATGTCACCATGTGAACAGTATAAGTGAGGGGAGTGTATTCCCCTGATGGTTTAATAATGACGGGACATGTTACCAGATGACATTATAAATGAGGAGAGTGTGTTCCCCTGATGGTTTAATATACACGGGACATGTTACCAGGTGAACAGTATAAGTGAGGAGAGTGTGTTCCCCTGATGGTTTAATATACACAGGGCATGTTACCAGTTCAACAGTATAAGTGAGGAGATTGTGTTCCCCTGATGGTTTAATACACACGGGACATGTTATCAGGTGAACAGTATAAGTGAGGAGAGTGTGCTCCCCTGATTGTTTAATGCACACGGGACATGTTACCAGGTGAACAGTGTTAGTGAGGAGCGTGTGTTCCCCTGATGTTTTAATATCCACAGGACATGTCACCAGGTGAACAGTATAAGTGAGGATAGTGTGTTCCATTGATGGTTTAATATACACAGGACATGTTACCAGGTGAACAGTATTAGTGAGGAGAGTGTGTACCCTGATTGTTTAATACACACGGGACATGTTACCGGATGAACAGTATAAGTGAGGAGAATGTGTTCCCCTGTTTGTTCAATACGCACGGGACATGTTAAAAAGAGAAAAGTCTAAGTGACGAGAGTGCTTTCCCCTGATGGTTTAATATTCACGGGACATATTTCCAGGTGAACAGTTAAAGTGAGGAGAGTGTGTTCCCCTGATGGTTTAATATACACGGGACATGTTACCAGGTGAACAGTATATGTGAGGAGAGAGTGTTCCCCTGATGGTTTAATATACACGCGACATGTTACCCGGTGAACAGTATATGTGAGGAGAGTGTGTTCCCCTGATGTCTTAATATACACGGGATATGTTACCAGGTGAACAGTATAAGTGAGGAGAGTGTGTTCCCCTGATGGTTTAATATACACGCGACATGTTACCCGGTGAACAGTATATGTGAGGAGAGTGTGTTCCCCTGATGGTTTAATATACACGGGATATGTTACCAGGTGAACAGTATAAGTGAGGAGAGTATGTTCCCCTGATGGTTTAATATACACGGGATATGTTACCAGTTGAACAGTATAAGTGAGTAGAGTGTGTTCCCTTGATGGTTTAATATACACGGGACATGTTACCAGGTGAACAGTATAAGTGAGGAGAGTGTGTTCCCCTGATGGTTTAATATACACAGGGCATGTTACCAGTTGAACAGTATAAGTGAGGAGAATGTGTTCCCCTGATGGTTTAATACACACGGGACATGTTATCAGGTGAACAGTATAAGTGAGGAGAGTGTGCTCCCCTGATTGTTTAATGCACACGGGACATGTTACCAGGTGAACAGTGAAAGTGAGGAGAGTGTGTTCCCCTGATGTTTTAATATACACAGGACATGTTACCAGGTGAACAGTATAAGTGAGGACAGTGTGTTCCATTGATGGTTTAATATACACGGGACATGTTACCAGGTGAACAGTATTAGTGAGGAGAGTGTGTTGCCCTGTTTGTTTAATACGCACGGGACATGTTACCAAGTGAACAGAAAAAGTGAGGAGAATGTGTTCCCCTGATTGTTTAATACACACGGGACATGTTACCAGATGAACAGTATAAGTGAGGAGAGTGTGTTCCCTTGATGGTTTAACACGCACGGGACATGTTACCAGATGAACAGTATAATTGAGGAGAGTGTGTTCCGCTGATGGTTTAATATACACAGGACATGTTACCAGGTGAACTGTATAAGTGAGGAGAGTGTGTTCCCCTGATTGTTTAATACACACGGGACATGTCACCGGGTGAACTGTATAAGTGAGGAGAGTTTGTTCCCCTAATTGTTTAATACACACGGGACATGTCACCATGTGAACAGTATAAGTGAGGGGAGTGTGTTCCCCTGATGGTTTAATAATGACGGGACATGTTACCAGATGACATTATAAATGAGGAGAGTGTGTTCCCCTGATGGTTTAATATACACGGGACATGTTACCAGGTGAACAGTATAAGTGAGGAGAGTGTGTTCCCCTGATGGTTTAATATACACAGGGCATGTTACCAGTTCAACAGTATAAGTGAGGAGATTGTGTTCCCCTGATGGTTTAATACACACGGGACATGTTATCAGGTGAACAGTATAAGTGAGGAGAGTGTGCTCCCCTGATTGTTTAATGCACACGGGACATGTTACCAGGTGAACAGTGTTAGTGAGGAGCGTGTGTTCCCCTGATGTTTTAATATACACAGGACATGTCACCAGGTGAACAGTATAAGTGAGGACAGTGTGTTCCATTGATGGTTTAATATACACAGGACATGTTACCAGGTGAACAGTATTAGTGAGGAGAGTGTGTACCCTGATTGTTTAATACACACGGGACATGTTACCGGATGAACAGTATAAGTGAGGAGAATGTGTTCCCCTGTTTGTTCAATACGCACGGGACATGTTAAAAAGAGAAACGTCTAAGTGACGAGAGTGCTTTCCCCTGATGGTTTAATATTCACGGGACATGTTTCCAGGTGAACAGTTAAAGTGAGGAGAGTGTGTTCCCCTGATGGTTTAATACTGACGGGACATGTTACCAGATGAACAGTCTCAGTGAGGAGAGTGTGTTCCCCTGATGGTTTAATACTCACAGGATATGTTACCAGATGAAGAGTCTCAGTGAGGAGAGTGTGTTCCCCTGATGGCTTAATGCAAACAGGACATGTTACCAGGTGAAGAGTATAAGTGAGGAGAGAGTGTTCCACTGATGGTTTAATACTGACGGGACATGTTAGCAGATGAACAGTATAAGTGAGGAGAGTGTGTTCCCCTGATGGTTTAATACGCACGGGACATGTTACCAGGAGAAAAGTCTAAGAGAAGAGAGTGCTTTCCCCTGATGGTTTAATATTCACAGGACATGTTTCCAGATGAACAGTATAAGCGAGGAGAGTGTGTTCCCCTGATGGTTTAATATACACGGGACATGTTACCAGGTGAACAGTGTAAGTGAGGAGAGTGTTTTCCCCTGATTGTTTAATGCACACAGGACATGTTACCAGGTGAACAGTATAAGTGAGGTGAACGTGTTCCCCTGATGGTTTAATATACACTGGACATGTTACCAGGTGAACAGTATAAGTGAGGAGATTGTGTTCCCCTGATTGTTTAATACACACGGGACAAGTCACCATGTGAACAGTATAAGTGAGCAGAATTTTTTCCCCTGATGGTGAAATATTCAAAGGACATGTTACCAGGTAAACAGTATAGTGAGGAGAGTGTGTTCCCCTAATGTTTTAATATACACGGGACATGTTACCAGGTGAACAGTATATGTGAGGAGAGAGTGTTCCCCTGATGGTTTAATATACACGCGACATGTTACCCGGTGAACAGTATATGTGAGGAGAGTGTGTTCCCCTGATGGTTTAATATACACGGGACATGTTACCAGGTGAACAGTATAAGTGAGGAGAGTGTGTTCCCCTGATGGTTTAATATACACAGGGCATGTTACCAGTTGAACAGTATAAGTGAGGAGAATGTGTTCCCCTGATGGTTTAATACACACGGGACATGTTATCAGGTGAACAGTATAAGTGAGGAGAGTGTGCTCCCCTGATTGTTTAATGCACACGGGACATGTTACCAGGTGAACAGTGTAAGTGAGGAGAGTGTGTTCCCCTGATGTTTTAATATACACAGGACATGTTACCAGGTGAACAGTATAAGTGAGGACAGTGTGTTCCATTGATGGTTTAATATACACGGGACATGTTACCAGGTGAACAGTATTAGTGAGGAGAGTGTGTTGCCCTGTTTGTTTAATACGCACGGGACATGTTACCAAGTGAACAGAAAAAGTGAGGAGAATGTGTTCCCCTGATTGTTTAATACACACGGGACATGTTACCAGGTCAACAGTATAAGTGAGGAGAATGTGTTCCCCTGTTTGTTTAATACGCACGGGATATGTTAAAAAGAGAAAAGTCTAAGTGAGGAGAGTGCTTTCCACTGATGGTTTAATACACACAGGATATGTTACCAGCTAAACAATATAAGTGAGGAGAGTGTGTTCCCCTGATGGTTTAATGCAAACAGGACATGTTACCAGGTGAATAGTATAAGTGAGGAGAGAGTGTTCCACTGATGGTTTAATACTGACGGGACATGTTACCAGATGAACAGTATAAGTGAGGAGAGTGTGTTCCCCTGATGGTTTAATATGCACGGGACATTTTTCCAGGAGAACAGTATAAGCGAGGAGAGTTCGTTCCCCTTATGGTTTAATATACACGGGACATGTTACCAGGTGAACAGTGTAAGTGAGGAGAGTGTATTCCCCTGATTGTTTAATATACACGGGACATGTTACCAGGTGAACAGTATAAGTGAGGACAGTATGTTCCCCTGATGGTTTAATATACACGGGACATGTTACCAGGTGAACAGTATAAGTGAGGAGAGTGTGTTCCCCTGATTGTTTAATATACACGGGACATGTTACCAGGTGAACAGCATAAGTGAGGACAGAATGTTCCCCTGATGGTTTAATATACACGGGACATGTTACCAGGTGAACAGTATAAGTGAGGAGAGTGTGTTCCCCTGATTGTTTAATACACACGGGACATGTCACCAGGTGAACAGTATAAGTGAGGAGAGTGTGTTCACCAGATTGATTAATATTACGGGACATGTTGCCAGGTGAACAGTATATGTGAGGAGAGTGTGTTCCCCTGATTGTTTAATATACACGGGACATGTTACCAGGTGAACAGTATAAGTGAGGAGAGTGTGTTCCCCTGATGGTTTAATACTGACGGGACGTGTCACCAGGTGAACAGTATAGGTGAGGAGAGTGTGTTCCCCTGATGGTTTAACATACACGGGACATGTTACCAGGTGAACAGTATAAGTGAGGAGAGTGTGTTCCCCTGATGGTTTAATATACACGGGACATGTTACCAGGTGAACAGTATAAGTGAGGAGAGTGTGTTCCCCTGATGGTTTAATATACACGGGACATGTTACCAGGTGAACAGTATAAGTGAGGAGAGTGTGTTCCCCTGATGTTTTAATATACACGGGACATGTTACCAGGTGAACAGTATAAGTGAGGAGAGTGTGTTCCCCCTGATGGTTTAATATACACGGGACACGTTACCAGGTGAACAGTATAAGTGAGGAGATTGTGTTCACCTGATGGTTTAATACGCACGGGACATGTCACCAAGTGAACTGTATAAGTGAGGAGAGTGTGTTCCCCTGATGGCTTAATACTGACGGGACGTGTCACCAGGTGAACAGTATAAGTGAGGAGAGTGTGTTCCCCTGATTGTTTAATACACACGGGGCATTTCAACAAGTGAACTGTATAAGTGAGGAGAGTGTGTTCCACTGATGGCTTAATACTGACGGGACATGTTACCAGATGAACAGTATAAGTGAGGAGAGTGTGTTGCCCTGATGGTTTAATACACACAGGATATGTTACCAGCTGAACAGTATATGTGAGGAGAGTGTGTTCCCCTGATGGTTTAATATACACGGGACATGTTACCAGGTGAACAGTATAAGTGAGGAGAGTGAGTTCCCCTGATGGTTTAATATACACGGGACATGTTACCAGGTGAACAGCATAAGTGAGGAGAGTGTGTTCCCCTGATGGTTTAACATACACGGGACATGTTTCCAGATGAACAGTATAAGTGAGGAGAGTTTGTTCACCTGATGGTTTAATACGCATGGGACATGTTACCAGGTGAACAGTATAAGCGAGGAGAGTGTGTTCCCCTGATGGTTTAATATACACGGGACATGTTACCAGATGAACAGTATAAGTGAGGAGAGTTTGTTCACCTGATGGTTTAATACGCATGGGACATGTTACCAGGTGAACAGTATAAGTGAGGAGAGTGTGTTCCCCTGATGGTTTAATATACACGGGACATGTTACCAGATGAACAGTATAAGTGAGGAGAGTTTGTTCACCTGATGGTTGAATACGCACGGGACATGTCACAAGGTGAACAGCATAAGTGAGGAGATTTTGTTCCCATGATGCTTTAATATACACGGGACATGTCACCAAGTGAACTGTATAAGTGAGGAGAGTGTGTTCCCCTGATGTTTTAATGCACACAGGACATTTTACCAGGTGAACAGTATCAGTGAGGAGAGAGTGTTCCCCTGATGGTTAAATATACACGGGACATGTTACCAGGTGAACAGTATAAGTGAGGAGAGTGTGTTCCCCTGATGGTTTAATATACACGGGACATGTTACCAGGTGAACAGTATAAGTGAGGAGAGTGTGTTCCCCTGATGGTTTAATATACACGGGACATGTTACCAGGTGAACAGTATAAGTGAGGAGAGTGTGTTACCCTGATGGTTTAATATAAACGGGAAATGTTACCAGTTGAAGAGTATAAGTGAGGAGAATGTGTTCCCCTGATGTTTTAATATACACGGGACATGTTACCAGGTGAACAGGCTAAGTGAAGAGAGTGTGTTCCCCTGATGGTTTAATATACACAGGGCATGTTACCAGGTGAACAGGATAAGTGAGGAGAGTGTGTTCCCCTGATGACTTCATACATACGGGACATGTTATCAGGTGAACTGCATAAGTGAGGAGAGTGTGTTCCCCTGATGCTTTAATACACACGGGACATGCAATCAGGTGAACTGTATAAGTGAGGAGAGTGTGTTCCCCTGATGCTTTAATACACACGGGACATGTTATCAGGTGAACAGTATAAGTGAGGAGAGTGTGTTCCCCTGATTGTTTAATACACACGGGACATGTAATCAGGTGAACAGTATAAGTGAGGAGAGTGTGTTCCCCTGATTGTTTAATACACACAGGACATGTAATCAGGTGAACAGTATAAGTGAGGAGAGTGTGTTCCCCTGATGCTTTAATACACACGGGACATGTTATCAGGTGAACAGTATAAGTGAGGAGAGTGTGTTCCCCTGATTGTTTAATACACACGGGACATGTTACCAGGTGAACAGTATAAGTGAGGAGAGTGTGTTCCCCTGCTGGTTTAATACACACGGGACATGTAATCAGGTGAACAGTATAAGTGAGGAGAGCGTTTTCCCCTGATTGTTTAATGCACACGGGACATGTTACCAGGTGAACATTATAGGTGAGGAGAGTGTGTTCCCCTGATGGTTTAACATACACGGGACATGTTACCAGGTGAACAGTATAAGTGAGGAGAGTGTGTTCCCCTGATGTTTTAATATACACGGGACATGTTACCAGGTGAATAGTATAAGTGAGGACAGTGTGTTCCCCTGATGGTTTAATATACACGGGACATGTTACCAGGTGAACAGTATAAGTGAGGAGATTGTGTTCACCTGATGGTTTAATACGCACGGGACATGTCACCAAGTGAACTGTATAAGTGAGGAGAGTGTGTTCTCCTGATGGTTTAATGCACACAGGACATTTTACCAGGTGAACAGTATAAGTGAGGAGAGTGTGTTCCCCTGATTGTTTAATGCACGCGGGACATGTTACCAGCGGAACAGTTTAAGTGAGGAGAGTGTGTTCCCCTGATGGTTTAACATACACGGGACATGTTTCCAGATGAACAGTATAAGCGAGGAGAGTGTGTTCCCCTGATGGTTTAATATACACGGGACATGTTACCAGGTGAACAGTATAAGTGAGGAGAGTGTGTTCCCCTGATGGTTTAATATACACGGGACATGTTACCAGGTGAACAGCATAAGTGAGTAGAGTGTGTTCCCCTGATGGTTTAATATACATGGGACATGTTCCCAGGTGAACAGTATAAGTGAGGAGATTGTGTTCCCCTGATTGTTCAATACTGACGGGACATGTCACCAGGTGAACAGTATAAGTGAGGAGAGTGTGTTCCCCTGATTGTTTAATACACACGGGACATGTCACCGGGTGAACAGTATAAGTGAGGAGAGTGTGTTCCCCTGATTGTTTAATACACAAGGGACATGTCACCATGTGAAAGTATAAGTGAGCAGAATGTTTTCCCCTGATGGTTAAATATTCAAAGGACATGTTACCAGGTGAACAGTATAAGTGAGGAGAGTGTGTTCCCCTGATGGTTTAATACTGACGGGACATGTCACCAAGTGAACTGTATAAGTGAGGAGAGTGTGTTCCCCTGATGGTTTAATGCACACAGGACATTTTCCCAGGTGAACTGTGTAAGTGAGGAGAGTGTGTTCCCCTGATGGTTTTATATACACGGGATATGTTACCAGGTGAACAGTATAAGTGAGGAGAGTGTGTTCCCCTGATGGTTTAATGCACACAGGACATTTTACCAGGTGAACTGTGTAAGTGAGGAGAGTGTGTTCCCCTGATGGTTTTATATACACGGGATATGTTACCAGGTCAACAGTATAAGTGAGGACAGTGTGTTCCCCTGATGGTTTAATATACACGGGACATGTTACCAGGTAAACAGTATAAGTGAGGAGATTGTGTTCCCCTGATGGTTTAATATACACAGGGCATGTTACCAGTTGAACAGTATAAGTGAGGAGAGTGTGTTCCCCTGATGTTTTAATATACACAGGACATGTTACCAAGTGAACAGTATAAGTGAGGAGAATGTGTTCCCCTGTTTGTTTAATACGCACGGGACATGTTACCAGGTGAACAGTATAAGTGAGGAGAGTGCTTTCCCCTGATGGTTTAATATTCACGGGACATGTTTCCAGGTGAACAGTGTAAGTGAGGAGAGTGTGTTCTCCTGATGGTTTAATATACACGGGATATGTTACCAAGAGAAATGTCTAAGTGAGGAGAGTGCTTTCCCCTGATGGTTTAATATTCACGGGACATGTTTCCAGGTGAACCGTATAAGTGAGGAGAGTGTGTTCCCCTGATGGTTTAACACGCACGGGACATGTTGCCAGGTGAACAGTATAAGTGAGGAGAGTGTGTTCCCCTGATGGTTTAATATACACGGGACATGTTACCAGGTGAACAGTATAAGTGAGGAGAGTGTGTTCCCCTGATGGTTTAATATACACGGCACATGTTCCCAGGTGAACAGTATAAGTGAGGAGAGTGTGTTCCCCTGATGGTTTAATATTCACGGGACATGTTTCCAGGTGAACAGTATAAGTGAGGAGAGTGTGTTCCCCTGATGGTTTAACACGCACGGGACATGTTGCCAGGTGTACAGTATAAGTGAGGAGAGTGTGTTCCCCTGATGGTTTAATATACACGGGACATGTTACCAGGTGAACAGTATAAGTGAGGAGAGTGTGTTCCCCTGATGGTTTAATATACACGGCACATGTTCCCAGGTGAACAGTATAAGTGAGGAGAGTGTGTTCCCCTGATGGTTTAATATACACGGGACATGTTACCAGATGAACAGTATAAGTGAGGAGAGTGTGTTCCCCTGATGGTTTAATATACACGGGACATGTAGCCAGGTTAACAGTATAAGTGAGGAGAGTGTGTTCCCCTGATGGTTTAATATTCACGGGACATGTTTCCAGGTGAACAGTATAAGTGAGGAGAGTGTGTTCCCCTGATGGTTTAATACTGATGGGACATGTTACCAGATGAACAGTCTCAGTGAGGAGAGTGTGTTCCCCTGATTGTTTAATACACACAGGGCATGTTACCAGATGAACAGTATAAGTGAGGAGAGTGTGTTCCCCTGATGGTTTAATATACACGGGACATGTAGCCAGGTGAACAGTATAAGTGAGGAGAGTGTGTTCCCCTGATGGTTTAATATTCACGGGACATGTTTCCAGGTGAACATTATAAGTGAGGAGAGTGTGTTCCCCTGATGGTTTAACACGCACGGGACATGTTGCCAGGTGAACAGTATAAGTGAGATGAGTGTGTTCCCCTGATGGTTTAATATACACGGGACATGTTACCAGGTGAACAGTATAAGTGAGGAGAGTGTGTTCCCCTGATGGTTTAATATACACGGCACATGTTCCCAGGTGAACAGTATAAGTGAGGAGAGTGTGTTCCCCTGATGGTTTAATATACACGGGACATGTTACCAGGTGAACAGTATAAGTGAGGTGAGTGTGTTCCCCTGATTGTTTAATACACACGGGACATTTCCCCGGGTGAACTGTATAAGTGAGGAGAGTGTGTTCCCCTGATTGTTTAATACACACGGCACATGTCACCATGTGAACAGGATAAGTGAGCAGAATGTTTTCCCCTGATGGTTAAATATTCAAAGGACATGTTACCAGGTGAACAGTATAAGTGAGGAGAGTGTGCTCCCCTGATGGTTTAATACTGACGGGACATGTTACCAGATGAACAGTCTAAGTGAGGAGAGTGTGTTTCCCTGATGGTTTAATATACACGGGACATGTTACCCGGTGAACAGTATAAGTGAGGAGAGTGTGTTCCCCTGATGGATTAATATACACGGGACATGTGACCAGGTGAACAGTATAAGTGAGATGAGTGTTTTCCCCTGATCGTTTAATATACACAGGGCATGTTACCAGTTGAACAGTATAAGTGAGGAGATTGTGTTCCCCTGATGGTTTAATACACATGGGACATGTTATCAGGTGAACAGTATAAGTGAGGACAGTGTGCCCCCTGATTCTTTAATGCACACGGGACATGTTACCAGGTGAACAGTGTAAGTGAGGAGAGTCTGTTCCCCTGATGTTTTAATATACACAGGACATGTTACCAGGTGAACAGTATAAGTGAGGAGAGTGTGTACCCAGATTGTTTAATACGCTCGGGACATGTTACCAGGTGAACCGTGTAAGTGAGGAGAATGTGTTCCCCTGTTTGTTTAATACGCACGGGACATGTTACCAAGTGAACAGAATAAGTGAGGATAATGTGTTCCCCTGATTGTTTAATACACACGGGACATGTTACCAGGTCAACTGTATAAGTGAGGAGAATGTGTTCCCCTGTTTCTTTAATACGCACGGGATATGTTAAAAAGAGAAAAGTCTAAGTGAGCATAGTGCTTTCCCCTGATGGTTTAATATTCACGTGACATGTTTCCAGGTGAACAGTATAAATGAGGAGAATGTGTTCTCCTGATGGTTTAATACTGACGGGACATGTTACCAGATAAACAGTCTCAGTGAGGAGAGTGTGTTCCCCTGATGGTTTAATACACACAGGATATGTTACCAGCTGAACAGTATAAGTGAGGAGAGAGTGTTCCACTGATGGTTTAATACTGACGGGACATGTTACCAGATGAACAGTATAAGTGAGGAGAGTGTGTTCCCCTGATGGTTTAATGCAAACAGGACATGTTACCAGGTGAACAGTATAAGTGAGGAGAGAGTGTTCCACTGATGGTTTAATACTGACGGGACATGTTACCAGATGAACAGTATAAGTGAGGAGAGTGTGTTCCCCTGATGGTTTAATACGCACGGGACATGTTACCAGGAGAAAAGTCTAAGTGAGGAGAGTGCTTTCCCCTGATGGTTTAATATTCACAGGACATGTTTCCAGGTGAACAGTATAAGTGAGGAGAATGTGTTCCCCTGATGGTTTAACATACACTGGACATGTTACCAGGTGAACAGTATAAGTGAGGAGAGTGTGTTCCCCTGATTGTTTAATACTCACGGGACATGTTACCAGGTGAACTGTATAAGTGAGGAGAATGTGTTCCCCTGATTGTTTAATACACACGGGACATGTTACCAGGTCAACAGTATAAGTGAGGAGAATGTGTTCCCCTGTTTGTTTAATACGCACGGGATATGTTACCAGATGAACAGTATAAGTGAGGAGAGTGTGTTCCTCTGATGGTTTAATGCACACAGGACATGTTACCAGGTGAACAGTATAAGTGAGGAGAGTGTGTTCCCCTGATGGTTTAATATACACGGGACATGTCACCAGGTGAACAGTATAAGTGAGGAGAGTGTCTTCCCCAGATTGTTAAATGCTCACGGGACATGTTACCAGGTGAACAGGATAAGTGAGGAGAGTGTGTTCCCCTGATGTTTTAACATACCCGGGACATGTCAGCAGGTGAACAGTGTAGTTGAGGAGAGTGTGATCCCCTGATTGTTTAATACACACGGGACATGTCATCAGGTGAACAGAATAAGTGAGGAGAGTGTGTTCCCCTGATGGTTTAATACACACGGGACATGTCACCAGGTGAACAGTATAAGTGAGGAGAGTGTGTTCCCCTGATGTTTTAATATACCCGGGACATGTCACCAGGTGAACAGGATTAGTGAGGAGAGTGTGTTCCCCTGATTGTTTAATACACACGAGACATGTCACCAGGTGAACAGTATAAGTGAGGAGAGTGTGTTGCCCTGATGGTTTAATCTACACGGGACATGTTACCAGCTGAACAGTATAAGTGAGGAGAGTGTGTTCCCTTGATGGTTTAACACGCACGGCACATGTTACCAGATGAACAGTATAATTGAGGAGAGTGTGTTCCGCTGATGGTTCAGTATACACAGGACATGTTACCAGGTGAACTGTATAAGTGAGGAGAGTGTGTTCCCCTGATTGTTTAATACACACGGGACATGTCACCGGGTGAACTGTATAAGTGAGGAGAGTTTGTTCCCCTGATTGTTTAATACACACGGGACATGTCACCATGTGAACAGTATAAGTGAGGGGAGTGTGTTCCCCTGATGGCTTAATAATGACGGGACATGTTACCAGATGAACAGTATAAATGAGGAGAGTGTGTTCCCCTGATGGTTTAATATACACGGGACATGTTACCAGGTGAACAGTATAAGTGAGGAGAGTGTGTTCCCCTGATGGTTTAATATACACACGGCATGTTACCAGTTGAACAGTATAAGTGAGGAGATTGTTTTCCCCTGATGGTTTAATACACACGGGACATGTTATCAGGTGAACAGTATAAGTGAGGAGAGTGTGCTCCCCTGATTGTTTAATGCACACGGGACATGTTACCAGGTGAACAGTGTAAGTGAGGAGCGTGTGTTCCCCTGATGTTTTAATATACACAGGACATGTCACCAGGTGAACAGTATAAGTGAGGACAGTGTGTTCCATTGATGGTTTAATATACACAGGACATGTTACCAGGTGAACAGTATTAGTGAGGAGAGTGTGTACCCTGATTGTTTAATACGCACGGGAAATGTTACCGGATGAACAGTATAAGTGAGGAGAATGTGTTCCCCTGTTTGTTAAATACGCACGGGACATGTTAAAAAGAGAAAAGGCTAAGTGAGGAGAGTGCTTTCCCCTGATGGTTTAATATTCACGGGACATGTTTCCAGGTGAACAGTTTAAGTGAGGAGACTGTGTTCCCCTGATGGTTTAATACTGACGGGACATGTTACCAGATGAACAGTCTCAGTGAGGAGAGTGTGTTCCCCTGATGGTTTAATACACACAGGATATGTTACCAGCTGAACAGTATAAGTGAGGAGAGAGTGTTCCCCTTATGGTTTATTAAGCACTGGCATTTCACCAAGTGAAATGGATAAGTGAGTAGAGTGTGTTCCGCTGATGGCTTAATGCAAACAGGACATGTTACCAGGTGAACAGTATAAGTGAGGAGAGTGTGTTCCCCTGATGGCTTAATGCAAACAGGACATGTTACCAGGTGAACAGTATAAGTGAGGAGAGTGTGTTCCCCTGATGGCTTCATGCAAACAGGACATGTTACCAGGTGTAGAGTATAAGTGAGGAGAGTGTGTTCCCCTGATGGTTTAACACGCACGGGACATGATACCAGGAGAAAAGTCTAAGTGAGGAGAGTGCTTTCCCCTGATGGTTTAATATTCACAGGACATGTTTCCAGGTGAACAGTATAAGTGAGGAGAATGTGTTCCCCTGATGGTTTAATATACACTGGACATGTTACCAGGTGAACAGTATAAGTGAGGAGAGTGTGTTCCCCTGATTGTTTAATACTCACGGGACATGTTACCAGGTGAACTGTATAAGTGAGGAGAATGTGTTCCCCTGATTGTTTAATACACACGGGACATGTCACCAGGTGAACAGTATAAGTGAGGAGAGTGTGTTGCCCTGATGGTTTAATACTGACGGGACATGTTACCAGATGAACAGTATATGTGAGGAGAGTGTGTTCCTCTGATGGTTTAATGCACACAGGACATGTTACCAGGTGAACAGTATAAGTGAGGAGAGTGTGTTCCCCTGATGGTTTAATATACACGGGACATGTCACCAGGTGAACAGTATAAGTGAGGAGAGTGTCTTCCCCAGATTGTTAAATGCTCACGGGACATGTTACCAGGTGAACAGGATAAGTGAGGGGAGTGTGTTCCCCTGATGTTTTAATATACCCAGGACATGTCAGCAGGTGAACAGTGTAATTGAGGAGAGTGTGATCCCCTGATTGTTTAATACACACGGGACATGTCACCAGGTGAACAGAATAAGTGAGGAGAGTGTGTTCCCCTGATGGTTTAATACACACGGGACATGTCACCAGGTGAACAGTATAAGTGAGGAGAGTGTGTTCCCCTGATGTTTTAATATACCCGGGACATGTCACCAGGTGAACAGGATTAGTGAGGAGCGTGTGTTCCCCTGATTGTTTAATACACACGAGACATGTCACCAGGTGAACAGTATAAGTGAGGAGAGTGTGTTCCCCTGATGGTTTAATATACACGGGACATGTTACCAGCTGAACAGTATAAGTGAGGAGAGTGTGTTCCCTTGATGGTTTAACACGCACGGCACATGTTACCAGATGAACAGTATAATTGAGGAGAGTTTGTTCCGCTGTTGGTTTAGTATACACAGGACATGTTACCAGGTGAACTGTATACGTGAGGAGAGTGTGTTCCCCTGATTGTTTAATACACACGGGACATGTCACCGGGTGAACTGTATAAGTGAGGAGAGTTTGTTCCCCTGATTGTTTAATACACACGGGACATGTCACCATGTGAACAGTATAAGTGAGGGGAGTGTGTTCCCCTGATGGCTTAATAATGACGGGACATGTTACCAGATGAACAGTATAAATGAGGAGAGTGTGTTCCCCTGATGGTTTAATATACACGGGACATGTTACCTGGTGAACAGTATAAGTGAGGAGAGTGTGTTCCCCTGATGGTTTAATATACACACGGCATGTTACCAGTTGAACAGTATAAGTGAGGAGATTGTTTTCCCCTGATGGTTTAATACACACGGGACATGTTATCAGGTGAACAGTATAAGTGAGGAGAGTGTGCTCCCCTGATTGTTTAATGCACACGGGACATGTTACCAGGTGAACAGTGTAAGTGAGGAGCGTGTGTTCCCCTGATGTTTTAATATACACAGGACATGTCACCAGGTGAACAGTATAAGTGAGGACAGTGTGTTCCATTGATGGTTTAATATACACAGGACATGTTACCAGGTGAACAGTATTACTGAGGAGAGTGTGTACCCTGATTGTTTAATACGCACGGGACATGTTACCGGATGAACAGTATAAGTGAGGAGAATGTGTTCCCCTGTTTGTTCAATACGCACGGGACATGTTAAAAAGAGAAAAGGCTAAGTGAGGAGAGTGCTTTCCCCTGATGGTTTAATATTCACGGGACATGTTTCCAGGTGAACAGTTTAAGTGAGGAGACTGTGTTCCCCTGATGGTTTAATACTGACGGGACATGTTACCAGATGAACAGTCTCAGTGAGGAGAGTGTGTTCCCCTGATGGTTTAATACACACAGGATATGTTACCAGCTGAACAGTATAAGTGAGGAGAGAGTGTTCCCCTTATGGTTTATTAAGCACTGGCATTTCACCAAGTGAAATGGATAAGTGAGTAGAGTGTGTTCCGCTGATGGCTTAATGCAAACAGGACATGTTACCAGGTGAACAGTATAAGTGAGGAGAGTGTGTTCCCCTGATGGCTTAATGCAAACAGGACATGTTACCAGGTGAACAGTATAAGTGAGGAGAGTGTGTTCCCCTGATGGCTTCATGCAAACAGGACATGTTACCAGGTGTAGAGTATAAGTGAGGAGAGTGTGTTCCCCTGATGGTTTAACACGCACGGGACATGATACCAGGAGAAAAGTCTAAGTGAGGAGAGTGCTTTCCCCTGATGGTTTAATATTCACAGGACATGTTTCCAGGTGAACAGTATCAGCGAGGAGAGTGTGTTCCCCTGATGGTTTAATATACACGGGACATGTTACCAGCTGAACAGTGTAAGTGAGGAGAGTGTTTTCCCCTGATTGTTTAATACACACAGGACATGTTACCAGGTGAACAGTATAAGTGAGGAGAATGTGTTCCCCTGATGGTTTAATATACACTGGGCATGTTACCAGGTGAACAGCATAAGTGAGGAGAGTGTGTTCCCCTGATTGTTTAAAACACACGGGACATGTCACCGGGTGAACTGTATAAGTGAGGAGATTGAGTTCCCCTGATTGTTTAATACACACAGGACATGTTACCAGGTGAACAGTATAAGTGAGGAGAATGTGTTCCCCTGATGGTTTAATATACACTGGTCATGTTACCAGGTGAACAGTATAAGTGAGGAGAGTGTGTTCCACTGATTGTTTAATACACACGGGACATGTCACCATGTGAACAGTATAAGTGAGCAGAATGTTTTCCCCTGATGGTTTAATATACACGGGACATGTTACCCGGTGAACAGTATAAGTGAGGAGAGTGTGTTCCCCTGATGGTTTAATATACACAGGGCATGTTACCAGTTGAACAGTATAAGTGAGGAGATTGTGTTCCCCTGATGGTTTAATACACACGGGACATGTTATCAGGTGAACAGTATAAGTGAGGAGAGTGTGCTCCCCTGATTGTTTAATGCACACGGGACATGTTACAAGGTGAACAGTGTAAGTGAGGAGAGTGTGTTCCCCTGATGTTTTAATATACACAGCACATGTTACCAGGTGAACAGTATAAGTGAGGACAGTGTGTTCCATTGATGGTTTAATATACACAGGACATGTTACCAGGTGAACAGTATTACTGAGGAGAGTGTGTTCCCCTGTTTGTTTAATACGAACGGGACATGTTACCAAGTGAACAGAAAAAGTGAGTAGAATGTGTTCCCCTGATTGTTTAATACACACGGGACATGTTACCAGGTCAACAGTATAAGTGAGGAGAATGTGTTCCCCTGTTTGTTTAATACGCACGGGACATGTTACCAAGTGAATAGAAAAAGTGAGGAGAATGTGTTCCCCTGATTGTTTAATACACACGGGACATGTTACCAGGTCAACAGTATAAGTGAGGAGAATGTGTTCCCCTGTTTGTTTAATACGCATGGGATATGTTAAAAAGAGAAAAGTCGAAGTGAGGAGAGTGCTTTCCCCTGATGGTTTAATATACACAGGACATGTTACCAGGTGAACAGTATAAGTGAGGAGAGAGTGTTCCACTGATGGTTTAATACTGACGGGACATGTTACCAGATGAACAGTATAAGTGAGAAGCGTGTGTTCCCCTGATGGCTTAATATGCACGGGACATGTTTCCAGGTGAACAGTATAAGCGAGGAGAGTGTGTTCCCCTTATGTTTAATATACACGGGACATGTTACCAGGTGAACAGTGTAAGTGAGGAGCGTGTATTCCCCTGATTGTTTAACACACACAGGACATGTTACCAGGTGAACAGTATAAGTGAGGAGAGTGTGTTCCCCTGATGGTTTAATGCACACGCGACATGTTACCAGGTGAACAGTATAAGTGAGGAGAGTGTGTTCACCAGATTGATGAATATTACGGGACATGTTGCCAGGTGAACAGTATAAGTGAGGAGAGTGTGTTCCCCTGATTGTTTAATATACACGGGACATGTTACCAGGTGAACAGTAAAAGTGAGGAGAGTGTGTTCACCAGATTGATTAATATTACGGGACATATCACCAAGTGAACTGTATAAGTGAGGAGAGTGTGTTCCCCTGATGGCTTAATACTGACGGGACGTGTCACCAGGTGAACAGTATAGGTGAGGAGAGTGTGTTCCCCTGATGGTTTAACATACACGGGACATGTTACCAGGTGAACAGTATAAGTGAGGATAGTGTGTTCCCCTGATGTTTTAATATACACGGGACATGTTACCAGGTGAACAGTATAATTGAGGAGATTGTGTTCACCTGATGGTTTAATATACACGGGACATGTTATCAGGTGAACAGTATAAGTGAGGAGAGTGTGTTCCCCTGATGGTTTAATATACACGGGACATGTTACCAGGTGAACAGTATAACTGAGGAGAATGTATTCCCCTGATGGTTTAATATACACGGGACATGTTACCAGGTGAACAGTATAAGTGAGGAGAGTGTGTTCCCCTGATGGTTTAATATACACGGGACATGTTACCAGGTGAACAGTATAAGTGAGGAGAGTGTGTTCCCCTGATGGTTTAATATACACGGGACATGTTACCAGGTGAACAGTATAATTGAGGAGATTGTGTTCACCTGATGGTTTAATACGCACGGGACATGTCACCAAGTGAACTGTATAAGTGAGGAGAGTGTGTTGCCCTGATGGTTTAATACACACAGGATATGTTACCAGCTGAACAGTATATGTGAGGAGAGTGTGTTCCCCTGATGGTTTAATATACACGGGACATGTTACCAGGTGAACAGTATAAGTGAGGAGAGTGAGTTCCCCTGATGGTTTAATATACACGGGACATGTTACCAGGTGAACAGCATAAGTGAGGAGAGTGTGTTCCCCTGATGATTTAATATACACGGGACATGTTACCAGATGAACAGTATAAGTGAGGAGAGTTTGTTCACCTGACGGTTTAATACGCACGGGACATGTCACCAGATGAACAGTATAAGTGAGGAGAGTTTGTTCACCTGATGGTTTAATATACACGGGACATGTTACCAGGTGAACAGTATAAGTGAGGAGAGTTTGTTCCCCTGATGCTTTAATATACACGGGACATGTCACCAAGTGAACTGTATAAGTGAGGAGAGTGTGTTCCCCTGATGTTTTAATGCACACAGGACATTTTACCAGGTGAACAGTATAAGTGAGGAGAGAGTGTTCCCCTGATAGTTTAATATGCACGGGACATGTTACCAGGTGAACAGTATAAGTGAGGAGAGTGTGTTCCCCTGATGGTTTAATATTAACGGGAAATGTTACCAGTTGAAGAGTATAAGTGAGGAGAGTGTGTTCCACTGATGACTTAATACATACGGGACATGTTATCAGGTGAACTGCATAAGTGAGGAGAGTGTGTTCCCCTGATGCTTTAATACACACGGGACATGTAATCAGGTGAACAGTATAAGTGAGGAGAGTGTGTTCCCCTGATGCTTTAATACACACGGGACATGTTATCAGGTGAACAGTATAAGTGAGGAGAGTGTGTTCCCCTGATGCTTTAATACACACGGGACATGTTATCAGGTGAACACTATAAGTGAGGAGAGTGTGTTCCCCTGATTGTTTAATACACACGGGACATGTAATCAGGTGAACAGTATAAGTGAGGAGAGTGTGTTCCCCTGATGGTTTAATACACACGGGACATGTAATCTGGTGAACAGTATAAGTGAGGAGAGTGTTTTCCCCTGATTGTTTAATGCACACGGGACATGTTATCAGGTGAACATTATAAGTGAGGAGAGTGTGTTCCCCTGATGGTTTAATATACACAGGACATGTTACCAGGTGAACAGTATAGGTGAGGAGAGTGTGTTCCCCTGATTGTTTAACATACACGGGACATGTTACCAGGTGAACAGGATAAGTGAGGAGAGTGTGTTCCCCTGATGTTTTAATATACACGGGACATGTTACCAGGTGAACAGTATAAGTGAGGACAGTGTGTTCTCCTGATGGTTTAATATACACGGGACATGTTACCAGGTGAACAGTATAAGTGAGGAGATTGTGTTCACCTGATGGTTTAATACGCACGGGACATGTCACCAAGTGAACTGTATAAGTGAGGAGAGTGTGTTCTCCTGATGGTTTAATGCACACAGGACATTTTACCAGGTGAACAGTATAAGTGAGGAGAGTGTGTTCCCCTGATTGTTTAATGCACGCGGGACATGTTACCAGCGGAACAGTTTAAGTGAGGAGAGTGTGTGCCCCTGATGGTTTAATATACACGGGACATCTTACCAGGTGAACAGTATAAGTGAGGAGAGTGCTTTCCCCTGATGGTTTAACATACACGGGACATGTTACCAGGTGAACAGTATAAGTGAGGAGAGTGTGTTCCCCTGATGGTTTAATATACACGGGACATTTTACCAGGTGAACAGTAGAATTCAGGAGAGTGTGTTCCCCTGATGGTTCAATCTCCACGGGACATGTTACCAGTTGAACAGTATAAGTGAGGAGAGTGTGTTACCCTGATGGTTTAATACACACGGGACATGTCAGCAGGTGAACAGTATAAGTGAGGAGAGTGTGTTCCCCTGATTGTTTAATATACATGGGACATGTCACCAGGTGAACAGGATAAGTGAGGAGAGGGTGTTCCCCTGATGGTTTAATACACAAGGGACATGACAACAGGTGAAAAGTTTAAGTGAGGAGAGTGTGTTCCCCTGATGGTTTAGTATACACAGGACATGTTACCAAGTGAACAGTATAAGTGAGGAGAGTGTGTTCCCCTGATTGTTTAATACACACGGGACATGTCACCAGGTGAACAGTATAAGTGAGGAGAGTGTGTTCCCCTGATTGTTTAATTCACACGGGACATGTTACCAAGTGAACAATATTAGTGAGGATAGGGAGTTCCCCTGATGGTTTAAACTACATGGGACATGTTGCCAGGTGAACAGAAGAAGTGAGGAGATTGTGTTCCCCTGATTGTTTAATACACACGGGACATGTCACCAGGTGAGCAAAATAAGTGAGGAGATTGTGTTCCCCTGATTGTTTAATATACACGGGACATGTCAGCAGGTGAACAGTATAAGTGAGGAGAGTGTGTTCCCCTGATGGTTTAATATACACGGGGCATGTTACCAGGTGAACAATATAAGTGAGGAGAGTGAGTTCCCCTGATGGTTTAATACGCACGGGACATGTCACCAGATGAACAGTATAAGTGAGGAGAGTGTGTTCCCCTGATGATTTAATACACACGGGACATGTCAGCAGGTGAACAGTATAAGTGAGGAGAGTGTGTTCCCCTGATGGTTTAATATACACGGGACATGTTCCCAGGTGAACAGTATAAGTGAGGAGAGTGTGTTCCCCTGATGGTTTAATACACACGGGACATGTCAGCAGGTGAACAGTATAAGTGAGGAGAGTGTGTTCCCCTGATGGTTTAATATACACGGGACATGTTACCAGGTGAACAGTATAAGTGAGGAGAGTGTGTTCCCCTGATTGTTTAATATGCACGGGACATGTTCCCAGGTGAACATTGTAAGTGAGGAGAGTGTGTTCCCCTTATTCTTTAATACACACGGGACATGTCACCAGGTGAACAGTATAAGTGAGGAGAGTGTGTTCCCCTGATGGTATAATACTGACGGGACATGTCACCATGTGAACAGTTTAAGTGAGGAGAGTGAGTTCCCCTGATGGTTTAATATACACAGGACATGTCAACAGGTGAACAGAAAAAGTGAGGTGAGTATGTTCCCCTGATGGTTTAATAGTGACGGAACATGTCAACAGGTAAACAGTATAAGTGAGGAGAGTGTGTTCCCCTGATTGTTTAATACGCACGGGACATGTAAACAGGTGAACAGTATAAGTGAGGAGAGTATGTTCCCCTGATTGTTTAATGCACACAGGACATGTAAACAGGTGAACAGTATAAGTGAGGAGAGTATGTTCCCCTGATTGTTTAATACACACAGGACATGTAAACAGGTGAACAGTATAAGTGAGGAGAGTATGTTCCCCTGATTGTTTAATGCACACAGGACATGTAAACAGGTGAACAGTATAAGTGAGGAGAGTATGTTCCCCTGATTGTTTAATACACACAGGACATGTAAACAGGTGAACAGTATAAGTGAGGAGAGTATGTTCCAATGATTGTTTAATACGCACGGGACATGTCACCAAGTGAACAGTATAAGTGAGGAGAGTGAGTTCCCCTGATGGTTTACTATACACGGGACATGTTACCAGGTGAACAGCATAAGTGAGGAGAGTGTGTTCCCCTGATGGTTTAATATACACGGGACATGTTACCAGGTGAACAGTATAAGTGAGGAGAGTTTGTTCACCTGATGGTTTAATACGCACGGGACATGTTACCAGGTGAACAGTATAAGTGAGGAGAGTTTGTTCCCCTGATGCTTTAATATACACGGGACATGTCACCAAGTGAACCTTATAAGTGAGGAGAGTGTGTTCCCCTGATGTTTTAATGCACACAGGACATTTTACCAGCTGAACAGTATAAGTGAGGAGAGAGTGTTCCCCTGATGGTTTAATATACACGGGACATGTTACCAGGTGAACAGTATAAGTGAGGAGAGTGTGTTCCCCTGATGGTTTAATATTAACGGGAAATGTTACCAGTTGAAGAGTATAAGTGAGGAGAGTGTGTTCCACTGATGGTTTAATACACACGGGACATGTTACCAGGTGAACAGTATAAGTGAAGAGAGTGTGTTCCCCTGATGGTTTAATATACACAGGGCATGTTACCAGGTGAACAGGATAAGTGAGGAGAGTGTGTTCCCCTGATGACTTAATACATACGGGACATGTTATCAGGTGAACTGCATAAGTGAGGAGAGTGTGTTCCCCTGATGCTTTAATACACACGGGACATGTAATCAGGTGAACAGCATAAGTGAGGAGAGTGTGTTCCCCTGATGGTTTAATATACACGGGACATGTTACCAGATGAAGAGTATAAGTGAGGAGAGTTTGTTCACCTGATGGTTTAATACGCACGGGACATGTTACCAGGTGAACAGTATAAGTGAGGAGAGTTTGTTCCCCTGATGCTTTAATATACACGGGACATGTCACCAAGTGAACTGTATAAGTGAGGAGAGTGTGTTCCCCTGATGTTTTAATGCACACAGGACATTTTACCAGGTGAACAGTATAAGTGAGGAGAGAGTGTTCCCCTGATGGTTTAATATACACGGGACATGTTACCAGGTGAACAGTATAAGTGAGGAGAGTGTGTTCCCCTGATGGTTTAATATTAACGGGAAATGTTACCAGTTGAAGAGTATAAGTGAGGAGAGTGTGTTCCCCTGATTGTTTAATACACACGGGACATGTAATCAGGTGAACAGTATAAGTGAGGAGAGTGTGTTCCCCTGATGGTTTAATACACACGGGACATGTAATCAGGTGAACAGTATAAGTGAGGAGAGTGTTTTCCCCTGATTGTTTAATGCACACGGGACATGTTATCAGGTGAACATTATAAGTGAGGAGAGTGTGTTCCCCTGATGGTTTAATATACACAGGACATGTCAACAGGTGAACAGAAAAAGTGAGGTGAGTATGTTCCCCTGATGGTATAATACTGACGGGACATGTCACCATGTGAACAGTTTAAGTGAGGAGAGTGAGTTCCCCTGATGGTTTAATATACACAGGACATGTCAACAGGTGAACAGAAAAAGTGAGGTGAGTATGTTCCCCTGATGGTTTAATAGTGACGGAACATGTCAACAGGTGAACAGTATAAGTGAGGAGAGTGTGTTCCCCTGATTGTTTAATACGCACGGGACATGCAAACAGGTGAACAGTATAAGTGAGGAGAGTATGTTCCCCTGATTGTTTAATGCACACAGGACATGTAAACAGGTGAACAGTATAAGTGAGGAGAGTATGTTCCCCTGATTGTTTAATACACACAGGACATGTAAACAGGTGAACAGTATAAGTGAGGAGAGTGTGTTCCTCTGATTGTTTAATACGCACGGGACATGTCAACAGGTGAACAGTATAAGTGAGGAGAGTGTGTTCCCCTGATGGTTTAATATACACGGGACATGTCACCAAGTGAACTGTATAAGTGAGGAGAGTGTGTTCCCCTGATTGTTTAATACACACGGGGCATTTCACCAAGTGAACTGTATAAGTGAGGAGAGTGTGTTCCACTGATGGCTTAATACTGACGGGACATGTTACCAGATGAACAGTATAAGTGAGGAGAGTGTGTTGCCCTGATGGTTTAATACACACAGGATATGTTACCAGCTGAACAGTATAGTGAGGAGAATGTGTTCCCCTGATGGTTTAATATACACGGGACATGTTACCAGGTGAACAGTATAAATGAGGGGAGTGAGTTCCCCTGATGGTTTAATATACACGGGACATGTCACCAGGTGAACATTATAAGTGAAGAGAGTGTGTTCCCCTGATGGTTTAATATACAAGGGACATGTTACCAGATGAACAGTATAAGTGAGGAGAGTTTGTTCACCTGATGGTTTAATACGCACGGGACATGTCACCAAGTGAACTGTATAAGTGAGGAGAGTGTGTTCCCCTGATGGTTTAATATACACGGGACATGTCACCAGGTGAACATTATAAGTGAAGAGAGTGTGTTCCCCTGATGGTTTAATATACAAGGGACATGTTACCAGATGAACAGTATAAGTGAGGAGAGTTTGTTCACCTGATGGTTTAATACGCACGGGACATGTTACAAGGTGAACAGTATAAGTGAGGAGAGTTTGGTCCCCTGATGCTTTAATATACACGGGACATGTCACCAAGTGAACTGTATAAGTGAGGAGAGTGTGTTCCCCTGATGGTTTAATATACACGGGACATGTCACCAGGTGAACATTATAAGTGAAGAGAGTATGTTCCCCTGATTGTTTAATGCACACAGGACATGTAAACAGGTGAACAGTATAAGTGAGGAGAGTATGTTCCCCTGATTGTTTAATACACACAGGACATGTAAACAGGTGAACAGTATAAGTGAGGAGAGTATGTTCCCCTGATGGTTTAATACAAACAGGACATGTAAACAGGTGAACAGTATAAGTGAGGAGAGTGTGTTCCTCTGATTGTTTAATACGCACGGGACATGTCAACAGGTGAACAGTATAAGTGAGGAGAGTGTGTTCCCCTGATGGTTTAATATACACGGGACATGTCACCAAGTGAACTGTATAAGTGAGGAGAGTGTGTTCCCCTGATTGTTTAATACACACGGGGCATTTCACCAAGTGAACTGTATAAGTGAGGAGAGTGTGTTCCACTGATGGCTTAATACTGACGGGACATGTTACCAGATGAACAGTATAAGTGAGGAGAGTGTGTTGCCCTGATGGTTTAATACACACAGGATATGTTACCAGCTGAACAGTATAGTGAGGAGAATGTGTTCCCCTGATGGTTTAATATACACGGGACATTTTACGAGGTGAACAGTATAAATGAGGAGAGTGAGTTCCCCTGATGGTTTAATATACACGGGACATGTTACCAGGTGAACAGCATAAGTGAGGAGAGTGTGTTCCCCTGATGGTTTAATATACAAGGGACATGTTACCAGATGAACAGTATAAGTGAGGAGAGTTTGTTCACCTGATGGTTTAATACGCACGGGACATGTTACAAGGTGAACAGTATAAGTGAGGAGCGTTTGGTCCCCTGATGCTTTAATATACACGGGACATGTCACCAAGTGAACTGTATAAGTGAGGAGAGTGTGTTCCCCTGATGTTTTAATGCGCACAGGACATTTTACCAGGTGAACAGTATAAGTGAGGAGAGAGTGTTCCCCTGATGGTTTAATATACACGGGAAATGTTACCAGGTGAACAGTATAAGTGAGGAGAGTGTGTTCCCCTGATGGTTTAATATTAACGGGAAATGTTACCAGTTGAAGAGTATAAGTGAGGAGAGTGTGTTCCCCTGATTGTTTAATACACACGGGACATGTAATCAGGTGAACAGTATAAGTGAGTAGAGTGTGTTCCCCTGATGGTTTAATACACACGGGACATGTAATCAGGTGAACAGTATAAGTGAGGAGAGTGTTTTCCCCTGATTGTTTAATGCACACGGGACATGTTATCAGGTGAACATTATAAGTGAGGAGAGTGTGTTCCCCTGATGGTTTAATATACACGGGACATGTTACCAGGTGAACAGTATAAGTGAGGAGAGTGTGTTCCCCTGATGTTTTAATATACACGGGACATGTTACCAGGTGAACAGTATAAGTGAGGAGAGTGTGTTCCCCTGATGGTTTAATACACACGGGACATGTCAGCAGGTGAACAGTATAAGTGAGGAGAGTGTGTTCCCCTGATGGTTTAATATACACGGGACATGTTACCAGGTGAACAGTATAAGTGAGGAGAGTGTGTTCCCCTGATTGTTTAATATGCACGGGACATGATCCCAGGTGAACAGTATAAGTGAGGAGAGTGTGTTCCCCTTATTCTTTAATACACACGGGACATGTCACCAGGTGAACAGTATAAGTGATGAGAGTGTGTTCCCCTGATGGTATAATACTGACGGGACATGTCACCATGTGAACAGTTTAAGTGAGGAGAGTGAGTTCCCCTGATGGTTTAATATACACAGGACATGTCAACAGGTGAACAGAGAAAGTGAGGTGAGTATGTTCCCCTGATGGTTTAATAGTGACGGAACATGTCAACAGGTAAACAGTATAAGTGAGGAGAGTGTGTTCCCCTGATTGTTTAATACGCACGGGACATGTAAACAGGTGAACAGTATAAGTGAGGAGAGTATGTTCCCCTGATTGTTTAATGCACACAGGACATGTAAACAGGTGAACAGTATAAGTGAGGAGAGTATGTTCCCCTGACTGTTTAATACACACAGGACATGTAAACAGGTGAACAGTATAAGTGAGGAGAGTATGTTCCCCTGATTGTTTAATGCACACAGGACATGTAAACAGGTGAACAGTATAAGTGAGGAGAGTATGTTCCCCTGATTGTTTAATACACACAGGACATGTAAACAGGTGAACAGTATAAGTGAGGAGAGTATGTTCCAATGATTGTTTAATACGCACGGGACATGTGACCAAGTGAACAGTATAAGTGAGGAGAGTGAGTTCCCCTGATGGTTTAATATACACGGGACATGTTACCAGGTGAACAGCATAAGTGAGGAGAGTGTGTTCCCCTGATGGTTTAATATACACGGGACATGTTACCAGATGAACAGTATAAGTGAGGAGAGTTTGTTCACCTGATGGTTTAATACGCACGGGACATGTTACCAGGTGAACAGTATAAGTGAGGAGAGTTTGTTCCCCTGATGCTTTAATATACACGGGACATGTCACCAAGTGAACTGTATAAGTGAGGAGAGTGTGTTCCCCTGATGTTTTAATGCACACAGGACATTTTACCAGGTGAACAGTATAAGTGAGGAGAGAGTGCTCCCCTGATGGTTTAATATACACGGGACATGTTACCAGGTGAACAGTATAAGTGAGGAGAGTGTGTTCCCCTGATGGTTTAATATTAACGGGAAATGTTACCAGTTGAAGAGTATAAGTGAGGAGAGTGTGTTCCACTGATGGTTTAATACACACGGGACATGTTACCAGGTGAACAGTATAAGTGAAGAGAGTGTGTTCCCCTGATGGTTTAATATACACAGGGCATGTTACCAGGTGAACAGGATAAGTGAGGAGAGTGTGTTCCCCTGATGACTTAATACATACGGGACATGTTATCAGGTGAACTGCATAAGTGAGGAGAGTGTGTTCCCCTGATGCTTTAATACACACGGGACATGTAATCAGGTGAACAGCATAAGTGAGGAGAGTGTGTTCCCCTGATGGTTTAATATACACGGGACATGTTACCAGATGAACAGTATAAGTGAGGAGAGTTTGTTCACCTGATGGTTTAATACGCACGGGACATGTTACCAGGTGAACAGTATAAGTGAGGAGAGTTTGTTCCCCTGATGCTTTAATATACACGGGACATGTCACCAAGTGAACTGTATAAGTGAGGAGAGTGTGTTCCCCTGATGTTTTAATGCACACAGGACATTTTACCAGGTGAACAGTATAAGTGAGGAGAGAGTGTTCCCCTGATGGTTTAATATACACGGGACATGTTACCAGGTGAACAGAATAAGTGAGGAGAGTGTGTTCCCCTGATGGTTTAATATTAACGGGAAATGTTACCAGTTGAAGAGTATAAGTGAGGAGAGTGTGTTCCCCTGATTGTTTAATACACACGGGACATGTAATCAGGTGAACAGTATAAGTGAGGAGAGTGTGTTCCCCTGATGGTTTAATACACACGGGACATGTAATCAGGTGAACAGTATAAGTGAGGAGAGTGTTTTCCCCTGATTGTTTAATGCACACGGGACATGTTATCAGGTGAACATTATAAGTGAGGAGAGTGTGTTCCCCTGATGGTTTAATATACACGGGACATGTTACCAGGTGAACAGTATAAGTGAGGAGAGTGTGTTCCCCTGATGGTTTAATACACACGGGACATGTCAGCAGGTGAACAGTATAAGTGAGGAGAGTGTGTTCCCCTGATGGTTTAATATACACGGGACATGTTACCAGGTGAACAGTATAAGTGAGGAGAGTGTGTTCCCCTGATTGTTTAATATGCACGGGACATGTTCCCAGGTGAACAGTATAAGTGAGGAGAGTGTGTTCCCCTTATTCTTTAATACACACGGGACATGTCACCAGGTGAACAGTATAAGTGAGGAGAGTGTGTTCCCCTGATGGTTTAATATACACGGGACATGTTACCAGATGAACAGTATAAGTGAGGAGAGTTTGTTCACCTGATGGTTTAATACGCACGGGACATGTTACCAGGTGAACAGTATAAGTGAGGAGAGTTTGTTCCCCTGATGCTTTAATATACACGGGACATGTCACCAAGTGAACTGTATAAGTGAGGAGAGTGTGTTCCCCTGATGTTTTAATGCACACAGGACATTTTACCAGGTGAACAGTATAAGTGAGGAGAGAGTGTTCCCCTGATGGTTTAATATACACGGGACATGTTACCAGGTGAACAGTATAAGTGAGGAGAGTGTGTTCCCCTGATGGTTTAATATTAACGGGAAATGTTACCAGTTGAAGAGTATAAGTGAGGAGAGTGTGTTCCACTGATGGTTTAATACACACGGGACATGTTACCAGGTGAACAGTATAAGTGAAGAGAGTGTGTTCCCCTGATGGTTTAAAATACACAGGGCATGTTACCAGGTGAACAGGATAAGTGAGGAGAGTGTGTTCCCCTGATGACTTAATACATACGGGACATGTTATCAGGTGAACTGCATAAGTGAGGAGAGTGTGTTCCCCTGATGCTTTAATACACACGGGACATGTAATCAGGTGAACAGCATAAGTGAGGAGAGTGTGTTCCCCTGATGGTTTAATATACACGGGACATGTTACCAGATGAACAGTATAAGTGAGGAGAGTTTGTTCACCTGATGGTTTAATACGCACGGGACATGTTACCAGGTGAACAGTATAAGTGAGGAGAGTTTGTTCCCCTGATGCTTTAATATACACGGGACATGTTACCAAGTGAACTGTATAAGTGAGGAGAGTGTGTTCCCCTGATGTTTTAATGCACACAGGACATTTTACCAGGTGAACAGTATAAGTGAGGAGAGAGTGTTCCCCTGATGGTTTAATATACACGGGACATGTTACCAGGTGAACAGTATAAGTGAGGAGAGTGTGTTCCCCTGATGGTTTAATATACACGGGACATGTTACCAGGTGAACAGTATAAGTGAGGAGAGTGTGTTCCCCTGATGTTTTAATATACACGGGACATGTTACCAGGTGAACAGTATAAGTGAGGAGAGTGTGTTCCCCTGATGGTTTAATACACACGGGACATGTCAGCAGGTGAACAGTATAAGTGAGGAGAGTGTGTTCCCCTGATGGTTTAATATACACGGGACATGTTACCAGGTGAACAGTATAAGTGAGGAGAGTGTGTTCCCCTGATTGTTTAATATGCACGGGACATGTTCCCAGGTGAACAGTATAAGTGAGGAGAGTGTGTTCCCCTGATGGTTTAATACACACGGGACATGTCAGCAGGTGAACAGTATAAGTGAGGAGAGTGTGTTCCCCTGATGGTTTAATATACACGGGACATGTTACCAGGTGAACAGTATAAGTGAGGAGAGTGTGTTCCCCTGATTGTTTAATATGCACGGGACATGTTCCCAGGTGAACAGAAAAAGTGAGGTGAGTATGTTCCCCTGATGGTTTAATAGTGATGGAACATGTCAACAGGTAAACAGTATAAGTGAGGAGAGTGTGTTCCCCTGATTGTTTAATACGCACGGGACATGTAAACAGGTGAACAGTATAAGTGAGGAGAGTATGTTCCCCTGATTGTTGAATGCACACAGGACATGTAAACAGGTGAACAGTATAAGTGAGGAGAGTATGTTCCCCTGATTGTTTAATACACACACCACATGTAAACAGGTGAACAGTATAAGTGAGGAGAGTATGTTCCCCTGATTGTTTAATGCACACAGGACATGTAAACAGGTGAACAGTATAAGTGAGGAGAGTATGTTCCCCTGATTGTTTAATACACACAGGACATGTAAACAGGTGAACAGTATAAGTGAGGAGAGTATGTTCCAATGATTGTTTAATACGCACGGGACATGTCACCAAGTGAACAGTATAAGTGAGGAGAGTGAGTTCCCCTGATGGTTTAATAAACACGGGACATGTTACCAGGTGAACAGCATAAGTGAGGAGAGAGTGTTCCCCTGATGGTTTAATATACACGGGACATGTTACCAGATGAACAGTATAAGTGAGGAGAGTTTGTTCACCTGATGGTTTAATACGCACGGGACATGTTACCAGGTGAACAGTATAAGTGAGGAGAGTTTGTTCCCCTGATGCTTTAATATACACGGGACATGTCACCAAGTGAACTGTATAACTGAGGAGAGTGTGTTCCCCTGATGTTTTAATGCACACAGGACATTTTACCAGGTGAACAGTATAAGTGAGGAGAGAGTGTTCCCCTGATGGTTTAATATACACGGGACATGTTACCAGGTGAACAGTATAAGTGAGGAGAGTGTGTTCCCCTGATGGTTTAATATTAACGGGAAATGTTACCAGTTGAAGAGTATAAGTGAGGAGAGTGTGTTCCACTGATGGTTTAATACACACGGGACATGTTACCAGGTGAACAGTATAAGTGAAGAGAGTGTGTTCCCCTGATGGTTTAATATACACAGGGCATGTTACCAGGTGAACAGGATAAGTGAGGAGAGTGTGTTCCCCTGATGACTTAATACATACGGGACATGTTATCAGGTGAACTGCATAAGTGAGGAGAGTGTGTTCCCCTGATGCTTTAATGCACACGGGACTTGTAATCAGGTGAACAGTATAAGTGAGGAGAGTGTGTTCCCCTGATGCTTTAATACACACGGGACATGTTATCAGGTGAACACTATAAGTGAGGCGAGTGTGTTCCCCTGATTGTTTAATACATACGGGACATGTAATCAGGTGAACAGTATAAGTGAGGAGAGTGTGTTCCCCTGATGGTTTAATACACACGGGACATGTAATCAGGTGAACAGTATAAGTGAGGAGAGTGTGTTCCCCTGATGGTTTAATATACACAGGACATGTTACCAGGTGAACAGTATAGGTGAGGAGGAGAGTGTGTTCCCCTGATGGTTTAATATACACGGGACATGTTACCAGGTGAAAAGTATAAGTGAGGAGATTGTGTTCACCTGATGGTTTAATACGCACGGGACATGTCACCAAGTGAACTGTATAAGTGAGGAGAGTGTGTTCTCCTGATGGTTTAATGCACACAGGACATTTTACCAGGTGAACAGTATAAGTGAGGAGAGTGTGTGCCCCTGATGGTTTAATATACACGGGACATCTTACCAGGTGAACAGTATAAGTGAGGAGAGTGCTTTCCCCTGATGGTTTAATATACACGGGACATGTTACCAGGTGAACAGTAGAAGTCAGGAGAGTGTGTTCCCCTGATGGTTCAATATACACGGGACATGTTACCAGTTGAACAGTATAAGTGAGGAGAGTGTGTTACCCTGATGGTTTAATACACACGGGACATGTCAGCAGGTGAACAGTATCAGTGAGGAGAGTGTGTTCCCCTGATTGTTCAACACACGGGACATGTTACCAAGTGAACAGGACAAGTGAGGAGAGTGTGCTCCCTTGATTGTTTAATATACATGGGACATGTTGCCAGGTGAACAGGATAAGTGAGGAGAGGTTGTTCCCCTGATGGTTTAATACACAAGGGACATGTCAACAGGTGAAAAGTTTAAGTGAGGAGAGTGTGTTCCCCTGATGGTTTAGTATACACAGGACATGTTACCAAGAGAACAGTATAAGTGAGGAGAGTGTGTTCCCCTGATTGTTTAATACACACGGGACATGTCACCAGGTGAACAGTATAAGTTAGGAGAGTGTGTTCCCCTGATTGTTTAATTCACACGGAACATGTTACCAAGTGAACAATATTAGTGAGGATAGGGAGTTCCCCTGATGGTTTAAAATACATGGGACATGTTGCCAGGTGAACAGAAGAAGTGAGGAGATTGTGTTCCCCTGATTGTTTAATATACACGGGACATGTCAGCAGGTGAACAGTATAAGTGAGGAGAGTGAGCTCCCCTGATGGTTTAATACGCACGGGACATGTCACCAGATGAACAGTATAAGTGAGGAGACTGTGTTCCCCTGATGGTTTAATACACACGGGACATGTCAGCAGGTGAACAGTATAAGTGAGGAGAGTGTGTTCCCCTGATGGTTTAATATACACGGGACATGTTACCAGGTGAACAGTATAAGTGAGGAGAGTGTGTTTCCCTGATGGTTTAATACACACGGGACATGTCAGCAGGTGAACAGTATAAGTGAGGAGAGTGTGTTCCCCTGATGGTTTAATATACACGGGACATGTTACCAGGTGAACAGTATAAGTGAGGAGAGTGTGTTCCCCTGATTGTTTAATATGCACGGGACATGTTCCCAGGTGAACAGTATAAGTGAGGAGAGTGTGTTCCCCTTATTCTTTAATACACACGGGACATGTCAAAAGGTGAACAGTATAAGTGAGGAGAGTGTGTTCCCCTGATGGTATAATACTGACGGGACATGTCACCATGTGAACAGTTTAAGTGAGGAGAGTGAGTTCCCCTGATGGTTTAATATACACAGGACATGTCAACAGGTGAACAGAAAAAGTGAGGTGAGTATGTTCCCCTGATGGTTTAATAGTGACGGAACATGTCAACAGGTGAACAGTATAAGTGAGGAGAGTGAGTTCCCCTGATGGTTTAATATACACAGGACATGTCAACAGGTGAACAGAAAAAGTGAGGTGAGTATGTTCCCCTGATGGTTTAATAGTGACGGAACATGTAAACAGGTGAACAGTATAAGTGAGGAGAGTATGTTCCCCTGATTGTTTCATGCACACAGGACATGTAAACAGGTGAAAAGTATAAGTGAGGAGAGTATGTTCCGATGATTGTTTAATACGCACGGGACATGTCAACAGGTGAACAGTATAAGTGAGGAGAGTGTGTTCCCCTGATGGTTTCATACACACGGGACATGTCAGCAGGTGAACAGTATAATTGAGGAGATTGTGTCCCCTGATTGTTCAACACACACGGGACATGTCACCAGGTGAACAGTATAAGTGAGGAGAGTGTGTTCCCCTGATGGTTTAATACTGATGGGACATGTTACCAGATGAACAGGATAAGTGAGGAGAGTATGTTCCCCTGATTGTTTAATGCACACAGGACATGTTACCAGGTGAACAGTATAAGTGATGAGAGTGTGTTCCCCTGATGGTTTAATATACACGGGACATGTTGCCAGCTGAACTGCATAAGTGAGGTGAGTGTGTTCCCCTGATGGTTTAATATACACGTAACATGTTCCCAGGTGAACAGTATAAGTGAGGAGAGTGTGTTCCCCTGAGGGATTAATATACCAGGGACATGTTACCAGGTGAACAGTACAAGTGAGGTGAGTGAGTTCCCCTGATGGTTTAATATACATGGGACATGTTACCAGGTGAACAGCATAAGTGAGGAGAGTGTGTTCCCCTGATGGTTTAATATACACGGGACATGTTACCAGATGAAAAGTATAAGTGAGGAGAGTTTGTTCACCTGATGGTTTAATAAGCACGGGACATGTTACCAGGTGAACAGTATAAGTGAGGAGAGTTTGTTCCCCTGATGCTTTAATATACACGGGACATGTCACCAAGTGAACTGTATAAGTGAGGAGAGTGTGTTCCCCTGATGTTTTAATGCACACAGGACATTTTACCAGGTGAACAGTATAAGTGAGGAGAGAGTGTTCCCCTGATGGTTTAATATACACGGGACATGTTACCAGGTGAACAGTATAAGTGAGGAGAGTGTGTTCCCCTGATGGTTTAATATTAACGGGAAATGTTACCAGTTGAAGAGTATAAGTGAGGAGAGTGTGTTCCCTGATTGTTTAATGCACACGGGACATGTTATCAGGTGAACATTATAAGTGAGGAGAGTGTGTTCCCCTGATGGTTTAATATACACAGGACATGTTACCAGGTGAACAGTATAGGTGAGGAGAGTGTGTTCCCCTGATTGTTTAACATACACGGGACATGGTACCAGGTGAACAGTATAAGTGAGGAAAGTGTGTTCCCCTGATGTTTTAATATACACGGGACATGTTACCAGGTGAACAGTATAAGTGAGGAGAGTGTGTTCCCCTGATGGTTTAATACACACGGGACATGTCAGCAGGTGAACAGTATAAATGAGGAGAGTGTGTTCCCCTGATGGTTTAATATACACGGGACATGTTACCAGGTGAACAGTATAAGTGAGGAGAGTGTGATCCCCTGATTGTTTAATATGCACGGGACATGTTCCCAGGTGAACAGTATAAGTGAGGAGAGTGTGTTCCCCTTATTCTTTAATACACACGGGACATGTCACCAGGTGAACAGTATAAGTGAGGAGAGTGTGTTCCCCTGATGGTATAATACTGACGGGACATGTCACCATGTGAACAGTTTAAGTGAGGAGAGTGAGTTCCCCTGATGGTTTAATATACACAGGACATGTCAACAGCTGAACAGAAAAAGTGAGGTGAGTATGTTCCCCTGATGGTTTAATAGTGACGGAACTTGTCAACAGGTGAACAGTATAAGTGAGGAGAGTGTGTTCCCCTGATTGTTTAATACGCACGGGACATGTAAACAGGTGAACATTATAAGTGAGGAGAGTATGTTCCCCTGATTGTTTAATGCACACAGGACATGTAAACAGGTGAACGGTATAAGTGAGGAGAGTATGTTCCCCTGATTGTTTAATACACACAGGACATGTAAACAGGTGAACAGTATAAGTGAGGAGAGTGAGTTCCCCTGATGGTTTAATATACACGGGACATGTTACCAGGTGAACAGCATAAGTGAGGAGAGTGTGTTCCCCTGATGGTTTAATATACACGGGACATGTTACCAGATGAACAGTATAAGTGAGGAGAGTTTGTTCACCTGATGGTTTAATACGCACGGGACATGTTACCAGGTGAACAGTATAAGTGAGGAGAGTTTGTTCCCCTGATGCTTTAATATACACGGGACATGTCACCAAGTGAACTGTATAAGTGAGGAGAGTGTGTTCCCCTGATTGTTTAACATACACGGGACATGTTACCAGGTGAACAGTATAAGTGAGGAGAGTGTGTTCCCCTGATGTTTTAATATACACGGGACATGTTACCAGGTGAACAGTATAAGTGTGGACAGTGTGTTCCCCTGATGGTTTAATATACACGGGAAATGTTACCAGGTGAACAGTATAAGTGAGGAGATTGTGTTCACCTGATGGTTTAATACGCACGGGACATGTCACCAAGTGAACTGTATAAGTGGGGAGAGTGTGTTCTCCTGATGGTTTAATGCACACAGGACATTTTACCAGGTGAACAGTATAAGTGAGGAGAGTGTGTTCCCCTGATTGTTTAGTGCACGCCGGACATGTTACCAGCGGAACAGTTTAAGTGAGGAGAGTGTGTGCCCCTTATGGTTTAATATACACGGGACATCTTACCAGGAGAACAGTATAAGTGAGGAGAGTGCTTTCCCCTGATGGTTTAATATACACGGGACATGTTACCAGGTGAACAGTATAAGTGAGGAGAGTGTGTTCCAGTGATGGTTTAATATACACGGGACATGTTACCAGGTGAACAGTAGAAGTCAGGAGAGTGTGTTCCCCTGATGGTTCAATATACACGGGACATGTTACCAGTTGAACAGTATAAGTGAGGAGAGTGTGTTACCCTGATGGTTTAATACACACGGGACATGTCAGCAGGTGAACAGTATCAGTGAGGAGAGTGTGTTCCCCTGATTGTTCAACACACGGGACATGTTACCAGGTGAACAGTATAAGTGAGGAGAGTGTGTTCCCTTGATTGTTTAATATACATGGGACATGTTGCCAGGTGAACAGGATAAGTGAGGAGAGGTTGTTCCCCTGATGGTTTAATACACAAGGGACATGTCAACAGGTGAAAAGTTTAAGTGAGGAGATTGTGTTCCCCTGATTGTTTAATATACACGGGACATGTGACCAGGTGAACAGTATAAGTGAGGAGAGTGAGCTCCCCTGATGGTTTAATACGCACGGGACATGTCAGCAGGTGAACAGTATAAGTGAGGAGAGTGTGTTCCCCTGATGGTTTAATATACACGGGACATGTTACCAGGTGAACAGTATAAGTGAGGAGAGTGTGTTCCCCTGATGGTTTAATACACACGGGACATGTCAGCAGGTGAACAGTATAAGTGAGGAGAGTGTGTTCCCCTGATGGTTTAATATACACGGGACATGTTACCAGGTGAACAGTATAAGTGAGGAGAGTGTGTTCCCCTGATGGTTTAATACACACGGGACATGTCAGCAGGTGAACAGTATAAGTGAGGAGAGAGTGTTCCCCTGATGGTTTAATATACACGGGACATGTTACCAGGTGAACAGTATAAGTGAGGAGAGTGTGTTCCCCTGATTGTTTAATATGCACGGGACATGTTCCCAGGTGAACAGTATAAGTGAGGAGAGTGTGTTCCCCTTATTCTTTAATACACACGGGACATGTCAAAAGGTGAACAGTATAAGTGAGGAGAGTGTGTTCCCCTGATGGTATAATACTGACGGGACATGTCACCATGTGAACAGTTTAAGTGAGGAGAGTGAGTTCCCCTGATGGTTTAATACACACGGGACATGTCAGCAGGTGAACAGTATAAGTGAGGAGAGTGTGTTCCCCTGATGGTTTAATATACACGGGACATGTTACCAGGTGAACAGTATAAGTGAGGAGAGTGTGTTCCCCTGATGGTTTAATAAACACGGGACATGTCAGCAGGTGAACAGTATAAGTGAGGAGAGTGTGTTCCCCTGATGGTTTAATATACACGGGACATGTTACCAGGTGAACAGTATAAGTGAGGAGAGTGTGTTCCCCTGATGGTTTAATACACACGGGACATGTCAGCAGGTGAACAGTATAAGTGAGGAGAGTGTGTTCCCCTGATGGTTTAATATACACGGGACATGTTACCAGGTGAACAGTAGAAGTCAGGAGAGTGTGTTCCCCTGATGGTTCAATATACACGGGACATGTTACCAGTTGAACAGTATAAGTGAGGAGAGTGTGTTACCCTGATGGTTTAATACACACGGGACATGTCAGCAGGTGAACAGTATCAGTGAGGAGAGTGTGTTCCCCTGATTGTTCAACACACGGGACATGTTACCAGGTGAACAGTATAAGTGAGGAGAGTGTGTTCCCTTGATTGTTTAATATACATGGGACATGTTGCCAGGTGAACAGGATAAGTGAGGAGAGGTTGTTCCCCTGATGGTTTAATATACACGGGACATGTGACCAGGTGAACAGTATAAGTGAGGAGAGTGTGTTCCCCTGATGGTTTAATATACACGGGACATGTTACCAGGTGAACAGTATAAGTGAGGAGAGTGTGTTCCCCTGATGGTTTAATACACACGGGACATGTCAGCAGGTGAACAGTATAAGTGCGGAGAGTGTGTTCCCCTGATGGTTTAATATACACGGGACATGTTACCAGGTGAACAGTATAAGTGAGGAGAGTGTGTTCCCCTGATGGTTTAATACACACGGGACATGTCAGCAGGTGAACAGTATAAGTGAGGAGAGTGTGTTCCCCTGATGGTTTAATATACACGGGACATGTTACCAGGTGAACAGTATAAGTGAGGAGAGTGTGTTCCCCTGATTGTTTAATATGCACGGGACATGTTCCCAGGTGAACAGTATAAGTGAGGAGAGTGTGTTCCCCTTATTCTTTAATACACACGGGTCATGTCAAAAGGTGAACAGTATAAGTGAGGAGAGTGTGTTCCCCTGATGGTATAATACTGACGGGACATGTCACCATGTGAACAGTTTAAGTGAGGAGAGTGAGTTCCCCTGATGGTTTAATACACAGGGGACATGTCAGCAGGTGAACAGTATAAGTGAGGAGAGTGTGTTCCCCTGATGGTTTAATATACACGGGACATGTTACCAGGTGAACAGTATAAGTGAGGAGAGTGTGTTCCCCTGATGGTTTAATACACACGGGACATGTCAGCAGGTGAACAGTATAAGTGAGGAGAGTGTGTTCCCCTGATGGTTTAATATACACGGGACATGTTACCAGGTGAACAGTATAAGTGAGGAGAGTGTGTTCCCCTGATGGTTTAATACACACGGGACATGTCAGCAGGTGAACAGTATAAGTGAGGAGAGTGTGTTCCCCTGATGGTTTAATGTACACGGGACATGTTACCAGGTGAACAGTATAAGTGAGGAGAGTGTGTTCCCCTGATTGTTTAATATGCACGGGACATGTTCCCAGGTGAACAGTATAAGTGAGGAGAGTGTGTTCCCCTTATTCTTTAATACACACGGGACATGTCAAAAGGTGAACAGTATAAGTGAGGAGAGTGTGTTCCCCTGATGGTATAATACTGACGGGACATGTCACCATGTGAACAGTTTAAGTGAGGAGAGTGAGTTCCCCTGATGGTTTAATATACACAGGACATGTCAACAGGTGAACAGAAAAAGTGAGGTGAGTGTGTTCCCCTGATGGTTTAATAGTGACGGAACATGTCAACAGGTGAACAGTATAAGTGAGGAGAGTGAGTTCCCCTGACGGTTTAATATACACAGGACATGTCAACAGGTGAACAGAAAAAGTGAGGTGAGTATGTTCCCCTGAAGGTTTAATAGTGACGGAACATGTAAACAGGTGAACAGTATAAGTGAGGAGAGTATGTTCCCCTGATTGTTTAATGCACAAAGGACATGTAAACAGGTGAACAGTATAAGTGAGGAGAGTATGTTCCCCTGATTGTTTAATACACACAGGACATGTAAACAGGTGAACAGTATAAGTGAGGAGAGTATGTTCCGATGATTGTTTAATACGCACGGGACATGTCAACAGGTGAACAGTATAAGTGAGGAGAGTATGTTCCCCTGATGGTTTAATACACACAGGACATGTTACCAGGTGAACAGTATAAGTGAGGAGAGTGTGTTCCCCTGATGGTTTCATACACACGGGACATGTCAGCAGGTGAACAGTATAATTGAGGAGATTGTGTCCCCTGATTGTTCAACACACACAGGACATGTCACCAGGTGAACAGTATAAGTGAGGAGAGTATGTTCCCCTGATTGTTTAATATACACGGGACATGTTGCCAGCTGAACTGCATAAGTGAGGTGAGTGTGTTCCCCTGATGGTTTAATACGCACAGGACATGTTACCAGGTGAACAGTATAAGTGATGAGAGTGTGTTCCCCTGATGGTTTAATATACACGGGACTTGTTGCCAGCTGAACTGCATAAGTGAGGTGAGTGTGTTCCCCTGATGGTTTAATATACACGGGACATGTTACCAGGTGAACAGTATATATGAGGAGAGTGTGTTCCCCTGATGGTTTAATATACACGGGACATGTTACCAGGTGAACAGTATATATGAGGAGAGTGTGTTCCCCTGATGGTTTAATATACACGGGACATGTTGCCAGCTGAACTGCATAAGTGAGGTGAGTGTGTTCCCCTGATGGTTTAATATACACGTAACATGTTCCCAGGTGAACAGTATAAGTGAGGAGAGTGTGTTCCCCTGAGGGATTAATATACCCGGGACATGTTACCAGGTGAACAGTACAAGTGAGGTGAGTGTGTTCCCCTGATTGTTTAATATACACGGGACATGTTTCCAGGCGAACATTATAAGTGAGGAGAGTGTGTTCGCCTAATTGTTTAATATACACGGGACATGTTACCAGGTGAACAGTATAAGTGAGGAGAGTGTGTTCCCCTGATTGCTTAATATGCACGGGACATGTTCCCAGGTGAACAGTATAAGCGAGGAGATTGGGTTCCCCTGATTGTTTAATATACACGGGACATGTCACCAGTTGAACAGTATAAGTGAGGAGAGTGTGTTCCCCTGATGGTTTAATACGCACGGGACATGTTCCCAGGTGAACAGTATAAGTGAAGAGAGTGTGTTCCCCTGATGGTTTAATATACACAGGGCATGTTACCAGGTGAACAGGATAAGTGAGGAGAGTGTGTTCCCCTGATGACTTAATACATACGGGACATGTTATCAGGTGAACTGCATAAGTGAGGAGAGTGTGTTCCCCTGATGCTTTAATACACACGGGACATGTAATCAGGTGAACAGTATAAGTGAGGAGAGTGTGTTCCCCTGATGCTTTAATACACACGGGACATGTTATCAGGTGAACACTATAAGTGAGGAGAGTGTGTTCCCCTGATTGTTTAATACACACGGGACATGTAATCAGGTGAACAGTATAAGTGAGGAGAGTGTTTTCCCCTGATTGTTTAATGCACACGGGACATGTTATCAGGTGAACATTATAAGTGAGGAGAGTGTGTTCCCCTGATGGTTTAATATACACAGGACATGTTACCAGGTGAACAGTATAGGTGAGGAGAGTGTGCTCCCCTGATTGTTTAACATACACGGGACATGTTACCAGGTGAACAGTATAAGTGAGGAGAGTGTGTTCCCCTGATGGTTTAATACGCACGGGACATGTCACCAAGTGAACTGTATAAGTGAGGAGAGTGTGTTCTCCTGATGGTTTAATGCACACAGGACATTTTACCAGGTGAACAGTATAAGTGAGGAGAGTGTGTTCCCCTGATTGGTTAGTGCACGCCGGACATGTTACCAGCGGAACAGTTTAAGTGAGGAGAGTGTGTGCCCCTGATGGTTTAATATACACGGGACATCTTACCAGGTGAACAGGATAAGTGAGGAGAGTGCTTTCCCCTGATGGTTTAATATACACGGGACATGTTACCAGGTGAACAGTATAAGTGAGGAGAGTGTGTTCCCCTGATGGTTTAATATACACGGGACATGTTACCAGGTGAACAGTAGAAGTCAGGAGAGTGTGTTCCCATGATGGTTCAATATACACGGGACATGTTACCAGTTGAACAGTATAAGTGAGGAGAGTGTGTTACCCTGATGGTTTAATACACACGGGACATGTCAGCAGGTGAACAGTATCAGTGAGGAGAGTGTGTTCCCCTGATTGTTCAACACACGGGACATGTTACCAAGTGAACAGGACAAGTGAGGAGAGTGTGTTCCCTTGATTGTTTAATATACATGGGACATGTTGCCAGGTGAACAGGATAAGTGAGGAGAGGTTGTTCCCCTGATGGTTTAATACACAAGGGACATGTCAACAGGTGAAAAGTTTAAGTGAGGAGAGTGTGTTCCCCTGATTGTTTAATACACACCGGACATGTTACCAAGTGAACAGTATAAGTGAGGAGAGTGTGTTCCCCTGATTGTTTAATACACACGGGACATGTCACCAGGTGAACAGTATAAGTGAGGAGAGTGTGTTCCCCTGATTGTTTAATTCACACGGGACATGTTACCAAGTGAACAATATTAGTGAGGATAGGGAGTTCCCCTGATGGTTTAAAATACATGGGACATGTTGCCAGGTGAACAGAAGAAGTGAGGATATTGTGTTCCCCTGATTGTTTAATATACACGGGACATGTCAGCAGGTGAACAGTATAAGTGAGGAGAGTGTGTTCCCCTGATGGTTTAATATACACGGGACATGTGACCAGGTGAACAGTATAAGTGACGAGAGTGAGTTCCCCTGATGGTTTAATACGCACGGGACATGTCACCAGATGAACAGTATAAGTGAGGAGATTGTGTTCCCCTGATGGTTTAATACACACGGGACATGTCAGCAGGTGAACAGTATAAGTGAGGAGAGTGTGTTCCCCTGATGGTTTAATATACACGGGACATGTTACCAGGTGAACAGTATAAGTGAGGAGAGTGTGTTCCCCTGTGAGTGTTCCGAAGAAGGGTCACTGACCCGAAACGTTAACTCTGCTTCTCTTTCCACAGATGCTGCCAGACCTGCTGAGTGAATCCAGCATTTCTTGTTTTTGTTTCAGATTTCCAGCATCCGCAGTATTTTGCTTTTATTTTAGTATAAGTGAGGAGAGTGTGTTCCCCTGATGGTTTAATATACACGGGACATGTTACCAGGTGAACAGTATAAGTGAGGAGAGTGTGTTCCCCTGATTGTTTAATATGCACGGGACATGTTCCCAGGTGAACAGTATAAGTGAGGAGAGTGTGTTCCCCTTATTCTTTAGTACACACGGGACATGTCAAAAGGTGAACAGAAGAAGTGAGGAGAGTGTGTTCCCCTAATTGTTTAATATACACGGGACATGTTACCAGGTGAACAGTATAAGTGAGGAGAGTGTGTTCCCCTGATTGTTTAATATGCACGGGACATGCTCCCAGGTGAACAGTATAAGCGAGGAGATTGGGTTCCCCTGATGGTTTAATACGCACGGGACATGTCACCAGATGAACAGTATAAGTGAGGAGAGTGTGTTCCCCTGATGGTTTAATACACACGGGACATGTCAGCAGGTGAACAGTATAAGTGAGGAGAGTGTGTTCCCCTGATGGTTTAATATACACGGGACATGTTACCAGGTGAACAGTATAAGTGAGGAGAGTGTGTTCCCCTGATGGTTTAATACACACGGGACATGTCAGCAGGTGAACAGTATAAGTGAGGAGAGTGTGTTCCCCTGATGGTTTAATATACACGGGACATGTTACCAGGTGAACAGTATAAGTGAGGAGAGTGTGTTCCCCTGATTGTTTAATATGCACGGGACATGTTCCCAGGTGAACAGTATAAGTGAGGAGAGTGTGTTCCCCTTATTCTTTAATACACACGGGACATGTCAAAAGGTGAACAGTATACGTGAGGAGAGTGTGTTCCCCTAATTGTTTAATATACACGGGACATGTTACCAGGTGAACAGTATAAGTGAGGAGAGTGTGTTCCCCTGATTGTTTAATATGCACGGGACATGTTCCCAGGTGAACAGTATAAGCGAGGAGAGTGTGTTCCCCTGATTGTTTAATATGCACGGGACATGTTCCCAGGTGAACAGTATAAGTGAGGAGAGTGTGTTCCCCTGATTGTTTAATATGCACGGGACATGTCACCAGGTGAACAGTATAAGTGAGGAGAGTGTGTTCCCCTGATGGTATAATACTGACGGGACATGTCACCATGTGAACAGTTTAAGTGAGGAGAGTGTGTTCCCCTGATGGTTTAATATACACAGGACATGTAAACAGGTGAACAGTATAAGTGAGGAGGGTATGTTCCGATGATTGTTTAATACGCACGGGACATGTCAACAGGTGAACAGAAAAAGTGAGGTGAGTATGTTCCCCTGATGGTTTAATAGTGACGGAACATGTCACCAGGTGAAAAGTATAAGTGAGGAGAGTGAGTTCCCCTGATGGTTTAATATACACAGGACATGTCAACAGATGAACAGAAAAAGTGAGGTGAGTATGTTCCCCTGATGGTTTAATAGTGACGGAACATGTCACCAGGTGAACAGTATAAGTGAGGAGAGTGAGTACCCCTGATTGTGTAATAAACACGGGACATGTCACCTGGCGAACAGTATAAGTGAGGAGAGTGTGTTCCCCTGATTGTTTCATACACACGGGACATGTCACCAGGGGAACAGTATAAGTGAGGAGAGTGTGTTCCCCAGATTGTTTAATATTGACGGGACATGTTACCAGGTGAACAGTATAAGTGAGGAGAGTGTGTTCCCCTGATGGTTTAATACACACGGGACATGTCAGCAGGTGAACAGTATAAGTGAGGAGAGTGTGTTCCCCTGATGGTTTAATATACACGGGACATGTTACCAGGTGAACAGTATAAGTGAGGAGAGTGTGTTCCCCTGATTGTTTAATATGCACGGGACATGTTCCCAGGTGAACAGTATAAGTGAGGAGAGTGTGTTCCCCTTATTCTTTAATACACACGGGACATGTCAAAAGGTGAACAGAAGAAGTGAGGAGAGTGTGTTCCCCTAATTGTTTAATATACACGGGACATGTTACCAGGTGAACAGTATAAGTGAGGAGAGTGTGTTCCCCTGATTGTTTAATATGCACGGGACATGTTCCCAGGTGAACAGTATAAGCGAGGAGATTGGGTTCCCCTGATGGTTTAATACGCACGGGACATGTCACCAGATGAACAGTATAAGTGAGGAGAGTGTGTTCCCCTGATGGTTTAATACACACGGGACATGTCAGCAGGTGAACAGTATAAGTGAGGAGAGTGTGTTCCCCTAATTGTTTAATATACACGGGACATGTTACCAGGTGAACAGTATAAGTGAGGAGAGTGTGTTCCCCTGATTGTTTAATATGCACGGGACATGTTCCCAGGTGAACAGTATAAGCGAGGAGATTGGGTTCCCCTGATGGTTTAATACGCACGGGACATGTCACCAGATGAACAGTATAAGTGAGGAGAGTGTGTTCCGCTGATGGTTTAATACACACGGGACATGTCAGGAGGTGAACAGTATAAGTGAGGAGAGTGTGTTCCCCTGATGGTTTAATATACACGGGACATGTTACCAGGTGAACAGTATAAGTGAGGAGAGTGTGTTCCCCTGATGGTTTAATACACACGGGACATGTCAGCAGGTGAACAGTATAAGTGAGGAGAGTGTGTTCCCCTGATGGTTTAATATACACGGGACATGTTACCAGGTGAACAGTATAAGTGAGGAGAGTGTGTTCCCCTGATTGTTTAATATGCACGGGACATGTTCCCAGGTGAACAGTATAAGTGAGGAGAGTGTGTTCCCCTTATTCTTTAATACACACGGGACATGTCAAAAGGTGAACAGTATAAGTGAGGAGAGTGTGTTCCCCTAATTGTTTAATATACACGGGACATGTTACCAGGTGAACAGTATAAGTGAGGAGAGTGTGTTCCCCTGATTGTTTAATATGCACGGGACATGTTCCCAGGTGAACAGTATAAGCGAGGAGAGTGTGTTCCCCTGATTGTTTAATATGCACGGGACATGTTCCCAGGTGAACAGTATAAGTGAGGAGAGTGTGTTCCCCTGATTCTTTTATACACACGGGACATGTCACCAGGTGAACAGTATAAGTGAGGAGAGTGTGTTCCCCTGATGGTATAATACTGACGGGACATGTCACCATGTGAACAGTTTAAGTGAGGAGAGTGTGTTCCCCTGATGGTTTAATATACACAGGACATGTAAACAGGTGAACAGTATAAGTGAGGAGGGTATGTTCCGATGATTGTTTAATACGCACGGGACATGTCAACTGGTGAACAGAAAAAGTGAGGTGAGTATGTTCCCCTGATGGTTTAATAGTGACGGAACATGTCACCAGGTGAAAAGTATAAGTGAGGAGAGTGAGTTCCCCTGATGGTTTAATATACACAGGACATGTCAACAGATGAACAGAAAAAGTGAGGTGAGTATGTTCCCCTGATGGTTTAATAGTGACGGAACATGTCACCAGGTGAACAGTATAAGTGAGGAGAGTGAGTTCCCCTGATTGTGTAATAAACACGGGACATGTCACCTGGCTAACAGTATAAGTGAGGAGAGTGTGTTCCCCTGATTGTTTCATACACACGGGACATGTCACCAGGGGAACAGTATAAGTGAGGAGAGTGTGTTCCCCAGATTGTTTAATATTGACGGGACATGTTACCAGGTGAACAGTATAAGTGAGGAGAGTGTGTTCCCCTGATGGTTTAATACACACGGGACATGTCAGCAGGTGAACAGTATAAGTGAGGAGAGTGTGTTCCCCTGATGGTTTAATATACACGGGACATGTTACCAGGTGAACAGTATAAGTGAGGAGAGTGTGTTCCCCTGATTGTTTAATATGCACGGGACATGTTCCCAGGTGAACAGTATAAGTGAGGAGAGTGTGTTCCCCTTATTCTTTAATACACACGGGACATGTCAAAAGGTGAACAGAAGAAGTGAGGAGAGTGTGTTCCCCTAATTGTTTAATATACACGGGACATGTTACCAGGTGAACAGTATAAGTGAGGAGAGTGTGTTCCCCTGATTGTTTAATATGCACGGGACATGTTCCCAGGTGAACAGTATAAGCGAGGAGATTGGGTTCCCCTGATGGTTTAATACGCACGGGACATGTCACCAGATGAACAGTATAAGTGAGGAGAGTGTGTTCCCCTGATGGTTTAATACACACGGGACATGTCAGCAGGTGAACAGTATAAGTGAGGAGAGTGTGTTCCCCTGATGGTTTAATATACACGGGACATGTTACCAGGTGAACAGTATAAGTGAGGAGAGTGTGTTCCCCTGATGGTTTAATACACACGGGACATGTCAGCAGGTGAACAGTATAAGTGAGGAGAGTGTGTTCCCCTGATGGTTTAATATACACGGGACATGTTACCAGGTGAACAGTATAAGTGAGGAGAGTGTGTTCCCCTGATTGTTTAATATGCACGGGACATGTTCCCAGGTGAACAGTATAAGTGAGGAGAGTGTGTTCCCCTTATTCTTTAATACACACGGGACATGTCAAAAGGTGAACAGTATAAGTGAGGAGAGTGTGTTCCCCTAATTGTTTAATATACACGGGACATGTTACCAGGTGAACAGTATAAGTGAGGAGAGTGTGTTCCCCTGATTGTTTAATATGCACGGGACATGTTCCCAGGTGAACAGTATAAGCGAGGAGAGTGTGTTCCCCTGATTGTTTAATATGCACGGGACATGTTCCCAGGTGAACAGTATAAGTGAGGAGAGTGTGTTCCCCTGATTCTTTTATACACACGGGACATGTCACCAGGTGAACAGTATAAGTGAGGAGAGTGTGTTCCCCTGATGGTATAATACTGACGGGACATGTCACCATGTGAACAGTTTAAGTGAGGAGAGTGTGTTCCCCTGATGGTTTAATATACACAGGACATGTAAACAGGTGAACAGTATAAGTGAGGAGGGTATGTTCCGATGATTGTTTAATACGCACGGGACATGTCAACAGGTGAACAGAAAAAGTGAGGTGAGTATGTTCCCCTGATGGTTTAATAGTGACGGAACATGTCACCAGGTGAAAAGTATAAGTGAGGAGAGTGAGTTCCCCTGATGGTTTAATATACACAGGACATGTCAACAGATGAACAGAAAAAGTGAGGTGAGTATGTTCCCCTGATGGTTTAATAGTGACGGAACATGTCACCAGGTGAACAGTATAAGTGAGGAGAGTGAGTACCCCTGATTGTGTAATAAACACGGGACATGTCACCTGGCGAACAGTATAAGTGAGGAGAGTGTGTTCCCCTGATTGTTTCATACACACGGGACATGTCACCAGGGGAACAGTATAAGTGAGGAGAGTGTGTTCCCCAGATTGTTTAATATTGACGGGACATGTTACCAGGTGAACAGTATAAGTGAGGAGAGTGTGTTCCCCTGATTGTTTAATACACACGGGACATGTCACCTGGCGAACAGTATAAGTGAGGAGAGTGTGTTCCCCTGATTGTTTCATACACACGGGACATGTCACCAGGGGAACAGTATAAGTGAGGAGAGTGTGTTCCCCAGATTTTTTAATATTGACGGGACATGTTACCAGGTGAACAGGAAAAGTGAGGAGAGTGTGTTCCCCTGATTGATCAATACACGCGGGACATGTTACCAGGCGAACAGTATAAGTGAGGAGAGTGTGTTCCCCTGATTGTTTAATACACACGGGACATGTCACCTGGCGAACAGTATAAGTGAGGAGAGTGTTTTCCCCTGATTGTTTCATACATACGGGACATGTCACAAGGGGAACAGTATAAGTGAGGAGAGAGTGTTCCCCAGATTGTTTAATATACACGGGACCTGTCACCAGGTGAATAGTAGAAGTGAGGAGAGTGTGTTCCCCTGATTGTTTAATACTGAAAGGACATGTCACAAGGTGAACAGTATAAGTGAGGAGAGTGTGTTCCCCAGATTGTTTAATATACACGGGACATGTTACCAGGAGAACAGTATAAGTGAGGAGAGTGTGTTCCCCTGATGGTTTAATACTGACGGGACATGTTACAAGGTGAACAGAATAAGTGAGGAGGTTTTGTTCCCCTGATGGTTTAATATACACAGGACATGTTACAAGGTGAACAGAATAAGTGAGGAGGTTTTGTTCCCCTGATGGTTTAATATACACAGGACATGTAACCAGGTGAACAGTATAATTGAGGAGAGTGTGTTCCCCTGATTGTTTAATACACACGGGACATGTTACAATGTGAACAGTATAAGTGAGGAGGTTGTTTTCCCCTGATCGTTTAATATACACGGGACATGTTACCAGGTGAACAGTATAAGTGAGGAGAGTGTGTTCCCCTGATGGTTTAATATAAACGGGACATTTTACCAGGTGAACAGTATAAGTGAGGAGGTTTTGTTCCCCTGATTGTTTAATATACACAGGACATGTAACCAGGTGAACAGTATAAGTGAGGAGAGTGTGTTCCCCTGATTGTTTAATACACACGGGACATGTTACAAGGTGAACAGTATAAGTGAGGAGGTTGTTTTCCCCTGATGGTTTAATATACACGGGACATGTTACCAGGTGAACAGTATAAGTGAGGAGAGTGTGTTCCCCTGATGGTTTAATATAGACGGGACATGTTACCAGGTGAACAGTATAAGTGAGGAGGTTGTGTTCACCTGATGGTTTAATATACACGGGACATGGTACCAGGTGAACAGTATAAGTGAGGAGAGTGTGTTCCCCTGATGATTTAATATACACGGGACATGTTACCAGGTGAACAGTATAAGTGAGGAGGTTGTGTTCCCCTGATGGTTTAAAATACACGGGACATGTTACCAGGTGAACAGTATAAGTGAGTAGAGTGAGTTCCCCTGATGGTTTAATATAGACCGGACATGTTACCAGGTGAACAGCATAAGTGAGGAGAGTATGTTCCCTTGATGGTTTAATATACACGGGACATGTTACCAGGTGAACAGTATAAGTGAGGAGAGTGTGTTCCCCTGATGGTTTAATATACACGGGACATGACACCAGGTCAACAGTATGATTGAGTAGAGTGTGTTCCCCTGATGGTTTAATATAGACGGGACATGTTACCAGTTGAACAGTATAAGTGAGGAGAGTGTGTTCCCCTGATGGTTCAATACACACGGGACATGACACCAGGTGAACAGTATGATTGAGTAGAGTGTTTTCCCCTGATGGTTTAATATAGACGGGACATGTTACCAGGTGAACAGTATAAGTGAGCAGAGTGTGTTCCCCTGATTGTTCAATACACACGGGACATGACACCAGGTTAACAGGATGATTGAGTAGAGTGTGTTCCCCTGATGGTTTAATATACACGGGACATGTCACCAGGTGAAAAGTGTAAGTGAGGAGAGTGTGTTCCCCTGATGGTTTAATATACACGGGACATGTTGCCAGGTGAACAGTATAAGTGAGGAGAGTGAGTTCCCCTGATTGTCTAATACTGACAGGACATGTCACCAGGGGAACAGTATAAGTGAGGAGAGTGTGTTCCCCAGTATGTTTAATACACACGGGACATGTTACCAGGTGAGCAGTATAAGTGAGGAGAGTGTGTTCCCCTGATGGTTTAATACAGACGGGACATGTTACCAGGTGAACAATATAAGTGAGGAGAGTGTGTTCCCCTGATGGTTTAATATACACGGGACATGTTACCAGGTGAACAGTATAAGTGAGGAGAGTTTGTTCCCCTGATGGTTTAATATGCACGGGACATGTTACCAGGTGAACAGAATAAGTGAGGAGAGTGTGTTCCCCTGATGGTTTAATATACACGGGACATGATACCAGGTGAACAGTATAAGTGAGGAGAGTGTGTTCCCCTGATGGTTGAATATACACGGGACATGTCACCAGGTGAACAGGATAAGTGAGGAGAGTGTGTTCCCCTGACGGTTTAATATACATGGGACATGTTACCAAGTGAACAGTATAAGTGAGGAGAGTGTGTTCCCCTGATGGTTTAATACACACGGGACATGTTACCAGGTGAACAGTAAATGTGAGGAGAGTCAGTTCCCCTGATAGTTTAATGCTCACGGGACATGTTCCCAGGTGAACAGAATAAGTGAGGAGACTGTGTTCCCCTGATGGTTTAATATACACGGGACATGTTACCAGGTGAACAGTATAAGTGAGGAGAGTGTGTTCCCCTGATGGTTTAATATACACGGGACATGTCACCAGGTGAACAGTATAAGTGATGAGAGTGTGTTCTCCTGATGGTTTAATATACACGGGACATGTCACCAGGTGAACAGTATAAGTGATGAGAGTGTGTTCCCCTGATGGTTTAATATACACGGGACATGTCACCAGGTGAAAAGTGTAAGTGAGGAGAGTGTGTTCCCCTGATGGTTTAACACGCACGGGACATGTTACCAGGTGAACAGTATAAGTGAGGAGGTTGTTTTCCCCTGATGGTTTAATATAGACGGGACATGTTACCAGGTGAACAGTATAAGTGAGGAGAGTGTGTTCCCCTGATTGTTTAATACACACGGGACATGTTACCAGGCGAACAGTATAAGTGAGGAGAGTGTGTTCCCCTGATGGTTTAATACACACGGGCCATGTTACCAGGTGAACAGTGTAAGTGAGGAGAGTGTGTTCCCCTGATGGTTTAATATACACTGGACATGTCACCAGGTGAACAGTATAAGTGATGAGAGTGTGTTCTCCTGATGGTTTAATATACACGGGACATGTCACCAGGTGAACAGTATAAGTGATGAGAGTGTGTTCCCCTGATGGTTTAATATACACGGGACATGTTACCAGGTGAACAGTGTAAGTGAGGAGAGTGTGTTCCCCTGATGGTTTAATATACATGGGACATGTTACCAGGTGAACAGTATAAGTGAGGAGGTTGTGTTCCCCTGATGGTTTAATATACATGGGACATGTTACCAGGTGAACAGTATAAGTGAGTAGAGTGTGTTCCCCTGATGGTTTAATATACACGGGACATGTTACCAGGTGAACAGTGTAAGTGAGGAGGTTGTGTTCCCCTGATGGTTTAATATACACGGGACATGTTACCAGGTGAACAGTATAAGTGAGGAGAGTGTGTTCCCCTGATTGTTTAATACACACGGGACATGTTACAAGGTGAACAGTATAAGTGAGGAGAGTGTGTTCCCCTGATGGTTTAATATCGATGGGACATGTTACCAGGTGAACAGTATAAGTGAGGAGAGTGTGTTCCCCTGATGGTTTAATATACACGGGACAAGTTACCAGGTGAACAGAATAAGTGAGGAGAGTGTGTTCCCCTGATGGTTTAATATAGACGGGACATGTTACCAGGTGAACAGTATAAGTGAGGAGTGTGTGCTCCCCTGATTGTTTAATATACACGGGACATGTAACCAGGTGAATAGTATAAGTGAGTAGAGTGTGTTCTTCTGATTGTTCAATACACACGGGACATGACACCAGGTGAACAGTATAAGTGAGGAGAGTGTGTTCCCCTGATTGTTTAATATACACGGGACATGTCACCAGGGGAACAGTATAAGTGAGGAGAGTGTGTTCCCTTGATGGTTTAATATACACGGGACATGTTACCAGGTGAACAGTATAAGTGAGGAGAGTGTGTTCCCCTGATGGTTTAATATACACGGGACATGACACCAGGTCAACAGTATGATTGAGTAGAGTGTGTTCCCCTGATGGTTTAATATAGACGGGACATGTGACCAGTTGAACAGTATAAGTGAGGAGAGTGTGTTCCCCTGATGGTTCAATACACACTGGACATGACACCAGGTGAACAGTATGATTGAGTAGAGTGTTTTCCCCTGATGGTTTAATATAGACGGGACATGTTACCAGGTGAACAGTATAAGTGAGGAGAGTGTGTTCCCCTGATTGTTCAATACACACGGGACATGACACCAGGTTAACAGTATGATTGAGTAGAGTGTGTTCCCCTGATGGTTTAATATAGACGGGACATGTCACCAGGTGAACAGTATAAGTGATGAGAGAGTGTTCCCCTGATGGTTTAATGTACACGGGACATGTCACCAGGTGAAAAGTGTAAGTGAGGAGAGTGTGTTCCCCTGATGGTTTAATATACACGGGACATGTTGCCAGGTGAACAGTATAAGTGAGGAGAGTGTGTTCCCCTGATTGTTTAATACTGACAGGACATGTCACCAGGGGAACAGCATAAGTGAGGAGAGTGTGTTCCCCTGTATGTTTAATACACACGGGACATGTTACCAGGTGAGCAGTATAAGTGAGGAGAGTGTGTTCCCCTGATGGTTTAATACAGACGGGACATGTTACCAGGTGAACAATATAATTGAGGAGAGTGTGTTCCCCTGATGGTTTAATATACACGGGACATGTTACCAGGTGAACAGTATAAGTGAGGAGAGTTTGTTCCCCTGATGGTTTAATACACACGGGACATGTCACCTGGCGAACAGTATAAGTGAGGAGAGTGTGTTCCCCTGATTGTTTCATACACACGGGACATGTCACCAGGGGAACAGTATAAGTGAGGAGAGTGTGTTCCCCAGATTTTTTAATATTGACGGGACATGTTACCAGGTGAACAGGAAAAGTGAGGAGAGTGTGTTCCCCTGATTGATCAATACACGCGGGACATGTTACCAGGCGAACAGTATAAGTGAGGAGAGTGTGTTCCCCTGATTGTTTAATACACACGGGACATGTCACCTGGCGAACAGTATAAGTGAGGAGAGTGTATTCCCCTGATTGTTTCATACATACGGGACATGTTACCAGGTGAACAATATAAGTGAGGAGAGTGTGTTCCCCTGATGGTTTAATATACACGGGACATGTTACCAGGTGAACAGTATAAGTGAGGAGAGTGTGTTCCCCTGATTGTTTAATACACACGGGACATGTCACCTGGCGAACAGTATAAGTGAGGAGAGTGTGTTCCCCTGATTGTTTCATACACACGGGACATGTCACCAGGGGAACAGTATAAGTGAGGAGAGTGTGTTCCCCAGATTTTTTAATATTGACGGGACATGTTACCAGGTGAACAGGAAAAGTGAGGAGAGTGTGTTCCCCTGATTGATCAATACACGCGGGACATGTTACCAGGCGAACAGTATAAGTGAGGAGAGTGTGTTCCCCTGATTGTTTAATACACACGGGACATGTCACCTGGCGAACAGTATAAGTGAGGAGAGTGTTTTCCCCTGATTGTTTCATACATACGGGACATGTCACAAGGGGAACAGTATAAGTGAGGAGAGAGTGTTCCCCAGATTGTTTAATATACACGGGACCTGTCACCAGGTGAATAGTAGAAGTGAGGAGAGTGTGTTCCCCTGATTGTTTAATACTGAAAGGACATGTCACAAGGTGAACAGTATAAGTGAGGAGAGTGTGTTCCCCAGATTGTTTAATATACACGGGACATGTTACCAGGAGAACAGTATAAGTGAGGAGAGTGTGTTCCCCTGATGGTTTAATACTGACGGGACATGTTACAAGGTGAACAGAATAAGTGAGGAGGTTTTGTTCCCCTGATGGTTTAATATACACAGGACATGTTACAAGGTGAACAGAATAAGTGAGGAGGTTTTGTTCCCCTGATGGTTTAATATACACAGGACATGTAACCAGGTGAACAGTATAATTGAGGAGAGTGTGTTCCCCTGATTGTTTAATACACACGGGACATGTTACAATGTGAACAGTATAAGTGAGGAGGTTGTTTTCCCCTGATGGTTTAATATACACGGGACATGTTACCAGGTGAACAGTATAAGTGAGGAGAGTGTGTTCCCCTGATGGTTTAATATAAACGGGACATTTTACCAGGTGAACAGTATAAGTGAGGAGGTTTTGTTCCCCTGATTGTTTAATATACACAGGACATGTAACCAGGTGAACAGTATAAGTGAGGAGAGTGTGTTCCCCTGATTGTTTAATACACACGGGACATGTTACAAGGTGAACAGTATAAGTGAGGAGGTTGTTTTCCCCTGATGGTTTAATATACACGGGACATGTTACCAGGTGAACAGTATAAGTGAGTAGAGTGAGTTCCCCTGATGGTTTAATATAGACCGGACATGTTACCAGGTGAACAGCATAAGTGAGGAGAGTATGTTCCCTTGATGGTTTAATATACACGGGACATGTTACCAGGTGAACAGTATAAGTGAGGAGAGTGTGTTCCCCTGATGGTTTAATATACACGGGACATGACACCAGGTCAACAGTATGATTGAGTAGAGTGTGTTCCCCTGATGGTTTAATATAGACGGGACATGTTACCAGTTGAACAGTATAAGTGAGGAGAGTGTGTTCCCCTGATGGTTCAATACACACGGGACATGACACCAGGTGAACAGTATGATTGAGTAGAGTGTTTTCCCCTGATGGTTTAATATAGACGGGACATGTTACCAGGTGAACAGTATAAGTGAGCAGAGTGTGTTCCCCTGATTGTTCAATACACACGGGACATGACACCAGGTTAACAGGATGATTGAGTAGAGTGTGTTCCCCTGATGGTTTAATATACACGGGACATGTCACCAGGTGAAAAGTGTAAGTGAGGAGAGTGTGTTCCCCTGATGGTTTAATATACACGGGACATGTTGCCAGGTGAACAGTATAAGTGAGGAGAGTGAGTTCCCCTGATTGTTTAATACTGACAGGACATGTCACCAGGGGAACAGTATAAGTGAGGAGAGTGTGTTCCCCAGTATGTTTAATACACACGGGACATGTTACCAGGTGAGCAGTATAAGTGAGGAGAGTGTGTTCCCCTGATGGTTTAATACAGACGGGACATGTTACCAGGTGAACAATATAAGTGAGGAGAGTGTGTTCCCCTGATGGTTTAATATACACGGGACATGTTACCAGGTGAACAGTATAAGTGAGGAGAGTTTGTTCCCCTGATGGTTTAATATGCACGGGACATGTTACCAGGTGAACAGAATAAGTGAGGAGAGTGTGTTCCCCTGATGGTTTAATATACACGGGACATGATACCAGGTGAACAGTATAAGTGAGGTGAGTGTGTTCCCCTGATGGTTGAATATACACGGGACATGTCACCAGGTGAACAGGATAAGTGAGGAGAGTGTGTTCCCCTGACGGTTTAATATACATGGGACATGTTACCAAGTGAACAGTATAAGTGAGGAGAGTGTGTTCCCCTGATGGTTTAATACACACGGGACATGTTACCAGGTGAACAGTAAATGTGAGGAGAGTCAGTTCCCCTGATAGTTTAATGCTCACGGGACATGTTCCCAGGTGAACAGAATAAGTGAGGAGACTGTGTTCCCCTGATGGTTTAATATACACGGGACATGTTACCAGGTGAACAGTATAAGTGAGGAGAGTGTGTTCCCCTGATGGTTTAATATACACGGGACATGTCACCAGGTGAACAGTATAAGTGATGAGAGTGTGTTCTCCTGATGGTTTAATATACACGGGACATGTCACCAGGTGAACAGTATAAGTGATGAGAGTGTGTTCCCCTGATGGTTTAATATACACGGGACATGTCACCAGGTGAAAAGTGTAAGTGAGGAGAGTGTGTTCCCCTGATGGTTTAACACGCACGGGACATGTTACCAGGTGAACAGTATAAGTGAGGAGGTTGTTTTCCCCTGATGGTTTAATATAGACGGGACATGTTACCAGGTGAACAGTATAAGTGATGAGAGTGTGTTCTCCTGATGGTTTAATATACACGGGACATGTCACCAGGTGAACAGTATAAGTGATGAGAGTGTGTTCCCCTGATGGTTTAATATACACGGGACATGTTACCAGGTGAACAGTGTAAGTGAGGAGAGTGTGTTCCCCTGATGGTTTAATATACATGGGACATGTTACCAGGTGAACAGTGTAAGTGAGGAGAGTGTGTTCCCCTGATGGTTTAATATACACGGGACATGTCACCAGGTGAACAGTATAAGTGATGAGAGTGTGTTCTCCTGATGGTTTAATATACACGGGACATGTCACCAGGTGAACAGTATAAGTGATGAGAGTGTGTTCCCCTGATGGTTTAATATACACGGGACATGTTACCAGGTGAACAGTGTAAGTGAGGAGAGTGTGTTCCCCTGATGGTTTAATATACATGGGACATGTTACCAGGTGAACAGTATAAGTGAGGAGGTTGTGTTCCCCTGATGGTTTAATATACATGGGACATGTTACCAGGTGAACAGTATAAGTGAGTAGAGTGTGTTCCCCTGATGGTTTAATATACACGGGACATGTTACCAGGTGAACAGTGTAAGTGAGGAGGTTGTGTTCCCCTGATGGTTTAATATACACGGGACATGTTACCAGGTGAACAGTATAAGTGAGGAGAGTGTTTTCCCCTGATTGTTTAATACACACGGGACATGTTACAAGGTGAACAGTATAAGTGAGGAGAGTGTGTTCCCCTGATGGTTTAATATCGATGGGACATGTTACCAGGTGAACAGTATAAGTGAGGAGAGTGTGTTCCCCTGATGGTTTAATATACACGGGACAAGTTACCAGGTGAACAGAATAAGTGAGGAGAGTGTGTTCCCCTGATGGTTTAATATAGACGGGACATGTTACCAGGTGAACAGTATAAGTGAGGAGTGTGTGCTCCCCTGATTGTTTAATATACACGGGACATGTAACCAGGTGAATAGTATAAATGAGTAGAGTGTGTTCCCCTGATTGTTCAATACACACGGGACATGACACCAGGTGAACAGTATAAGTGAGGAGAGTGTGTTCCCCTGATTGTTTAATATACACGGGACATGTCACCAGGGGAACAGTATAAGTGAGGAGAGTGTGTTCCCTTGATGGTTTAATATACACGGGACATGTTACCAGGTGAACAGTATAAGTGAGGAGAGTGTGTTCCCCTGATGGTTTAATATACACGGGACATGACACCAGGTCAACAGTATGATTGAGTAGAGTGTGTTCCCCTGATGGTTTAATATAGACGGGACATGTGACCAGTTGAACAGTATAAGTGAGGAGAGTGTGTTCCCCTGATGGTTCAATACACACTGGACATGACACCAGGTGAACAGTATGATTGAGTAGAGTGTTTTCCCCTGATGGTTTAATATAGACGGGACATGTTACCAGGTGAACAGTATAAGTGATGAGAGTGTGTTCCCCTGATGGTTTAATGTACACGGGACATGTCACCAGGTGAAAAGTGTAAGTGAGGAGAGTGTGTTCCCCTGATGGTTTAATATACACGGGACATGTTGCCAGGTGAACAGTATAAGTGAGGAGAGTGTGTTCCCCTGATTGTTTAATACTGACAGGACATGTCACCAGGGGAACAGCATAAGTGAGGAGAGTGTGTTCCCCTGTATGTTTAATACACACGGGACATGTTACCAGGTGAGCATTATAAGTGAGGAGAGTGTGTTCCCCTGATGGTTTAATACAGACGGGACATGTTACCAGGTGAACAATATAAGTGAGTAGAGTGTGTTCCCCTGATGGTTTAATATACACGGGACATGTTACCAGGTGAACAGTATAAGTGAGGAGAGTTTGTTCCCCTGATGGTTTAATATGCACGTGACATGTTACCAGGTGAACAGAATAAGTGAGGAGAGTGTGTTCCCCTGATGGTTGAATATACACGGGACATGTCACCAGGTGAACAGAATAAGTGAGGAGAGTGTGTTCCCCTGACGGTTTAATATACATGGGACATGTTACCAAGTGAACAGTATAAGTGAGGAGAGTGTGTTCCCCTGATGGTTTAATACACACGGGACATGTTACCAGGTGAACAGTAAATGTGAGGAGAGTCAGTTCCCCTGATTGTTTAATGCTCACGGGACATGTTACCAGGTGGTCAGAATAAGTGAGGAGAGTGTGTTCCCCTGATGGTTTAATATACACGGGGCATGTTCCCAGGTGAACAGAATAAGTGAGGAGACTGTGTTCCCCTGATGGTTTAATATACACGGGACATGTTACCAGGTGAACAGTATAAGTGAGGAGAGTGTGTTCCCCTGATGGTTTAATATACACGGGACATGTCACCAGGTGAACAGTATAAGTGATGAGAGTGTGTTCTCCTGATGGTTTAATATACACGGGACATGTCACCAGGTGAACAGTACAAGTGATGAGAGTGTGTTCCCCTGATTGCTTAATATGCACGGGACATGTCACCAGGTGAAAAGTGTAAGTGAGGAGAGTGTGTTCCCCTGGTGGTTTAACACGCACGGGACATGTTACCAGGTGAACAGTATAAGTGAGGAGGTTGTTTTCCCCTGATGGTTTAATATAGACGGGACTTGTTACCAGGTGAACAGTATAAGTGAGGAGAGTGTGTTCCCCTGATTGTTTAATACACACGGGACATGTTACCAGGCGAACAGTATAAGTGAGGAGAGTGTGTTCCCCTGATTGTTTAATACACACGGGACATGTTACAAGGTGAACAGTGTAAGTGAGGAGAGTGTGTTCCACTGATGGTTTAACATGCACGGGACATGTTACCAGGTGAACAGTATAAGTGAGGAGGTTGTTTTCCCCTGATGGTTTAATATACACGGGACATGTTACCAGGTGAACAGTGTAAGTGAGGAGAGTGTGGTTCCCCTGATGGTTTAATATACATGGGACATGTTACCAGGTGAACAGTATAAGTGAGGAGGTTGTGTTCCCCTGATGGTTTAATATACATGGGACATGTTACCAGGTGAACAGTATAAGTGAGGAGAGTGTGTTCCCCTGATGGTTTAATATACACGGGACATGTTACCAGGTGAACAGTATAAGTGAGGAGGTTGTGTTCCCCTGATGGTTTAATATACACGGGACATGTTACCAGGTGAACAGTATAAGTGAGGAGAGTGTGTTCCCCTGATTGTTTAATACACACGGGACATGTTACAAGGTGAACAGTATAAGTGAGGAGAGTGTGTTCCCCTGATGGTTTAATATAGACGGGACATGTTACCAGGTGAACAGTATAAGTGAGGAGAGTGTGTTCCCCTGATGGTTTAATATACACGGGACAAGTTACCAGGTGAACAGAATAAGTGAGGAGAGTGTGTTCCCCTGATGGTTTAATATAGACGGGACATGTTACCAGGTGAACAGTATAAGTGAGGAGTGTGTGCTCCCCTGATTGTTTAATATACACGGGACATGTAACCAGGTGAATAGTATAAGTGAGGAGAGTGTGTTCCCCAGTATGTTTAATACACACGGGACATGTTACCAGGTGAGCAGTATAAGTGAGGAGAGTGTGTTCCCCTGATGGTTTAATACAGACGGGACATGTTACCAGGTGAACAATATAAGTGAGGAGAGTGTGTTCCCCTGATGGTTTAATATACACGGGACATGTTACCAGGTGAACAGTATAAGTGAGGAGAGTATGTTCCCCTGATGGTTTAATATACACGGGACATGATACCAGGTGAACAGTATAAGTGAGGAGAGTATGTTCCCCTGATGGTTTAATATACACGGGACATGATACCAGGTGAACAGTATAAGTGAGGAGAGTGTGTTCCCCTGATGGTTGAATATACACGGGACATGTCACCAGGTGAAATGTGTAAGTGAGGAGAGTGTGTTCCCCTGATGGTTTAATACGCATGGGACATGTTACCAGGTGAACAGTATAAGTGAGGAGAGTGTGTTCCCCTGATTGTTTAATACACACGGGACATGTTACCAGGCGAACAGGAGAAGTGAGGAGAGTGTGTTCCCCTGATTGTTTAATACACACGGGACATGTTACAAGGTGAACAGTGTAAGTGAGGAGAGTGTGTTCCCCTGATGGTTTAACACGCACGGGACATGTTACCAGGTGAACAGTATAAGTGAGGAGGTTGTTTTCCCCTGATGGTTTAATATAGACGGGACATGTTACCAGGTGAACAGTGTAAGTGAGGAGAGTGTGTTCCCCTGATGGTTTAATATACATGGGACATGTTACCAGGTGAACAGTATAAGTGAGGAGGTTGTGTTCCCCTGATGGTTTAATATACATGGGACATGTTACCAGGTGAACAGTATAAGGGAGGAGAGTGTGTTCCCCTGATGGTTTAATATACACGGGACATGTTACCAGGTGAACAGTATAAGTGAGGAGGTTGTGTTCCCCTGATGGTTTAATATACACGGGACATGTTACCAGGTGAAAAGTATAAGTGAGGAGAGTATGTTCCCCTGATTGTTTAATACACACGGGACATGTTACAAGGTGAACAGTATAAGTGAGGAGAGTGTGTTCCCCTGATGGTTTAATATAGACGGGACATGTTACCAGGTGAACAGTATAAGTGAGGAGAGTGTGTTCCCCTGATGGTTTAATATACACGGGACAAGTTACCAGGTGAACAGAATAAGTGAGGAGAGTGTGTTCCCCTGATGGTTTAATATAGACGGGACATGTTACCAGGTGAACAGTATAAGTGAGGAGTGTGTGCTCCCCTGATTGTTTAATATACACGGGACATGTAACCAGGTGAATAGTATAAGTGAGGAGAGTGTGTTCCCCTGATTGTTCAATACACACGGGACATGACACCAGGTGAACAGTATAAGTGAGGAGAGTGTGTTCCCCTGATTGTTTAATATACACGGGACATGTAACCAGGTGAATAGTATAAGTGAGGAGAGTGTGTTCCCCTGATTGTCTAATACACACGGGACATGTCACCAGGTGAACAGTATAAGTGAGGAGAGTGTGTTCCCCTGATTGTTTAATACACACGGAACATGTTGCCAGGTGAACTGTATAAGTGAGGAGAGCGTGTTCCCCTGATTGTTTAATATAAACGGGACATGTTACCAGGTGAACAGTAAAGTGAGGAGAGTGTGTTCCCCTGATGGTTTAATATAAACGGGACATGTCACCAGGGGAACAGTGTAAGTGAGGAGAGTGTGTTCCCCTGATTGTTTAATACACACGGGACATGTTACCAGGCGAACAGGAGAAGTGAGGAGAGTGTGTTCCCCTGATTGTTTAATACACACGGGACATGTTACAAGGTGAACAGTGTAAGTGAGGAGAGTGTGTTCCCCTGATGGTTTAACACGCACGGGACATGTTACCAGGTGAACAGTATAAGTGAGGAGGTTGTTTTCCCCTGATGGTTTAATATAGACGGGACATGTTACCAGGTGAACAGTGTAAGTGAGGAGAGTGTGTTCCCCTGATGGTTTAATATACATGGGACATGTTACCAGGTGAACAGTATAAGTGAGGAGGTTGTGTTCCCCTGATGGTTTAATATACATGGGACATGTTACCAGGTGAACAGTATAAGTGAGGAGAGTGTGTTCCCCTGATGGTTTAATATACACGGGACATGTTACCAGGTGAACAGTATAAGTGAGGAGGTTGTGTTCCCCTGATGGTTTAATATACACGGGACATGTTACCAGGTGAACAGTATAAGTGAGGAGAGTATGTTCCCCTGATTGTTTAATACACACGGGACATGTTACAAGGTGAACAGTATAAGTGAGGAGAGTGTGTTCCCCTGATGGTTTAATATAGACGGGACATGTTACCAGGTGAACAGTATAAGTGAGGAGAGTGTGTTCCCCTGATGGTTTAATATACACGGGACAAGTTACCAGGTGAACAGAATAAGTGAGGAGAGTGTGTTCCCCTGATGGTTTAATATAGACGGGACATGTTACCAGGTGAACAGTATAAGTGAGGAGTGTGTGCTCCCCTGATTGTTTAATATACACGGGACATGTAACCAGGTGAATAGTATAAGTGAGGAGAGTGTGTTCCCCTGATTGTTCAATACACACGGGACATGACACCAGGTGAACAGTATAAGTGAGGAGAGTGTGTTCCCCTGATTGTTTAATATACACGGGACATGTAACCAGGTGAATAGTATAAGTGAGGAGAGTGTGTTCCCCTGATTGTCTAATACACACGGGACATGTCACCAGGTGAACAGTATAAGTGAGGAGAGTGTGTTCCCCTGATTGTTTAATACACATGGAACATGTTGCCAGGTGAACTGTATAAGTGAGGAGAGCGTGTTCCCCTGATTGTTTAATATAAACGGGACATGTTACCAGGTGAACAGTAAAGTGAGGAGAGTGTGTTCCCCTAATGGTTTAATATAAACGGGACATGTCACCAGGGGAACAGTGTAAGTGAGGAGAGTGTGTTCCCCTGATTGTTTAATATAAACGGGACATGTTACCAGGTGAACAGTAAAGTGAGGAGAGTGTGTTCCCCTGATGGTTTAATATAAACGGGACATGTTACTAGGTGAACAGTAAAGTGAGGAGAGTGTTTTCCCCTAAATGGTTTAATATACACGGGACATGTTACCAGGTGAACAGTATAAGTGAGGAGTGTCTGTTCCCCTGATTGTTTAATACTGACAGGACATGTCACCAGGGGAACAGTATAAGTGAGGAGAGTGTGTTCCCCTGATGGTTTAATATACACGGGACATGTAACCAGGTGAATAGTATAAGAGAGGAGAGTGTGTTCCCCTGATTGTCTAATACACACGGGACATGTTACCAGGTGAACAGTAAAGTGAGGAGAGTGTTTTCCCCTAAATGGTTTAATATACATGGGACATGTTACCAGGTGAACAGTATAAGTGAGGAGAGTGTGTTCCCCTGATGGTTTAATATACACGGGACATGTTCCAAGGCAAACAGTATAAGTGAGGAGAGTGTGTTCCCCTGATTGCTCAATACACACGGGACATGTTACAAGGTGAACAGTATAAGTGAGGAGAGTGTGTTCCCGTGATGTTTTAATCTCCACGGGACATGTTATCAAGTGAACAGTATAAGTGAGGAGAGTGTGTTCCCCTGATTGTTTAATACACACGGGACATGTTACCAGGTGAACAGTTTAAGTGAGGAGGTTGTGTTCCCCTGATGGTTTAATATACACGGGACATGTTACCAGGTGAACAGTTTAAGTGAGGAGGTTGTGTTCCCCTGATGGTTGAATATACACGGGACATGTTACCAGGTGAACAGTATAAGTGAGGAGAGTGTGTTCCCCTGATGATTTAATATACACGGGACATGTTACTCGGTGAACAGTATAAGTGAGGAGTGTGTGCTCCCCTGATTGTTTAATACTGTTGGGACATGTCACAAGGTGAACAGTATAAGTGAGGAGAGTGTGTTCCCCTGATTGTTCAATACACACGGGACATGACACCAGGTGAACAGTAGAAGTGAGGAGAGTGTGTTCCCCTGATTTTTTAATACACACGGGACATTTAACCAGGTGAATAGTATAAGTGAGGAGAGTGTGTTCCCCTGATTGTCTAATACACACGGGACATGTCACCAGGTGAACAGTATAAGTGAGGAGAGTGTGTTCCCCTGATTGTTTAATACACACGGGACATGTCACCAGGTGAACAGTATACGTGAGGAGAGTGTGTTCCCCTGATTGTTTAATACACACGGGACATGTCACCAGGTGAACAGTATAAGTGAGGAGAGTGTGTTCCCCTGATTGTTTAATATAAACGGGACATGTTACCAGGTGAACAGTAAAGTGAGGAGAGTGTGTTCCCCTGATGGTTTAATATAAACGGGACATGTTACCAGGTGAACAGTAAAGTGAGGAGAGTGTTTTCCCCTAAATGGTTTAATATACACGGGACATGTTACCAGGTGAACAGTATAAGTGAGGAGAGTGTGTTCCCCTGATGGTTTAATATACACGGGACATGTTCCAAGGCAAACAGTATAAGTGAGGAGAGTGTGTTCCCCTGATTGTTCAATACACACGGGACATGTTACAAGGTGAACAGTATAAGTGAGGAGAGTGTGTTCCCGTGATGTTTTAATCTCCACGGGACATGTTATCAAGTGAACAGTATAAGTGAGGAGAGTGTGTTCCCCTGATTGTTTAATACACACGGGACATGTTACCAGGTGAACAGTTTAAGTGAGGAGGTTGTGTTCCCCTGATGGTTTAATATACACGGGACATGTTACCAGGTGAACAGTTTAAGTGAGGAGGTTGTGTTCCCCTGGTGGTTTAATATACACGGGACATGTTACCAGGTGAACAGTATAAATGAGGAGAGTGTGTTCCCCTGATTGTTTAATACACACGGGACATGCTACAAGGTGAACAGTATAAGTGAGGAGATTGTGTTCCCCTGATGGTTTAATATACACGGGACATGTCACCAGGTGAGCAGTATGATTGAGTAGAGTGAGTTCCCCTGATGGTTTTACATAGACGGGACACGTTACCAGGTGAACAGTATAAGTGAGGAGAGTGTGTTCCCCTGATTGTTTAATATACACGGGACATGTTACTAGGTGAACAGTATAAGTGAGGAGTGTGTGCTCCCCTGATTGTTTAATACTGTTGGGACATGTCACAAGGTGAACAGTATCAGTGAGGAGAGTGTGTTCCCCTGATTTTTTAATACACACGGGACATGTAACCAGGTGAATAGTATAAGTGAGGAGAGTGTGTTCCCCTGATTGTTTAATACACACGGGACATGTCACCAGGTGAACAGTATAAGTGAGGAGAGTGTGTTCCCCTGATGGTTTAATATACACGGGACATGTTACCAGGTGAACAGTATAAGTGAGGAGGTTGTGTTCCACTGATTGTTTAATACACACGGGACATGTCACCAGGTGAACAGTATAAGTGAGGAGAGTGTGTTCCCCTGATTGTTTAATACACACGGGACATGTCACCAGGTGAACAATATAAGTGAGGAGAGTGTGTTCCCCTGATTGTTTAATACACACGGGACATGTTACCAGGTGAACAGTATACGTGCGGAGGTTGTGTTCCACTGATTGTTTAATACACACGGGACATGTCACCAGGTGAACAGTATAAGTGAGAAGAGTGTGTTCCACTGATTGTTTAATACTAACGGGACATGTAAACAGGTGAATAGTATAAGTGAGGAGAGTCTGTTCCTCTGATTGTTTAATACACACGGGACATGTTACCAGGTGAACAGTATAAGAGAGGAGAGTGTGTTCCCCTGATTGTTTAATACACACGGGACATGTTACCAGGTGAACAGTATAAGTGAGGAGAATGTGTTCCCCTGATTGTTCAATATACACGGGACATGTTACCATGTGAACAGTATAAGTGAGGAGAGTGTGTTCCCCTGATTGTTTAATACACACGGGACATGTTACAAGGTGAACAGTATAAGTGAGGAGGTTGTGTTCCCCTGATGGTTTAATATACACGGGACATGTTACCAGGTGAACAGTTTAAGTGAGGAGCTTTTGTTCCCCTGATGGTTTAATATACACGGGACATGTTACCAGGTGAACAGTATAAGTGAGGAGACTGTGTTCCCCTGATGGTTTATTATACACGGGACATGACACCAGGTGAGCAGTATGATTGAGTAGAGTGAGTTCCCCTGATGGTTTAACATAGACGGGACATGTTACCATGTGAACAGTATAAGTGAGGAGAGTGTGTTCCCCTGATTGTTTAATATACACGGGACATGTTACCATGTGAACAGTATAAGTGAGGAGAGTGTGATCCCCTGATTGTTTAATACACACGGGACATGTTACAAGGTGAACAGCATAAGTGAGGAGGTTGTGTTCCCCTGATGGTTTAATATACACGGGACATGTTACCAGGTGAACAGTTTAAGTGAGGAGGTTGTGTTCCCCTGATGGTTTAATATACACGGGACATGTTACCAGGTGAACAGTATAAGTGAGGAGAGTGTGTTCCCCTGATTGTTTAATACACACGGGACATGTTACAAGGTGAACAGTATAAGTGAGGAGAGTGTGTTCCCCTGATTGTTTAATACACACGGGACATGTTACCAGGTGAACAGTATAAGTGAGGAGAGTGTGTTCCCCTGATTGTTTAATAAACACGGGACATGTTACAAGGTGAACAGTATATGTGAGGAGAGTTTGTTCCCCTGATGGTTTAATATACACGGGACATGACACCAGGTGAGCAGTATGATTGAGTAGAGTGAGTTCCCCTGATGGTTTAACATAGACGGGACATGTTACCAGGTGAACAGTATAAGTGAGGAGAGTGTGTTCCCCTGATGGTTTAATATACACGGGATATGTTACTAGGTGAACAGTATGAGTGAGGAGTGTGTGCTCCCCTGATTGTTTAATACTGTTGGGACATGTCACGAGGTGAACCATATAAGTGAGGAGAGTGTGTTCCCCTGATGGTTTAATATACACGGGACATGTTATCAGGTGAACAGTATAAGTGAGGAGGTTGTGTTCCACTGATTGTTTAATACACACGGGACATGTCACCAGGTGAACAGTATAAGTGAGGAGAGTGTGTTCCCCTGATTGTTTAATACTAACGGGACATGTTAGCAGGTGAACAGTATAAGAGAGGAGAGTGTGTTCCCCTGATTTTTTAATACGCACGGGACATGTTACCAGGTGAACAGTATAAGTGAGGAGAATGTGTTCCACTGATTGTTTAATACACACGGGACATGTAACCAGGTGAATAGTATAAGTGAGGAGAGTGTGTTCCCCTGATTGTTTAATACACACGGGACATGTTACCAGGTGAACAGTATCAGAGAGGAGAGTGTGTTCCCCTGATTGTTTAATGCACACGGGACATGTAACCAGGTGAATAGTATAAGTGAGGAGAGTGTGTTCCCCTGATGGTTTCATATACACGGGACATGTTACCAGGTGAACAGTATAAGTGAGGAGGTTGTGTTCCACTGATTGTTTAATACACACGGGACATGTCACCAGGTGAACAGTATAAGTGAGGAGAGACTGTTCCCCTGATTGTTTAATACACACGGGACATGTTACCAGGTGAACAGGATAAGAGAGGAGAGTGTGTTCCCCTGATTTTTTAATACGCACGGGACATGTTACCAGGTGAACAGTATAAGTTATGAGAATGTGTTCCCCTGATTGTTTAATACACACGGGACATGTTACCAGGTGAACAGTATAAGTGAGGAGAGTGTGTTCCCCTGATGGTTTCATACTAACGGGACATGTAACCAGGTGAATAGTATAATTGAGGAGAGTGTGTTCCCCTGATTGTTTAATACACACGGGACATGTTACCAGGTGTACAGTATAAGTGAGGAGAGTGTGTTCCCCTGATGGTTTAATATACACGGGACATGTTACCAGGTGAACAGTATAAGTGAGGAGGTTGTGTTCCACTGATTGTTTAATACACACGGGACATGTTACCAGGTGAACAGTACAGGTGAGGAGAGTGTGTTCCACTGATTGTTTAATAATAACGGGACATGTTACCAGGTGAATAGTATAAGTGAGGAGAGTCTGTTCCCCTGATTGTTTAATACACCCGGGACATGTTACCAGGTGAACAGTATTAGAGAGGAGAGTGTGTTCCCCTGATTTTTTAATACGCACGGGACATGTTACCAGGTGAACTGTATAAGTGAGGAGAATGTGTTCCCCTGATTGTTTAATATACACGGGACATGTTACCATGTGAACAGTATAAGTGAGGAGAGTGTGTTCCCCTGATTGCTTAATACACACGGGACATGTTACAAGGTGAACAGTATAAGTGAGGAGGTTGTGTTCCCCTGATGGTTTAATATACACGGGACATGTTACCAGGTGAACAGTTTTAGTGAGGAGGTTGTGTTCCCCTGATGGTTTAATATACACGGGACATGTTACCAGGTGAACAGTATAAGTGAGGAGAATGTGTTCCCCTGATTGTTTAATACACACGGGACATGTTACAAGGTGAACAGTATAAGTGAGGAGAGTGTGTTCCCCTGATGGTTTAATATACACGGGACATGACACCAGGTGAACAGTATGATTGAGTAGAGTGAGTTCCCCTGATGGTTTAACATAGACGGGACATGTTACCAGGTGAACTGTGTAAGTGAGGAGAGTGTTTTCCCCTGATGGTTTAATATACACGGGACATGTTACTAGGTGAACAGTATAAGTGAGGAGTGTGTGCTCCCCTGATTGTTTAATACTGTTGGGACATGTCACAAGGTGAACAGTATAAGTGAGGAGAGTGTGTTCCCCTGATTGTTCAATACACACGGGACATGTCACCAGGTGAACAGTATAAGTGAGGAGAGTGTGTTCCCCTGATGGTTTAATAGTCACGGGACATGTTACCAGGTGAACAGTATAAGTGAGGAGAGTGTGTTCCCCTGATTGTTTAATACACACGGGACATGTTACCAGGTGAACAGTATAAGTGAGGAGAGTATGTTCCACTGATTGTTTAATACTAACGGGACATGTTACCAGGTGAATAATATAAGTGAGGAGAGTGTGTTCCCCTGATTGTTTAATACACACGGGACATGTTACCAGGTGAACAGTATAAGTGAGGAGAGTATGTTCCACTGATTGTTTAATACTAACGGGACATGTTACCAGGTGAAGAGTATAAGTGAGGAGAGTGTGTTCCCCTGATTGTTTAATACACACAGGACATGTTACCAGGTGAACAGTATAAGTGAGGAGAGTGTGTTCCCCTGATTGTTTAATACACACGGGACCTGTTACCAGGTGAACAGTATAGGTGAGGAGAGTGTGTTCCACTGATTGTTTAATACTAACGGGACATGTTACCAGGTGAATAGTATAAGTGAGGAGAGTGTGTTCCCCTGATTGTTTAATACACACAGGACATGTTACCAGGTGAACAGTATAAGTGAGCAGAGTGTGTTCCCCTGATTGTTTAATACACACGGGACATGTCACCAGGTGAACAGTATAAGTGAGGAGAGTGTGTTCCCCTGATGGTTTAATACTAACGGGACATGTCACCAGGTGAACAGTATAAGTGAGGAGAGTGTGTTCCACTGATTGTTTAATACTAACGGGACATGTTACCAGGTGAACAGTATAAGTGAGTAGAGTGTGTTCCCGTGATGGTTTAATACACACGGGACATGTTACCAGGTGAACAGTATAAGTGAGTAGTGTGTGTTCCCCTGATTGTTTAATACACACGGGACATGTTACCAGGTGAGCAGTATAAGTGAGGAGAGTGTGTTCCACTGATTGTTTAATACACACGGGACATGTTACCAGGTGAACAGTATAAGTGAGCAGAGTGTGTTCCCCTGATTGTTTATTGCACACGGGACATGTTACCAGGTGAACAGTATAAGTGAGGAGAGTGTGTTCCACTGATTGTTTAATACACACGGGACATGTTACCAGGTGAACAGTATAAGTGAGTAGAGTGTGTTCCCCTGATTGTTTAATACTAACGGGACATGTTACCAGGTGAAGAGTATAAGTGAGGAGAGTGTGTTCCACTGATTGTTTAATACACACGGGACATGTTACCAGGTGAACAGTACAAGTGAGTAGAGTGTGTTCCCCTGATTGTTTAATACACACGGGACATGTTACCAGGTGAGCAGTATAAGTGAGGAGAGTGTGTTCCACTGATTGTTTAATACACACCGGACATGTTACCAGGTGAACAGTATAAGTGAGTAGAGTGTGTTCCCCTGATTGTTTAATACACACGGGACATGTTACCAGGTGAGCAGTATAAGTGAGGAGAGTGTGTTCCACTGATTGTTTAATACTAACGGGACATGTTACCAGGTGAACAGTATAAGTGAGTAGAGTGTGTTCCCCTGATTGTTTAATACACACGGGACATGTTACCAGGTGAACAGTATAAGTGAGGAGAGTGTGTTCCACTGATTGTTTAATACTAACTGGACATGTTACCAGGTGAACAGTATAAGTGAGTAGAGTGTGTTCCCCTGATTGTTTAATACACACGGGACATGTTACCAGGTGAACAGTATAAGTGAGGAGAATGTGTTCCACTGATTGTTTAATACACACGGGACATGTAACCAGGTGAACAGTATAAGTGAGGAGAGTGTGTTCCCCTGATTGTTTAATGCACACGGGACATGTAACCAGGTGAATAGTATAAGTGAGGAGAGTGTGTTCCCCTGATGGTTTAATATACACGGGACATGTTACCAGGTGAACAGTATAAGTGAGGAGGTTGTGTTCCACTGATTGTTTAATACACACGGGACATGTCACCAGGTGAACAGTATAAGTGAGGAGAGTCTGTTCCCCTGATTGTTTAATACACACGGGACATGTTACCAGGTGAACAGGATAAGAGAGGAGAGTGTGTTCCCCTGATTTCTTAATACGCACGGGACATGTTACCAGGTGAACAGTATAAGTTATGAGAATGTGTTCCCCTGATTGTTTAATACACACGGGACATGTTACCAGGTAAACAGTATAAGTGAGGAGAATGTGTTCCCCTGATGGTTTCATACTAACGGGACATGTAACCAGGTGAATAGTATAATTGAGGAGAGTGTGTTCCCCTGATTGTTTAATACACACGGGACATGTTACCAGGTGTACAGTATAAGTGAGGAGAGTGTGTTCCCCTGATGGTTTAATATACACGGGACATGTTACCAGGTGAACAGTATAAGTGAGGAGGTTGTGTTCCACTGATTGTTTAATACACACGGGACATGTTACCAGGTGAACAGTACAGGTGAGGAGAGTGTGTTCCACTGATTGTTTAATAATAACGGGACATGTTACCAGGTGAATAGTATAAGTGAGGAGAGTGTGTTCCCCTGATTGTTTAATACACACGGGACATGTTACCAGGTGAACAGTATAAGAGAGGAGAGTGTGTTCCCCTGATTTTTTAATACGCACGGGACATGTTACCAGGTGAACAGTATAAGTGAGGAGGTTGTGTTCCCCTGATGGTTTAATATACACGGGACATGTTACCAGGTGAACAGTTTAAGTGAGGAGGTTGTGTTCCCCTGATGGTTTAATATACACGGGACATGTTACCAGGTGAACAGTATAAGTGAGGAGAATGTGTTCCCCTGATTGTTTAATACACACGGGACATGTTACAAGGTGAACAGTATAAGTGAGGAGAGTGTGTTCCCCTGATGGTTTAATATACACGGGACATGACACCAGGTGAACAGTATGATTGAGTAGAGTGAGTTCCCCTGATGGTTTAACATAGACGGGACATGTAACCAGGTGAACAGTGTAAGTGAGGAGAGTGTTTTCCCCTGATGGTTTAATATACACGGGACATGTTACTAGATGAACAGTATAAGTGAGGAGTGTGTGCTACCCTGATTGTTTAATACTGTTGGGACATGTCACAAGGTGAACAGTATAAGTGAGGAGAGTGTGTTCCCCTGTTTGTTCAATACACACGGGACATGTCACCAGGTGAACAGTATAAGTGAGGAGAGTGTGTTCCCCTGATGGTTTAATAGTCACGGGACATGTTACCACGTGAACAGTATAAGTGAGGAGAGTGTGTTCCCCTGATTGTTTAATACACACGGGACATGTTACCAGGTGAACAGTATAAGTGAGGAGAGTATGTTCCACTGATTGTTTAATACTAACGGGACATGTTACCAGGCGAATAGTATAAGTGAGGAGAGTGTGTTCCCCTGATTGTTTAATACACACGGGACATGTTACCAGGTGAACAGTATAAGTGAGGAGAGTATGTTCCACTGATTGTTTAATACTAACGGGACATGTTACCAGGTGAAAAGTATAAGTGAGGAGAGTGTGTTCCCCTGATTGTTTAATACACACAGGACATGTTACCAGGTGAACAGTATAAGTGAGGAGAGTGTGTTCCCCTGATTGTTCAATACACACGGGACATGTCACCAGGTGAACAGTATAGGTGAGGAGAGTGTGTTCCCCTGATTGTTCAATACACACGGGACATGTCACCAGGTGAACAGTATAAGTGAGGAGAGTGTGTTCCCCTGATTGTTTAATACACACGGGACATGTTACCAGGTGAACAGTATAGGTGAGGAGAGTGTGTTCCACTGATTGTTTAATACTAACGGGACATGTTACCATGTGAACAGTATAAGTGAGGAGAGTGTGTTCCCCAGATGGTTTAATATACACGGGATATGTCACCAGGTGAGCAGCATAAGTGAGGAGAGAGTGTTCCCCTGATTGTTTAATACACACGGGACATGTTACCAGGTGAGCAGTATAAGTGAGGAGAGTGTGTTCCACTGATTGTTTAATACTAACGGGACATGTTACCAGGTGAACAGTATAAGTGAGTAGAGTGTGTTCCCCTGATGGTTTAATACACACGGGACATGTTACCAGGTGAACAGTAAAGGTGAGGAGAGTGTGTTCCACTGATTGTTTAATACTAACGGGACATGTTACCAGGTGAATAGTATAAGTGAGGAGAGTGTGTTCCCCTGATTGTTTAATACACACAGGACATGTTACCAGGTGAACAGTATAAGTGAGCAGAGTGTGTTCCCCTGATTGTTTAATACACACGGGACATGTCACCAGGTGAACAGTATAAGTGAGGAGAGTGTGTTCCCCTGATGGTTTAATACTAACGGGACATGTCACCAGGTGAACAGTATAAGTGAGGAGAGTGTGTTCCACTGATTGTTTAATACTAACGGGACATGTTACCAGGTGAACAGGATAAGTGAGTAGAGTGTGGTCCCGTGATGGTTTAATACACACGTGACATGTTACCAGGTGAACAGTATAAGTGAGTAGAGTGTGTTCCCCTGATTGTTTAATACACACGGGACATGTTACCAGGTGAGCAGTATAAGTGAGGAGAGTGTGTTCCACTGATTGTTTAATACACACGGGACATGTTACCAGGTGAACAGTATAAGTGAGCAGAGTGTGTTCCCCTGATTGTTTATTGCACACGGGACATGTTACCAGGTGAACAGTATAAGTGAGGAGAGTGTGTTCCACTGATTGTTTAATACTCACGGGACATGTTACCAGGTGAACAGTATAAGTGAGTAGAGTGTGTTCCCCTGATTGTTTAATACTAACGGGACATGTTACCAGGTGAACAGTATAAGTGAGGAGAGTGTGTTCCCCTGATTGTTTAATACACACGGGACATGTTACCAGGTGAACAGTTCAAGTGAGTAGAGTGTGTTCCCCTGATTGTTTAATACACACGGGACATGTTACCAGGTGAGCAGTATAAGTGAGGAGAGTGTGTTCCACTGATTGTTTAATACACACCGGACATGTTACCAGGTGAACAGTATAAGTGAGTAGAGTGTGTTCCCCTGATTGTTTAGTACACACGGGACATGTTACCAGGTGAACAGTATAAGTGAGGAGAGTGTGTTCCACTGATTGTTTAATACTAACGGGACATGTTACCAGGTGAACAGTATAAGTGAGTAGATTGTGTTCCCCTGATTGTTTAATACACACGGGACATGTTACCAGGTGAACAGTATAAGTGAGGAGAGTGTGTTCCACTGATTGTTTAATACTAACGGGACATGTTACCAGGTGAACAGTATAAGTGAGTAGAGAGTGTTCCCCTGATTGTTTAATACACACGGGACATGTTACCAGGTGAACAGTATAAGTGAGGAGAATGTGTTCCACTGATTGTTTAATACACACGGGACATGTAACCAGGTGAATAGTATAAGTGAGGAGAGTGTGTTCCCCTGATTGTTTAATGCACACGGGACATGTAACCAGGTGAATAGTATAAGTGAGGAGAGTGTGTTCCCCTGATGGTTTAATATACACGGGACATGTTACCAGGTGAACAGTATAAGTGAGGAGGTTGTGTTCCACTGATTGTTTAATACACACGGGACATGTCACCAGGTGAACAGCATAAGTGAGGAGAGTCTGTTCCCCTGATTGTTTAAAACACACGGGACATGTTACCAGGTGAACAGGATAAGAGAGGAGAGTGTGTTCCCCTGACTTTTTAATACGCACGGGACATGTTACCAGGTGAACAGTATAAGTTATGAGAATGTGTTCCCCTGATTGTTTAATACACACGGGACATGTTACCAGGTGAACAGTATAAGTGAGGAGAGTGTGTTCCCCTGATGGTTTCATACTAACGGGACATGTAACCAGGTGAATAGTATAATTGAGGTGAGTGTGTTCCCCTGATTGTTTAATACACACGGGACATGTTACCAGGTGTACAGTATAAGTGAGGAGAGTGTGTTCCCCTGATGGTTTAATATACACGGGACATGTTACCAGGTGAACAGTATAAGTGAGGAGGTTGTGTTCCACTGATTGTTTAATACACACGGGACATGTTACCAGGTGAACAGTACAGGTGAGGAGAGTGTTTTCCACTGATTGTTTAATAATAACGGGACATGTTACCAGGTGAATAGTATAAGTGAGGAGGGTCTGTTCCCCTGATTGTTTAATACACACGGGACATGTTACCAGGTGAACAGTATAAGAGAGGAGAGTGTGTTCCCCTGATTTTTTAATACGCACGGGACATGTTACCAGGTGAACAGTATAAGTGAGGAGAATGTGTTCCCCTGATTGTTTAATATACACGGGACATGTTACCATGTGAACAGTATAAGTGAGGAGAGTGTGTTCCCCTGATTGCTTAATACACACGGGACATGTTACAAGGTGAACAGTATAAGTGAGGAGGTTGTGTTCCCCTGATGGTTTAATATACACGGGACATGTTACCAGGTGAACAGTTTAAGTGAGGAGGTTGTGTTCCCCTGATGGTTTAATATACACGGGACATGTTACCAGGTGAACAGTATAAGTGAGGAGAATGTGTTCCCCTGATTGTTTAATACACACGGGACATGTTACAAGGTGAACAGTATAAGTGAGGAGAGTGTGTTCCCCTGATGGTTTAATATACACGGGACATGACACCAGGTGAACAGTATGATTGAGGAGAGTGTGTTCCCCTGATGGTTTAATATACACGGGACATGTTACCAGGTGAACAGTTTAAGTGAGGAGGTTGTGTTCCCCTGATGGTTTAATATACACGGGACATGTTACCAGGTGAACAGTATAAGTGAGGAGTGTGTGCTCCCCTGATTGTTTAATACTGTTGGGACATGTCACAAGGTGAACAGTATAAGTGAGGAGAGTGTGTTCCCCTGATTGTTCAATACACACGGGACATGTCACCAGGTGAACAGTATAAGTGAGGAGAGTGTGTTCCCCTGATGGTTTAATAGTCACGGGACATGTTACCAGGTGAACAGTATAAGTGAGGAGAGTGTGTTCCCCTGATTGTTTAATACACACGGGACATGTTACCAGGTGAACAGTATAAGTGAGGAGAGTATGTTCCACTGATTGTTTAATACTAACGGGACATGTTACCAGGTGAATAGTATAAGTGAGGAGAGTGTGTTCCCCTGATTGTTTAATACACACGGGACATGTTACCAGGTGAACAGTATAAGTTAGGAGAGTATGTTCCACTGATTGTTTAATACTAACGGGACATGTTACCAGGTGAAGAGTATAAGTGAGGAGAGTGTGTTTCCCTGATTGTTTAATACACACAGGACATGTTACCAGGTGAACAGTATAAGTGAGGAGAGTGTGTTCCCCTGATTGTTCAATGCACACGGGACATGTCACCAGGTGAACAGTGTAGGTGAGGAGAGTGTGTTCCCCTGATTGTTCAATACACACGGGACATGTCACCAGGTGAACAGTATAAGTGAGGAGAGTGTGTTCCCCTGATTGTTTAATACACACGGGACATGTTACCAGGTGAACAGTATAGGTGAGGAGAGTGTGTTCCACTGATTGTTTAATACTAACGGGACATGTTACCAGGTGAATAGAATAAGTGAGGAGAGTGTGTTCCCCTGATTGTTTAATACACACAGGACATGTTACCAGGTGAACAGTATAAGTGAGCAGAGTGTGTTCCCCTGATTGTTTAATACACACGGGACATGTCACCAGGTGAACAGTATAAGTGAGGAGAGTGTGTTCCCCTGATGGTTTAATACTAACGGGACATGTCACCAGGTGAACAGTATAAGTGAGGAGAGTGTGTTCCACTGATTGTTTAATACTAACGGGACATGTTACCAGGTGAACAGTATAAGTGAGTAGAGTGTGTTCCCCTGATGGTTTAATACACACGGGACATGTTACCAGGTGAACAGTATAAGTGAGTAGAGTGTGTTCCCCTGATTGTTTAATACACACGGGACATGTTACCAGGTGAGCAGTATAAGTGAGGAGAGTGTGTTCCACTGATTGTTTAATACACACGGGACATGTTACCAGGTGAACAGTATAAGTGAGCAGAGTGTGTTCCCCTGATTGTTTATTGCACACGGGACATGTTACCAGGTGAACAGTATAAGTGAGGAGAGTGTGTTCCACTGATTGTTTAATACACACGGGACATGTTACCAGGTGAACAGTATAAGTGAGTAGAGTGTGTTCCCCTGATTGTTTAATACTAACGGGACATGTTACCAGGTGAACAGTATAAGTGAGGAGAGTGTGTTCCACTGATTGTTTAATACACACGGGACATGTTACCAGGTGAACAGTATAAGTGAGTAGAGTGTGTTCCCCTGATTGTTTAATACACACGGGACATGTTACCAGGTGAGCAGAATAAGTGAGGAGAGTGTGTTCCACTGATTGTTTAATACACACCGGACATGTTACCAGGTGAACAGTATAAGTGAGTAGAGTGTGTTCCCCTGATTGTTTAATACACACGGGACATGTTACCAGGTGAGCAGTATAAGTGAGGAAAGTGTGTTCCACTGATTGTTTAATACTAACGGGACATGTTACCAGGTGAACAGTATAAGTGAGTAGAGTGTGTTCCCCTGATTGTTTAATACACACGGGACATGTTACCAGGTGAACAGTATAAGTGAGGAGAATGTGTTCCACTGATTTTTTAATGCGCACGGGACATGTTACCAGGTGAACAGTATAAGTGAGGAGAATGTGTTTCCCTGATTGTTTAATATACACGGGACATGTTACCATGTGAACAGTATAAGTGAGGAGAGTGTGTTCCCCTGATTGTTTAATACACACGGGACATGTTACCAGGTGAACAGTATAAGTGAGCAGAGTGTGTTCCCCTGATTGTTTAATACACACGGGACATGTTACCAGGTGAACAGTATAAGTGAGTAGAGTGTGTTCCCCTGATTGTATAATACACACGGGACATGTTACCAGGTGAAAAGTATAAGTGAGGAGAGTGTGTTCGCCTGATTGTTTAATGCTCACGGGACATGTTACCAGTTGAACAGTATAAGTGAGGAGAGTGTGTTCCCCTGATGGTTTAATATACACGGGACATGTTACCAGGTGAACATTATAAGTGAGGAGAGTGTGTTCCCCTGATTGTTTAAAACGCACGGGACATGTTACCAGGTGTACAGTATAAGTGAGGAGAGTGTGTTCCCCTGATGGTTTAATATACACGGGACATGTTACCAGGTGAACATTATAAGTGATGAGAGTGTGTTCCCCTGATGGTTTGATATACACGGGACATGTCACCAGGTGAACAGTGTAAGTGAGGCGAGTGTGTTCCCCTGATGTTTAATATACACGGGACATGTTACCAGGTGAACAGTATAAGTGAGGAGAGTGTGTTCCCCTGATTGTTCAATACACTCGGGACATGTCACCAGGTGAACAGTGTAGGTGAGGAGAGTGTGTTCCCCTGATTGTTCAAACACACGGGACATGTCACCAGCTGAACAGTATAAGTGAGGAGAGTGTGTTCCCCTGATTGTTTAATACACACGGGACATGTTACCAGGTGAACAGTATAGGTGAGGAGAGTGTGTTCCACTGATTGTTTAATACTAACGGGACATGTTACCAGGTGAATAGAATAAGTGAGGAGAGTGTGTTCCCCTGATTGTTTAATACACACAGGACATGTTACCAGGTGAACAGTATAAGTGAGCAGAGTGTGTTCCACTGATTGTTTAATACTAACGGGACATGTTACCAGGTGAACAGTATAAGTGAGTAGAGTGTGTTCCCCTGATGGTTTAATACACACGGGACATGTTACCAGGTGAACAGTATAAGTGAGTAGAGTGTGTTCCCCTGATTGTTTAATACACACGGGACATGTTACCAGGTGAGCAGTATAAGTGAGGAGAGTGTGTTCCACTGATTGTTTAATACACACGGGACATGTTACCAGGTGAACAGTATAAGTGAGCAGAGTGTGTTCCCCTGATTGTTTAATACACACGGGACATGTTACCAGGTGAGCAGTATAAGTGAGGAGAGTGTGTTCCACTGATTGTTTAATACTAACGGGACATGTTACCAGGTGAACAGTATAAGTGAGTAGAGTGTGTTCCCCTGATTGTTAAATACACACGGGACATGTTACCAGGTGAACAGTATAATTGAGGAGAATGTGTTCCACTGATTTTTTAATGCGCACGGGACATGTTACCAGGTCAACAGTATAAGTGAGGAGAATGTGTTTCCCTGATTGTTTAATATACACGGGACATGTTACCATGTGAACAGTATAAGTGAGGAGAGTGTGTTCCCCTGATTGTTTAATACACACGGGACATGTTACCAGGTGAACAGTATAAGTGAGCAGAGTGTGTTCCCCTGATTGTTTAATACACACGGGACATGTTACCAGGTGAACAGTATAAGTGAGTAGAGTGTGTTCCCCTGATTGTTTAATACACACGGGACATGTTACCAGGTGAACAGTATAAGTGAGGAGAATGTGTTCCCCTGATTTTTTAATACGCACGGGACATGTTACCAGGTGAACAGTATAAGTGAGGACAATGTGTTTCCCTGATTGTTTAATATACCCGGGACATGTTACCAAGTGAACAGTATAAGTGAGGAGAGTGTGTTCCCCAGATGGTTTAATATACACGGGATATGTCACCAGGTGAACAGCATAAGTGAGGAGAGAGTGTTCCCCTGATGGTTTAATATACACGGGACATATTGCCAGGTGAACAGTATAAGTGAGGAGAGTGTGTTCCCCTGATGGTTTAATACATACGGGACATGTTACCAGGTGAACAATATAAGTGAGGAGAGTGTGTTCCCCTGATGGTTTAATATACTCGGGACATGTTACCAGGTGAACAGTATAAGTGAGGAGATTGTGTTCCCCTGATGGTTTAATATACACGGTACATGTTTCCAGGTGAACAGTATAAGTGAGGAGAGTGTGTTCCCCTGATGGTTTAATACATACGGGACATGTTACCAGGTGAACAATATAAGTGAGGAGAGTGTGTTCCCCTGATGGTTTAATATACTCGGGACATGTTACCAGGTGAACAGTATAAGTGAGGAGATTGTGTTCCCCTGATGGTTTAATATACACGGGACATGTTACCAGGTGAACAGTTTAAGTGAGGAGAGTGTGTTCCCCTGTTTGTTTAATACCCATGGGACATGTCACCAGGTGAACATTATAAGTGAGGAGAGTGTGTTCCCCTGATTGTTTAAAGCTCACGGGACATGTTTCCAGGTGAACAGAATAAGTGAGGAGAGTGTGTTCCCCTGATGGTTTAATATACATGGGACATGTTACCAGGTGAACATTATAAGTGATGAGAGTGTGTTCCCCTGATGGTTTAATATACACAGGGCATGTCACCCGGTGAACAGTATAAGTGATGAGAGTGTGTTCCCCTGATTGTTTAATATACACGGGACATGTTACCAGGTGAAAAGTATAAGTGAGGAGAGTGTGTTCGCCTGATTGTTTAATGCTCACGGGACATGTTACCAGTTGAACAGTATAAGTGAGGAGAGTGTGTTCCCCTGATGGTTTAATATACACGGGACATGTTACCAGGTGAACATTATAAGTGAGGAGAGTGTGTTCCCCTGATTGTTTAAAACGCACGGGACATGTTACCAGGTGTACAGTATAAGTGAGGAGAGTGTGTTCCCCTGATGGTTTAATATACACGGGACATGTTACCAGGTGAACATTATAAGTGATGAGAGTGTGTTCCCCTGATGGTTTAATATACACAGGGCATGTCACCCGGTGAACAGTATAAGTGATGAGAGTGTGTTCCCCTGATGTTTAATATACATGGGACATGTCACCAGGTGAACAGTGTAAGTGAGGAGAGTGTGTTCCCCTGATGTTTAATATACACGGGACATGTCACCAGGTGAACAGTGTAAGTGAGGCGAGTGTGTTCCCCTGATGTTTAATATACACGGGACATGTTACCAGGTGAACATTATAAGTGATGAGAGTGTGTTCCCCTGATGGTTTAATATACACAGGGCATGTCACCCGGTGAACAGTATAAGTGATGAGAGTGAGTTCCCCTGATGGTTTAATATACATGGGACATGTCACCAGGTGAACAGTGTAAGTGAGGAGAGTGTGTTCCCCTGATGTTTAATATACACGCGACATGTCACCAGGTGAACAGTGTAAGTGAGGCGAGTGTGTTCCCCTGATGTTTAATATACACGGGACATGTTACCAGGTGAACAGTATAAGTGAGGAGAGTGTGTTCCCCTGATTATTTAATATATACGGGACATGTTACCAGATGAACAGTATAAGTGAGGAGAGTGTGTTCCCCTGATTGTTTAATATGCAAGGGACATGTTACCAGGTGAACAGTATAAGTGAGGAGAGTGTGTTCCCCTGATGGTGTAATACACACAGGACATGTTTCCAGGTGAACAGTATAAGTGAGGAGAGTGTGTTCCCCTGATGGTTTAATACTGACGGGACATGTTGCCAGGTGAACAGTATAAGTGAGGAGAGTATGTTCCCCTGATGGTTTAATATACACGGGACATGTTACCAGGTGAACAGTATAAGTGAGGAGAGTGTGTTCCCCTGATGGTTTAATATACACGGGACATGTTACCAGGTGAACAGTATAAGTGAGGAGAGTGTGTTCCCCTGATGGTGTAATACACACAGGACATGTTTCCAGGTGAACAGTATAAGTGAGGAGAGTGTGTTCCCCTGATGGTTTAATACTGACGGGACATGTTGCCAGGTGAACAGTATAAGTGAGGAGAGTGTGTTGCCCTGATTGTATAATACTGACGGGACATGTAACCAGGTGAACAGTCTAAGTGAGGAGAGTGTGTTCCCCTGATGGTTTAATATACATGGGACATGTTACCTGGTGAACTCTCTCATTGAGGAGAGAGTGTTCCACTGATTGCTTAATATTCACGGGACATGTTACCTGGTGAACTCTCTAAGTGAGGAGAGAGTGTTCCCCTGATTGTTTAATATACACAGGACATGTTACCAGCTGAACAGTATAAGTGAGGAGAGTGTGTTCCCCTCATTGTTTAATACACACTGGACATGTTACCAGGTGAACAGTATAAGTGAGGAGAGTGTGTTCCCCTCATTGTTTAATACACACAGGACATGTCGCCAGGTGAACAGTATAAGTGAGGAGAGTGTGTTCCCCTGATGGTTTAATACACACGGGACATGTTACCAGGTGAACAGTGTAAGTGAGGAGAGTTTGTTCCCCTGATTGTATAATATACACGGGACATGTCACCAGGTGAACAGTGTAAGTGAGGAGAGTGTGTTCTCCTGATGGTTTAATATACATGGGACATGATACCAGGTAAACAGTATAAGAGAGGAGAATGTGTTCCCCTGATGGTTTAATATACACGGGACATGTTACCAGGTGAACAGTATAAGTGAGGAGAGTGTGTTCCCCTGATTTTTTAATGCACGCGGGACATGTAACCAGGTGAACAGTATAAGTGAGGAGACTGTGTTCCCCTGATGGTTTAAAATACACGGGACATGTTACCAGGTGAACAGTAAAACTGAGGAGAGTGTGTTCCCCTGATTGTTTAATAGACACAGGACATGTCACCAGGTGAACATTATAAGTGAGGAGAGTGTGTTCCCCAGATTGTTTAATACACACAGGACATGTCACCAGGTGAACAGTATAAGTGAGGAGACTGTGTTCCCCTGATGGTTTAATATACACGGGACATGTTACCAGGTGAACAGTATAAGTGAGGAGAGTGTGTTCCCCAGATTGTTTAATACACACAGGACATGTTACCAGGTGAACAGTATACGTGAGGATACTGTGTTCCCCTGATGGTTTAATAAACACGGGACATGTCACCAGGTGAACATTATAAGTGAGGAGAGTGTGTTCCCCTGATGGTTTAATATGCACGGGACATGTTACCAGGTGAACAGTGTAAGTGAGGAGAGTATTTTCCCCTCATGGTTTAATACACACGGGACATGTTACCAGGTGAACAGTATAAGTGAGGAGAATGTGTTCCCCTGATTGTTTAATACACACGGGACATGTTACCAGGTGAACAGTATAAGTGAGGAGAATGTGTTCCCCTGATTGTTTAATACATAAGGGACATGTTACCAGGTGAACAGTATAAGTGAGGAGAATGTGTTCCCCTGATTGTTTAATACACACGGGACATGTTACCAGGTGAACAGTATAAGTGATGAGAGTGTGTTCCCCTGATGGTTTAATATACACGGGACATGCAAACAGGTGAACAGTATAAGTGAGGAGAGTGTGTTCCCCTGATTGTTTAATACTGACGGGACATGTCACAAGGTGAACAGTATAAGTGAGGAGATTGAGTTCCCCTGATGGTTTAATATACACGGGACATGTTACCATGTGAACGGTATAAGTGAGGAGAGTGTGTTCCCCTGATGGTTCAATATACACGGGAATTGTTACCAGGTGAACAGTATAAGTGAGGAGTGTGTGTTCCCCTGATGGTTTAATATACACGGGACATGTCACAAGGTGAACAGCATAAGTGAGGAGAGTGTGTTCACCTGATTGTTTAATACACACAGGACATGTCACAAGGTGAACAGCATAAGTGAGGAGAGTGTGTTCCCCAGATGCTTTAATATAGACGGGACATGTTACCAGGTGAACAGTCTAAGTGAGGACAATGTGTTCCCCTGATGGTTTAGTATACACGGGACATGTCACTAGGTGAACAGTATCAGTGAGGAGAGTGTGTTCCCCTGATGGTTTAATATACACAGGACATGTTACCAGGTGAACACTATATGTGAAGAGAGTGTGTTCCCCTGATGGTTTAATATACACAGGACATGTTACCAGGTAAACAGTATAAGTGAGGAGAGTGTGTTCCCCTGATGTTTTAATGTACACAGGACATGTTACCAGGTGAACAGTATAAGTGAGGAGAGTGTGTTCCCCTGATGTTTTAATACTGATGGGACATGTTGCCAGGTGAACAGTATAAGTGAGGAGAGTGTGTTCCCCTGATGGTTTAGTATACACAGGACATGTCACTAGGTGAACAGTATTAGTGAGGAGAGAGTGTTCCCCTGATGGTTTAATATACACAGGACATGTTACCAGGTGAACAGTATAAGTGAGGAGAATGTGTTCCCCTGATTGTTTAATATACACGGGACATTTCACCAAGTGAACTGTATAAGTGAGGAGAGTGTGTTCCCCTGATGGCTTAATACTGACGGGACATGTTACCAGGTGAACATTATAAGTGAGGAGAGTGTGTTCCCCTGATTGTATAATACACACGGGACATTTCACCAAGTGAACAGTATAAGTGAGGAGAGTGTGTTCCCCTGATGGCTTAATACTGACGGGACATGTTACCAGGTGAACAGTATAAGTGAGGAGAGTGTGTTCGCCTGATTGTTTAATACTGACGGGACATGTCACCAGGTGAACAGTATATGTGAGGAGAGTGTGTTCCCCTGATTGTTTAATACACACGGGACATGTCACCAGGTGAACAGTATAAGTGAGCAGAGTGTTTTCCACTGATGGTTTAATACACACGGGACAGGTTACCAGGTGAACAGTATAAGTGAGGAGAGTGTGTTCCCCTGATGGTTTAATATACACGGGACATGTTTCCAGATGAACAGTATAAGTGAGGAGGGTGTGTTCCCCTGATGGTTTAATATACACTGGACATGTTACCAGGTGGACAGTATAAGTGAGGAGGGAGTGTTCCCTCGATTGTTTAATACACACGGGACATGTCACCAGGTGAACAGTATAAGTCAGCAGACTGTTTTCCACTGATGGTTTAATACACACGGGACAGGTTACCAGGTGAACAGTATAAGTGAGGAGAGTGTGTTCCCCTGATGGTTTAATATACACGGGACATGTTTCCAGATGAACAGTATAAGTGAGGAGAGTGTGTTCACCTGATGGTTTAACATACACGGGACATGTTACCAGGTGAAGAGTAGAAGTCAGGAGAGTGTGTTCCCCTGATGGTTCAATATACACAGGACATGCTACCAGGTGAACAGTATAAGTGAGGAGAGTGTGTTACCCTGATGGTTTAATACACACGGGACATGTCAGCAGGTGAACAGTATAAGTGAGGAGAGTGTGTTCCCCTGATTGTTAAATACACAAGGGACATGTCAACAGGTGAAAAGTTTAAGTGAGGAGAGTGTGTTCCCCTGATGGTTCAATATACACGGGACATGTTACCAGGTGAACTGTAAAAGTGAGGAGAGTGTGTTCCCCTGATGGTTTAATATACACAGGACATGTTACCAGGTGAACAATATTAGTGAGGATATTGTTTTACCCTGATGGTTTAAAATACATGGGACATGTTACCAGGTGAACTGTATAAGTGAGGAGAGTGTGTTCCCCTGATGGTTTAATGCACACAGGACATGTTACCAGGTGAACAGTATAAGTGAGGAGAGTGTGTTCACCTGATGGTTTAATACACACGGGACATGTCAGCAGGTGAACAGTATAAGTGAGGAGAGTGTGTTCCCCTGATTGTTCAACACACACGGGACATGTTACCAGGTGAACAGAAAAAGCGAGGTGAGTGTGTTCCCGTGATTGTTTCTTACACACGGGACATGTTTCCAGATGAACAGTATAAGTGAGGAGAGTGTGTTCACCTGATGGTTTAACATACACGGGACATGATACCAGGTGAACAGTATAAGTGAGGAGAGTGTGTTCCCCTGATGGTTTTATACTGATGGGACATGTCACCAGGTGAACAGTATAAGTGAGGAGAGTGTGTTCCCCTGATGGTTTAATACACACGGGACATGTCAGCAGGTGAACAGTATAAGTGAGGAGAATGTGTTCCCCTGATTGTTCAACACACACGGGACATGTTACCAGGTGAACAGTATAAGTGAGGACAGTGTGTTCCCCTAATGGTTTAATATACACGGGACATGTTCCCAGGTGAACAGTGTAAGTGAGGTGAGTGTGTTCCTCTGATGGTTTAATACACACGGCACATGTTATCAGGTGAATAGTATAAGTGAGGAGAGTGTGTTCCCCTGATTGTTTAATACACATGGGACATGTGACCAGATGAACAGTATAAGTGAGGAGAGTGTGTTCCCCTGATGGTTTAATATGCACAGGACATGTTTCCAGGCGAACAGTATAATTGAGGAGAGTGTGTTCCCCTGATTGTTTAATACACACGGGACATGTTACCAGATGAACAGTATCAGTGAGGAGAGTGTGTTCCCCTGATGGTTTAATATACACGGGACATGTTTCCAGGCGAACAGTAAAAGTGAGGAGAGTGTGTTCCCCTGAGTGTTTAATACACACGGGACATGTTACCAGGTGAACAGTATAAGTGAGGAGGGTGTGTTCCCCTGATTGTTTAATACACACGGGACATGTCACCAGGTGAACAGTATAAGTGAGCAGAGTGTTTTCCACTGATGGTTTAATACACACGGGACAGGTTACCAGGTGAACAGTATAAGTGAGGAGAGTGTGTTTCCCTGATGTTTTAATATACACGGGACATGTTTCCAGATGAACAGTATAAGTGAGGAGAGTGTGTTCCCCTGATGGTTTAGTATACACAGGACATGTCACTAGGTGAACAGTATTAGTGAGGAGAGAGTGTTCCCCTGATGGTTTAATATACACAGGACATGTTACCAGGTGAACAGTATAAGTGAGGAGAATGTGTTCCCCTGATTGTTTCATATACACGGGACATTTCACCAAGTGAACTGTATAAGTGAGGAGAGTGTGTTCCCCTGATGGCTTAATACTGACGGGACATGTTACCAGGTGAACATTATAAGTGAGGAGAGTGTGTTCCCCTGATTGTATAATACACACGGGACATTTCACCAAGTGAACAGTATAAGTGAGGAGAGTGTGTTCCCCTGATGGCTTAATACTGACGGGACATGTTACCAGGTGAACAGTATAAGTGAGGAGAGTGTGTTCGCCTGATTGTTTAATACTGACGGGACATGTCACCAGGTGAACAGTATATGTGAGGAGAGTGTGTTCCCCTGATTGTTTAATACACACGGGACATGTCACCAGGTGAACAGTATAAGTGAGCAGAGTGTTTTCCACTGATGGTTTAATACACACGGGACAGGTTACCAGGTGAACAGTATAAGTGAGGAGAGTGTGTTCCCCTGATGGTTTAATATACACGGGACATGTTTCCAGATGAACAGTATAAGTGAGGAGGGTGTGTTCCCCTGATGGTTTAATATACACTGGACATGTTACCAGGTGAACAGTATAAGTGAGGAGGGAGTGTTCCCCTGATGGTTTAATACACACGGGACATGTCACCAGGTGAACAGTATAAGTCAGCAGAGTGTTTTCCACTGATGGTTTAATACACACGGGACAGGTTACCAGGTGAACAGTATAAGTGAGGAGAGTGTGTCCCCCTGATGGTTTAATATACACGGGACATGTTTCCAGATGAACAGTATAAGTGAGGAGAGTGTGTTCACCTGATGGTTTAACATACACGGTACATGTTACCAGGTGAAGAGTAGAAGTCAGGAGAGTGTGTTCCCCTGATGGTTCAATATACACAGGACATGCTACCAGGTGAACAGTATAAGTGAGGAGAGTGTGTTACCCTGATGGTTTAATACACACGGGACATGTCAGCAGGTGAACAGTATAAGTGAGGAGAGTGTGTTCCCCTGATTGTTAAATACACAAGGGACATGTCAAAAGGTGAAAAGTTTAAGTGAGGAGAGTGTGTTCCCCTGATGGTTCAATATACACGGGACATGTTACCAGGTGAACTGTAAAAGTGAGGAGAGTGTGTTCCCCTGATGGTTTAATATACACAGGACATGTTACCAGGTGAACAATATTAGTGAGGATATTGTTTTACCCTGATGGTTTAAAATACATGGGACATGTTACCAGGTGAACTGTATAAGTGAGGAGAGTGTGTTCCCCTGATGGTTTAATGCACACAGGACATGTTACCAGGTGAACAGTATAAGTGAGGAGAGTGTGTTCCCCTGATGGTTTAATACACACGGGACATGTTACCAGGTGAACAGTATAAGTGAGGAGAGTGTGTTCACCTGATGGTTTAATACACACGGGACATGTCAGCAGGTGAACAGTGTAAGTGAGGAGAGTGTGTTCCCCTGATTGTTCAACACACACGGGACATGTTACCAGGTGAACAGAAAAAGCGAGGTGAGTGTGTTCCCGTGATTGTTTCTTACACACGGGACATGTTTCCAGATGAACAGTATAAGTGAGGAGAGTGTGTTCACCTGATGGTTTAACATACACGGGACATGATACCAGGTGAACAGTATAAGTGAGGAGAGTGTGTTCCCCTGATGGTTTTATACTGATGGGACATGTCACCAGGTGAACAGTATAAGTGAGGAGAGTGTGTTCCCCTGATGGTTTAATACACACGGGACATGTCAGCAGGTGAACAGTATAAGTGAGGAGAATGTGTTCCCCTGATTGTTCAACACACACGGGACATGTTACCAGGTGAACAGTATAAGTGAGGACAGTGTGTTCCCCTAATGGTTTAATATACACGGGACATGTTCCCAGGTGAACAGTGTAAGTGAGGTGAGTGTGTTCCTCTGATGGTTTAATACACACGGCACATGTTATCAGGTGAATAGTATAAGTGAGGAGAGTGTGTTCCCCTGATTGTTTAATACACATGGGACATGTGACCAGATGAACAGTATAAGTGAGGAGAGTGTGTTCCCCTGATGGTTTAATATGCACAGGACATGTTTCCAGGCGAACAGTATAATTGAGGAGAGTGTGTTCCCCTGAGTGTTTAATATACACGGGACATGTTACCAGATGAACAGTATCAGTGAGGAGAGTGTGTTCCCCTGATGGTTTAATATACACGGGACATGTTTCCAGGCGAACAGTAAAAGTGAGGAGAGTGTGTTCCCCTGAGTGTTTAATACACACGGGACATGTTACCAGGTGAACAGTATAAGTGAGGAGGGTGTGTTCCCCTGATTGTTTAATACACACGGGACATGTCACCAGGTGAACAGTATAAGTGAGCAGAGTGTTTTCCACTGATGGTTTAATACACACGGGACAGGTTACCAGGTGAACAGTATAAGTGAGGAGAGTGTGTTTCCCTGATGTTTTAATATACACGGGACATGTTTCCAGATGAACAGTATAAGTGAGGAGAGTGTGTTCACCTGATGGTTTAACATACACGGGACATGTTACCAGGTGAAGAGTAGAAGTCAGGAGAGTGTGTTCCCCTGATGGTTTAATATTCATGGGACATGTTACCAGGTGAAAAGTATAAGTGAGGAGAGTGTGTTCCCCTGATGGTTTAATATTCATGGGACATGTTACCAGGTGAACAGTATAAGTGAGCAGAGTGTGTTCCCCTGATGGTTCAATATACACAGGACATGCTACCAGGTGAACAGAATAAGTGAGGAGAGTGTGTTCCCCTGATTGTTTAATACACAAGGGACATGTCAACAGGTGAAAAATTTAAGTGAGGAGAGTGTGTTCCCCTGATGGTTTAATATACAGTGGACATGTTACCAGGTGAACTGTATAAGTGAGGAGAGTGTGTTCCCCTGATGGTTTAATATACACAGGACATGTTACCAGGTGAACAATATTAGTGAGGATATTGTGTTCCCCTGATGGTCTAAAATACATGGGACATGTTACCAGGTGAACTGTATAAGTGAGGAGAGTGTGTTCCCCTGATGGTTTAATGCACACAGGACATGTTACCAGGTGAACAGTATAAGTGAGGAGAGTGTGTTCCCCTGATGGTTTAATACACACGGGACATGTTACCAGGTGAACAGTATAAGTGAGGAGAGTGTGTTCCCCTGATTGTTCAACACACACGGGACATGTTACCAGGTGAACAGAAAAAGCGAGGTGAGTGTGTTCCCGTGATTGTTTCTTGCACACGGGACATATTTCCAGATGAACAGTATAAGTGAGGAGAGTGTGTTCACCTGATGGTTTAACATACACGGGACATGTTACCAGGTGAACAGTATAAGTGAGGAGAGTGTGTTCCCCTGATGGTTTAATACTGATGGGACATGTCACCAGGTGAACAGTATAAGTGAGGAGAGTGTGTTCCCCTGATGGTTTAATACACACGGGACATGTCAGCAGGTGAACAGTATAAGTGAGGAGAGTGTGTTCCAATGATTGTTCAACACACACGGGACATGTTACCAGGTGAACAGTATAAGTGAGGACAGTGTGTTCCCCTAATGGTTTAATATACACGGGACATGTTCCCAGGTGAACAGTATAAGTGAGGAGAGTGTTTTCCACTGATGGTTTAATACACACGGGACAGGTTACCAGGTGAACAGTATAAGTGAGGAGAGTGTGTTTCCCTGATGTTTTAATATACACGGGACATGTTTCCAGATGAACAGTATAAGTGAGGAGAGTGTGTTCACCTGATGGTTTAACATACACGGGACATGTTACCAGGTGAAGAGTAGAAGTCAGGAGAGTGTGTTCCCCTGATGGTTTAATATTCATGGGACATGTTACCAGGTGAAAAGTATAAGTGAGGAGAGTGTGTTCCCCTGATGGTTTAATATTCATGGGACATGTTACCAGGTGAACAGTATAAGTGAGCAGAGTGTGTTCCCCTGATGGTTCAATATACACAGGACATGCTACCAGATGAACAGAATAAGTGAGGAGAGTGTGTTCCCCTGATTGTTTAATACACAAGGGACATGTCAACAGGTGAAAAATTTAAGTGAGGAGAGTGTGTTCCCCTGATGGTTTAATATACAGTGGACATGTTACCAGGTGAACTGTATAAGTGAGGAGAGTGTGTTCCCCTGATGGTTTAATATACACAGGACATGTTACCAGGTGAACAATATTAGTGAGGATATTGTGTTCCCCTGATGGTCTAAAATACATGGGACATGTTACCAGGTGAACTGTATAAGTGAGGAGAGTGTGTTCCCCTGATGGTTTAATGCACACAGGACATGTTACCAGGTGAACAGTATAAGTGAGGAGAGTGTGTTCCCCTGATGGTTTAATACACACGGGACATGTTACCAGGTGAACAGTATAAGTGAGGAGAGTGTGTTCCCCTGATTGTTCAACACACACGGGACATGTTACCAGGTGAACAGAAAAAGCGAGGTGAGTGTGTTCCCGTGATTGTTTCTTGCACACGGGACATATTTCCAGATGAACAGTATAAGTGAGGAGAGTGTGTTCACCTGATGGTTTAACATACACGGGACATGTTACCAGGTGAACAGTATAAGTGAGGAGAGTGTGTTCCCCTGATGGTTTAATACTGATGGGACATGTCACCAGGTGAACAGTATAAGTGAGGAGAGTGTGTTCCCCTGATGGTTTAATACACACGGGACATGTCAGCAGGTGAACAGTATAAGTGAGGAGAGTGTGTTCCAATGATTGTTCAACACACACGGGACATGTTACCAGGTGAACAGTATAAGTGAGGACAGTGTGTTCCCCTAATGGTTTAATATACACGGGACATGTTCCCAGGTGAACAGTATAAGTGAGGAGAGTGTGTCCCTCTGATGGTTTAATACACACGGGACATGTTATCAGGTGAATAGTATAAGTGAGGAGAGTGTGTTCCCCTGATTGTTTAATACACACGGGACATGTGACCAGATGAACAGTATAAGTGAGGAGAGTGTGTTCCCCTGATGGTTTAATATGCACGGGACATGTTTCCAGGCGAACAGTATAATTGAGGAGAGTGTGTTCCCCTGAGTGTTTAATATACACGGGACATGTTACCAGATGAACAGTATCAGTGAGGAGAGTGTGTTCCCCTGATGGTTTAATATACTCGGGACATGTTTCCAGGCGAACAGTAAAAGTGAGGAGAGTGTGTTCCCCTGAGTGTTTAATACACACGGGACATGTTACCAGGTGAACAGTATAAGTGAGAAGTGTGTTTTCCCCTGATGGTTTAATATACACAGGATATGTTACCAGGTGAACAGTATAAGTGAGGAGAGTAAGTTCCCCTGATTGTTTAATATGCACAGGACATGTTACCAGGTGAACAGTATAAGTGAGGAGAGTGTGTTCCCCTGATGGTTTAATATACACGGGACATGTTACCAGGTGAACAGTATAAGTGAGGAGAGTGTGTTCCCCTGATAGTTTAATACACACGGGACATGTCGCCAAGTGAACAGTGTAAGTGAGGAGAGTGTGTTCCCCTGATGGTTTAATACTGACGGGACATGTCACCATGTGAACAGTTTAAGTGAGGAGAGTGTGTTCCCCTGATGGTTTAATACGCACGTGACATGTTACCAGGTGAACAGAAAAAGCGAGGTGAGTGTGTTCCCGTGATTGTTTCTTACACACGGGACATGTTTCCAGATGAACAGTATAAGTGAGGAGAGTGTGTTCACCTGATGGTTTAACATACACGGGACATGTTACCAGGTGAACAGTATAAGTGAGGGGAGTGTGTTCCCCTGATGGTTTAATATACACGGGACATGTTACCAGATGAACGGTATAAGTGAGGAGAGTGTGTTCCCCTGATGGTTTAATAGAGACGGGACATGTTACCAGGTGAACAGTATAAGTGAGGAGAATGTGTTCCCCTGATTGTTTAATACACACGGGACATGTTACCAGATGAAAAGTAAAAGTGAGAAGAGTGTCTTCCCCTGATGGTTTAATGTACACGGGAAATGTTACCAGGTGAACAGTAAAAGTGAGGAGAGTGTGTTCCCTGGATGGTTTAATACTGACGGGATATGTTACCAAATGAACAGTATAATTGAGTAGAGTGTGTTCCCCTGATGGTTTAATGCACACCGGACATGTTACCAGGTGAACAGTATAAGTGAGGAGACTGTGTTCCCCTGATGGCTTAATATACACGAGACATGTTAGCAGGTGAACAGTATAAGTGAGTAGGGTGTGTTCCCCTGATGGTTTAATATACACGGGACATGTTACCAGTTGAACAGTATAAGTGAGGAGAGTGTGCTCCCCGGATTGTTTAAGAGACACGGGACATATTGCCAGGTGAACAGTATAAGTGAGGAGAGTGTGTTCCCCTGATGGTTTAATGCACACGGGACATGTTACCAGCTAAACAGTATAAGTGAGGAGAGTGTGTTCCCCTCATGGTTTAATATACACGGGACATGTTACCAGGTGAACAGTATAAGTGAGGAGAGTGTGTTCCCCTGATGGTTTAATATACACGGGACATGTTACCAGGTGAACAGTATAAGTGAGGAGTGTGTGTTCCCCTGATGGTTTAATATACACGGGTCATGTTACCAGGTGAACAGTATAAGTGAAGAGAGTGTGTTCCCCTGATTGCTTAATGCACACGGGACATGTTACCAGGTGAAGAGCATAAGTGAGGAGAGTGTGTTCCCCTGACGGTTTAATATACACGGGACATGTTACCAGGTGAACAGTATAAGTGAGGAGAGTGTGTTCCATTGTTGGTTTAATATACACGGGACTAGTTAACAGGTGAACAGTATAAGTGAGGACAGTGTGTTCCCCTGACGGTTTAATATACACGGGACATGTTACCAGGTGAACAGTATAAGAGAGGAGAGTGTGTTCCCCTGATTGTTTAATTTTCACGGGACATGTTACCAAGTGAACAGTATAAGTGACGAGAATGTGTTCCCCTGATTGTTTAATATACACGGGACATGTTGCCAGGTGAACAGTGTGAGTGAGGAGACTGTGTTCCCCTGATTGTTTAATATACACAGGACATGTTACCAAGTGAACAGTATAAGTGAGGAGAATGTGTTCCCCAGATTGATTAATATACACGGGACATGTTACTAGGTGAACAGGATGAGTGAGGATAGTGTGTTCCCCTGATGGTTTAATATACATGGGACATGTTACCAGGTGAACAGTATAAGTGAGGAGAGTGTGTTCCCCTGATGGTTTAATACACACGGGACATGTTACCAGATGAACAGTAGAAGTGAGTAGATTGTGTTCCCCTGATTGATTAATACAGACGGGACATGTCACCAGGCGAACAGTATAAGTGAGGAGAGTATGTTCCCCTGATGGTTTAATATACACGGGACATGTTACCAGGTGAACAGTAGAAGTGAGGAGAGTTTGTTGCCCTGATTGTTTAATACGCTCGGGACATGTCACCAGGTGAACAGTTTAAGTGAGGAGATTGTGTTCCCCTGATGGTTTAAGACACACAGGACATGTTACCAGGTGAACAGTATAAGTGAGGATAGTGTGTTCCCCTGATGGTTTAATATACACGGGACATGTAACCAGGTGAACAGTAAAGTGAGGAGAGTGTGTTCCCCTGATTGTTTAATACATAAGGGACATGTTACCGGGCGAACAGTATAAGTGAGGAGAGTGTGTTCCCCTGATTGTTTAAAACAAACGGGACATGTAACCAGGTGAACAGTATCAGTGAGGAGAGTGTGTTCCCCTGATGGTTTAATATGCACGGGACATGTTACCAGGTGAACAGTATAATTGAGGAGAGTGTGTTCCCCTGATGGTTTAATATACACGGGACATGTTACCAGGTGAACTGTATAAGTGAGGAGAGTATGTTCCCCTGATTGTTTAATACGCACAGGACATGTTATCAGGCGAACAGTATAAGTGAGGAGAGTGTGTTCCCCTGATGATTTAAAACACACAGGACATGTCAACAGTTGAAAGTATATGTGAGGAGAGTGTGTTCCCCTGATTGTTTAATACGCACAGGACATGTTACCAGGCGAACAGTATAAGTGAGGAGAGTGTGTTCTGCTGATGGTTAAATACACACAGGACATGTCACCATTTGAACAGTATATGTGAGGAGAGTGTGTTCCCCTGACGGTTAAATACACATGGGACCTGTTAACAGGTGAACAGAAGAAGTGAGGAGAGTGTTTTCCCCTGATGGTTTAATATACACAGGACATGTTACCAGGTGAACACGATAAGTGAGGAGAGTGTATTCCCCTGATTGTTAAATATACACAGGACATGTTGCCAGGTGAACAGTATAAGTGAGGAGATTGTGTTCCCCTGGTTGTTTAATACACACGGGACATGTTACTAGGTGAACAGTATATGTGAGGAGAGTGTGTTCCCCTGATAATTTAATACACACGGGACATGTTACCAGGTGAACAGTATATGTGAGGAGAGTGTGTTCCCCTGATGGTTGAATATACACGGGACATGTTAACAGGTGAACAGTATATGTGAGGAGTGTGTGTTCCCCTGATGGTTTAATATACACGGGACATGTTGCCAGGTGAACAATATAAGTGAGGAGAGTGTGTTCCCCTGATTGTTTAATGCTCACGGGACATGTTACCAGGTGAACAGCATAATTGAGGAGAGTGTGTTCCCCTGATGGTTTAATATACATGTGACATGTTACCAAGTGAACAGTATAAGTGAGGAGAGTGTGTTCCCTTGATGGTTTAATATGCACAGGACATGTTACCAGGTGAACAGTATAAGTGAGGAGAGTGTGTTCCATTGTTGGTTTAATATACACGGGACTTGTTAACAGGTGAACAGAATAAGTGAGGAGAGTGTGTTCCCCTGATGGTTTAATATATACGGGACATGTTACCAGGTGAACAGTATAAGTGAGGAGAGTGTGTTCCATTGTTGGTTTAATATACACGGGACTTGTTAACAGGTGAACAGAATAAGTGAGGAGAGTGTGTTCCCCTGATGGTTTAATATATACGGGACATGTTACCAGGTGAACAGTATAAGTGAGGAGAGTGTGTTCCCTTGATGGTTTAATATACACGGGACATGTCACCAGGTGAACAGTATAAGTGAGGAGAGTGTGTTCCATTGTTGGTTTAATATACACGGGACTTGTTAACAGGTGAACAGAATAGTGAGGAGAATGTGTTCCCCTGATGGTTTAATACACACGGGACATGTTACCAGGTGAACAGTATAAGTGAGGAGAGTGTGTTCCATTGTTGGTTTAATATACACAGGACATGTTAACAGGTGAACAGAATAAGTGAGGAGAATGTGTTCCCCTGATGGTTTAATACACACGGGACATGTTACCAGATGAACAGTATAAGTGAGGAGATTGTGATCCCCTGATGGTTTAATACACACGGGACATGTTAACAGATGAACAGTATAAGTGAGGAGAGTGTGTTCCCCTGATTGTTTAATGCACACAGGACATGTTACCAGGTGAACAGTATAAGTGAGTCGAGTGTGTTCCCCAGATTGTTTAATACACACAGGACATGTTAACAGGTGAACAGTGTAAGTGAGGAGATTGTGTTCCCCTGATAATTTAATACACACGGGACATGTCACCAGGTGAGCAGTATAAGTGAGTTGAGTGTGTTCCCCTGATGGTTTAATACACACGGGACATGTTCCCAGATGAACAGTATAAGTGAGGAGAGTATGTTCCCCTGATTGTTTTATATACACGGACATGTCAACAGGTGAACAGCATAAGTGAGGAGAGTGTGTTCCCCTGATGGTTTAATATACACAGGACATGTTACCCGGTGAACTGTATAAGTGAGGAGAGTATGTTATCCTGATTGTTTAATACGCACAGGACATGTTACCAGGCGAACAGTATAAGTGAGGAGAGTGTGTTCCCCTGATGATTTAAAACACACAGGACATGTCAACAGTTGAACAGTATAAGTGAGGAGAGTGTGTTCTGCTGATGGTTAAATACACAGAGGACATGTCACCATTTGAACAGTATATGTGAGGAGAGTGTGTTCCCCTGACGGTTAAATACACATGGGACCTGTTAAAAGGTGAACAGAAGAAGTGAGGAGAGTGTTTTCCCCTGATGGTTTAATGTACACAGGACATGTTACCAGGTGACACGATAAGTGAGGAGAGTGTGTTCCCCTGATTGTTAAATATACACAGGACATGTTGCCAGGTGAACAGTATAAGTGAGGAGATTGTGTTCCCCTGGTTGTTTAATACACACGGGACATGTTACCAGGTGAACAGTATAAGTGAGGAGAGTGTGTTCCCCTGATAATTTAATACACACGGGACATGTTACCAGGTGAACAGTATATGTGAGGAGAGTGTGTTCCCCTGATGGTTGAATATACACGGGACATGTTAACAGGTGAACAGTATATGTGAGAAGTGTGTGTTCCCCTGATGGTTTAATATACTCGGGACATGTTACCAGGTGAACAATATAAGTGAGGAGAGTCTGTTCCCCTGATTGTTTAATGCTCACGGGACATGTTACCAGGTGAACAGAATAATTGAGGAGAGTGTGTTCCCCTGATGGTTTACTATACATGTGACATGTTACCAAGTGAACAGTATAAGTGAGGAGAGTGTGTTCCCCTGATTGTTTAATGCTGACGGGACATGTTACCAGGTGAACAGTATAAGTGAGGAGAGTGTGTTTCCCTGATGCTTTAATATACACGGGAAATGATACCAGGTGAACAGTATAAGTGATGAGAGTGTGTTCCCCTGATGGTTTAATATACACGGGACATGTCACCAGGTGAACAGTGTAAGTGAGGAGAGTGTTTTCCCATGATGGTTTCATATACACGGGACATGTTACCAGGTGAACAGTATAAGTGAGGAGAGTGTGTTCCCCTGATTATTTAATATACACGGTACGTGTTTCCAGGTAAACAGTATAAGTGAGGAGAGTGTGTTCCGCTGATGGTTTAATATACACGGGACATGTTACCAGGTGAACAGTATAAGTGAGGAGAGTGTGTTCCCCTGATTGTTTAAAACAAACGGGACATGTAACCAGGTGAACAGTATCAGTGAGGAGAGTGTGTTCCCCTGATGGTTTAATATGCACGGGACATGTTACCAGGTGAACAGTATAATTGAGGAGAGTGTGTTCCCCTGATGGTTTAATATACACGGGACATGTTACCAGGTGAACTGTATAAGTGAGGAGAGTATGTTCCCCTGATTGTTTAATACGCACAGGACATGTTATCAGGCGAACAGTATAAGTGAGGAGAGTGTGTTCCCCTGATGATTTAAAACACACAGGACATGTCAACAGTTGAAAGTATATGTGAGGAGAGTGTGTTCCCCTGATTGTTTAATACGCACAGGACATGTTACCAGGCGAACAGTATAAGTGAGGAGAGTGTGTTCTGCTGATGGTTAAATACACACAGGACATGTCACCATTTGAACAGTATATGTGAGGAGAGTGTGTTCCCCTGACGGTTAAATACACATGGGACCTGTTAACAGGTGAACAGAAGAAGTGAGGAGAGTGTTTTCCCCTGATGGTTTAATATACACAGGACATGTTACCAGGTGAACACGATAAGTGAGGAGAGTGTATTCCCCTGATTGTTAAATATACACAGGACATGTTGCCAGGTGAACAGTATAAGTGAGGAGATTGTGTTCCCCTGGTTGTTTAATACACACGGGACATGTTACTAGGTGAACAGTATATGTGAGGAGAGTGTGTTCCCCTGATAATTTAATACACACGGGACATGTTACCAGGTGAACAGTATATGTGAGGAGAGTGTGTTCCCCTGATGGTTGAATATACACGGGACATGTTAACAGGTGAACAGTATATGTGAGGAGTGTGTGTTCCCCTGATGGTTTAATATACACGGGACATGTTGCCAGGTGAACAATATAAGTGAGGAGAGTGTGTTCCCCTGATTGTTTAATGCTCACGGGACATGTTACCAGGTGAACAGCATAATTGAGGAGAGTGTGTTCCCCTGATGGTTTAATATACATGTGACATGTTACCAAGTGAACAGTATAAGTGAGGAGAGTGTGTTCCCTTGATGGTTTAATATGCACAGGACATGTTACCAGGTGAACAGTATAAGTGAGGAGAGTGTGTTCCATTGTTGGTTTAATATACACGGGACTTGTTAACAGGTGAACAGAATAAGTGAGGAGAGTGTGTTCCCCTGATGGTTTAATATATACGGGACATGTTACCAGGTGAACAGTATAAGTGAGGAGAGTGTGTTCCATTGTTGGTTTAATATACACGGGACTTGTTAACAGGTGAACAGAATAAGTGAGGAGAGTGTGTTCCCCTGATGGTTTAATATATACGGGACATGTTACCAGGTGAACAGTATAAGTGAGGAGAGTGTGTTCCCTTGATGGTTTAATATACACGGGACATGTCACCAGGTGAACAGTATAAGTGAGGAGAGTGTGTTCCATTGTTGGTTTAATATACACGGGACTTGTTAACAGGTGAACAGAATAGTGAGGAGAATGTGTTCCCCTGATGGTTTAATACACACGGGACATGTTACCAGGTGAACAGTATAAGTGAGGAGAGTGTGTTCCATTGTTGGTTTAATATACACAGGACATGTTAACAGGTGAACAGAATAAGTGAGGAGAATGTGTTCCCCTGATGGTTTAATACACACGGGACATGTTACCAGATGAACAGTATAAGTGAGGAGATTGTGATCCCCTGATGGTTTAATACACACGGGACATGTTAACAGATGAACAGTATAAGTGAGGAGAGTGTGTTCCCCTGATTGTTTAATGCACACAGGACATGTTACCAGGTGAACAGTATAAGTGAGTCGAGTGTGTTCCCCAGATTGTTTAATACACACAGGACATGTTAACAGGTGAACAGTGTAAGTGAGGAGATTGTGTTCCCCTGATAATTTAATACACACGGGACATGTCACCAGGTGAGCAGTATAAGTGAGTTGAGTGTGTTCCCCTGATGGTTTAATACACACGGGACATGTTCCCAGATGAACAGTATAAGTGAGGAGAGTATGTTCCCCTGATTGTTTTATATACACGGACATGTCAACAGGTGAACAGCATAAGTGAGGAGAGTGTGTTCCCCTGATGGTTTAATATACACAGGACATGTTACCCGGTGAACTGTATAAGTGAGGAGAGTATGTTATCCTGATTGTTTAATACGCACAGGACATGTTACCAGGCGAACAGTATAAGTGAGGAGAGTGTGTTCCCCTGATGATTTAAAACACACAGGACATGTCAACAGTTGAACAGTATAAGTGAGGAGAGTGTGTTCTGCTGATGGTTAAATACACAGAGGACATGTCACCATTTGAACAGTATATGTGAGGAGAGTGTGTTCCCCTGACGGTTAAATACACATGGGACCTGTTAAAAGGTGAACAGAAGAAGTGAGGAGAGTGTTTTCCCCTGATGGTTTAATGTACACAGGACATGTTACCAGGTGACACGATAAGTGAGGAGAGTGTGTTCCCCTGATTGTTAAATATACACAGGACATGTTGCCAGGTGAACAGTATAAGTGAGGAGATTGTGTTCCCCTGGTTGTTTAATACACACGGGACATGTTACCAGGTGAACAGTATAAGTGAGGAGAGTGTGTTCCCCTGATAATTTAATACACACGGGACATGTTACCAGGTGAACAGTATATGTGAGGAGAGTGTGTTCCCCTGATGGTTGAATATACACGGGACATGTTAACAGGTGAACAGTATATGTGAGAAGTGTGTGTTCCCCTGATGGTTTAATATACTCGGGACATGTTACCAGGTGAACAATATAAGTGAGGAGAGTCTGTTCCCCTGATTGTTTAATGCTCACGGGACATGTTACCAGGTGAACAGAATAATTGAGGAGAGTGTGTTCCCCTGATGGTTTACTATACATGTGACATGTTACCAAGTGAACAGTATAAGTGAGGAGAGTGTGTTCCCCTGATTGTTTAATGCTGACGGGACATGTTACCAGGTGAACAGTATAAGTGAGGAGAGTGTGTTTCCCTGATGCTTTAATATACACGGGAAATGATACCAGGTGAACAGTATAAGTGATGAGAGTGTGTTCCCCTGATGGTTTAATATACACGGGACATGTCACCAGGTGAACAGTGTAAGTGAGGAGAGTGTTTTCCCATGATGGTTTCATATACACGGGACATGTTACCAGGTGAACAGTATAAGTGAGGAGAGTGTGTTCCCCTGATTATTTAATATACACGGTACGTGTTTCCAGGTAAACAGTATAAGTGAGGAGAGTGTGTTCCGCTGATGGTTTAATATACACGGGACATGTTACCAGGTGAACAGTATAAGTGAGGAGAGTGTGTTCCCCTGATGGTTTAATATACACGGGACATGTCACCAGGTGAACAGTATAAGTGAGGAGAGTGTGTTCCACTGATTGTTTAATATACAAGGGACATGTTACCAGATGAACAGTATAAGTGAGGAGAGTGTGTTCCCCTGATGGTGTAATATACAGGGGACATGTTACCAGGTGAACAGGATAAGTGAGGAGAGTGTGTTCCCCTGATTATTTAATACACATGGGACATGTTACCAGGTGAACAGTATAAGTGAGGAGAGTGTGTTCCCCTGATTGTTTACTATACACAGGACATGTTTCCAGGTGAACAGTATACGTGAGGAGAGTGTGTTCCCCTGATTGTTTACTATACACGGGACATGTTACCAGGTGAACAGTATAAGTGAGGAGAGTGTGTTCCCCTGATTGTTTACTATACACGGGACATGTTACCAGGTGAACAGTATAAGTGAGGAGAGTGTGTTCCCCTGATTGTTTACTATACACGGGACATGTTCCCAGGTGAACAGTATAAGTGAGGAGAGTGTTTTCCCCTGATTGTTTACTATACACGGGAGATGTTACCAGGTGAACAGTAAAAGTGAGGAGAGTGTGTTCCCCTGATTGTTTACTATACACGGGACATGTTACCAGATAAACAGTATAAGTGAGGAGAGTGTGTTCCCCTGATGGTTTAATATACACAGGAATTGTTACCAGGTGAACAGTATAAGTGAGGAGAGTATGTTCCCCTGATGGTTTAATATACACGGGACATGTCACAAGGTGAACAGCATAAGTGAGGAGAGTGTTTTCCCCTGATGGTTTAATATACACGGGACATGTCACAAGGTGAACAGCATAAGTGAGGAGATTGTGTTCGCCTGATAAGTTAATACACACGGGACATGTTACCAGATGAACAGTATAAGTGAGGAGATTGTGTTCCCCTGATTGTTTAATATACACGGGACATGTCACCAGGTGAGCAGTATATGTGAGTAGCGTGTGTTCCCCTGATGGTTTAATACACACGGGACATGTTCCCAGATGAACAGTATAAGTGAGGAGATTGTGTTCCCCTGATTGTTTAATATACACGGGACATGTCACCAGGTGAACAGTATAAGTGAGGAGAGTATGTTCCCCTGATGGTTTTATATACACGGGACATGTCAACAGGTGAACAGCATATTTGAGGAGAGTGTGTTCCCTTGATGGTTTAATACGCACGGGACATGTCACCAGGTGAACAGTATAAGTGAGGAGAGTGTGTTCCCCTGATGGTTTAATATACACAGGACATGTTACCAGGTGAACTGTATAAGTGAGGAGAGTATGTTCCCCTGATTGTTTAATACGCACAGGACATGTCACCAGGCGAACAGTATAAGTGAGGAGAGTGTGTTCCCCTGATGATTTAAAACACACAGGACATGTCAACAGTTGAACAGTATAAGTGAGGAGAGTGTGTTCTGCTGATGGTTAAATACACACAGGACATGTCACCATTTGAACAGTATATGTGAGGAGAGTGTGTTCCCCTGACGGTTAAATACACATGGGACCTGTTAACAGGTGAACAGAAGAAGTGAGGAGAGTGTTTTCCCCTGATGGTTTAATATACACAGGACATGTTACCAGGTGAACACGATAAGTGAGGAGAGTGTGTTCCCCTGATTGTTAAATATACACAGGACATGTTGCCAGGTGAACAGTATAAGTTTGGAGATTGTGTTCCCCTGGTTGTTTAATACACACGGGACATGTTACCAGGTGAACAGTATAAGTGAGGAGAGTGTGTTCCCCTGATAATTTAATACACACGAGACATGTTACCAGGTGAACAGTATATGTGAGGAGAGTGTGTTCCCCTGATGGTTGAATATACTCGGGACATGTTAACAGGTGAACAGTATATGTGAGGAGTGTGTGTTCCCCTGATGGTTTAATATACTCGGGACATGTTACCAGGTGAACAATATAAGTGAGGAGAGTGTGTTCCCCTGATTGTTTAATGCTCACGGGACATGTTACCAAGTGAACAGTATAAGTGAGGAGAGTGTGTTCCCCTGATTGTTTAATGCTGACGGGACATGTTACCAGGTGAACAGTATAAGTGAGGAGAGTGTGTTTCCCTGATGCTTTAATATACACGGGAAATGATGCCAGGTGAACAGTATAAGTGATGAGAGTGTGTTCCCCTGATGGTTTAATATACACGGGACATGTCACCAGGTAAACAGTGTAAGTGAGGAGAGTGTGTTCCCCTGATGGTTTAATATACACGGGACATGTTACCAGGTGAACAGTATAAGTGAGGAGAGTGCGTTCCCCTGATTATTTAATATACACGGTACGTGTTTCCAGGTAAACAGTATAAGTGAGGAGAGTGTGTTCCGCTGATGGTTTAATATACACGGGACATGTTACCAGGTGAACAGTATAAGTGAGGAGAGTGTGTTCCCCTGATGGTTTAATATACACGGGACATGTTACCAGGTGAACAGTATAAGTGAGGAGAGTGTGTTCCCCTGATGGTTTAATATACACGGGACATGTCACCAGGTGAACAGTATAAGTGAGGAGAGTGTGTTCCCCTGATTGTTTAATATACAAGGGACATGTTACCAGATGAACAGTATAAGTGAGGAGAGTGTGTTCCCCTGGTGGTGTAATATACACGGGACATGTTACCAGGTGAACAGTATAAGTGAGGAGAGTGTGTTCCCCTGATTGTTTAATACACATGGGACATGTTACCAGGTGAACAGTATAAGTGAGGAGAGTGTGTTCCCCTGATTGTTTACTATACACAGGACATGTTTCCAGGTGAACATTATAAGTGAGGAGAGTGTGTTCCCCTGATTGTTTACTATACACGGGACATGTTACCAGGTGAACAGTATAAGTGAGGAGAGTGTGTTCCCCTGATTGTTTACTATACACGGGACATGTTACCAGGTGAACAGTATAAGTGAGGAGAGTGTGTTCCCCTGATTGTTTACTATACACGGGACATGTTACCAGGTGAACAGTATAAGAGAGGAGAGTGTGTTCCCCTGATTGTTTAATACACACTGGACATGTTACCAGGTGAACAGTATAAGTGAGGAGAGTGTGTTCCCCTGATTGTTTAATGCACACAGGACATTTCATTAGGTGAACAGTATAAGTGAGGAGAGTGTGTTCCCCTGATGGTTTAATATACACGGGACATGTTACCAGGTGAACAGTATAAGTGAGGAGAGTGTGTTCCCCTGATTGCTTAATACATAAGGGACATGTTACCAGGTGAACAGCATAAGTGAGGAGAGTGTGTTCCCCTGATGTTTTAATATAAACGGGACATTTTACCAGGTGAACAGTATAGGCGAGGAGAGAGTGTTCCCCTAAATGGTTTAATATACACGGGACATGTTACCAGGTGAACAGTATAAGTTAGGAGAGTGTGTTCCCCTGATTGTTTACTATACACGGGACATGTTACCAGATAAACAGTATAAGTGAGGAGAGTGTGTTCCCCTGATGGTTTAATACGCACGGGACATGTGACTAGATGAACAGTATAAGTGAGGAGAGTGTGTTCCCCTGATGGTTTAATCTACACGGGAATTGTTACCAGGTGAACAGTATAAGTGAGGAGAGTATGTTCCCCTGATGGTTTAATATACACGGGACATGTCACAAGGTGAACAGCATAAGTGAGGAGATTGTGTTCCCTGATAATTTAACACACACGTGACATGTTACCAGATGAAGAGTATAAGTGAGGAGATTGTGTTCCCCTGATTGTTTAATATACACGGGACATGTTCCCAGATGAACAGTATAAGTGAGGAGAGTATGTTCCCCTGATTGTTTTATATACACGGGACATGTCAACAGGTGAACAGCATAAGTGAGGAGAGTGTGTTCCCCTGATGGTTTAATACGCACGGGACATGTTACCAGGTGAACAGTATAAGTGAGGAGAGTGTGTTCCCCTGATGGTTTAATATACACAGGACATGTTACCAGGTGAACTGCATAAGTGAGGAGAGTATGTTCCCCTGATTGTTTAATGCGCACGGGACATGTTACCAGGCGAACAGTATAAGTGAGGAGAGTGTGTTCCGTTGATGATTTAAAACACACAGGACATGTCAACAGTTGAACAGTATAAGTGAGGAGAGTGTGTTCCCCTGATGGTTAAATACACACAGGACATGTCACCATTTGAACAGTATATGTGAGGAGAGTGTGTTCCCCTGACGGTTAAATACACATGGGACCTGTTAACAGGTGAACAGAAGAAGTGAGGAGAGTGTTTTCCCCTGATGGTTTAATATACACGGGACATGTTACCAGGTGAACAGTATATGTGAGGAAAGTGTGTTCCCCTGATTGTTTAATGCACACAGGACATGTCACTAGGTGAACAGTATAAGTGAGGAGAGTGTGTTCCCCTGATTGTTTAATGCACACAGGACATGTCACCAGGTGAACAGTATAAGTGAGGAGAGTGTGTTCCCCAGATTGTTTAATATACACAGGACATGTTACCAGGTGAACAGTATAAGTGAGGAGAGTGTGTTCCCCTGATTGTTTAATACACACGGGACATGTTACCAGGTGAACAGTATAAGTGAGGAGAGTGTGTTCCCCTCATTGTTTAATATACACAGGACATGTTACCAGGTGAACAGTATAAGTGAGGAGAGTGTGTTCCCCTGATGGTTTAATACTCACGGGACATGTTACCAGGTGAACAGTATAAGTGAGGAGAGTTTGTTCCCCTGATTGTATAATACACACGGGACATGTTACCAGGTGAACAGTGTAAGTGAGGAGAGTGTGTTCCACTGATTGTTTAATATACACGGGACATGTCACCAGGTGAACAGTATAAGTGAGCAGAGTGAGTTCCCCTGATGGTTTAATACACACGGGACAGGTGACCAGATGAACAGTATAAGTGAGGAGAGTGTGTTCCCCTAATTGTTGAATATACACGGGACATGTTACCAGGTGAACAGTATAAGTGAGGAGAGTGTGTTCCCCTGATTGTTTAATATACACGGGACATGTTACCAGGTGAACAGTGCAAGTGAGGAGAGTGTGTTCCCCTGATGGTTTAATATACATGGGACATGTTACCAGGTGAACAGTATAAGTGAGGAGAGTATTTTCCCCTGATGGTTTAATATACATGGGACATGTTACCAGTTGAACAGTTTAACTGAGGAGAGTGTGTTTCCCTGATTGTTTAATGCACATGGGAAATGATACCAGGTGAACAGTATAAGTGAGGAGAGTGTGTTCCCCTGATTGTTTAATATACACGGGACATGTTCCCAGATGAACAGTATAAGTGAGGAGAGTATGTTCCCCTGATTGTTTTATATACACGGGACATGTCAACAGGTGAACAGCATAAGTGAGGAGAGTGTGTTCCCCTGATGGTTTAATACGCACGGGACATGTTACCAGGTGAACAGTATAAGTGAGGAGAGTGTGTTCCCCTGATGGTTTAATATACACAGGACATGTTACCAGGTGAACTGCATAAGTGAGGAGAGTATGTTCCCCTGATTGTTTAATGCGCACGGGACATGTTACCAGGCGAACAGTATAAGTGAGGAGAGTGTGTTCCCCTGATGATTTAAAACACACAGGACATGTCAACAGTTGAACAGTATAAGTGAGGAGAGTGTGTTCCCCTGATGGTTAAATACACACAGGACATGTCACCATTTGAACAGTATATGTGAGGAGAGTGTGTTCCCCTGACGGTTAAATACACATGGGACCTGTTAACAGGTGAACAGAAGAAGTGAGGAGAGTGTTTTCCCCTGATGGTTTAATATACACGGGACATGTTACCAGGTGAACAAAAGATGTGAGGAAAGTGTGTTCCCCTGATTGTTTAATGCACACAGGACATGTCACTAGGTGAACAGTATAAGTGAGGAGAGTGTGTTCCCCTGATTGTTTAATGCACACAGGACATGTCACCAGGTGAACAGTTTCAGTGAGGAGAGTGTGTTCCCCAGATTGTTTAATATACACAGGACATGTTACCAGGTGAACAGTATAAGTGAGGAGAGTGTGTTCCCCTGATTGTTTAATACACACGGGACATGTTACCAGGTGAACAGTATAAGTGAGGAGAGTGTGTTCCCCTCATTGTTTAATATACACAGGACATGTTACCAGGTGAACAGTATAAGTGAGGAGAGTGTGTTCCCCTGATGGTTTAATACTCACGGGACATGTTACCAGGTGAACAGTATAAGTGAGGAGAGTTTGTTCCCCTGATTGTATAATACACACGGGACATGTTACCAGTTGAACAGTGTAAGTGAGGAGAGTGTGTTCCCCTGATTGTTTAATATACACGGGACATGTCACCAGGTGAACAGTATAAGTGAGCAGAGTGAGTTCCCCTGATGGTTTAATACACACGGGACAGGTGACCAGATGAACAGTATAAGTGAGGAGAGTGTGTTCCCCTAATTGTTGAATATACACGGGACATGTTACCAGGTGAACAGTATAAGTGAGGAGAGTGTGTTCCCCTGATTGTTTAATATACACGGGACATGTTACCAGGTGAACAGTGCAAGTGAGGAGAGTGTGTTCCCCTGATGGTTTAATATACATGGGACATGTTACCAGGTGAACAGTATAAGTGAGGAGAGTATGTTCCCCTGATGGTTTAATATACATGGGACATGTTACCAGTTGAACAGTTTAACTGAGGAGAGTGTGTTTCCCTGATTGTTTAATGCACATGGGAAATGATACCAGGTGAACAGTATAAGTGAGGAGAGAGTGATCCCCTGATGGTTTAATATACACGGGACATGTTACCAGGTGAACAGTATAAGTGAGGACAGTGTGTTCCCCTGATGCTTTAATATACACGGGACATGTTACCAGGTGAACAGTCTAAGTGAGGAGAGGATGTTCCCCTGATGGTTTAATATACACGGGACATGTTACCAGGTGAACAGTATAAGTGAGGAGAGTGTGTTCCCCTGATGGTTTAATATACACGGGACATGTTACCAGGTGAACAGCATAAGTGAGGATAGTGTGTTCCCCTGATTGTTTAATATACACGGGACATGTTACCAGGTGAACAGTATAAGTGAGGAGAGTGTGTTCCCCTGATTGTTTCATGCACACAGGACATGTTACCAGGTGAACAGTATAAGAGAGGAGAGAGTGTTCCCCTGATTGTTTAATGCACACAGGACATGTTACCAGGTGAACAGTATAAGAGAGGAGAGTGTGTTCCCCTGATTGTTTCATGCACACAGGACATGTTACCAGGTGAACAGTATAAGAGAGGAGAGAGTGTTCCCCTGATTGTTTAATGCACACAGGACATGTTACCAGGTGAACAGTATAAGAGAGGAGAGTGTGTTCCCCTGATTGATTAATGCACACAGGACATGTTACCAGGTGAACAGTATAAGTGAGGAGAGTGTGTTCCCCTGATTGTTTAATATACACAGGACATGTTACCAGGTGAACAGAATAAGTGAGGAGAGTGTGTTCCCCTGATTGTTTAATATAAACGGGACATGTTACCAGGTGAACACTATAAGTGAGGAGAGTGTGTTCCCCTGATTGTTTAATGCACACAGGACATGTTACCAGGTGAACACTATAAGTGAGGAGAGTGTGTTCCCCTGATGGTTTAATATACACGGGACATGTTACCAGGTGAACACTATAAGTGAGGAGAGTGTGTTCCCCTGATTGTTCAATGCACACAGGACATGTTACCAGGTGAACAGTAGAAGTGAGGAGAGTGTGTTCCCCTGATTGTTTAATATAAACGGGACATGTTACCAGGTGAACAGTATATGTGAGGAGAGTGTGTTCCCCTGATTGTTTAATATAAACGGGACATGTTACCAGGTGAACAGTAGAAGTGAGGAGAGTGTGTTCCCCTGATTGTTTAATATAAACGGGCATGTTACCAGGTGAACAGTATAAGTGAGGAGAGTGTGTTCCCCTGATGGTTTAATACACACGGGACATGTTACCAGGTGAACAGTATAAGTGAGGAGAGTGTGTTCCTCTGATGGTTTAATACACACGGGACATGTTACCAGGTGAACAATATAAGTGAGGAGAGTGTGTTCCCCTGATTGTTTAATGTCCACAGGATATGTTACCAGGTGAACAATATAAGTGAGGAGAGTGAGTTCCCCTTATTGTTTAAAGCACACAGGACATGTTACCAGGTGAACAGTATAAGTGAGGAGAGTGTGTTCCCCTGATTGTTTAAAGCACACAGGACATGTTACCAGATGAACAGTATAAGTGAGGAGAGTGTGTTCCTCTGATGGTTTAATACACACGGGACATGTTACCAGGTGAACACTATAAGTGAGGAGAGTGTGTTCCCCTGATTGTTCAATGCACACAGGACATGTTACCAGGTGAACAGTAGAAGTGAGGAGAGTGTGTTCCCCTGATTGTTTAATATAAACGGGACATTTTACCAGGTGAACAGTATAGGCGAGGAGAGAGTGTTCCCCTAAATGGTTTAATATACACGGGACATGTTACCAGGTGAACAGTATAAGTTAGGAGAGTGTGTTCCCCTGATTGTTTACTATACACGGGACATGTTACCAGATAAACAGTATAAGTGAGGAGAGTGTGTTCCCCTGATGGTTTAATACGCACGGGACATGTGACTAGATGAACAGTATAAGTGAGGAGAGTGTGTTCCCCTGATGGTTTAATCTACACGGGAATTGTTACCAGGTGAACAGTATAAGTGAGGAGAGTATGTTCCCCTGATGGTTTAATATACACGGGACATGTCACAAGGTGAACAGCATAAGTGAGGAGATTGTGTTCCCTGATAATTTAACACACACGTGACATGTTACCAGATGAAGAGTATAAGTGAGGAGATTGTGTTCCCCTGATTGTTTAATATACACGGGACATGTTCCCAGATGAACAGTATAAGTGAGGAGAGTATGTTCCCCTGATTGTTTTATATACACGGGACATGTCAACAGGTGAACAGCATAAGTGAGGAGAGTATGTTCCCCTGATTGTTTAATGCGCACGGGACATGTTACCAGGCGAACAGTATAAGTGAGGAGAGTGTGTTCCCCTGATGATTTAAAACACACAGGACATGTCAACAGTTGAACAGTATAAGTGAGGAGAGTGTGTTCCCCTGATGGTTAAATACACACAGGACATGTCACCATTTGAACAGTATATGTGAGGAGAGTGTGTTCCCCTGACGGTTAAATACACATGGGACCTGTTAACAGGTGAACAGAAGAAGTGAGGAGAGTGTTTTCCCCTGATGGTTTAATATACACGGGACATGTTACCAGGTGAACAAAAGATGTGAGGAAAGTGTGTTCCCCTGATTGTTTAATGCACACAGGACATGTCACTAGGTGAACAGTATAAGTGAGGAGAGTGTGTTCCCCTGATTGTTTAATGCACACAGGACATGTCACCAGGTGAACAGTTTCAGTGAGGAGAGTGTGTTCCCCAGATTGTTTAATATACACAGGACATGTTACCAGGTGAACAGTATAAGTGAGGAGAGTGTGTTCCCCTGATTGTTTAATACACACGGGACATGTTACCAGGTGAACAGTATAAGTGAGGAGAGTGTGTTCCCCTCATTGTTTAATATACACAGGACATGTTACCAGGTGAACAGTATAAGTGAGGAGAGTGTGTTCCCCTGATGGTTTAATACTCACGGGACATGTTACCAGGTGAACAGTATAAGTGAGGAGAGTTTGTTCCCCTGATTGTATAATACACACGGGACATGTTACCAGTTGAACAGTGTAAGTGAGGAGAGTGTGTTCCCCTGATTGTTTAATATACACGGGACATGTCACCAGGTGAACAGTATAAGTGAGCAGAGTGAGTTCCCCTGATGGTTTAATACACACGGGACAGGTGACCAGATGAACAGTATAAGTGAGGAGAGTGTGTTCCCCTAATTGTTGAATATACACGGGACATGTTACCAGGTGAACAGTATAAGTGAGGAGAGTGTGTTCCCCTGATTGTTTAATATACACGGGACATGTTACCAGGTGAACAGTGCAAGTGAGGAGAGTGTGTTCCCCTGATGGTTTAATATACATGGGACATGTTACCAGGTGAACAGTATAAGTGAGGAGAGTATGTTCCCCTGATGGTTTAATATACATGGGACATGTTACCAGTTGAACAGTTTAACTGAGGAGAGTGTGTTTCCCTGATTGTTTAATGCACATGGGAAATGATACCAGGTGAACAGTATAAGTGAGGAGAGAGTGATCCCCTGATGGTTTAATATACACGGGACATGTTACCAGGTGAACAGTATAAGTGAGGACAGTGTGTTCCCCTGATGCTTTAATATACACGGGACATGTTACCAGGTGAACAGTCTAAGTGAGGAGAGGATGTTCCCCTGATGGTTTAATATACACGGGACATGTTACCAGGTGAACAGTATAAGTGAGGAGAGTGTGTTCCCCTGATGGTTTAATATACACGGGACATGTTACCAGGTGAACAGCATAAGTGAGGATAGTGTGTTCCCCTGATTGTTTAATATACACGGGACATGTTACCAGGTGAACAGTATAAGTGAGGAGAGTGTGTTCCCCTGATTGTTTCATGCACACAGGACATGTTACCAGGTGAACAGTATAAGAGAGGAGAGAGTGTTCCCCTGATTGTTTAATGCACACAGGACATGTTACCAGGTGAACAGTATAAGAGAGGAGAGTGTGTTCCCCTGATTGTTTCATGCACACAGGACATGTTACCAGGTGAACAGTATAAGAGAGGAGAGAGTGTTCCCCTGATTGTTTAATGCACACAGGACATGTTACCAGGTGAACAGTATAAGAGAGGAGAGTGTGTTCCCCTGATTGATTAATGCACACAGGACATGTTACCAGGTGAACAGTATAAGTGAGGAGAGTGTGTTCCCCTGATTGTTTAATATACACAGGACATGTTACCAGGTGAACAGAATAAGTGAGGAGAGTGTGTTCCCCTGATTGTTTAATATAAACGGGACATGTTACCAGGTGAACACTATAAGTGAGGAGAGTGTGTTCCCCTGATTGTTTAATGCACACAGGACATGTTACCAGGTGAACACTATAAGTGAGGAGAGTGTGTTCCCCTGATGGTTTAATATACACGGGACATGTTACCAGGTGAACACTATAAGTGAGGAGAGTGTGTTCCCCTGATTGTTCAATGCACACAGGACATGTTACCAGGTGAACAGTAGAAGTGAGGAGAGTGTGTTCCCCTGATTGTTTAATATAAACGGGACATGTTACCAGGTGAACAGTATATGTGAGGAGAGTGTGTTCCCCTGATTGTTTAATATAAACGGGACATGTTACCAGGTGAACAGTAGAAGTGAGGAGAGTGTGTTCCCCTGATTGTTTAATATAAACGGGCATGTTACCAGGTGAACAGTATAAGTGAGGAGAGTGTGTTCCCCTGATGGTTTAATACACACGGGACATGTTACCAGGTGAACAGTATAAGTGAGGAGAGTGTGTTCCTCTGATGGTTTAATACACACGGGACATGTTACCAGGTGAACAATATAAGTGAGGAGAGTGTGTTCCCCTGATTGTTTAATGTCCACAGGATATGTTACCAGGTGAACAATATAAGTGAGGAGAGTGAGTTCCCCTTATTGTTTAAAGCACACAGGACATGTTACCAGGTGAACAGTATAAGTGAGGAGAGTGTGTTCCCCTGATTGTTTAAAGCACACAGGACATGTTACCAGATGAACAGTATAAGTGAGGAGAGTGTGTTCCTCTGATGGTTTAATACACACGGGACATGTTACCTGGTCAACAGTATAAGTGAGGAGAGTGTGTTCCCCTGATGGTTTAATATACACGGGACATGTTACCAGGTGAACAGTATAAGTGAAGAGGGTGTGTTCCCCTGATTGTTTAATGTACACAGGACATGTTACCAGGTGAACAGTATAAGTGAAGAGAGTGTGTTCCCCTGATTGTTTAATGTACACAGGACATGTTACCAGGTGAACAGTAGAAGTGAGGAGAGTGTGTTCCCCTGCTTGTTTAATATACACAGGACATGTTACCAGGTGAACAGTATAAGTGAGGAGAGTGTCTTCCCCTGATCGTTTAAAACACACGGGACATGTTACCAGGTGAACAGTATAAGTGAGGAGAGTGTGTTCCCCTGATTGTTTAATACACACGGGACATGTTACCAGGTGAACAGTATAAGTGAGGAGAGTGTGTTCCCCTGATTGTTTAATACATACGGGACATGTTACCAGGTGAACAGTATAAGTGAGGAGAGTGTGTTCCCCTGATTGTTTAATGCACAGTTGACATGTTACCAGGTGAACAGGATAAGTGAGGAGAGTGTGTTCCCCTGATGGTTTAATATACACGGGACATGTCACAAGGTGAACAGCATAAGTGAGGAGAGTGTTTTCCCCTGATGCTTTAATATACACGGGAAATGATACCAGGTGAACAGTATAAGTGAGGAGAGAGTGATCCCCTGATGGTTTAATATACACGGGACATGTCACAAGGTGAACAGCATAAGTGAGGACAGTGTGTTCCCTTGATGCTTTAATATGCACGGGACATGATACCAAGTGAACATTATAAGTGAGGATAGTGTGTTCCCCTGATTGTTTAATATACACAGGACATGTTACCAGGTGAACAGTATAAGAGAGGAGAGTGTGTTCCCCTGATTGTTTAATGCACACAGGACATGTTACCAGGTGAACAGTATAAGTGAGGAGAGTGTGTTCCCCTGATTGTTTAATATACACAGGACATGTTACCAGGTGAACAGAATAAGTGAGGAGAGTGTGTTCCCCTGATTGTTTAATATAAACGGGACATGTTACCAGGTGAACACTATAAGTGAGGAGAGTGTGTTCCCCTGATTGTTTAATGCACACAGGACATGTTACCAGGTGAACACTATAAGTGAGGAGAGTGTGTTCCCCTGATGGTTTAATATACACGGGACATGTTACCAGGTGAACACTATAAGTGAGGAGAGTGTGTTCCCCTGATTGTTTAATGCACACAGGACATGTTACCAGGTGAACAGTAGAAGTGAGGAGAGTGTGTTCCCCTGATTGTTTAATATACTCGGGACATGTTACCAGGTGAACAGTATATGTGAGGAGAGTGTGTTCCCCTGATTGTTTAATATAAACGGGACATGTTACCAGGTGAACAGTAGAAGTGAGGAGAGTGTGTTCCCCTGATTGTTTAATATAAACGGGACATGTTACCAGGTGAACAGTATAAGTGAGGAGAGTGTGTTCCCCTGATGGTTTAATACACACGGGACATGTTACCAGGTGAACAGTATAAGTGAGGAGAGTGTGTTCCTCTGATGGTTTAATACACACGGGACATGTTACCAGGTGAACAATATAAGTGAGGAGAGTGTGTTCCCCTGATTGTTTAATGTACACAGGATATGTTACCAGGTGAACAATATAAGTGAGGAGAGTGTGTTCCCCTTATTGTTTAAAGCACACAGGACATGTTACCAGGTGAACAGTATAAGTGAGGAGAGTGTGTTCCCCTGATTGTTTAAAGCACACAGGACATGTTACCAGATGAACAGTATAAGTGAGGAGAGTGTGTTCCTCTGATGGTTTGATACACACGGGACATGTTACCTGGTCAACAGTATAAGTGAGGAGAGTGTGTTCCCCTGATGGTTTAATATACACGGGACATCTTACCAGGTGAACAGTATAGGTGAAGAGGGTGTGTTCCCCTGATTGTTTAATGTACACAGGACATGTTACCAGGTGAACAGTATAAGTGAAGAGAGTGTGTTCCCCTGATTGTTTAATGTACACAGGACATGTTACCAGGTGAACAGTAGAAGTGAGGAGAGTGTCTTCCCCTGATTGTTTAATGCACACAGGACATGATACCAGGTGAACAGTATAAGTGAGGAGAGCGTGTTCCCCTGATTGTTTAATATACACAGGACATGTTACCAGGTGAACAGTATAAGTGAGGAGAGTGTCTTCCCCTGATTGTTTAAAACACACGGGACATGTTACCAGGTGAACAGTATAAGTGAGGAGAGTGTGTTCCCCTGATTGTTTAATACACACGGGACATGTTACCAGGTGAACAGTATAAGTGAGGAGAGTGTGTTCCCCTGATTGTTTAAAGCACACAGGACATGTTACCAGATGAACAGTATAAGTGAGGAGAGTGTGTTCCTCTGATGGTTTGATACACACGGGACATGTTACCTGGTCAACAGTATAAGTGAGGAGAGTGTGTTCCCCTGATGGTTTAATATACACGGGACATCTTACCAGGTGAACAGTATAGGTGAAGAGGGTGTGTTCCCCTGATTGTTTAATGTACACAGGACATGTTACCAGGTGAACAGTATAAGTGAAGAGAGTGTGTTCCCCTGATTGTTTAATGTACACAGGACATGTTACCAGGTGAACAGTAGAAGTGAGGAGAGTGTCTTCCCCTGATTGTTTAATGCACACAGGACATGATACCAGGTGAACAGTATAAGTGAGGAGAGCGTGTTCCCCTGATTGTTTAATATACACAGGACATGTTACCAGGTGAACAGTATAAGTGAGGAGAGTGTCTTCCCCTGATTGTTTAAAACACACGGGACATGTTACCAGGTGAACAGTATAAGTGAGGAGAGTGTGTTCCCCTGATTGTTTAATACACACGGGACATGTTACCAGGTGAACAGTATAAGTGAGGAGAGTGTGTTCCCCTGATTGTTTAATACATACGGGACATGTTACCAGGTGAACAGTATAAGTGAGGAGAGTGTATTCCCCTGATTGTTTAATACACACAGGACATGTTACCAGGTGAACAGTATTAGTGAGGAGAGTGTGTTCCCCTGATGGTTTAATATACACGGGACATGATACCAAGTGAACATTATAAGTGAGGATAGTGTGTTCCCCTGATTGTTTAATATACACAGGACATGTTACCTGGTGAACAGTATAAGAGAGGAGAGTGTGTTCCCCTGATTGTTTAATGCACACAGGACATGTTACCAGGTGAACAGTATAAGTGAGGAGAGTGTGTTCCCCTGATTGTTTAATACATACGGGACATGTTACCAGGTGAACAGTATAAGTGAGGAGAGTGTATTCTCCTGATTGTTTAATGCACACAGGACATGTTACCAGGTGAACAATAGAAGAGAGGAGATTTTGTTCCCCTGATGGTTTAATATACACGGGACATGTTACCAGTTGAACAGTATAAGTGAGGAGAGTGTGTTCCCCTGATTGTTTAATGCACAGTTGACATGTTACCAGGTGAACAGGATAAGTGAGGAGAGTGTGTTCCCCTGATTGTTTAATGCACACAGGACATGTTACCAGGTGAACAGTATAAGTGAGGAGAGTGTGTTCCCCTGATTGTTTAACATAAACGGGACATGTTACCAGGTGAACAGCATAAGTGAGGAGATTGTGTTTCCCTGATGGTTTAATACACATGGGACATGTTACCAGGTGAACAGGATAAGTGAGGAGAGTGTGTTCCCCTGATTGTTTAATGCACACAGGACATGTTACCAGGTGAACAGCATAAGTGAGGAGAGTTTGTTCCCCTGATTGTATAATACACACGGGACATGTTACCAGGTGAACTGTGAAGTGAGGAGAGTGTGTTCCCCTGATTGTTTAATATACACGGGACATGTCACTAGGTGAACAGTATAAGTGAGGAGAGTGTGTTCCCCTGATGGTTTAATATACACGGGACATGATACCAAGTGAACATTATAAGTGAGGATAGTGTGTTCCCCTGATTGTTTAATATACACAGGACATGTTACCTGGTGAACAGTATAAGAGAGGAGAGTGTGTTCCCCTGATTGTTTAATGCACACTGGACATGTTACCAGGTGAACAGTATAAGTGAGGAGAGTGTGTTCCCCTGATTGTTTAATATACACAGGACATGTTACCAGGTGAACAGAATAAGTGAGGAGAGTGTGTTCCCCTGATTGTTTAATATAAACGGGACATGTTACCAGGTGAACACTATAAGTGAGGAGAGTGTGTTCCCCTGATTGTTTAATGCACACAGGACATGTTACCAAGTGAACACTATAAGTGAGTAGAGTGTGTTCCCCTGATGATTTAATATACACGGGACATGTTACCAGGTGAACACTATAAGTGAGGAGAGTGTGTTCCACTGATTGTTTAATGCACACAGGACATGTTACCAGGTGAACAGTAGAAGTGAGGAGAGTGTGTTCCCCTGATTGTTTAATATAAACGGGACATGTTACAAGGTGAACAGTATATGTGAGGAGAGTGTGTTCCCCTGATTGTTTAATATAAACGGGACATGTTACCAGGTGAACAGTAGAAGTGAGGAGAGTGTGTTCCCCTGATTGTTTAATATAAACGGGACATGTTACCAGGTGAACAGTATAAGTGAGGAGAGTGTGTTCCCCTGATGGTTTAATATACACAGGACATGTTACCAGGTGAACTGCATAAGTGAGGAGAGTATGTTCCCCTGATTGTTTAATGCGCACGGGACATGTTACCAGGCGAACAGTATAAGTGAGGAGAGTGTGTTCCGTTGATGATTTAAAACACACAGGACATGTCAACAGTTGAACAGTATAAGTGAGGAGAGTGTGTTCCCCTGATGGTTAAATACACACAGGACATGTCACCATTTGAACAGTATATGTGAGGAGAGTGTGTTCCCCTGACGGTTAAATACACATGGGACCTGTTAACAGGTGAACAGAAGAAGTGAGGAGAGTGTTTTCCCCTGATGGTTTAATATACACGGGACATGTTACCAGGTGAACAGTATATGTGAGGAAAGTGTGTTCCCCTGATTGTTTAATGCACACAGGACATGTCACTAGGTGAACAGTATAAGTGAGGAGAGTGTGTTCCCCTGATTGTTTAATGCACACAGGACATGTCACCAGGTGAACAGTATAAGTGAGGAGAGTGTGTTCCCCAGATTGTTTAATATACACAGGACATGTTACCAGGTGAACAGTATAAGTGAGGAGAGTGTGTTCCCCTGATTGTTTAATACACACGGGACATGTTACCAGGTGAACAGTATAAGTGAGGAGAGTGTGTTCCCCTCATTGTTTAATATACACAGGACATGTTACCAGGTGAACAGTATAAGTGAGGAGAGTGTGTTCCCCTGATGGTTTAATACTCACGGGACATGTTACCAGGTGAACAGTATAAGTGAGGAGAGTTTGTTCCCCTGATTGTATAATACACACGGGACATGTTACCAGGTGAACAGTGTAAGTGAGGAGAGTGTGTTCCACTGATTGTTTAATATACACGGGACATGTCACCAGGTGAACAGTATAAGTGAGCAGAGTGAGTTCCCCTGATGGTTTAATACACACGGGACAGGTGACCAGATGAACAGTATAAGTGAGGAGAGTGTGTTCCCCTAATTGTTGAATATACACGGGACATGTTACCAGGTGAACAGTATAAGTGAGGAGAGTGTGTTCCCCTGATTGTTTAATATACACGGGACATGTTACCAGGTGAACAGTGCAAGTGAGGAGAGTGTGTTCCCCTGATGGTTTAATATACATGGGACATGTTACCAGGTGAACAGTATAAGTGAGGAGAGTATTTTCCCCTGATGGTTTAATATACATGGGACATGTTACCAGTTGAACAGTTTAACTGAGGAGAGTGTGTTTCCCTGATTGTTTAATGCACATGGGAAATGATACCAGGTGAACAGTATAAGTGAGGAGAGTGTGTTCCCCTGATTGTTTAATATACACGGGACATGTTCCCAGATGAACAGTATAAGTGAGGAGAGTATGTTCCCCTGATTGTTTTATATACACGGGACATGTCAACAGGTGAACAGCATAAGTGAGGAGAGTGTGTTCCCCTGATGGTTTAATACGCACGGGACATGTTACCAGGTGAACAGTATAAGTGAGGAGAGTGTGTTCCCCTGATGGTTTAATATACACAGGACATGTTACCAGGTGAACTGCATAAGTGAGGAGAGTATGTTCCCCTGATTGTTTAATGCGCACGGGACATGTTACCAGGCGAACAGTATAAGTGAGGAGAGTGTGTTCCCCTGATGATTTAAAACACACAGGACATGTCAACAGTTGAACAGTATAAGTGAGGAGAGTGTGTTCCCCTGATGGTTAAATACACACAGGACATGTCACCATTTGAACAGTATATGTGAGGAGAGTGTGTTCCCCTGACGGTTAAATACACATGGGACCTGTTAACAGGTGAACAGAAGAAGTGAGGAGAGTGTTTTCCCCTGATGGTTTAATATACACGGGACATGTTACCAGGTGAACAAAAGATGTGAGGAAAGTGTGTTCCCCTGATTGTTTAATGCACACAGGACATGTCACTAGGTGAACAGTATAAGTGAGGAGAGTGTGTTCCCCTGATTGTTTAATGCACACAGGACATGTCACCAGGTGAACAGTTTCAGTGAGGAGAGTGTGTTCCCCAGATTGTTTAATATACACAGGACATGTTACCAGGTGAACAGTATAAGTGAGGAGAGTGTGTTCCCCTGATTGTTTAATACACACGGGACATGTTACCAGGTGAACAGTATAAGTGAGGAGAGTGTGTTCCCCTCATTGTTTAATATACACAGGACATGTTACCAGGTGAACAGTATAAGTGAGGAGAGTGTGTTCCCCTGATGGTTTAATACTCACGGGACATGTTACCAGGTGAACAGTATAAGTGAGGAGAGTTTGTTCCCCTGATTGTATAATACACACGGGACATGTTACCAGTTGAACAGTGTAAGTGAGGAGAGTGTGTTCCCCTGATTGTTTAATATACACGGGACATGTCACCAGGTGAACAGTATAAGTGAGCAGAGTGAGTTCCCCTGATGGTTTAATACACACGGGACAGGTGACCAGATGAACAGTATAAGTGAGGAGAGTGTGTTCCCCTAATTGTTGAATATACACGGGACATGTTACCAGGTGAACAGTATAAGTGAGGAGAGTGTGTTCCCCTGATTGTTTAATATACACGGGACATGTTACCAGGTGAACAGTGCAAGTGAGGAGAGTGTGTTCCCCTGATGGTTTAATATACATGGGACATGTTACCAGGTGAACAGTATAAGTGAGGAGAGTATGTTCCCCTGATGGTTTAATATACATGGGACATGTTACCAGTTGAACAGTTTAACTGAGGAGAGTGTGTTTCCCTGATTGTTTAATGCACATGGGAAATGATACCAGGTGAACAGTATAAGTGAGGAGAGAGTGATCCCCTGATGGTTTAATATACACGGGACATGTTACCAGGTGAACAGTATAAGTGAGGACAGTGTGTTCCCCTGATGCTTTAATATACACGGGACATGTTACCAGGTGAACAGTCTAAGTGAGGAGAGGATGTTCCCCTGATGGTTTAATATACACGGGACATGTTACCAGGTGAACAGTATAAGTGAGGAGAGTGTGTTCCCCTGATGGTTTAATATACACGGGACATGTTACCAGGTGAACAGCATAAGTGAGGATAGTGTGTTCCCCTGATTGTTTAATATACACGGGACATGTTACCAGGTGAACAGTATAAGTGAGGAGAGTGTGTTCCCCTGATTGTTTCATGCACACAGGACATGTTACCAGGTGAACAGTATAAGAGAGGAGAGAGTGTTCCCCTGATTGTTTAATGCACACAGGACATGTTACCAGGTGAACAGTATAAGAGAGGAGAGTGTGTTCCCCTGATTGTTTCATGCACACAGGACATGTTACCAGGTGAACAGTATAAGAGAGGAGAGAGTGTTCCCCTGATTGTTTAATGCACACAGGACATGTTACCAGGTGAACAGTATAAGAGAGGAGAGTGTGTTCCCCTGATTGTTTAATGCACACAGGACATGTTACCAGGTGAACAGTATAAGTGAGGAGAGTGTGTTCCCCTGATTGTTTAATATACACAGGACATGTTACCAGGTGAACAGAATAAGTGAGGAGAGTGTGTTCCCCTGATTGTTTAATGCACACAGGACATGTTACCAGGTGAACACTATAAGTGAGGAGAGTGTGTTCCCCTGATGGTTTAATATACACGGGACATGTTACCAGGTGAACACTATAAGTGAGGAGAGTGTGTTCCCCTGATTGTTTAATGCACACAGGACATGTTACCAGGTGAACACTATAAGTGAGGAGAGTGTGTTCCCCTGATGGTTTAATATACACGGGACATGTTACCAGGTGAACACTATAAGTGAGGAGAGTGTGTTCCCCTGATTGTTCAATGCACACAGGACATGTTACCAGGTGAACAGTAGAAGTGAGGAGAGTGTGTTCCCCTGATTGTTTAATATAAACGGGACATGTTACCAGGTGAACAGTATATGTGAGGAGAGTGTGTTCCCCTGATTGTTTAATATAAACGGGACATGTTACCAGGTGAACAGTAGAAGTGAGGAGAGTGTGTTCCCCTGATTGTTTAATATAAACGGGCATGTTACCAGGTGAACAGTATAAGTGAGGAGAGTGTGTTCCCCTGATGGTTTAATACACACGGGACATGTTACCAGGTGAACAGTATAAGTGAGGAGAGTGTGTTCCTCTGATGGTTTAATACACACGGGACATGTTACCAGGTGAACAATATAAGTGAGGAGAGTGTGTTCCCCTGATTGTTTAATGTCCACAGGATATGTTACCAGGTGAACAATATAAGTGAGGAGAGTGAGTTCCCCTTATTGTTTAAAGCACACAGGACATGTTACCAGGTGAACAGTATAAGTGAGGAGAGTGTGTTCCCCTGATTGTTTAAAGCACACAGGACATGTTACCAGATGAACAGTATAAGTGAGGAGAGTGTGTTCCTCTGATGGTTTAATACACACGGGACATGTTACCTGGTCAACAGTATAAGTGAGGAGAGTGTGTTCCCCTGATGGTTTAATATACACGGGACATGTTACCAGGTGAACAGTATAAGTGAAGAGGGTGTGTTCCCCTGATTGTTTAATGTACACAGGACATGTTACCAGGTGAACAGTATAAGTGAAGAGAGTGTGTTCCCCTGATTGTTTAATGTACACAGGACATGTTACCAGGTGAACAGTAGAAGTGAGGAGAGTGTGTTCCCCTGCTTGTTTAATATACACAGGACATGTTACCAGGTGAACAGTATAAGTGAGGAGAGTGTCTTCCCCTGATCGTTTAAAACACACGGGACATGTTACCAGGTGAACAGTATAAGTGAGGAGAGTGTGTTCCCCTGATTGTTTAATACACACGGGACATGTTACCAGGTGAACAGTATAAGTGAGGAGAGTGTGTTCCCCTGATTGTTTAATACATACGGGACATGTTACCAGGTGAACAGTATAAGTGAGGAGAGTGTGTTCCCCTGATTGTTTAATGCACAGTTGACATGTTACCAGGTGAACAGGATAAGTGAGGAGAGTGTGTTCCCCTGATGGTTTAATATACACGGGACATGTCACAAGGTGAACAGCATAAGTGAGGAGAGTGTTTTCCCCTGATGCTTTAATATACACGGGAAATGATACCAGGTGAACAGTATAAGTGAGGAGAGAGTGATCCCCTGATGGTTTAATATACACGGGACATGTCACAAGGTGAACAGCATAAGTGAGGACAGTGTGTTCCCTTGATGCTTTAATATGCACGGGACATGATACCAAGTGAACATTATAAGTGAGGATAGTGTGTTCCCCTGATTGTTTAATATACACAGGACATGTTACCAGGTGAACAGTATAAGAGAGGAGAGTGTGTTCCCCTGATTGTTTAATGCACACAGGACATGTTACCAGGTGAACAGTATAAGTGAGGAGAGTGTGTTCCCCTGATTGTTTAATATACACAGGACATGTTACCAGGTGAACAGAATAAGTGAGGAGAGTGTGTTCCCCTGATTGTTTAATATAAACGGGACATGTTACCAGGTGAACACTATAAGTGAGGAGAGTGTGTTCCCCTGATTGTTTAATGCACACAGGACATGTTACCAGGTGAACACTATAAGTGAGGAGAGTGTGTTCCCCTGATGGTTTAATATACACGGGACATGTTACCAGGTGAACACTATAAGTGAGGAGAGTGTGTTCCCCTGATTGTTTAATGCACACAGGACATGTTACCAGGTGAACAGTAGAAGTGAGGAGAGTGTGTTCCCCTGATTGTTTAATATACTCGGGACATGTTACCAGGTGAACAGTATATGTGAGGAGAGTGTGTTCCCCTGATTGTTTAATATAAACGGGACATGTTACCAGGTGAACAGTAGAAGTGAGGAGAGTGTGTTCCCCTGATTGTTTAATATAAACGGGACATGTTACCAGGTGAACAGTATAAGTGAGGAGAGTGTGTTCCCCTGATGGTTTAATACACACGGGACATGTTACCAGGTGAACAGTATAAGTGAGGAGAGTGTGTTCCTCTGATGGTTTAATACACACGGGACATGTTACCAGGTGAACAATATAAGTGAGGAGAGTGTGTTCCCCTGATTGTTTAATGTACACAGGATATGTTACCAGGTGAACAATATAAGTGAGGAGAGTGTGTTCCCCTTATTGTTTAAAGCACACAGGACATGTTACCAGGTGAACAGTATAAGTGAGGAGAGTGTGTTCCCCTGATTGTTTAAAGCACACAGGACATGTTACCAGATGAACAGTATAAGTGAGGAGAGTGTGTTCCTCTGATGGTTTGATACACACGGGACATGTTACCTGGTCAACAGTATAAGTGAGGAGAGTGTGTTCCCCTGATGGTTTAATATACACGGGACATCTTACCAGGTGAACAGTATAGGTGAAGAGGGTGTGTTCCCCTGATTGTTTAATGTACACAGGACATGTTACCAGGTGAACAGTATAAGTGAAGAGAGTGTGTTCCCCTGATTGTTTAATGTACACAGGACATGTTACCAGGTGAACAGTAGAAGTGAGGAGAGTGTCTTCCCCTGATTGTTTAATGCACACAGGACATGATACCAGGTGAACAGTATAAGTGAAGAGAGTGTGTTCCCCTGATTGTTTAATACACAAAGGACATGTTACCAGGTGAACATTATAAGTGAGGAGAGCGTGTTCCCCTGATTGTTTAATATACACAGGACATGTTACCAGGTGAACAGTATAAGTGAGGAGAGTGTCTTCCCCTGATTGTTTAAAACACACGGGACATGTTACCAGGTGAACAGTATAAGTGAGGAGAGTGTGTTCCCCTGATTGTTTAATACACACGGGACATGTTACCAGGTGAACAGTATAAGTGAGGAGAGTGTGTTCCCCTGATTGTTTAATACATACGGGACATGTTACCAGGTGAACAGTATAAGTGAGGAGAGTGTATTCCCCTGATTGTTTAATACACACAGGACATGTTACCAGGTGAACAGTATTAGTGAGGAGAGTGTGTTCCCCTGATGGTTTAATATACACGGGACATGATACCAAGTGAACATTATAAGTGAGGATAGTGTGTTCCCCTGATTGTTTAATATACACAGGACATGTTACCTGGTGAACAGTATAAGAGAGGAGAGTGTGTTCCCCTGATTGTTTAATGCACACAGGACATGTTACCAGGTGAACAGTATAAGTGAGGAGAGTGTGTTCCCCTGATTGTTTAATACATACGGGACATGTTACCAGGTGAACAGTATAAGTGAGGAGAGTGTATTCTCCTGATTGTTTAATGCACACAGGACATGTTACCAGGTGAACAATAGAAGAGAGGAGATTTTGTTCCCCTGATGGTTTAATATACACGGGACATGTTACCAGTTGAACAGTATAAGTGAGGAGAGTGTGTTCCCCTGATTGTTTAATGCACAGTTGACATGTTACCAGGTGAACAGGATAAGTGAGGAGAGTGTGTTCCCCTGATTGTTTAATGCACACAGGACATGTTACCAGGTGAACAGTATAAGTGAGGAGAGTGTGTTCCCCTGATGGTTTAATACACACGGGACATGTTACCAGGTGAACAGTATAAGTTAGGAGAGTTTGTTCCCCTGATTGTATAATACACACGGGACATGTTACCAGGTGAACTGTGAAGTGAGGAGAGTGTGTTCCCCTGATTGTTTAATATACACGGGACATGTCACTAGGTGAACAGTATAAGTGAGGAGAGTGTGTTCCCCTGATGGTTTAATATACACGGGACATGATACCAAGTGAACATTATAAGTGAGGATAGTGTGTTCCCCTGATTGTTTAATATACACAGGACATGTTACCTGGTGAACAGTATAAGAGAGGAGAGTGTGTTCCCCTGATTGTTTAATGCACACTGGACATGTTACCAGGTGAACAGTATAAGTGAGGAGAGTGTGTTCCCCTGATTGTTTAATATACACAGGACATGTTACCATGTGAACAGAATAAGTGAGGAGAGTGTGTTCCCCTGATTGTTTAATATAAACGGGACATGTTACCAGGTGAACACTATAAGTGAGGAGAGTGTGTTCCCCTGATTGTTTAATGCACACAGGACATGTTACCAAGTGAACACTATAAGTGAGTAGAGTGTGTTCCCCTGATGATTTAATATACACGGGACATGTTACCAGGTGAACACTATAAGTGAGGAGAGTGTGTTCCACTGATTGTTTAATGCACACAGGACATGTTACCAGGTGAACAGTAGAAGTGAGGAGAGTGTGTTCCCCTGATTGTTTAATATAAACGGGACATGTTACAAGGTGAACAGTATATGTGAGGAGAGTGTGTTCCCCTGATTGTTTAATATAAACGGGACATGTTACCAGGTGAACAGTAGAAGTGAGGAGAGTGTGTTCCCCTGATTGTTTAATATAAACGGGACATGTTACCAGGTGAACAGTATAAGTGAGGAGAGTGTGTTCCCCTGATGGTTTAATACACACGGGACATGTTACCAGGTGAACAGTATAAGTGAGGAGAGAGTGTTCCTCTGATGGTTTAATACACACGGGACATGTTACCAGGTGAACAATATAAGTGAGGAGAGTGTGTTCCCCTGATTGTTTAATGTACACAGGATATGTTACCAGGTGAACAATATAAGTGAGGAGAGTGTGTTCCCCTTATTGTTTAAAGCACACAGGACATGTTACCAGGTGAACAGTATAAGTGAGGAGAGTGTGTTCCCCTGATTGTTTAAAGCACACAGGACATGTTACCAGATGAACAGTATAAGTGAGGAGAGTGTGTTCCTCTGATGGTTTAATACACACGGGACATGTTACCTGGTCAACAGTATAAGTGAGGAGAGTGTGTTCCCCTAATGGTTTAATATACACGGGACATCTTACCAGGTGAACAGTATAGGTGAAGAGGGTGTGTTCCCCTGATTGTTTAATGTACACAGGACATGTTACCAGGTGAACAGTATAAGTGAAGAGAGTGTGTTCCCCTGATTGTTTAATGTACACAGGACATGTTATCAGGTGAACAGTAGAAGTGAGGAGAGTGTCTTCCCCTGATTGTTTAATGCACACAGGACATGATACCAGGTGAACAGTATAAGTGAAGAGAGTGTGTTCCCCTGATTGTTTAATACACAAAGGACATGTTACCAGGTGAACATTATAAGTGAGGAGAGCGTGTTCCCCTGATTGTTTAATATACACAGGACATGTTACCAGGTGAACAGTATAAGTGAGGAGAGTGTGTTCCCCTGATTGTTTAATATACACAGGACATGTCACAAGGTGAACAGCATAAGTGAGGAGAGTGTTTTCCCCTGATGCTTTAATATAGACGGGAAATGATACCAGGTGAACAGTAGAAGTGAGGAGAGAGTGATCCCCTGATGGTTTAATATACACGGGACATGTCACAAGGTGAACAGCATAAGTGAGGACAGTGTGTTCCCCTGATGCTTTAATATACACGGGACATGTTACCAGGTGAACAGTCTAAGTGAGGAGAGGATGTTCCCCTGATGGTTTAATACACACGGGACATGTTACCAGGTGAACAGTATAAGTGAGGAGAGTGTGTTCCCCTGATGGTTTAATATACACGGGACATGATACCAAGTGAACAGTATAAGTGAGGATAGTGTGTTCCCCTGATTGTTTAATATACACGGGACATGTTACCAGGTGAACAGTATAAGTGAGGAGAGTGTGTTCCCCTGATTGTTTCATGCACACAGGACATGTTACCAGGTGAACAGTATAAGAGAGGAGAGAGTGTTCCCCTGATTGTTTAATGCACACAGGACATGTTACCAGGTGAACAGTATAAGAGAGGAGAGTGTGTTCCCCTGATTGTTTAATGCACACAGGACATGTTACCAGGTGAACAGTATAAGTGAGGAGAGTGTGTTCCCCTGATTGTTTAATATACACAGGACATGTTACCAGGTGAACAGAATAAGTGAGGAGAGTGTGTTCCCCTGATTGTTTAATATAAACGGGACATGTTACCAGGTGAACACTATAAGTGAGGAGAGTGTGTTCCCCTGATTGTTTAATGCACACAGGACATGTTACCAGGTGAACACTATAAGTGAGGAGAGTGTGTTCCCCTGATGGTTTAATATACACGGGACATGTTACCAGGTGAACACTATAAGTGAGGAGTGTGTGTTCCCCTGATTGTTCAATGCACACAGGACATGTTACCAGGTGAACAGTAGAAGTGAGGAGAGTGTGTTCCCCTGATTGTTTAATATAAACGGGACATGTTACCAGGTGAACAGTATATGTGAGGAGAGTGTGTTCCCCTGATTGTTTAATATAAACGGGACATGTTACCAGGTGAACAGTAGAAGTGAGGAGAGTGTGTTCCCCTGATTGTTTAATATAAACGGGACATGTTACCAGGTGAACAGTATAAGTGAGGAGAGTGTGTTCCCCAGATGGTTTAATACACACGGGACATGTTACCAGGTGAACAGTATAAGTGAGGAGAGTGTGTTCCTCTGATGGTTTAATACACACGGGACATGTTACCAGGTGAACAATATAAGTGAGGAGAGTGTGTTCCCCTTATTGTTTAAAGCACACAGGACATGTTACCAGGTGAACAGTATAAGTGAGGAGAGTGTGTTCCCCTGATTGTTTAAAGCACACAGGACATGTTACCAGATGAACAGTATAAGTGAGGAGAGTGTGTTCCTCTGATGGTTTAATACACACGGGACATGTTACCTGGTCAACAGTATAAGTGAGGAGAGTGTGTTCCCCTGATGGTTTAATATACACGGGACATGTTACCAGGTGAACAGTATAAGTGAAGAGGGTGTGTTCCCCTGATTGTTTAATGTACACAGGACATGTTACCAGGTGAACAGTATAAGTGAAGAGAGTGTGTTCCCCTGATTGTTTAATGTACACAGGACATGTTACCAGGTGAACAGTAGAAGTGAGGAGAGTGTGTTCCCCTGCTTGTTTAATATACACAGGACATGTTACCAGGTGAACAGTATAAGTGAGGAGAGTGTCTTCCCCTGATCGTTTAAAACACACGGGACATGTTACCAGGTGAACAGTATAAGTGAGGAGAGTGTGTTCCCCTGATTGTTTAATACACACGGGACATGTTACCAGGTGAACAGTATAAGTGAGGAGAGTGTGTTCCCCTGATTGTTTAATACATACGGGACATGTTACCAGGTGAACAGTATAAGTGAGGAGAGTGTGTTCCCCTGATTGTTTAATGCACAGTTGACATGTTACCAGGTGAACAGGATAAGTGAGGAGAGTGTGTTCCCCTGATGGTTTAATATACACGGGACATGTCACAAGGTGAACAGCATAAGTGAGGAGAGTGTTTTCCCCTGATGCTTTAATATACACGGGAAATGATACCAGGTGAACAGTATAAGTGAGGAGAGAGTGATCCCCTGATGGTTTAATATACACGGGACATGTCACAAGGTGAACAGCATAAGTGAGGACAGTGTGTTCCCCTGATGCTTTAATATGCACGGGACATGTTACCAGGTGAACAGTCTAAGTGAGGAGAGGATGTTCCCCTGATGGTTTAATATACACGGGACATGTTACCAGGTGAACAGTATAAGTGAGGAGAGTGTGTTCTCCTGATGGTTTAATATACACGGGACATGATACCAAGTGAACATTATAAGTGAGGATAGTGTGTTCCCCTGATTGTTTAATATACACAGGACATGTTACCAGGTGAACAGTATAAGAGAGGAGAGTGTGTTCCCCTGATTGTTTAATGCACACAGGACATGTTACCAGGTGAACAGTATAAGTGAGGAGAGTGTGTTCCCCTGATTGTTTAATATACACAGGACATGTTACCAGGTGAACAGAATAAGTGAGGAGAGTGTGTTCCCCTGATTGTTTAATATAAACGGGACATGTTACCAGGTGAACACTATAAGTGAGGAGAGTGTGTTCCCCTGATTGTTTAATGCACACAGGACATGTTACCAGGTGAACACTATAAGTGAGGAGAGTGTGTTCCCCTGATGGTTTAATATACACGGGACATGTTACCAGGTGAACACTATAAGTGAGGAGAGTGTGTTCCCCTGATTGTTTAATGCACACAGGACATGTTACCAGGTGAACAGTAGAAGTGAGGAGAGTGTGTTCCCCTGATTGTTTAATATAAACGGGACATGTTACCAGGTGAACAGTATATGTGAGGAGAGTGTGTTCCCCTGATTGTTTAATATAAACGGGACATGTTACCAGGTGAACAGTAGAAGTGAGGAGAGTGTGTTCCCCTGATTGTTTAATATAAACGGGACATGTTACCAGGTGAACAGTATAAGTGAGGAGAGTGTGTTCCCCTGATGGTTTAATACACACGGGACATGTTACCAGGTGAACAGTATAAGTGAGGAGAGTGTGTTCCTCTGATGGTTTAATACACACGGGACATGTTACCAGGTGAACAATATAAGTGAGGAGAGTGTGTTCCCCTGATTGTTTAATGTACACAGGATATGTTACCAGGTGAACAATATAAGTGAGGAGAGTGTGTTCCCCTTATTGTTTAAAGCACACAGGACATGTTACCAGGTGAACAGTATAAGTGAGGAGAGTGTGTTCCCCTGATTGTTTAAAGCACACAGGACATGTTACCAGATGAACAGTATAAGTGAGGAGAGTGTGTTCCTCTGATGGTTTAATACACACGGGACATGTTACCTGGTCAACAGTATAAGTGAGGAGAGTGTGTTCCCCTGATGGTTTAATATACACGGGACATCTTACCAGGTGAACAGTATAGGTGAAGAGGGTGTGTTCCCCTGATTGTTTAATGTACACAGGACATGTTACCAGGTGAACAGTATAAGTGAAGAGAGTGTGTTCCCCTGATTGTTTAATGTACACAGGACATGTTACCAGGTGAACAGTAGAAGTGAGGAGAGTGTCTTCCCCTGATTGTTTAATGCACACAGGACATGATACCAGGTGAACAGTATAAGTGAAGAGAGTGTGTTCCCCTGATTGTTTAATACACAAAGGACATGTTACCAGGTGTACATTATAAGTGAGGAGAGCGTGTTCCCCTGATTGTTTAATATACACAGGACATGTTACCAGGTGAACAGTATAAGTGAGGAGAGTGTCTTCCCCTGATTGTTTAAAACACACGGGACATGTTACCAGGTGAACAGTATAAGTGAGGAGAGTGTGTTCCCCTGATTGTTTAATACACACGGGACATGTTACCAGGTGAACAGTATAAGTGAGGAGAGTGTGTTCCCCTGATTGTTTAATACATACGGGACATGTTACCAGGTGAACAGTATAAGTGAGGAGAGTGTATTCCCCTGATTGTTTAATACACACAGGACATGTTACCAGGTGAACAGTATTAGTGAGGAGAGTGTGTTCCCCTGATTGTTTAATGCACACAGGACATGTTACCAGGTGAACAATAGAAGAGAGGAGATTTTGTTCCCCTGATGGTTTAATATACACGGGACATGTTACCAGTTGAACAGTATAAGTGAGGAGAGTGTGTTCCCCTGATTGTTTAATGCACAGTTGACATGTTACCAGGTGAACAGGATAAGTGAGGAGAGTGTGTTCCCCTGATTGTTTAATGCACACAGGACATGTTACCAGGTGAACAGTATAAGTGAGGAGAGTGTGTTCCCCTGATGGTTCAATACACACGGGACATGTTACCAGGTGAACAGTATAAGTTAGGAGAGTTTGTTCCCCTGATTGTATAATACACACGGGACATGTTACCAGGTGAACTGTGAAGTGAGGAGAGTGTGTTCCCCTGATTGTTTAATATACACGGGACATGTCACCAGGTGAACAGTATAAGTGAGGAGAGTGTGTTCCCCTGATGGTTTAATATACACGGGACATGATACCAAGTGAACATTATAAGTGAGGATAGTGTGTTCCCCTGATTGTTTAATATACACAGGACATGTTACAAGGTGAACAGTATAAGAGAGGAGAGTGTGTTCCCCTGATTGTTTAATGCACACAGGACATGTTACCAGGTGAACAGTATAAGTGAGGAGAGTGTGTTCCCCTGATTGTTTAATATACACAGGACATGTTTCCAGGTGAACAGAATAAGTGAGGAGAGTGTGTTCCCCTGATTGTTTAATATAAACGGGACATGTTACCAGTTGAACACTATAAGTGAGGAGAGTGTGTTCCCCTGATTGTTTAATGCACACAGGACATGTTACCAAGTGAACACTATAAGTGAGTAGAGTGTGTTCCCCTGATGATTTAATATACACGGGACATGTTACCAGGTGAACACTATAAGTGAGGAGAGTGTGTTCCCCTGATTGTTTAATGCACACAGGACATGTTACCAGGTGAACAGTAGAAGTGAGGAGAGTGTGTTCCCCTGATTGTTTAATATAAACAGGACATGTTACCAGGTGAACAGTATATGTGAGGAGAGTGTGTTCCCCTGATTGTTTAATATAAACGGGACATGTTACCAGGTGAACAGTAGAAGTGAGGAGAGTGTGTTCCCCTGATTGTTTAATATAAACGGGACATGTTACCAGGTGAACAGTATAAGTGAGGAGAGTGTGTTCCCCTGATGGTTTAATACACACGGGACATGTTACCAGGTGAACAATATAAGTGAGGAGAGTGTGTTCCCCTGATTGTTTAATGTACACAGGATATGTTACCAGGTGAACAATATAAGTGAGGAGAGTGTGTTCCCCTTATTGTTTAAAGCACACAGGACATGTTACCAGGTGAACAGTATAAGTGAGGAGAGTGTGTTCCCCTGATTGTTTAAAGCACACAGGACATGTTACCAGATGAACAGTATAAGTGAGGAGAGTGTGTTCCTCTGATGGTTTACTACACACGGGACATGTTACCTGGTCAACAGTATAAGTGAGGAGAGTGTGTTCCCCTGATGCTTTAATATACACGGGAAATGATACCAGGTGAACAGTATAAGTGAGGAGAGAGTGATCCCCTGATGGTTTAATATACACGGGACATGTCACAAGGTGAACAGCATAAGTGAGGACAGTGTGTTCCCCTGATGCTTTAATATGCACGGGACATGTTACCAGGTGAACAGTCTAAGTGAGGAGAGGATGTTCCCCTGATGGTTTAATATACACGGGACATGTTACCAGGTGAACAGTATAAGTGAGGAGAGTGTGTTCTCCTGATGGTTTAATATACACGGGACATGATACCAAGTGAACATTATAAGTGAGGATAGTGTGTTCCCCTGATTGTTTAATATACACAGGACATGTTACCAGGTGAACAGTATAAGAGAGGAGAGTGTGTTCCCCTGATTGTTTAATGCACACAGGACATGTTACCAGGTGAACAGTATAAGTGAGGAGAGTGTGTTCCCCTGATTGTTTAATATACACAGGACATGTTACCAGGTGAACAGAATAAGTGAGGAGAGTGTGTTCCCCTGATTGTTTAATATAAACGGGACATGTTACCAGGTGAACACTATAAGTGAGGAGAGTGTGTTCCCCTGATTGTTTAATGCACACAGGACATGTTACCAGGTGAACACTATAAGTGAGGAGAGTGTGTTCCCCTGATGGTTTAATATACACGGGACATGTTACCAGGTGAACACTATAAGTGAGGAGAGTGTGTTCCCCTGATTGTTTAATGCACACAGGACATGTTACCAGGTGAACAGTAGAAGTGAGGAGAGTGTGTTCCCCTGATTGTTTAATATAAACGGGACATGTTACCAGGTGAACAGCATATGTGAGGAGAGTGTGTTCCCCTGATTGTTTAATATAAACGGGACATGTTACCAGGTGAACAGTAGAAGTGAGGAGAGTGTGTTCCCCTGATTGTTTAATATAAACGGGACATGTTACCAGGTGAACAGTATAAGTGAGGAGAGTGTGTTCCCCTGATGGTTTAATACACACGGGACATGTTACCAGGTGAACAGTATAAGTGAGGAGAGTGTGTTCCTCTGATGGTTTAATACACACGGGACATGTTACCAGGTGAACAATATAAGTGAGGAGAGTGTGTTCCCCTGATTGTTTAATGTACACAGGATATGTTACCAGGTGAACAATATAAGTGAGGAGAGTGTGTTCCCCTTATTGTTTAAAGCACACAGGACATGTTACCAGGTGAACAGTATAAGTGAGGAGAGTGTGTTCCCCTGATTGTTTAAAGCACACAGGACATGTTACCAGATGAACAGTATAAGTGAGGAGAGTGTGTTCTTCTGATGGTTTAATACACACGGGACATGTTACCTGGTCAACAGTATAAGTGAGGAGAGTGTGTTCCCCTGATGGTTTAATATACACGGGACATCTTACCAGGTGAACAGTATAGGTGAAGAGGGTGTGTTCCCCTGATTGTTTAATGTACACAGGACATGTTACCAGGTGAACAGTATAAGTGAAGAGAGTGTGTTCCCCTGATTGTTTAATGTACACAGGACATGTTACCAGGTGAACAGTAGAAGTGAGGAGAGTGTCTTCCCCTGATTGTTTAATGCACACAGGACATGATACCAGGTGAACAGTATAAGTGAAGAGAGTGTGTTCCCCTGATTGTTTAATACACAAAGGACATGTTACCAGGTGAACATTATAAGTGAGGAGAGCGTGTTCCCCTGATTGTTTAATATACACAGGACATGTTACCAGGTGAACAGTATAAGTGAGGAGAGTGTCTTCCCCTGATTGTTTAAAACACACGGGACATGTTACCAGGTGAACAGTATAAGTGAGGAGAGTGTGTTCCCCTGATTGTTTAATACACACGGGACATGTTACCAGGTGAACAGTATAAGTGAGGAGAGTGTGTTCCCCTGATTGTTTAATACATACGGGACATGTTACCAGGTGAACAGTATAAGTGAGGAGAGTGTATTCCCCTGATTGTTTAATACACACAGGACATGTTACCAGGTGAACAGTATTAGTGAGGAGAGTGTGTTCCCCTGATTGTTTAATGCACACAGGACATGTTACCAGGTGAACAATAGAAGAGAGGAGATTTTGTTCCCCTGATGGTTTAATATACACGGGACATGTTACCAGTTGAACAGTATAAGTGAGGAGAGTGTGTTCCCCTGATTGTTTAATGCACAGTTGACATGTTACCAGGTGAACAGGATAAGTGAGGAGAGTGTGTTCCCCTGATTGTTTAATGCACACAGGACATGTTACCAGGTGAACAGTATAAGTGAGGAGAGTGTGTTCCCCTGATGGTTTAATACACACGGGACATGTTACCAGGTGAACAGTATAAGTTAGGAGAGTTTGTTCACCTGATTGTATAATACACACGGGACATGTTACCAGGTGAACTGTGAAGTGAGGAGAGTGTGTTCCCCTGATTGTTTAATATACACGGGACATGTCACCAGGTGAACAGTATAAGTGAGCAGAGTGAGTTCCCCTGATGGTTTAATACACACGGGACAGGTGACCTGATGAACAGTATAAGTGAGGAGAGTGTGTTCCCCTAATTGTTGAATATACACGGGACATGTTACCAGGTGAACAGTATAAGTGAGCAGAGTGTGTTCCCCTGATTGTTTAATATACACGGGACATGTTACCAGGTGAACAGTATAAGTGAGGAGAGTGTGTTCCCCTGATTGTTTAATACACACAGGACATGTTACCAGGTGAACAGTATAAGTGAAGAGAGTGTGTTCCCCTGATTGTTTAATGTACACAGGACATGTTACCAGGTGAACAGTAGAAGTGAGGAGAGTGTCTTCCCCTGATTGTTTAATGCACACGGGACATGTTACCAGGTGAACAATATAAGTGAGGAGAGTGTGTTCCCCTTATTGTTTAAAGCACACAGGACATGTTACCAGGTGAACAGTATAAGTGAGGAGAGTGTGTTCCCCTGATTGTTTAAAGCACACAGGACATGTTACCAGATGAACAGTATAAGTGAGGAGAGTGTGTTCCTCTGATGGTTTACTACACACGGGACATGTTACCTGGTCAACAGTATAAGTGAGGAGAGTGTGTTCCCCTAATGGTTTAATATACACGGGACATCTTACCAGGTGAACAGTATAGGTGAAGAGGGTGTGTTCCCCTGATTGTTTAATGTACACAGGACATGTTACCAGGTGAACAGTATAAGTGAAGAGAGTGTGTTCCCCTGATTGTTTAATGTACACAGGACATGTTACCAGGTGAACAGTAGAAGTGAGGAGAGTGTCTTCCCCTGATTGTTTAATGCACACAGGACATGATACCAGGTGAACAGTATAAATGAAGAGAGTGTGTTCCCCTGATTGTTTAATACACAAAGGACATGTTACCAGGTGAACAGTAGAAGTGAGGAGAGTGTGTTCCCCTAATTGTTGAATATACACGGGACATGTTACCAGGTGAACAGTATAAGTGAGCAGAGTGTGTTCCCCTGATTGTTTAATATACACGGGACATGTTACCAGGTGAACAGTATAAGTGAGGAGAGTGTGTTCCCCTGATTGTTTAATACACACAGGACATGTTACCAGGTGAACAGTATAAGTGAAGAGAGTGTGTTCCCCTGATTGTTTAATGTACACAGGACATGTTACCAGGTGAACAGTAGAAGTGAGGAGAGTGTCTTCCCCTGATTGTTTAATGCACACGGGACATGTTACCAGGTGAACAGTATAAGTGAGCAGAGTGAGTTCCCCTGATGGTTTAATACACAAAGGACATGTTACCAGGTGAACATTATAAGTGAGGAGAGCGTGTTCCCCTGATTGTTTAATATACACAGGACATGTTACCAGGTGAACAGTATAAGTGAGGAGAGTGTCTTCCCCTGATTGTTTAAAACACACGGGACATGTTACCAGGTGAACAGTATAAGTGAGGAGAGTGTGTTCCCCTGATTGTTTAATACACACGGGACATGTTACCAGGTGAACAGTATAAGTGAGGAGAGTGTGTTCCCCTGATTGTTTAATACATACGGGACATGTTACCAGGTGAACAGTATAAGTGAGGAGAGTATGTTCCCCTGATGGTTTGATATACATGGGACATGTTACCAGTTGAACAGTTTAAGTGAGGAGAGTGTGTTTCCCTGATTGTTTAATGCACACGGGAAATGATACCAGGTGAACAGTATAAGTGAGGAGAGTGTGTTCCCCTGATGGTTTAATATACACGGGACATGTTACCAGGTGAACAGTATAAGTGAGCAGTGTGTATTCCCCTGATTGTTTAATACACACAGGACATGTTACCAGGTGAACAGTATTAGTGAGGAGAGTGTGTTCCCCTGATTGTTTAATGCACACAGGACATGTTACCAGGTGAACAATAGAAGAGAGGAGATTTTGTTCCCCTGATGGTTTAATATACACGGGACATGTTACCAGTTGAACAGTATAAGTGAGGAGAGTGTGTTCCCCTGATTGTTTAATGCACAGTTGACATGTTACCAGGTGAACAGGATAAGTGAGGAGAGTGTGTTCCCCTGATTGTTTAATGCACACAGGACATGTTACCAGGTGAACAGTATAAGTGAGGAGAGTGTGTTCCCCTGATGGTTTAATACACACGGGACATGTTACCAGGTGAACAGTATAAGTTAGGAGAGTTTGTTCCCCTGATTGTATAATACACACGGGACATGTTACCAGGTGAACTGTGAAGTGAGGAGAGTGTGTTCCCCTGATTGTTTAATATACACGGGACATGTCACCAGGTGAACAGTATAAGTGAGCAGAGTGAGTTCCCCTGATGGTTTAATACACACGGGACAGGTGACCAGATGAACAGTATAAGTGAGGAGAGTGTGTTCCCCTAATTGTTGAATATACACGGGACATGTTACCAGGTGAACAGTATAAGTGAGCAGAGTGTGTTCCCCTGATTGTTTAATATACACGGGACATGTTACCAGGTGAACAGTGCAAGTGAGGAGAGTGTGTTCCCCTGATGGTTTAATATACATGGGACATGTTACCAGGTGAACAGTATAAGTGAGGAGAGTATGTTCCCCTGATGGTTTGATATACATGGGACATGTTACCAGTTGAACAGTTTAAGTGAGGAGAGTGTGTTTCCCTGATTGTTTAATGCACACGGGAAATGATACCAGGTGAACAGTATAAGTGATGAGAGAGTGATCCCCTGATGGTTTAATATACACGGGACATGTCACAAGGTGAACAGCATCAGTGAGGACAGTGTGTTCCCCTGATGCTTTAATATACACGGGACATGTTACCAGGTGAACAGTCTAAGTGAGGAGAGGATGTTCCCCTGATGGTTTAATATACACGGGACATGTTACCAGGTGAACAGTATAAGTGAGGAGAGTGAGTTCCCCTGATGGTTTAATATACACGGGACATGATACCAAGTGAACAGTATAAGTGAGGATAGTGTGTTCCCCTGATTGTTTAATATACACGGGACATGTTACCAGGTGAACAGTATAAGTGAGGAGAGTGTGTTCCCCTGATTGTTTAATGCACACAGGACATGTTACCAGGTGAACAGTATAAGTGAGGAGAGTGTGTTCCCCTGATTGTTTAATATACACGGGACATGTTACCAGGTGAACAGTATAAGAGAGGAGAGTGTGTTCCCCTGATTGTTTAATGCACACAGGTCATGTTACCAGGTGAACAGTATCAGTGAGGAGAGTGTGTTCCCCTGATTGTTTAATATACATGGGACATGTTACCAGGTGAACAGTAGAAGTGAGGAGAGTGTGTTCCCCTGATTGTTTAATATAAACGGGACATGTAACCAGGTGAACACTATAAGTGAGGAGAGTGTGTTCCCCTGATTGTTTAATGCACACAGGACATGTTACCAGGTGAACACTATAAGTGAGGAGAGTGTGTTCCCCTGATGGTTTAATATACACGGGACATGTTACCAGGTGAACAGTATAAGTGAGGAGAGTGTGTTCCCCTGATTGTTTAATGCACACAGGACATGTTACCAGGTGAACAGTAGAAGTGAGGAGAGTGTGTTCCCCTGATTGTTTAATATAAACGGGACATGTTACCAGGTGAACAGTATAAGTGAGGAGAGTGTTATCCCCTGATTGTTTAATATAAACGGGACATGTTACCAGGTGAACAGTGGAAGTGAGGAGAGTGTGTTCCCCTGATTGTTTAATATAAACGGGACATGTTACCAGGTGAACAGTATAAGTGAGGAGAGTGTGTTCCCCTGACTGTTTAAAACACACGGGAAATGTTACCAGGTGAACATTATAAGTGAGCAGAGTGTGTTCCCCTGATGATTTAATACACACGGGACATGTTACCAGGTGAACAGTATAAGTGAGGAGAGTGTGTTCCTCTGATGGTTTAATACACACGGGACATGTTACCTGGTGAACTGTATAAGTGAGGAGAGTGTGTTCCTCTGATGGTTTAATACACACGGGACATGTTACCAGGTGAACAATATAAGTGAGGAGAGTGTGTTCCCCTGATTGTTTAATGTACACAGGATATGTTACCAGGTGAACAATATAAGTGAGGAGAGTGTGTTCCCCTGATTGTTTAAAGCACACAGGACATGTTACCAGATGAACAGTATAAGTGAGGAAAGTAATTTCCTCTGATGGTTTAATACACACGGGACATGTTACCAGGTGAACAGTATAAGTGAGGAGAGTGTGTTCCTCTGATGGTTTAATACACACGGGACATGTTACCTGGTGAATGGTATAAGTGAGGAGAGTGTGTTCCTCTGATGGTTTAATACACACGGGACATGTTACCTGGTGAACGGTATAAGTGAGGAGAGTGTGTTCCCCTGATTGTTTAATGTACACAGGATATGTTACCAGGTGAACAATATAAGTGAGGAGAGAGTGTTCCCCTTATTGTTTAAAGCACACAGGACATGTTACCAGGTGAACACTATAAGTGAGGAGAGTGTGTTCCCCTGATTGTTTAAAGCACACAGGACATGTTACCAGATGAACAGTATAAGTGAGGAGAGTGTGTTCCTCTGATGGTTTAATACACACGGGACATGTTACCTGGTCAACAGTATAAGTGAGGAGAGTGTGTTCCCCTGATGGTATAATATACACGGGACATGTTACCAGGTGAACAGTATAAGTGAAGAGGGTGTGTTCCCCTGATTGTTTAATGTACACAGGACATGTTACCAGGTGAACAGTATAAGTGAGGAGAGTGTGTTCCCCTGATTGTTTAATGTACACAGGACATGTTACCAGGTGAACAGTAGAAGTGAGGAGAGTGTGTTCCCCTGATTGTTTAATGCACACAGGACATGTTACCAGGTGAACAGTATAAGTGAAGAGAGTGTGTTCCCCTGATTGTTTAATGTACACAGGACATGTTACCAGGTGAACAGTATAAGTGAAGAGAGTGTGTTCCCCTGATTGTTTAATACACAAAGGACATGTTACCTGGTGAACATTATAAGTGAGGAGAGCGTGTTCCCCTGATTGTTTAATATACACAGGACATGTTACCAGGTGAACAGTATAAGTGAGGAGAGAGTCTTCCCCTGATTGTTTAAAACACACGGGACATGTTACCAGGTGAACAGTATAAGTGAAGAGTGTGTGTTCCCCTGATTGTTTAATGTACAAAGGACATGCCACCAGGTGAACAGTATAAGTGAGGAGAGTGTGTTCCCCTGATTGTTTAATACACACGGGACATGTTACCAGGTGAACAGTATAAGTGAGGAGAGTGTGTTCCCCTGATTGTTTAATACACACGGGACATGTTACCAGGTGAACAGTATAAGTGAGGTGAGTGTATTCCCCTGATTGTTTAATACACACGGGACATGTTACCAGGTGAACAGTGTAAGTGAGGAGCGTGTGTTCCCCTGATTGTTTAATATACACAGGACATGTTACCAGGTGAACAGCATAAGTGAGGAGATTGTGTTCCCCTCATTGTTTAATGCACACAGGACATGTTACCAGGTGAACAATAGAAGAGAGGAGATTTTGTTCCCCTGATGGTTTAATATACACGGGACATGTTACCAGTTGAACAGTATAAGTGAGGAGAGTGTGTTCCCCTGATTGTTTAATGCACAGTTGACATGTTACCAGGTGAACAGGATAAGTGAGGAGAGTGTGTTTCCCTGATTGTTTAATATACACGGGACATGTTACCAGTTGAACAGTATAAGTGAGGAGAGTGTGTTCCCCTGATTGTTTAATATACACGGGACATGTTACCAGGTGAACAGTATAAGTGAGGAGAGAGTATTCCCCTGATGGTTTAATGTACACAGGACATGTTACCAGGTGAACAGTATAAGTGAGGAGAGTGTGTTCCCCTGATTGTTTAATATACACGGGACATGTTACCAGTTGAACAGTATAAGTGAGGAGAGTGTGTTCCCCTGATTGTTTAATATAAACGGGACATGTTACCAGTTGAACAGTATAAGTGAGGAGAGTGTGTTCCCCTGATTGTTTAATATAAACGGGACATGTTACCAGGTGAACAGTAGAAGCGAGAAGAGTGTGTTCCCCTGATTGTTTAATATACACAGGAAATGTTACCAGGTGAACAGTATAGGTGAGGAGAGTGTTTTCCCCTGATTGTTTAATATACACGGGACATGTTACCAGTTGAACAGTATAAGTGAGGAGAGTGTGTTCCCCTGATTGTTTAATATAAACGGGACATGTTACCAGGTGAACAGTATAAGTGAGGAGAATGTGTTCCCCTGATTGTTTAATATACACGGGACATGTTACCAGGTGAACAGTAGAAGCGAGAAGAGTGTGTTCCCCTGATTGTTTAATATACACAGGACATGTTACCAGGTGAACAGTATAAGTGAGGAGAGTGTGTTCCCCTGATTGTTTAATATACACGGGACATGTTACCAGGTGAACAGTAGAAGCGAGAAGAGTGTGTTCCCCTGATTGTTTAATGTACACAGGACATGTTACCAGGTGAACAGAATAAGTGAGGAGAGTGTTTTCCCCTGATGGTTAAATACACACAGGACATGTCACCAGGTGAACAGTATAAGTGAGGAGGGTGTGTTCCCATGATGGTTTAACATACACGGGACATGTTACCAGGTGAACAGTATAAGGAAGGAGAGTGTGTTCCCCTGATTGTTTAATATACACCAGACATGTTACCAGGTGGACAATATAAGTGAGGAGAGTTTGTTCCCCTGATGGTTTAATATACACGGGACATGTTACCAGATGAACAGTACAAGTGAGCAGAGTGTGTTCCCCTGATTGTTTAATGCACACAGGACATGTTACCAGGTGAACAGTACAAGTGAGGAGAGAGTTTTCCCCTGATGGTTTAATGTACACAGTACATGTTACCAGGTGAACAGTATAAGTGAGGAGAGTGTGTTCCCCTGATTGTTTAATTTGCACGGGACATGATACCAAGTGATCAGTATAAGTCAGGAGAGTGTGTTCCCCTCATTGTTTAATGCACACAGTACATGTTACCAGGTGAACAGTATAAGTGAGGAGAGAGTGTTCCCCTGATTGTTTAATACACACAGGACATGATACCAAGTGAACAGTATAGGTGAGGATAGTGTGTTCCCCTGATTGTTTAATATACACGGGACATGTTACCAGGTGAACAGTATAAGCGAGGAGAGTGTGTTCCCCTGATTGTTTAATATACACGGGACATGTTACCAGGTGAACAGTATAATTGAGGAGAGTCTGTTCCCCTGATTGTTTAATACACACAGGACATGTTACCAGGTGAACAGTATAAGTGAGGAGAGTTTGTTGCCCTGATGGTTAAATATACACGGGACATGTCACCAGGTGAACAGTATAAGTGAGGAGAGTGTGTTCCCATGATGGTTTAACATACACGGGACATGTTACCATGTGAACAGTATAGGTAAGGAGAGTGTGTTCCCCTGATGGTTTAATGTACACAGGACATGTTACCAGGTGAACAGTATAAGTGAGGAGAGTGTGTTCCCCTGATGGTTTAATATACACGGGACATGCTATCAGGTGAACAGTATAAGTGAGGAGAGAGTATTCCCCTGATGGTTTAATGTACACAGGACATGTTACCAGGTGAACAGTATAAGTGAGGAGAGTGTGTTCCCCTGATTGTTTAATATACACGGGACATGTTACCAGTTGAACAGTATAAGTGAGGAGAGTGTGTTCCCCTGATTGTTTAATATAAACGGGACATGTTACCAGTTGAACAGTATAAGTGAGGAGAGTGTGTTCCCCTGATTGTTTAATATAAACGGGACATGTTACCAGGTGAACAGTAGAAGCGAGAAGAGTGTGTTCCCCTGATTGTTTAATATACACAGGACATGTTACCAGGTGAACAGTATAGGTGAGGAGAGTGTTTTCCCCTGATTGTTTAATATACACGGGACATGTTACCAGTTGAACAGTATAAGTGAGGAGAGTGTGTTCCCCTGATTGTTTAATATAAACGGGACATGTTACCAGGTGAACAGTATAAGTGAGGAGAGTGTGTTCCCCTGATTGTTTAATATACACGGGACATGTTACCAGGTGAACAGTAGAAGCGAGAAGAGTGTGTTCCCCTGATTGTTTAATATACACAGGACATGTTACCAGGTGAACAGTATAAGTGAGGAGAGTGTGTTCCCCTGATTGTTTAATATACACGGGACATGTTACCAGGTGAACAGTAGAAGCGAGAAGAGTGTGTTCCCCTGATTGTTTAATGTACACAGGACATGTTACCAGGTGAACAGAATAAGTGAGGAGAGTGTTTTCCCCTGATGGTTAAATACACACAGGACATGTCACCAGGTGAACAGTATAAGTGAGGAGGGTGTGTTCCCATGATGGTTTAACATACACGGGACATGTTACCAGGTGAACAGTATAAGGAAGGAGAGTGTGTTCCCCTGATTGTTTAATATACACCAGACATGTTACCAGGTGAACAATATAAGTGAGGAGAGTTTGTTCCCCTGATGATTTAATATACACGGGACATGTTACCAGATGAACAGTACAAGTGAGCAGAGTGTGTTCCCCTGATTGTTTAATGCACACAGGACATGTTACCAGGTGAACAGTACAAGTGAGGAGAGAGTTTTCCCCTGATGGTTTAATGTACACAGTACATGTTACCAGGTGAACAGTATAAGTGAGGAGAGTGTGTTCCCCTGATTGTTTAATTTGCACGGGACATGATACCAAGTGATCAGTATAAGTCAGGAGAGTGTGTTCCCCTCATTGTTTAATGCACACAGTACATGTTACCAGGTGAACAGTATAAGTGAGGAGAGAGTGTTCCCCTGATTGTTTAATACACACAGGACATGATACCAAGTGAACAGTATAGGTGAGGATAGTGTGTTCCCCTGATTGTTTAATATACACGGGACATGTTACCAGGTGAACAGTATAAGCGAGGAGAGTGTGTTCCCCTGATTGTTTAATATACACGGGACATGTTACCAGGTGAACAGTATAATTGAGGAGAGTCTGTTCCCCTGATTGTTTAATACACACAGGACATGTTACCAGGTGAACAGTATAAGTGAGGAGAGTTTGTTGCCCTGATGGTTAAATATACACGGGACATGTCACCAGGTGAACAGTATAAGTGAGGAGAGTGTGTTCCCATGATAGTTTAACATACACGGGACATGTTACCATGTGAACAGTATAGGTAAGGAGAGTGTGTTCCTCTGATGGTTTAATATACACAGGACATGTTACCAGGTGAACAATATAAGTGAGGAGAGTTTGTTCCCCTGATGGTTTAATATACACGGGACATGTTACCAGTTGAACAGTATAAGTGAGGAGAGTGTGTTCCCCTGATTGTTTAATGCACACAGGACATGTTACCAGGTGAACAGTATAAGTGAAGAGAGTGTGTTCCCCTGATTGTTTAATGTACACAGGACATGTTACCAGGTGAACAGTATAAGTGAAGGGAGTGTGTTCCCCTGATTGTTTAATACACAAAGGACATGTTACCAGGTGAACATTATAAGTGAGGAGAGCGTGTTCCCCTGATTGTTTAATATACACAGGACATGTTACCAGTTGAACAGTATAAGTGAGGAGAGAGTCTTCCCCTGATTGTTTAAAACACACGGGACATGTTACCAGGTGAACAGTATAAGTGAAGAGAGTGTGTTCACTGATTGTTTAATGTACAAAGGACATGCCACCAGGTGAACAGTATAAGTGAGGAGAGTGTGTTCCCCTGATTGTTTAATACACACGGGACATGTTACCAGGTGAACAGTATAAGTGAGGAGAGTGTGTTCCCCTGATTGTTTAATACACACGGGACATGTTACCAGGTGAACAGTATAAGTGAGGTGAGTGTATTCCCCTGATTGTTTAATACACACGGGACATGTTACCAGGTGAAAAGTATAAGTGAGGAGCGTGTGTTCCCCTGATTGTTTAATATACACAGGACATGTTACCAGGTGAACAGCATAAGTGAGGAGATTGTGTTCCCCTCATTGTTTAATGCACACAGGACATGTTACCAGGTGAACAATAGAAGAGAGGAGATTTTGTTCCCCTGATGGTTTAATATACACGGGACATGTTACCAGTTGAACAGTATAAGTGAGGAGAGTGTGTTCCCCTGATTGTTTAATGCACAGTTGACTTGTTACCAGGTGAACTGGATAAGTGAGGAGAGAGTGTTTCCCTGATTGTTTAATATACACGGGACATGTTACCAGTTGAACAGTATAAGTGAGGAGAGTGTGTTCCCCTGAATGTTTAATATACACGGGACATGTTACCAGGTGAACAGTATAAGTGAGGAGAGAGTATTCGCCTGATGGTTTAATGTACACAGGACATGTTACCAGGTGAACAGTATAAGTGAGGAGAGTGTGTTCCCCTGATTGTTTAATATACACGGGACATGTTACCAGTTGAACAGTATAAGTGAGGAGAGTGTGTTCCCCTGATTGTTTAATATAAACGGGACATGTTACCAGTTGAACAGTATAAGTGAGGAGAGTGTGTTCCCCTGATTGTTTAATATAAACGGGACATGTTACCAGGTGAACAGTAGAAGCGAGAAGAGTGTGTTCCCCTGATTGTTTAATATACACAGGACATGTTACCAGGTGAACAGTATAGGTGAGGAGAGTGTGTTCCCCTGATTGTTTAATATACACGGGACATGTTACCAGTTGAACAGTATAAGTGAGGAGAGTGTGTTCCCCTGATTGTTTAATATAAACGGGACATGTTACCAGGTGAACAGTATAAGTGAGGAGAGTGTGTTCCCCTGATTGTTTAATATACACGGGACATGTTACCAGGTGAACAGTAGAAGCGAGAAGAGTGTGTTCCCCTGATTGTTTAATATACACAGGACATGTTACCAGGTGAACAGTATAAGTGAGGAGAGTGTGTTCCCCTGATTGTTTAATATACACGGGACATGTTACCAGGTGAACAGTAGAAGCGAGAAGAGTGTGTTCCCCTGATTGTTTAATATACACAGGACATGTTACCAGGTGAACAGTATAAGTGAGGAGAGTGTTTTCCCCTGATGGTTAAATACACACGTGACATGTCACCAGGTGAACAGTATAAGTGAGGAGGGTGTGTTCCCATGATGGTTTAACATACACGGGACATGTTACCAGGTGAACAGTATAAGGAAGGAGAGTGTGTTCCCCTGATTGTTTAATATACACCAGACATGTTACCAGGTGAACAATATAAGTGAGGAGAGTTTGTTCCCCTGATGGTTTAATATACACGGGACATGTTACCAGATGAACAGTACAAGTGAGCAGAGTGTGTTCCCCTGATTGTTTAATGCACACAGGACATGTTACCAGGTGAACAGTACAAGTGAGGAGAGAGTTTTCCCCTGATGGTTTAATGTACACAGTACATGTTACCAGGTGAACAGTATAAGTGAGGAGAGTGTGTTCCCCTGATTGTTTAATTTGCCCGGGACATGATACCAAGTGAACAGTATAAGTCAGGAGAGTGTGTTCCCCTCATTGTTTAATGCACACAGTACATGTTACCAGGTGAACAGTATAAGTGAGGAGAGAGTGTTCCCCTGATGGTTTAATGTACACAGGACATGTTAGCAGGTGAACAGTATAAGTGAGGAGAGTGTGTTCCCCTGATTGTTTAATACACACAGGACATGATACCAAGTGAACAGTATAGGTGAGGATAGTGTGTTCCCCTGATTGTTTAATATACACGGGACATGTTACCAGGTGAACAGTATAAGCGAGGAGAGTGTGTTCCCCTGATTGTTTAATATACACGGGACATGTTACCAGGTGAACAGTATAATTGAGGAGAGTCTGTTCCCCTGATTGTTTAATACACACAGGACATGTTACCAGGTGAACAGTATAAGTGAGGAGAGTTTGTTGCCCTGATGGTTAAATATACACGGGACATGTCACCAGGTGAACAGTATAAGTGAGGAGAGTGTGTTCCCATGATAGTTTAACATACACGGGACATGTTACCATGTGAACAGTATAGGTAAGGAGAGTGTGTTCCTCTGATGGTTTAATATACACAGGACATGTTACCAGGTGAACAATATAAGTGAGGAGAGTTTGTTCCCCTGATGGTTTAATATACACGGGACATGTTACCAGTTGAACAGTATAAGTGAGGAGAGTGTGTTCCCCTGATTGTTTAATGCACACAGGACATGTTACCAGGTGAACAGTATAAGTGAAGAGAGTGTGTTCCCCTGATTGTTTAATGTACACAGGACATGTTACCAGGTGAACAGTATAAGTGAAGGGAGTGTGTTCCCCTGATTGTTTAATACACAAAGGACATGTTACCAGGTGAACATTATAAGTGAGGAGAGCGTGTTCCCCTGATTGTTTAATATACACAGGACATGTTACCAGTTGAACAGTATAAGTGAGGAGAGAGTCTTCCCCTGATTGTTTAAAACACACGGGACATGTTACCAGGTGAACAGTATAAGTGAAGAGAGTGTGTTCACTGATTGTTTAATGTACAAAGGACATGCCACCAGGTGAACAGTATAAGTGAGGAGAGTGTGTTCCCCTGATTGTTTAATACACACGGGACATGTTACCAGGTGAACAGTATAAGTGAGGAGAGTGTGTTCCCCTGATTGTTTAATACACACGGGACATGTTACCAGGTGAACAGTATAAGTGAGGTGAGTGTATTCCCCTGATTGTTTAATACACACGGGACATGTTACCAGGTGAAAAGTATAAGTGAGGAGCGTGTGTTCCCCTGATTGTTTAATATACACAGGACATGTTACCAGGTGAACAGCATAAGTGAGGAGATTGTGTTCCCCTCATTGTTTAATGCACACAGGACATGTTACCAGGTGAACAATAGAAGAGAGGAGATTTTGTTCCCCTGATGGTTTAATATACACGGGACATGTTACCAGTTGAACAGTATAAGTGAGGAGAGTGTGTTCCCCTGATTGTTTAATGCACAGTTGACTTGTTACCAGGTGAACTGGATAAGTGAGGAGAGAGTGTTTCCCTGATTGTTTAATATACACGGGACATGTTACCAGTTGAACAGTATAAGTGAGGAGAGTGTGTTCCCCTGAATGTTTAATATACACGGGACATGTTACCAGGTGAACAGTATAAGTGAGGAGAGAGTATTCGCCTGATGGTTTAATGTACACAGGACATGTTACCAGGTGAACAGTATAAGTGAGGAGAGTGTGTTCCCCTGATTGTTTAATATACACGGGACATGTTACCAGTTGAACAGTATAAGTGAGGAGAGTGTGTTCCCCTGATTGTTTAATATAAACGGGACATGTTACCAGTTGAACAGTATAAGTGAGGAGAGTGTGTTCCCCTGATTGTTTAATATAAACGGGACATGTTACCAGGTGAACAGTAGAAGCGAGAAGAGTGTGTTCCCCTGATTGTTTAATATACACAGGACATGTTACCAGGTGAACAGTATAGGTGAGGAGAGTGTGTTCCCCTGATTGTTTAATATACACGGGACATGTTACCAGTTGAACAGTATAAGTGAGGAGAGTGTGTTCCCCTGATTGTTTAATATAAACGGGACATGTTACCAGGTGAACAGTATAAGTGAGGAGAGTGTGTTCCCCTGATTGTTTAATATACACGGGACATGTTACCAGGTGAACAGTAGAAGCGAGAAGAGTGTGTTCCCCTGATTGTTTAATATACACAGGACATGTTACCAGGTGAACAGTATAAGTGAGGAGAGTGTGTTCCCCTGATTGTTTAATATACACGGGACATGTTACCAGGTGAACAGTAGAAGCGAGAAGAGTGTGTTCCCCTGATTGTTTAATATACACAGGACATGTTACCAGGTGAACAGTATAAGTGAGGAGAGTGTTTTCCCCTGATGGTTAAATACACACGTGACATGTCACCAGGTGAACAGTATAAGTGAGGAGGGTGTGTTCCCATGATGGTTTAACATACACGGGACATGTTACCAGGTGAACAGTATAAGGAAGGAGAGTGTGTTCCCCTGATTGTTTAATATACACCAGACATGTTACCAGGTGAACAATATAAGTGAGGAGAGTTTGTTCCCCTGATGGTTTAATATACACGGGACATGTTACCAGATGAACAGTACAAGTGAGCAGAGTGTGTTCCCCTGATTGTTTAATGCACACAGGACATGTTACCAGGTGAACAGTACAAGTGAGGAGAGAGTTTTCCCCTGATGGTTTAATGTACACAGTACATGTTACCAGGTGAACAGTATAAGTGAGGAGAGTGTGTTCCCCTGATTGTTTAATTTGCCCGGGACATGATACCAAGTGAACAGTATAAGTCAGGAGAGTGTGTTCCCCTCATTGTTTAATGCACACAGTACATGTTACCAGGTGAACAGTATAAGTGAGGAGAGAGTGTTCCCCTGATGGTTTAATGTACACAGGACATGTTAGCAGGTGAACAGTATAAGTGAGGAGAGTGTGTTCCCATGATTGTTTAATACACACAGGACATGATACCAAGTGAACAGTATAGGTGAGGATAGTGTGTTCCCCTGATTGTTTAATATACACGGGACATGTTACCAGGTGAACAGTATAAGTGAGGAGAGTGTGTTCCCCTGATTGTTTAATATACACGGGACATGTTAGCAGGTGAACTGTATAAGTGAGGAGAGTGTGTTCCCCTGATTGTTTAATGCACACAGGACATGTTAGCAGGGGAACAGTATAAGTGAGGAGAGTGTGTTCCCCTGATTGTTTAATATAAACGGGACATGTTACCAGGTGAACAGTATAAGCGAGGAGAGTGTGTTCCCCTGATTGTTTAATATACACGGGACATGTTACCAGGTGAACAGTATAATTGAGGAGAGTCTGTTCCCCTGATTGTTTAATACACACAGGACATGTTACCAGGTGAACAGTATAAGTGAGGAGAGTGTGTTGCCCTGATGGTTAAATATACACGGGACATGTCACCAGGTGAACAGTATAAGTGAGTAGAGTGTGTTCCCATGATGGTTTAACATACACGGGACATGTTACCATGTGAACAGTATAGGTAAGGAGAGTGTGTTCCTCTGATGGTTTAATATACACAGGACATGTTACCAGGTGAACAATATAAGTGAGGAGAGTTTGTTCCCCTGATGGTTTAATATACACGGGACATGTTACCAGTTGAACAGTATAAGTGAGGAGAGTGTGTTCCCCTGATGGTTTAATGTACACAGGACATGTTACCAGGTGAACAATATAAGTGAGGAGAGTTTGTTCCCCTGATGGTTTAATATACACGGGACATGTTACCAGTTGAACAGTATAAGTGAGGAGAGTGTGTTCCCCTGAAGGTTTAATGTACACGGGACATGTCACCAGGTGAACAGTATAAGTGAGGAGAGTGTGTTCCCCTGACTGTTTAAAACACACGGGACATGTTACCAGGTGAAAAGTATAAGTGAGGAGAGTGTGCTCCCCTGATTGTTTAATTCACACGTGACATGTTACCAGGTGAACAGTAAAAGTGTGGAGACTGTGTTCCCATGATTGTTTAATGCACAGAGGACATGTTACCAGGTGAACAGTATAAGTGAGGAGAGTGTGTTCCCCTGATTGTTTAATACACACGGGACATGTTATCAGGTGAACAGCATAAGTGAGGAGAGTGTTTTCTCCTGATAGTTTAATGTACACAGGACATGTTAGCAGGTGAACAGTATAAGTGAGGAGAGTGTGTTCCCCTGATTGTTTAATACACACAGGACATGATACCAAGTGAACAGTATAGGTGAGGATAGTGTGTTCCCCTGATTGTTTAATATACACGGGACATGTTACCAGGTGAACAGTATAAGTGAGGAGAGTGTGTTCCCCTGATTGTTTAATATACACGGGACATGTTACCAGGTGAACTGCATAAGTGAGGAGAGTGTGTTCCCCTGATTGTTTAATGCACACAGGACATGTTACCAGGTGAACAGTATAAGTGAGGAGAGTGTGTTCCCCTGATTGTTTAATATAAACGGGACATGTTACCAGGTGAACAGTATAAGCGAGGAGAGTGTGTTCCCCTGATTGTTTAATATACACGGGACATGTTACCAGGTGAACAGTATAATTGAGGAGAGTCTGTTCCCCTGATTGTTTAATACACACAGGACATGTTACCAGGTGAACAGTATAAGTGAGGAGAGTTTGTTGCCCTGATGGTTAAATATACACGGGACATGTCACCAGGTGAACAGTATAAGTGAGGAGAGTGTGTTCCCATGATGGTTTAACATACACGGGACATGTTACCAGGTGAACAATATAAGTGAGGAGAGTTTGTTCCCCTGATGGTTTAATATACACGGGACATGTTACCAGTTGAACAGTATAAGTGAGGAGAGTGTGTTTCCCTGATTGTTTAATGCACACAGGACATGTTACCAGGTGAACAGTATAAGTGAAGAGAGTGTGTTCCCCTGATTGTTTAATGTACACAGGACATGTTACCAGGTGAACAGTATAAGTGAAGAGAGTGTGTTCCCCTGATTGTTTAATACACAAAGGACATGTTACCAGGTGAACATTATAAGTGAGGAGAGCGTGTTCCCCTGATTGTTTAATATACACAGGACATGTTACCAGTTGAACAGTATAAGTGAGGAGAGAGTCTTCCGCTGATTGTTTAAAACACACGGGACATGTTACCAGGTGAACAGTATAAGTGAAGAGAGTGTGTTCCCCTGATTGTTTAATGTACAAAGGACATGCCACCAGGTGAACAGTATAAGTGAGGAGAGTGTGTTCCCCTGATTGTTTAATACACACGGGACATGTTACCAGGTGAACAGTATAAGTGAGGAGAGTGTGTTCCCCTGATTGTTTAATACACACGGGACATGTTACCAGGTGAACAGTATAAGTGAGGTGAGTGTATTCCCCTGATTGTTTAATACACACGGGACATGTTACCAGGTGAACAGTATAAGTGAGGAGCGTGTGTTCCCCTGATTGTTTAATATACACAGGACATGTTACCAGGTGAACAGCATAAGTGAGGAGATTGTGTTCCCCTCATTGTTTAATGCACACAGGACATGTTACCAGGTGAACAATAGAAGAGAGGAGATTTTGTTCCCCTGATGGTTTAATATACACGGGACATGTTACCAGTTGAACAGTATAAGTGAGGAGAGTGTGTTCCCCTGATTGTTTAATGCACAGTTGACATGTTACCAGGTGAACAGGATAAGTGAGGAGAGTGTGTTTCCCTGATTGTTTAATATACACGGGACATGTTACCAGTTGAACAGTATAAGTGAGGAGAGTGTGTTCCCCTGAATGTTTAATATACACGGGACATGTTACCAGGTGAACAGTATAAGTGAGGAGAGAGTATTCCCCTGATGGTTTAATGTACACAGGACATGTTACCAGGTGAACAGTATAAGTGAGGAGAGTGTGTTCCCCTGATTGTTTAATATACACGGGACATGTTACCAGTTGAACAGTATAAGTGAGGAGAGTGTGTTCCCCTGATTGTTTAATATAAACGGGACATGTTACCAGTTGAACAGTATAAGTGAGGAGAGTGTGTTCCCCTGATTGTTTAATATAAACGGGACATGTTACCAGGTAAACAGTAGAAGCGAGAAGAGTGTGTTCCCCTGATTGTTTAATATACACAGGACATGTTACCAGGTGAACAGTATAGGTGAGGAGAGTGTGTTCCCCTGATTGTTTAATATACACGGGACATGTTACCAGTTGAACAGTATAAGTGAGGAGAGTGTGTTCCCCTGATTGTTTAATATAAACGGGACATGTTACCAGGTGAACAGTATAAGTGAGGAGAGTGTGTTCCCCTGATTGTTTAATATACACGGGACATGTTACCAGGTGAACAGTAGAAGCGAGAAGAGTGTGTTCCCCTGATTGTTTAATATACACAGGACATGTTACCAGGTGAACAGTATAAGTGAGGAGAGTGTGTTCCCCTGATTGTTTAATATACACGGGACATGTTACCAGGTGAACAGTAGAAGCGAGAAGAGTGTGTTCCCCTGATTGTTTAATATACACAGGACATGTTACCAGGTGAACAGTATAAGTGAGGAGAGTGTTTTCCCCTGATGGTTAAATACACACGTGACATGTCACCAGGTGAACAGTATAAGTGAGGAGGGTGTGTTCCCATGATGGTTTAACATACACGGGACATGTTACCAGGTGAACAGTATAAGGAAGGAGAGTGTGTTCCCCTGATTGTTTAATATACACCAGACATGTTACCAGGTGAACAATATAAGTGAGGAGAGTTTGTTCCCCTGATGGTTTAATATACACGGGACATGTTACCAGATGAACAGTACAAGTGAGCAGAGTGTGTTCCCCTGATTGTTTAATGCACACAGGACATGTTACCAGGTGAACAGTACAAGTGAGGAGAGAGTTTTCCCCTGATGGTTTAATGTACACAGTACATGTTACCAGGTGAACAGTATAAGTGAGGAGAGTGTGTTCCCCTGATTGTTTAATTTGCACGGGACATGATACCAAGTGAACAGTATAAGTCAGGAGAGTGTGTTCCCCTCATTGTTTAATGCACACAGTACATGTTACCAGGTGAACAGTATAAGTGAGGAGAGAGTGTTCCCCTGATGGTTTAATGTACACAGGACATGTTAGCAGGTGAACAGTATAAGTGAGGAGAGTGTGTTCCCATGATTGTTTAATACACACAGGACATGATACCAAGTGAACAGTATAGGTGAGGAGAGTGTGTTCCCCTGATTGTTTAATATAAACGGGACATGTTACCAGGTGAACAGTATAAGCGAGGAGAGTGTGTTCCCCTGATTGTTTAATATACACGGGACATGTTACCAGGTGAACAGTATAATTGAGGAGAGTCTGTTCCCCTGATTGTTTAATACACACAGGACATGTTACCAGGTGAACAGTATAAGTGAGGAGAGTGTGTTGCCCTGATGGTTAAATATACACGGGACATGTCACCAGGTGAACAGTATAAGTGAGTAGAGTGTGTTCCCATGATGGTTTAACATACACGGGACATGTTACCATGTGAACAGTATAGGTAAGGAGAGTGTGTTCCTCTGATGGTTTAATATACACAGGACATGTTACCAGGTGAACAATATAAGTGAGGAGAGTTTGTTCCCCTGATGGTTTAATATACACGGGACATGTTACCAGTTGAACAGTATAAGTGAGGAGAGTGTGTTCCCCTGATGGTTTAATGTACACAGGACATGTTACCAGGTGAACAATATAAGTGAGGAGAGTTTGTTCCCCTGATGGTTTAATATACACGGGACATGTTACCAGTTGAACAGTATAAGTGAGGAGAGTGTGTTCCCCTGATGGTTTAATGTACACGGGACATGTCACCAGGTGAACAGTATAAGTGAGGAGAGTGTGTTCCCCTGACTGTTTAAAACACACGGGACATGTTACCAGGTGAAAAGTATAAGTGAGGAGAGTGTGCTCTCCTGATTGTTTAATTCACACGTGACATGTTACCAGGTGAACAGTAAAAGTGTGGAGACTGTGTTCCCATGATTGTTTAATGCACAGAGGACATGTTACCAGGTGAACAGTATAAGTGAGGAGAGTGTGTTCCCCTGATTGTTTAATACACACGGGACATGTTATCAGGTGAACAGCATAAGTGAGGAGAGTGTTTTCTCCTGATAGTTTAATAAACACGGGACATGTTACCAGGTGAACAGTCTAAGTGAGGAGAGTGTGTTCCCCTGATTGTTTAATACACACGGGACAAGTTACCAGGTGAACAGGATAACTGAGGAGAGTGTGTTCCCCTGATTGTTTAATACACACGGGACATGTTATCAGGTGAACAGCATAAGTGAGGAGAGTGTTTTCTCCTGATAGTTTAATAAACACGGGACATGTTACCAGGTGAACAGTATAAGTGAGGAGAGTAAGTTCCCCTGATGGATTAACACACACGGGAAATGTTACCAGGTGAACATTATAAGTGAGGAGAGTGTGTTCCCCTGATGGTTTAATACACACGGGACATGTTACCAGGTGAACAGTATAAGTGAGGAGAGTGTGTTCCTCAGATGTTTTAATACACACGGGACATGTTACCAGGTGAACAATATAAGTGAGGAGAGTGAGTTCCCCTGATTGTTTAATGTACACAGGACATGTTACCAGGTGAACAGTATAAGTGAAGAGAGTGTGTTCCCCTGATTGTTTAATGTACACGGGACATGTTACCAGGTGAACAGTATAAGTGAGGAGAGTGTGTTCCCCTGATTGTTTAATACACAAAGGACATTTTTCAGGTGATCAGTATAAGTGAAGAGAGTGTGTTCCCCTGATTGTTTAATGTACACAGGACATGTTACCAGGTGAACAGTATAAGTGAGGAGACTGTGTTCCCCTGATTGTTTAAAGCACACAGGACTTGTTACCAGGTGAACAGTAAAAGTGAAGAGAGTGTGTTCCCCTGATTGTTTAATGTACACAGGACATGTTACCAGGTGAACAGTATAAGTGAAGAGAGTGTGTTCCCCTGATTGTTTAATGTACACAGGACATGTTACCAGGTGAACAGTATAAGTGAGGAGAGTGTGTTCCCCTGATTGTTTAATGCACACAGGACATGTTACCAGGTGAACAGTATAAGTGAAGAGAGTGTGTTCCCCTGATTGTTTAATGTACACAGGACATGTTACCAGGTGAACAGTATAAGTGAGGAGAGTGTGTTCCCCTGATTGTTTAATGAGCACAGGACATGTTACCAGGTGAACAGTATAAGTGAGGAGAGTGTGTTCCCCTGATTGTTTAATATATACGGGACATGTTACCAGGTGAACCGTATAAGCGAGGAGAGTGAGTTCCCCTGATTGTTTAATATACACAGGACATGTTAGCACGTGAACAGTATAAGTGATGAGAGTGTGTTCCCATGATGGTTTAACATGCACGGGGCATGTTACCATGTGAACAGTATAAGTAAGGAGAGTGTGTTCCTCTGATTGTTTAATATACACAGGACATGTTACCAGGTGAACAATATAAGTGAGGAGAGTTTGCACCCCTGATTGTTTAATATACACGGGACATGTTACCAGATGAACAGTATAATTGAGGAGAGTGTGTTCCCCTGATTGTTTAATACACACAGGACATGTTACCAGGTGAACAGTATAAGTGAGGAGAGTGTGTTCCCCTGATGGTTAAATACACACGGGACATGTCACCAGGTGAACAGTATAAGTGAGGAGAGTGTGTTCCCATGATGGTTTAACATACACGGGACATGTTACCATGTGAACAGTATAAGTAAGGAGAGTGTGTTCCTCTGATTGTTTAATATACACAGGACATGTTACCAGGTGAACAATATAAGTGAGGAGAGTTTGTTCCCCTGATGGTTGAATATACACGGGACATGTTACCAGTTGAACAGTATAAGTGAGGAGAGTGTGTTCACCTGATGGTTTAATGTACACAGGACATGTTACCAGGTGAACAGTATCAGTGAGGAGAGTGTGTTCCACTGATTGTTTAATACACACGGGACATGTCACCAGGTGAACAGTATAAGTGAGGAGAGTGTGTTCCCCTGACTGTTTAAAACACACGGGACATGTTACCAGGTGAAAAGTATAAGTGAGGAGAGTGTGTTCCCCTGATTGTTTAATTCACACGGGACATGTTACCAGGTGAACAGTAAAAGTGTGGAGACTGTGTTCCCGTGTTTGTTTAATGCACAGAGGACATGTTACCAGGTGAACAGTATAAGTGAGGAGAGTGTGTTCCCCTGATGGTTTAATACACACGGGACATGTTACCAGGTGAACAGGATTAGTGAGGAGAGTGTGTTCCCCTGATGGTTTAATACACACGGGACATGTTATCAGGTGAACAGTATAAGTGAGGAGAGTGTTTTATCCTGATAGTTTAATACACACGGGACATGTTACCAGGTGAACAGTCTAAGTGAGGAGAGTGTGTTCCCCTGATTGTTTAATACACACGGGACATGTTACCAGGTGAACAGGATAAGTGAGGAGAGTGTGTTCCCCTGATTGTTTAGTACACACGGGAGATGTTACCAGGTGAACATTATAAGTGAGGAGAGTGTGTTCCCCTGATGGTTTAATGCACACGGGACATGTTACCAGGTGAACAGTATAAGTGAGGAGAGTGTGTTCCTCTGATGTTTTAATACACACAGGACATGTTACCAGGTGAACAATATAAGTGAAGAGAGTGTGTTCCCCTGATTGTTTAAAGCACACAGGACTTGTTACCAGGTGAACAGTAAAAGTGAAGAGAGTGTGTTCCCCTGATTGTTTAATGTACACAGGACATGTTACCAGGTGAACAGTACAAGTGAGGAGAGTGTGTTCCCCTGATTGTTTAATGTACACAGGACATGTTACCAGGTGAACAGTATAAGTGAAGAGAGTGTTTTCCCCTGATTGTTTAATGTACACAGGACATGTTACCAGGTGAACAGTATAAGTGAAGAGACTGTTTTCCCCTGATTGTTTAATCTACACAGGACATGTTACCAGGTGAACATTATAAGTGCGGAGAGTTTGTTCCCTTGATTGTTTAATATACACGGGACATGTTACCAGGTGAACAGTATAAGTGAAGAGAGTGTGTTCCCCTGATTGTTTAATGTACACAGGACATGTTACCAGGTGAACAGGATAAGTGAGGAGAGTGTGTTCCCCTGATTGTTTAATACACACGGGACATGTTACCAGGTGAACAGTATAAGTGAGGAGAGTGTGTTCCCCTAATTCTTTAATATACACAGGACATGTTACCAGGTGAACAATATAAGTGAGGAGAGTGTGTTCCCCTGATTGTTTAATACACACGGGACATGTTACCAGGTGAACAGTATAAGTGAGGAGAGTGTGTTCCCCTGATTGTTTAATACACACGGGACATGTTACCAGGTGAACAGTATATGTGAGGAGCGTGTGTTCCCCTGATTGTTTAATACACACGGGACATGTTACCAGGTGAACAGTATAAGTGAGGAGAGTGTGTTCCCCTGATTGTTTAATACACACAGGACATGTTACCAGGTGAACAGTATAAGTGAGGAGAGTGTGTTCCCCTGATTGTTTAATACACACGGGACATGTTACCAGGTGAACAGTATAAGTGAGGAGAGTGTGTTCCCCTGATTGTTTAATACACACAGGACATGATACCAAGTGAACAGTAAAAGTGAGGAGAGTGTGTTCCCCTGATTGTTTAATATACACGGGACATGTTACCAGGTGAACAGTATAAGTGATGAGAGTGTGTTCCCCTGATTGTTTAATATACACGGGACATGTTACCAGGTGAACAGTAGAAGCGAGAAGAGTGTGTTCCCCTGATTGTTTAATATACACAGGACATGTTACCAGGTGAACAGTATAAGTGAGGAGAGTGTGTTCCCCTGATTGTTTAATACACACAGGACATGTTACCAGGTGAACAGTATAAGTGAGGAGAGTGTGTTCCCCTGATTGTTTAATACACACGGGACATGTTACCAGGTGAACAGTATAAGTGAGGAGAGTGTGTTCCCCTGATTGTTTAATACACACAGGACATGATACCAAGTGAACAGTAAAAGTGAGGAGAGTGTGTTCCCCTGATTGTTTAATACACACAGGACATGATACCAAGTGAAAAGTAAAAGTGAGGAGTGTGTGTTCCCCTGATTGTTTAATATACACGGGACATGTTACCAGGTGAACAGTATAAGTGATGAGAGTGTGTTCCCCTGATTGTTTATTATACACGGGACATGTTACCAGCTGATCTGTATAAGTGAGGAGAGTGTGTTCCCCTGATTGTTTAATGCACACAGGACATGTTACCAGGTGAACAGTATAAGTGAGGAGAGTGTGTTCCCCTGATTGTTTAATATACACGGGGTATGTTACCAGGTGAACATTATACGTGCGGAGAGTTTGTTCCCCTGATTGTTTAATACACACAGGACATGTTACCAGGTGAGCAGTGTAGGTGAGGAGAGTGTGTTCCCCTGATAGTTTAATGTACTTGGGACATGTCACCAGGTGAACAGTATCAGTGAGGAGAGTGTGTTCCCCTGATTGTTTAATACACACGGGACATGTCACCAGGTGAACAGTAAAAGTGTGGAGACTGTGTTCCAGTGATTGTTTAATGCACAGAGGACATGTTACCAGGTGAACAGTATAAGTGAGGAGAGTGTGTTCCCCTGATTGTTTAATACACACGGGACATGTTACCAGGTGAACAGTATAAGTGAGGAGAGTGTGTTCCCCTGATGGTTTAATACACACGGGACATGTTACCAGGTGAACAGTACAAGTGAGGAGAATGTGTTCCCCTGATGGTTTAATACACATGGGACATGTTACCAGGTGAACAGTATAAGTGAGGAGAGTGTGTTCCCCTGATTGTTTAATACACACGGGACATGTTACCAGGTGAACAGGATAAGTGAGGAGAGTGTGTTCCCCTGATTGTATAGTACACACGGGACATGTTACCAGGTGAACAGTATAAGTGAGGAGAGTATGTTCCCCTGATGGATTAACACACACGGAAAATGTTACCAGGTGAACATTATAAGTGAGGAGAGTGTGTTCCCCTGATGGTTTAATACACACGGGACATGTTACCAGGTGAACAGTATAAGTGAGGAGAGTGTGTTCCTCTGATGTTTTAATACACACAGGACATGTTACCAGGTGAACAATATAAGTGAAGAGAGTGTGTTCCCCTGATTGTTTAAAGCACACAGGACTGGTTACCAGGTGAACAGTAAAAGTGAAGAGAGTGTGTTCCCCTGATTGTTTAATGTACACAGGACATGTTACCAGGTGAACAGTATAAGTGAAGAGACTGTTTTCCCCTGATTGTTTAATGTACACAGGACATGTTACCAGGTGAACAGTATAAGTGAGGAGTGTGTGTTCCCCTGATTGTTTAATATACACGGGGCATGTTACCAGGTGAACAGTATAAGTGAGGAGACAGTGTTCCCCTGATTGTTTAATGCACACAGGACATGTTACCAGGTGCACAGTATAAGTGAGGAGAGTGTGTTCCCCTGATTGTTTAATATACACGGGACATGTGACCAGGTGAACAGTATAAGCGAGAAGAGTGTGTTCCCCTGATTGTTTAATATACACAGGACATGTTACCAGGTGAACAGTATAAGTGAGGAGAGTGTGTTCCCATGATGGTTTAATATACACAGGACATGTTACCAGGTGAACAGTAGAAGTGAGGAGAGTGTGTTCCCCTGATTGTTTGATATAAACGGGACATGTGACCAGGTGAACAGTATAAGCGAGAAGAGTGTGTTCCCCTGATTGTTTAATATACACGGGACATGTTACCAGGTGAACAGTAGAAGTGAGGAGAGTGTGTTCCCCTGATTGTTTAATATAAACGGGACATGTGACCAGGTGAACAGTATAAGCGAGAAGAGTGTGTTCCGCTGATTGTTTAATATACACAGGACATGTTACCAGGTGAACAGTATAAGTGAGGTGAGTGTGTTCCCATGATGGTTTAACATACGCGGGACATGTTACCAGGTGAACAGTATAAGTAAGGAGAGTGTGTTCCCCTGATTGTTTAATATACACGGGACATGCTACCAGTTGAACAGCATAAGCGAGGAGAGTGTGTTCCCCTGATTGTTTAATGCACACAGGACATGTTACCAGGTGAACAGGATAAGTGAGGAGAGTGTGTTCCCCTGGTTGTTTAATGCACACAGGACATCTTACCAGGTGAACAGTATTAGTGAGGAGAGAGTGTTCCCCTGATGGTTTAATGTACACAGGACATGTTACCAGGTGAACAGTATAAGTGAGGAGATGTGTGTTCCCCTGATTGTTTAATATACACGGGACATGTTACCAGGTGAACAGTAGAAGTGAGGAGAGTGTGTTCCCCTGATTGTTTAATATACACGGAACATGTTACCAGGTAAACAGTATAAGTGAGGAGAATGTGTTCCCCTGATTGTTTAATATAAACGGCACAATTTACCAGGTGAACAGTATAAACGAGGAGAGTGTGTTCCCCTGATTGTTTAATGCACACAGGACATGTTACCAGGTGAACAGGATAAGTGAGGAGAGTGTGTTCCCCTGATTGTTTAATGCACACAGGACATCTTACCAGGTGAACAGTATAAGTGAGGAGAGAGTGTTCCCCTGATGGTTTAATGTACACAGGACATGTTACCAGGTGAACAGTATAAGTGAGGAGAGTGTGTTCCCCTGATTGTTTAATATACACGGGACATGTTACCAGGTGAACAGCATAAGTGAGGAGAGTGTGTTCCCCTGATGGTTAAATGCACACGGGACATGTTACCAGGTGAATAGTATAAGTGAGGAGAGAGTATTCCCCTGATGGTTTAATATACACAGGACATGTTCCCAGGTGAACAGTATAAGTGAGGAGAGTGTGTTCCCCTGATTGTTTAATACACACAGGACATGATACCAAGTGAACAGTATAAGTGAGGAGAGTGTGTTCCCCTGATTGTTTAATATACACGGGACAAGTTACAAGGTGAACAGTATAAGTGATGAGAGTGTGTTCCCCTGATTGTTTATTATACACGGGACATGTTACCAGGTGAACAGTATAAGTGAGGAGAGTGTGTTCCCCTGATTGTTTAATGCACACAGGACATGTTACCAGGTGAACAGTATAAGTGAGAAGAGTGTGTTCCCCTGATTGTTTAAAACACACGGGACATGTTACCAGGTGGACAGTATAAGTGAGGAGTGTGTGTTCCCCTGATTGTTTAATATACACGGGACATGTTACCAGGTGAACTGTATAAGTGAGGAGAGTGTGTTCCCCTGATTGTTTAATATACACGGGACAAGTTACCAGGTGAACAGTATAAGTGATGAGAGTGTGTTCCCCTGATTGTTTATTATACACGGGACAAGTTACCAGGTGAACAGTATAAGTGATGAGAGTGTGTTCCCCTGATTGTTTATTATACACGGGACAAGTTACCAGGTGAACAGTATAAGTGAGGAGAGTGTGTTCCCCTGATTGTTTAATATACACGGGACAAGTTACCAGGTGAACAGTATAAGTGATGAGAGTGTGTTCCCCTGATTGTTTATTATACACGGGACAAGTTACCAGGTGAACAGTATAAGTGATGAGAGTGTGTTCCCCTGATTGTTTATTATACACGGGACATGTTACCAGGTGAACAGTATAAGTGAGGAGAGTGTGTTCCCCTGATTGTTTAATGCACACAGGACATGTTACCAGGTGAACAGTATAAGTGAGAAGAGTGTGTTCCCCTGATTGTTTAAAACACACGGGACATGTTACCAGGTGAACAGTATAAGTGAGGAGTGTGTGTTCCCCTGATTGTTTAATATACACGGGACATGTTACCAGGTGAACAGTATAAGTGAGGAGTGTGTGTTCCCCTGATTGTTTAATATACACGGGACATGTCACCAGATGAACAGTATAAGTGAGGAGAGTGTGTTCCCCATTAGTTTAATATACATAGGACATGTTACCAGGTGAACAGTAGAAGCGAGAAGAGTGTGTTCCCCTGATTGTTTAATATACACAGGACATGTTACCAGGTGAACAGTATAAGTGAGGAGAGTGTTTTCCCCTGATGGTTAAATGCACACGGGACATGTCACCAGGTGAACAGTATAAGTGAGGAGAGTGTGTTCCCATGATGGTTTAACATACACGGGACATGTTACCAGGTGAACAGTATAAGTCAGGAGAGTGTGTTCCTCTGATTGTTTAATATACACAGGACAGGTTACAAGGTGAACAATATAAGTGAGGAGAGTTTGTTCCCCTGATGGTTTAATATACACGGGACATGTTACCATTTGAACAGCATAAATGAGGAGAGTGTGTTCCCCTGATTGTTTAATGCACACAGGACATGTTACCAGGTGAACAGGATAAGTGAGGAGAGTGTGTTCCCCGATTGTTTAATGCACACAGGACATGTTACCAGGTGAACAGTATAAGTGAGGAGAGTGTTTTCCCATGATAGTTTAATACACACGGGACATGTTACCAGATGAGCTGTATAGGTGAGGAGAGTGTCTTCCCCTGATGGTTTAATATGCACGGGATATGTTACCAGATGAACAGTATAAGTGAGGAGAATGTGTTCCCCTGATGGTTTAATACTGACAGGACATGTCACCAGGTGAACAGCATATGAGAGTAGATTGTGTTCCCCTTATGGTTTAATATACACAGGACATTGCACCAGGTGAAATGTATAAGTGAGGAGAGTGTGTTCCCCTGATTGTTTAATGCACATGGGACATGTTACGAGGTGAACAGTATGAGTGAGGAGAGTGTGTTCCCCTGATTGTTTAATGAACAGTTGACATGTTACCAGGTGAACAGTATAAGTGAGGAGAGTGTGTTCCCCTGATTGTTTAATACACACAGGACATGTTACCAGGTGAACAGTATAAGTGAGGAGAGTTTTTTCCCCTGATGGTTTAATACACACAGGACATGATACCAAGTGAACAGTATAAGTGAGGAGAGTGTGTTCCCCTGATTGTTAATATACACGGGACAAGTTACCAGGTGAACAGTATAAGTGATGAGAGTGTGTTCCCCTGATTGTTTATTATACACGGGACATGTTACCAGGTGAACAGTATAAGTGAGGAGAGTGTGTTCCCCTGATTGTTTAATGCACACAGGACATGTTACCAGGTGAACAGTATAAGTGAGAAGAGTGTGTTCCCCTGATTGTTTAAAACACACGGGACATGTTACCAGGTGAACAGTATAAGTGAGGAGTGTGTGTTCCCCTGATTGTTTAATATACACGGGACATGTTACCAGGTGAACTGTATAAGTGAGGAGAGTGTGTTCCCCTGATTGTTTAATATACACGGGACAAGTTACCAGGTGAACAGTATAAGTGATGAGAGTGTGTTCCCCTGATTGTTTATTATACACGGGACAAGTTACCAGGTGAACAGTATAAGTGAGGAGAGTGTGTTCCCCTGATTGTTTAATATACACGGGACAAGTTACCAGGTGAACAGTATAAGTGATGAGAGTGTGTTCCCCTGATTGTTTATTATACACGGGACAAGTTACCAGGTGAACAGTATAAGTGATGAGAGTGTGTTCCCCTGATTATTTATTATACACGGGACATGTTACCAGGTGAACAGTATAAGTGAGGAGAGTGTGTTCCCCTGATTGTTTAAAGCACACAGGACATGTTACCAGGTGAACAGTATAAGTGAGAAGAGTGTGTTCCCCTGATTGTTTAAAACACACGGGACATGTGACCAGGTGAACAGTATAAGTGAGGAGTGTGTGTTCCCCTGATTGTTTAATATACACGGGACATGTTACCAGGTGAACAGTATAAGTGAGGAGTGTGTGTTCCCCTGATTGTTTAATATACACGGGACATGTTACCAGAAGAACAGTATAAGTGAGGAGAGTGTGTTCCCCTGATGGTTTAATATACATAGGACATGTTACCAGGTGAACAGTATAAGCGAGAAGAGTGTGTTCCCCTGATTGTTTAATATACACAGGACATGTTACCAGGTGAACAGTATAAGTGAGGAGAGTGTTTTCCCCTGATGGTTAAATGCACACGGGACATGTCACCAGGTGAACAGTATAAGTGAGGAGAGTGTGTTCCCATGATGGTTTAACATACACGGGACATGTTACCAGGTGAACAGAAATAGTAAGGAGAGTGTGTTCCTCTGATTGTTTAATATACACAGGACAGGTTACAAGGTGAACAATATAAGTGCAGAGAGTTTGTTCCCCTGATGGTTTAATATACACGGGACATGTTACCATTTGAACAGCATAAGTGAGGAGAGTGTGTTCCCCTGATTGTTTAATATACACAGGACATGTTACCAGGTGAACAGGATAAGTGAGGAGAGTGTGTTCCCCGATTGTTTAATGCACACAGGACATGTTACCAGGTGAACAGTAGAAGTGAGGAGAGTGTTTTCCCATGATAGTTTAATACACACGGGACATGTTACCAGATGAGCTGTATAAGTGAGGAGAGTGTCTTCCCCTGATGGTTTAATATGCACTGGATATGTTACCAGATGAACAGTATAAGTGAGGAGAATGTGTTCCCCTGATGGTTTAATACTGACAGAACATGTCACCAGGTGAACAGCATATGAGAGTAGATTGTGTTCCCCTTATGGTTTAATATACACAGGACATTGCACCAGGTGAAATGTATAAGTGAGGAGAGTGTGTTCCCCTGATTGTTTAATGCTCATGGGACATGTTACGAGGTGAACAGTATGAGTGAGGAGAGTGTGTTCCCCTGATTGTTTAATGAACAGTTGACATGTTACCAGGTGAACAGTATAAGTGAGGAGAGTTTTTTCCCCTGATGGTTTAATACACAGGGGACATGTTACCAGGTGAACAGTAAAAGTGTGGAGAGTGTTTTCCCCTGATGGTTTAATACACAGGGGACATGTTACCAGGTGAACAGTAAAAGTGTGGAGAGTGTTTTCCGCTGATTGTTTAATGCACAGTTGACATGTTACCAGGTGAACAGTATAAGTGAGGAGAGAGTGTTCCCCTGATAGTTTAATACACACGGGACATGTTACCAGGTGAACAGTATAAGTGAGGAGAGTGTGTTCCGCTGATGGTTTAATACACACGGGACATGTTACCAGGTGAACAGTAGAAGTAGGAGAGTGTGTTCCCCTGATGGTTTAATAGACACGGGACATGTTACCAGGTGAACAGTATAAGTGAGGAGAGTGTGTTCCCCTTATTGTTTAATACACACAGGACATGTTACCAGGTGAACAGTATAAGTGAGGAGAGTGTGTTCCCCTGTTGGTTTAATAGACACGGGAGATGTTACCAGGTGAACAGTATAAGTGAGGAGAGTGTGTTCCCCTGATGGTTTAATACACACGGGACATGTTACCAGGTGAACAGAAGAAGTAACGAGATTGTTTTCGCCTGATAGTTTAATACACACGGGACATGTTACCAGGTGAACTGTATAAGTGAGGAGAGTGTGTTCCGCTGATGGTTTAATACACACGGGACATGTTACCAGGTGAACAGTAGAAGTGAGGAGAGTGTGTTCCCCTGATGGTTTAATAGACACGGGACATGTTACCAGGTGAACAGTATAAGTGAGGAGAGTGTGTTCCCCTGATGGTTTAATACACACGGGACATGTTACCAGGTGAACAGTATAAGTGAGGAGAGTGTGTTCCCCTGATGGCTCAATACACACGGGACATGTTACCAGGTGAACAGTATAAGTGAGGAGAGTGTGTTCCGCTGATTGTTTAATACACACAGGACATGTTACCAGATGAGCTGTATAAGTGAGGAGAGTGTCTTCCCCTGATGGTTTAATATGCACGGGACATGTTACCAGATGAACAGTATAAGTGAGGAAAGTGTGTTCCCCAGATTGTTTAATGCACACAGGTCATGTTACCAGGTTAACAGTATACGTGAGGATAGTGTGTTCCCCTGATTGTTTAATATACATGGGACATGTTACCAGGTGAACAGTATAAGTGAGGAGAGTGTGTTCCCCTGATTGTTTCATAGACACGGGACATGTTACCAGGTGAACTGTATAAGTGAGGAGAGTGTGTTCCCCTGATTGTTTAATGCACACAGGACATGTTACCAGGTGAACAGGAAAGGTGAGGAGAGTGTGTTCCCCTGATTGTTTAATAGACACGGGACATGTTACCAGGTGAACAGTATAAGTGAGGAGAGTGTGTTCCCCTGATTGTTTAATAGACACTGGACATGTTACCAGGTGAACTGTATAAGTGAGGAGAGTGTGTTCCCCTGATTGTTTAATGCACACAGGACATGTTACCAGGTGAACAGTATAGGTGAGGAGAGTGTGTTCCCCTGATTGTTTAATAGACACGGGACATGTTACCAGGTGAACAGGATAAGTGAGGAGAGTGTGTTCCCCTGATTGTTTAATGCACACAGGACATGTTACCATGTGAAAAGTATAGGTGAGGAGAGTGTGTTCCCCTGATTGTTTAATAGACACGGGACATGTTACCAGGTGAACAGTATAAGTGAGGAGAGTGTGTTCCCCTGATTGTTTAATGCACACAGGACATGTTACCAGGTGAACAGTATAAGTGAGGAGAGTGTTTTCCCCTGATTGTTTAACAGACACGGGACATGTTACCAGGTGAACTGTATAAGAGAGGAGAGTGTGTTCCCCTGATTGTTTAATGCACACAGGACATGTTACCAGGTGAACAGTATAGGTGAGGAGAGTGTGTTCCCCTGATTGTTTAATATACATGGGACATGTTACCAGGTGAACAGTATATGTGAGGAGAGTGTGTTCCCCTGATTGTTTAATGCACACAGGACATGTTACCAGGTGAACAGTAGAAGTGAGGAGAGTGTGTTCCCCTGGTTGTTTAATATACATGGGACATGTTACCATGTGAACAGTATAAGTGAGGAGAGTGCGTTCCGCTGATTGTTTAGTAGACACGGGACATGTTACCAGGTGAACAGTATAAGTGAGGAGAGTGAGTTCCCCTGATTGTTTAATATACACAGGACATGTTAGCACGTGAACAGTATAAGTGATGAGAGTGTGTTCCCATGATGGTTTAACATGCACGGGGCATGTTACCAGGTGAACAGTATAAGTGAGGAGAGTGTATTCCGCTGATGTTTTAATACACATGGGACATGTTACCAGGTGAAGAGCAGAAGTGAGGAGAGTGTGTTCCCCTGATTGTTTAATATGCAAAGGACATGTTACCAGGTGAACAGTATAAGTGAGGAGAGTATGTTCCCCTGATGGTTAAATGCACACAGGACATGTTACCAGGTGAACATTACAGGTGAGGATAGTGTGTTCCCCTGATTGTTTAATATGCACGGGACATGTTACCAGGTGAACAATATAAGTGAGGAGAGTTTGTTCCCCTGATGGTTTAATATACACGGGACATGTTACCAGTTGAACAGTATAAGTGAGGAACGTGTGTTCCCCTGATTGTTTAATGCACACGGGACATGTTACCAGGTGAACAGTATAAGTGAGGAGAGAGTGTTCCCCTGATGGTTAAATGTACACAGGACATGTTACCAGGTGAACAGTAGAAGTAAGGAAAGTGTGTTCCCCTGATTGTTTAATACACACAGGACATGTTACCAGGTGAATAGTATAAGTGAGGAGAGTGTGTTCCCCTGATGGTTTAATATACACGGGACATGTTACCAGGTGAACAGTTCAGTGAGGAGAGTGTTTTGCCCTGATTGTTTAATACACACGGGACATGTCACCAGGTGAACCGTATAAGTGAGGAGAGTGTGTTCCGCTGATGGTTTAATAGACACGGGACATGTTACCAGGTGAACAGTATATGTGAGGAGAGTGTGTTCCCCTGATGGTTTAATATACACGGGACATGTCACCAGGTGAACAGTATAAGTGAGGAGAGTGAGTTCCCTGATTGTTTAATATACACAGGACATGTCACCAGGTGAACAGTATATGTGAGGAGAGTGTGTTCCCCTGATGGTTTAATACACACGGGACATGTCACCAGGTGAACAGTATAAGTGAGGAGAGTGTGTTCCCTGATGGTTTAATATACACGGGACATGTTACCAGGTGAACAGTATAAGTGAGGAGAGTGTTTTCCCCTGATTGTTTAATACACACGGGACATGTCACCAGGTGAACAGTATAAGTGAGGAGAGTGTGTTCCGCTGATGGTTTAATCGACACGGGACATGTTACCAGGTGAACATTATAAGTGAGGAGAGTGTGTTCACCTGATTGTTTAATGCACACAGGACAAGTTACCAGGTGAACAGTATAAGTGATTAGAGTGTGTTCCCCTGATTGTTTAATATACACTGGACATGTTGCCACGTGAACAGTATAAGTGATGAGAGTGTGTTCCCATGATGGTTTAACATACACGGGACATGTTACCAGGTGAACAGTATAAGTGAGTGGAGTGTGTTCCCCTGATTGTTTAATGCACAGTTGACATGTTACCAGGTGAACAGTATAAGTGAGGAGAGTGTGTTCCCCTGATTGTTAAATACACACAGGACATGTTACCAGGTGAACAGTATAAGTGAGGAGTGTGTTCCCCTGATTGTTTAATGCACAGTTGACATGTTACCAGGTGAACAGTATAAGTGAGTGGAGTGTGTTCCCCTGATTGTTTAATGCACAGTTGACATGTTACCAGGTGAACATTATAAGTGAGGAGAGTGTGTTCCCCTGATAGTTTAATATGCACGGGACATGTTACCAGATGAACAGTATAATTGAGGAGAATGTGTTCCACTGATGGTTTAATACTGACAGGACATGTCACCAGGTGAACAGTATATGAGAGTAGATTGTGTTCCCCTGATGGTTTAATATACACAGGACATTGCACCAGGTGAACTGTATAATTGAGGAGAGTGTGTTCCCCTGATTGTTTAATGCACATGGGACATGTTACGAGGTGAACAGTATGAGTGAGGAGAGTGTGTTCCCCTGATTGTTTAATGCACAGTTGACATGTTACCAGGTGAACAGTATAAGTGAGGAGAGTGTGTTCCCCTGATGGTTTAATACAAACGGGAGATGTTACCAGGTGAACAGTAGAAGTGAGGAGAGTGTGTTCTCCTGATTGTTTATTACACACGGGACATGTTACCAGGTGAAGAGTATAAGTGAGGAGAGTGTTTTCCCCTGATAGTTTAATACACACGGGACATGTTACCAGGTGAACAGTATAAGTGAGGAGAGTGTGTTCCGCTGATGGTTTAATACACACGGGACATGTTACCAGGTGAACAGTGTATGTGAGGAGAGTGTGTTCCCCTGATGGTTTAATACACACGGGACATATTACCATGTGAACAGTATAAGTGAGGAGAGTGTGTTCCGCTGATTGTTTAGTAGACACGGGACATGTTACCAGGTGAACAGTATAAGTGAGGAGAGTGTGTTCCCCTGATGGTTTAATATACATGGGACATGTTACCAGGTGAACAGTATAGGTGAGGAAAGTGTGTTCCCCTGATTGTTTAATATACATGGGACATGTTACCATGTGAACAGTATAAGTGAGGAGAGTGTGTTCCGCTGATTGTTTAGTAGACACGGGACATGTTACCAGGTGAACAGTATAAGTGAGGAGAGTGTGTTCCCCTGATGGTTTAATATACATGGTACATGTCACCAGGTGAACAGTATAAGTGAGGAGAGTGTGTTCCCCTGATGGTTTAATATACACGGGACATGTTACCAGGTGAACAGTATAAGTGAGGAGAGTGTTTTCCCTGATTGTTTAATACACACGGGACATGTCACCAGGTGAACAGTATAAGTGAGGAGAGTGTGTTCCGCTGATGGTTTAATAGACACGGGACATGTTACCAGGTGAACATTATAAGTGAGGAGAGTGTGTTCACCTGATTGTTTAATGCACACAGGACAAGTTACCAGGTGAACAGTATAAGTGATTAGAGTGTGTTCCCCTGATTGTTTAATATACACTGGACATGTTGCCACGTGAACAGTATAAGTGATGAGAGTGTGTTCCCATGATGGTTTAACATACACGGGACATGTTACCAGGTGAACAGTATATGTGAGGAGAGTGTGTTCCCCTGATGGTTCAATACACACGGGACATGTCACCAGGTGAACAGTATAAGTGAGGAGAGTGTGTTCCCCTGATGGTTTAATATACACGGGACATGTTACCAGGTGAACAGTATAAGTGAGGAGAGTGTGTTCCCCTGATGGTTTAATATACACGGGACATGTTACCAGGTGAACAGTATAAGTGAGGAGAGTGTTTTCCCCTGATTGTTTAATACACACGGGACATGTCACCAGGTGAACAGTATAAGTGAGGAGAGTGTGTTCCGCTGATGGTTTAATAGACACGGGACATGTTACCAGGTGAACATTATAAGTGAGCAGAGTGTGTTCACCTGATTGTTTAATGCACACAGGACAAGTTACCAGGTGAACAGTATAAGTGAGGAGAGTGTGTTCCCCTGATTGTTTAATATACACTGGACATGTTGCCACGTGAACAGTATAAGTGATGAGAGTGTGTTCCCATGATGGTTTAACATACACGGGACATGTTACCAGGTGAACAGTATAAGTGAGTGGAGTGTGTTCCCCTGATTGTTTAATGCACAGTTGACATGTTACCAGGTGAACAGTATAAGTGAGGAGAGTGTGTTCCCCTGATTGTTAAATACACACAGGACATGTTACCAGGTGAACAGTATAAGTGAGGAGTGTGTTCCCCTGATTGTTTAATGCACAGTTGACATGTTACCAGGTGAACAGTATAAGTGAGTGGAGTGTGTTCCCCTGATTGTTTAATGCACAGTTGACATGTTACCAGGTGAACATTATAAGTGAGGAGAGTGTGTTCCCCTGATAGTTTAATATGCACGGGACATGTTACCAGATGAACAGTATAATTGAGGAGAATGTGTTCCACTGATAGTTTAATACTGACAGGACATGTCACCAGGTGAACAGTATATGAGAGTAGATTGTGTTCCCCTGATGGTTTAATATACACAGGACATTGCACCAGGTGAACTGTATAATTGAGGAGAGTGTGTTCCCCGGATTGTTTAATGCTCATGGGACATGTTACGAGGTGAACAGTATGAGTGAGGAGAGTGTGTTCCCCTGATTGTTTAATGCACAGTTGACATGTTACCAGGTGAACAGTATAAGTGAGGAGAGTGTGTTCCCCTGATGGTTTAATACACACGGGAGATGTTACCAGGTGAACAGTAGAAGTGAGGAGAGTGTGTTCCCCTGATTGTTTATTACACACGGGACATGTTACCAGGTGAAGAGTATAAGTGAGGAGAGTGTTTTCCCCTGATAGTTTAATACACACGGGACATGTTACCAGGTGAACAGTATAAGTGAGGAGAGTGTGTTCCCCTGATGGTTTAATACACACGGGACATGTTACCAGGTGAACAGTGTATGTGAGGAGAGTGTGTTCCCCTGATGGTTTAATACACACGGGACATATTACCATGTGAACAGTATAAGTGAGGAGAGTGTGTTCCGCTGATTGTTTCGTAGACACGGGACATGTTACCAGGTGAACAGTATAAGTGAGGAGAGTGTGTTCCCCTGATGGTTTAATATACATGGGACATGTTACCAGGTGAACAGTATAGGTGAGGAAAGTGTGTTCCCCTGATTGTTTAATATACATGGGACATGTTACCATGTGAACAGTATAAGTGAGGAGAGTGTGTTCCGCTGATTGTTTAGTAGACACGGGACATGTTACCAGGTGAACAGTATAAGTGAGGAGAGTGTGTTCCCCTGATGGTTTAATATACATGGGACATGTTACCAGGTGAACAGTATAAGCGAGTAGAGTGTGTTCCCCTGATTGTTTAATATACACAGGACATGTTACCAGGTGAACAGTATAAGCGAGGAGAGTGTGTTCCCCTGATTGTTTAATATACACAGGACATGTTACCAGGTGAACAGTATAAGTGAGGAGAGTGAGTTCCCCTGATTGTTTAATATACACAGGACATGTTAGCACGTGAACAGTATAAGTGATGAGAGTGTGTTCCCATGATGGTTTAACATACACGGGACATGTTACCAGGTGAACAGAATAAGTGAGGAGAGTGTGTTCCCCTGATGGTTTAATATACATGGGACATGTTACCAGGTGAACAGTATAAGTGAGGAGAGTGTATTCCGCTGATGATTTAATACACACGGGACATGTTACCAGGTGAAGAGCAGAAGTGAGGAGAGTGTGTTCCCCTGATGGATTAATAGACACGGGACATGTTACCAGGTGAAAAGTATAAGTGAGGAGAGTGTGTTCCCCTGATTGTTTAATATACAAAGGACATGTTACCAGGTGAACAGTATAAGTGAGGAGAATATGTTCCCCTGATGGTTAGATACACACAGGACATGTTACCAGGTGAACATTATAAGTGAGGAGAGTGTGTTCCCCTGATTGTTTAATGCACACAGGACATTTTACCAGGTGAACAGTATAAGTGAGGAGAGTGTGTTCCCCTGATTCTTTAATACACACAGGACATGTTACCAGGTGAACAGTACAGGTGAGGAGCGTGTGTTCCCCTGATTGTTTAATGCACTCGGGACATGTTACCAGGTGAACAGGATAAGTGAGGAGAGTGTGTTCCCTTGATTGTTTAATGCACACGGGACATGTTACCAGGTGAACAGGATAAGAGAGGAGAGTGTGTTCCCCTGATTGTTTAATGCACACAGGACATGTTACCAGGTGAACAGTAGAAGTAAGGAAAGTGTGTTCCCCTGATTGTTTAATACACACAGGACATGTTATCAGGTGAACAGGATAAGTGAGGATAGTGTGTTCCCCTGATGGTTTAATGTACACAGGACATGTTACCAGGTGAACAGTAGAAGTAAGGAAAGTGTGTTCCCCTGATTGTTTAATACACACAGGACATGTTACCAGGTGAACAGGATAAGTGAGGATAGTGTGTTCCCCTGATTGTTTAATGCACACAGGACATGTTACCAGGTGAACAGTATAAGTGAGGAGAGTGTTCCCCTGATGGTTTAATGTACACAGGACATGTTACCAGGAGAACAGTATAAATGAGGAGAGTGTGTTCCCCTGATTGTTTAATACACACAGGACATGTTACCAGGTGAACTGTATAAGTGAGGAGATTGTGTTCCCCTGATTGTTTAATACACACAGGACATGTTACCAGGTGAACAGGATAAGTGAGGATAGTGTGTTCCCCTGATTGTTTAATGCACACAGGACATGTTACCAGGTGAACAGTATAAGTGAGGAGAGTGTTCCCCTGATGGTTTAATGTACACAGGACATGTTACCAGGAGAACAGTATAAATGAGGAGAGTGTGTTCCCCTGATTGTTTAATATACACGGGACATGTTACCAGTTGAACAGTATAAGCGAGGAGAGTGTTTTCCCCTGATTGTTTAATATACACAGGACATGTTACCAGGTGAATAGTATAAGTGAGGGGAGTGTGTTCCCTTGATGGTTAAATACACACGAGACATGTCACCAGGTGAACAGTATAAGTGAGGAGAGTGTGTTCCGCTGATGGTTTAATACACACGGGACAAGTTACCAGGTGAACAATATAAGTGAGGAGAGTGTGTTCCCCTGATGGTTTAATAGACACGGCACATGTTACCAGGTGAACAGTATATGTGAGGAGAGTGTGTTCCCCTGATGGTTTAATACACACGGGACATGTCACCAGGTGAACAGTATAAGTGAGGAGAGTGAGTTCCCCTGATTGTTTAATATACACAGGACATGTTACCAGGTGAACAGTATAAGTGAGGAGAGTATGTTCCCCTGATGGTTAAATACACACAGGACATGTTACCAGGTGAACATTATAAGTGAGGAGAGTGTGTTCACCTGATTGTTTAATGCACACAGGACAAGTTACCAGGTGAACAGTATAAGTGAGGAGAGTGTGTTCCCCTGATTGTTTAATATACACTGTACATGTTGCCACGTGAACAGTATAAGTGATGAGAGTGTGTTCCCATGATGGTTTAACATACACGGGACATGTTACCAGGTGAACAGTATAAGTGAGTGGAGTGTGTTCCCCTGATTGTTTAATGCACAGTTGACATGTTACCAGGTGAACAGTATAAGTGAGTGGAGTGTGTTCCCCTGATTGTTTAATGCACAGTTGACATGTTACCAGGTGAACATTATAAGTGAGGAGATTGTGTTCCCCTGATAGTTTAATACGCACGGGACATGTTACCAGATGAACAGTATAATTGAGGAGAATGTGTTCCCCTGATGGTTTAATACTGACAGGACATGTCACCAGGTGAACAGTATATGAGAGTAGATTGTGTTCCCCTGATGGTTTAATATACACAGGACATTGCACCAGGTGAACTGTATAAGTGAGGAGAGTGTGTTCCCCTGATTGTTTAAAGCACAGTTGACATGTTACCAGGTGAACAGTATAAGTGAGGAGAGTGTGTTCCCCTGATGGTTTAATACAGACGGGAGATGTTACCAGGTGAACAGTATGAGTGAGGAGACTGTGTTCCCCTGATTGTTTAATGCACATTTGACATGTTACCAGGTGAACAGTATAAGTGAGGAGAGTGTGTTCCCCTGATGGTTTAATACACACGGGAGATGTTACCAGGTGAACAGTAGAAGTGAGGAGAGTGTGTTCCCCTGATGGTTTATTACACACGGGACATGTTACCAGGTGAAGAGTATAAGTGAGGAGAGTGTTTTCCCCTGATAGTTTAATACACACGGGACATGTTACCAGGTGAACAGTATAAGTGAGGAGAGTGTGTTCCGCTGATGGTTTAATACACACGGGACATGTTACCAGGTGAACAGTAGAAGTGAGGAGAGTGTGTTCCCCTGATGGTTTAATAGACACGGGACATGTTACCAGGTGAACAGTGTATGTGAGGAGAGTGTGTTCCCCTGATGGTTTAATACACACGGGACATATTACCAGTTGAACAGTATAAGTGAGGAGAGTGTGTTCCCCTGATGGTTTAATATACTTGGGACATGTCACCAGGTGAACAGTATAAGTGAGGAGAGTGTGTTCCCCTGATTGTTTAATATACACAGGACATGTTACCAGGTGAACATTATAAGTGAGGAGAGTGTGTTCCCCTGATTGTTTAATGCACACAGGACAAGTTACCAGGTGAACAGTATAAGTGAGTAGAGTGTGTTCCCCTGATTGTTTAATATACAGTGGACATGTTGCCAATTGAACAGTATAAGTGATGAGAGTGTGTTCCCCTGATGGTTTAATACACACGGGAGATGTTACCAGGTGAACAGTAGAAGTGAGGAGAGTGTGTTCCCCTGATGGTTTATTACACACGGGACATGTTACCAGGTGAAGAGTATAAGTGAGGAGAGTGTTTTCCCCTGATAGTTTAATACACACGGGACATGTTACCAGGTGAACAGTATAAGTGAGGAGAGTGTGTTCCGCTGATGGTTTAATACACACGGGACATGTTACCAGGTGAACAGTAGAAGTGAGGAGAGTGTGTTCCCCTGATGGTTTAATAGACACGGGACATGTTACCAGGTGAACAGTGTATGTGAGGAGAGTGTGTTCCCCTGATGGTTTAATACACACGGGACATATTACCAGTTGAACAGTATAAGTGAGGAGAGTGTGTTCCCCTGATGGTTTAATATACTTGGGACATGTCACCAGGTGAACAGTATAAGTGAGGAGAGTGTGTTCCCCTGATTGTTTAATATACACAGGACATGTTACCAGGTGAACATTATAAGTGAGGAGAGTGTGTTCCCCTGATTGTTTAATGCACACAGGACAAGTTACCAGGTGAACAGTATAAGTGATGAGAGTGTGTTCCCATGATGGTTTAACATACACGGGACATGTTACCGGGTGAACAGTATAAGTGAGGAGAGTGTGTTCCCCTGATTGTTTAATGCACAGTTGACATGTTACCAGGTGAACAGTATAAGTGAGTAGAGTGTGTTCCCCTGATTGTTTAATACACACAGGACATGTTACCAGGTGAACTGTATAAGTGAGGAGAGTGTGTTCCCCTGATTGTTTAATGCACAGTTGACATGTTACCAGGTGAACAGTATAAGTGAGGAGAGTGTGTTCCCCTGATTGTTTAATGCACAGTTGACATGTTACCAGGTGAACAGTATAAGTGAGCAGAGTGTGTTCCCCTGATAGTTTAATACGCACGGGACATGTTCCCAGATGAGCTGTATAAGTGAGGAGAGTGTCTTCCCCTGATGGTTTAATACGCACGGGACATGTTACCAGATGAACAGTATAAGTGAGGAGAATGTGTTCCCCTGATGGTTTAATACTGACAGGTCATGTCACCAGGTGAACAGTATATGAGAGTAGATTGTGTTCCCCTGATGGTTTAATATACACAGGACATTGCACCAGGTGAACTGTATAAGTGAGGAGAGTGTCTTCCGCTGATGGTTTAATAGACACGGGACATGTTACCAGGTGAACATTATAAGTGAGGAGAGTGTGTTCACCTGATTGTTTAATGCACACAGGACAAGTTACCAGGTGAACAGTATAAGTGAGGAGAGTGTGTTCCCCTGATTGTTTAATATACACTGGACATGTTGCCACGTGAACAGTATAAGTGATGAGAGTGTGTTCCCATGATGGTTTAACATACACGGGACATGTTACCAGGTGAACAGTATAAGTGAGTGGAGTGTGTTCCCCTGATTGTTTAATGCACAGTTGACATGTTACCAGGTGAACAGTATAAGTGAGGAGAGTGTGTTCCCCTGATTGTTAAATACACACAGGACATGTTACCAGGTGAACAGTATAAGTGAGGAGTGTGTTCCCCTGATTGTTTAATGCACAGTTGACATGTTACCAGGTGAACATTATCAGTGAGGAGAGTGTGTTCCCCTGATAGTTTAATATGCACGGGACATGTTACCAGATGAACAGTATAATTGAGGAGAATGTGTTCCCCTGATGGTTTAATACTGACAGGACATGTCACCAGGTGAACAGTATATGAGAGTAGATTGTGTTCCCCTGATGGTTTAATATACACAGGACATTGCACCAGGTGAACTGTATAAGTGAGGAGAGTGTGTTCCACTGATTGTTTAATGCACATGGGACATGTTACGAGGTGAACAGTATGAGTGAGGAGAGTGTGTTCCCCTGATTGTTTAATGCACAGTTGACATGTTACCAGGTGAACAGTATAAGTGAGGAGAGTGTGTTCCCCTGATGGTTTAATACACACGGGAGATGTTACCAGGTGAACAGTAGAAGTGAGGAGAGTGTGTTCCCCTGATGGTTTATTACACACGGGACATGTTACCAGGTGAAGAGTATAAGTGAGGAGAGTGTTTTCCCCTGATAGTTTAATACACACGGGACATGTTACCAGGTGAACAGTATAAGTGAGGAGAGTGTGTTCCCCTGATGGTTTAATACTGACAGGACATGTCACCAGGTGAACAGTATATGAGAGTAGATTGTGTTCCCCTGATGGTTTAATATACACAGGACATTGCACCAGGTGAACTGTATAAGTGAGGAGAGTGTGTTCCCCTGATTGTTTAATGCACAGTTGACATGTTACCAGGTGAACAGTATAAGTGAGGAGAGTGTGTTCCCCTGATGGTTTAATACAGACGGGAGATGTTACCAGGTGAAAAGTATGAGTGAGGAGACTGTGTTCCCCTGATTGTTTAATGCACATTTGACATGTTACCAGGTGAACAGTATAAGTGAGGAGAGTGTGTTCCCCTGATGGTTTAATACACACGGGAGATGTTACCAGGTGAACAGTAGAAGTGAGGAGAGTGTGTTCCCCTGATGGTTTATTACACACGGGACATGTTACCAGGTGAAGAGTATAAGTGAGGAGAGTGTTTTCCCCTGATAGTTTAATACACACGGGACATGTTACCAGGTGAACAGTAGAAGTGAGGAGAGTGTGTTCCGCTGATGGTTTAATACACACGGGACATGTTACCAGGTGAACAGTAGAAGTGAGGAGAGTGTGTTCCCCTGATGGTTTAATAGACACGGGACATGTTACCAGGTGAACAGTATAAGTGAGTGGAGTGTGTTCCCCTGATTGTTTAATGCACAGTTGACATGTTACCAGGTGAACAGTATAAGTGAGGAGAGTGTGTTCCCCTGATTGTTAAATACACACAGGACATGTTACCAGGTGAACAGTATAAGTGAGGAGTGTGTTCCCCTGATTGTTTAATGCACAGTTGACATGTTACCAGGTGAACATTATAAGTGAGGAGAGTGTGTTCCCCTGATAGTTTAATATGCACGGGACATGTTACCAGATGAACAGTATAATTGAGGAGAATGTGTTCCCCTGATGGTTTAATACTGACAGGACATGTCACCAGGTGAACAGTATATGAGAGTAGATTGTGTTCCCCTGATGGTTTAATATACACAGGACATTGCACCAGGTGAACTGTATAAGTGAGGAGAGTGTGTTCCACTGATTGTTTAATGCACATGGGACATGTTACGAGGTGAACAGTATGAGTGAGGAGAGTGTGTTCCCCTGATTGTTTAATGCACAGTTGACGTGTTACCAGGTGAACAGTATAAGTGAGGAGAGTGTGTTCCCCTGATGGTTTAATACACACGGGAGATGTTACCAGGTGAACAGTAGAAGTGAGGAGAGTGTGTTCCCCTGATGGTTTATTACACACGGGACATGTTACCAGGTGAAGAGTATAAGTGAGGAGAGTGTTTTCCCCTGATAGTTTAATACACACGGGACATGTTACCAGGTGAACAGTATAAGTGAGGAGAGTGTGTTCCCCTGATGGTTTAATACTGACAGGACATGTCACCAGGTGAACAGTATATGAGAGTAGATTGTGTTCCCCTGATGGTTTAATATACACAGGACATTGCACCAGGTGAACTGTATAAGTGAGGAGAGTGTGTTCCCCTGATTGTTTAATGCATAGTTGACATGTTACCAGGTGAACAGTATAAGTGAGGAGAGTGTGTTCCCCTGATGGTTTAATACAGACGGGAGATGTTACCAGGTGAACAGTATGAGTGAGGAGACTGTGTTCCCCTGATTGTTTAATGCACATTTGACATGTTACCAGGTGAACAGTATAAGTGAGGAGAGTGTGTTCCCCTGATGGTTTAATACACACGGGAGATGTTACCAGGTGAACAGTAGAAGTGAGGAGAGTGTGTTCCCCTGATGGTTTATTACACACGGGACATGTTACCAGGTGAAGAGTATAAGTGAGGAGAGTGTTTTCCCCTGATAGTTTAATACACACGGGACATGTTACCAGGTGAACAGTATAAGTGAGGAGAGTGTGTTCCGCTGATGGTTTAATACACACGGGACATGTTACCAGGTGAACAGTAGAAGTGAGGAGAGTGTGTTCCCCTGATGGTTTAATAGACACGGGACATGTTACCAGGTGAACAGTATAAGTGAGGAGAGTGTGTTCCCCTGATTGTTTAATATACACAGGACATGTTACCAGGTGAACATTATAAGTGAGGAGAGTGTGTTCCCCTGATTGTTTAATGCACACAGGACAAGTTACCAGGTGAACAGTATAAGTGAGTAGAGTGTGTTCCCCTGATTGTTTAATATACAGTGGACATGTTGCCAATTGAACAGTATAAGTGATGAGAGTGTGTTCCCATGATGGTTTAACATACACGGGACATGTTACCGGGTGAACAGTATAAGTGAGGAGAGTGTGTTCCCCTGATTGTTTAATGCACAGTTGACATGTTGCCAGGTGAACAGTATAAGTGAGTAGAGTGTGTTCCCCTGATTGTTTAATACACACAGGACATGTTACCAGGTGAACTGTATAAGTGAGGAGAGTGTGTTCCCCTGATTGTTTAATGCACAGTTGACATGTTACCAGGTGAACAGTATAAGTGAGTGGAGTGTGTTCCCCTGATTGTTTAATGCACAGTTGACATGTTACCAGGTGAACAGTATAAGTGAGCAGAGTGTGTTCCCCTGATAGTTTAATACGCAAGGGACATGTTCCCAGATGAGCTGTATAAGTGAGGAGAGTGTCTTCCCCTGATGGTTTAATACGCACGGGACATGTTACCAGATGAACAGTATAAGTGAGGAGAATGTGTTCCCCTGATGGTTTAATACTGACAGGTCATGTCACCAGGTGAACAGTATATGAGAGTAGATTGTGTTCCCCTGATGGTTTAATATACACAGGACATTGCACCAGGTGAACTGTATAAGTGAGGAGAGTGTGTTCCGCTGATGGTTTAATAGACACGGGACATGTTACCAGGTGAACATTATAAGTGAGGAGAGTGTGTTCACCTGATTGTTTAATGCACACAGGACAAGTTACCAGTTGAACAGTATAAGTGAGGAGAGTGTGTTCCCCTGATTGTTTAATATACACTGGACATGTTGCCACGTGAACAGTATAAGTGATGAGAGTGTGTTCCCATGATGGTTTAACATACACGGGACATGTTACCAGGTGAACAGTATAAGTGAGTGGAGTGTGTTCCCCTGATTGTTTAATGCACAGTTGACATGTTACCAGGTGAACAGTATAAGTGAGGAGAGTGTGTTCCCCTGATTGTTAAATACACACAGGACATGTTACCAGGTGAACAGTATAAGTGAGGAGTGTGTTCCCCTGATTGTTTAATGCACAGTTGACATGTTACCAGGTGAACATTATAAGTGAGGAGAGTGTGTTCCCCTGATAGTTTAATATGCACGGGACATGTTACCAGATGAACAGTATAATTGAGGAGAATGTGTTCCCCTGATGGTTTAATACTGACAGGACATGTCACCAGGTGAACAGTATATGAGAGTAGATTGTGTTCCCCTGATGGTTTAATATACACAGGACATTGCACCAGGTGAACTGTATAAGTGAGGAGAGTGTGTTCCACTGATTGTTTAATGCACATGGGACATGTTACGAGGTGAACAGTATGAGTGAGGAGAGTGTGTTCCCCTGATTGTTTAATGCACAGTTGACATGTTACCAGGTGAACAGTATAAGTGAGGAGAGTGTGTTCCCCTGATGGTTTAATACACACGGGAGATGTTACCAGGTGAACAGTAGAAGTGAGGAGAGTGTGTTCCCCTGATGGTTTATTACACACGGGACATGTTACCAGGTGAAGAGTATAAGTGAGGAGAGTGTTTTCCCCTGATAGTTTAATACACACGGGACATGTTACCAGGTGAACAGTATAAGTGAGGAGAGTGTGTTCCACTGATAGTTTAATACACACGGGACATGTTACCAGGTGAACAGTGTATGTGAGGAGAGTGTGTTCCCCTGATGGTTTAATACACACGGGACATATTACCATGTGAACAGTATAAGTGAGGAGAGTGTGTTCCCCTGATTGTTTAGTAGACACGGGACATGTTACCAGGTGAACAGTATAGGTGAGGAAAGTGTGTTCCCCTGATTGTTTAATATACATGGGACATGTTACCATTTGAACAGTATAAGTGAGGAGAGTGTGTTCCGCTGATTGTTTAGTAGACACGGGGCATTTTACCAGGTGAACAGTATAAGCGAGGAGAGTGTGTTCCCCTGATTGTTTAATATACACAGGACATGTTACCAGGTGAACAGTATAAGCGAGGAGAGTGTGTTCCCCTGATTGTTTAATATACACAGGACATGTTACCAGGTGAACAGTATAAGTGAGGAGAGTGAGTTCCCCTGATTGTTTAATATACACAGGACATGTTAGCACGTGAACAGTATAAGTGATGAGAGTGTGTTCCCATGATGGTTTAACATACACGGGACATGTTACCAGGTGAACAGAATAAGTGAGGAGAGTGTGTTCCCCTGATGGTTTAATATACATGGGACATGTTACCAGGTGAACAGTATAAGTGAGGAGAGTGTATTCCGCTGATGATTTAATACACACGGGACATGTTACCAGGTGAAGAGCAGAAGTGAGGAGAGTGTGTTCCCCTGATGGATTAATAGACACGGGACATGTTACCAGGTGAAAAGTATAGGTGAGGAGAGTGTGTTCCCCTGATTGTTTAATATACAAAGGACATGTTACCAGGTGAACAGTATAAGTGAGGAGAGTATGTTCCCCTGATGGTTAAATACACACAGGACATGTTACCAGGTGAACATTATAAGTGAGGAGAGTGTGTTCCCCTGATTGTTTAATGCACACAGGACATTTTACAAGGTGAACAGTATAAGTGAGGAGAGTGTGTTCCCCTGATTGTTTAATACACACATGACATGTTACCAGGTGAACAGTACAGGTGAGGATAGTGTGTTCCCCTGATTGTTTAATTATACGGGACATGTTACCAGTTGAAGAGTATAAGTGAGGAGCGTGTGTTCCCCTGATTGTTTAATGCACACGGGACATGTTACCAGGTGAACAGGATAAGTGAGGAGAGTGTGTTCCCTTGATTGTTTAATGCACACGGGACATGTTACCAGGTGAACAGGATAAGTGAGGAGAGTGTGTTCCCCTGATTGTTTAATGCACACAGGACATGTTACCAGGTGAACAGTAGAAGTAAGGAAAGTGTGTTCCCCTGATTGTTTAATACACACAGGACATGTTACCAGGTGAACAGGATAAGTGAGGATAGTGTGTTCCCCTGATGGTTTAATGTACACAGGACATGTTACCAGGTGAACAGTAGAAGTAAGGAAAGTGTGTTCCCCTGATTGTTTAATACACACAGGACATGTTACCAGGTGAACAGGATAAGTGAGGATAGTGTGTTCCCCTGATTGCTTAATGCACACAGGACATGTTACCAGGTGAACAGTATAAGTGAGGAGAGTGTTCCCCTGATGGTTTAATGTACACAGGACATGTTACCAGGAGAACAGTATAAGTGAGGAGAGTGTGTTCCCCTGATTGTTTAATACACACAGGACATGTTACCAGGTGAACTGTATAAGTGAGGAGATTGTGTTCCCCTGATTGTTTAATGCACACAGTACATGTTACCAGGTGAACAGTATAAGTGAGGAGAGTGTGTTCCCCTGATTGTTTAATATACACGGGACATGTTACCAGTTGAACAGTATAAGCGAGGAGAGTGTTTTCCCCTGATTGTTTAATATACACGGGACATGTTACCAGTTGAACAGTATAAGTGAGGAGAGTGTGTTCCCCTGATTGTTTAATGCACACGGGACATGTTACCAGGTGAACAGTATAAGTGAGGAGAGTGTGTTCCCCTGATTGTTTAATACACTCGGGACATGTTACCAGGTGAACAGTATAAGTGAGGAGAGTATGTTCCCCTGATTGTTTATTGCACACGGGACATGTTACCAGGTGAACAGTGTAAGTGAAGAGCGTGTGTTCCCCTGATTGTTTAATGCGCACGGGACATGTTACCAGGTGAACAGTAGAAGTGAGGAGAGTGTTTTCCCCTGATGGTTTAATAGACACGGGACATGTTACCAGGTGAACAGTATAAGTGAGGAGAGTGTGTTCCCCTGATGGCTCAATACACACGGGACATGTTACCAGGTGAACAGTAGAAGTGAGGAGAGTGAGTTCCCCTGATGGTTTAATACACACGGGACATGTTATCAGGTGAACAATATAAGTGAGGAGAGTGTGTTCCCCTGATGGTTTAATACACACTGGACATATTACCAGGTGAACAGAATAAGTGAGGAGAGTGTGTTCCACTGATGGTTTAATGCACAGTTGACATGTTACCAGGTGAACAGTATAAGAGAGCAGAGTGTGTTCCCCTGATAGTTTAATACGCACGGGACATGTTCCCAGATGAGCTGTATAAGTGAGGAGAGTGTCTTCCCCTGATGGTTTAATAAGCACGGAACATGTCACCAGGTGAACAGTATATGAGAGTAGATTGTGTTCCCCTGATGGTTTAATATACACAGGACATTGCACCAGGTGATCTGTATAAGTGAGGAGAGTGTGTTCCCCTGATTGTTTAATGCACAGTTGACATGTTACCAGGTGAACAGTATAAGTGAGGAGAGTGTGTTCCCCTGATTGTTTAATGCACAGTTGACATGTCACCAGGTGAACAGTATAAGTGAGGAGAGTCTGTTCCCCTGATGGTTTAATACACACGGGAGATGTTACCAGGTGAAAAATATAAGTGAGGAGAGTGTGTTCCCCTGATGGTTTAATACACACGGGACATGTTACCAGGTGAACAGTATAAGTGAGGAGAGTGTTTTCCCCTGATAGTTTAATACACATGGGACATGTTAACAGGTGAACAGTATAAGTGAGGAGAGTGTGTTCCGCTGATGGTTTAATACACACGGGACATGTTACCAGGTGAACAGCATAAGTGAGGAGAGTGTGTTCCACTGATGGTTTAATAGTCACGGGACATGTTACCAGGTGAACAGTTTAAGTGAGGAGAGGGTGTTCCCCTGATTATTTAAGACACACGGGATATGTCACCAGGTGTACAGTTTAAGTGAGGTGAATGTGTTCCCCTGATGGTTTAATATACTTGGGACATGTCACCAGGTGAACAGTATAAGTGAGGAGAGTGTGTTCCCCTGATTGTTTAATGCACACAGGACATGTTACCAGGTGAACAATATAAGTGAGGAGAGTGTGTTCCCCTGATTATTTAATACACACGGGATATGTCACCAGGTGAACAGTTTAAGTGAGGAGAATGTGTTCCCCTGATGGTTTAATATACTTGGGACATGTCACCAGGTGAACAGTAGAAGTGAGGAGAGTGTGTTCCCCTGATTGTTTATTACACACGGGACATGTTACCAGGTGAAGAGTATAATTGAGGAGAGTGTTTTCCCCTGATAGTTTAATACACACGGGACATGTTACCAGGTGAACAGTATAAGTGAGGAGAGTGTGTTCCGCTGATGGTTTAATACACACGGGACATGTTACCAGGTGAACAGTGTATGTGAGGCGAGTGTGTTCCCCTGATGGTTTAATACACACGGGACATATTACCATGTGAACAGTATAAGTGAGGAGAGTGTGTTCCGCTGATTGTTTAGTAGACACGGGACATGTTACCAGGTGAACAATATAAGTGAGGAGAGTGTGTTCCCCTGATGGTTTAATATACATGGGACATGTTACCAGGTGAACAGTATAGGTGAGGAAAGTGTGTTCCCCTGATTGTTTAATATACATGGGACATGTTACCATGTGAACAGTATAAGTGAGGAGAGTGTGTTCCGCTGATTGTTTAGTAGACACGGGACATGTTACCAGGTGAACAGTATAAGTGAGGAGAGTGTGTTCCCCTGATGGTTTAATATACATGGGACATGTTACCAGGTGAACAGTATAAGCGAGGAGAGTGTGTTCCCCTGATTGTTTAATATACACAGGACATGTTACCAGGTGAACAGTATAAGCGAGGAGAGTGTGTTCCCCTGATTGTTTAATATACACAGGACATGTTACCAGGTGAACAGTATAAGTGAGGAGAGTGAGTTCCCCTGATTGTTTAATATACACAGGACATGTTAGCACGTGAACAGTATAAGTGATGAGAGTGTGTTCCCATGATGGTTTAACATACACGGGACATGTTACCAGGTGAACAGAATAAGTGAGGAGAGTGTGTTCCCCTGATGGTTTAATATACATGGGACATGTTACCAGGTGAACAGTATAAGTGAGGAGAGTGTATTCCGCTGATGATTTAATACACACGGGACATGTTACCAGGTGAAGAGCAGAAGTGAGGAGAGTGTGTTCCTCTGATGGATTAATAGACACGGGACATGTTACCAGGTGAAAAGTATATGTGAGGAGAGTGTGTTCCCCTGATTGTTTAATATACAAAGGACATGTTACCAGGTGAACAGTATAAGTGAGGAGAATATGTTACCCTGATGGTTAAATACACACAGGACATGTTACCAGGTGAACATTATAAGTGAGGAGAGTGTGTTCCCCTGATTGTTTAATGCACACAGGACATTTTACCAGGTGAACAGTATAAGTGAGGAGAGTGTGTTCCCCTGATTGTTTAATACACACAGGACATGTTACCAGGTGAACAGTACAGGTGAGGATAGTGTGTTCCCCTGATTGTTTAATTATACGGGACATGTTACCAGTTGAAGAGTATAAGTGAGGAGCGTGTGTTCCCCTGATTGTTTAATGCACACGGGACATGTTACCAGGTGAACAGGATAAGTGAGGAGAGTGTGTTCCCTTGATTGTTTAATGCACACGGGACATGTTACCAGGTGAACAGGATAAGTGAGGAGAGTGTGTTCCCCTGATTGTTTAATGCACACAGGACATGTTACCAGGTGAACAGTAGAAGTAAGGAAAGTGTGTTCCCCTGATTGTTTAATACACACAGGACATGTTACCATTTGAACAGTATAAGCGAGGAGAGTGTTTTCCCCTGATTGTTTAATATACACGGGACATGTTACCATTTGAACAGTATAAGCGAGGAGAGTGTTTTCCCCTGATTGTTTAATATACACAGGACATGTTACCAGGTGAATAGTATAAGTGAGGGGAGAGTGTTCCCTTGATGGTTAAATACACACGAGACATGTCACCAGGTGAACAGTATAAGTGAGGAGAGTGTGTTCCGCTGATGGTTTAATACACACGGGACAAGTTACCAGGTGAACAATATCAGTGAGGAGAGTGTGTTCCCCTGATGGTTTAATAGACACGGCACATGTTACCAGGTGAACAGTATATGTGAGGAGAGTGTGTTCCCCTGATGGTTTAATACACACGGGACATGTCACCAGGTGAACAGTATAAGTGAGGAGAGTGAGTTCCCCTGATTGTTTAATATACACAGGACATGTTACCAGGTGAACAGTATAAGTGAGGAGAGTATGTTCCCCTGATGGTTAAATACACACAGGACATGTTACCAGGTGAACATTATAAGTGAGGAGAGTGTGTTCACCTGATTGTTTAATGCACACAGGACAAGTTACCAGGTGAACAGTATAAGTGAGGAGAGTGTGTTCCCCTGATTGTTTAATATACACTGTACATGTTGCCACGTGAACAGTATAAGTGATGAGAGTGTGTTCCCATGATGGTTTAACATACACGGGACATGTTACCAGGTGAACAGTATAAGTGAGTGGAGTGTGTTCCCCTGATTGTTTAATGCACAGTTGACATGTTACCAGGTGAACAGTATAAGTGAGTGGAGTGTGTTCCCCTGATTGTTTAATGCACAGTTGACATGTTACCAGGTGAACATTATAAGTGAGGAGATTGTGTTCCCCTGATAGTTTAATACGCACGGGACATGTTACCAGATGAACAGTATAATTGAGGAGAATGTGTTCCCCTGATGGTTTAATACTGACAGGACATGTCACCAGGTGAACAGTATATGAGAGTAGATTGTGTTCCCCTGATGGTTTAATATACACAGGACATTGCACCAGGTGAACTGTATAAGTGAGGAGAGTGTTTTCCCCTGATTGTTTAATGCACAGTTGACATGTTACCAGGTGAACAGTATAAGTGAGGAGAGTGTGTTCCCCTGATGGTTTAATACAGACGGGAGATGTTACCAGGTGAACAGTATGAGTGAGGAGACTGTGTTCCCCTGATTGTTTAATGCACATTTGACATGTTACCAGGTGAACAGTAGAAGTGAGGAGAGTGTGTTCCCCTGATGGTTTAATACACACGGGAGATGTTACCAGGTGAACAGTAGAAGTGAGGAGAGTGTGTTCCCCTGATGGTTTATTACACACGGGACATGTTACCAGGTGAAGAGTATAAGCGAGGAGAGTGTTTTCCCCTGATAGTTTAATACACACGGGACATGTTACCAGGTGAACAGTATAAGTGAGGAGAGTGTGTTCCGCTGATGGTTTAATACACACGGGACATGTTACCAGGTGAACAGTAGAAGTGAGGAGTGTGTGTTCCCCTGATGGTTTAATAGACACGGGACATGTTACCAGGTGAACAGTGTATGTGAGGAGAGTGTGTTCCCCTGATGGTTTAATACACACGGGACATATTACCAGTTGAACAGTATAAGTGAGGAGAGTGTGTTCCCCTGATGGTTTAATATACTTGGGACATGTCACCAGGTGAACAGTATAAGTGAGGAGAGTGTGTTCCCCTGATTGTTTAATATACACAGGACATGTTACCAGGTGAACATTATAAGTGAGGAGAGTGTGTTCCCCTGATTCTTTAATGCACACAGGACAAGTTACCAGGTGAACAGTATAAGTGAGTAGAGTGTGTTCCCCTGATTGTTTAATATACAGTGGACATGTTGCCAATTGAACAGTATAAGTGATGAGAGTGTGTTCCCATGATGGTTTAACATACACGGGACATGTTACCGGGTGAACAGTATAAGTGAGGAGAGTGTGTTCCCCTGATTGTTTAATGCACAGTTGACATGTTACCAGGTGAACAGTATAAGTGAGCAGGGTGTGTTCCCCTGATAGTTTAATACACACAGGACATGTTACCAGGTGAACTGTATAAGTGAGGAGAGTGTGTTCCCCTGATTGTTTAATGCACAGTTGACATGTTACCAGGTGAACAGTATAAGTGAGTAGAGTGTGTTCCCCTGATTGTTTAATGCACAGTTGACATGTTACCAGGTGAACAGTATAAGTGAGCAGGGTGTGTTCCCCTGATAGTTTAATACGCACGGGACATGTTCCCAGATGAGCTGTATAAGTGAGGAGAGTGTCTTCCCCTGATGGTTTAATACGCACGGGACATGTTACCAGATGAACAGTATAAGTGAGGAGAATGTGTTCCCCTGATGGTTTAATACTGACAGGTCATGTCACCAGGTGAACAGTATATGAGAGTAGATTGTGTTCCCCTGATGGTTTAATATACACAGGACATTGCACCAGGTGAACTGTATAAGTGAGGAGAGTGTGTTCCGCTGATGGTTTAATAGACACGGGACATGTTACCAGGTGAACATTATAAGTGAGGAGAGTGTGTTCACCTGATTGTTTAATGCACACAGGACAAGTTACCAGGTGAACAGTATAAGTGAGGAGAGTGTGTTCCCCTGATTGTTTAATATACACTGGACATGTTACCAGGTGAACAGTATAAGTGAGGAGAGTATGTTCCCCTGATGGTTAAATACACACAGGACATGTTACCAGGTGAACATTATAAGTGAGGAGAGTGTGTTCACCTGATTGTTTAATGCACACAGGACAAGTTACCAGGTGAACAGTATAAGTGAGGAGAGTGTGTTCCCCTGATTGTTTAATATACACTGTACATGTTGCCACGTGAACAGTATAAGTGATGAGAGTGTGTTCCCATGATGGTTTAACATACACGGGACATGTTACCAGGTGAACAGTATAAGTGAGTGGAGTGTGTTCCCCTGATTGTTTAATGCACAGTTGACATGTTACCAGGTGAACAGTATAAGTGAGTGGAGTGTGTTCCCCTGATTGTTTAATGCACAGTTGACATGTTACCAGGTGAACATTATAAGTGAGGAGATTGTGTTCCCCTGATAGTTTAATACGCACGGGACATGTTACCAGATGAACAGTATAATTGAGGAGAATGTGTTCCCCTGATGGTTTAATACTGACAGGACATGTCACCAGGTGAACAGTATATGAGAGTAGATTGTGTTCCCCTGATGGTTTAATATACACAGGACATTGCACCAGGTGAACTGTATAAGTGAGGAGAGTGTTTTCCCCTGATTGTTTAATGCACAGTTGACATGTTACCAGGTGAACAGTATAAGTGAGGAGAGTGTGTTCCCCTGATGGTTTAATACAGACGGGAGATGTTACCAGGTGAACAGTATGAGTGAGGATCCTGTGTTCCCCTGATTGTTTAATGCACATTTGACATGTTACCAGGTGAACAGTATAAGTGAGGAGAGTGTGTTCCCCTGATGGTTTAATACACACGGGAGATGTTACCAGGTGAACAGTAGAAGTGAGGAGAGTGTGTTCCCCTGATGGTTTATTACACACGGGACATGTTACCAGGTGAAGAGTATAAGTGAGGAGAGTGTTTTCCCCTGATAGTTTAATACACACGGGACATGTTACCAGGTGAACAGTATAAGTGAGGAGAGTGTGTTCCGCTGATGGTTTAATACACACGGGACATGTTACCAGGTGAACAGTAGAAGTGAGGAGTGTGTGTTCCCCTGATGGTTTAATAGACACGGGACATGTTACCAGGTGAACAGTGTATGTGAGGAGAGTGTGTTCCCCTGATGGTTTAACACACACGGGACATATTACCAGTTGAACAGTATAAGTGAGGAGAGTGTGTTCCCCTGATGGTTTAATATACTTGGGACATGTCACCAGGTGAACAGTATAAGTGAGGAGAGTGTGTTCCCCTGATTGTTTAATATACACAGGACATGTTACCAGGTGAACATTATAAGTGAGGAGAGTGTGTTCCCCTGATTGTTTAATGCACACAGGACAAGTTACCAGGTGAACAGTATAAGTGAGTAGAGTGTGTTCCCCTGATTGTTTAATATACAGTGGACATGTTGCCAATTGAACAGTATAAGTGATGAGAGTGTGTTCCCATGATGGTTTAACATACACGGGACATGTTACCGGGTGAACAGTATAAGTGAGGAGAGTGTGTTCCCCTGATTGTTTAATGCACAGTTGACATGTTACCAGGTGAACAGTATAAGTGAGTAGAGTGTGTTCCCCTGATTGTTTAATACACACAGGACATGTTACCAGGTGAACTGTATAAGTGAGGAGAGTGTGTTCCCCTGATTGTTTAATGCACAGTTGACATGTTACCAGGTGAACAGTATAAGTGAGTGGAGTGTGTTCCCCTGATTGTTTAATGCACAGTTGACATGTTACCAGGTGAACAGTATAAGTGAGCAGGGTGTGTTCCCCTGATAGTTTAATACGCACGGGACATGTTCCCAGATGAGCTGTATAAGTGAGGAGAGTGTCTTCCCCTGATGGTTTAATACGCACGGGACATGTTACCAGATGAACAGTATAAGTGAGGAGAATGTGTTCCCCTGATGGTCTAATACTGACAGGTCATGTCACCAGGTGAACAGTATATGAGAGTAGATTGTGTTCCCCTGATGGTTTAATATACACAGGACATTGCACCAGGTGAACTGTATAAGTGAGGAGAGTGTGTTCCGCTGATGGTTTAATAGACACGGGACATGTTACCAGGTGAACATTATAAGTGAGGAGAGTGTGTTCACCTGATTGTTTAATGCACACAGGACAAGTTACCAGGTGAACAGTATAAGTGAGGAGAGTGTGTTCCCCTGATTGTTTAATATACACTGGACATGTTGCCACGTGAACAGTATAAGTGATGAGAGTGTGTTCCCATGATGGTTTAACATACACGGGACATGTTACCAGGTGAACAGTATAAGTGAGTGGAGTGTGTTCCCCTGATTGTTTAATGCACAGTTGACATGTTACCAGGTGAACAGTATAAGTGAGGAGAGTGTGTTCCCCTGATTGTTAAATACACACAGGACATGTTACCAGGTGAACAGTATAAGTGAGGAGTGTGTTCCCCTGATTGTTTAATGCACAGTTGACATGTTACCAGGTGAACATTATAAGTGAGGAGAGTGTGTTCCCCTGATAGTTTAATATGCACGGGACATGTTACCAGATGAACAGTATAATTGAGGAGAATGTGTTCCCCTGATGGTTTAATACTGACAGGACATGTCACCAGGTGAACAGTATATGAGAGTAGATTGTGTTCCCCTGATGGTTTAATATACACAGGACATTGCACCAGGTGAACTGTATAAGTGAGGAGAGTGTGTTCCCCTGATTGTTTAATGCACATGGGACATGTTACGAGGTGAACAGTATGAGTGAGGAGAGTGTGTTCCCCTGATTGTTTAATGCACAGTTGACATGTTACCAGGTGAACAGTATAAGTGAGGAGAGTGTGTTCCCCTGATGGTTTAATACACACGGGAGATGTTACCAGGTGAACAGTAGAAGTGAGGAGAGTGTGTTCCCCTGATAGTTTAATACACACGGGACATGTTACCAGGTGAACAGTATAAGTGAGGAGAGTGTGTTCCGCTGATGGTTTAATACACACGGGACATGTTACCAGGTGAACAGTGTATGTGAGGAGAGTGTGTTCCCCTGATGGTTTAATACACACGGGACATATTACCATGTGAACAGTATAAGTGAGGAGAGTGTGTTCCCCTGATTGTTTAGTAGACACGGGACATGTTACCAGGTGAACAGTATAGGTGAGGAAAGTGTGTTCCCCTGATTGTTTAATATACATGGGACATGTTACCATGTGAACAGTATAAGTGAGGAGAGTGTGTTCCGCTGATTGTTTAGTAGACACGGGACATGTTACCAGGTGAACAGTATAAGTGAGGAGAGTGTGTTCCCCTGATGGTTTAATATACATGGGACATGTTACCCGGTGAACAGTATAAGCGAGGAGAGTGTGTTCCCCTGATTGTTTAATATACACAGGACATGTTACCAGGTGAACAGTATAAGCGAGGAGAGTGTGTTCCCCTGATTGTTTAATATACACAGGTCATGTTACCAGGTGAAGAGTATAAGTGAGGAGAGTGAGTTCCCCTGATTGATTAATATACACAGGACATGTTAGCACGTGAACAGTATAAGTGATGAGAGTGTGTTCCCATGATGGTTTAACATACACGGGACATGTTAGCAGGTGAACAGAATAAGTGAGGAGAGTGTGTTCCCCTGATGGTTTAATATACATGGGACATGTTACCAGGTGAACAGTATAAGTGAGGAGAGTGTATTCCGCTGATGATTTAATACACACGGGACATGTTACCAGGTGAAGAGCAGAAGTGAGGAGAGTGTGTTCCCCTGATGGATTAATAGACACGGGACATGTTACCAGGTGAAAAGTATATGTGAGGAGAGTGTGTTCCCCTGATTGTTTAATATACAAAGGACATGTTACCAGGTGAACAGTATAAGTGAGGAGAGTATGTTCCCCTGATGGTTAAATACACACAGGACATGTTACCAGGTGAACATTATAAGTGAGGAGAGTATGTTCCCCTGATAGTTTAATACACACGGGACAAGTTACCAGTTGAAGAGTATAAGTGAGGAGCGTGTGTTCCCCTGATTGTTTAATGCACACGGGACATGTTACCAGGTGAACAGGATAAGTGAGGAGAGTGTGTTCCCTTGATTGTCTAATGCACACGGGACATGTTACCAGGTGAACAGGATAAGTGAGGAGAGTGTGTTCCCCTGATTGTTTAATGCACACAAGACATGTTACCAGGTGAACAGTAGAAGTAAGGAAAGTGTATTCCCCTGATTGTTTAATACACACAGGACATGTTACCAGGTGAACAGGATAAGTGAGGATAGTGTGTTCCCCTGATGGTTTAATGTACACAGGACATGTTACCAGGTGAACAGTAGAAGTAAGGAAAGTGTGTTCCCCTGATTGTTTAATACACACAGGACATGTTACCAGGTGAACAGGATACGTGAGGATAGTGTGTTCCCCTGATTGTTTAATGCACACAGGAAATGTTACCAGGTGAACAGTATAAGTGAGGAGAGTGTTCCCCTGATGGTTTAATGTACACAGGACATGTTACCAGGAGAACAGTATAAGTGAGGAGAGTGTGTTCCCCTGATTGTTTAATACACACAGGACATGTTACCAGGTGAACTGTATAAGTGAGGAGATTGTGTTCCCCTGATTGTTTAATGCACACAGTACATGTTACCAGGTGAACAGTATAAGTGAGGAGAGTGTGTTCCCCTGATTGTTTAATATACACGGGACATGTTACCAGTTGAACAGTATAAGCGAGGAGAGTGTTTTCCCCTGATTGTTTAATATACACGGGACATGTTACCAGTTGAACAGTATAAGTGAGGAGAGTGTGTTCCCCTGATTGTTTAATGCACACGGGACATGTTACCAGGTGAACAGCATAAGTGAGGGGAGTGTGTTCCCCTGATTGTTTAATACACTCGGGACATGTTACCAAGTGAACAGTATAAGTGAGGAGAGTGTGTTCCCCTGATTGTTTATTGCACACGGGACATGTTACCAGGTGAACAGTGTAAGTGAAGAGCGTGTGTTCCCCTGATTGTTTAATTACACGGGACATGTTACCAGGTGAACAGTAGAAGTGAGGAGAGTGTGTTCCCCTGATGGTTTAATAGACACGGGACATGTTACCAGGTGAACAGTATAAGTGAGGAGAGTGTGTTCCCATGATGGCTCAATACACACGGGACATGTTACGAGGTGAACAGTAGAAGTGAGAAGAGTGAGTTCCCCTGATGGTTTAATACACACGGGACATGTTATCAGGTGAACAATATAAGTGAGGAGAGTGTGTTCCCCTGATGGTTTAATACACACTGGACATATATCAGGTGAACAGAATAAGTGAGGAGAGTGTGTTCCACTGATGGTTTAATGCACAGTTGACATGTTACCAGGTGAACTGTATAAGTGAGGAGAGTGTGTTCCCCTGATTGTTTAATGCACACAGGACATGTTACCAGGTGAACACTATAAATGAGGAGAGTGTGTTCCCCTGATTGTTTAATGCACACGGGACATGTTAAAAGGTGAACAGTATAAGTGTGGAGACTGTGTTCCACTGATTGTTTAATGCACACGGGACCAGTTACAAGGTGAACATTATAAGTGTGGAGACTGTGTTCCACTGATTGTTTAATGCACAGAGGACATGTTACCAGGTGAACAGTATAAGTGAGGAGAGTGTGTTCCCCTGCTCGTTTAATACACACGGGACATGTTACCAGGCGAACAGTTTAAGTGAGGAGAATGTGTTCCCCTGATTGTTTAATGCACACGGGACATGTTAAAAGGTGAACAGTATAAGTGTGGAGACTGTGTTCCACTGATTGTTTAATGCACAGAGGACATGTTACCAGGTGAACAGTATAAGTGAGGAGAGTGTGTTCCCCTGCTCGTTTAATACACACGGGACATGTTACCAGGTGAACAGTTTAAGTGAGGAGAATGTGTTCCCCTGATGGTTTAATATACTTGGGACATGTCACCAGGTGAACAGTATAAGTGAGGAGAGTGTGTTCCCCTGATTGTTTAATGCACACAGGACATGTTACCAGGTGAACAATATAAGTGAGGAGAGTGTGTTCCCCTGATTGTTTAATACACACAGGACATGTTACCAGGAGAACTGTATAAGTGAGGAGAGTGTGTTCACCTGATTGTTTAATACACACGGGACATGTTACCAGATAAACAGTATAAGTGAGGAGAGTGTGTTGCCCTGTTTGTTTAATGCGCACGGACATGTTACCATGTGAACAGTATAAGTGAGGAGAGTGTGTTGCCCTGTTTGTTTAATGCACACGGGACATTTCACCAGGTGAACAGTATAAGTGAGGAGAGTGTGTTCCCCTGATTATTTAAAACACATGGGACATGTTGCCAGGTGAACAGTGTAAGTGAGGAGAGTGTGTTCCCCTGATTGTTTAATGCACACGGGACATGTTACCAGGTGAACAGTATAAGTGAGGAGAGTGTGTTCCCCTGATTGTTTAATACACTCGGGACATGTTACCAGGTGAACAGTATAAGTGAGGAGAGTGTGTTCCCCTGATTGTTTATTGCACACGGGACATGTTACCAGGTGAACAGTGTAAGTGAAGAGCGTGTGTTCCCCTGATTGTTTAATGCACACGGGACATGTTACCAGGTGAACAGTAGAAGTGAGGAGAGTGTGTTCCCCTGATGGTTTAATAGACACGGGACATGTTACCAGGTGAACAGTATAAGTGAGGAGAGTGTGTTCCCCTGATGGCTCAATACACACAGGACATGTTACCAGGTGAACAGTATAAGTGAGGAGAGTGTGTTCCCCTGATGGTTTAATAGTCACGGGACATGTTACCAGGTGAACAGTATAAGTGAGGAGAGTGTGTTCCCCTGATTGTTTAATGCACACAGGACATGTTACCAGGTGAACAGTATACGTGAGGAGAGTGTGTTCCCCTGATTATTTAATACACACGGGACATGTTACCAGGTGAACAATATAAGTGAGGAGAGTGTGTTCCCCTGATTGTTTAATGCACACAGGACATTGCACCAGGTGAACTGTATAAGTGAGGAGAGTGTGTTCCCCTGATTGTTTAATGCACAGTTGACATGTCACCAGGTGAACAGTATAAGTGAGGAGAGTCTGTTCCCCTGTTGGTTTAATACACACGGGAGATGTTACCAGGTGAACAGTATAAGTGAGGAGAGTGTGTTCCCCTGATGGTTTAATACACACGGGACATGTTACCAGGTGAACAGTATAAGTGAGGAGAGTGTTTTCCCCTGATAGTTTAATACACACGGGACATGTTACCAGGTGAACAGTATAAGTGAGGAGAGTGTGTTCCGCTGATGGTTTAATACACACGGGACATGTTACCAGGTGAACAGCATAAGTGAGGAGAGTGTGTTCCACTGATGGTTTAATAGTCACGGGACATGTTACCAGGTGAACAGTTTAAGTGAGGAGAGTGTGTTCCCCTGATTATTTAAGACACACGGGATATGTCACCAGGTGAACAATATAAGTGAGGAGAGTGTGTTCCCCTGATGGTTTAATACACACGGGACATGTCACCAGGTGAACAGTATAAGTGAGGAGAGTGTGTTCCCCTGATTGTTTAATGCACACAGGACATGTTACCAGGTGAACAATATAAGTGAGGAGAGTGTGTTCCCCTTATTATTTAATACACACGGGATATGTCACCAGGTGAACAGTTTAAGTGAGGAGAATGTGTTCCCCTGATGGTTTAATATACTTGGGACATGTCACCAGGTGAACAGTATAAGTGAGGAGAGTGTGTTCCCCTGATTGTTTAATGCACACAGGCCATGTTACCAGGTGAACAATATAAGTGAGGAGAGTGTGTTGCCCTGTTTGTTTAATGCACACAGGACATGTTACCAGGTGAATAATATAAGTGAGGAGAGTGTGTTCCCCTGATGGTTTAATTACACGGGACATGTCACCAGGTGAACAATATAAGTGAGGAGAGTGTGTTCCCCTGATGGTTTAATACACACGGGACATGTTACCAGGTGAACAGTATAAGTGAGGAGAGTGTGTTCCCCTGATGGTTTAATATACACGGGACATGTTACCAGGTGAACAGTATAAGTGAGGAGACTGTGTTCCCCTGATTGTTTAATGCACACTGGACATGTTATCAGGTAAACAGTATAAGTGAGGAGAGTGTGTTGCCCTGATAGTTTAATGCACTCTGGACATGATACCAGGTAAACAGTATAAGTGAGGAGAGTGTGTTCCTCTGATTGTTTAATGCACACTGGACATGTTACCAGGTAAACAGTATAAGTGAGGAGAGTGTGTTGCCCTGTTTGTTTAATGCACACGGGACATGTTACCAGGTGAACAGTATAAGTGAGGAGAGTGTGTTCCCCTGATTGTTTAATGCACACGGGACATTTCACCAGGTGAACAGTATAAGTGAGGAGAGTGTGTTCCCCTGATTATTGAAAACACATGGGACATGTTGCCAGGCGAACAGTATAAGTGAAGAGAGTGTGTTCCCCTGATTGTTTAATGCACACGGGACATGTTACCAGGTGAACAGTATAAGTGAGGAGAGTGTGTTGCCCTGTTTGTTTAATGCACACGGGACATTTCACCAGGTGAACAGTATAAGTGAGGAGAGTGTGTTCCCCTGATTATTTAAAAAACATGGGACATGTTGCCAGGTGAACAGTATAAGTGAGGAGAGTGTGTTGCCCTGTTTGTTTAATGCACACGGGACATTTCACCAGGTGAACAGTATAAGTGAGGAGAGTGTGTTCCCCTGATTATTTAAAACACATGGGACATGTTGCCAAGTGAACAGTATAAGTGAGGAGAGTGTGTTCCCCTGATTGTTTAATGCACACGGGACATGTTACCAGGTGAACAGTATAAGTGAGGAGAGTGTGTTCCCCTGATTGTTTAATACACACGGGACATGTTACCAGGTGAACAGTATAAGTGAGGAGAGTGTGTTCCCCTGATTGTTTATTGCACACGGGGCATGTTACCAGGTGAACAGTATAAGTGAAGAGCGTGTGTTCCCCTGATTGTTTAATGCACACGGGACATGTTACCAGGTGAACAGTAGAAGTGAGGAGAGTGTGTTCCCCTGATGGTTTAATAGACACGGGACATGTGACCAGGTGAACAGGATAAGTGAGGAGAGTGTGTTCCCCTGATGGCTCAATACACACGGGACATGTTAGCAGGTGAACAGTATAAGTGAGGAGAGCGTGTTCCCCTGATGGTTTAATAGTCACGGGACATGTTACGAGGTGAACAGTATAAGTGAGGAGAGTGTGTTCCCTTGATTGTTTAATGCACACAGGACATGTTACCAGGTGAACAATATAAGTGAGTAGAGTGTGTTCCCTTGATTGTTTAATGCACACAGGACATGTTACCAGGTGAACAGTATACGTGAGGAGAGTGTGTTCCCCTGATTGTTTAATGCACACAGGACATGTTACCAGGTGAACAGTATACGTGAGGAGAGTGTGTTCCCCTGATTATTTAATACACACGGGACATGTTACCAGGTGAACAATATAAGTGAGGAGAGTGTGTTCCCCTGATTGTTTAATGCACACAGGACATGTTACCAGGTGAACACTATAAATGAGGAGAGTGTTTTCCCCTGATTGTTTAATGCACACGGGACATGTTACAAGGTGAACAGTATATGTGTGGAGACTGTGTTCCACTGATTGTTTAATGCACACAGGACATGTTACAAGGTGAACAGTATAAGTGTGGAGACTGTGTTCCACTGATTGTTTAATGCACACGGGACATGTTACAAGGTGAACAGTATAAGAGTGGAGACTGTGTTCCACTGATTGTTTAATGCACAGAGGACATGTTACCAGGTGAACAGTATAAGTGAGGAGAGTGCGTTCCCCTGCTCGTTTAATACACACGGGACATGTTACCAGGTGAACAGTTTAAGTGAGGAGAATGTGTTCCCCTGATGGTTTAATATACTTGGGACATGTCACCAGGTGAACAGTATAAGTGAGGAGAGTGTGTTCCCCTGATTGTTTAATGCACACAGGACATGTTACCAGGTGAACAATATAAGTGAGGAGAGTGTGTTCCCCTGATTGTTTAATACACACAGGACATGTTACCATGAGAACAGTATAAGTGAGGAGAGTGTGTTCCCCTGATTGTTTAGTACACACGGGACATGTTACCAGGTAAACAGTATAAGTGAGGAGAGTGTGTTGCCCTGTTTGTTTAATGCACACGGGACATTTCACCAGGTGAACAGTATAAGTGAGGAGAGTGTGTTCCCCTGATTATTTAAAACACATGGGACATGTTGCCAGGAGAACAGTGTAAGTGAGGAGAGTGTGTTCCCCTGATTGTTTAATGCACACGGGACATGTTACCAGGTGAACAGTATAAGTGAGGAGAGTGTGTTCCCCTGATTGTTTAATACACTCGGGACATGTTACCAGGTGAACAGTATAAGTGAGGAGAGTGTGTTCCCCTGATTGTTTATTGCACACGGGACATGTTACCAGGTGAACAGTGTAAGTGAAGAGCGTGTGTTCCCCTGATTGTTTAATGCACACGGGACATGTTACCAGGTGAACAGTATAAGTGAGGAGAGTGTGTTCCCCTGATGGCTCAATACACACGGGACATGTTACCAGGTGAACAGTATAAGTGAGGAGAGTGTGTTCCCCTGATGGTTTAATAGTCACGGGACATGTTACCAGGTGAACAGTATAAGTGAGGAGAGTGTGTTCCCCTGATTGTTTAATGCACACAGGACATGTTACCAGGTGAACAATATAAGTGAGGAGAGTGTGTTCCCTTGATTGTTTAATGCACACAGGACATGTTACCAGGTGAACAGTATACGTGAGGAGAGTGTGTTCCCCTGATTATTTAATACACACGGGACATGTTACCAGGTGAACAATATAAGTGAGGAGACTGTGTTCCCCTGATTGTTTAACACACAGAGGACATGTTACAAGGTGAACTGTATAAGTGTGGAGAGTGTGTTCCCCTGATTGTTTAATGCACACGGGACATGTTACAAGGTGAACAGTATAGGTGTGGAGACTGTGTTCCACTGATTGTTTAATGCACAGAGGACATGTTACCAGGTGAACAGTATAAGTGAGGAGAGTGTGTTCCCCTGCTCTTTTAATACACACGGGACATGTTACCAGGTGAACAGTATAAGTGAGGAGCGTGTGTTCCCCTGATTGTTTAATGCACACGGGACATGTTACCAGGTGAACAGTATAAGTGAGGAGAGTGTGTTCCCCTGATTTTAGAATTAGAGTTAGAACATGACAGCTCAGTACAGGCCCTTCGGCCCTCGATGTTGCGCCGACCTGTGAAACCATCTGACCTACACTATTCCATTTTCATCCATATGTCTATCCAATGACCACTTAAATGCCCTTAAAGTTGGCGAGTCTGCTACTGTTGCAGGCAGGGCGTTCCACGCCCCTACTACTCTCTGTGTAAAGAAACTACCTCTGACATCTGTCCTATATCTATCACCCCTCAACTTAAAGCAATGTCCCCTCGTGTTTGCCATCACCATCCGAGGAAAAAGACGCTCACTATCCACCCTATCTAACCCTCTGATTATCTTATATGTCTCTATTAAGTCACCTCTCCTCCTCCTTCTCTCTAACGAAAACAACCCCAAGTCCCTCAGCCTTTCCTCGTAAGACCTTCCCTCCATACCAGGCAACATCCTAGTAAATCTCCTCTGCACCCTTTCCAAAGCTTCCACTTCCTTCCTATAATGCAGTGACCAGAACTGCACGCAATGCTCAAGGTGCGGCCTCACCAATGTTTTGTACAGCTGCAGCATGACCTCGTGGCTCCGAAACTCGATCCCCCTACTAATAAAAGCTAACACACCATATGCCTTCTTAACAGCCCTATTAACCTGGTTAGCAACCTTCAGGGATTTATGCACCTGGACACCAAGATCTCTCTGTTCATCTACACTATCAAGAATCTTCCCATTAGCCCAGTACTCTGCATTGCTGTTACTCCTTCCAAAGTGAATCACCTCACACTTTTCCGCATTAAACTCCATTTGCCATCTCTCAGCCCAGCTCTGCAGCCTATCTATGTCCCTCTGTACCCTACAACACCCTTCGACACTATCCACAACTCCACCGACCTTCGTGTCATCTGCAAATTTACCAACCCACCCTTCTACACCCTCTTCCAGGTCATTTATAAAAATGACAAACAGCAGTGGCCCCAAAACAGAACCTTGCGGTACACCACTAGTAACTAAACTCCAGGATGAACTTTTGCCATCAACCACCACCCTCTGTCTTCTTTCAGCTAGCCAATTTCTGATCCAAATATCTAAATCACCTTCAACCCCATACTTCCGTATTTTCTGCAATAGCCTACCGTGGGGAACCTTATCAAACGCCTTACTGAAATCCATATACACCACATCCACGGCTTTACCCTCATCCACCTGTTTGGTCAGCTTCTCGAAAAACTCAATCAGGTTTGTGAGGCACGACCTACCTTTCACAAAACCGTGCTGACGATCGCAAATGAACTTATTCTTTTCAAGATGATTATAAATCCTATCTCTTATAACCTTTTCCAACATTTTACCCACAACCGAAGTAAGGCTCACAGGTCTATAATTACCAGGGCTGTCTCTACTCCCCTTCTTGAACAAGGGGACAACATTTGCTATCCTCCAGTCCTCCGGCACTACTCCTGTCGACAATGACGACATAAAGATCAACAACAACGGCTCTGCAATCTCCTCCCTGGCTTCCCAGAGAATCCTAGGAGAAATCCCATCTGTCCCAGGGGACTTATCTATTTTCACTCTTTCCAAAATTGCTAACACCTCCTCCTTGTGAACCTCAATCCCATCTAGCCCAGTAGTCTGTATCTCAGTATTCTCCTCGACAACATTTTCTTTCTCTACTGTAAATACTGACGAAAAATATTCATTTAACGCTTCCCCTATCTCCTCTGATTCCACACGCAACTTCCCACTACTATCCTTGATTGGCCCTAATCTAACTCTAGTCATTCTTTTATTCCTGATATACCTATAGAAAGCCTTAGGGTTTTCCCTGATCCGATCCACCAATGACTTCTCGTGTCCTCTCCTTGCTCTTCTTAGCCCTCCCTTTAGATCCTTCCTGGCTAGCTTGTAACTCTCAAGCGCCCTAACTGAGCCTTCACGTCTCATCCTAACATAAGCCGCCCTCTTCCTCTTGACAAGCGCTTCAACTTCTTGAGTAAACCACGGCTCCCTCGCTCGACAACTTCCTCCCTGCCTGACAGGTACATACTTATCAAGGACACGCATTAGCTGCTCCTTGAATAAGCTCCACATTTCGTTTGTGCCCATCCCCTGCAGTTTCCTTCCCCATCCTACACATCCTAAATCTTGCCTAATCGCATCATAATTTCCTTTCCCCCAGCTTTCATTCTTGCCCTGCGGTATGTACCTGTCCCTGCCCATCGCTAAGGTAAACCTAACCGAATTGTGATCACTATCACCAAAGTGCTCACCTACATCTAAATCTAACACCTGGCCGGGTTCATTACCCAGTACCAAATCCAATGTGGCATCGCCCCTCGTTGGCCTGTCAACATACTGTGTCAGAAAACACTCCTGCACACACTGGACAAAAACTGACCCATCTAAAGTACTCGAACTATAGTATTTCCAGTCAATATTTGGAAAGTTAAAGCTCCCCATAACAACTACCTTGTTACTCTCGCTCCTGTCGAGAATCATCTTCGCTATCCTTTCCTCTACATCTCTGGAACTATTTGGAGGTCTATAGAAAACTCCCAACAGGGTGACCTCTCCTCTCCTGTTTCTAACCTCGGCCCATACTACCTCAGTAGACGAGTCCTCAAACGTCCTTTCTGCAGCTGTAATACCCTCCTTGATTAAAAATGCCACACCCGCCCCCCCCCCTTTGCCCATCTTCTCTGTTCTTACTGAAACATCTAAATCCCGGAACCTGCAACATCCATTCCTGTCCCTGCTCTACCCATGTCTCCGAAATGGCCACAACATAGATTAGAATGGGCTTATGTTCTCTGGAGTTTAGAGGAATGAAAGTTGATTTCTTTGAAATGAATAACGTTGTCCGAGGGTTTGAATCTTCTAACTCAGAGGCGAGTGTCCTACCAACTGACCTACAGCATACAGATGGTGATTCAAACAAACATTCAGTCTGTGGTGTAACTGGAAACTCGGAATGGTCAATTCTTCTGTTTCTGGAGATGGAGAATTTCATTATTTGTGGATTTTCTCTTCAGTGATTTCCTTGACTCTCTTTGAGGCCCCCTTCCCATTCCTCTGTCTCCTGGACTGTCTTGTGGACTGTGCTCTCTGATGCAGTTTTCAATGGCTACCAAACACAAGACTTCCAGTGAATTCCCATTGTCTCTGCCCTGTGGTTATACAGACTGATTCGACCCGACAGCAGCTGGTGTTTACAACAGTTTCCACAGTCTCTGGAGGCCTCATTATCTGTAGCTTTCCAGACAGGCTGTAGAACACTTGTATAATTAATCCAAGCTTCCAAAATGAACTCAAAGCTAAATACTGCGGATGCTGGAAATCTCAAATAAAAACAAGAAATGCTGGAATCACTCAGCAGGTCTGGCAGCATCTGTGGAAAGAGAAGCAGAGTTAACGTTTCGGAAATGTTAACTCTGCTTCTCTTTCCACAGATGCTGCCAGACCTGCTGAGTGATTCCAGCATTTCTTGTTTTTATTCCAAAATGAACTGTCAGTTTAACAGGTCCTTTGCTGAATTGATGCTTTAAAACAGACTCATCTACTTTAGTAGGGATGTAATCCAGGTTTCTGAGCCAAATATCTTGAAAAGCATTATTGAAATGACTAACATCCTTTCTGAGGAGGAAGATGATAAAAATTGTTACAAACATTGAACCTGAGACTTGACGAATCCGCTGTGATCCAGGTTCAAACTTGTACAGAGAAACCCCGGAGGATTTCCAGTCTAACACCGTAACCACTCAGTCATCACAGCTGCACAAAGGCATTGCCCAGCAGTTTGACTTCTCAAATCTCCGACCCTGTTCTCTGTGTTAAATCTCAGCAACGCTTATTGTGTGGATTTTGTGATGTTCAATTTGTACAAATACATAAAATCAAAATGAATCACAGGGATCGTTAAAATAATCTCACTTTCTGATATTAATAACATGCAACACAATATGTTAAGAGAATTTACAAATTCCATGTTATTTATATTTAACCACAAGAATACCCACAGTCGATGGTTGAAATGCAGGGAGTTATGGGAGGTCTGAGAATAAGAGACAAAGCTAAAAGACCATTAAAAGGTAAGAGTGGGGTTTGCTGAATTCCCTGAAGGTGATTCCCAGATAGTACTTTATTACATTTCCAGAGAATTCACTGAAGGTTATTTATAGATGGTCTTTTATTTTGTAAATGGACCCTTGTAGGTTCATTATGCACAGTCTCTTATTATTCGGGATATTGATTTCCTGAAGGTGGTTTAAGGATCATACCTTAGTACTTTGAATTTAAGTTCCCTCAGACTCTCCATAGACTGTTCTGTTTTATTTGATGCAGATTAATCTGAAGGAACTTTATAAACTATCCCTTATTTTAATGATTACTGCTCCAAAGGAGATTTATGGGCAGCACTCTATATTTGGATGGAGATTTCTACAAAGAAGAATTGTGGACAGTCCCTGATTATTGTAATGGATGAATAATTCTCTATTGAAAGGATGTTCTCCTTTTGTTCAATGGTGATTTTTTCGAACTGTGTTTTATGGAAATACCCTCATTATTCAGAGCAGAGACTTCTCCAGAGGCAGTTTATCGACAGTCCCACATTCATTGTGATGTTTCACATCTTCCACCCTATCACAGACTGTCCCTTTTGTTCTTCTTTCCATCCTCCCCCCTTTCACTTGCTCAAAACCTATTACATTTCTATATTTTCTCAGTTTTGATGAAAGGTCACAGATCTGAAACATTAACTCTGTTTCTCTGTCCACAAATAGTGCCTGACCTGATGAGAATATCCAATATTTTCTGTTCTATATGTTGTGGTGTGATTTCCATTCCTGAGATTTGTGGGATCTCTTTAAGCTGTGGGAAACATGTGAGAATCTGTATTCTTTGTGTGTGTGGTACTGCTCCAGCAATCCTAGGTATAAATCATTGTCCATTGTTCAGTTCAGTAAAGACTGAGCTTGGAATAAGTTCTCATTTCCTCAGACATTACTCCTAAAAAAACATATTTTTAAAAGCAAAATTTCTTGTCCACTGCCGCGAATTGAATCTTCATTATTGAGCCAGACACGTGCAGTTACACAGGTAAGTTTACCTGTCTCTGTGTGATCTGCATCTCATTGTCCAATCAGACAGTTTGGTGATTGAAGTGACAGTGACAGGGATTGTATTATTAGATTGCCCTGAGTGTCCCTCCTTCAAATCTCCATTTAAAATGTTCTGTTCAATTCTATCAATGAGTGGTAATTATGGGTGAAACTCCGGAGTTCAATGTACCGGCACTAATTGGATCATGTAACCTGAGATATTCGACACAATTTTCTTTTGTGTAAAAGCGGCTTGTAGGGAACTGATTATTTGCTTTTAAAAGTTGGAACAAAGACAGCATTTCTCACAGAAAATGCGAGGAGGTTTTGTGGATATGTGGATTGAAAATGATTTCAGCCAGGTCAGTGAGTGTTTCTGGACAATGTATAACTATATAAATATATCTCCTCTTGTATCACAGCTCCTCTCCAGTTGTCTGAGCATTAAACCCCTTTGTGTGGAGTTGTATCTTAAACAGGCATCTGTTTAGTGATGTCAGTGCTGAAATGTCGTGCTCTAAACATTTACTATTTAATCCATCAGAACGTTTTAACCAGACCAGATTATTCTTTGGCTCGGCAACATAAGTTACAATCTCTCACTCAGGCCGTGCATTGACATCATTTTTGGGCGATGGCTCTCTTGAAGGTTTCTGGTTCAGTAAATTGGTATTGGAACAGTTTCTGGGTGCTGGGACAGTTTGAGTGTTGAGATCAGAAATGGGTACTTGGTCAGTTTCCAGGTGCTGGGTGAGTGAACATGTCTTGGATTAGGCGAGGCACCCCTGGTCAGTTTCCAGGTGCTGTGTCAGTGAACATGTCCTGGGTTAGGTGATGCTCACCTGGTCTGTTTCCAGGTACTGGGTCAGTGATCATGTCCTGTGTTAGGTAATGATCACTTGGTCAGTTTCCAGGTGCTGGGTCAGTGAACATGCCCTGGATTAGGTGATGCTCACCTGGTCAGTTTCCAGGTGCTGGGTCAGTGAACATGTCCTGGGTTAGGTGATGATCACCTGGTCAGTTTCCAGGTGCTGGGTCAGTGAACATGTCCTGGGTTAGGTGATGATCACCTGGTTAGTTTCCAGGTGCTGGGTCAGTGAACATGTCCTGGGTTAGGTGATGATCACCTGGTCAGTTTCCAGGTGCTGGGTCAGTGAACATGTCCTGGGTTAGGTGATGATCGCCTGGTAAATTCCCAGGTGCTGGGTCAGTGAACATGTCCTGGGTTAGGTGATGATCGCCTGGTAAATTCCCAGGTGCTGGGTCAGTGAACATGTCCTGGATTAGGTGATGCTCACCTGGTCAGTTACCAGGTGCTGGGTCAGTGAACATGTCCTGGGTTAGGTGATGCTCACCTGGTCAGTTTCCAGGTGCTGGGTCAGTGAACATGTCCTGGGTTAGGTGATGATCATCTGGTCAGTTTCCAGGTGCTAGGTCAGTGAACATGGCCTGGATTAGGTGATGTTCACCTGGTCAGTTTCCAGGTGCTGGTTCAGTGAACATGTCCTGGATTAGGCGATGATCACCTGGTCAGTTTCCAGGTACTGGGTCAGTGAACATGTCCTGGATTAGGCGATGATCACCTGGTCAGTTTCCAGGCACTGGGTCAGTGAACATATCCTGGATTAGGCGATGATCACCTGGTTAGTTTCCAGGCACTGGGTCAGTGAACATGTCCTGGATTAGGCGATGATCACCTGGTCAGTTACCAGGTGCTGTGTCAGTGAAAATGTCCTGAATTAGGTGATGATCACCTGGTCAGTTTCCAGGTGCTGTGTCAGTGAACATTTCCTGGATTAGGCGATGATCACCTGGTCAGTTTCCAGGTGCTGTGTCAGTGAACATGTCCTGGATTAGGCGATGATCACCTGGTCAGTTACCAGGTGCTGTGTCAGTGAACATGTCCTGGATTAGGCGATGATCACCTGGTCAGTTACCAGGTGCTGTGTCAGTGAAAATGTCCTGAATTAGGTGATGATCACCTGGTCAGTTTCCAGGTGCTGTGTCAGTGAACATGTCCTGGATTAGGCGAAGATCACCTGGTCAGTTTCCAGGTGCTGTGTCAGTGAACATGTCCTGGATTAGGCGATGATCACCTGGTCAGTTACCAGGTGCTGTGTCAGTGAACATGTCCTGGATTAGGCGATGATCACCTGGTCAGTTACCAGGTGCTGTGTCAGTGAAAATGTCCTGAATTAGGCGATGATCACCTGGTCAGTTTCCAGGTGCTGTGTCAGTGAACATGTCCTGGGTTAGGCGATGATCACCTGGTCAGTTACCAGGTGCTGTGTCAGTGAACATGTCCTGGATTAGGCGATGATCACCTGGTCAGTTTCCAGGTGCTGTGTCAGTGAACATGTCCTGGATTAGGCGATGATCACCTGGTCAGTTACCAGGTGCTGTGTCAGTGAACATGTCCTGGATTAGGCGATGATCACCTGGTCAGTTACCAGGTGCTGTGTCAGTGAAAATGTCCTGAATTAGGTGATGATCACCTGGTCAGTTTCCAGGTGCTGTGTCAGTGAACATGTCCTGGATTAGGCGATGATCACCTGGTCAGTTTCCAGGTGCTGTGTCAGTGAACATGTCCTGGATTAGGCGATGATCACCTGGTCAGTTACCAGGTGCTGTGTCAGTGAACATGTCCTGGATTAGGCGATGATCACCTGGTCAGTTACCAGGTGCTGTGTCAGTGAAAATGTCCTGAATTAGGCGATGATCACCTGGTCAGTTTCCAGGTGCTGGGTCAGTGAACATGTCCTGGATTAGGCGATGATCACCTGGTCAGTTTCAAGGTGCTGGGTCAGTGAACATGTCCTGGATTATGCGATGATCACCTGGTTAGTTTCCAGGTGCTGGGTCAGTGAACATGTCCTGGGATAGGTGATGATCACCTGGTCAGTTTCCAGGTGCTGGGTCAGTGAACATGTCCTGGGTTAGGTGATGATCACCTGGTTAGTTTCCAGTTGCTAGGTCAGTGAACATGTCCTGGGTTAGGTGATGATCACTTGGTCAGTTTCCATGTGCTGGGTCAGTGAACATGTCCTGGATTAGGTGATGATGAACTGGTTAGTTTCCAGGTGCTGTGTCAGTGAACATGTCCTGGGTTAGGTGATGATCACCTGGTGAGTTTCCAGGTGCTGTGTTCAGTGAGCATGTCCTGGGTTAGGTGATGATCACCTGGTCAGTTTCCAGGTGCTGTGTCAGTGAACATGTCCTGGGTTAGGTGATGATCACCTGGTCAGTTTCCAGGTGCTGGGTCAGTGAACATGTCCTGGGTTCGGCGATGATCACCTGGTCAGTTTCCAAGTACTGTGTCAGTGAACATGTCCTGGGTTAGGTGATGATCACCTGGTCAGTTTCCAGGTACTGGGTCAGTGAACATGTCCTGGATTAGGTGATGATCACCTGGTCAGTTTCCAGGTGCTGGGTCAGTGAACATGTCCCGGATTAGGTGATGATCACCTGGTCAGTTTACAGGTGCTGGGTCAGTGAACATGTCCTGGGTTAGGTGATGATCACCTGGTTAGTTTCCAGGTGCTCGGTCAGTGAACATGTCCTGGGTTAGGTGATGCCCACCTGGTTAGTTTCCAGGTGCTGTGTCAGTGAACATGTCCTGGGTTATGTGATGCTCACCTGGTCAGTTTCCAGTTGCTGGGTCAGTGAACATGTCCTGGATTAGGTGATGATCACCTGGTCAGTTTCCAGGTACTGGGTCAGTGAACATGTCCTGGGTTAGGTGATGATCACCTGGTCAGTTTCCAGGTGCTGTGTCAGTGAACATGTCCTGGGTTAGGTGATGATCTCCTGGTCAGTTTCCAGGTACTGGGTCATTGAACATGTCCTGGGTTAGGTGATGATCACCTGGTTAGTTTCCAAGTGCTGTGTCAGTGAACATGTCCTGGGTTAGGTGATGCTCACCTGGTCAGTTTCCAGGTACTGGGTCAGTGAACATGTCCCGGATTAGGTGATGCTCACCTGGTCAGTTTCCAGTTGCTGGGTCAGTGAACACGTCCTGGGTTAGGTGATGATCACCTGGTCAGTTTCCAGGTGCTGGGTCAGTGAACATGTCCTGGATTAGGTGATGATCACCTGGTTAGTTTCCAGGTGCTGGGTCAGTGAACATGTCCTGGGTGAGGTGATGATCACCTGGTTAGTTTCCAGGTGCTGTGTCAGTGAACATGTCCTGGGTTAGGTGATGATCACCTGGTCAGTTTCCAGGTGCTGGGTCAGTGAACATGTCCTGGGTTAGGTGATGATCGCCTGGTAAGTTCCCAGGTGCTGGGTCAGGGAACATGTCCTGGGTTAGGTGATGATCGCCTGGCAAGTTCCCAGGTGCTGGGTCAGTGAACATGTCCTGGATTAGCTGATGCTCACCTGGTCAGTTTCCAGGGGCTGGGTCAGTGAACATGTCCTGGATTAGGTGATGCTCACCTGGTCAGTTTCCAGGTACTGGGTCAGTGAACATGTGCTGGGTTAGGTGATGATCAGCTGGTCAGTTTCCAGGTGCTGTGTCAGTGAACATGTCCCGGATTAGGCGATGATCACCTGGTCAGTTTCCAGGTACTGGGTCAGTGAACATGTCCTGGGTTAGGTGATGATCACCTGGTCAGTTTCCAGGTGATAGGTCAGTGAACATGGCCTGGATTAGGTGATGTTCACCTGGTCAGTTTCCAGGTGCTGGTTCAGTGAACATATCCTGGATTAGGCGATGATCACCTGGTCAGTTTCCAGGCACTGGGTCAGTGAACATATCCTGGATTAGGCGATGATCACCTGGTTAGTTTCCAGGTGCTGGTTCAGTGAACATGTCCTGGGTTAGGCGATGATCACCTGGTTACTTTCAAGGTACTGGGTCAGTGAACATGTCCTGGGTTAGGCGATGATCACCTGGTTAGTTTCCAGGTACTGGGTCAGTGAACATGTCCTGGGTTAGGTGATTCTCACCTGGTCAGTTTCCAGGTACTGGGTCAGTGAACATGTGCTGGGTTAGGTGATGATCACCTGGTCAGTTTCCAGGTGCTGTGTCAGTGAACATGTCCCGGATTAGGCGATGATCACCTGGTCAGTTTCCAGGTACTGGGTCAGTGAACATGTCCTGGGTTAGGTGATGATCACCTGGTCAGTTTCCAGGTGCTGGGTCAGTGAACATGTCCTGGGTTAGGCGATGATCACCTGGTCAGTTTCCAGGTACTGTGTCAGTGAACATGTCCTGGGTTAGGTGATGATCACCTGGTCAGTTTCCAGGTACTGGGTCAGTGAACATGTCCTGGATTAGGTGATGATCACCTGGTCAGTTTCCAGGTGCTGGGTCAGTGAACATGTCCTGGGTTAGGCGATGATCACCTGGTCAGTTTCCAGGTACTGTGTCAGTGAACATGTCCTGGGTTAGGTGATGATCACCTGGTCAGTTTCCAGGTACTGGGTCAGTGAACATGTCCTGGATTAGGTGATGATCACCTGGTCAGTTTCCAGGTGCTGGGTCAGTGAACATGTCCCGGATTAGGTGATGATCACCTGGTCAGTTTCCAGGTGCTGGGTCAGTGAACATGTCCTGGGTTAGGTGATGATCACCTGGTTAGTTTCCAGGTGCTCGGTCAGTGAACATGTCCTGGGTTAGGTGATGCCCACCTGGTTAGTTTCCAGGTGCTGTGTCAGTGAACATGTCCTGGGTTATGTGATGCTCACCTGGTCAGTTTCCAGGTGCTGGGTCAGTGAACATGTCCTGGATTAGGTGATGATCACCTGGTCAGTTTCCAGGTACTGGGTCAGTGAACATGTCCTGGGTTAGGTGATGATCACCTGGTCAGTTTCCAGGTGCTGTGTCAGTGAACATGTCCTGGGTTAGGTGATGATCACCTGGTCAGTTTCCAGGTACTGGGTCAGTGAACATGTCCTGGGTTAGGTGATGATCACCTGGTTAGTTTCCAGGTGCTGTGTCAGTGAACATGTCCTGGGTTAGGTGATGCTCACCTGGTCAGTTTCCAGGTACTGGGTCAGTGAACATGTCCCGGATTAGGTGATGCTCACCTGGTCAGTTTCCAGTTGCTGGGTCAGTGAACATGTCCTGGGTTAGGTGATGATCACCTGGTCAGTTTCCAGGTGCTGGGTCAGTGAACATGTCCTGGATTAGGTGATGATCACCTGGTTAGTTTCCAGGTGCTGGGTCAGTGAACATGTCCTGGGTGAGGTGATGATCACCTGGTTAGTTTCCAGGTGCTGTGTCAGTGAACATGTCCTGGGTTAGGTGATGATCACCTGGTCAGTTTCCAGGTGCTGGGTCAGTGAACGTGTCCTGGGTTAGGTGATGATCGCCTGGTAAGTTCCCAGGTGCTGGGTCAGGGAACATGTCCTGGGTTACTTGATGATCGCCTGGCAAGTTCCCAGGTGCTGGGTCAGTGAACATGTCCTGGATTAGCTGATGCTCACCTGGTCAGTTTCCAGGGGCTGGGTCAGTGAACATGTCCTGGATTAGGTGATGCTCACCTGGTCAGTTTCCAGGTACTGGGTCAGTGAACATGTGCTGGGTTAGATGATGATCACCTGGTCAGTTTCCAGGTGCTGTGTCAGTGAACATGTCCCGGATTAGGCGATGATCACCTGGTCAGTTTCCAGGTACTGGGTCAGTGAACATGTCCTGGGTTAGGTGATGATCACCTGGTCAGTTTCCAGGTGATAGGTCAGTGAACATGGCCTGGATTAGGTGATGTTCACCTGGTCAGTTTCCAGGTGCTGGTTCAGTGAACATATCCTGGATTAGGCGATGATCACCTGGTCAGTTTCCAGGCACTGGGTCAGTGAACATATCCTGGATTAGGCGATGATCACCTGGTTAGTTTCCAGGTGCTGGTTCAGTGAACATGTCCTGGGTTAGGCGATGATCACCTGGTTAGTTTCCAGGTAATGGGTCAGTGAGCATGTCCTGGGTTAGGCGATGATCACCTGGTTAGTTTCCAGGTACTGGGTCAGTGAACATGTCCTGGGTTAGGTGATGCTCACCTGGTCAGTTTCCAGGTACTGGGTCAGTGAACATGTGCTGGGTTAGGTGATGATCACCTGGTCAGTTTCCAGGTGCTGTGTCAGTGAACATGTCCCGGATTAGGCGATGATCACCTGGTCAGTTTCCAGGTACTGGGTCAGTGAACATGTCCTGAATTAGTTGATGATCACCTGGTCAGTTTCCAGGTGCTGGGTCAGTGAACATGTCCTGGGTTAGGTGATGATCACCTGGTCAGTTTCCAGGTGCTGGTTCAGTGAACATGTCCTGGGTTAGGTGATGATCACCTGGTTAGTTTCCAGGTGCTGGTTCAGTGAACATGTCCTGGGTTAGGTGATGTTCACCTGGTTAGTTTCCAGGTGCTGGTTCAGTGAACATGTCCTGGGTTAGGTGATGATCACCTGGTTAGTTTCCAGGTGCTGGGTCAGTGAACATGTCCTGGGTTAGGTGATGTACACCTGGTCAGTTTCCAGGTGCTGGTTCAGTGAACATGTCCTGGGTTAGGTGATGATCACCTGGTTAGTTTCCAGGTGCTGGTTCAGTGAACATGTACTGGATTAGGTGATGATCACCTGGTCAGTTTCCAGGTGCTGGGTCAGTGAAAATGTCCTGGATTAGGTGATGATCACCTGGTCAGTTTCCAGGTGCTGGGTCAGTGAACATGTCCTGGGTTGGGTGATGATCACCTGGTCAGTTTCCAGGTGCTAGGTCAGTGAACATGTCCTGGATTAGGCGATGATCACCTGGTTAGTTTCCAGGTGCTGTGTCAGTGAACATGTCCTGGATTAGGTGATGTACACCTGGTCAGTTTCCAGGTGCTGGGTCAGTGAACATGTCCTGGATTAGGCGATGATCACCTGGTCAGTTTCCAGGTACTGGGTCAGTGAACATGTCCTGGATTAGGTGATGATCACCTGGTCAGTTTCCAGGTGCTGGGTCAGTGAACATGTCCTGGGTTAGGTGATGATCACCTGGTCAGTTTCCAGGTGCTGTGTCAGTGAACATGTCCTGGATTAGGCGATGATCACCTGGTTAGTTTCCAGGTGCTGGGTCAGTGAACATGTCCTGGATTAGGTGATGATCACTTGGTTAGTTTCCAGGTGCTGGGTCAGTGAACATGTCCTGGGTTAGGTGATGATCACCTGGTCAGTTTCCAGGTGCTGGGTCAGTGAACATGTCCTGGGTTAGGTGATGATCACCTGGTCAGTTTCCAGGTGCTGTGTCAGTGAACATGTCCTGGATTAGGCGATGATGACCTGGTTAGTTTCCAGGTGCTGGGTCAGTGAACATGTCCTGGATTAGGTGATGATCACCTGGTTAGTTTCCAGGTGCGAAGTCAGTGAACATGTCCTGGGTTAGGTGATGTACACCTGGTTAGTTTCCAGGTGCTGGGTCAGTGAACATGTCCTGGGTTAGGTGATGTACACCTGGTTAGTTTCCAGGTGCTGGGTCAGTGAACATGTCCTGGGTTATGTGATGATCACCTGGTCAGTTTCCAGGTGCTGGGTCAGTGAACATGTCCTGGGTTAGGTGATGATCACCTGGTCAGTTTCCAGGTGCTGGGTCAGTGAACATGTCCTGGGTTAGGTGATGATCACCTGGTCAGTTTCCAGGTGCTGGGTCAGTGAACATGTCCTGGATTAGGCGATGATCACCTGGTCAGTTTCCAGGTACTGTGTCAGTGAACATGTCCTGGGTTAGGTGATGATCACCTGGTCAGTTTCCAGGTACTGGGTCAGTGAACATGTCCTGGATTAGGCGATGATCACCTGGTCAGTTTCCAGGTACTGGGTCAGTGAACATGTCCTGGGTTAGGTGATGATCACCTGGTTAGTTTCCAGGTGCTGTGTCAGTGAACATGTCCTGGGTTAGGCGATGATCACCTGGTCAGTTTCCAGGTGCTGGGTCAGTGAACATGTCCTGGATTAGGCGATGATCACCTGGTCAGTTTCCAGGTACTGTGTCAGTGAACATGTCCTGGGTTAGGTGATGATCACCTGGTCAGTTTCCAGGTGCTGTGTCAGTGAACATGTCCTGGGTTAGGCGATGATCACCTGGTCAGTTTCCAGGTGCTGTGTCAGTGAACATGTCCTGGGTTAGGCGATGATCACCTGGTCAGTTTCCAGGTGCTGTGTCAGTGAACATGTCCTGGGTTAGGTGATGATCACCTGGTCAGTTTCCAGGTGCTGTGTCAGTGAACATGTCCTGGGTTAGGCGATGATCACCTGGTCAGTTTCCAGGTGCTGTGTCAGTGAACATGTCCTGGGTTAGGCGATGATCACCTGGTCAGTTTCCAGGTGCTGGGTCAGTGAACATGTCCTGGATTAGGCGATGATCACCTGGTCAGTTTCCAGGTACTGTGTCAGTGAACATGTCCTGGGTTAGGTGATGATCACCTGGTCAGTTTCCAGGTGCTGTGTCAGTGAACATGTCCTGGATTAGGTGATGAACACCTGGTTAGTTTCCAGGTGCTGGGTCAATGAACATGTCCTGGGTTAGGTGATGAACACCTGGTCAGTTTCCAGGTACTGGGTCAGTGAACATGTCCTGGATTAGGCGATGATCACCTGGTTAGTTTCCAGGTGCTGGGTCAGTGAACATGTCCTGGATTAGGTGATGCTCACCTGGTCAGTTTCCAGGTACTGGGTCAGTGAACATGTCCTGGGTTAGGTGATGATCACCTGGTCAGTTTCCAGGTACTGGGTCAGTGAACATGTCCTGGATTAGGCGATGATCACCTGGTCAGTTTCCAGGTACTGGGTCAGTGAACATGTCCTGGGTTAGGTGATGATCACCTGGTCAGTTTCCAGGTACTGGGTCAGTGAACATGTCCTGGATTAGGCGATGATCACCTGGTCAGTTTCCAGGTACTGGGTCAGTGAACATGTCCTGGGTTAGGTGATGATCACCTGGTTAGTTTCCAGGTGCTGGGTCAGTGAACATGTCCTGGGTTAGGTGATGATCACCTGGTCAGTTTCCAGGTACTGTGTCAGTGAACATGTCCTGGGTTAGGTGATGATCACCTGGTCAGTTTCCAGGTGCTGGGTCAGTGAACATGTCCTGGATTAGGTGATGATCACCTGGTCAGTTTCCAGGTGCTGGGTCAGTGAACATGTCCTGGATTAGGCGATGATCACCTGGTCAGTTTCCAGGTACTGGGTCAGTGAACATGTCCTGGGTTAGGTGATGATCACCTGGTTAGTTTCCAGGTGCTGGGTCAGTGAACATGTCCTGGGTTAGGTGATGATCACCTGGTCAGTTTCCAGGTACTGTGTCAGTGAACATGTCCTGGGTTAGGTGATGATCACCTGGTCAGTTTCCAGGTACTGGGTCAGTGAACATGTCCTGGGTTAGGTGATGATCACCTGGTCAGTTTCCAGGTGCTGGGTCAGTGAACATGTCCTGGGTTAGGTGATGATCACCTGGTCAGTTTCCAGGTACTGGGTCAGTGAACATGTCCTGGGTTAGGTGATGATCACCAGGTCAGTTTCCAGGTGCTGGGTCAGTGAACATGTCCTGGATTAGGTGATGATCACCTGGTCAGTTTCCAGGTGCTGGGTCAGTGAACATGTCCTGGATTAGGTGATGATCACCTGGTCAGTTTCCAGGTACTGGGTCAGTGAACATGTCCTGGATTAGGTGATGATCACCTGGTCAGTTTCCAGGTACTGGGTCAGTGAACATGTCCTGGGTTAGGTGATGATCACCTGGTTAGTTTCCAGGTGCTGGGTCAGTGAACATGTCCTGGGTTAGGTGATGATCACCTGGTCAGTTTCCAGGTGCTGGGTCAGTGAACATGTCCTGGGTTAGGTGATGATCACCTGGTCAGTTTCCAGGTGCTGGGTCAGTGAACATGTCCTGGGTTAGGTGATGATCACCTGGTCAGTTTCCAGGTGCTGGGTCAGTGAACATGTCCTGGGTTAGGTGATGATCACCTGGTCAGTTTCCAGGTGCTGGGTCAGTGAACATGTCCTGGGTTAGGTGATGATCACCTGATCAATTTCCAGGTGCTGGGTCAGTGAACATGTCCTGTGTTAGGTGATGCTCACCTGGTTAGTTTCCAGGTACTGGGTCAGTGAACATGTCCTGGGTTAGGTGATGATCACCTGGTTAGTTTCCAGGTGCTGTGTCAGTGAACATGTCCTGGGTTAGGCGATGATCACCTGGTCAGTTTCCAGGTGCTGGGTCAGTGAACATGTCCTGGATTAGGCGATGATCACCTGGTTAGTTTCCAGGTGCTGGGTCAGTGAACATGTCCTGGATTAGGCGATGATCACCTGGTCAGTTTCCAGGTACTGTGTCAGTGAACATGTCCTGGGTTAGGTGATGATCACCTGGTCAGTTTCCAGGTACTGGGTCAGTGAACATGTCCTGGATTAGGCGATGATCACCTGGTCAGTTTCCAGGTACTGGGTCAGTGAACATGTCCTGGGTTAGGTGATGATCACCTGGTCAGTTTCCAGGTGCTGTGTCAGTGAACATGTCCTGGGTTAGGTGATGATCACCTGGTCAGTTTCCAGGTGCTGGGTCAGTGAACATGTCCTGGGTTAGGTGATGATCACCTGGTCAGTTTCCAGGTACTGTGTCAGTGAACATGTCCTGGATTAGGTGATGATCACCTGGTCAGTTTCCAGGTGCTGGGTCAGTGAACATGTCCTGGATTAGGCGATGATCACCTGGTCAGTTTCCAGGTACTGTGTCAGTGAACATGTCCTGGGTTAGGTGATGATCACCTGGTCAGTTTCCAGGTGCTGTGTCAGTGAACATGTCCTGGATTAGGTGATGAACACCTGGTTAGTTTCCAGGTGCTGGGTCAGTGAACATGTCCTGGGTTAGGTGATGAACACCTGGTCAGTTTCCAGGTGCTGGGTCAGTGAACATGTCCTGGATTAGGCGATGATCACCTGGTTAGTTTCCAGGTGCTGGGTCAGTGAACATGTCCTGGATTAGGCGATGATCACCTGGTCAGTTTCCAGGTACTGGGTCAGTGAACATGTCCTGGGTTAGGTGATGATCACCTGGTCAGTTTCCAGGTACTGGGTCAGTGAACATGTCCTGGATTAGGCGATGATCACCTGGTCAGTTTCCAGGTACTGGGTCAGTGAACATGTCCTGGGTTAGGTGATGATCACCTGGTTAGTTTCCAGGTGCTGGGTCAGTGAACATGTCCTGGGTTAGGTGATGATCACCTGGTCAGTTTCCAGGTACTGTGTCAGTGAACATGTCCTGGGTTAGGTGATGATCACCTGGTCAGTTTCCAGGTGCTGGGTCAGTGAACATGTCCTGGATTAGGTGATGATCACCTGGTCAGTTTCCAGGTGCTGGGTCAGTGAACATGTCCTGGATTAGGCGATGATCACCTGGTCAGTTTCCAGGTACTGGGTCAGTGAACATGTCCTGGGTTAGGTGATGATCACCTGGTTAGTTTCCAGGTGCTGGGTCAGTGAACATGTCCTGGGTTAGGTGATGATCACCTGGTCAGTTTCCAGGTACTGTGTCAGTGAACATGTCCTGGGTTAGGTGATGATCACCTGGTCAGTTTCCAGGTACTGGGTCAGTGAACATGTCCTGGGTTAGGTGATGATCACCTGGTCAGTTTCCAGGTGCTGGGTCAGTGAACATGTCCTGGGTTAGGTGATGATCACCTGGTCAGTTTCCAGGTACTGGGTCAGTGAACATGTCCTGGGTTAGGTGATGATCACCAGGTCAGTTTCCAGGTGCTGGGTCAGTGAACATGTCCTGGATTAGGTGATGATCACCTGGTCAGTTTCCAGGTGCTGAATCAGTGAACATGTCCTGGGTTAGGTGATGATCACCTGGTCAGTTTCCAGGTACTGGGTCAGTGAACATGTCCTGGTTTAGGTGATGATCACCTGGTCAGTTTCCAGGTGCTGGGTCAGTGAACATGTCCTGGGTTAGGTGATGATCACCTGGTCAGTTTCCAGGTGCTGGGTCAGTGAACATGTCCTGGGTTAGGTGATGATCACCTGGTTAGTTTCCAGGTACTGGGTCCGTGAACATGTCCTGGGTTAGGTGATGATCACCTGGTCAGTTTCCAGGTGCTGGGTCAGTGAACATGTCCTGGGTTAGGTGATGATCACCTGGTTAGTTTCCAGGTACTGGTTCAGTGATCATGTCCTGGGTTAGGTGATGATCACCTGGTCAGTTTCCAGGTACTGGGTCAGTGAACATGTCCTGGGTTAGGTGATGATCACCTGGTTAGTTTCCAGGTACTGGGTCAGTGAACATGTCCTGGGTTAGGTGATGATCACCTGGTCAGTTTCCAGGTGCTGGGTCAGTGAACATGTCCCGGATTAGGTGATGATCGCCTGGTAAATTCCCAGGTGCTGGGTCAGTGAACATGTCCTGTGTTAAGTGATGATCACCTGGTTAGTTTCCAGGTGCTGTGTCAGTGAACATGTCCTGGATTAGGTGATGTTCACCTGGTCAGTTTCCAGGTGCTGTGTCAGTGAACATGTCCTGGGTTAGGTGATGTTCACCTGGTCAGTTTCCAGGTGCTGTGTCAGTGAACATGTCCTGGGTTAGGTGATGATCACCTGGTCAGTTTCCAGGTGCTGGGTCAGTGAACATGTCCTGGATTAGGTGATGATCGCCTGGTAAATTCCCAGGTGCTGTGTCAGTGAACATGTCCTGGATTAGGTGATGATCACCTGGTCAGTTTCCAGGTGCTGGTTCAGTGAACATGTCCTGGGTTAGGTGATGATCACCTGGTTAGTTTCCAGGTGCTGGGTCAGTGAACATGTCCTGGATTAGGTGATGATCACCTGGTCAGTTTCCAGGTACTGGGTCAGTGAACATGTCCTGGGTTAGGTGATGATGAACTGGTTAGTTTCCAGGTACTGGGTCAGTGAACATGTCCTGGATTAGGTGATGATCACCTGGTTAGTTTCCAGGTGCTGGGTCAGTGAACATGTCCTGGGTTAGGTGATGATCACCTGGTCAGTTTCCAGGTGCGGGGTCAGTGAACATGTCCTGGGTTAGGTGATGATCACCTGGTCAGTTTCCAGGTGCTGGGTCAGTGAACATGTCCTGGATTAGGTGATGATCACCTGGTTAGTTTCCAGGTGCTGTGTCAGTGAACATGTCCTGGGTTAGGTGATGATCACCTGGTCAGTTTCCAGGTGCTGTGTCAGTGAACATGTCCTGGATTAGGTGATGATCACCTGGTTAGTTTCCAGGTGCTGGGTCAGTGAACATGTCCTGGGTTAGGTGATGATCACCTGGTTAGTTTCCAGGTACTGGGTCAGTGAACATGTCCTGTGTTAGGTGATGATCACCTGGTCAGTTTCCAGGTACTGGGTCAGTGAACATGTCCTGGGTTAGGTGATGATCACCTGGTCAGTTTCCAGGTACTGGGTCAGTGAACATGTCCTGGGTTAGGTGATGATCACCTGGTCAGTTTCCAGGTACTGGGTCAGTGAACATGTCCTGTGTTAGGTGATGATCACCTGGTCAGTTTCCAGGTACTGGGTCAGTGAACATGTCCTGGATTAGGTGATGATCACCTGGTCAGTTTCCAGGTACTGGGTCAGTGAACATGTCCTGTGTTAGGTGATGATCACCTGGTCAGTTTCCAGGTACTGGGTCAGTGAACATGTCCTGGATTAGGTGATGATCACCTGGTCAGTTTCCAGGTACTGGGTCAGTGAACATGTCCTGGGTTAGGTGATGATGAACTGGTTAGTTTCCAGGTACTGGGTCAGTGAACATGTCCTGGATTAGGTGATGATCACCTGGTCAGTTTCCAGGTACTGGGTCAGTGAACATGTCCTGTGTTAGGTGATGATCACCTGGTCAGTTTCCAGGTACTGGGTCAGTGAACATGTCCTGGATTAGGTGATGATCACCTGGTCAGTTTCCAGGTACTGGGTCAGTGAACATGTCCTGTGTTAGGTGATGATCACCTGGTCAGTTTCCAGGTACTGGGTCAGTGAACATGTCCTGGATTAGGTGATGATCACCTGGTCAGTTTCCAGGTACTGGGTCAGTGAACATGTCCTGGGTTAGGTGATGATGAACTGGTTAGTTTCCAGGTACTGGGTCAGTGAACATGTCCTGGATTAGGTGATGATCACCTGGTCAGTTTCCAGGTGCTGGGTCAGTGAACATGTCCTGGGTTAGGTGATGATCACCTGGTCAGTTTCCAGGTACTGGGTCAGTGAACATGTCCTGGATTAGGTGATGATCACCTGGTCAGTTTCCAGGTACTGTGTCAGTGAACATGTCCTGGATTAGGTGATGATCACCTGGTTAGTTTCCAGGTGCTGGGTCAGTGAACATGTCCTGGATTAGGTGATGATCACCTGGTCAGTTTCCAGGTACTGTGTCAGTGAACATGTCCTGGATTAGGTGATGATCACCTGGTCAGTTTCCAGGTGCTGGGTCAGTGAACATGTCCTGGGTTAGGTGATGATCACCTGGTTAGTTTCCAGGTACTGGGTCAGTGAACATGTCCTGGGTTAGGTGATGATAACCTGGTCAGTTTCCAGGTACTGGGTCAGTGAACATGTCCTGGATTAGGCGGTGATCACCTGGTCAGTTTCCAGGTACTGGGTCAGTGAACATGTCCTGGGTTAGGTGATGATCACCTGGTCAGTTTCCAGGTGCTGGGTCAGTGAACATGTCCTGTGTTAGGTGATGATCACCTGGTCAGTTTCCAGGTGCTGGGTCAGTGAACATGTCCTGGGTTAAGTGATGTTCACCTGGTCAGTTTCCAGGTGCTGTGTCAGTGAACAAGTCCTGGATTAGGCGATGATCACCTGGTCAGTTTCCAGGTGCTGTGTCAGTGAACATGTCCTGGGTTAGGTGATGATCACCTGGTTAGTTTCCAGGTGCTGTGTCAGTGAACATGTCCTGGGTTAGGTGATGATCACCTGGTCAGTTTCCAGGTGCTGTGTCAGTGAACATGTCCTGGGTTAGGTGATGATCACCTGGTTAGTTTCCAGGTGCTGTGTCAGTGAACATGTCCTGGATTAGGCGATGATCACCTGGTCAGTTTCCAGGTGCTGTGTCAGTGAACATGTCCTGGGTTAGGTGATGATCACCTGGTCAGTTTCCAGGTACTGGGTCAGTGAACATGTCCTGGGTTAGGTGATGATCACCTGGTTAGTTTCCAGGTGCAGTGTCAGTGAACATGTCCTGGATTAGGCGATGATCACCTGGTCAGTTTCCAGGTACTGTGTCAGTGAACATGTCCTGGGTTAGGTGATGCTCACCTGGTCAGTTTCCAGGTGCTGGGTCAGTGAACATGTCCTGGGTTAGGTGATGATCACCTGGTCAGTTTCCAGGTGCTGTGTCAGTGAACATGTCCTGGGTTAGGTGATGATCACCTGGTCAGTTTCCAGGTACTGTGTCAGTGAACATGTCCTGGGTTAGGTGATGCTCACCTGGTCAGTTTCCAGGTGCTGGGTCAGTGAACATGTCCTGGGTTAGGTGATGATCACCTGGTCAGTTTCCAGGTGCTGTGTCAGTGAACATGTCCTGGGTTAGGTGATGATCACCTGGTTAGTTTCCAGGTGCTGGGTCAGTGAACATGTCCTGGGTTAGGCGAGGCACACCTGGTCAGATTCCAGGTGCTGGGTCAGTGAACATGTCCTGGGTTAGGTGATGATCACCTGGTCAGTTTCCAGGTGCTGGGTCAGTGAACATGTCCTGGGTTAGGTGATGATCACCTGGTCAGTTTCCAGGTGCTGTGTCAGTGAACATGTCCTGGATTAGGCGATGATCACCTGGTCAGTTTCCAGGTGCTGTGTCAGTGAACATGTCCTGGGTTAGGTGATGATTACCTGGTCAGTTTCCAGGTGCTGGGTCAGTGAACATGTCCTGGGTTAGGTGATGCTCACCTGGTCAGTTTCCAGGTACTGGGTCAGTGAACATGTCCTGGGTTATGTGATGATCACCTGGTCAGTTTCCAGGTGCTGTGTCAGTGAACATGTCCTGGGTTAGGTGATGATCACCTGGTTAGTTTCCAGGTGCTGGGTCAGTGAACATGTCCTGGATTAGGTGATGATCACCTGGTCAGTTTCCAGGTACTGGGTCAGTGAACATGTCCTGGATTAGGTGATGATCACCTGGTCAGTTTCCAGGTACTGTGTCAGTGAACATGTCCTGGGTTAGGTGATGATCACCTGGTCAGTTTCCAGGTGCTGGGTCAGTGAACATGTCCTGGATTAGGTGATGATCACCTGGTCAGTTTCCAGGTACTGGGTCAGTGAACATGTCCTGGATTAGGTGATGCTCACCTGGTCAGTTTCCAGGTACTGTGTCAGTGAACATGTCCTGGATTAGGTGATGATCACCTGGTCAGTTTCCAGGTACTGGGTCAGTGAACATGTCCTGGGTTAGGTGATGATCACCTGGTTAGTTTCCAGGTGCTGGGTCAGTGAACATGTCCTGGATTAGGTGATGATCACCTGGTCAGTTTCCAGGTACTGTGTCAGTGAACATGTCCTGGGTTAGGTGATGATCACCTGGTTAGTTTCCAGGTACTGGGTCAGTGAACATGTCCTGGGTTAGGTGATGATCACCTGGTCTGTTTCCAGGTACTGGGTCAGTGAACATGTCCTGGGTTAGGTGATGATCACCTGGTCAGTTTCCAGGTACTGTGTCAGTGAACATGTCCTGGGTTAGGTGATGATCACCTGGTTAGTTTCCAGGTGCTGTGTCAGTGAACATGTCCTGGGTTAGGTGATGATCACTTGGTCAGTTTCCAGTTACTGGGTCAGTGAACATGTCCTGGGTTAGGTGATGCTCACCTGGTTAGTTTCCAGGTACTGTGTCAGAGAACATGTCCTGGGTTAGGTGATGATCACCTGGTCAGTTTCCAGGTGCTGGTTCAGTGAACATGTCCTGGGTTAGGTGATGATCACCTGGTCAGTTTCCAGGTGCTGGATCAGTGAACATGTCCTGGGTTAGGTGATGATCACCTGGTCAGTTTCCAGGTACTGTGTCAGTGAACATGTCCTGGGTTAGGTGATGATCACCTGGTCAGTTTCCAGGTACTGTGTCAGTGAACATGTCCTGGGTTAGGTGATGATCACCTGGTTAGTTTCCAGGTGCTGTGTCAGTGAACATGTCCTGGATTAGGTGATGATCACCTGGTCAGTTTCCAGGTACTGGGTCAGTGAACATGTCCTGGATTAGGTGATGATCACCTGGTCAGTTTCCAGGTGCTGGGTCAGTGAACATGTCCTGGGTTAGGTGATGATCACCTGGTTAGTTTCCAGGTACTGGGTCAGTGAACATGTCCTGGGTTAGGTGATGATCACCTGGTTAGTTTCCAGGTACTGGGTCAGTGAACATGTCCTGGATTAGGTGATGATCACCTGGTCTGTTTCCAGGTACTGGGTCAGTGAACATGTCCTGGGTTAGGTGATGATCACCTGGTTAGTTTCCAGGTGCTGTGTCAGTGAACATGTCCTGGATTAGGTGATGATCACCTGGTCAGTTTCCAGGTACTGGGTCAGTGAACATGTCCTGGATTAGGTGATGATCACCTGGTCAGTTTCCAGGTGCTGTGTCAGTGAACATGTCCTGGGTTAGGTGATGATCACCTGGTCAGTTTCCAGGTGCTGGGTCAGTGAACATGTCCTGGGTTAGGTGATGATCACCTGGTCAGTTTCCAGGTGCTGGGTCAGTGAACATGTCCTGGGTTAGGTGATGATCAACTGGTTAGTTTCCAGGTACTGGGTCAGTGAACATGTCCTGGATTAGGTGATGATCACCTGGTCAGTTTCCAGGTGCTGGTTCAGTGAACATGTCCTGGGTTAGGTGATGATCACCTGGTCAGTTTCCAGGTGCTGTGTCAGTGAACATGTCCTGGGTTAGGTGATGATCACCTGGTCAGTTTCCAGGTGCTGTGTCAGTGAACATGTCCTGGGTTAGGTGATGATCACCTGGTCAGTTTCCAGGTACTGGGTCAGTGAACATGTCCTGGGTTAGGTGATGATCACCTGGTCAGTTTCCAGGTGCTGTGTCAGTGAACATGTCCTGGGTTAGGTGATGATCACCTGGTTAGTTTCCAGGTGCTGTGTTAGTGAACATGTCCTGGGTTAGGTGATGATCACCTGGTCAGTTTCCAGGTGCTGGGTCAGTGAACATGTCCTGGGTTAGGTGATGATCACCTGGTTAGTTTCCAGGTGCTGGGTCAGTGAACATGTCCTGGATTAGGTGATGATCACCTGGTCAGTTTCCAGGTACTCGGTCAGTGAACATGTCCTGGGTTAGGTGATGATCACCTGGTCAGTTTCCAGGTATTGGGTCAGTGAACATGTCCTGGGTTAGGTGATGATCACCTGGTTAGTTTCCAGGTGCTGGGTCAGTGAACATGTCCTGGATTAGGTGATGCTCACCTGGTCAGTTTCCAGGTGCTGGGTCAGTGAACATGTCCTGGATTAGGTGATGCTCACCTGGTTAGTTTCCAGGTGCTGGGTCAGTGAACATGTCCTGGGTTAGGTGATGATCACCTGGTCAGTTTCCAGGTGCTGGGTCAGTGAACATGTCCTGGGTTAGGTGATGATCACCTGGTCAGTTTCCAGGTGCTGGGTCAGTGAACATGTCCTGGGTTAGGTGATGATCACCTGGTCAGTTTCCAGGTGCTGGTTCAGTGATCATGTCCTGGGTTAGGTGATGATCACCTGGTCAGTTTCCAGGTACTGGGTCAGTGAACATGTCCTGGATTAGGTGATGATCACCTGGTCAGTTTCCAGGTGCTGGGTCAGTGAACATGTCCTGGGTTAGGTGATGATCACCTGGTCATTTTCCAGGTACTGGGTCAGTGAACATGTCCTGGATTAGGTGATGATCACCTGGTCAGTTTCCAGGTACTGGGTCAGTGAACATGTCCTGGGTTAGGTGATGATCACCTGGTCAGTTTCCAGGTGCTGGGTCAGTGAACATGTCCTGGGTTAGGTGATGATCGCCTGGTTAGTTTCCAGGTGCTGGGTCAGTGAACATGTCCTGGGTTAGGTGATGCACACCTGGTCAGATTCCAGGTGCTGTGTCAGTGAACATGTCCTGGATTAGGTGATGATCACCTCGTCAGTTTCCAGGTACTGGGTCAGTGAACATGTCCTGGGTTAGGTGATGATCACCTGGTCAGTTTCCAGGTGCTGGGTCAGTGAACATGTCCTGGGTTAGGTGATGATCGCCTGGTTAGTTTCCAGGTGCTGGGTCAGTGAACATGTCCTGGGTTAGGTGATGCACACCTGGTCAGATTCCAGGTGCTGTGTCAGTGAACATGTCCTGGGTTGGGTGATGCTCACCTGGTCAGTTTCCGGGTGCTGGGTCAGTGAACATGTCCTGGGTTAGGTGATGCACACCTGGTCAGATTCCAGGTGCTGTGTCAGTGAACATGTCCTGGATTAGGTGATGATCACCTGGTCAGATTCCAGGTGCTGGGTCAGTGAACATGTCCTGGGTTAGGTGATGCACACCTGGTCAGATTCCAGGTGCTGTGTCAGTGAACATGTCCTGGATTAGGTGATGATCACCTGGTCAGATTCCAGGTGCTGTGTCAGTGAACATGTCCTGGATTAGGTGATGATCACCTGGTTAGTTTCCAGGTACTGGGTCAGTGAACATGTCCTGGGTTAGGTGATGATCACCTGGTTAGTTTCCAGGTACTGGGTCAGTGAACATGTCCTGGGTTAGGTGATGATCACCTGGTCAGTTTCCAGGTATTGGGTCAGTGAACATGTCCTGGGTTAGGTGATGATCACCTGGTCAGTTTCCAGGTGCTGTGTCAGTGAACATGTCCTGGGTTAGGTGATGATCACCTGGTTAGTTTCCAGGTGCTGGGTCAGTGAACATGTCCTGGGTTAGGTGATGATCACCTGGTCAGTTTCCAGGTGCTGGTTCAGTGAACATGTACTGGATTAGGTGATGTTGACCTGGTCAGTTTCCAGGTGCTGTTTCAGTGAACATGTCCTGGGTTAGGTGATGATCACCTGGTTAGTTTCCAGGTGCTGGGTGAGTGAACATGTCCTGGGTTAGGTGATGATCACCTGGTTAGTTTCCAGGTGCTGGGTCAGTGAACATGTCCTGGATTAGGTGATGATCACCTGGTCAGTTTCCAGGTGCTGGGTCAGTGAACATGTCCTGGGTTAGGTGATGATCACCTGGTCAGTTTCCAGGTACTGGGTCAGTGAACATGTCCTGGGTTAGGTGATGATCACCTGGTCAGTTTCCAGGTGCTGGGTCAGTGAACATGTCCTGGGTTAGGTGATGCACACCTGGTCAGATTCCAGGTGCTGTGTCAGTGAACATGTCCTGGGTTGGGTGATGCTCACCTGGTCAGTTTCCAGGTGCTGGGTCAGTGAACATGTCCTGGGTTAGGTGATGCACACCTGGTCAGATTCCAGGTGCTGTGTCAGTGAACATGTCCTGGATTAGGTGATGATCACCTGGTCAGATTCCAGGTGCTGGGTCAGTGAACATGTCCTGGGTTAGGTGATGCACACCTGGTCAGATTCCAGGTGCTGTGTCAGTGAACATGTCCTGGATTAGGTGATGATCACCTGGTCAGATTCCAGGTGCTGTGTCAGTGAACATGTCCTGGATTAGGTGATGATCACCTGGTTAGTTTCCAGGTACTGGGTCAGTGAACATGTCCTGGGTTAGGTGATGATCACCTGATCAGTTTCCAGGTGCTGGGTCAGTGAGCATGTCCTGGGTTAGGTGATGATCACCTGGTCAGTTTCCAGGTGCTGTGTCAGTGAACATGTCCTGGGTTAGGTGATGATCACCTGGTCAGTTTCCAGGTGCTAGGACAGTGAACATGTCCTGGGTTAGGTGATGATCACCTGGTCAGTTTCCAGGTGCTGGGTCAGTGAACATGTCCTGGGTTAGGTGATGATCACCTGGTTAGTTTCCAGGTACTGGGTCAGTGAACATGTCCTGGATTAGGTGATGATCACCTGGTCAGTTTCCAGGTGCTGGGTCAGTGAACATGTCCTGGGTTAGGTGATGATCACCTGGTCAGTTTCCAGGTACTGGGTCAGTGAACATGTCCTGGATTAGGTGATGATCACCTGGTCAGTTTCCAGGTGCTGGGTCAGTGAACATGTCCTGGGTTAGGCGATGATCACCTGGTCAGTTTCCAGGTGCTGGGTCAGTGAACATGTCCTGTGTTAGGAGATGATCACCTGGTTAGTTTCCAGGTGCGGGGTCAGTGAACATGTCCTGGATTAGGTGATGTTCACCTGGTCAGTTTCCAGGTGCTGTTTCAGTGAACATGTCCTGGGTTAGGTGATGATCAGCTGGTCAGTTTCCAGGTGCTGGGTCAGTGAACATGTCCTGGATTAGGTGATGTTCACCTGGTCAGTTTCCAGGTGCTGGGTCAGTGAACATGTCCTGGGTTAGGTGATGATCACCTGGTTATTTTCCAGGTGCTGGGTCAGTGAACATGTCCTGGGTTAGGTGATGATCACCTGGTCAGTTTCCAGGTGCTGGGTCAGTGAACATGTCCTGGGTTAGGTGATGATCACCTGGTCAGTTTCCAGGTGCTGTGTCAGTGAACATGTCCTGGATTAGGTGATGATCACCTGGTTAGTTTCCAGGTGCTGGGTCAGTGAACATGTCCTGGGTTAGGTGATGATCACCTGGTTAGTTTCCAGGTGCTGGGTCAGTGAACATGTCCTGGGTTAGGTGATGATCACCTGGTCAGTTTCCAGGTGCTGGGTCAGTGAACATGTCCTGGGTTGGGTGATGCCCACCTGGTTAGTTTCCAGGTGCTGCGTCAGTGAACATGTCCTGGATTAGGTGATGATCACCTGGTTAGTTTCCAGGTGCTGGGTCAGTGAACATGTCCTGGATTAGGTGATGATCACCTGGTTAGTTTCCAGGTGCTGGGTCAGTGAACATGTCCTGGGTTAGGTGATGCCCACCTGGTTAGTTTCCAGGTGCTGTGTCAGTGAACATGTCCTGGGTTAGGTGATGATCACCTGGTTAGTTTCCAGGTGCTGGGTCAGTGAACATGTCCTGGGTTAGGTGATGCTCACCTGGTCAGTTTCCAGGTGCGGGGTCAGTGAACATGTCCTGGGTTAGGCGATGATCACCTGGTCAGATTCCAGGTGCTGTGTCAGTGAACATGTCCTGGGTTAGGTGATGATCACCTGGTCAGTTTCCAGGTGCTGGGTCAGTGAACATGTCCTGGGTTAGGTGATGATCACCTGGTCAGTTTCCAGGTGCTGGGTCAGTGAACATGTCCTGGGTTAGGCGATGATCACCTGGTCAGTTTCCAGGTACTGGGTCAGTGAACATGTCCTGGGTTAGGTGATGATGAACTGGTTAGTTTCCAGGTACTGTGTCAGTGAACATGTCCTGAGTTAGGTGATGATCACCTGGTCAGTTTTCAGGTGCTGGGTCAGTGAACATGTCCTGGGTTAGGTGATGATCACCTGGTCAGTTTCCAGGTGCTGGGTCAGTGAACATGTCCTGGGTTAGGTGATGATCACCTGGTCAGTTTCCAGGTGCTGGGTCAGTGAACATGTCCTGGATTAGGTGATGATCACCTGGTCAGTTTCCAGGTACTGGGTCAGTGAACATGTCCTGGATTAGGTGATGATCACCTGGTCAGTTTCCAGGTGCTGGTTCAGTGAACATGTCCTGGGTTAGGTGATGATCACCTGGTCAGTTTCCAGGTGCTGTGTCAGTGAACATGTCCTGGGTTAGGTGATGATCACCTGGTCAGTTTCCAGGTGCTGTGTCAGTGAACATGTCCTGGGTTAGGTGATGATCACCTGGTCAGTTTCCAGGTACTGGGTCAGTGAACATGTCCTGGGTTAGGTGATGATCACCTGGTCAGTTTCCAGGTGCTGTGTCAGTGAACATGTCCTGGGTTCGGTGATGATCACCTGGTTAGTTTCCAGGTGCTGTGTTAGTGAACATGTCCTGGGTTAGGTGATGATCACCTGGTCAGTTTCCAGGTACTGGGTCAGTGAACATGTCCTGGGTTAGGTGATGATCACCTGGTTAGTTTCCAGGTGCTGGGTCAGTGAACATGTCCTGGATTAGGTGATGATCACCTGGTTAGTTTCCAGGTGCTGTGTCAGTGAACATGTCCTGGGTTAGGTGATGATCACCTGGTCAGTTTCCAGGTACTCGGTCAGTGAACATGTCCTGGGTTAGGTGATGATCACCTGGTCAGTTTCCAGGTATTGGGTCAGTGAACATGTCCTGGGTTAGGTGATGATCACCTGGTTAGTTTCCAGGTGCTGGGTCAGTGAACATGTCCTGGATTAGGTGATGCTCACCTGGTCAGTTTCCAGGTGCTGGGTCAGTGAACATGTCCTGGATTAGGTGATGCTCACCTGGTTAGTTTCCAGGTGCTGGGTCAGTGAACATGTCCTGGGTTAGGTGATGATCACCTGGTCAGTTTCCAGGTGCTGGGTCAGTGAACATGTCCTGGGTTAGGTGATGATCACCTGGTCAGTTTCCAGGTGCTGGGTCAGTGAACATGTCCTGGGTTAGGTGATGCTCACCTGGTCAGTTTCCAGGTGCTGGGTCAGTGAACATGTCCTGGATTAGGTGATGCTCACCTGGTTAGTTTCCAGGTGCTGGGTCAGTGAACATGTCCTGGGTTAGGTGATGATCACCTGGTCAGTTTCCAGGTGCTGGGTCAGTGAACATGTCCTGGGTTAGGTGATGATCACCTGGTCAGTTTCCAGGTGCTGGTTCAGTGATCATGTCCTGGGTTAGGTGATGATCACCTGGTCAGTTTCCAGGTACTGGGTCAGTGAACATGTCCTGGATTAGGTGATGATCACCTGGTCAGTTTCCAGGTGCTGGGTCAGTGAACATGTCCTGGGTTAGGTGATGATCACCTGGTCAGTTTCCAGGTACTGGGTCAGTGAACATGTCCTGGATTAGGTGATGATCACCTGGTCAGTTTCCAGGTACTGGGTCAGTGAACATGTCCTGGGTTAGGTGATGATCACCTGGTCAGTTTCCAGGTGCTGGGTCAGTGAACATGTCCTGGGTTAGGTGATGATCGCCTGGTTAGTTTCCAGGTGCTGGGTCAGTGAACATGTCCTGGGTTAGGTGATGCACACCTGGTCAGATTCCAGGTGCTGTGTCAGTGAACATGTCCTGGATTAGGTGATGATCACCTCGTCAGTTTCCAGGTACTGGGTCAGTGAACATGTCCTGGGTTAGGTGATGATCACCTGGTCAGTTTCCAGGTGCTGTGTCAGTGAACATGTCCTGGGTTAGGTGATGATCGCCTGGTTAGTTTCCAGGTGCTGGGTCAGTGAACATGTCCTGGGTTAGGTGATGCACACCTGGTCAGATTCCAGGTGCTGTGTCAGTGAACATGTCCTGGGTTGGGTGATGCTCACCTGGTCAGTTTCCGGGTGCTGGGTCAGTGAACATGTCCTGGGTTAGGTGATGCACACCTGGTCAGATTCCAGGTGCTGTGTCAGTGAACATGTCCTGGATTAGGTGATGATCACCTGGTCAGATTCCAGGTGCTGGGTCAGTGAACATGTCCTGGGTCAGGTGATGCACACCTGGTCAGATTCCAGGTGCTGTGTCAGTGAACATGTCCTGGATTAGGTGATGATCACCTGGTCAGATTCCAGGTGCTGTGTCAGTGAACATGTCCTGGATTAGGTGATGATCACCTGGTTAGTTTCCAGGTACTGGGTCAGTGAACATGTCCTGGGTTAGGTGATGATCACCTGGTTAGTTTCCAGGTGCTGGGTCAGTGAACATGTCCTGGGTTAGGTGATGATCACCTGGTCAGTTTCCAGGTATTGGGTCAGTGAACATGTCCTGGGTTAGGTGATGATCACCTGGTCAGTTTCCAGGTGCTGTGTCAGTGAACATGTCCTGGGTTAGGTGATGATCACCTGGTTAGTTTCCAGGTGCTGGGTCAGTGAACATGTCCTGGGTTAGGTGATGATCACCTGGTCAGTTTCCAGGTGCTGGTTCAGTGAACATGTACTGGATTAGGTGATGTTGACCTGGTCAGTTTCCAGGTGCTGTTTCAGTGAACATGTCCTGGGTTAGGTGATGATCACCTGGTTAGTTTCCAGGTGCTGGGTGAGTGAACATGTCCTGGGTTAGGTGATGATCACCTGGTTAGTTTCCAGGTGCTGGGTCAGTGAACATGTCCTGGATTAGGTGATGATCACCTGGTCAGTTTCCAGGTGCTGGGTCAGTGAACATGTCCTGGGTTAGGTGATGATCACCTGGTCAGTTTCCAGGTACTGGGTCAGTGAACATGTCCTGGGTTAGGTGATGATCACCTGGTCAGTTTCCAGGTGCTGGGTCAGTGAACATGTCCTGGGTTAGGTGATGCACACCTGGTCAGATTCCAGGTGCTGTGTCAGTGAACATGTCCTGGGTTGGGTGATGCTCACCTGGTCAGTTTCCAGGTGCTGGGTCAGTGAACATGTCCTGGGTTAGGTGATGCACACCTGGTCAGATTCCAGGTGCTGTGTCAGTGAACATGTCCTGGATTAGGTGATGATCACCTGGTCAGATTCCAGGTGCTGGGTCAGTGAACATGTCCTGGGTTAGGTGATGCACACCTGGTCAGATTCCAGGTGCTGTGTCAGTGAACATGTCCTGGATTAGGTGATGATCACCTGGTCAGATTCCAGGTGCTGTGTCAGTGAACATGTCCTGGATTAGGTGATGATCACCTGGTTAGTTTCCAGGTACTGGGTCAGTGAACATGTCCTGGGTTAGGTGATGATCACCTGATCAGTTTCCAGGTGCTGGGTCAGTGAGCATGTCCTGGGTTAGGTGATGATCACCTGGTCAGTTTCCAGGTGCTGTGTCAGTGAACATGTCCTGGGTTAGGTGATGATCACCTGGTCAGTTTCCAGGTGCTAGGACAGTGAACATGTCCTGGGTTAGGTGATGATCACCTGGTCAGTTTCCAGGTGCTGGGTCAGTGAACATGTCCTGGGTTAGGTGATGATCACCTGGTTAGTTTCCAGGTACTGGGTCAGTGAACATGTCCTGGGTTAGGTGATGATCACCTGGTCAGTTTCCAGGTGCTGGGTCAGTGAACATGTCCTGGGTTAGGTGATGATCACCTGGTTAGTTTCCAGGTGCTGGGTCAGTGAACATGTCCTGGGTTAGGTGATGATCACCTGGTCAGTTTCCAGGTGCTGGGTCAGTGAACATGTCCTGGGTTAGGTGATGATCACCTGGTCAGTTTCCAGGTACTGGGTCAGTGAACATGTCCTGGATTAGGTGATGATCACCTGGTCAGTTTCCAGGTGCTGGGTCAGTGAACATGTCCTGGGTTAGGCGATGATCACCTGGTCAGTTTCCAGGTGCTGGGTCAGTGAACATGTCCTGTGTTAGGAGATGATCACCTGGTTAGTTTCCAGGTGCGGGGTCAGTGAACATGTCCTGGATTAGGTGATGTTCACCTGGTCAGTTTCCAGGTGCTGTTTCAGTGAACATGTCCTGGGTTAGGTGATGATCAGCTGGTCAGTTTCCAGGTGCTGGGTCAGTGAACATGTCCTGGATTAGGTGATGTTCACCTGGTCAGTTTCCAGGTGCTGGGTCAGTGAACATGTCCTGGGTTAGGTGATGATCACCTGGTTATTTTCCAGGTGCTGGGTCAGTGAACATGTCCTGGGTTAGGTGATGATCACCTGGTCAGTTTCCAGGTGCTGGGTCAGTGAACATGTCCTGGGTTAGGTGATGATCACCTGGTCAGTTTCCAGGTGCTGTGTCAGTGAACATGTCCTGGATTAGGTGATGATCACCTGGTTAGTTTCCAGGTGCTGGGTCAGTGAACATGTCCTGGGTTAGGTGATGATCACCTGGTTAGTTTCCAGGTGCTGGGTCAGTGAACATGTCCTGGGTTAGGTGATGATCACCTGGTCAGTTTCCAGGTGCTGGGTCAGTGAACATGTCCTGGGTTAGGTGATGCCCACCTGGTTAGTTTCCAGGTGCTGCGTCAGTGAACATGTCCTGGATTAGGTGATGATCACCTGGTTAGTTTCCAGGTGCTGGGTCAGTGAACATGTCCTGTATTAGGTGATGATCACCTGGTTAGTTTCCAGGTGCTGGGTCAGTGAACATGTCCTGGGTTAGGTGATGCCCACCTGGTTAGTTTCCAGGTGCTGTGTCAGTGAACATGTCCTGGGTTAGGTGATGATCACCTGGTTAGTTTCCAGGTGCTGGGTCAGTGAACATGTCCTGGGTTAGGTGATGCTCACCTGGTCAGTTTCCAGGTGCTGGGTCAGTGAACATGTCCTGGGTTAGGCGATGATCACCTGGTCAGATTCCAGGTGCTGTGTCAGTGAACATGTTCTGGGTTAGGTGATGATCACCTGGTCAGTTTCCAGGTGCTGGGTCAGTGAACATGTCCTGGGTTAGGCGATGATCACCTGGTCAGTTTCCAGGTACTGGGTCAGTGAACATGTCCTGGGTTAGGTGATGATGAACTGGTTAGTTTCCAGGTGCTGGGTCAGTGAACATGTCCTGGGTTAGGTGATGATCACCTGGTTAGTTTCCAGGTGCTGTGTCAGTGAACATGTCCTGGATTAGGCGATGATCACCTGGTCAGTTTCCAGGTACTGGGTCAGTGAACATGTCCTGGGTTAGGTGATGATCACCTGGTCAGTTTCCAGGTACTGGGTCAGTGAACATGTCCTGGATTAGGCGATGATCACCTGGTCAGTTTCCAGGTGCTGGGTCAGTGAACATGTCCTGGATTAGGTGATGATCACCTGGTCAGTTTCCAGGTACTGGGTCAGTGAACATGTCCTGGGTTAGGTGATGATGAACTGGTTAGTTTCCAGGTGCTGGGTCAGTGAACATGTCCTGGGTTAGGTGATGATCACCTGGTCAGTTTCCAGGTGCTGTGTCAGTGAACATTTCCTGGGTTAGGTGATGATCACCTGGTCAGTTTCCAGGTGCTGGGTCAGTGAACATGTCCTGGGTTAGGTGATGATCACCTGGTTAGTTTCCAGGTACTGGGTCAGTGAACATGTCCTGGATTAGGTGATGATCACCTGGTTAGTTTCCAGGTGCTGTGTCAGTGAACATGTCCTGGGTTAGGTGATGATCACCTGGTCAGTTTCCAGGTACTTGGTCAGTGAACATGTCCTGGGTTAGGTGATGATCACCTGGTCAGTTTCCAGGTGCTGGGTCAGTGAACATGTCCTGGGTTAGGTGATGATCACCTGGTTAGTTTCCAGGTGCTGGGTCAGTGAACATGTCCCGGATTAGGCGATGATCACCTGGTTAGTTTCCAGGTGCTGGGTCAGTGAACATGTCCTGGGTTAGGCGATGATCACCTGGTTAGTTTCCAGGTACTGGGTCAGTGAACATGTCCTGGATTAGGTGATGATCACCTGGTCAGTTTCCAGGTGCTGTTTCAGTGAACATGTCCTGGGTTAGGTGATGATCACCTGGTTAGTTTCCAGGTACTGTGTCAGTGAACATGTCCTGGGTTAGGTGATGCTCACCTGGTTAGTTTCCAGGTGCTGTGTCAGTGAACATGTCCTGGGTTAGGTGATGATCACCTGGTCAGTTTCCAGGTGCTGTTTCAGTGAACATGTCCTGGGTTAGGTGATGATCACCTGGTTAGTTTCCAGGTACTGTGTCAGTGAACATGTCCTGGGTTAGGTGATGCTCACCTGGTTAGTTTCCAGGTGCTGTGTCAGTGAACATGTCCTGGGTTAGGTGATGATCACCTGGTTAGTTTCCAGGTGCTGGGTCAGTGAACATGTCCTGGATTAGGTGATGATCACCTGGTCAGTTTCCAGGTACTGGGTCAGTGAACATGTCCTGGATTAGGTTTTGTACACCTGGTCAGTTTCCAGGTGCTGTGTCAGTGAACATGTCCTGGGTTAGGTGATGATCACCTGGTCAGTTTCCAGGTGCTGTGTCAGTGAACATGTCCTGGGTTAGGTGATGATCACCTGGTCAGTTTCCAGGTGCGGGGTCAGTGAACATGTCCTGGGTTAGGTGATGATCACCTGGTCAGTTTCCAGGTACTGGGTCAGTGAACATGTCCTGGATTAGGTGATGATCACCTGGTCAGTTTCCAGGTACTGGGTCAGTGAACATGTCCTGGGTTAGGTGATGATCACCTGGTCAGTTTCCAGGTGCGGGGTCAGTGAACATGTCCTGGATTAGGTGATGATCACCTGGTCAGTTTCCAGGTGCTGGGTCAGTGAACATGTCCTGGGTTAGGTGATGATCACCTGGTGAGTTTCCAGGTGCGGGGTCAGTGAACATGTCCTGGATTAGGTGATGATCACCTGGTCAGTTTCCAGGTGCTGGGTCAGTGAACATGTCCTGGGTTAGGTGATGATCACCTGGTGAGTTTCCAGGTGCGGGGTCAGTGAACATGTCCTGGGTTAGGTGATGATCACCTGGTCAGTTTCCAGGTACTGTGTCAGTGAACATGTCCTGGGTTAGGTGATGATCACCTGGTCAGTTTCCAGGTACTGGGTCAGTGAACATGTCCTGGGTTAGGTGATGATCACCTGGTCAGTTTCCAGGTGCTGTGTCAGTGAACATGTCCTGGATTAGGTGATGATCACCTGGTCAGTTTCCAGGTGCTGGGTCAGTGAACATGTCCTGGATTAGGTGATGATCACCTGGTTAGTTTCCAGGTGCTGGGTCAGTGAACATGTCCTGGGTTAGGTGATGATCACCTGGTCAGTTTCCAGGTGCTGTGTCAGTGAACATGTCCTGGGTTAGGTGAAGATCACCTGGTCAGTTTCCAGGTGCTAGGTCAGTGAACATGTCCTGGGTTAGGTGATGATCACCTGGTCAGTTTCCAGGTACTGGGTCAGTGAACATGTCCTGGGTTAGGTGATGATCACCTGGTCAGTTTCCAGGTGCTGGGTCAGTGAACATGTCCTGGATTAGGTGATGATCACCTGGTTAGTTTCCAGGTGCTGGGTCAGTGAACATGTCCTGGGTTAGGTGATGATCACCTGGTCAGTTTCCAGGTGCTGTGTCAGTGAACATGTCCTGGGTTAGGTGAAGATCACCTGGTCAGTTTCCAGGTGCTAGGTCAGTGAACATGTCCTGGGTTAGGTGATGATCACCTGGTCAGTTTCCAGGTACTGTGTCAGTGAACATGTCCTGGGTTAGGTGAAGATCACCTGGTCAGTTTCCAGGTACTGGGTCAGTGAACATGTCCTGGGTTAGGTGATGATCACCTGGTGAGTTTCCAGGTGCGGGGTCAGTGAACATGTCCTGGGTTAGGCGATGATCACCTGGTTAGTTTCCAGGTACTGTGTCAGTGAACATGTCCTGGGTTAGGTGAAGATCACCTGGTCAGTTTCCAGGTGCTAGGTCAGTGAACATGTCCTGGGTTAGGTGATGATCACCTGGTCAGTTTCCAGGTACTGTGTCAGTGAACATGTCCTGGGTTAGGTGATGATCACCTGGTCAGTTTCCAGGTGCTGTGTCAGTGAACATGTCCTGGGTTAGGTGATGATCACCTGGTCAGTTTCCAGGTACTTGGTCAGTGAACATGTCCTGGGTTAGGTGAAGATCACCTGGTCAGTTTCCAGGTACTGGGTCAGTGAACATGTCCTGGGTTAGGTGATGATCACCTGGTGAGTTTCCAGGTGCGGGGTCAGTGAACATGTCCTGGGTTAGGCGATGATCACCTGGTTAGTTTCCAGGTGCTGTGTCAGTGAACATGTCCTGGGTTAGGTGATGATCACCTGGTCAGTTTCCAGGTACTGGGTCAGTGAACATGTCCTGGGTTAGGTGATGATCACCTGGTCAGTTTCCAGGTACTGGGTCAGTGAACATGTCCTGGGTTAGGTGATGATCACCTGGTCAGTTTCCAGGTGCTGTTTCAGTGAACATGTCCTGGGTTAGGTGATGATCACCTGGTCAGTTTCCAGGTGCTGTTTCAGTGAACATGTCCTGGATTAGGTGATGATCACCTGGTCAGTTTCCAGGTACTGGGTCAGTGAACATGTCCTGGGTTAGGTGATGATCACCTGGTCAGTTTCCAGGTGCTGTTTCAGTGAACATGTCCTGGATTAGGTGATGATCACCTGGTCAGTTTCCAGGTGCTGTTTCAGTGAACATGTCCTGGATTAGGTGATGATCACCTGGTCAGTTTCCAGGTACTGGGTCTGTGAACATGTCCTGGGTTAGGTGATGATCACCTGGTCAGTTTCCAGGTGCTGGGTCAGTGAACATGTCCTGGGTTAGGTGATGATCACCTGGTCAGTTTCCAGGTGCTAGGTCAGTGAACATGTCCTGGGTTAGGTGATGTTCACCTGGTCAGTTTCCAGGTGCTAGGTCAGTGAACATGTCCTGGATTAGGTGATGATCACCTGGTCAGTTTCCAGGTGCTGGGTCAGTGAACATGTCCTGGGTTAGGTGATGATCACCTGGTCAGTTTCCAGGTGCTGTGTCAGTGAACATGTCCTGGGATAGGTGATGATCACCTGGTCAGTTTCCAGGTGCTGGGTCAGTGAACATGTCCTGGGTTAGGTGATGATCACCTGGTTAGTTTCCAGGTGCTGGGTCAGTGAACATGTCCTGGATTAGGTGATGATCACCTGGTCAGTTTCCAGGTGCTGTTTCAGTGAACATGTCCTGGATTAGGTGATGATCACCTGGTCAGTTTCCAGGTGCTGGGTCAGTGAACATGTCCTGGGTTAGGTGATGATCACCTGGTGAGTTTCCAGGTGCGGGGTCAGTGAACATGTCCTGGGTTAGGTGATGATCACCTCGTCAGTTTCCAGGTGCTGGGTCAGTGAACATGTCCTGGGTTAGGTGATGATCACCTGGTCAGTTTCCAGGTGCTGGGTCAGTGAACATGTCCTGGGTTAGGTGATGATCACCTGGTTAGTTTCCAGGTGCTGTGTCAGTGAACATGTCCTGGGTTAGGTGATGATCACCTGGTTAGTTTCCAGGTGCTAGGTCAGTGAACATGTCCTGGGTTAGGTGATGATCACCTGGTTAGTTTCCAGTTGCTGGGTCAGTGAACATGTCCTGGGTTAGGTGATGATCACCTGGTCAGTTTCCAGGTGCTGTGTCAGTGAACATGTCCTGGGTTAGGTGATGCTCACCTGGTCAGTTTCCAGGTGCTGGGTCAGTGAACATGTCCTGGATTAGGCGATGATCACCTGGTTAGTTTCCAGGTGCTAGGTCAGTGAACATGTCCTGGGTTAGGTGATGATCTCCTGGTCAGTTTCCAGGTGCTGGGTCAGTGAACATGTCCTGGGTTAGGTGATGCTCACCAGGTTAGTTTCCAGGTACTGGGTCAGTGAACATGTCCTGGGTTAGGAGATGTTCACCTGGTCAGTTTCCAGTTGCTGTGTCAGTGAACATGTCCTGGGTTAGGTGATGTTCACCTGGTCAGTTTCCAGGTGCTGTGTCAGTGAACATGTCCTGGGTTAGGTGATGATCACCTGGTCAGTTTCTGGAACTGTTCCAGAGTTGAGGTGTTTGGTCGGTCCTCCAGTATATTCTCTAATTCATAATCAGTATATGTACTTAACTGGAAAATGTATAATTTACAATACTGCTACAATGTAATCTCCGGATCATCCAGTCAAATATATATGTTGCGTGACTGGTATGTATTACTGTCAGGGAATGATCTGCCTTCTAGATGCTATAACAATAGGAAAGGGTTGAAAGCAGGATATGTGAGACACTTCAATAGAGGTAATGGGTAATATGGGTCATTCAATTAAACTAAAAGAACATCAGAAATAAAAGAACAGAACAGCAAACAGAGGCAGCCTTGTTCCCATGGGAATGTAGACTTTGCATCTTATTTGGAATGTGATAATGAGTAAAGGAGCACTGGTGTTCTGGTTCAAGACAGGACAGGCGATGGTGTTGGGAGGAACCTCTATTTGGAATCATTGGTCCATCAAGAATGTTACATGTCTACAGTGTAAAAGATGCCTCTTTGCATTGTCACAGCTGGACTGATAACTTCAGCGGCAGGAAAAATGTGATCTCAGGGGTTATTAGACTGAAACCTGAGTAAAACAGGGCCTTGTGAATGTCTATACCTGCAATTGTAATAAGAGGATAGTAGTTATTCAATGATTGGTCTGGTGTAATTTAGTGTGTTTGTATTATTGTAAGGATTATACAAAGAGTGTCCAAATAGACAGAAGGTGTAGAAGATTTCAAAAGGCACAAAGACAAGTGATTTCACCCACAGCTGCAGATATTTATTACCATGAATTTTACCCAAGGGAAAAACCGGGTCATATAAATGACACATTGTAAACTACTGTTCAGACACTGTGAGGTATCATATCTTACTTGTGCAGAATAAAGTTTAATCACTGCCATCAATTTGGGCCGATGTCGACTCAATGTAATTAATTAACTGTAATTAATCAAATGCAGGACTGAACCATGACAGAGGGTGCAGTCACTCTGGGTTCCGCATGAATTATTCAATAATTTAAACTTAATCACATCAGAGAACATTGTTTCCAAATTCTTGAAGGAAACCTCAATGGCGGCCGTGGTACCCAGCATTCCAAGCGGGAATGAATATGCCGTACACACTCAACAGGAGGCCACCGCGCAGGCGCAAATCCAGCCGCACAGAGACACTGCGCATGCTCCAGAGACAGGCGGCCATTGCGGTGGAAGGCGGTTAAAGTCGGTGACGCACATAAGACTAATGTAGCCGGCGAGCGGGGAGGAGGCTTCAGAAGGACTTGGTGTAGCCCGCAAACGCGAATAAGAATGTCAATGTCCCGCTTTGGTAACTCAGGCTCCTTTCACCTGCGAAGAGAATCCGGGGAAGGAAAAAGAGGCGGGAAGATTCAGATCGCCGCCATTTTGCTGCAGGGGCAACAGAGCGCATGCGCAATATCCTGGTGATGTCAGTGAGTGGGCGTGGCTTCGGAATCCTCTGTGTTGAGTTGGAGCTGAAACAGCACAGGCTGGGGATGGAGGCTGGGATCTTCCTGTGCTCACTCAGCACAGGCTGGGGATGGAGGCTGGGATCTTCCTGTGCTCACTCAGCACAGGCTGGGGATGGAGGCTGGGATCTTCCTGTGCTCACTCAGCACAGGCTGGGTATGGAGGCTGGGATCTTCCTGTGCTCACTCAGCACAGGCTGGGATCTTCCTGTGCTCACTCAGCACTGGCTGAGGATGGAGGCTGGGATCTTCCTGTGCTCACTCAGCACAGGCTGGGGATGGAGGCTGGGATCTTCCTGTGCTCACTCAGCACAGGCTGGGAATGGAGGCTGGGATCTTCCTGTGCTCACTCAGCACAGGCTGGGGATGGAGGCTGGGATCTTCCTGTGCTCACTCAGCACAAGCTGGGGATGGAGGCTGGGATCTTCCTGTGCTCACTCAGCACAGGCTGGGTATGGAGGCTGGGATCTTCCTGTGCTCACTCAGCACAGGCTGGGATCTTCCTGTGCTCACTCAGCACTGGCTGAGGATGGAGGCTGGGATCTTCCTGTGCTCACTCAGCACAGGCTGGGGATGGAGGCTGGGATCTTCCTGTGCTCACTCAGCACAGGCTGGGAATGGAGGCTGGGATCTTCCTGTGCTCACTCAGCACAGGCTGGGGATGGAGGCTGGGATCTTCCTGTGCTCACTCAGCACAGGCTGGGATCTTCCTGTGCTCACTCAGCACAGGCTGGGGATGGAGGCTGGGATCTTCCTGTGCTCACTCAGCGCAGGCTGGGGATGGAGGCTGGGATCTTCCTGTGCTCACTCAGCACAGGCTGGGGATGGAGGCTGGGATCTTCCTGTGCTCACTCAGCACAGGCTGGGGATGGAGGCTGGGATCTTCCTGTGCTCACTCAGCACAGGCTGGGGATGGAGGCTGGGATCTTCCTGTGCTCACCTAGCACTGGCTGGGGATGGAGGCTGGGATCTTCCTGTGCTCACTCAGCACAGGCTGGGGATGGAGGCTGGGATCTTCCTGTGCTCACTCAGCACTGGCTGGGGATGGAGGCTGGGATCTTCCTGTGCTCACTCAGCACAGGCTGGGGATGGAGGCTGGGATCTTCCTGTGCTCACTCAGCACAGGCTGGGGATGGAGGCTGGGATCTTCCTGTGCTCACTCAGCACAGGATGGGGATGGAGGCTGGGATCTTCCTGTGCTCACTCAGCACAGGCTGGGGATGGAGGCTGGGATCTTCCTGTGCTCACTCAGCAGAGGCTGGGGATGGAGGCTGGGATCTTCATGTGCTCACTCAGCACAGGCTGGGGATTGAGGCTGGGATCTTCCTGTGCTCACTCAGCACAGGCTGGGGATGGAGGCTGGGATCCTCCTGTGCTCACTCATCACAGGCTGGGGATGGAGGCTGGGATCTTCCTGTGCTCGCTCAGCACAGGCTGGGGATGGAGGCTGGGATCTTCCTGTGCTCGCTCAGCACAGGCTGGGGATGGAGGCTGGGATCTTCCTGTGCCCGCTCAGCACAGGCTGGGGATGGAGGCTGGGATCTTCCTGTGCTCACTCAGCACAGGCTGGGGATGGAGGCTGGGATCTTCCTGTGCCTGTTCAGCACAGGCTGGGGATGGAGGCTGGGATCTTCCTGTGCTCACTCAGCACAGGCTGGGGATGGAGGCTGGGATCTTCCTGTGCTCACTCAGCACAGACTGGGGATGGAGGCTGGGATCTTCCTGTGCCCGCTCAGCACAGGCTGGGGATGGAGGCTGGGATCTTCCTGTGCTCACTCAGCACAGGCTGGGGATGGAGGCTGGGATCTTCCTGTGCTCACTCAGCACAGGCTGGGGATGGAGGCTGGGATCTTCCTGTGCTCACTCAGCACAGGCTGGGGATGGAGGCTGGGATCTTCCTGTGCTCACTCAGCAGAGGCTGGGGATGGAGGCTGGGATCTTCATGTGCTCACTCAGCACAGGCTGGGATCTTCCTGTGCTCACTCAGCACAGGCTGGGGATGGAGGCTGGGATCTTCCTGTGCTCACTCAGCACAGGCTGGGGGTGGAGGCTGGGATCTTCCTGTGCTCGCTCAGCACAGGCTGGGGATGGAGGCTGGGATCTTCCTGTGCTCACTCAGCACAGGCTGGGGATGGAGGCTGGGATCTTCCTGTGCCCGCTCAGCACAGGCTGGGGATGGAGGCTGGGATCTTCCTGTGCTCACTCAGCACAGGCTGGGGATGGAGGCTGGGATCTTCCTGTGCCTGTTCAGCACAGGCTGGGGATGGAGGCTGGGATCTTCCTGTGCTCACTCAGCACAGGCTGGGGATGGAGGCTGGGATCTTCCTGTGCTCACTGAGCACAGGCTGGGGATGGAGGCTGGAATCTTCCTGTGCTCACTGAGCACAGGCTGGGGATGGAGGCTGGGATCTTCCTGTGCTCACTCAGCACAGGCTGGGGATGGAGGCTGGGATCTTCCTGTGCTCACTCAGCACCTGCTGGGGATGGAGGCTGGGATCATCCTGTGCTCACTCAGCACAGGCTGGGGATGGAGGCTGGGATCTTCCTGTGCTCACTCAGCACAGGCTGGGGATGGAGGCTGGGATCTTCCTGTGCTCACTCAGCACAGGCTGGGGATGGAGGCTGGGATCTTCCTGTGCTCACTCAGCACAGGCTGGGGATGGAGGCTGGGATCTTCCTGTGCTCACTCAGCACAGGCTGGGGATGGAGGCTGGGATCTTCCTGTGCTCACTCAGCACAGGCTGGGGATGGAGGCTGGGATCTTCCTGTGCTCACTCAGCACAGGCTGGGGATGGAGGCTGGGATCTTCCTGTGCTCACTCAGCACAGGCTGTGGATGGAGGCTGGGATCTTCCTGTGCTCACTCAGCAGAGGCTGTGGACGGAGGCTGGGATCTTCCTGTGCTCACTCAGCACAGGCTTGGGATGGAGGCTGGGTTCTTCCTGTGCTCACTCAGCACAGGCTGGGATCTTCCTGTGCTCACTCAGCACAGGCTGGGGACGGAGGCTGGGATCTTCCTGTGCTCACTCAGCACAGGTTGGGGACGGAGGCTGGGATCTTCCTGTGCTCACTCAGCACAGGTTGGGGACGGAGACTGGGATCTTCCTGTGCTCACCTAGCACTGGCTGGGGATGGAGGCTGGGATCTTCCTGTGCTCACTCAGCACAGGCTGGGGATGGTGGCTGGGATCTTCCTGTGCTCACTCAGCACTGGCTGAGGATGGAGGCTGGGATCTTCCTGTGCTCACTCAGCACAGGCTGGGGATGGAGGCTGGGATCTTCCTGTGCTCACTCAGTACAGGCTGGGGATGGAGGCTGGGATCTTCCTGTGCTCACTCAGCACAGGCTGGGGATGGAGGCTGGGATCTTCCTGTGCTCACTCAGCACAGGCTGGGGATGGAGGCTGGGATCTTCCTGTGCTCACCGAGCACTGGCTGGGGATGGAGGCTGGGATCTTCCTGTGCTCTCTCAGCACAGGCTGGGGATGGAGGCTGGGATCTTCCTGTGCTCACTCAGCACTGGCTGGGGATGGAGGCTGGGATCTTCCTGTGCTCACTCAGCACAGGCTGGGGATGGAGGCTGGGATCTTCCTGTGCTCACTCAGCACAGGCTGGGGATGGAGGCTGGGATCTTCCTGTGCTCACTCAGCACAGGCTGGGTATGGAGGCTGGGATCTTCCTGTGCTCACTCAGCACAGGCTGGGATCTTCCTGTGCTCACTCAGCACAGGCTGGGGACGGAGGCTGGGATCTTCCTGTGCTCACTCAGCACTGGCTGGGGATGGAGGCTGGGATCTTCCTGTGCTCACTCAGCACAGGCTGGGGATGGAGGCTGGGATCTTCCTGTGCTCACTCAGCACAGGCTGGGGATGGAGGCTGGGATCTTCCTGTGCTCACCTAGCACAGGCTGGGGATGGAGGCTGGGATCTTCCTGTGCTCACTCAGCACAGGCTGGGTATGGCGGCTGGGATCTTCCTGTGCTCACTCAGCACAGGCTGGGATCTTCCTGTGCTCACTCAGCACAGGCTGGGGATGGAGGCTGGGATCTCCCTGTGCTCACTCAGCACAGGCTGTGGATGGAGTCTGGGATCTTCCTGTGCTCACTCAGCACAGGCTGTGGATGGAGTCTGGGATCTTCCTGTGCTCACTCAGCACAGGCTGGGGATGGAGGCTGGGATCTTCCTTTGCTCAATCAGCACAGGCTGGGGATGGAGGCTGGGATCTTCCTGTGCTCACTCAGCACAGGCTGGGGATGGAGGCTGGGATCTCCCTGTGCTCACTCAGCACAGGCTGGGGATGGAGGCTGGGATCTTCCTGTGCTCACTCAGCACAGGTTGGGGATGGAGTCTGGGATCTCCCTGTGCTCTGTATTGGGCTCAGTACTGTACTGTGTGTTTAACCCTCATTGTGTTGTTCTAATTGCTGCCTCTCTCTCTCTCTCTCTTGCAGTGGGTCTGGGAGTTCCTGACTGATCACAATGTCCTGATCCTTTCCACACATCACACACACTCAAGTTGGATGAGCCGCTGGTGGTGATGCAGGAGATGGAGAACTCCAGCCTTCCATCCACTCCACAGTGAGGTAAGATCACACACTGATAATCACTCGCACAACAGGGTGTTAACTCAGCAGAAGCTGGGAATGGGGCCTGGGATCTTCCTGTGCTCTGAGAATGGGAATCAGTAACACATCATGTGAGAACAGCTAAATCAGCACAGGCTGGGGATGGAGGCTGGGATCTCCCCGTGCTCACTGACCCCACTCACTGACCCCACGCACTGACCCCACGCACTGACTCCACTCACTGACCCCACGCACTGACTCCACTCACTGACCCCACTCACTGAACCCACTCACTGACCCCACGCACTGACCCCACGCACTGACCCCACGCACTGACCCCACTCACTGACCCCACTCACTGACCCCACGCACTGACCCCACGCACTGACTCCACGCACTGACCCCACTCACTGACTCCACGCACTGACCCCACTCACTGTCCCCACTCACTGTCCCCACTCACTGTCCCCACTCACTGTCCCCACTCACTGACCCCACTCACTGACCCCACTCACTGACCCCACTCACTGACCCCACGCACTGACCCCACGCACTGACCCCACGCACTGACCCCACGCACTGACCCCACTCACTGACCCCACTCACTGACCCCACGCACTGACCCCACGCACTGACTCCACGCACTGACTCCACTCACTGTCCCCACTCACTGTCCCCACTCACTGTCCCCACTCACTGTCCCCACTCACTGTCCCCACTCACTGTCCCCACTCACTGTCCCCACTCACTGTCCCCACTCACTGTCCCCACTCACTGTCCCCACTCACTGACCCCACTCACTGTCCCCACTCATGACTCCACTCACTGTCCCCACTCACTGTCCCCACTCACTGTCCCCACTCACTGTCCCCACTCACTGTCCCCACTCACTGTCCCCACTCACTGACCCCACTCACTGTCCCCACTCACTGTCCCCACTCACTGACCCCACTCACTGTCCCCACTCACTGTCCCCACTCACTGTCCCCACTCACTGTCCCCACTCACTGTCCCCACTCACTGTCCCCACTCACTGTCCCCACTCACTGTCCCCACGCACTGACCCCACTCACTGACCCCACGCACTGACCCCACTCACTGACCCCACGCACTGACCCCACGCACTGACCCCACGCACTGACCCCACGCACTGACCCCACGCACTGACCCCACGCACTGACCCCACGCACTGACCCCACGCACTGACCCCACGCACTGACCCCACTCATTGACTCCACTCACTGTCCCCACTCACTGTCCCCACTCACTGTCCCCACTCACTGACACCTCTCACTGTCCCCACTCACTGTCCCCACTCACTGTCCCCACTCACAGTCCCCACTCACTGTCCCCACTCACTGTCCCCACTCACTGACCCCACTCACTGTCCCCACTCACTCTCCCCACTCACTGTCCCCACTCACTCTCCCCACTCACTGACCCCACTCACTGACCCCACTCACTGACCCCACTCACTGACCCCACTCACTGTCCCCACTCACTGTCCGCACTCACTGACCCCACTCACTGTCCCCACTCACTGTCCCCACTCACTGTCCCCACTCACTGTCCCCACTCACTGTCCGCACTCACTGTCCGCACTCACTGTCCGCACTCACTGTCCGCACTCACTGTCCGCACTCACTGTCCCCACTCACTGTCCCCACTCACTGACCCCACTCACTGACCCCACTCACTGACCCCACTCACTGACCCCACTCACTGTCCCCACTCACTGTCCCCACTCACTGTCCCCACTCACTGTCCCCACTCACTGTCCCCACTCACTGTCCCCACTCACTGTCCCCACTCACTGTCCCCACTGACTGTCCGCACTCACTTTCCGCACTCACTGTCCGCACTCACTGTCCGCACTCACTGACCCCACTCACTGACTCCACTCACTGTCCCCACTCACTGTCCCCACTCACTGTCCCCACTCACTGACTCCTCTCACTGACTCCTCTCACTGTCCCCACTCACTGTCCCCACTCACTGTCCCCACTCACTGTCCCCACTCACTGTCCCCACTCACTGTCCCCACTCACTGTCCCCACTCACTGACCCCACTCACTGTCCCCACTCACTCTCCCCACTCACTGTCCCCACTCACTGTCCCCACTCACTCTCCCCACTCACAGTCCCCACTCACTGACCCCACTCACTGACCCCACTCACTGACCCCACTCACTGACCCCACTCACTGACCCCACTCACTGTCCCCACTCACTGTCCCCACTCACTGTCCCCACTCACTGTCCGCACTCACTGACCCCACTCACTGTCCCCACTCACTGTCCCCACTCACTGTCCCCACTCACTGTCCCCACTCACTGTCCCCACTCACTGTCCGCACTCACTGTCCGCACTCACTGTCCCCACTCACTGTCCGCACTCACTGTCCGCACTCACTGTCCCCACTCACTGACCCCACTCACTGACCCCACTCACTGACCCCACTCACTGACCCCACTCACTGACCCCACTCACTGTCCCCACTCACTGTCCCCACTCACTGTCCCCACTCACTGTCCCCACTCACTGTCCCCACTCACTGTCCCCACTCACTGTCCGCACTCACTGTCCGCACTCACTGTCCGCACTCACTGTCCGCACTCACTGTCCCCACTCACTGACCCCACTCACTGACCCCACTCACTGACCCCACTCACTGACCCCACTCACTGACCCCACTCACTGACCCCACTCACTGTCCCCACTCACTGTCCCCACTCACTGTCCGCACTCACTGTCCCCACTCACTGTCCCCACTCACTGACCCCACTCACTGACCCCACTCACTGACCCCACTCACTGTCCCCACTCACTGTCCCCACTCACTGACCCCACTCACTGTCCCCACTCACTGTCCGCACTCACTGTCCGCACTCACTGTCCCCACTCACTGTCCCCACTCACTGTCCCCACTCACTGTCCCCACTCACTGTCCCCACTCACTGTCCGCACTCACTGACCCCACTCACTGTCCCCACTCACTGTCACCACTCACTGTCCCCACTCACTGTCCCCACTCACTGTCCCCACTCACTGTCCCCACTCACTGTCCCCACTCACTGTCCCCACTCACTGACCCCACTCACTGACCCCACTCACTGACCCCACTCACTGTCCCCACTCACTGTCCCCACTCACTGTCCCCACTCACTGTCCCCACTCACTGTCCCCACTCACTGACCCCACTCACTGTCCCCACTCACTGACCCCACTCACTGACCCCACTCACTGACCCCACTCACTGACCCCACTCACTGACCCCACTCACTGACCCCACTCACTGTCCCCACTCACTGTCCCCACTCACTGTCCCCACTCACTGTCCCCACTCACTGTCCCCACTCACTGTCCCCACTCACTGTCCGCACTCACTGTCCGCACTCACTGTCCGCACTCACTGTCCGCACTCACTGTCCGCACTCACTGTCCGCACTCACTGTCCGCACTCACTGTCCCCACTCACTGTCCGCACTCACTGTCCCCACTCACTGTCCCCACTCACTGTCCCCACTCACTGTCCCCACTCACTGACCCCACTCACTGACCCCACTCACTGTCCCCACTCACTGTCCCCACTCACTGTCCCCACTCACTGTCCCCACTCACTGTCCCCACTCACTGTCCGCACTCACTGTCCCCACTCACTGTCCCCACTCACTGTCCGCACTCACTGTCCCCACTCACTGTCCCCACTCACTGTCCGCACTCACTGTCCGCACTCACTGTCCGCACTCACTGTCCGCACTCACTGTCCCCACTCACTGTCCCCACTCACTGTCCCCACTCACTGTCCCCACTAACTGTCCCCACTCACTGTCCCCACTCACTGACCCCACTCACTGACCCCACTCACTGTCCCCACTCACTGTCCCCACTCACTGTCCGCACTCACTGTCCCCACTCACTGTCCCCACTCACTCTCCGCACTCACTGTCCGCACTCACTGTCCCCTCTCACTGTCCGCACTCACTGTCCGCACTCACTGTCCGCACTCACTGTCCGCACTCACTGTCCGCACTCACTGTCCGCACTCACTGTCCGCACTCACTGTCCGCACTCATGGCCCCACTCACTGTCCCCACTCACTGTCCCCACTCACTGTCCCCACTCACTGTCCCCACTCACTGTCCCCACTCACTGTCCCCACTCACTGTCCCCACTCACTGTCCCCACTCACTGTCCCCACTCACTGACCCCACTCACTGTTCTCACTCACTGTCCCCACTCACTGTCCCCACTCACTGACCCCACTCACTGTTCGCAATCACTGACCCCACTCACTGACCCCACTCACTGTCCCCACTCACTGTCCCCACTCACTGACCCCACTCACAGTCCGCACTCACTGTCCCCACTCACTGTCCCCACTCACTGTCCGCACTCACTGTCCGCACTCACTGTCCCCACTCACTGACCCCACTCACTGTCCGCACTCACTGTCCCCACTCACTGTCCCCACTCACTGTCCCCACTCACTGACCCCACTCACTGTCCCCACTCACTGTCCCCACTCACTGACCCCACTCACTGACCCCACTCACTGTCCCCACTCACTGTCCGCACTCACTGTCCGCACTCACTGTCCGCACTCACTGTCCGCACTCACTGTCCGCACTCACTGTCCGCACTCACTGTCCGCACGCACTGTCCGCACTCACTGTCCCCACTCACTGTCCCCACTCACTGTCCCCACTCACTGTCCCCACTCACTGACCCCACTCACTGACCCCACTCACTGTCCGCACTCACTGTCCGCACTCACTGTCCGCACTCACTGTCCCCACTCACTGTCCCCACTCACTGTCCGCACTCACTGTCCGCACTCACTGTCCCCACTCACTGTCCGCACTCACTGACCCCACTCACTGACCCCACTCACTGTCCGCACTCACTGTCCGCACTCACTGTCCGCACTCACTGTCCGCACTCACTGTCCGCACTCACTGTCCGCACTCACTGTCCGCACTCACTGTCCGCACTCACTGTCCGCACTCACTGTCCGCACTCACTGACCCCACTCACTGTCCGCACTCACTGTCCGCACTCACTGTCCGCACTCACTGTCCGCACTCACTGTCCGCACTCACTGTCCGCACTCACTGTCCGCACTCACTGTCCGCACGCACTGTCCCCACTCACTGTCCCCACTCACTGTCCGCACTCACTGTCCCCACTCACTGTCCCCACTCACTGTCCCCACTCACTGTCCCCACTCACTGACCCCACTCACTGACCCCACTCACTGTCCGCACTCACTGTCCGCACTCACTGTCCGCACTCACTGTCCGCACTCACTGTCCGCACTCACTGTCCGCACTCACTGTCCGCACGCACTGTCCCCACTCACTGTCCCCACTCACTGTCCGCACTCACTGTCCGCACTCACTGTCCCCACTCAATGTCCCCACTCACTGACCCCACTCACTGACCCCACTCACTGTCCCCACTCACTGTCCGCACTCACTGTCCGCACTCACTGTCCGCACTCACTGTCCGCACTCACTGTCCGCACTCACTGTCCGCACTCACTGTCCGCACGCACTGTCCCCACTCACTGTCCGCACTCACTGTCCGCACTCACTGTCCGCACTCACTGTCCGCACTCACTGTCCGCACTCACTGTCCGCACGCACTGTCCGCACTCACTGTCCGCACGCACTGTCCCCACTCACTGTCCCCACTCACTGTCCGCACTCACTGTCCGCACTCACTGTCCCCACTCACTGTCCCCACTCACTGTCCCCACTCACTGTCCCCACTCACTGTCCGCACTCACTGACCGCACGCACTGTCCGCACTCACTGTCCGCACGCACTGTCCCCACTCACTGTCCCCACTCACTGTCCGCACTCACTGTCCGCACTCACTGTCCCCACTCACTGTCCCCACTCACTGTCCCCACTCACTGTCCCCACTCACTGTCCGCACTCACTGTCCGCACTCACTGACCGCACTCACTGTCCGCACTCACTGTCCCCACTCACTGTCCCCACTCACTGTCCCCACTCACTGTCCCCACTCACTGTCCGCACTCACTGTCCGCACTCACTGTCCGCACTCACTGTCCGCACTCACTGTCCGCACTCACTGTCCGCACTCACTGTCCCCACTCACTGTCCCCACTCACTGTCCGCACTCACTGACCGCACTCACTGACCGCACTCACTGACCGCACTCACTGTCCGCACTCACTGTCCCCACTCACTGTCCCCACTCACTGTCCCCACTCACTGACCGCACTCACTGTCCCCACTCACTGTCCGCACTCACTGTCCGCAGTCACTGTCCGCACTCACTGTCCGCACTCACTGTCCCCACTCACTGTCCCCACTCACTGTCCCCACTCACTGTCCCCACTCACTGTCCCCACTCACTGTCCCCACTCACTGTCCCCACTCACTGTCCCCACTCACTGTCCGACTCACTGACCCCACTCACTGACCCCACTGACTGACCCCACTCACTGACCCCACTCACTGACCCCACTCACTGACCCCACTCACTGACCCCACTCACTGACCCCACTCACTGTCCCCACTCACTGTCCCCACTCACTGTCCGACTCACTGTCCCCACTCACTGACCCCACTCACTGACCCCACTCACTGACCCCACTCACTGTCCCCACTCACTGTCCCCACTCACTGTCCGCACTCACTGTCCCCACTCACTGTCCCCACTCACTGTCCGCACTCACTGTCCGCACTCACTGTCCCCTCTCACTGTCCGCACTCACTGTCCGCACTCACTGTCCGCACTCACTGTCCGCACTCACTGTCCGCACTCACTGTCCGCACTCACTGTCCGCACTCACTGTCCGCACTCACTGTCCGCACTCACTGTCCCCACTCACTGTCCCCACTCACTGTCCCCACTCACTGTCCCCACTCACTGTCCCCACTCACTGTCCCCACTCACTGTCCCCACTCACTGTCCCCACTCACTGTCCCCACTCACTGTCCCCACTCACTGTCCCCACTCACTGACCCCACTCACTGTTCTCACTCACTGTCCCCACTCACTGTCCCCACTCACTGACCCCACTCACTGTTCGCAATCACTGACCCCACTCACTGACCCCACTCACTGTCCGCACTCACTGTCCGCACTCACTGTCCGCACTCACTGTCCGCACGCACTGTCCGCACTCACTGTCCGCACGCACTGTCCCCACTCACTGTCCCCACTCACTGTCCGCACTCACTGTCCGCACTCACTGTCCGCACTCACTGTCCGCACTCACTGTCCCCACTCACTGTCCCCACTCACTGTCCGCACTCACTGTCCCCACTCACTGTCCGCACTCACTGACCCCACTTACTGACCCCACTCACTGACCCCACTCACTGTCCGCACTCACTGTCCGCACTCACTGTCCGCACTCACTGTCCGCACTCACTGTCCGCACTCACTGTCCGCACGCACTGTCCCCACTCACTGTCCCCACTCACTGTCCGCACTCACTGTCCCCACTCACTGTCCCCACTCACTGTCCCCACTCACTGACCCCACTCACTGACCCCACTCACTGTCCGCACTCACTGTCCGCACTCACTGTCCGCACTCACTGTCCGCACTCACTGTCCGCACTCACTGTCCGCACGCACTGTCCCCACTCACTGTCCCCACTCACTGTCCGCACTCACTGTCCGCACTCACTGTCCGCACTCACTGTCCCCACTCACTGTCCCCACTCACTGACCCCACTCACTGACCCCACTCACTGACCCCACTCACTGACCCCACTCACTGACCCCACTCACTGTCCCCACTCACTGTCCGCACTCACTGTCCGCACTCACTGTCCGCACTCACTGTCCGCACGCACTGTCCCCACTCACTGTCCCCACTCACTGTCCCCACTCACTGTCCGCACTCACTGTCCGCACTCACTGTCCGCACTCACTGTCCGCACTCACTGTCCGCACGCACTGTCCGCACTCACTGTCCGCACGCACTGTCCCCACTCACTGTCCCCACTCACTGTCCGCACTCACTGTCCGCACTCACTGTCCCCACTCACTGTCCCCACTCACTGTCCCCACTCACTGTCCCCACTCACTGTCCGCACTCACTGACCGCACGCACTGTCCGCACTCACTGTCCGCACGCACTGTCCCCACTCACTGTCCCCACTCACTGTCCGCACTCACTGTCCGCACTCACTGTCCGCACTCACTGTCCCCACTCACTGTCCCCACTCACTGTCCCCACTCACTGTCCGCACTCACTGACCGCACTCACTGACCGCACTCACTGACCGCACTCACTGTCCGCACTCACTGTCCCCACTCACTGTCCCCACTCACTGTCCCCACTCACTGTCCCCACTCACTGTCCGCACTCACTGTCCGCACTCACTGTCCGCACTCACTGTCCGCACTCACTGTCCGCACTCACTGTCCGCACTCACTGTCCCCACTCACTGTCCCCACTCACTGTCCGCACTCACTGACCGCACTCACTGACCGCACTCACTGTCCGCACTCACTGTCCCCACTCACTGTCCCCACTCACTGTCCCCACTCACTGACCGCACTCACTGTCCCCACTCACTGTCCGCACTCACTGTCCGCACTCACTGTCCGCACTCACTGTCCCCACTCACTGTCCCCACTCACTGTCCCCACTCACTGTCCCCACTCACTGTCCCCACTCACTGTCCCCACTCACTGTCCCCACTCACTGTCCCCACTCACTGTCCCCTCTCACTGTCCCCACTCACTGTCCCCACTCACTGTCCGACTCACTGACCCCACTCACTGACCCCACTCACTGACCCCACTCACTGACCCCACTCACTGACCCCACTCACTGACCCCACTCACTGTCCCCACTCACTGTCCCCACTCACTGTCCCGACTCACTGACCCCACTCACTGACCCCACTCACTGACCCCACTCACTGTCCCCACTCACTGTCCCCACTCACTGACCCCACTCACTGACCCCACTCACTGTCCCCACTCACTGACCCCACTCACTGTCCGCACTCACTGTCCGCACTCACTGTCCGCACTCACTGTCCGCACTCACTGTCCGCACTCACTGTCCCCACTCACTGTCCCCACTCACTGTCCGACTCACTGACCCCACTCACTGACCCCACTCACTGACCCCACTCACTGACCCCACTCACTGACCCCACTCACTGTCCCCACTCACTGTCCCCACTTACTTTCCCCACTCACTTTCCCCACTCACTTTCCCCACTCACTTTCCCCACTCACTGTCCGCACTCACTGTCCGCACTCACTGTCCGCACTCACTGTCCCCACTCACTGTACCCACTCACTGACCCCACTCACTGACCCCACTCACTGTCCCCACTCACGGATCCCAGTCACTATCCGCACTCACTGTCCCCACTCACTGTCCCCACTCACTGTCCCCACGCACTGTCCCCACGCACTGTCCCCACGCACTGTCCCCACGCACTGTCCCCACGCACTGTCCCCACTCACTGTCCGCACTCACTGTCCCCACTCACTGTCCCCACTCACTGTCCCCACTCACTGTCCCCACTCACTGTCCCCACTCACTGTCCCCACTCACTGTCCCCACTCACTGTCCCCACTCACTGTCCCCACTCACTGTCCCCACTCACTGTCCCCACTCACTGACCCCACTTACTGTCCGCACTCACTGTCCCCACTCACTGACCCCAGTTACAATCCGCACTCACTGTCCCCACTCACTGTCCCCACTCACTGTCCCCACTCACTGTCCCCACTCACTGTCCCCACTCACTGTCCCCACTCACTGACCCCACTCACTGACCCCACTCACTGACCCCACTCACTGACCCCACTCACTGACCCCACTCACTGACCCCACTCACTGTCCCCACTCACTGTCCCCACTCACTGTCCCCACTCACTGTCCGCACTCACTGTCCGCACTCACTGTCCGCACTCACTGTCCCCACTCACTGTCCCCACTCAGTGTCCCCACCCCACCGTCCCCACCCCCTGTCCCCACCCCCCGTCCCCACTCAATGTAGCCACTCCCCGTCCCCACTCCCCGTCCCCACTCTCCGTCCCCTCTCCCCGTCCCCTCTCCCCGTCCCCTCTCCCCGTCCCCTCTCCCCGTCCCCACTCTCCGTCCCCACTCTCCGTCCCCACTCTCCGTCCCCACTCTCCGTCCCCACTCTCCGTCCCCACTCTCCGTCCCCTCTCCCCGTCCCTACCCCCCGTCCCCACTCAATGTAGCCATTCCCCGTCCCCACTCACCGTCCCCACTCTCCGTCCCCTCTCCCCGTCCCCACTCACCGTCCCCACTCTCCGTCCCCACTCTCCGTCCCCACTCTCCGTCCCCACTCCCCGTCCCCACTCCCCACTCCCACTCCCCGATCCCACTCCACGCCCCCACCCCACCCCAACTCTCCGACCCAAATGCCCTCCCCCACTCCCCTTCTCTTCATCTCCTCACTGCAATCCCCTCCCCCACTCCCCTCCCCTACTCCCCTTCCTTCTGCTCCTCACTGCCCTCCCCTACCCAGCACCCCTACGCCACCGCATCTCTCCCTCCCCACGTCACTCCGCTTCCCTCCACCTCCTCACTGCCCTCCCCTACCCCACGCCCCCACTCCAATCCCCTCATACACTGCCCTACCTCACTCCACTCCCCCAGTTACCGCCCCCCATACCCTACCCCACTCCCCTAACCCACTCCCTTCCCCCATTCCACTACCTCAATCCCCTCCGCCATACATCTACCTCACTCCCGTCCCTCACTCCCGTACCTCGCTCCCCTACCTCGCTCTCCTACCCCACTCCCCTACCCCACTCACTTAACCCTCACCCCTCCCCCATTACCCTCCCCCACTCCCCTTCCCGCCAAATCCTCACTGCCCTCTCCTACCCCACTCCCCTGCCTGACTCCCCATTCCTCCACCTCCTCACTGCGCTCCCCTACCCCGCCACCCCTACCCCGCCCCTTTACCATGTCCCCCCTACCCCGCCCCCCTACCCCGCCCCCCCATCCCGCCCCCCCTACCCCACGCCCCCCTACCCCGCGCCCCCCACCCCGCTCCCTTGCACAACTCCAACTCCCCTCCCCCTCACCCCTCCCCCTCACCCCTCCCCCACTCCCTTCCCCCACTCCCCTCCCCCACTCCCCTCCCCCACTCCCCTCCCCCACTCCCCTCCCCCACTCCCCTCCCCCACTCCCCTCCCCCACTCCCCTCCCCAACTCCCCTCCCCTCCATCTCCTCACGACCCTCCCCTATCCAACTCCCTGAAACCACTCTGCACACCCACTCCCCATCTCCACTCCCCGACCCTCTATCCCAACCCACTCCCCTCCTCCACTCCCCTCCCCCACTCCCCTCCCCCATTCCACTACCTCAATCCCCTCCCCATAACCCTACCTCACTCCTCTACCCCACTCCCCTCCCCCACTCCCCTACCCCACTCCCTTCCAGCACTCCAACACCCCACTCCCCTCCCCAACTCCCCTCCCCAACTCCCCTCCCCCTCACCCCTCCCCCTCACCCCTCCCCCTCACCCCTCCCCCTCACCCCTCCCCCTCACCCCTCCCCCTCACCCCTCCCCCTCACCCCTCCCCCACTCCTCTCCCCCACTCCCCTCCCCCACTCCCCTCCCCCACTCCCCTCCCCCACTCCCCTCCCCCACTCCCCTCCCCCACTCCCCTCCCCCACTCCCCTCCCCCACTCCCCTATCCCACTCCCCTATCCCACTCCCCTATCCCACTCCCCTATCCCACTCCCCTATCCCACTCCCCTCCCCTCCCCGACTCCACTCCCCTCCCCGACTCCACTCCCCTCCCCGACTCCACTCCCCTCCCCGACTCCACTCCCCTACCCCACTTCCCTTTCCAACTCCCCTCCCCAACTCCCCTCCCCTCCATCTCCTCACTGCCCTCCCCTACCCAACTCCCTGACACTACGCTGCACCCCCACTCCCCATCTCCACTCCCCATCTCCACTCCCCATCTCCACTCCCCATCTCCACTCCCCATCTCCACTCCCCATCTCCACTCCCCGAAACCCACTCCCCGAAACCCACTCCCCTACCCCAGTCCCCTAACCCACTCCCCTACCTCACTCCCCTCCCCCACTCCCCTACCCCACTCACTTAATACACACCCCTCCCCAACTCCCCTCCCCAACTTTCCTCACCCACTCCCCTCACCAACTCCCATACCCCACTACACTCCCCAACTCCCCTCCGCAACTCCCATCCACAACACCCCTCCCTCACTCCCCTACCCCAACTCCCCTCCCCAACTCATTTCCCTCACTCCCCTACACCACTCCCCTACGCCACTCCCCTCCCCCACTCCCCTCCCCCACTCCCCTCCCCCACTCCCCTCCCCCACTCCCCTCCCCCACTCCCCTCCCCCACTCCCCTCCCCCACTCCCCTCCCCCACTCCGCACCCCCACTCCGCACCCCCACTCCGCACCCCCACTCCGCACCCCCACTCCGCACCCCCACTCCCCTCCCCCACTCCCCTCCCCCACTCCCCTCCCCCACTCCCCTCCCCCACTCCGCACCCCCACTCCGCACCCCCACTCCGCACCCCGACTCCCCCACACCAATCCCCGACACCACTCCCCAACTCCCCTCCCGAACCCCACACGCTAACTCCCCTCCCCAATCCACTCCCCCCGCTCCCCTCCCACACTCACCTCTAACAACGCCCCTCCCCCACTCCCCTGACGACCTCCCCGACCTCGCTCTCCTCCCCCACTCCCCTCCCCCACTCCCCTAAATCACAACCAATCCCCACTCCCTTCCCCCACTCCCCACCGCCAATCCCCTCCACTACTACCCTCCCCAACTCCCCCCCACTCCCCTACCCCACTCCCCTACCCCACTCCCCTACCCCACTCCCCTACCCCACTCCCCTACCCCACTCCCCTACCCCACTCCCCTACCCCACTCCCCTACCCCACTCCCCTCCCTCTCATCCCTCCCTCTCATCCCTCCCTCTCATCCCTCCCTCTCATCCCTCCCTCTCATCCCTCCCTCTCATCCCTCCCTCTCATCCCTCCCTCTCATCCCTCCCTCTCATCCCTCCCTCTCATCCCTCCCTCTCATCCCTCCCTCTCATCCCTCCCTCACATCCCTCCCTCACATCCCTCCCTCACATCCCTCCCTCACATCCCTCCCCCACTCCCCTAACCCAAACCCCGACCCCACCCCCTCCCCAACTACCCTCCCTCACTCCCCTTCCCCACTCCCCTCCCCCACTCCCCTCCCCTCCCCTGCACCTCCTCACTCCCCTCCCCTCCCCCACTCCGCTTCCCTGCACCTCCTCACTGCCCTCCACTACCACACTCCCATCCCCCACTACCCTCCCCCACTCACCTATCGCACTACCCTACCCCACTCCGCTCCCCGACACCCCCACACCAATCCCCGACACCACTCCCCTTCCCCACTCCGCTCCCCAACTCTCCTACCCCACTCCCCTAACTCACTCCCCTTCCCAACTCCACTACCCCATTCCCCTTCCCCATTCCAATACCCCTCCCCTCCCCCACTCCCCTCCCGGCCACTCCCGTCCACCTCTCCGCTTCCCAGCACCTCTTCACTGCGCTCCCTGACCACACTCCCTTCAGCACTCCCCTTCAGCACTCCCCTTCCGCACTCCCCTTCCGCACTCCCCTTCCGCACTCCCCTTCCGCACTCCCCTACCCCACTCCCCTACCCCACTCGCCTACCCCACTCCCCTACCCCACTCCCCTCCAGCACACCCCTACCCCACTCCACGACCCCACATGCCACACCCACACCCCTACCCCACTCGCCCCCCTACTACCCTACCCCACTCAGCTATTACACTCCCCTACCCCACTCCCCGACACCACATCCGGTCCCCACTCCCCTACCCAACTACTGCTCCCCAACTCTCCGAACCAAATACCCTCCCCCACTCCCCTTCTCTTCACCTCCTCAGTGCACTCCCCTCCCCCACTCCCCTCCCCTACTCCCCTTCCTTCTGCTCCTCACTGCCCTCCCCTACCCAGCTCCCCTACGCCACCGCCTCTCTCCCTCCCCACGTCACTCCCCTTCCCTCCACCTCCTCACTGGCCTCCCCTACCACACACCCACAATCCACTCCCCTCAGACATGCCCTACCTCACTCCACAACCCCCTCCCTCCCCCTCTTCATTCCACTCCACCTCCCCTTCCTCCCCCTCTTCATTCCCATCAACCAACCCCACCCTCCGACTCTTCATTCCCCTCTGACAACCACTCCCTCCACCTCTTCATTCGTCACCACCTCCCCCTCCCTCCCCCTCTTCATTCTCCTCCACCTCCCGCTCCCTACCTCTCTTCATTACCCTCAACCACCCCCTCCCTCCCCCTCTTCATTCTCCTTCACCTCCCCCTCCCTCCCCCTGTTCATTCCCCTCCACCTCCCACTCCCTGCCCCTCTTCATTCCCCTCCACCTCCCCTTCCCTCCCCCTCTTCATTCCCCTCCACCTCCCACTCCCTCCCCCTCTTCATTCCCATCCACCACCTCCTCCCTCCCCATCTTCATTCCCATCCACCAACCCCTCCCTCCCCCTCGTCATTCCCTTCCACGTCCCCCTCCCTCCCCCTTTTCATTCCCCTCCACCACACCCACCCTCCCCTCTTCATTCCCATCGACCTCAGCCTCCCTCCCCCTCTTCATTCCCATCCACCACCCCATCCCTCCCCCTCTTCATTCCCATCCACAACCCCCTACCTCCCACTCTTCATTCCCCTTCTGACACCCCCTCTCTCCCCCTCCTCATTCGTCCCAACCTCCCCCTCCCTCCCCCTCTTCATTCCCGTCCACCTGTCCCTCCGTCCCCATCTTCATACCCCTCCACCTGCCCCTCCCTCCCCATCTTCATTCCCATCCACCTCCCCCTCCCTCCCCCTTTCATTCCCCTCCCCTCTTAATTCGTCTCCACCTCCCCCTCCCTCCCACTCTTCATTCCCCTTCACCACCCCTTCCCACTCCCTCTTAATTCCACTCCACCACACACTCCCTCCCCCTCATCATTCCCATCCACCATCCCCTCCCTCCGCCTCTTCATTCGCCTCCACCACCCCTCCCACCCCTCTTCATTCCCCTCCACTACCCCCTCCCTCCCCCTCTTCATTCTTCACCACCTCCCCCTCCCTCCGCCTCTTCATTCCCCTCCACCACCCCCTCCCACTCCTCTTCATTCCCCTCCACCACCCCCTCCCTCCCCCTCTTCATTCTTCACCACCTCCCCCTCCCTCCTCCTCTTCATTTCCCTCCACCACCCCCCTCACCCTCTTCATTCCCCTCCACCTACCCCTCCCTCCCCTCATCATTCCCCTCCACCAACCCCTCCCTCCCCCTCTTCATTCCCATCCACCACCCGCTCCCTACCCCTCTTCATTCCCCTCCACCTCCCCCTCTGTCCCCTCTTCATTCCCCTCCACCTCCCAGTCCCTCCCCCTCTTCATTCCCCTCCACCTCCCAGTCCCTCCCCCTCTTCATTCCCCTCCACCTCCCACTCCCTCCCCCTCTTCATTCCCCTCCACCTCCCACTCCCTCCCCCTCTTCATTCCCCTCCACCTCCCACTCCCTCCCCCTCTTCATTCCCCTCCACCTCCCACTCCCTCCCCCTCTTCATTCCCCTCCACCTCCCACTCCCTCCCACTCTTCATTCCCCTCTGACACCCACTCCCTCCCCCTCTTCATTCCCCTCCACCTCCCACTCCCTCCCCCTCTTCATTCCCCTCCACCTCCCACTCCCTCCCCCTCTTCATTCCCCTCCACCTCCCACTCCCTCCCCCTCTTCATTCCCCTCCACCTCCCACTCCCTCCCCCTCTTCATTCCCCTCCACCTCCCACTCCCTCCCCCTCTTCATTCGTCACCACCTCCCCCTCCCTCCCCTTCTTCATTCTCCTCCACCTCCCCCTCCCTACCCCTCTTCATACCCCTCAACCACCCCACCCTCCCCCTCTTCATTCCCCTCCACCTCCCCCGCCCTCCACAACTTCATTCCCATACACCTCCCCTACCCTCCACCTCCCCCTCCCTCCCCCTTTTCATTCCCTTCCACCTCCCCCTCACTCCCCCTTTTCATTCCCCTCCACCACCCCCTCCCTCCCCTCTTCATTCCCCTCAACCACCCCTCCTTTCCCCCCTTCATTCCCATCCACCACCCCATCCCGTCCCCTTTTCATTACACTCTACCTCCCCCTCCCTCCCCCCCTTCATTCCCATCCACTACCCCATCCCGCCCCTTCTTCATTCCCCTCTGACACCCCCTCCCGCCCCCTCTTCATTCGTCACTACCTCCCCCTCCCTCCCCCTCTTCTTTCCCCTCCACCTGCCCCTCCCTCCCCACCTTCATACCCCTCCACCTCCCCCTCCCTCCCCCTCTTCATTCCCCTCCACCTCCCACTCCCTCCCCCTCTTCATTCCCCTCCACCTCCCCCTCCCTCCCCCTCTTCTTTCCCCTCCACCTGCCCCTCCCTCCCCATCTTCATACCCCTCCACCTCCCCCTCCCTCCCCCTCTTCATTCCCCTCCACCTCCCCCTCCCTCCCCCTCTTCATTCCCCTCCACCACCCCTCCTTTCCCCCCTTCATTCCCATCCAACACCCCCTCCCACCCCTCTAAATTCCCCTCCACCACCCCCTCCCTCCCCCTCTTCATTCTTCACCACCTCCCCCTCCCTCCGCCTCTTCATTCCCCTCTCCCACCCCGTCCTCCCGTCATCATTACCCTCCCCCTCCTCCTCCCTCCCCCTCTTCATTCCCCTCCACCTACCCCTCCCTCCCCTCATCATTCCCCTCCACCAACCACTCCCTCCCCCTCTTAATTCCCCTCCACCTCCCCCTCCCTCCCCCTCTTCATTCCCCCCCACCTCACCCTCCCACCCCCTCTTCATTCCCCTCCACCTCCCCCTCCCTCCCCCTCTTCATTACACTCCACGGCCACCTTCCTCCCCCTCTTCATTCCCCTCCACCACCCCCTCCCACCACCTCTTCATTCCACTCCACCACCCACTCCCTCCTCCTCTTCATTCCACTCCACCAGCCCATCCCTCCCCCTCATCATTCCCATCCGCCATCCCCTCCCTCCGCCTTTTCATTCCCCTCCACCACCCCCTCCCACCCCTCTTCATTCCCCTCCACCACCCCCTCCCTCCCCCTCTTCATTCTTCACCACTTCCCCCTCCCTCCCCCTCTTCATTCCCCTGTACCAACCCCTCCCTTCCCTCTTCATTCCATTCCCCCCTCCCCCTATTCAATCCCCTCCACCATCCCCTCCCTCCCCCTCTTCATTCGTCACCACCTCCCCCTCCCTCCCCTCTTCATTCACCTCCCCTCCTCCTCCCAACCCCTCTTCATTCCTGTCCACCTGCCCTCCCTCCCCTCTTCATTCCCCTCCAACAAACTCTCCCTCCCCCACTTCATTACACTCCACCACCCCCTCCCTCCCCCTCTTCATTCCCCTCCACCACCCCCTCCCACCCCTCTTCATTCCCCTCCAGCACCCCCTCCCTCCCCCTCTTCATTCTTCACCACCTCCCCCTCCCTCCCACTCTTCATTCCCCTGTACCACCCCCTCCCTTCCCTCTTCATTCCATCCCCCCCTCCACTATTCAATCCCCTCCACCATCCCCTCCCTCCCCCTCTTCATTCGTCACCACCTCTCCCTCCCTCCCCCTTTTCATTCACCTCCCCTCCTCCTCCCAACCCCTCTTCATTCCCCTCCACCTACCCCTCGCTCCCCTCTTCATTCCCCTCCAACAAACTCTCCCTCCCCCTCTTCATTACACTCCACCACCCCCTCCCTCCCCTCTTCATTCCACTCCACCACCCCCTCCCCCTCCCTCCCCCTCTTCATTCCCCTAAACATCCACCTCCCTCCCCCTCTTCATTCCCCTCCACCACCCACTCCCTCCCCCTCTTCATTCCACTCCACCCCCCTCCCCCTATTCAATCCCCTCCACCATCCCCTCCCTCCCCCACTTCATTCGTCACCACCTCCCCCTCCCTCCCCCTCTTCATTCCACTCCACCACCCCCTCCCCCTCCCTCCCCCTCTTCATTCCCCTAAACATCCTCCTCCCAACCCCTCTTCATTCCCCTCCACCACCCCCTCCCTCCCCCTCCCTCCCCCTCCTCCTCCCTCCCACTCTTCTTTCACCTCCACCTACTCCCTCCCTCCCCCTCTTCATTCCACTCCACCACCCCCTCCCTCCCCCTCTTCATTCCCCTCCCCTTCCCCGTACCACCCCCTCTTCATTCCCCTCCACCACCCCCTCCCACCCCTCTTCATTCCCCTCCACCACCCCCTCCCTCCCCCTCTTCATTCTTCACCACCTCCCCCACCCTCCCCCTCTTCATTCCCCTGTACCACCCCCTCCCTTCCCTCTTCATTCCACTCCCCCCCTCCCCCTATTCAATCCCCTCCACCATCCCCTCCCTCCCCCTCTTCATTCGTCACCACCTCCCCCTCCCTCCCCCTCTTCATTCACCTCCCCTCCCCCTCCCTCCCCCTCTTCATTCCCCTAAACATCCACCTCCCTCCCCCTCTTCATTCCACTCCACCCCCCTCCCCCTATTCAATCCCCTCCACCATCCCCTCCCTCCCCCACTTCATTCGTCACCACCTCCCCCTCCCTCCCCCTCTTCATTCACCTCCCCTCCTCCTCCCAACCCCTCTTCATTCCCCTCCACCACTCCCTCCCTCCCCCTCCCTCCCCCTCCTCCTCCCCCCTCCCACTCTTCTTTCACCTCCACCTACTCCCTCCCTCCCCCTCTTCATTCCACTCCACCACCCCCTCCCTCCCCTCTTCATTCCCCTCCCCTTCCCCGTACCACCCCCTCTTCATTCCCCTCCACCATCCCCTCCCTCCCCCACTTCATTCTTCACCACCTCCCCCTCCTTCCCCTCTTCATTCCCCTCCCCCTCCTCCTCCCTCCCCCTCTTCATTCACCTCCACCTACCCCTCCCTCCCGCTCTTCATTCCACTCCACCACCCCCACCCTCCCCTCTTCATTCCCCTCCCCCTCCCCGTACCTCCGCCTCTTCATTCCCCTCCCCCAACCCCTCCCTCCCCCTCTTCATTCCCCTCCCCCTCCCTCCCACTCTTCATTCTCCTCCCCCTCCCTCCCACTCTTCATTCTCCTCCCCCTCTCTCTCCCTCTTCATTCTCCTCCCCCTCCTCCTCCCTCCCCCTCTTCATTCACCTCCACCTACCCCTCCCTCCCCCTCTTCATTCCACTCCACCACCCCCTCCCTCCCCCTCTTCATTCCCATCCACCACCCTTTCCCTTCCCCGCTTCATTTGCCTCCCCCTCCCCATCCCTCCCCTTCTTCATTCCCCTCCCCCTCCCCCTCGCTCCCCCTCTTCATTCCCCTCCCCATCCCGCTCCCTCCACCTCTTCATTCCCATCCACCACCCCGTCCCTCCTCCTCCCTCCCACTCTTCATTCCACTACACCTCCCCCTCCCTCCCACTCTTTATTCGACTCCACCACCCCCTCCCACACCCTCTTCATTCCCAGCCACCTCTCCCTACCTCCCCCTCTTCATTCCCCTCCAACTCCCCCCACCCTCCCCCTTTTCATTCCCATCCACCTCCCCCTCCCACGCCCTCATCATTCCCCTCCCCCTCCCTCCCCTCTTCATTCCCCTCCCCTGCCTTCCGCTCCTCATACTCCTCCCCCTCCTCCTCCATCCCACTCTTCATTCACCTGAACCTACCCCTCCCTCCCCCTCCCCGTAGCTCCCCCTCTTCATTGCCCTCCACCAGCCCCTCCCTCCCCCTCTTCATACCCCTCCACCATCCACTCCCTCCCCCACTTCATTCTTCACCACCTCCCCCACCCTCCCCCTCCCTCCCCCTCTTCATTCCCCTCCCTCCCCCTCTTCATTCCACTCCACCACCCCCTCCCTCCCCTCTTCATTCCCCTCCCCTTCCGCGTACCACCCCCTCTTCATTCACCTCCACGTTACCCCTCCCTCCCCCTCTTCATTCCACTCCACCATCCCCTCCCTCCCCCACTTCAGTCTTCACCACCTGCCCCTCCCTACCCCTCCCTCCCCCTCTTCATTCCCCTCCCCCTCCTCCTCCCTACCACTCTTCATTCACCTCCACCTTCCCCCTCCCTCCCCTCTTCATTTCACTCCACCACCCCCTCCCTCCCCCTCTTCATTCCCCTCCACCATCCCCTCCCTCCCCCACTTTATTCTTCACCACCTCCCCATCCCTCCCCCTCTTCATTCCCCTCCCCCTCCTCCTCCCTCCCCCTCTTCATTCCACTACACCACCCCCACCCTCCCCCTCTTCATTCCCCTCCACCACCCTTTCCCTCCCCCTCTTCATTCGCCTCCCCCTCCCACTCTTCATTCCACGACACCACCCCCTCCATCCCCCTCTTTCTTCCACTCCACCTCCCCCTCCCTCCCCTTTTTCATTCCCATCCACCTCCGCCGCCCTCGCCCTCTTCATACCCCTCCCCCTCCCTCCCTCCCCTCTTCATTCCCCTCCCCCTCCCACCCCCTCTTCATTCACCTCCGCCTACCCGTCCCTCCCCCTCTTCATTCCACTCCACCACCCACTCCCTCCCCCCTTCATTCCCCTCCCCCTCCCCCTCCCCCTCCCCCTCCCTCCCCCTCTTCATTCCACTCCACCACCCACTCCCTCCCCCCTTCATTCCCCTCCCCCTCCCCCTCCCCCTCCCTCCCCCTCTTCATTCCACTCCACCACCCACTCCCTCCCCCCTTCATTCCCCTCCCCCTCCCCCTCCCCCTCCCTCCCCCTCTTCATTGCCCTCCACCACCCCCTCCCTCCCCCTCTTCATTCCACTCCACCACCCCCTCCCTCCCCCTCTTCATTCCACTCCACCACCCCCTCCCTTCCCTCTTCATTCCACTCCCCCCTCCCCCTATTCAATCCCCTCCACCATCCCCTCCCTCCCCCTCTTCATTCGTCACCACCTCCCCCTCCCTCCCCCTCTTCATTCACCTCCCCTCCTCCTCCCAACCCCTCTTCATTCCCCTCCACCTACCCCTCCCTCCCCTCTTCATTCCCCTCCACCAAACTCTCCCTCCCCCTCATCATTACACTCCACCACCCCCTCCCTCCCCCTCTTCATTCCACTCCACCACCCCCTCCCCCTCCCTTCCCCTCTTCATTCCCCTAAACATCCGCCTCCCTCCCCCTCTTCATTCCCATCCACCACCCCCTCCCTCTCCCTCCCTCACACAATTCATTCCACTCCACCTCCCCCCCCCTCCGCCTCTTCATTCTTCACCATCTCCCCCTCCCTCCCCCTCTTCATTCCCCTCCACCACCCCCTCCCACCCCTCTTCATTCTTCACCATCTCCCCCTCCCTCCCCCTCTTCATTCCCCTGTACCACCCCCTCCCTTCCCTCTTCATTCCACTCCCCCCCTATTCAATCCCCTCCACCATCCCATCCCTCCACCTCTTCATTCGTCACCACCTCCCACCCCCTCCCCCTCTTCATTCACCTCCCCTCCTCCTCCCAACCCCTCTTCATTCCCCTCCACCTACGCCTCCCTCCCCTCTTCATTCCCCTCCAACAAACTCTCCCTCCCCATCTTCATTACACTCCACCATCCCCTCCCTCCCCCTCTTCATTCCCCTAAACATCCGCCTCCCTCCCCCTCTTCATTCCCCTCCACCACCCCCTCCCTCCCCCTCTTCATTCCACTCCACCCCCTTCCCCCTATTCCATCCCCTCCACCATCCCCTCCCTCCCCCTCTTCATTCGTCACCACCTCCCCCTCCATCCCCCTCTTCATTCACCTCCCCTCCTCCTCCCAACCCCTCTTCATTCCCCTCCACCACCCCCTCCCTCCCCCTCCCTCCCCCTCCTCCTCCCTCCCACTCTTCTTTCACCTCCACCTACCCCCTCCCTCCCCCTCTTCATTACACTCCACCACCCCCTCCCTCCCCCTCTTCAGTCCCCTCCCCTTCCCCGTACCACCCCCTCTTCATTCCCCTCCACCATCCCCTCCCTCCCCCACTTCATTCTTCACCAGCTCCCCCTCCTTCCCCTCTTCATTCCCCTCCCCCTCCTCCTCCCTCCCCCTCTTCATTCCACTCCACCACCCCCACCCTCCCCTCTTCATTCCCCTCCCCCTCCCCGTACCTCCGCCTCTTCATTGCCCTCCACCAACCCCTCCCTCCCCCTCTTCATTCCCCTCCCCCTCCCTCCCACTCTTCATTCTCCTCCCCTTCCCTCCCACTCTTCATTCTCCTCCCCCTCTCTCCCCCTCTTCATTCCCCTCCCCCTCCTCCTCCCTCCCCCTCTTCATTCACCTCCACCTACCCCTCCCTCCCCCTCTTCATTCCACTCCACCACACCCTCCCTCCCCCTCTTCATTCCCATCCACCACACTTTCCCTTCCCCGCTTCATTCGCCTCCCCCTCCCCATCCCTCCCCCTCTTCAGTCCCCTCCCCCTCCCGCTCGCTCCCCCTCTTCATTCCCCTCCCCATCCCGCTCCCTCCACCTCTTCATTCCCATCCACCACCCCGTCCCTCCTCCTCCCTCCCACTCTTCATTCCACTACACCTCCCCCTCCCTCCCACTCTTCATTCCACTCCACCACCCCCTCCCACACCCTCTTCATTCCCAGCCACCTCTCCCTACCTCCCCCTCTTCATTCCCCTCCCCATCCCGCTCCCTCCACCTCTTCATTCCCATCCACCACCCCGTCCCTCCTCCTCCCTCCCACTCTTCATTCCACTACACCTCCCCCTCCCTCCCACTCTTTATTCCACTCCACCACCCCCTCCCACACCCTCTTCATTCCCAGCCACCTCTCCCTACCTCCCCCTCTTCATTCCCCTCCCCATCCCGCTCCCTCCACCTCTTCATTCCCATCCACCACCCCGTCCCTCCTCCTCCCTCCCACTCTTCATTCCACTACACCTCCCCCTCCCTCCCACTCTTCATTCCACTCCACCACCCCCTCCCACACCCTCTTCATTCCCAGCCACCTCTCCCTACCTCCCCCTCTTCATTCCCCTCCAACTCCCCCCACCCTCCCCCTTTTCATTCCCATCCACCTCCCCCTCCCACGCCCTCATCATTCTCCTCCCCCTCCCTCCCCTCTTGATTCCCCTCCCCCTGCCTTCCCCTCTTCATTCGCCTCCCCCTCCTCCTCCATCCCCCTCTTCATTCACCTGCACCTACCCCTCCCTCCCCCTCCCCGTAGCTCCCCCTCTTCATTGCCCTCCACCAGCCCCTCCCTCCCCCTCTTCATACCCCTCCACTATCCACTCCCTCCCCCACTTCATTCTTCACCACCTCCCTCACCCTCCCCCTCCCTCCCCCTCTTCATTCCCCTCCCTGCCCCTCTTCATTCCACTCCACCAACCCCTCCCTCCCCTCTTCATTCCCCTCCCCTTCCCCGTACCACCCCCTCTTCATTCACCTCCACCTTACCCCTCCCTCCCCCTCTTCATTCCACTCCACCATCCCCTCCCTCCCCCACTTCATTCTTCACCACCTGCCCCTCCCTCCCCCTCCCTACCACTCTTCATTCACCTCCACCTTCCCCCTCCCTCCCCCTCTTCATTCCACTCCACCACCCCCTCCCTCCCCCTCTTCATTCCACTCCACCACCCCCTCCCTTCCCTCTTCATTCCACTCCCCCCTCCCCCTATTCAATCCCCTCCACCATCCCCTCCCTCCCCCTCTTCATTCGTCACCACCTCCCCCTCCCTCCCCCTCTTCATTCACCTCCCCTCCTCCTCCCAACCCCTCTTCATTCCCCTCCACCTACCCCTCCCTCCCCTCTTCATTCCCCTCCAACAAACTCTCCCTCCCCCTCTTCATTACACTCCACCACCCCCTCCCTCCCCCTCTTCATTCCACTCCACCACCCCCTCCCCCTCCCTTCCCCTCTTCATTCCCCTAAACATCCGCCTCCCTCCCCCTCTTCATTCCCATCCACCACCCCCTCCCTCTCCCTCCCTCACACAATTCATTCCACTCCACCTCCCCCCCTCCGCCTCTTCATTCCCCTCCACCACCCCCTCCCACCCCTCTTCATTCCCCTCCACCACCCCCTCCCTCCCCCTCTTCATTCTTCACCATCTCCCCCTCCCTCCCCCTCTTCATTCCCCTGTACCACCCCCTCCCTTCCCTCTTCATTCCACTCCCCCCCATTCAATCCCCTCCACCATCCCCTCCCTCCCCCTCTTCATTCGTCACCACCTCTCCCTCCCTCCCCCTCTTCATTCACCTCCCCTCCTCCTCCCAACCCCTCTTCATTCCCCTCCACCTACCCCTCCCTCCCCTCTTCATTCCCCTCCAACAAACTCTCCCTCCCCCTCTTCATTACACTCCACCATCCCCTCCCTCCCCCTCTTCATTCCCCTCCAACAAACTCTCCCTCCCCCTCTTCATTACACTCCACCATCCCCTCCCTCCCCCTCTTCATTCCACTCCACCACCCCCTCCCCCTCCCTCCCCCTCTTCATTCCCCCTCTTCATTCCCCTCCACAACCCTCTCCCTCCCCCTCTTCATTCCACTCCACCCCCTCCCCCTATTCAATCCCCTCCACCATCCCCTCCCTCCCCCTCTTCATTCGTCACCACCTCCCCCTCCATCCCCCTCTTCATTCACCTCCCCTCCTCCTCCCAACCCCTCTTCATTCCCATCCACCACCCTTTCCCTTCCCCGCTTCATTCGCCTCCCCCTCCCCATCCCTCCCCCTCCCCCTCGCTCCCCCTCTTCATTCCCCTCCCCATCCCGCTCCCTCCACCTCTTCATTCCCATCCACCACCCCGTCCCTCCTCCTCCCTCCCACTCTTCATTCCACTACACCTCCCCCTACCTCCCCCTCTTCATTCCCCTCCAACTCCCCCCACCCTCCCCCTTTTCATTCCCATCCACCTCCCCCTCCCACGCCCTCATCATTCCCCTCCCCCTCCCTCCCCTCTTCATTCCCCTCCCCCTGCCTTCCCCTCTTCATTCGCCTCCCCCTCCTCCTCCATCCCCCTCTTCATTCACCTGCACCTACCCCTCCCTCCCCCTCCCCGTAGCTCCCCCTCTTCATTGCCCTCCACCAGCCCCTCCCTCCCCCTCTTCATACCGCTCCACTATCCACTCCCTCCCCCACTTCATTCTTCACCACCTCCCTCACCCTCCCCCTCCCTCCCCCTCTTCATTCCCCTCCCTGCCCCTCTTCATTCCACTCCACCACCCCCTCCCTCCCCTCTTCATTCCCCTCCCCTTCTCCGTACCACCCCCTCTTCATTCAACTCCACCTTACCCCTCCCTCCCCCTCTTCATTCCACTCCACCATCCCCTCCCTCCCCCACTTCATTCTTCACCACCTGCCCCTCCCTCTCCCTCCCTACCACTCTTCATTCACCTCCACCTTCCCCCTCCCTCCCCCTCTTCATTCCACTCCACCACCCCCTCCCTCCCCCTCTTCATTCCCCTCCACCATCCCCTCCCTCCCCCACTTTATTCTTCACCACCTCCCCCTCCCTCCCACTCTTCATTCCCCTCCCCCTCTCTCCCCCTCTTCATTCCCCTCCCCCTCCTCCTCCCTCCCCCTCTTCATTCCACTACACCACCCCCACCCTCCCCCTCTTCATTCCCCTCCACCACCCTTTCCCTCCCCATCTTCTTTCGCCTCCCCCTCCCTCCCACTCTTCATTCCACTACACCACCCCCTCCCTCCCCCTCTTTCTTCCACTCCACCTCCCCCTCCCTCCCCTTTTTCATTCCCATCCACCTCCGCCGCCCTCGCCCTCTTCATTCCCTTCCCCCTCCCTCCCTCCCCTCTTCATTCCCCTCCCCCTCCCACCCCCTCTTCATTCACCTCCGCTTACCCGTCCCTCCCCCTCTTCATTCCACTCCACCACCCACTCCCTCCCCCTTCATTCCCCTCCCCCTCCCCCTCGCTCCCCCTCTTCATTGCCCTCCACCAAGCCCTTCCTCCCCCTCTTCATTCCCCTCCACCATCCCCTCCCTCCCCCACTTCATTCTTCACCACTTCCCCCTCCCTCCCCCTCTTCATTCTCCTCCCCCTCTCTCCCCCTCTTCATTCCCCTCCCTCTCCTCCTCCCTCCCCCTCTTCATTCACCTCCACCTCCCCCTCCATCCCCCTCTTCATTCCCATCCACCAATCCACCCTCCCCCTCTTCATTCCCCTCCACATGCCCCTTTTCTCCCCATCTTCATTCCCATCCAACTCCCCCTCCCTCCCCCTCTTCATTCCCATCCACCTCCCACTCCCTCCCCTCTTCATTCGGCTCCACCACCCCTCCATTCCCCTCTTCATTCCCCTCCCCCTCCCTCCCTCCCCTCTTCATTCCCCTCCCCCTCCCACCCCCTCTTCATTCACCTCCGCCTACCCGTCCCTCCCCCTCTTCATTCCACACCACCACCCCCTCCCAACCCCCTTCATTCCCCTCCCCCTCCCTCCCCCTCTTCATTTCCCTCCACCAACCCCTCCCTCCCCCTCTTCATTCCCCTCCATCATCCCCTCCCTCCCCCACTTCATTCTTCACCACTTCCCCCTCCCTCCCCCTCTTCATTCCCCTCCCCCTCCTTCCCACTCTTCATTCTCCTCCCCCTCTCTCCCCCTCTTCATTCCCCTCCCCCTCCTCCTCCCTCCCCCTCTTCATTCCCATCCACCAATCCACCCTCCCCCTCTTCATTCCCCTCCACATGCCCCTTTTCTCCCCATCTTCATTCCCATCCAACTCCCGCTCCCTCCCCCTCTTCATTCCCATCCACCTCCCACTCCCTCCCCTCTTCATTCGCCTCCACCACCCCTCCATTCCCCTCTTCTTTCCCCTCCACCACCCCTCCCTCCCCCTCTTCATTCCCCTCCACCTCCCTCTCCCTCCCCCTCTTCATTCCCACCCAACACCCCCTCCCTCCCCTCTTCATACCACTCCACCTCCCCATTTCTCCCCTCTTCATTCGCCTCCACCACCCCTCCATTCCCCTCTTCTTTCCCCTCCACCACCCCTCCCTCCCCCTCTTCATTCCCCTCCACCTCCCTCTCCCCCTCCCTCCCCTCTTCATACCACTCCACCTCCCCATTTCTCCCCTCTTCATTCCCCTCCACCACCCCCTCCCTCCCCCTCTTCATTCCCCTCTATCACGCCCTCCCTCCCCTCTTCATTCCACTCCTCCACCCCCTCCCACCCCCTCTTCATTGCCCTCCACCACCCCCTCCCTTTCCCTCTTCATTCTCCTCCACCACCCCCTGCCTTCCCCTCTTCATTCCCAAAAACCTCCCGCTCCCTTCACCTCTTCATTCCCCTCCACCTCCCAATCCCTCACCCTCTTCATTCCCCTCCCGGTCCTCCTTCTTCCCCCTCTTCATTCACCTTCACCTACTCCTCCCTCCCCCTCTTCATTCCACTCCACCAAACCCTCCCTCTCCCTCTTCATTCTCCTCCACCTCCCCCTCCCTTCCCCTCTTCATTCCCCTCAACCACCCCCTCCCTCCCCCTCATCATTCTCCTCCAACACCCCCTCCCTACCCCTTTTCATTCCCCTCCACCTACCCCTCCCTCCCCATCTTCAATCCCATCCACCTCCCCCTCCCTGCCCCTCTTCATTCCCCTCCACCTCCCACTCCCTCCCCCCCTTCATTCCCCTCTACCAGCCCCTCCCTCCCCATCATCATTCCCATCCACCTCCCCATCCCTCGCCCTCTTCATTCCCCTCCACCTCCCACTCCCTCCCCCTCTTCATTCCACTCCACCTCCCCGTCCCTCCCCCTCTCCATTCCCTCAACCACCCCCTCCTTCCACCTCTTCATTCTCCTCCACCACCCCCTCCCTTCCACTTTTCATACCCCTCCACCTCCCCTCCCTCCCCCTGTTCTTTCCTCTCAACCACCCACGCCCTCCCCCTCTTCATTCCCCTCTAACACCCCCTCCCTCCCCCTCTTCATTCCCATCCAACACCCCCTCCCTCCCCCTTTTCATTCCGCTCCACCACCCCCTCACTTCCCCTCTACATTCCCATCCACCACCCCCTCCCTCCCCTCTTCATTCCACTCCACCTCCCCCTCCCTCCACCTCTTCATTCCCCTCCACAACCCCCTCCCTCCCCCTCTTCATTCTTCACCACCTCCCCCTCCCTCCCCCACTTCATTCCCCTCTACCACCACCTCCCTCCCCTCTTCATTCCACTCCACCACCCTCTCCCTCCCCCTCGTCATTGCCATCCACCAACCCCTCCCTCCCCCTCTTCATTCCCCTCCACAATCCCCTCCACCATCCCCTCCATCCGCCACTTCATTCTTCACCACCTCCCCCTCCCTTCCCCTCTTCATTCCCCACCCCCTCCTCCTCCCTCCCCCTTATCATTCACCTCCACCTACACCTCCCCTCCCCTCTTCATTCCACTCCACCGCTCCCTCCCTCCCCGTCTTCATTCCCCTCCACCTCCCCGTCCCTCCCCCTCTTCATTCCCCTCAACCACCCCCTCCTTCCCCCTCTTCATTCTCCTCCACCACCCCCTCCCTTCCACTTTTCATACCCCTCCACCTCCCCTCACTCCCCCTGTTCTTTCCTCTCCACCACCCCCGCCCTCCCCTTCTTCATTCCCCTCTAACACCCCCTCCCTCCCCTTCTTCATTCCCCTCTAACACCCCCTCCCTCCCCCTCTTCATTCCCCTCTAACACCCCCTCCCTGTGCCATTTTTCATTCCGCTCCACCACCCCCTCACTTCCCCTCTACATTCCCATCAACCACCCCCTCCCTCCCCTCTTCATTCCACTCCACCTCCCCCTCCCTCCACCTCTTCATTCCCCTCCACAACCCCCTCCCTCCACCTCTTCATTCCCCTCCACAACCCCCTCCCTCCCCCTCTTCATTCCCCTCAACCACCCCCTCCCTCCCCTCTTCATTCCACTCCACCAACCCCTCCCTCCCCCTCTTCATTCCCCTCCACAATCCACTCCACCATCCCCTCCATCCGCCACTTCATTCTTCACCACCTCCCACTCCCTCCCCCTCCCTCCCCCTCCCTTCCCCTCTTCATTCCCCACCCCCTCCTCCTCCCTCCCCCTTATCATTCACCTCCACCTACCCCTCCCCTCCCCTCTTCATTCCACTCCACCGCTCCCTCCCTCCCCGTCTTCATTCCCCTCCCCCTCCCCGTACCACCCCCTCTTCATTCCCCTCCCCCTCCTCCTCCCTCCCCTCTTCATTCACCTCCACCTAACCCTCCCTCCCCCTCTTCATTCCACTTCACCACCCCCTCCTTTCCCCTCTTCATTCCCCTCCACCAACCCCTCCCTCCCCCTCTTCATTCCACTCCAACACCCCTTCCCTCCCCCTCTTCATTCTTCACCACCTCCCTCTCCCTCCCCCTCGTCATTGCCCTCCACAAACCCCTCCCTCCCCCTCTTCATTCCCCTCCACAATCCCCTCCACCAACCCCTCCATCCCCCACTTCATTCTTCACCACCTCCCCCTCCCTCCCACTCCCTCCCCCTCCCTGCCCCTCTTCATTCCCCACCCCCTCCTCCTCCCTCCCCCTTATCATTCACCTCCACCTACCCCTCCCTTCCCCTCTTCATTCCACTCCACCGCCCCCTCCCTCCCCTCTTCATTCCCCTCCCCCTCCCCGTACCACCCCCTCTTCATTGCCCGCCACCAACCCCTCCCTCCCCCTCTTCATTCTCCACCACCAACCCCTCCCTCCCCCTCTTCATTCTCCACCACCTCCCCCTCCCTCCCCCTCTTCAGTCCCCTCCCCCTCTCTTCCCCTATTCATTCCCCTCCGCCTCTCTTCCCCTCTTCATTCCCCTCCACCAACCCCTCCCTCCCCCTCTTCATTCCACTCCAACACCCCCTCCCTCCGCCTCTTCATTCTTCACCACCTCCCCCTTCCTCCCCCTCTTCATTCCCCTCTACCACCCCCTCCCTCCCCTCTTCATTCCACTCCACCACCCCCTCCCTCCCCCTCTTCATTCCCCTCTAACACCCCCTCCCTCCCCCTCTTCATTCCCCTCTAACACCCCCTCCCACCCCCTTTTCATTCCGCTCCACCACCCCCTCACTTCCCCTCTACATTCCCATCCACCACCCCCTCCCTCCCCTCTTCATTCCACTCCACCTCCCCCTCCCTCCACCTCTTCATTCCCCTCCACAACCCCCTCCCTCCCCCACTTCATTCCCCTCAACCACCCCCTCCCTCCCCTCTTCATTCCACTCCACCACCCTCTCCCTCCCCCTCGTCATTGCCCTCCACCAACCCCTCCCTCCCCCTCTTCATTCCCCTCCACAATCCCCTCCACCATCCCCTCCATCCGCCACTTCATTCTTCACCACCTCCCCCTCCCTCCCACTCCCTCCCCCTCCCTTCCCCTCTTCATTCCCCACCCCCTCCTCCTCCCTCCCCCTTATCATTCACCTCCACCTACCCCTCCCCTCCCCTCTTCATTCCACTCCACCGCTCCCTCCCTCCCCGTCTTCATTCCCCTCCCCCTCCCCGTACCACCCCCTCTTCATTCCCCTCCACCATCGCCTCCCTCCCCCACTTCATTCTCCACCACCTCCCCCTCCTTCCCCCTCTTCAGTCCCCTCCCCCTCTCTTCCCCTATTCATTCCCCTCCGCCTCTCTTCCCCTCTTCATTCCGCTCCCCCTCCTCCTCCCTCCCCCTCCCTCCCCATCTTCATTCCCCTCCACCTACCCCTCCCTCCCCCTCTTCATTCCACTCCACCACCCCCTCCTTTCCCCTCTTCATTCCCCTCCACCAACCCCTCCCTCCCCCTCTTCATTCCACTCCAACACCCCTTCCCTCCCCCTCTTAATTCTTCACCACCTCCCCCTCCCTCCCCCACTTCATTCCCCTCAACCACCCCCTCCAACCCCTCTTCATTCCACTCCACCACCCTCTCCCTCCCCCTCGTCATTGCCCTCCACCAACCCCTCCCTCCCCCTCTTCATTCCCCTCCACAATCCCCTCCACCATCCCCTCCATCCCCCACTTCATTCTTCACCACCTCCCCCTCTTTCGCACTCCCTCCCCCTCCCTGCCCCTCTTCATTCCCCACCCCCTCCTCCTCCCTCCCCCTTATCATTCACCTCCACCTACCCCTCCCTTCCCCTCTTAATTCCACTCCACCGCCCGCTCCCTCCCCCTCTTCATTCCCCTCCCCCTCCCCGTACCACCCCCTCTTCATTGCCCGCCACCAACCCCTCCCTCCCCTCTTGATTCCACTCCACCACCCCCTCCCTCCCCCTCTTTATTCTTCACCACCTCCCCCTCCCTCCCCCTCTTCATTCCCCTCTACCACCCCCTCCCTCCCCTCTTGATTCCACTCCACCACCCCCTCCCTCCCCCTCGTCATTGCCCTCCACCAACCCCTCCCTCCCCCTATTCATTCCTCACCCCCTCCCTCCCCCTCTTCATTCCACTCCCCCTCCCTCCCCCTCCCTCCCCCTCTTCATTCCTCACCCCCTCCCTCCCCCTCTTCATTCCACTCCCCCTCCCTCCCCCTCTTCATTCCCCTCCCCCTCCTCCTCCCTCCCCCTCTTCATTTCCCTCCACCAGCCCCTCCCTCCCCCTCTTCATTCCACTCGAACACCCCTCATTTCCCTCTTCATTCCCATCCACCACCCTTTCACTCCCCTCTTCATTCGCCGCCCCCTCCCCATCCCTCCCCCTCTTCTTTCCCCTCCCCCTCCCCCGACCTTACCATCTTCATTCCCCTCCCCCTCCCTCCCCCTCTTCATTCCCCTCCCCCTCCCTACCCCTCTTCATTCCCGTCCCCTCCCTCCCACTCTTCATTATACTACACCTCCCCCTCCCTCCCCCTCTTTATTCCACTCCACCACCCCCTCCCTCCCCCTCTTCATTCCCCTCCAACACCGCCACCCTCCCCCTTTTCATTCGCATCCACATCCACCTCCCTCCCCCTCTTCATTCCCCTCCCCCACCCTCTCCCTCTTCATTCCCCTCCCCCTCCCTCCCCTCTTCATTCCCCTCACCCTCCTCCTCCCTACCCCTCTTAATTCACCTCCACCTGCCCCTCCCTCCCCCACTTCATTCCACTCCACCACCCCCTCCCTCCCCCTCCCCTTACCTCCCCCTCTTCATTGCAATCCACCAACCCCTCCCTCCCCCTCATCATTCCCCTCCACCATCCCCTCCCTCCCCCACTTCATTCTTCACCACCTCCCCTTCCCTCCCATTCCCTCCCCCTCGCTCCCCCTCCCTCCCCCTCTTCATTCCCCTCCCCGTCCTCCACCTTCCCACTCTTCATTCACCTCCACCTACCCCTCCCTCCCCCTCTTCATTCCCCTCTACCACCATCTCCCTCCCCTCTTCATTCCCCTCCCCGTCCTCCACCTTCCCACTCTTCATTCACCTCCACCTACCCCTCCCTCCCCCTCATCATTCCCCTCCACCATCCCCTCCCTCCCCCACTTCATTCTTCACCACCTCCCCTTCCCTCCCATTCCCTCCCCCTCGCTCCCCCTCCCTCCCCCTCTTCATTCCCCTCCCCGTCCTCCACCTTCCCACTCTTCATTCACCTCCACCTACCCCTCCCTCTCCCTCTTCATTCCCCTCTACCACCATCTCCCTCCCCTCTTCATTCCACTCCACCACCCCCTCCAACCCCTCTTCATTCCCCTCCACCTCCCACTCCCTCCTCCTCTTCATTCCCTTCCCCCTCTCTCCCCCTCTTCATTCCCCGACCCCTCCTCCTCCCTCCCCCTCTTCATTCACCTGCACCTACCCCTTCCTACCCCTCTTCATTCCACTCCAACACCCACTCCCTCCCCCTCTTCATTCCCATCCACCACCCTTTCCCTCCCCCTCGTCATTTGCCTCCCCCTCCCCAAACCTCCCCCTCTTCATTCCCCTCCCCCTCCCAAGCCCTCCCCTCCCCATCCCGCTCCCTCTTCATTCTACTACACCTCCCCCTCACTCCCCCTCTTTATTCCAGTGCACCTCCCCCTCCCTCCCCCACTTTATTCCACTCCACCACCCCCTCCACAACCCCCTCCCTCTCCCCTCTAACACCCCCTCCCTCCCCCTCTTCATTCTTAACCACCTCCCCCTCCCTCCCCCTCTTCATTCCCCTCCACCACCCCCTCCATCCCCCTCTTGTTTCCCCTCCACCATCCCCTCCATCCGCCCCTTCATACTTCACCACCTCCCCCTCCCTCCGCCTCCCTCCCCCTCTTCATTCCCCACCCCCTCCCTCCCCCTCTTCATTCTTAACCACCTACCCCTCCCTACCCCTCTTCATTCCACTCCACCACCCCCTCCCTCCCCCTCCACGTACCACCCCCACTTCATTGCCCTCCACCAACCCCTCCCTCCCCCTCTTCATTCCCCTCCCTCCCCCACTTCATTCTTCACCACCTCCCCCTCCCTCCCCCTCTTCATTCACCTCCACCAACCCATCCATCCCTCTCCTTATTCCACTCCAAAACCCCCTCCCTCCCCCTCTTCATTCTTCTCCATCTCCCCCTCCCTCCCCCTCTTCATTCCCCTCTACCACCCCCTCCCTCCCCTCTTCATTCCACTCCCCCACCCCCTCCCTCCCCCTCATCATTGCCCTTCCACCAACCCCTCCCTCACCCTCTTCATTCCCCTCCACCATCCCCTCCATCCGCCACTTCATTCTTCACCACCTCCCCTTCCCTCCCCCTCCCTCCCCCTCTTCATTCACCTCCACCACCCCCTCCCTCCCCCTCCCCGTACCACCCCCACTTCATTGCCCTCCACCAACCCCTCCCTACCCCTCTTCATTCCCCTCCCTCCCCCACTTCATTGTTCACCACCTCCCCCTCCCTCCCACTCTTCATTCCCCTCCACCAACCCCTCCATCCCCCTCCTCATTCCACTCCAAAACCCCCTCCCTCCCCCTCTTCATTCTTCTCCATCTCCCCCTCCCTCCCCCTCTTCATTCCCCTCATACAACCCCCTCCCTCCCCTCTTCATTCCCCTCCACCATCCTCTCCCTCCCCCACTTCATTCTTCACCACCTCCCACGCCCTCCCCCTCTTCATTCCCTTCCCCCTCTCTCCCCCTCTTCATTCCCCGACCCCTACTCCTCCCTCCCCCTCTTCATTCACCTGCACCTACCCCTTCCTCCCCCTCTTCATTCCCATCCACCACCCTTTCCCTCCCCCTCGTCATTTGCCACCCCTCCCCCTCCCTAGCCCGCCCCCTCCCTCCCCCTCTTCATTCCCGTCCCCATCCCGCTCCCTCCCCTCTTCATTCCCAAAGACCACCTCCTCCCTCCCCCTCTTCATTCACCTCCACCTACCCCTCCCTCCCCCTCTTCATTCCCCTCCACCAACCCCTCCATCCCCCTCGTCATTCCACTCCAACACCCCCTCCCTCCCCCTTCCACTCCTTCCCCCTCTTCATTCCCCTCCCCATCCCGCTCCCTGCCCCTCTTCATTCCCATCCACCACCGCATCCCTCCCCCTCTTCATTCCCGTCCCCCTCCCTCCCACTCTTCATTCCACTACACCTCCCCCTCCCTCCCCCTCTTTATTCCACTCAACCACCCCCTCCCTCCCCCTCTTCATTCCCCTCCCACTCCTCCTCCCACCCCCTCTTCATTCACCTCCACCTACCCCTTCCTCCCCCTCTTCATTCCACTCCACCACACCCTCCCTCCCCCTCCCCGTACCTCGCCCTCTTCATTGCCCTCCACCAACCCCTCCCTCCCCCTCATCATTCCCCTCCATCATCCCCTCCCTCCCCAATTCATTCTTCACCACCTCCCCTTCCCTCCCCCTCCCTGCCCCTCTTCATTCCCCTCCCCTCCCTCCCCCTCTTCATTCCCCTCCCCGTCCTCCACCTTCCCCCTCTTCATTCCCCTCCAACAACCCCTCCATCCCCCTCTTCATTCCCCTCCACATCCCCCTCCCTCCCCCTCCTCATTCCCCTCTAACACTCCCTCCCTCCCCTCTTCATTCTTCACCACCTCCCCCTCCCTCCCCCTCTTCATTCCCCTCTACCACCCCCTCCCTCCCCTCTTTATTCCACTCCACCACCCCCTCCCTCCTCCTCGTCATTGCCCTCCACCAACCCCTCCCTCCCCCTCGTCATTCCCCTCCACCATCCCCTCCGTACGCCACTTCATACTTCACCACCTCCCCATCCCTCCCCCTCCCTCCCCCTCCTCCTCCCTCCCCCCCTTCATTGCACTCCACCAACCCCTCCCTCCCCCTCTTCATTCCCCTCCACCATCCCCTCCCTCCCCCACTTCATTCTTCACCACCACCCCCTCCCTCCCCCTCCCTCCCCCTCTTCATTCCCCTCCACCATCCCCTCCCTCCCCCACTTCATTCTTCACCACCACCCCCTCCCTCCCCCTATTCATTTCCCGCCCCCTCTCTCCCCCTCTTCAATCACCTCCACCTACCCCTCCCTCCCCCTCTTCATTCCACTCCACCACCCCCTCCCTCCCCCTCTTCATTCCCCTCCACCACCCCCTCCCTCCCCCTCATCATTCCCCTCTACCTGCCCCTTCCTCCCCATCTTCATTCCCATCCACCTCACTATCCCTCCCCCTCTTCATTCCCATCCACCACCCCCTCCCTCCCCCTATTCATTTCCCGCCCCCTCTCTCCCCCTCTTCATTCTCCTCCACCTCCCCCTCCCTCCCCCTCTTCATTCCCCTCAACCACCCCCTCCTTCCCCTTTTCATTCCCCTGCACCTACCCCTCGCACCCCATCTTCATTCTCCTCCACCTCCCCCTCCCTTCCCCTCTTCATTCCCATCCACCTCCCTCTCCCTCTCCCTCTCCATTCCCCTCTAAAAAACCCTCCCTCCCCTCTTCATTCCACTCCACCACCCACTCCCTCCCCCTCTTCATTCCCATCCACCACCCTTTCCCTCCCCCTCGTCATTTGCCTCCCCCTCCCCAAACCTCCCCCTCTTCATTCCCCTCCCCCTCCCAAGCCCTCCCCTCCCCATCCCGCTCCCTCTTCATTCTACTACACCTCCCCCTCACTCCCCCTCTTTATTCCAGTGCACCTCCCCCTCCCTCCCCCACTTTATTCCACTCCACCACCCCCTCCACAACCCCCTCCCTCTCCCCTCTAACACCCCCTCCCTCCCCCTCTTCATTCTTAACCACCTCCCCCTCCCTCCCCCTCTTCATTCCCCTCCACCACCCCCTCCATCCCCCTCTTGTTTCCCCTCCACCATCCCCTCCATCCGCCCCTTCATACTTCACCACCTCCCCCTCCCTCCGCCTCCCTCCCCCTCTTCATTCCCCACCCCCTCCCTCCCCCTCTTCATTCTTAACCACCTACCCCTCCCTACCCCTCTTCATTCCACTCCACCACCCCCTCCCTCCCCCTCCACGTACCACCCCCACTTCATTGCCCTCCACCAACCCCTCCCTCCCCCTCTTCATTCCCCTCCCTCCCCCACTTCATTCTTCACCACCTCCCCCTCCCTCCCCCTCTTCATTCACCTCCACCAACCCATCCATCCCTCTCCTTATTCCACTCCAAAACCCCCTCCCTCCCCCTCTTCATTCTTCTCCATCTCCCCCTCCCTCCCCCTCTTCATTCCCCTCTACCACCCCCTCCCTCCCCTCTTCATTCCACTCCCCCACCCCCTCCCTCCCCCTCATCATTGCCCTTCCACCAACCCCTCCCTCACCCTCTTCATTCCCCTCCACCATCCCCTCCATCCGCCACTTCATTCTTCACCACCTCCCCTTCCCTCCCCCTCCCTCCCCCTCTTCATTCACCTCCACCACCCCCTCCCTCCCCCTCCCCGTACCACCCCCACTTCATTGCCCTCCACCAACCCCTCCCTACCCCTCTTCATTCCCCTCCCTCCCCCACTTCATTGTTCACCACCTCCCCCTCCCTCCCACTCTTCATTCCCCTCCACCAACCCCTCCATCCCCCTCCTCATTCCACTCCAAAACCCCCTCCCTCCCCCTCTTCATTCTTCTCCATCTCCCCCTCCCTCCCCCTCTTCATTCCCCTCATACAACCCCCTCCCTCCCCTCTTCATTCCCCTCCACCATCCTCTCCCTCCCCCACTTCATTCTTCACCACCTCCCACGCCCTCCCCCTCTTCATTCCCTTCCCCCTCTCTCCCCCTCTTCATTCCCCGACCCCTACTCCTCCCTCCCCCTCTTCATTCACCTGCACCTACCCCTTCCTCCCCCTCTTCATTCCCATCCACCACCCTTTCCCTCCCCCTTGTCATTTGCCACCCCTCCCCCTCCCTAGCCCGCCCCCTCCCTCCCCCTCTTCATTCCCGTCCCCATCCCGCTCCCTCCCCTCTTCATTCCCAAAGACCACCTCCTCCCTCCCCCTCTTCATTCACCTCCACCTACCCCTCCCTCCCCCTCTTCATTCCCCTCCACCAACCCCTCCATCCCCCTCGTCATTCCACTCCAACACCCCCTCCCTCCCCCTTCCACTCCTTCCCCCTCTTCATTCCCCTCCCCATCCCGCTCCCTGCCCCTCTTCATTCCCATCCACCACCGCATCCCTCCCCCTCTTCATTCCCGTCCCCCTCCCTCCCACTCTTCATTCCACTACACCTCCCCCTCCCTCCCCCTCTTTATTCCACTCAACCACCCCCTCCCTCCCCCTCTTCATTCCCCTCCCACTCCTCCTCCCACCCCCTCTTCATTCACCTCCACCTACCCCTTCCTCCCCCTCTTCATTCCACTCCACCACACCCTCCCTCCCCCTCCCCGTACCTCGCCCTCTTCATTGCCCTCCACCAACCCCTCCCTCCCCCTCATCATTCCCCTCCATCATCCCCTCCCTCCCCAATTCATTCTTCACCACCTCCCCTTCCCTCCCCCTCCCTGCCCCTCTTCATTCCCCTCCCCTCCCTCCCCCTCTTCATTCCCCTCCCCGTCCTCCACCTTCCCCCTCTTCATTCCCCTCCAACAACCCCTCCATCCCCCTCTTCATTCCCCTCCACATCCCCCTCCCTCCCCCTCCTCATTCCCCTCTAACACTCCCTCCCTCCCCTCTTCATTCTTCACCACCTCCCCCTCCCTCCCCCTCTTCATTCCCCTCTACCACCCCCTCCCTCCCCTCTTTATTCCACTCCACCACCCCCTCCCTCCTCCTCGTCATTGCCCTCCACCAACCCCTCCCTCCCCCTCGTCATTCCCCTCCACCATCCCCTCCGTACGCCACTTCATACTTCACCACCTCCCCATCCCTCCCCCTCCCTCCCCCTCCTCCTCCCTCCCCCCCTTCATTGCACTCCACCAACCCCTCCCTCCCCCTCTTCATTCCCCTCCACCATCCCCTCCCTCCCCCACTTCATTCTTCACCACCACCCCCTCCCTCCCCCTCCCTCCCCCTCTTCATTCCCCTCCACCATCCCCTCCCTCCCCCACTTCATTCTTCACCACCACCCCCTCCCTCCCCCTATTCATTTCCCGCCCCCTCTCTCCCCCTCTTCAATCACCTCCACCTACCCCTCCCTCCCCCTCTTCATTCCACTCCACCACCCCCTCCCTCCCCCTCTTCATTCCCCTCCACCACCCCCTCCCTCCCCCTCATCATTCCCCTCTACCTGCCCCTTCCTCCCCATCTTCATTCCCATCCACCTCACTATCCCTCCCCCTCTTCATTCCCATCCACCACCCCCTCCCTCCCCCTATTCATTTCCCGCCCCCTCTCTCCCCCTCTTCATTCTCCTCCACCTCCCCCTCCCTCCCCCTCTTCATTCCCCTCAACCACCCCCTCCTTCCCCTTTTCATTCCCCTGCACCTACCCCTCGCACCCCATCTTCATTCTCCTCCACCTCCCCCTCCCTTCCCCTCTTCATTCCCATCCACCTCCCTCTCCCTCTCCCTCTTCATTCCCCTCTAAAAAACCCTCCCTCCCCTCTTCATTCCACTCCACCACCCCCTCCCTCCCCCTCGTCATTGCCCTCCACCAACCCCTCCCTCCCCCTCTTCATTCCCCTCCACCATCCCCTCCATCCATCACTGCATTGTTCACCACCTCCCCCTCCCTCCCGCTCCCTCCCCCTCGTCATCCCGCCCCCTTTTCATTCACCTCCCCCATCCCCTCCCTCCCCCACTTCATTCTTCACCACCTCCCCCTCCCTCCCCCTTTTCATTCCCCTCCCCCTCTCTCCCCCTCTTCATTCCCCTCCCCCTCCACCTCCCTCCCCCTCTTCATTCACCTCCACCTACCCCTCCCTCCCCCTCTTCATTCCACTCCAACACCCCCTCCCTCCCCCTCCCACTCCTTCCCCCTCATCATTCCCCTCCCCATCCCGCTCCCTCCCCCTCTTCATTCCCGTCCCTCTCCCTCCCACTCTTCATTCCACTACACCTCCCCCTCCCTCCCCGTCTTCATTCCACTCAACCACCCCCTCCCTCCCCCTCCATTCCCCTCCCCCACCCTCCCACTCTTCATTCCCCTCCCCCTCCTCCTCCCTCCCCCTCTTCATTCACCTCCACCTACCCCTCCCTCCCCCTCTTCATTCCACTCCACCACCCCCTCCCTCCCTCTCCCTCTCCGTACCTTGCCCTCTTCATTGCCCTCCACCAACCCCTCCCTCCCCCTCATCATTCTTCACCACCTCCCCTTCCCTCCCCCTCCCTGCCGCTCTTCATTCCCCTCCCCTCCCTCCCCCTCTTCATTCCCCCTCTTCATTCACCTCCACCTACCCCTCCCTCCCCATCTTCATTCCCCTCCCCCTCCCTCCCACTCTTCATTCTCCTCCCCTTCCCTCCCACTCTTCATTCTCCTCCCCCTCTCTCCCCCTCTTCATTCCCCTCCCCCTCCTCCTCCCTCCCCCTCTTCATTCACCTCCACCTACCCCTCCCTCCCCCTCTTCATTCAACTCCACCACCCCCTCCCTCCCCCTCCCCGGAGCCCACCCTCTTCATTGCCCTCCACCTTCCCCTCCCTACCCCTCTTCATTCCCCTCCACCACCCCTACCTCCCACACTTCATTCCCCTCCCCCGCCTCCTCCCTCCCCCTCTTCATTCACCTCCACCTACCCCTCCCTCCCCTCTTCATTCCCATCCACCTCCCCCTCCCCATCCCTCCCCCTCTTCATTCCCCTCCACCTCCCACTCCCCTCCACCTCCCACTCCCTCAACCCTCTTCATTCCCCTCCACCACCCCCTCCCCCCCACTCTTCATTCCCATCCACCTCCCCCTCTTCATTCCCCTCCACCACCCCATCCCTCCTTCATCATTCCCCTCGACCAGCCCCTCCCTCCCCATTTTCATTCCCATCCACCTCCTCTCCCTCCCCCTCTTCATTCCCCGCCACCTCCCTCTCCCTCGCCCTCTTCCTGGTGTGTCAGTCGGACTCAGTACCACTCCAGCTGGTATTAATAGAGGTCTTGATTGAATTGACTCTTTCCTGGTGTGTGAGTGGGGCTCAGTACCACTCCAGCTGGTATTGATAGAGGCCTGGATTGAATTGACTCTTTCCTGGTGTGTGAGTGGGACTCAGTACCACTCCAGCTGGTATTGATAGAGGCCTGGATTGAATTGACTCTTTCCTGGTGTGTGAGTGAGACTCAGTACCACTCCAGCTGGTATTAATAGAGGCCTGGATTGAATTGACTCTTTCCTGGTGTGTGAGTGGGACTCAGTCCCACTCCAGCTGGTATTGATAGTGTTCAGAAATAAATTGTCTCTTTCCTCCTGTGTCAAAGGGACTCAGTACCACTTCTGCAGGTATTTATAGAGGCCTAGATTGAAATTAAACTTTCCTGGTGTGTGAGTGGGACTCAGTACCACTCCAGCTGGTATTAATAGAGGCCTGGATTGAATTGGCTCTTTCCTGGTGTGTGAGTGGGGCTCAGTACCACTCCAGCTGGTATTAATAGAGGCCTGGATTGAATTGGCTCTTTTCTGGTGTGTGAGTGGGACTCAGTACCACTCCAGCTGGTATTAATAGAGGCCTGGATTGAATTGGCTCTTTCCTGGTGTGTGAGTGGGACTCAGTACCACTCCAGCTGGTATTGATAGAGGTCTGGATTGAAATGGCTCTTTCCTGGTGTGTGAGTCGGACTCAGTACCACTCCAGCTGGTATTGATAGAGGTCTGGATTGAAATGGCTCTTTCCTGGTGTGTGAGTGGGGCTCAGTACCACTCCAGCTGGTATTAATAGAGGCCTGGATTGAATTGGCTCTTTCCTGGTGAGTGAGTGGGGCTCAGTACCACTCCAGCTGGTATTAATAGAGGCCTGGATTGAATTGGCTCTTTCCTGGTGTGTGAGTGGGACTCAGTACCACTCCAGCTGGTATTGATAGAGGCCTGGATTGAATTGGCTCTTTCCTGGTGTGTGAGTGGGACTCAGTTCCACTCCAGCTGGTATTAATAGAGGCCTGGATTGAATTGGCTCTTTCCTGGTGTGTGAGTGGGACTCAGTACCACTCCAGCTGGTATTGATAGAGGTCTGGATTGAAATGGCTCTTTCCTGGTGTGTGAGTCGGACTCAGTACCACTCCAGCTGGTATTGATAGAGGTCTGGATTGAAATGGCTCTTTCCTGGTGTGTGAGTGGGGCTCAGTACCACTCCAGCTGGTATTAATAGAGGCCTGGATTGAATTGGCTCTTCCCTGGTGTGTGAGTGGGACTCGGTACCACTCCAGCTGGTATTGATAGAGGTCTGGATTGAAATGGCTCTTTCCTGGTGTGTGAGTCGGACTCAGTACCACTCCAGCTGGTATTGATAGAGGTCTGGATTGAAATGGCTCTTTCCTGGTGTGTGAGTGGGACTCAGTACCACTTCTGCAGGTATTTATAGAGGCCTAGATTGAAATTAAACTTTCCTGGTGTGTGAGTGGGACTCAGTACCACTCCAGCTGGTATTGATAGAGGTCTGGATTGAATTGGCTCTTTCCTGGTGTGTGAGTCGGACTCAGTACCACTCCAGCTGGTATTAATAGAGGTCTGGATTGAATTGGCTCTTTCCTGGTGAGTGAGTGGGGCTCAGTACCACTCCAGCTGGTATTAATAGAGGTCTGGATTGAATTGGCTCTTTCCTGGTGTGTGAGTGGGGCTCAGTACCACTCCAGCTGGTATTAATAGAGGCCTGGATTGAATTGGCTCTTTCCTGGTGAGTGAGTGGGGCTCAGTACCACTCCAGCTGGTATTAATAGAGGTCTGGATTGAATTGGCTCTTTCCTGGTGTGTGAGTGGGACTCAGTACCACTCCAGCTGGTATTAATAGAGGCCTGGATTGAATTGGCTCTTCCCTGGTGTGTGAATGGGACTCAGTACCACTCCAGCTGGTATTGATAGAGGTCTGGATTGATTTGGCTCTTTCCTGGTGTGTGAGTGGGACTCAGTACCACTCCAGCTGGTATTAATAGGGGTATGGATTGAATTGACTCTTTCCTGGTTTGTGAGTCGGACTCAGTACCACTTCTGCAGGTATTTATAGAGGCCTAGATTGAAATTAAACTTTCCTGGTGTGTGAGTGGGACTCAGTACCACTCCTGCTGGTATTAATAGTGGTCTGTATTGAATTGCCTCTTTCCTGGTGTTTGAGTGGGACTCAGTACCACTCCAGCTGGTATTAATAGAGACCAGGATTGAATTACCCTTTTCCTGGAGCGTGAGTGGGACTCAGTCTGACTCCAGCTGGTATTAATAGAGGTCTGGATTGAATTGCCTCTTTCCTGGTGTGTGAGTGGGACTCAGTACCACTCCAGCTGGTATTAATAGAGGCCTGGATTGAATTGCCTCTTTCCTGGTGTGTGCGTGGGGCTCAGTCTGACTCCAGCTGGTATTAATAGAGGTCTGGATTGAATTGCCTCTTTCCTGGTGTGTGAGTGGGACTCAGTACCACTCCAGCTGGTATTAATAGAGGCCTGGATTGAATTGGCTCTTTTCTGGTGTGTGAGTGGGACTCAGTACTACTCCAGCTGGTATTAATAGCAATTTGGTTTAAATTGACACTTTCCTGGTGTTTGGGTGGGACTCAGTCCCACTCCAGCTGGTATTGATAGTGTTCAGAAATAAATTGTCTCTTTCCTCCTGTGTCAAAGGGACTCAGTACCACTTCTGCAGGTATTTATAGAGGCCTAGATTGAAATTAAACTTTCCTGGTGTGTGAGTGGGACTCAGTACCACTCCAGCTGGTATTAATAGAGGCCTGGATTGAATTGGCTCTTTCCTGGTGTGTGAGTGGGGCTCAGTACCACTCCAGCTGGTATTAATAGAGGCCTGGATTGAATTGGCTCTTTTCTGGTGTGTGAGTGGGACTCAGTACCACTCCAGCTGGTATTAATAGAGGCCTGGATTGAATTGGCTCTTTCCTGGTGTGTGAGTGGGACTCAGTACCACTCCAGCTGGTATTGATAGAGGCCTGGATTGAATTGGCTCTTTCCTGGTGTGTGAGTGGGACTCAGTTCCACTCCAGCTGGTATTAATAGAGGCCTGGATTGAATTGGCTCTTTCCTGGTGTGTGAGTGGGACTCAGTACCACTCCAGCTGGTATTGATAGAGGTCTGGATTGAAATGGCTCTTTCCTGGTGTGTGAGTCGGACTCAGTACCACTCCAGCTGGTATTGATAGAGGTCTGGATTGAAATGGCTCTTTCCTGGTGTGTGAGTGGGGCTCAGTACCACTCCAGCTGGTATTAATAGAGGCCTGGATTGAATTGGCTCTTCCCTGGTGTGTGAGTGGGACTCGGTACCACTCCAGCTGGTATTGATAGAGGTCTGGATTGAAATGGCTCTTTCCTGGTGTGTGAGTCGGACTCAGTACCACTCCAGCTGGTATTGATAGAGGTCTGGATTGAAATGGCTCTTTCCTGGTGTGTGAGTGGGACTCAGTACCACTTCTGCAGGTATTTATAGAGGCCTAGATTGAAATTAAACTTTCCTGGTGTGTGAGTGGGACTCAGTACCACTCCAGCTGGTATTGATAGAGGTCTGGATTGAATTGGCTCTTTCCTGGTGTGTGAGTCGGACTCAGTACCACTCCAGCTGGTATTAATAGAGGTCTGGATTGAATTGGCTCTTTCCTGGTGAGTGAGTGGGGCTCAGTACCACTCCAGCTGGTATTAATAGAGGTCTGGATTGAATTGGCTCTTTCCTGGTGTGTGAGTGGGGCTCAGTACCACTCCAGCTGGTATTAATAGAGGCCTGGATTGAATTGGCTCTTTCCTGGTGAGTGAGTGGGGCTCAGTACCACTCCAGCTGGTATTAATAGAGGTCTGGATTGAATTGGCTCTTTCCTGGTGTGTGAGTGGGACTCAGTACCACTCCAGCTGGTATTGATAGAGGTCTGGATTGATTTGGCTCTTTCCTGGTGTGTGAGTGGGACTCAGTACCACTCCAGCTGGTATTAATAGGGGTATGGATTGAATTGACTCTTTCCTGGTTTGTGAGTCGGACTCAGTACCACTTCTGCAGGTATTTATAGAGGCCTAGATTGAAATTAAACTTTCCTGGTGTGTGAGTGGGACTCAGTACCACTCCTGCTGGTATTAATAGTGGTCTGTATTGAATTGCCTCTTTCCTGGTGTTTGAGTGGGACTCAGTACCACTCCAGCTGGTATTAATAGAGACCAGGATTGAATTACCCTTTTCCTGGAGCGTGAGTGGGACTCAGTCTGACTCCAGCTGGTATTAATAGAGGTCTGGATTGAATTGCCTCTTTCCTGGTGTGTGAGTGGGACTCAGTACCACTCCAGCTGGTATTAATAGAGGCCTGGATTGAATTGCCTCTTTCCTGGTGTGTGCGTGGGGCTCAGTCTGACTCCAGCTGGTATTAATAGAGGTCTGGATTGAATTGCCTCTTTCCTGGTGTGTGAGTGGGACTCAGTACCACTCCAGCTGGTATTAATAGAGGCCTGGATTGAATTGGCTCTTTTCTGGTGTGTGAGTGGGACTCAGTACTACTCCAGCTGGTATTAATAGCAATTTGGTTTAAATTGACACTTTCCTGGTGTTTGGGTGGGACTCAGTACCACTCCAGCTGGTATTAATGGAGACCTGGATAGAATTGGCTCTTTCCTGGTGTGTGAGTGGGGCTCAGTACCACTCCAGCTGGTATTAATAGAGGCCTGGATTGAATTGGCTCTTTTCTGGTGTGTGAGTGGGACTCAGTACCACTCCAGCTGGTATTTATAGAGGCCTGGATTGAATTGGCTCTTTCCTGGTGTGTGAGTGGGACTCAGTACCACTCCAGCTAGTATTAATAGAGACCTGGATTGATTTGTCTCTTTCCTGCTGTGTGAGTGGGACTCAGAACCACTCCAGCTGGTATTAATAGAGGTCTGGGTTGATTTGTCTCTTTCCTGCTGTGTGAGTGGGACTCAGTACCACTCCAGCTGGTATTAATAGAGGTCTGGATTGAATTGGCTCTTTCCTGCTGTGTGAGTGGGACTCAGAACCACTCCAGCTGGTATTAATAGAGACCTGGATTGAATTGGCTCTTTCCTGGTGTGTGAGTGGGACTCAGTACCACTCCAGCTGGTATTAATAGAGGTCTTGATTGAATTGGCTCTTTCCTGCTGTGTGAGTGGGACTCAGAACCACTCCAGCTGGTATTAATAGAGGTCTGGATTGATTTGTCTCTTTCCTGCTGTGTGAGTGGGACTCAGTACCACTCCAGCTGGTATTAATAGAGGTCTTGATTGAATTGGCTCTTTCCTGGTGTGTGAGTGGGACTCAGTACCACTCCAGCTGGTATTAATAGAGGTCTTGATTGAATTGGCTCTTTCCTGCTGTGTGAGTGGGACTCAGAACCACTCCAGCTGGTATTAATAGAGGTCTGGATTGATTTGTCTCTTTCCTGCTGTGTGAGTGGGACTCAGTACCACTCCAGCTGGTATTAATAGAGGTCTTGATTGAATTGGCTCTTTCCTGGTGTGTGAGTGGGACTCAGAACCACTCCAGCTGGTATTAATAGAGGTCTTGATTGAATTGGCTCTTTCCTGCTGTGTGAGTGGGACTCAGTACCACTCCAGCTGGTATTAATAGAGGTCTTGATTGAATTGGCTCTTTCCTGGTGTGTGAGTGGGACTCAGTACCACTCCAGCTGGTATTAATAGAGGTCTTGATTGAATTGGCTCTTTCCTGGTGTGTGAGTGGGACTCAGAACCACTCCAGCTGGTATTAATAGAGACCAGGATTGAATTGGCTCTTTCCTGGTGTGTGAGTGGGACTCAGTACCACTCCAGCTGGTATTAATAGAGGTCTTGATTGATTTGTCTCTTTCCTGCTGTGTGAGTGGGACTCAGAACCACTCCAGCTGGTATTAATAGAGGTCTGGATTGATTTGTCTCTTTCCTGCTGTGTGAGTGGGACTCAGTACCACTCCAGCTGGTATTAATAGAGGTCTGGATTGATTTGTCTCTTTCCTGCTGTGTGAGTGGGACTCAGTACCACTCCAGCTGGTATTAATAGAGGTCTGGATTGATTTGTCTCTTTCCTGCTGTGTGAGTGGGACTCAGTACCACTCCAGCTGGTATTAATAGAGGTCTGGATTGATTTGTCTCTTTCCTGCTGTGTGAGTGGGACTCAGTACCACTCCAGCTGGTATTAATAGAGGCCTGGATTGAATTGACTCTTTCCTGGTGTGTGAGTGGGACTCAGTACCACTCCAGCTGCTATTAATAGAGGTCTGGATTGAATTGCCTCTTTCCTGGTGTTTGAGTGGGACTCAGAACCACTCCAGCTGGTATTAATAGAGGACTGGATTGAATTGCCTCTTTCCTGGTGAGTGAGTGGGGCTCAGTACCTCTCCAGCTGGTATTAATAGAGGCCTGGATTGAATTGCCTCTTTCCTGGTGTTTGAGTGGGACTCAGTACCACTCCAGCTGGTATTAATAGAGGTCTGGATTGATTTGTCTCTTTCCTGCTGTGTGAGTGGGACTCAGTACCACTCCAGCTGGTATTAATAGAGGCCTGGATTGAATTGACTCTTTCCTGGTGTGTGAGTGGGACTCAGTACCACTCCAGCTGGTATTAATAGAGGTCTGGATTGAATTGCCTCTTTCCTGGTGTTTGAGTGGGACTCAGAACCACTCCAGCTGGTATTAATAGAGGCCTGGATTGAATTGCCTCTTTCCTGGTGAGTGAGTGGGGCTCAGTACCTCTCCAGCTGGTATTAATAGAGGCCTGGATTGAATTGCCTCTTTCCTGGTGTTTGAGTGGGACTCAGTACCACTCCAGCTGGTATTAATAGAGGTCTGGATTGAATTGCCTCTTTCCTGGTGTTTGAGTGGGACTCAGTACCACTCCAGCTGGTATTAATAGAGGTCAGGATTGAATTGCCTCTTTCCTGGTGAGTGAGTGGGACTCAGTACCACTCCAGCTGGTATTAATAGAGGCCTGGATTGAATTGCCTCTTTCCTGGTGTGTGAGTGAGACTCAGTACCACTCCAGCTGGTATTGATAGAGGCTTGGATTCAATTGGCAGCTGAACACGTGGCTACAGAACTAGTGCAGGAGGGAGGGATTCAGATATGTGGATCATTGGGATATCTTCTGGGGAGGGTGGGACCTGTACAAAAAGGACGGGTTGCATCTGAACTGGAGGGGCACCAATATCCTGGGCAGGAGGTTTGCTAGAGCTGTTCGGGAGGGTTTGAACTTGTCTTGCATTGGGATGGGAACCGGAGCCACGGATCAGTGGATGGGGTAGCTGTTGAACAGGCAGATACCGAGTGCAGAGTGTCTGTGAGGAAGGTTAGACAATTGACACGACAAAGTTGCAGCCAGTATGATGGGTTGAAGTGTGTCTATTTTAACGCAGAAAGTGTCAGGAATAAGGGTGATGAACTTAGAGAAAGGATCAGTACTTGGAGCTACGATGTTGTGGCCATTACGGAGACGTGGATATCACAGGGGCAGGAATGGATGTTGGATGTTCCGGGGTTTAGATGTTTCTAAAGGAATAGGGAGGGAGGTAAAAGAGGTGGGGGAGTGGCATTGTTAATCAGGGATAGTATCACAGCTGCAGAAAGGGAGGTCGTCGAGGAGGGTTTGTCTACTGAGTCATTATGGGTGGAAGTCAGAAACAGGAAAGGAGCAGTCACTTTATTGGGAGTTTTCTATAGACCCCCCAATAGCAACAGAGACACGGAGGAACAGATTGGGAGGCAGATTTTGGAAAGGTGCAGAAGTAACAGGGTTGTTGTCATGGGTGACTTCAACTTCCCTAATATTGATTGGAACCTCCTCAGTGCAAATAGTTTGGATGGAGCAGTTTTTGTCAGGTGTGTCCAGGAAGGTTTCCTGACTCAGTATGTAGATAGGCCGACTGGAGGGGAGACTATGTTGAATTTGGTGCTTGGCAACGAACCAGGCCAGGTGGCAGATCTCTCGGTGGGAGAGCATTTCGGTGATAGTGATCACAACTCCCTGACCTTTACTATAGTCTTGGAGAGGGAGAGGAGCAGACGGGATGGGAAAATATTTAATTGGGGGAGGGGGAATTACAATGCTATTAGGCAGGAACTGGGGAGCATAAACTGGGAACAGATGTTCTCAGGGAAATGCACGACAGAAATGTGGAGGTTGTTTAGGGAGCACTTGCTGCGACTGCTGGATAGGTTTGTCCTGATGAGGCAGGGAAGGGATCGTAGGGTGAAGGAACCTTGGATGATAAGAGAAGTGGAACAGCTAGTCAGGAGGAAGAAGGAAGCTTACTTAAGGTTGAGGAAGCAAGGATCAGACAGGGCTCTAGAAGGTTACAAGGTAGCCAGGAAGGAACTGAAGAATGGACTTAGGAGAGCTAGAAGGGGACATGAAAACGTCTTGGCGGGTAGGATTAAGGAAAATGCCAAGGCGTTCTACACTTGTGAGGAACAAGAGGATGGCCAGAGTGAGGGTAGGGCAGATCAGGGATAGTGGAGGGAACTTGTGCCTGGAGTCGGAGTAGGTAGGGGAGGTCCTAAATGAATACTTTGCTTCAGTATTCACTTGTGTGAGGGACCTGGTCGTTTGTGAGGACAGCATGGAACAGGCTGATATGCTCAAACAGGTTGAGGTTAAGAGGGAGGATGTGCTGGAATTTTTGAATGATATGAGGACAGATAATCTCCGGGGCCAGACGGGAAATACCCAAGGATATTATGGGAAGCAAGGGAAGAGATTGCTGCACCTTTGGCGATGATCTTTGCGTCTTCACTGTCCACTGGAGTCGTCCTGGATGATTGGAGGGTGGCAAATATTGTTCCCTTGTTCAAGAAAGGGAATAGGGATAACCCTGGGAATATGGACCTGTCAGTCTTACATCGGTAGTGGGCAAATTATTGGAGAGGATTCTGAGAGACAGGATTTATGATTATTTGGAAAAGCATGGTTTGATTAGAGACAGTCAGCATTGCTTTGTGAGGGGCAGGTCATGCCTCACAAGCCTAATTGAATTCTTTGAAGATGTGACAAAACACATTGATGAAGGAAGAGCAGTGGATGTGGTGTATATGGATTTTAGCAAGGCGTTTGATAAGGTTCCCCATGGTAGGCTCATTCAGAAAGTGAGGAGGCATGGGATACAGGGAAAGTTGGCTGTCTGGATACAGAATTGGCTGGCCCATCGAAGTCAGAGGGTGTTAGTAGATGGAAAGTATTCAGCATGGAGCTCAGTGACCAGTGGTGTTCCACAAGGATCTGTACTGGGACCTCTGCTCTTTGTGATTTTTATACATGACTTGGATGAGGAAGTGGAAGGTTGGGTTAGCAAGTTTGCCGATGACACGAAGGTTGCTGGAGTTGTGAATAGTGTGGAAGGCTGTTGTCGGATGCAACGGGACATTGACAGGATGCAGAGCTGGGCTGAGAAGTGGCAGATGGAGTTCAACCTGGAAAAGTGTGAAGTGATTCATTTTGGAAGGTCGAATTTGAATGCGGAATGCAGGCTTAAAGACAGGATTCTTGGTAGTGTGGAGGAACAGAGGGATCTTGGGGTCCATGTCCATAGATTGCTCAAAGTTGCCACCCAAGTTGATAGGGTTGTTAAGAAGGCGTATGGTGTGTTGGCTTTAATTAACAGGGGGATTGAGTTTAAGAGCCGCGAGGTTATGCTGCAGCTCTATAAGGCCCTGGTTCGACCACACTTGGAATATTGTGTTCAGTTCTGGTCTCCTCATTATCGGAAGGATGTGGAAGCTTTAGAGAGGGTGCAGAGGAGATTTACCAGGATGCTGCCTGGACTGGAGGGCATGTCCTACGAAGAAAGATTGAGAGAGCTAGGGCTTTTCTCATTAGAGCGAAGAAGGATGAGGGTACAAGATGATGAGAGGCACAGATAGAGTGGATAGTCAGAGACTTTTTCCCAGGGTGGAAAGGGCTATCACCAGGGGGCATAATTTTAAGATGATTGGAGGAAGGTTTCGGGGAGATGTCAGAGGTAGGTTCTTTACACAGAGTGGTGGGTGCGTGGAATGTGCTGCCAGCGGTGGTAGTAGAAGCAGATACATTCGGGAAATTTAAGCGACTCTTGGATCGGTACATGGATGATAGTAGAATGAAGGGTAGTTAGTTAGTTTGATCTTAGTGTAGGTTAAAGGTTTGCCACAACATCGTGGGCCGAAGGGCCTGTACTGTGCTGTACTGTTCTATGTTCTATGAAAGTCGACATCAAATCAGTGGGAGTCTTTCAAAGAGGAAATAGTGAGAGTTCAGAGTCAACATGTACCCGTTAAAGTGAAGGGTAGGACTTACAGGCCCTGGGAACCCTGGATGTTAAGGGATATAGAGGATTAGATCAGGAAAAAATAGGAGGCTTAAGGCAGATTCAGAGCGCTGATAACAGCCGAGGCAGTAGAGGAGTATAGAAAGTGCTGGAGGGTACTTCAAAAAAGTAATTCGGAGAGTGGGGAAGGGACATGAAAAAACACCAGCAGGCAAGATAAAGGAAAATCCTAAGATGTTTTATCAGTATGTCAAGGGCAAGAAGATAACCAGAAAAATATTAGATCCCATGAGGGAACCAAAGTGGCAATCTGTTTGTGGAACCGGAGGACATGGGTGAGGTTTTAAATTATTACTTTTCATCTGTGTTCACTTTGGAGAAGAATGATGTCGGTGTAGAGATTAGGGAGTGGTATTGTGATATACTTGAACATATTAGCATTGAAAGGAAGTAAGTATTCGCTGTTTTAGCGGGCTTAAAAGTGGATAAATCCCCAGACTCAGATGAAATGTATCCCAGGCCATTATCGGAGGCAAGGGAGGAGATTGCAGGGCCTCGGACACAAATTTGCAAACCCTCTTTGGCCACAGGAGAGGTACCAGACGACTAGAGGGCAGCGAATGTGGTACCATTATTTAAGAAGGGTGGCAGGGATAAACTAGGTAAATACAGGTTAGTGAGTCTAACATCAGTGGTTGGGGAACGATTGGAAAAGAATCTGAGGGACAGGATTAATCTCCACGAGGAGAGGCAGGGATTAATCAGGGATAGTCACTATGGATTTGTCAGGGGGAGATCGTGTCTGACTAACTTGATATGAATTTTTCGAGGAGGTGACCAGATGTGTAGATGAGGGTAAAGCAGTCGATGTAGTCTACATGGACTTCAGTAAGGCTTTTGATAAGGTCCCACATGGGAGGTTGGTTAAGATGGTAAGAGCCCATGGGATCCAGGGCAATTTGGCAAATTGAATCCAAAAATGGCTTTGTGGCAGGAGGCAGAGGGTAATGGGTGAGGGTTGTTTGTGCGATTGGAAGCCTGTTACCAGTGGTGTACCACAGGGATCGTGCTGGGACCCTTGCTGTTTGTAGTGCACATTAATATTTTGGACGTGATTGTATGAGGTATCATCAGTAAGTTCGCAGATGACACGAAAATTAGTGGTGTCGTCAATAGTGAGTAGGAAAGCCTTAGATTAAAGGACTATGTAGATGGGCTGGTAAGATGGGCGGAGCAGTGGGAAATGTAATTTAATCCTCAGAAGTGTGAGGTAATGCATTTTGGGAGGACTAACAAGGCAAGAGAATATACAATGGATGGTAGGACCCGAGAAAGTGCAGAAGGTCAGAGGAGATTCACCAGGATGTTGCATCGCTGGAACATTTCAGCGATGAAGAGAGACTGAAAAGGCTGGGATGTTTTCCGTGAAGCAGAAAACTCTGAGAGTGGACATGATTGAGGAAAACCAAATTATGAGGGGCTTTGATAGGTTAGATAGGCAGAAACATTTTCCCTTCTCCGAGGGGTCAATAACCAGGGGGCATAGATTTAAGGTAAGGGGCCGGAGGTTTAAAGGGGGTTTGAGGAATATATTTTTCTCCCAGAGGGTGGTTGGAATCTGGAATACACTGCCTGAAGGGGTAGGAGAGGCAGGAACCCTGACAACATTTAAATATTTAGATGAGCACTTGAAACGCCATAGTATACAAGGCTACAGGCCATGTGCTGGAAAAATGGGATTGGAATAGAAAGGTGCTGTTGGGCAGCACAGACATGATGGGCCGAAGGGCCTGTTTCTGTGCTGTATAACTCTCACTCTATGACATTGAAGACACACTGACGTTGATACTTGAGAAGGATAAATTGAGTCTTCCTCCACACCACAGTGAGGTAAAATCACCCACCGTGAACAGAGGGTAGAGTTGGGAGAAACACAGCACAGGCTGGGGATGGAGCTTGGGATCTTCCTGTGCTCGTTGGGTGGGGCTCAGTGCCAGACTGGTTGAGAACAGCTCACTCATCAGAGGCAGTGGATGGAGTCTGGGATCTCCCTGTCCTCTGTATTGGGCTCAGTACCATACCATGTGGTTAACCCTCATTGTGTGATTCTAATTGCTGCCACTCTCTCTCTTGCAGTGGGTCTGGGAGTTCCTGACTGATCACAATGTCCTGATCCTTTCCACACATCACACACACTCAAGTTGGATGAGCCGCTGGTGGTGATGCAGGAGATGGAGAACTCCAGACTTCCATCCACTCCACAGTGAGGGACGATCATACACTGATAACAACTGTTACAACAAGGTGTTAGCTCAGCAGAGGCCAGGAATGGGGCCTGGGATCTTCCTATGCTCTAAGAATGGGGATCAGTACCACATTATGTGAGAGCAGCTCACTTAGGTCAGGCTGGGGATGGAGCCCGGGATCTTCCTGTGCTCTGTGTCTGGTATTCAGTGCCACACTTTCTCAGAATAGTTCACAGCACAGGCTGGAGATGGAGCCTGGGATCTTCCTGTGCTCACTCAGCAGAGGCTGCGGATGGATGCTGGGATCTTCCTGCGCTCTGTATAGATTTCCCGTACATCTTGTGTCTTTGAACACATTTACATGAAGTGTGGTCAGCTGGATAAGCTCGAGCTGTACGTTTCAGGAAGGGTTATTGAGGGGAATGTGTTTGATGTGGTGTATCTGGATTCCCAAAAGGTGTTTGGTTCAGTGACATGTAATAGAATTACCAGCAAAACTGCAGCCCATGGAATAAAAAGGAGAGATACAGAAAGGATAGGAAATGGGCTGAGTGAGAGGAAACAGAGTGTTGTGATGAACTGTTATTATTTAGACTAGAGGAAGATATATAGTGCAGTTCCCCAGGTACTGATGTTAGGATCAGTTATTAATAATCCAGGCAGGACATATTGTTAATATTCACACATGACACAAAACTTGGAAATATTGTGAACTGTGAAGAGGATAGTGAGAGACTTCAGGAGGATATAGACAGGCTGGTGGGAGGAACAGACACGTGACAGATGACATTTCATACAGAGAAATGTGAGGTGATACCGATGATGGAGAATTCTCTCGAGTTACTCTGAGGACAGTGTCTTATTTGTGGTGTTGTGATTTCAATTTCTGTGATTTGTGGAATCTCTTTGAGCCACAGGTACACCGATGAGAATCTATTTCTGTATCTGTGTGTACCTGACACTGAGCTGACACTGTTCCAGTAGAAAGGGCTCTCCCTGCAGTCACTAACTCAGAGATAAATTATTATCCACTATTCAGCATAATAAAGAATGAGGTTGGATTAAGTTCTATTTTGTGAGACATTATCTTTAAAAAGCAGGTTTTTCTGAGAAGCAGGAACTTGTTTCCCACTGCAGTGAATTGAATTTTCATTATTGACCCTGACCCATGCAGTTAAACAGGTCAGTTTACCTGTCTCATTGTCACCAATGTCTCAGGGTTGTCCATTCAGACAGTTTGATGTTTGAAGTGACAGGGATTGCATTATTTGTTTGTTCTGTCTGTCCCTCCTTCATATTTCTATTTTAATATACCATGTTCTATTGATACTGTTGTGTTTATCTGACTGTCAGTAATATGATGTTGTAAGGTGAGAGTCTCAGAGCAGGAATCCTTTGTTTGTAAATCAGGTGTCCAATGAACTGATCAGTAACTGCTCCACGACAACCTAAAATCATAATTTCTCACAGAAAATGTGGTCAGATTTTGTAGTTATATGGGTTGAAAATGAATTCTACCTTATTAATGTCAGAGAGTGATAGAGTTATTCCGCTCAGAAACAGGACTTTCGGCCCATTGTGTCTGTGTCGGCCATCAAGCACCTATCTATTCTAATCCCATTTTCCAGCACTTGGCCTGTAGCCTTGTATACTATGGCATTTCAAGTGCTCATCTAAATACTTCTTAAATGTTGAGTGTTCTGGCCTCGACCACCTCTTCAGGCAGTGTGTTCCAGATTCCAACCACCCTCTGGGTGAAAACACTTTGCCTCAAATCTCCTCTGTATCTCCTGCCCCTAACCTTAAATCGATATCCCCTGGTTATTGACACCTCCGCTATGGGAAAATGTTTCTTCCTATCTATCCTATCAATGCCCCTCATATACCTCAATCATATCTCCACTCAGACTTCTCTGCTGGAAGGAAAACAACCCGAGCTTATCCCGTCTGTCTACATAGCTGAAATGCTCCAGGCCAGGCAACATCCTGGTGAATCTCATCTGCACCTTCTCTAGTGAAATCTATTCTACAGGAAGGATGTGATGGCACTGGAGAGGGTGCAGAGGAGGTTCACCAGGAGGTTGCCTGGGCTGGAGCATTTCAGCTATGAAGAGCGACTGAAAAGGCTTGGGTTGTTTACCTTAGTGTGCAGAAGACAGAGTGGCAACATGATTGAGGTATACAAAATTCTGAGAGTCACTGACAGATTAGACAGGAAGAAATATTTTCCTTTATTAGAGGGGCCAATAACCAGGTGGCATAGATTTAAGGTAAGGGGCAGGAGGTTTAAAGGGGATTTGAGGAAAACATTTTTACACCCAGAGGGTGGTTGGAATCTGCAACGAACTGCCAGAAGGTGGTACAGGAAGAAACACTCACATTTAAGTATTTAGATGACCACTTGAAACGCCATAGAATACAAGGCTACGACCAAATGCTGGAAAATGGGATGAGAATAGATAGGTGCCCAATGGCCGACATAGACACGATGGGCCGAAGGGCCTGTTTCTGTGCTGTATAACTCTGACTCTATGACATTGACGACACACTGACAGTGATACAGGAGATGAATAAATCGAGTATTTATACACACCACAGTGAGTTAAAATCACCCACAGTGAACAGAGCGTAGAGTCGGGAGAAACACAGCACAGGCTGGGCATGGAGCCTGGGATCTTCCTGTGCTCTGTTTGGAGCTCAGTACCAGACTGGGTACATACCTTTAATTATATCTGTCTAATTCCCACCTCTCTCTCTTGCAGTCAGTCTGTGTGTACCTGAGTGAACAGATTGTTCTGCCCCATTCCATTATCGCTCACATTGAAGATGGCCGACACACTGACAGTGATACAGGAGATGGATAAATCGAGTCTTCATATACACCACAGTGAGGTAAAATCACCCACAGTGAACAGAGGGTCGAGTGTGGGGGAAGTACAGCACAGGCTGGGGATGGATCCTGGGATCTTCCTGCTCTGTGTGTGACCCAGTATCACACTGGTTATGTACCTCTCATTGTGTGGGTCTAATTGCTGCCTCTCTGTCTTGCAGTTAGTTTGGGAATTCCTGACTGAGCAGAATGTCCTGTTCCTGTCCCCACATGAAACATCAGCAAGTTGGATGAGCAGCTGTATTGATGCAGGAGATTGAGGAGTCCAGCCTTTGATACACTCTGCAGTGAGGTAAGATCACCCCCTGATAACATACAATAGAGCAGGGGGCCAACTCAGCATAGGTATGGGATGGGTCATGGAGCTTGTAAGCACATAAAGAATAGAGCTCAGTACTACACAACACAGGAGGGAGATGGAGCCTGGGACCTTCCTGTTCACCAAGTGGGGCTCAGTATCACAATAGAAAAAATCAGCTCACACAGAACAGGCTGGAGCTGGAGCCTGGGATTTTTCTGTTCACCAAGTGGGGCTCAGTATCACAACAGATAAAAGCAGCTCACACAGCACAGGCTGGGAATTGAGCCTGCGATTTTCCTGTTCACGATGTGGGGCTCAGTACCATACCAGGTGAGAACCGCTCAGTCATCACAGGTGCAGAGACTGCTCCAATGAAGATTAATGATCATTCTCTTAATATATAACTCAAAATGGTTTCACAGGAGTTTTATAGACTGTTCCCTGTTCTTCAGATGGTGATTGTTCTGTTGATGATTTACAGTCAGTCCTTTCTTAATTGAACAAAGAACAAAGAACAGGACAGCAAAGGAACAGGCCATTCGGCCCTCCACGCCTGCGCCGGTCTTGATGCCTGCCGAAACTAACACCTTCTGCACTTCTGGGGCCCATATCCCTCTATTCCCTTCTATTCATATATTTGTCAAGATGTCTCTTAAACGTCGCTATCGTATCTGCTTCCACCACCTCCCCTGGCAGCAAGTCCCAGGCACTCACCACCCTCTGTGTAAAAAAACTTGCCTCGCACATCCCCTATAAACTTTGCCCCTTGCACCTTAAACCTATGTCCCCGAGTAACTGATTCTTCCACTCTGGGAAAACGCTTCTGACTATCCACTCTGTCCATGCCGCTCATAACTTTGTAAACCTCTATCATGTCGCCCCTCCACCTCCATCGTTCCAGTGAAAACAATCCGAGTTTTCCACCCTCTCCTCATAGCTAATGCCCTCCAGAGCAGGCAACATCGTGGTAAACTTCCTCTGTCCCCTCTCCAAAGCCTCCACGTCCTTCTGGTAGTGTGGCGACCAGAATTGCACGCAATAAGGTTCTGTACAGCTGCAACATGACTTGTTATTTTTTATACTCTATGCCCCGACCGATGAAGGCAAGCATGCCGTATGTCGCTTTGACTACCTTATCCACCTGCGTTGCACTTTCAGTGACATGTGGACCTGTCCGCCCAGATCTCTGTGCCTGTCAATACTCCTAAGGGTTCTGTCATTTACTGCATACCTCCCACCTGCATTCGACCTTCCAAAATGTATTACCTCACATTTGTCCAGATTAAACTCCATCTGTCATTTCTCTGCCCAAGTCTCCAACCGATCTATATCCTGCTGTATCCTCTGAAAATCCTCATCATTATCCGCAACTCCGCCAACCTTTGTGTCGTCCGCAAACTTATTAATCAGACCAGCTACATTTTCCTCCAAATCATTTATATATACTACAAACAGCAAAGGTCCCAGCACTGAATCTTGTGGAACACCACTAGACACATCCCTCCATTCAGAAAAACACCCATCCACTGTTACCCTCTGTCTTCTGTGACTGAGCCAGTTCTTTATCCATCTTGCCAACTCACCTCTGATCCCGTGTGACAACACCTTTTGCACCAGTCTGCCATGCGGGACCTTGTCAAAGGCTTTACGAAAGTCCATATAGACAACATCCACCGCCCTTCCCTCATCAATCATCTTCGTCACTTCCTCAAAAAACTCAATCAAATTAGTAATACACGACCTCCCCCTCACAGAACCATGCTGTCCCTCGCTAATAAGTTCATTTGTTTCCAAATGGGAGTAAATCCTGTCCCGAAGAAGCCTCTCTAATAGTTTCCCTACCACTGACGTAAGGCTCACCGGCTTATTTTTTCCTGGATTATCCTTGCCACCCTTCTTAAACAAAGGAACAACATTGGCTATTCTCCAGTCCTCTGGGACCTCACCTGTAGCCAATGAGGATGCAAAGATTTCTGTCAAAGCCCCAGCAATTTCTTCCCTTGCCTCCTTCAGTATTCTAGGGTAGATCCCATCAGGCCCTGGGGACTTATCTACCTTAATGCTTTGCAAGACACCCAACACCACCTTCTTTTTGATAATGAGATGACTGTGGCTATCTGCACTCCCTTCCCTAGACTCATCATCCACCAAGTCCTTCTCCTTGGTGCAAACTGATGCAAAGTACTCATTTAGCACCTCGCCAATGTCCTCTGGCTCCACGCATAGATTCCCATCTCTGTCCCTGTGTGGGCCAACCCTTTCCCTGGTTACCCTCTTGCTCTTTATATATGTATAAAAAGCCTTGGGATTTTCCTTAATCCTGTTTGCCAATGAGTTTTCATGTCCCCTTTTAGCCCTCCTAACTCCTTGCTTTAGTTCCTTCCTACTGTCTTTATATTCCTCAAGTGCTTCATCTGTTCCTCGCCTTCCAGCCCTGACAAATGCTTCCTTTTTCTTTTTGACTAGGCTCGCAATATCCCCTGTCATCCAAGCTTCCCGAAACTTGCTAAACTTGTCTTTCTTGCTCACAGGAACATGCTGGTCCTGGATTCTAATCAACTGACGTTTGAAAGACTCCCACATGTCAGATGTTGATTTACCCTTAAACAACCACCCCCAATCTAAATTCTTCAGTTCCTGCCTAATATTGTTGTAATTAGCCTTCCCCTAATTTAGCACCTTCACCCGAGGACTACTCTTATCCTTATTCACAAGTACCTTAAAACTTATGGAATTATGATCACTGATCACTACTTATGGTCACTACTCCTGGAATGCTCCCCCACTGAAACTTAGACCACCTGGCCGGACTCTTTCCCCAATACCAGGTCCAGAATGGCCCCATCCCTAGTTGGACTATCGACATACTGTTTCAAGAAGCCCTCCGGGATGCCGCTCACAAATTCTGCCCCATCCAAGCCCCTAACACTAAGTGAGTCCCAGTCAATATTGGGGAAGTTAAAATCACCCACCACTACAACCCTGTTATCTTTACGTCTTTCCAAAATCTGTCTGCATATCTGCTCCACTACCTCCCGCTGGCTGTTGGGAGGCCTGCAGTAAACCCCAAACATCGTGACTGCACCCTTCCTATTCCTGAGGTCCACCCATATTGCATCGCTGCAGGACCCCTCTGAGGTGTCCTCCTGCAGTACAGTTGTTATATTCTCCTTAACCATTAATGCAGCTCCCCCACACCTTTTACATCTCCCTCCATCCCGCCTGAAGCTTCTAAAACTTGGAACATTTAACATTTGGACAGTGATTGATCTGTAGGTGATTTACGGTCAGTCCTTTAATAATTGGATAGTTATTTTTCTGTAGGTGATTTACGGTCAGTCCTTTAATAATAGGACAGTGATTGTTCTGTAGGTGATTTACGGTCAGTCCTTTAATAATTGGACAGTGATTGTTCTGCAGGTGATTTACGGTCAGTCCTTTAATAATTGGACAGTGATTGTTCTGTAGGTGATTTACGGTCAGTCCTTTAATAATTGGACAGTGATTGTTCTGTAGGTGATTTATGGTCAGTCCTTTAATAATTGGACAGTGATTGTTCTGTAGGTGATTTACGGTCAGTCCTTTAATAATTGGACAGTGATTGTTCTGTAGTTGATTTACGGTCAGTCCTTTAATAATTGGACAGTGATTGTTCTGTAGGTGATTTACGGTCAGTCCTTTAATAATTGGACAGTGATTGTTCTGTAGGTGATTTACGGTCAGTCCTTTAATAATTGGACAGTGATTGTTCTGTAGATGATTTACGGTCAGTCCTTTAATAATTGGACAGTGATTGTTCTGTAGGTGATTTACGGTCAGTCCTTTAATAATTGGACAGTGATTGTTCTGCAGGTGATTTACGGTCAGTCCTTTAATAATTGGACAGTGATTGTTCTGTAGTTGATTTACGGTCAGTCCTTTAATAATTGGACAGTGATTGTTCTGTAGGTGATTTACGGTCAGTCCTTTAATAATTGGACAGTGATTGTTCTGTAGGTGATTTACGGTCAGTCCTTTAATAATTGGACAGTGATTGTTCTGCAGGTGATTTACGGTCAGTCCTTTAATAATTGGACAGTGATTGTTCTGTAGTTGATTTACGGTCAGTCCTTTAATAATTGGACAGTGATTGTTCTGTAGGTGATTTACGGTCAGTCCTTTAATAATTGGACAGTGATTGTTCTGTAGGTGATTTTACGGTCAGTCCTTTAATAATTGGACAGTGATTGTTCTGTAGGTGATTTACGGTCAGTCCTTTAATAATTGGATAGTGATTGTTCTGTAGGTGATTTACGGTCAGTCCTTTAATAATTGGACAGTGATTGTTCTGTAGTTGATTTACGGTCAGTCCTGTAATAATTGGATAGTGATTGTTCTGTAGGTGATTTACGGTCAGTCCTTTAATAATTGGACAGTGATTGTTCTGTAGGTGATTTACGGTCAGTCCTTTAATAATTGGACAGTGATTGTTCTGTAGGTGATTTACGGTCAGTCCTTTAATAATTGGACAGTGATTGTTCTGTAGGTGATTTACGGTCAGTCCTTTAATAATTGGACAGTGATTGTTCTGTCGGTGATTTACAGTCAGTCCTTTAATAATTGGATAGTGATTGTTCTGCAGGTGAATTACGGTCAGTCCTTTAATAATAGGACAGTGATTGTTCTGTAGGTGATTTACGGTCAGTCCTTTAATAATTGGAGAGTGATTGTTCTGTAGGTGATTTACGGTCAGTCCTTTAATAATTGGACAGTGATTGTTCTGTAGGTGATTTACGGTCAGTCCTTTAATAATAGGACAGTGATTGTTCTGTAGGTGATTTACGGTCAGTCCTTTAATAATTAGACAGTGATTGTTCTGTAGGTGATTTACGGTCAGTCCTTTAATAATAGGACAGTGATTGTTCTGTAGGTGATTTACGGTCAGTCCTTTAATAATTGTATAGTGATTGTTCTGTAGGTGATTTACGGTCAGTCCTTTAATAATTGGATAGTGATTGTTCTGTAGGTGATTTACGGTCAGACCTTTAATAATTGGATAGTGATTGTTCTGTAGGTGATTTATGGTCAGTCCTTTAATAATTGGACAGTGATTGTTCTGTAGGTGATTTACGGTCAGTCCTTTAATAATTGGATAGTGATTGTTCAGTAGGTGATTTACGGTCAGTCCTTTAATAATTGGATAGTGATTGTTCTGTAGGTGATTTACGGTCAGTCCTTTAATAATTGGACAGTGATTGTTCTGTAGGTGATTTACGGTCATTCCTTTAATAATTGGACAGTGATTGTTCTGTAGGTGATTTACGGTCAGTCCTTTAATAATTGGATAGTGATTGTTCTGTAGGTGATTTACGGTCAGTCCTTTAATAATTGGACAGTGATTGTTCTGTAGGTGATTTACGGTCAGTCCTTTAATAATTGGACAGTGATTGTTCTGTAGGTGATTTACTGTCAGTCCTTTAATAATTGGATAGTGATTGTTCTGTAGGTGATTTACGGTCAGTCCTTTAATAATTGGATAGTGATTGTTCAGTAGGTGATTTCCAGTCAGTCCTTTAATAATTGGACAGTGATTGTTCTGTCGGTGATTAACGGTCAGTCCTTTAATAATTGGACAGTGATTGTGCTGTCGGTGATTTACGGTCAGTCCTTTAATAATTGGACAGTGATTGTTCTGTAGGTGATTTACGGTCAGTCCTTTAATAATTGGATAGTGATTGTTCTGTAGGTGATTTACGGTCAGACCTTTAATAATTGGATAGTGATTGCTCTGTGGGTGATTTACGGTCAGTCCTTTAATAATTGGACTGTGATTGTTCTGTAGGTGATTTACGGTCAGTCCTTTAATAATTGGATAGTGATTGTTCTGTAGGTGATTTACGGTCAGTCCTTTAATAATTGGACAGTGATTGTTCTGTCGGTGATTTACGGTCAGTCCTTTAATAATTGGACAGTGATTGTTCTGTAGGTGATTTACGGTCAGTCCTTTAATAATTGGACAGTGATTGTTCTGTAGGTGATTTACGGTCAGTCCTTTAATAATTGGACAGTGATTGTTCTGTAGGTGATTTACGGTCAGTCCTTTAATAATTGGACAGTGATTGTTCTGTAGGTGATTTACGGTCAGTCCTTTAATAATTGGACAGTGATTGTTCTGTAGGTGATTTACGGTCAGTCCTTTAATAATTGGACAGTGATTGTTCTGTAGGTGATTTACGGTCAGTCCTTTAATAATTGGATAGTGATTGTTCTGTAGGTGATTTACGGTCAGTCCTTTAATAATTGGACAGTGATTGTTCTGTAGGTGATTTACGGTCAGTCCTTTAATAATTGGATAGTGATTGTTCTGTAGGTGATTTACGGTCAGTCCTTTAATAATTGGACAGTGATTGTTCTGTAGGTGATTTACGGTCAGTCCTTTAATAATTGGACAGTGATTGTTCTGTAGGTGATTTACGGTCAGTCCTTTAATAATTGGACAGTGATTGTTCTGTCGGTGATTTACGGTCAGTCCTTTAATAATTGGACAGTGATTGTTCTGTAGGTGATTTACGGTCAGTCCTTTAATAATTGGACAGTGATTGTTCTGTAGGTGATTTACGGTCAGTCCTTTAATAATTGGATAGTGATTGTTCTGTAGGTGATTTACGGTCAGTCCTTTAATAATTGGACAGTGATTGTTCTGTAGGTGATTTACGGTCAGTCCTTTAATAATTGGATAGTGATTGTTCTGTAGGTGATTTACGGTCAGTCCTTTAATAATTGGACAGTGATTGTTCTGTAGGTGATTTACGGTCAGTCCTTTAATAATTGGACAGTGATTGTTCTGTAGGTGATTTACGGTCAGTCCTTTAATAATTGGACAGTGATTGTTCTGTAGGTGATTTACGGTCAGTCCTTTAATAATTGGATAGTGATTGTTCTGTAGGTGATTTACGGTCAGTCCTTTAATAATTGGACAGTGATTGTTCTGTCGGTGATTTACAGTCAGTCCTTTAATAATTGGACAGTGATTGTTCTGTAGGTGATTTACAGTCAGTCCTTTAATAATTGGACAGTGATTGTTCTGTAGGTGATTTACGGTCAGTCCTTTAATAATTGGATAGTGATTGTTCTGTCGGTGATTTACGGTCAGTCCTTTAATAAATGGACAGTGATTGTTCTGTAGGTGATTTACGGTCAGTCCTTTAATAATTGGATAGTGATTGTTCTGTAGGTGATTTACGGTCAGTCCTTTAATAATTGGACAGTGATTGTTCTGTAGGTGATTTACGGTCAGTCCTTTAATAATTGGACAGTGATTGTTCTGTAGGTGATTTACGGTCAGTCCTTTAATAAATGGACAGTGATTGTTCTGTAGGTGATTTACGGTCAGTCCTTTAATAATTGGACAGTGATTGTTCTGTAGGTGATTTACGGTCAGTCCTTTAATAATTGGACAGTGATTGTTCTGTAGGTGATTTACGGTCAGTCCTTTAATAATTGGACAGTGATTGTTCTGTAGGTGATTTACGGTCAGTCCTTTAATAATTGGATAGTGATTGTTCTGTAGGTGATTTACGGTCAGACCTTTAATAATTGGACAGTGATTGTTCTGTAGGTGATTTACGGTCAGTCCTTTAATAATTGGACAGTGATTGTTCTGTAGGTGATTTACGGTCAATCCTTTAATAATTGGACAGTGATTGTTCTGTAGGTGATTTACGGTCAGTCCTTTAATAATTGGACAGTGATTGTTCTGTAGGTGATTTACGGTCAGTCCTTTAATATTTGGATAGTGATTGTTCTGTAGGTGATTCACGGTCAGTCCTTTAATAATTGGACAGTGATTGTTCTGTAGGTGATTTACGGTCAGTCCTTTAATAATTGGACAGTGATTGTTCTGTAGGTGATTTACAGTCAGTCCTTTAATAATTGGACAGTGATTGTTCTGTAGGTGATTTCCGGTCAGTCCTTTAATAATTGGATAGTGATTGTTCAGTAGGTGATTTACGGTCAGTCCTTTAATAATTGGACAGTGATTGTTCTGTAGGTGATTTACGGTCAGTCCTTTAATAATTGGACAGTGATTGTTCTTTAGGTGATTTACGGTCATTCCTTTAATAATTGGACAGTGATTGTTCTTTAGGTGAGTTACGGTCAGTCCTTTAATAATTGGACAGTGATTGTTCTGTAGGTGATTTACGGTCAGTCCTTTAATAATTGGATAGTGATTGTTCTGCAGGTGATTTACGGTCAGTCCTTTAATAATTGGACAGTGATTGTTCTGTAGGTGATTTACGGTCAGTCCTTTAATAATTGGACAGTGATTGTTCTGTAGGTGATTTACGGTCAGTCCTTTAATAATTGGACAGTGATTGTTCTTTAGGTGATTTACGGTCATTCCTTTAATAATTGGACAGTGATTGTTCTTTAGGTGAGTTACGGTCAGTCCTTTAATAATTGGACAGTGATTGTTCTGTAGGTGATTTACGGTCAGTCCTTTAATAATTGGATAGTGATTGTTCTGTAGGTGATTTACGGTCAGTCCTTTAATAATTGGACAGTGATTGTTCTGTAGGTGATTTACGGTCAGTCCTTTAATAATTGGATAGTGATTGTTCTGTAGGTGATTTACGGTCAGTCCTTTAATAATTGGACAGTGATTGTTCTGTAGGTGATTTACGGTCAGTCCTTTAATAATTGGATAGTGATTGTTCTGTAGGTGATTTACGGTCAGTCCTTTAATAATTGGACCGTGATTGTTCTGTAGGTGATTTACGGTCAGTCCTTTAATAATTGGACAGTGATTGTTCTGTAGGTGATTTACGGTCAGTCCTTTAATAATTGGACAGTGATTGTTCTTTAGGTGATTTACGGTCAGTCCTTTAATAATTGGACAGTGATTGTTCTGTAGGTGATTTACGGTCAGTCCTTTAATAATTGGACAGTGATTGTTCTGTAGGTGATTTACGGTCAGTCCTTTAATAATTGGACAGTGATTGTTCTGTAGGTGATTTACGGTCAGTCCTTTAATAATTGGACAGTGATTGTTCTGTAGGTGATTTACGGTCAGTCCTTTAATAATTGGACAGTGATTGTTCTGTCGGAGATTTACGGTCAGTCCTTTAATAATTGGACAGTGATTGTTCTGTAGGTGATTTACGGTCAGTCCTTTAATAATTGGACAGTGATTGTTCTGTAGGTGATTTACTGTCAGTCCTTTAATAATTGGACAGTGATTGTTCTGTAGGTGATTTACGGTCAGTCCTTTAATAATTGGACAGTGATTGTTCTGTAGGTGATTTACGGTCAGTCCTTTAATAATAGGACCATGATTGTTCTGTAGGTGATTTACGGTCAGACCTTTAATAATTGGACAGTGATTGTTCTGTAGGTGATTTACGGTCAGTCCTTTAATAATTTGATAGTGATAGTTCTGTAGGTGATTTACGGTCAGTCCTTTAATAATTGGATAGTGATTGTTCTGTAGGTGATTTACGGTCAGTCCTTTAATAATTGGATAGTGATTGTTCAGTAGGTGATTTACGGTCAGTCCTTTAATAATTGGACAGTGATTGTTCTGTAGGTGATTTACAGTCTGTCCTTTAATAATTGGATAGTGATTGTTCTGTAGGTGATTTACGGTCAGTCCTTTAATAATTGGATAGTGATTGTTCTGTAGGTGATTTACGGTCAGTCCTTTAATAATTGGACAGTGATTGTTCTGTAGGTGATTTACGGTCAGTCCTTTAATAATTGGACAGTGATTGTTCTGTAGGTGATTTACAGTCAGTCCTTTAATAATTGGATAGTGATTGTTCTGTAGGTGATTTACGGACAGTCCTTTAATAATTGGACAGTGATTGTTCTGTCGGTGATTTACAGTCAGTCCTTTAATAATTGGATAGTGATTGTTCTGTAGGTGATTTACAGTCTGTCCTTTAATAATTGGATAGTGATTGTTCTGTAGGTGATTTACGGTCAGTCCTTTAATAATTGGATAGTGATTGTTCTGTAGGTGATTTACGGTCAGTCCTTTAATAATTGGATAGTGATTGTTCTGTAGGTGATTTACGGTCAGTCCTTTAATAATTGGACAGTGATTGTTCTGTAGGTGATTTACGGTCAGTCCTTTAATAATTGGATAGTGATTGTTCTGTAGGTGATTTACGGTCAGTCCTTTAATAATTGGACAGTGATTGTTCTGTAGGTGATTTACGGTCAGTCCTTTAATAATTGGACAGTGATTGTTCTGTAGGTGATTTACGGTCAGTCCTTTAATAATTGGACAGTGATTGTTCTGTAGGTGATTTACGGTCAGTCCTTTAATAATTGGACAGTGATTGTTCTGTAGGTGATTTACGGTCAGTCCTTTAATAATTGGACAGTGATTGTTCTGTAGGTGATTTACGGTCAGTCCTTTAATAATTGGATAGTGATTGTTCTGTAGGTGATTTACGGTCAGTCCTTTAATAATTGGATAGTGATTGTTCTGTAGGTGATTTACGGTCAGTCCTTTAATAATTGGACAGTGATTGTTCTGTAGGTGATTTACGGTCAGTCCTTTAATAATTGGACAGTGGTTGTTCTGTAGGTGATTTACGGTCAGTCCTTTAATAATTGGACAGTGATTGTTCTGTAGGTGATTTACTGTCAGTCCTTTAATAATTGGATAGTGATTGTTCTGTAGGTGATTCACGGTCAGACCTTTAATAATTGGACAGTGATTGTTCTGTTGGTGATTTACGGTCAGTCCTTTAATAATTGGACAGTGATTGTTCTGTTGGTGATTTACGGTCAGTCCTTTAATAATTGGACAGTGATTGTTCTGCAGGTGATTTACGGTCAGTCCTTTAATAATTGGATAGTGATTGTTCTGTAGGTGATTCACGGTCAGACCTTTAATAATTGGACAGTGATTGTTCTGTAGGTGATTTACGGTCAGTCCTTTAATAATTGGACAGTGATTGTTCTGTCGGTGATTTACGGTCAGTCCTTTAATAATTGGACAGTGATTGTTCTGTAGGTGATTTACGGTCAGTCCTTTAATAATTGAACAGTGATTGTTCTGTAGGTGATTTACGGTCAGTCCTTTAATAATTGGACAGTGATTGTTCTGTAGGTGATTTACGGTCAATCCTTTAATAATTGGACAGTGATTGTTCTGTAGGTGATTTACGGTCAGTCCTTTAATAATTGGACAGTGATTGTTCTGTCGGTGATTTACGGTCAGTCCTTTAATAATTGGACAGTGATTGTTCTGCAGGTGATTTACGGTCAGTCCTTTAATAATTGGACAGTGATTGTTCTGTAGGTGATTTACGGTCAGTCCTTTAATAATTGAACAGTGATTGTTCTGTAGGTGATTTACGGTCAGTCCTTTAATAATTGGACAGTGATTGTTCTGCAGGTGATTTACGGTCAGTCCTTTAATAATTGGATAGTGATTGTTCTGTAGGTGATTCACGGTCAGACCTTTAATAATTGGACAGTGATTGTTCTGTAGGTGATTTACGGTCAGTCCTTTAATAATTGGACAGTGATTGTTCTGTCGGTGATTTACGGTCAGTCCTTTAATAATTGGACAGTGATTGTTCTGTAGGTGATTTACGGTCAGTCCTTTAATAATTGAACAGTGATTGTTCTGTAGGTGATTTACGGTCAGTCCTTTAATAATTGAACAGTGATTGTTCTGTAGGTGATTTACGGTCAGTCCTTTAATAATTGGACAGTGATTGTTCTGTAGGTGATTTACGGTCAGTCCTTTAATAATTGGACAGTGATTGTTCTGTAGGTGATTTACGGTCAGTCCTTTAATAATTGGACAGTGATTGTTCTGCAGGTGATTTACGGTCAGTCCTTTAATAATTGGACAGTGATTGTTCTGTAGGTGATTTACGGTCAGTCCTTTAATAATTGGACAGTGATTGTTCTGTAGGTGATTTACGGTCAGTCCTTTAATAATTGGACAGTGATTGTTCTGTCGGTGATTTACGGTCAGTCCTTTAATAATTGGACAGTGATTGTTCTGCAGGTGATTTACAGTCAGTCCTTTAATAATTGGACCATGATTGTTCTGTAGGTGATTTACGGTCAGACCTTTAATAATTGGACAGTGATTGTTCTGTAGGTGATTTACGGTCAGACCTTTAATAATTGGACAGTGATTGTTCTGTAGGTGATTTACGGTCAGACCTTTAATAATTGGACAGTGATTGTTCTGTCGGTGATTTACGGTCAGACCTTTAATAATTGGACAGTGATTGTTCTGTAGGTGATTTACGGTCAGTCCTTTAATAATTGGACAGTGATTGTTCTGTAGGTGATTTACGGTCAGTCCTTTAATAATAGGACCATGATTGTTCTGTAGGTGATTTACGGTCAGACCTTTAATAATTGGACAGTGATTGTTCTGTAGGTGATTTACGGTCAGACCTTTAATAATTGGACAGTGATTGTTCTGTAGGTGATTTACGGTCAGACCTTTAATAATTGGACAGTGATTGTTCTGTCGGTGATTTACGGTCAGACCTTTAATAATTGGACAGTGATTGTTCTGTAGGTGATTTACTGTCAGTCCTTTAATAATTGGACAGTGATTGTTCTGTAGGTGATTTACGGTCAGTCCTGAAATAATTGGACATTGATTGTTCTGTCGGTGATTTACGGTCAGACCTTTAATAATTGGACAGTGATTGTTCTGTAGGTGATTTACGGTTAGTCCTTTAATAATTGGATAGTGATTGTTCTGTAGGTGATTTACGGTCAGTCCTTTAATAATTGGACAGTGATTGTTCTGTCGGTGATTTACAGTCAGTCCTTTAATAATTGGACAGTGATTGTTCTGTAGGTGATTTACAGTCAGTCCTTTAATAATTGGACAGTGATTGTTCTGTAGGTGATTTACGGTCAGTCCTTTAATAATTGGATAGTGATTGTTCTGTCGGTGATTTACGGTCAGTCCTTTAATAAATGGACAGTGATTGTTCTGTAGGTGATTTACGGTCAGTCCTTTAATAATTGGATAGTGATTGTTCTGTAGGTGATTTACGGTCAGTCCTTTAATAATTGGACAGTGATTGTTCTGTAGGTGATTTACGGTCAGTCCTTTAATAATTGGACAGTGATTGTTCTGTAGGTGATTTACGGTCAGTCCTTTAATAAATGGACAGTGATTGTTCTGTAGGTGATTTACGGTCAGTCCTTTAATAATTGGACAGTGATTGTTCTGTAGGTGATTTACGGTCAGTCCTTTAATAATTGGACAGTGATTGTTCTGTAGGTGATTTACGGTCAGTCCTTTAATAATTGGACAGTGATTGTTCTGTAGGTGATTTACGGTCAGTCCTTTAATAATTGGATAGTGATTGTTCTGTAGGTGATTTACGGTCAGACCTTTAATAATTGGACAGTGATTGTTCTGTAGGTGATTTACGGTCAGTCCTTTAATAATTGGACAGTGATTGTTCTGTAGGTGATTTACGGTCAATCCTTTAATAATTGGACAGTGATTGTTCTGTAGGTGATTTACGGTCAGTCCTTTAATAATTGGACAGTGATTGTTCTGTAGGTGATTTACGGTCAGTCCTTTAATATTTGGATAGTGATTGTTCTGTAGGTGATTCACGGTCAGTCCTTTAATAATTGGACAGTGATTGTTCTGTAGGTGATTTACGGTCAGTCCTTTAATAATTGGACAGTGATTGTTCTGTAGGTGATTTACAGTCAGTCCTTTAATAATTGGACAGTGATTGTTCTGTAGGTGATTTCCGGTCAGTCCTTTAATAATTGGATAGTGATTGTTCAGTAGGTGATTTACGGTCAGTCCTTTAATAATTGGACAGTGATTGTTCTGTAGGTGATTTACGGTCAGTCCTTTAATAATTGGACAGTGATTGTTCTTTAGGTGATTTACGGTCATTCCTTTAATAATTGGACAGTGATTGTTCTTTAGGTGAGTTACGGTCAGTCCTTTAATAATTGGACAGTGATTGTTCTGTAGGTGATTTACGGTCAGTCCTTTAATAATTGGATAGTGATTGTTCTGTAGGTGATTTACGGTCAGTCCTTTAATAATTGGACAGTGATTGTTCTGTAGGTGATTTACGGTCAGTCCTTTAATAATTGGACAGTGATTGTTCTGTAGGTGATTTACGGTCAGTCCTTTAATAATTGGACAGTGATTGTTCTTTAGGTGATTTACGGTCATTCCTTTAATAATTGGACAGTGATTGTTCTTTAGGTGAGTTACGGTCAGTCCTTTAATAATTGGACAGTGATTGTTCTGTAGGTGATTTACGGTCAGTCCTTTAATAATTGGATAGTGATTGTTCTGTAGGTGATTTACGGTCAGTCCTTTAATAATTGGACAGTGATTGTTCTGTAGGTGATTTACGGTCAGTCCTTTAATAATTGGATAGTGATTGTTCTGTAGGTGATTTACGGTCAGTCCTTTAATAATTGGACAGTGATTGTTCTGTAGGTGATTTACGGTCAGTCCTTTAATAATTGGATAGTGATTGTTCTGTAGGTGATTTACGGTCAGTCCTTTAATAATTGGACCGTGATTGTTCTGTAGGTGATTTACGGTCAGTCCTTTAATAATTGGACAGTGATTGTTCTGTAGGTGATTTACGGTCAGTCCTTTAATAATTGGACAGTGATTGTTCTTTAGGTGATTTACGGTCAGTCCTTTAATAATTGGACAGTGATTGTTCTGTAGGTGATTTACGGTCAGTCCTTTAATAATTGGACAGTGATTGTTCTGTAGGTGATTTACGGTCAGTCCTTTAATAATTGGACAGTGATTGTTCTGTAGGTGATTTACGGTCAGTCCTTTAATAATTGGACAGTGATTGTTCTGTAGGTGATTTACGGTCAGTCCTTTAATAATTGGACAGTGATTGTTCTGTCGGAGATTTACGGTCAGTCCTTTAATAATTGGACAGTGATTGTTCTGTAGGTGATTTACGGTCAGTCCTTTAATAATTGGACAGTGATTGTTCTGTAGGTGATTTACTGTCAGTCCTTTAATAATTGGACAGTGATTGTTCTGTAGGTGATTTACGGTCAGTCCTTTAATAATTGGACAGTGATTGTTCTGTAGGTGATTTACGGTCAGTCCTTTAATAATAGGACCATGATTGTTCTGTAGGTGATTTACGGTCAGACCTTTAATAATTGGACAGTGATTGTTCTGTAGGTGATTTACGGTCAGTCCTTTAATAATTTGATAGTGATAGTTCTGTAGGTGATTTACGGTCAGTCCTTTAATAATTGGATAGTGATTGTTCTGTAGGTGATTTACGGTCAGTCCTTTAATAATTGGATAGTGATTGTTCAGTAGGTGATTTACGGTCAGTCCTTTAATAATTGGACAGTGATTGTTCTGTAGGTGATTTACAGTCTGTCCTTTAATAATTGGATAGTGATTGTTCTGTAGGTGATTTACGGTCAGTCCTTTAATAATTGGATAGTGATTGTTCTGTAGGTGATTTACGGTCAGTCCTTTAATAATTGGACAGTGATTGTTCTGTAGGTGATTTACGGTCAGTCCTTTAATAATTGGACAGTGATTGTTCTGTAGGTGATTTACAGTCAGTCCTTTAATAATTGGATAGTGATTGTTCTGTAGGTGATTTACGGACAGTCCTTTAATAATTGGACAGTGATTGTTCTGTCGGTGATTTACAGTCAGTCCTTTAATAATTGGATAGTGATTGTTCTGTAGGTGATTTACAGTCTGTCCTTTAATAATTGGATAGTGATTGTTCTGTAGGTGATTTACGGTCAGTCCTTTAATAATTGGATAGTGATTGTTCTGTAGGTGATTTACGGTCAGTCCTTTAATAATTGGATAGTGATTGTTCTGTAGGTGATTTACGGTCAGTCCTTTAATAATTGGATAGTGATTGTTCTGTAGGTGATTTACGGTCAGTCCTTTAATAATTGGATAGTGATTGTTCTGTAGGTGATTTACGGTCAGTCCTTTAATAATTGGACAGTGATTGTTCTGTAGGTGATTTACGGTCAGTCCTTTAATAATTGGACAGTGATTGTTCTGTAGGTGATTTACGGTCAGTCCTTTAATAATTGGACAGTGATTGTTCTGTAGGTGATTTACGGTCAGTCCTTTAATAATTGGACAGTGATTGTTCTGTAGGTGATTTACGGTCAGTCCTTTAATAATTGGACAGTGATTGTTCTGTAGGTGATTTACGGTCAGTCCTTTAATAATTGGATAGTGATTGTTCTGTAGGTGATTTACGGTCAGTCCTTTAATAATTGGATAGTGATTGTTCTGTAGGTGATTTACGGTCAGTCCTTTAATAATTGGACAGTGATTGTTCTGTAGGTGATTTACGGTCAGTCCTTTAATAATTGGACAGTGGTTGTTCTGTAGGTGATTTACGGTCAGTCCTTTAATAATTGGACAGTGATTGTTCTGTAGGTGATTTACGGTCTTTCCTTTAATAATTGGACAGTGATTGTTCTGTAGGTGATTTACGGTCTGTCCTTTAATAATTGGATAGTGATTGTTCTGTAGGTGATTTACGGTCAGTCCTTTAATAATTGGATAGTGATTGTTCTGTAGGTGATTTACGGTCAGTCCTTTAATAATTGGATAGTGATTGTTCTGTAGGTGATTTACGGTCTGTCCTTTAATAATTGGATAGTGATTGTTCTGTAGGTGATTTACGGTCAGTCCTTTAATAATTGGACAGTGATTGTTCTGTAGGTGATTTACGGTCTTTCCTTTAATAATTGGACAGTGATTGTTCTGTAGGTGATTTACGGTCTGTCCTTTAATAATTGGATAGTGATTGTTCTGTAGGTGATTTACGGTCAGTCCTTTAATAATTGGACAGTGATTGTTCTGTAGGTGATTTACGGTCAGTCCTTTAATAATTGGACAGTGGTTGTTCTGTAGGTGATTTACGGTCAGTCCTTTAATAATTGGACAGTGATTGTTCTGTAGGTGATTTACGGTCTTTCCTTTAATAATTGGACAGTGATTGTTCTGTAGGTGATTTACGGTCTGTCCTTTAATAATTGGATAGTGATTGTTCTGTCAGTGATTTACGGTCAGTCCTTTAATAATTGGACAGTGATTGTTCTGTAGGTGATTTACGGTCAGTCCTTTAATAATTGGACAGTGATTGTTCTGTAGGTGATTTACGGTCAGTCCTTTAATAATTGGACAGTGATTGTTCTGTAGGTGATTTACGGTCAGTCCTTTAATAATTGGACAGTGATTGTTCTGTAGGTGATTTACGGTCAGTCCTTTAATAATTGGACAGTGATTGTTCTGTAGGTGATTTACGGTCAGTCCTTTAATAATTGGATAGTGATTGTTCTGTAGGTGATTTACGGTCAGTCCTTTAATAATTGGATAGTGATTGTTCTGTAGGTGATTTACGGTCAGTCCTTTAATAATTGGACAGTGATTGTTCTGTAGGTGATTTACGGTCAGTCCTTTAATAATTGGACAGTGGTTGTTCTGTAGGTGATTTACGGTCAGTCCTTTAATAATTGGACAGTGATTGTTCTGTAGGTGATTTACGGTCTTTCCTTTAATAATTGGACAGTGATTGTTCTGTAGGTGATTTACGGTCTGTCCTTTAATAATTGGATAGTGATTGTTCTGTAGGTGATTTACGGTCAGTCCTTTAATAATTGGATAGTGATTGTTCTGTAGGTGATTTACGGTCAGTCCTTTAATAATTGACAGTGATTGTTCTGTCGGTGATTTACGGTCAGTACTTTAATAATTGGACAGAGATTGTTCTGTAGGTGATTTACGGTCAGTCCTTTAATAATTGGACAGTGATTGTTCTGTAGGTGATTTACGGTCAGTCCTTTAATAATTGGACAGTGATTGTTCTGTAGGTGATTTACGGTCTGTCCTTTAATAATTGGATAGTGATTGTTCTGTAGGTGATTTACGGTCTGTCCTTTAATAATTGGACAGTGATTGTTCTGTAGGTGATTTACGGTCAGTCCTTTAATAATTGGACAGTGATTGTTCTGTAGGTGATTTACGGTCAGTCCTTTAATAATTGGACAGTGATTGTTCTGTAGGTGATTTACGGTCTGTCCTTTAATAATTGGATAGTGATTGTTCTGTAGGTGATTTACGGTCAGTCCTTTAATAATTGGACAGTGATTGTTCTGTAGGTGATTTACGGTCAGTCCTTTAATAATTGGACAGTGATTGTTCTGTAGGTGATTTACGGTCAGTCCTTTAATAATTGGACAGTGATTGTTCTGTAGGTGATTTACGGTCTTTCCTTTAATAATTGGACAGTGATTGTTCTGTAGGTGATTTACGGTCTGTCCTTTAATAATTGGATAGTGATTGTTCTGTAGGTGATTTACGGTCAGTCCTTTAATAATTGGATAGTGATTGTTCTGTAGGTGATTTACGGTCAGTCCTTTAATAATTGGACAGTGATTGTTCTGAAGGTGATTTACGGTCAGTCCTTTAATAATTGGATAGTGATTGTTCTGTAGGTGATTTACGGTCAGTCCTTTAATAATTGGATAGTGATTGTTCTGTAGGTGATTTACGGTCAGTCCTTTAATAATTGGATAGTGATTGTTCTGTAGGTGATTTACGGTCAGTCCTTTAATAATTGGATAGTGATTGTTCTGTAGGTGATTTACGGTCAGTCCTTTAATAATTGGATAGTGATTGTTCTGTAGGTGATTTACGGTCAGTCCTTTAATAATTGGACAGTGATTGTTCTGTAGGTGATTTACGGTCAGTCCTTTAATAATTGGACAGTGATTGTTCTTTAGGTGATTTACGGTCATTCCTTTAATAATTGGACAGTGATTGTTCTTTAGGTGAGTTACGGTCAGTCCTTTAATAATTGGACAGTGATTGTTCTGTAGGTGATTTACGGTCAGTCCTTTAATAATTGGATAGTGATTGTTCTGTAGGTGATTTACGGTCAGTCCTTTAATAATTGGACAGTGATTGTTCTGTAGGTGATTTACGGTCAGTCCTTTAATAATTGGACAGTGATTGTTCTGTAGATGATTTACGGTCAGTCCTTTAATAATTGGACAGTGATTGTTCTGTCGGTGATTTACGGTCAGACCTTTAATAATTGGACAGTGATTGTTCTGTAGGTGATTTACGGTCAGTCCTTTAATAATTGGACAGTGATTGTTCTGTAGGTGATTTACGGTCAGTCCTTTAATAATTGGACAGTGATTGTTCTGTAGGTGATTTACGGTCATTCCTTTAATAATTGGACAGTGATTGTTCTGTAGGTGATTTACGGTCAGTCCTTTAATAATTGGACAGTGATTGTTCTGTAGGTGATTTACGGTCAGTCCTTTAATAATTGGACAGTGATTGTTCTGTAGATGATTTACGGTCAGTCCTTTAATAATTGGACAGTGATTGTTCTGTAGGTGATTTACGGTCATTCCTTTAATAATTGGACAGTGATTGTTCTGTAGATGATTTACGGTCAGTCCTTTAATAATTGGACAGTGATTGTTCTTTAGGTGAGTTACGGTCAGTCCTTTAATAATTGGACAGTGATTGTTCTGTAGATGATTTACGGTCAGTCCTTTAATAATTGGACAGTGATTGTTCTGTAGGTGATTTACGGTCAGTCCTTTAACAATTGGACAGTGATTGTTCTGTAGGTGATTTCCGGTCAGTCCTTTAACAATTGGACAGTGATTGTTCTGTAGGTGATTTACTGTCAGTCCTTTAATAATTGGACAGTGATTGTTCTGTAGGTGATTTACGGTCAGTCCTTTAATAATTGGACAGTGATTGTTCTGTAGGTGATTTACGGTCAGTCCTTTAATAATTGGACAGTGATTGTTCTGTAGGTGATTTACGGTCAGTCCTTTAATAATTGGACAGTGATTGTTCTGTAGGTGATTTACGGTCAGTCCTTTAATAATTGTATAGTGATTGTTCTGTCGGTGATTGACGGTCAGTCCTTTAATAATTGGACAGTGATTGTTCTGTAGGTGATTTACGGTCAGTCCTTTAATAATTGGACAGTGATTGTTCTGTAGGTGATTTACGGTCAGTCCTTTAATAATTGGACAGTGATTGTTCTGTGGGTGATTTACTGTCAGTCCTTTAATAATTGGATAGTGATTGTTCTGTAGGTGATTTACAGTCAGTCCTTTAATAATTGGACAGTGATTGTTCTGTAGGTGATTTACGGTCAGTCCTTTAATAATAGGACCATGATTGTTCTGTAGGTGATTTACGGTCAGACCTTTAATAATTGGACAGTGATTGTTCTGTAGGTGATTTACGGTCAGTCCTTTAATAATTGGACAGTGATTGTTCTGTAGGTGATTTACGGTCAGTCCTTTAATAATTGGACAGTGATTGTTCTGTAGGTGATTTACGGTCAGTCCTTTAATAATAGGACAGTGATTGTTCTGTAGGTGATTTACGGTCAGTCCTTTAATAATTGTATAGTGATTGTTCTGTAGGTGATTTACGGTCAGTCCTTTAATAATTGGACAGTGATTGTTCTGTAGGTGATTTACAGTCAGTCCTTTAATAATTGGATAGTGATTGTTCTGTAGGTGATTCACGGTCAGTCCTTTAATAATTGGACAGTGATTGTTCTGTCGGTGATTTACGGTCAGTCCTTTAATAATTGGACAGTGATTGTTCTGTAGGTGATTCACGGTCAGACCTTTAATAATTGGACAGTGATTGTTCTGTCGGTGATTTACGGTCAGTCCTTTAATAATTGGACAGTGATTGTTCTGTAGGTGATTTACGGTCAGTCCTTTAATAATTGAACAGTGATTGTTCTGTAGGTGATTTACGGTCAGTCCTTTAATAATTGGATAGTGATTGTTCTGTAGGTGATTTACGGTCAGTCCTTTAATAATTGGACAGTGATTGTTCTGTCGGTGATTTACGGTCAGTCCTTTAATAATTGGACAGTGATTGTTCTGCAGGTGATTTACGGTCAGTCCTTTAATAATTGGATAGTGATTGTTCTGTAGGTGATTCACGGTCAGACCTTTAATAATTGGACAGTGATTGTTCTGTAGGTGATTTACGGTCAGTCCTTTAATAATTGGACAGTGATTGTTCTGTCGGTGATTTACGGTCAGTCCTTTAATAATTGGACAGTGATTGTTCTGTAGGTGATTTACGGTCAGTCCTTTAATAATTGAACAGTGATTGTTCTGTAGGTGATTTACGGTCAGTCCTTTAATAATTGGACAGTGATTGTTCTGTAGGTGATTTACGGTCAGTCCTTTAATAATTGGACAGTGATTGTTCTGTAGGTGAGTTACGGTCAGTCCTTTAATAATTGGACAGTGATTGTTCTGTAGGTGATTTACGGTCAGTCCTTTAATAATTGCACAGTGATTGTTCTGCAGGTGATTTACGGTCAGTCCTTTAATAATTGGACAGTGATTGTTCTGTAGGTGATTCACGGTCAGACCTTTAATAATTGGACAGTGATTGTTCTGTCGGTGATTTACGGTCAGTCCTTTAATAATTGGACAGTGATTGTTCTGTAGGTGATTTACGGTCAGTCCTTTAATAATTGGACAGTGATTGTTCTGTAGGTGATTCACGGTCAGACCTTTAATAATTGGACAGTGATTGTTCTGTCGGTGATTTACGGTCAGTCCTTTAATAATTGGACAGTGATTGTTCTGTAGGTGATTTACGGTCAGTCCTTTAATAATTGAACAGTGATTGTTCTGTAGGTGATTTACGGTCAGTCCTTTAATAATTGGACAGTGATTGTTCTGCAGGTGATTTACGGTCAGTCCTTTAATAATTGGACAGTGATTGTTCTGCAGGTGATTTACGGTCAGTCCTTTAATAATTGGATAGTGATTGTTCTGTAGGTGATTCACGGTCAGACCTTTAATAATTGGACAGTGATTGTTCTGTAGGTGATTTACGGTCAGTCCTTTAATAATTGGACAGTGATTGTTCTGTAGGTGATTTACGGTCAGTCCTTTAATAATTGGACAGTGATTGTTCTGTTGGTGATTTACGGTCAGTCCTTTAATAATTGGACAGTGATTGTTCTGTTGGTGATTTACGGTCAGTCCTTTAATAATTGGACAGTGATTGTTCTGCAGGTGATTTACGGTCAGTCCTTTAATAATTGGATAGTGATTGTTCTGTTGGTGATTTACGGTCAGTCCTTTAATAATTGGACAGTGATTGTTCTGTAGGTGATTTACGGTCAGTCCTTTAATAATTGGACAGTGATTGTTCTGTAGGTGATTTACGGTCAGTCCTTTAATAATTGGACCGTGATTGTTCTGTTGGTGATTTACGGTCAGTCCTTTAATAATTGGACAGTGATTGTTCTGTAGGTGATTTACGGTCAGTCCTTTAATAATTGGACAGTGATTGTTCTGCAGGTGATTTACGGTCAGTCCTTTAATAATTGGATAGTGATTGTTCTGTAGGTGATTCACGGTCAGACCTTTAATAATTGGACAGTGATTGTTCTGTTGGTGATTTACGGTCAGTCCTTTAATAATTGGACAGTGATTGTTCTGTTGGTGATTTACGGTCAGACCTTTAATAATTGGACAGTGATTGTTCTGTAGGTGATTTACGGTCAGTCCTTTAATAATTGGACAGTGATTGTTCTGTCGGTGATTTACGGTCAGTCCTTTAATAATTGGACAGTGATTGTTCTGTAGGTGATTTACGGTCAGTCCTTTAATAATTGGACAGTGATTGTTCTGCAGGTGATTTACGGTCAGTCCTTTAATAATTGGATAGTGATTGTTCTGTAGGTGATTCACGGTCAGACCTTTAATAATTGGACAGTGATTGTTCTGTAGGTGATTTACGGTCAGTCCTTTAATAATTGGACAGTGATTGTTCTGTAGGTGATTTACGGTCAGTCCTTTAATAATTGGACAGTGATTGTTCTGCAGGTGATTTACGGTCAGTCCTTTAATAATTGGATAGTGATTGTTCTGTAGGTGATTCACGGTCAGACCTTTAATAATTGGACAGTGATTGTTCTGTAGGTGATTTACGGTCAGTCCTTTAATAATTGGACAGTGATTGTTCTGTCGGTGATTTACGGTCAGTCCTTTAATAATTGGACAGTGATTGTTCTGTAGGTGATTTACGGTCAGTCCTTTAATAATTGAACAGTGATTGTTCTGTAGGTGATTTACGGTCAGTCCTTTAATAATTGAACAGTGATTGTTCTGTAGGTGATTTACGGTCAGTCCTTTAATAATTGGACAGTGATTGTTCTGTAGGTGATTTACGGTCAGTCCTTTAATAATTGGACAGTGATTGTTCTGTAGGTGATTTACGGTCAGTCCTTTAATAATTGGACAGTGATTGTTCTGCAGGTGATTTACGGTCAGTCCTTTAATAATTGGACAGTGATTGTTCTGTAGGTGATTTACGGTCAGTCCTTTAATAATTGGACAGTGATTGTTCTGTCGGTGATTTACGGTCAGTCCTTTAATAATTGGACAGTGATTGTTCTGTAGGTGATTTACGGTCAGTCCTTTAATAATTGGACAGTGATTGTTCTGTAGGTGATTTACGGTCAGTCCTTTAATAATTGGACAGTGATTGTTCTGTAGGTGATTTACGGTCAGTCCTTTAATAATTGGACAGTGATTGTTCTGTAGGTGATTTACGGTCAGTCCTTTAATAATTGGACAGTGATTGTTCTGTCGGTGATTTACGGTCAGTCCTTTAATAATTGGACAGTGATTGTTCTGCAGGTGATTTACAGTCAGTCCTTTAATAATTGGACCATGATTGTTCTGTAGGTGATTTACGGTCAGACCTTTAATAATTGGACAGTGATTGTTCTGTAGGTGATTTACGGTCAGACCTTTAATAATTGGACAGTGATTGTTCTGTAGGTGATTTACGGTCAGACCTTTAATAATTGGACAGTGATTGTTCTGTCGGTGATTTACGGTCAGACCTTTAATAATTGGACAGTGATTGTTCTGTAGGTGATTTACGGTCAGTCCTTTAATAATTGGACAGTGATTGTTCTGTAGGTGATTTACGGTCAGTCCTTTAATAATAGGACCATGATTGTTCTGTAGGTGATTTACGGTCAGACCTTTAATAATTGGACAGTGATTGTTCTGTAGGTGATTTACGGTCAGACCTTTAATAATTGGACAGTGATTGTTCTGTAGGTGATTTACGGTCAGACCTTTAATAATTGGACAGTGATTGTTCTGTCGGTGATTTACGGTCAGACCTTTAATAATTGGACAGTGATTGTTCTGTAGGTGATTTACTGTCAGTCCTTTAATAATTGGACAGTGATTGTTCTGTAGGTGATTTACGGTCAGTCCTGAAATAATTGGACTTTGATTGTTCTGTCGGTGATTTACGGTCAGACCTTTAATAATTGGACAGTGATTGTTCTGTAGGTGATTTACGGTTAGTCCTTTAATAATTGGATAGTGATTGTTCTGTAGGTGATTTACGGTCAGTCCTTTAATAATAGGACCATGATTGTTCTGTAGGTGATTTACGGTCAGACCTTTAATAATTGGACAGTGATTGTTCTGTAGGTGATTTACGGTCAGTCCTTTAATAATTGGACAGTGATTGTTCTGTAGGTGATTTACGGTCAGTCCTTTAATAATAGGACCATGATTGTTCTGTAGGTGATTTACGGTCAGACCTTTAATAATTGGACAGTGATTGTTCTGTAGGTGATTTACGGTCAGTCCTTTAATAATTGTATAGTGATTGTTCTGTAGGTGATTTACGGTCAGACCTTTAATAATTGGACAGTGATTGTTCTGTAGGTGATTTACGGTCAGTCCTTTAATAATTGGATAGTGATTGTTCTGTAGGTGATTTACGGTCAGTCCTTTAATAATTGGATAGTGATTGTTCTGTAGGTGATTTACGGTCAGTCCTTTAATGATTGGACAGTGATTGTTCTGTAGGTGATTTACGGTTAGTCCTTTAATAATTGGACAGTGATTGTTCTGTAGGTGATTTACGGTCAGTCCTTTAATAATTGGACAGTGATTGTTCTGTTGGTGATTTACGGTCAGTCCTTTAATAATTGGACAGTGATTGTTCTGTAGGTGATTTACGGTCAGTCCTTTAATAATTGGACAGTGATTGTTCTGTAGGTGATTTACGGTCAGTCCTTTAATAATTGGACAGTGATTGTTCTGTAGGTGATTTACGGTCAGTCCTTTAATAATTGGATAGTGATTGTTCTGTAGGTGATTTGCGGTCAGTCCTTTAATAATTGGATAGTGATTGTTCTGTAGGTGATTTACGTTCAGTCCTTTAATAATTGGACAGTGATTGTTCTGTAGGTGATTTACGGTCAGTCCTTTAATAATTGGACAGTGATTGTTCTGTAGGTGATTTACGGTCAGTCCTTTAATAATTGGACAGTGATTGTTCTGTAGGTGATTTACGGTCAGACCTTTAATAATTGGACAGTGATTGTTCTGTCGGTGATTTACGGTCAGACCTTTAATAATTGGACAGTGATTGTTCTGTAGGTGATTTACGGTCAGACCTTTAATAATTGGACAGTGATTGTTCTGTAGGTGATTTACGGTCAGACCTTTAATAATTGGACAGTGATTGTTCTGTAGGTGATTTACGGTCAGACCTTTAATAATTGGACAGTGATTGTTCTGTAGGTGATTTACGGTCAGACCTTTAATAATTGGACAGTGATTGTTCTGTAGGTGATTTACGGTCAGTCCTTTAATAATTGGATAGTGATTGTTCTGTAGGTGATTTACGGTCAGTCCTTTAATAATAGGACCATGATTGTTCTGTAGGTGATTTACGGTCAGACCTTTAATAATTGGACAGTGATTGTTCTGTAGGTGATTTACGGTCAGTCCTTTAATAATAGGACCATGATTGTTCTGTAGGTGATTTACGGTCAGTCCTTTAATAATTGGACAGTGATTGTTCTGTAGGTGATTTACGGTCAGTCCTTTAATAATTGGATAGTGATTGTTCTGTAGGTGATTTACGGTCAGTCCTTTAATAATTGGATAGTGATTGTTCTGTAGGTGATTTACGGTCAGTCCTTTAATAATTGGACAGTGATTGTTCTGTAGGTGATTTACGGTCAGTCCTTTAATAATAGGACAGTGATTGTTCTCTAGGTGATTTACGGTCAGTCCTTTAATAATTGGATAGTGATTGTTCTGTAGGTGATTTACGGTCAGTCCTTTAATAATTGGATAGTGATTGTTCTGTAGGTGATTTACGGTCAGTCCTTTAATAATTGGATAGTGATTGTTCTGTCGGTGATTTACGGTCAGTCCTTTAATAATAGGACCATGATTGTTCTGTAGGTGATTTACGGTCAGTCCTTTAATAATTGGACAGTGATTGTTCTGTAGGTGATTTACGGTCAGTCCTTCAATAATTGGACAGTGATTGTTCTGTAGGTGATTCACGGTCAGTCCTTTAATAATTGGACAGTGATTGTTCTGTAGGTGATTTACGGTCAGTCCTTTAATAATTGGACAGTGATTGTTCTGTAGGTGATTTACGGTCAGTCCTTTAATAATTGGACAGTGATTGTTCTGTAGGTGATTTACGGTCAGTCCTTTAATAATTGGACAGTGATTGTTCTGTAGGTGATTTACGGTCAGTCCTTTAATAATTGGACAGTGATTGTTCTGTAGGTGATTTACTGTCAGTCCTTTAATAATTGGACAGTGATTGTTCTGTAGGTGATTTACGGTCAGTCCTTTAATAATAGGACCATGATTGTTCTGTAGGTGATTTACGGTCAGTCCTTTAATAATTGGACAGTGATTGTTCTGTAGGTGATTTACGGTCAGTCCTTTAATAATAGGACAGTGATTGTTCTCTAGGTGATTTACGGTCAGTCCTTTAATAATTGGATAGTGATTGTTCTGTAGGTGATTTACGGTCAGTCCTTTAATAATTGGATAGTGATTGTTCTGTAGGTGATTTACGGTCAGTCCTTTAATAATTGGATAGTGATTGTTCTGTAGGTGAGTTACGGTCAGTCCTTTAATAATTGGATAGTGATTGTTCTGTCGGTGATTTACGGTCAGTCCTTTAATAATAGGACCATGATTGTTCTGTAGGTGATTTACGGTCAGTCCTTTAATAATTGGACAGTGATTGTTCTGTAGGTGATTTACGGTCAGTCCTTCAATAATTGGACAGTGATTGTTCTGTCGGTGATTCACGGTCAGTCCTTTAATAATTGGACAGTGATTGTTCTGTAGGTGATTTACGGTCAGTCCTTTAATAATTGGACAGTGATTGTTCTGTAGGTGATTTACGGTCAGTCCTTTAATAATTGGACAGTGATTGTTCTGTAGGTGATTTACGGTCAGTCCTTTAATAATTGGACAGTGATTGTTCTGTAGGTGATTTACGGTCAGTCCTTTAATAATTGGACAGTGATTGTTCTGTAGGTGATTTACTGTCAGTCCTTTAATAATTGGACAGTGATTGTTCTGTAGGTGATTTACGGTCAGTCCTTTAATAATAGGACCATGATTGTTCTGTAGGTGATTTACGGTCAGTCCTTTAATAATTGGACAGTGATTGTTCTGTAGGTGATTTACGGTCAGTCCTTCAATAATTGGACAGTGATTGTTCTGTAGGTGATTTACGGTCAGTCCTTTAATAATTGGACAGTGATTGTTCTGTAGGTGATTCACGGTCAGTCCTTTAATAATTGGACAGTGATTGTTCTGTAGGTGATTTACGGTCAGTCCTTTAATAATTGGACAGTGATTGTTCTGTAGGTGATTTACGGTCAGTCCTTTAATAATTGGACAGTGATTGTTCTGTAGGTGATTTACGGTCAGTCCTTTAATAATTGGACAGTGATTGTTCTGTAGGTGATTTACGGTCAGTCCTTTAATAATTGTCCAGTGATTGTTCTGTAGGTGATTTACGGTCAGTCCTTTAATAATTGGACAGTGATTGTTCTGTAGGTGATTTACGGTCAGTCCTTTAATAATTGGACAGTGATTGTTCTGTAGGTGATTTACGGTCAGTCCTTTAATAATTGGAGAGTGCTTGTTCTGTAGGTGATTTACTGTCTGTCCTTTAATAATTGGACAGTGATTGTTCTGTCGGTGATTTACGGTCAGTCCTTTAATAATTGGACAGTGATTGTTCTGTAGGTGATTTACGGTCAGTCCTTTAATAATTGGACAGTGATTGTTCTGTAGGTGATTTACGGTCAGTCCTTTAATAATTGGACAGTGATTGTTCTGTAGGTGATTTACGGTCAGTCCTTTAATAATTGGACAGTGATTGTTCTGTAGGTGATTTACGGTCAGTCCTTTAATAATTGGACAGTGATTGTTCTGTCGGTGATTTACGGTCAGTCCTTTAATAATTGGACAGTGATTGTTCTGTAGGTGATTCACGGTCAGTCCTTTAATAATTGGACAGTGATTGTTCTGTAGGTGATTTACGGTCAGTCCTTTAATAATTGGACAGTGATTGTTCTGTAGGTGATTTACGGTCAGTCCTTTAATAATTGGACAGTGATTGTTCTGTAGGTGATTTACGGTCAGTCCTTTAATAATTGGACAGTGATTGTTCTGTAGGTGATTTACGGTCAGTCCTTTAATAATTGGACAGTGATTGTTCTGTAGGTGATTTACGGTCAGTCCTTTAATAATTGTCCAGTGATTGTTCTGTAGGTGATTTACGGTCAGTCCTTTAATAATTGGACAGTGATTGTTCTGTAGGTGATTTACGGTCAGTCCTTTAATAATTGGACAGTGATTGTTCTGTAGGTGATTTACGGTCAGTCCTTTAATAATTGGAGAGTGCTTGTTCTGTAGGTGATTTACTGTCTGTCCTTTAATAATTGGACAGTGATTGTTCTGTCGGTGATTTACGGTCAGTCCTTTAATAATTGGACAGTGATTGTTCTGTAGGTGATTTACGGTCAGTCCTTTAATAATTGGATAGTGATTGTTCTGTAGGTGATTTACGGTCAGTCCTTTAATAATTGGACAGTGATTGTTCTGTAGGTGATTTACGGTCAGTCCTTTAATAATTGGACAGTGATTGTTCTGTGGGTGATTTACGGTCAGTCCTTTAATAATTGGACAGTGATTGTTCTGTGGGTGATTTACGGTCAGTCCTTTAGTAATTGGACAGTGATTGTTCTGTAGGTGATTTACGGTCAGTCCTTTAATAATTGGACAGTGATTGTTCTGTAGGTGATTTACGGTCAGTCCTTTAATAATTGGATAGTAATTGTTCTGTAGGTGATTTACGGTCAGTCCTTTAATAATTGGACAGTGATTGTTCTGTAGGTGATTTACGGTCAGTCCTGTAATAATTGGACAGTGATTGTTCTGTAGGTGATTTACGGTCAGTCCTTTAATAATTGGACAGTGATTGTTCTGTAGGTGATTTACTGTCAGTCCTTTAATATTTGGATAGTGATTGTTCTGTAGGTGATTTACGGTCAGTCCTTTAATAATTGGACAGTGATTGTTCTGTAGGTGATTTACTGTCAGTCCTTTAATAATTGGACAGTGATTGTTCTGTAGGTGATTTACGGTCAGTCCTTTAATAATTGGACAGTGATTGTTCTGTAGGTGATTTACGGTCAGTCCTTTAATAATAGGATAGTGATTGTTCTGTAGGTGATTTACGGTCAGTCCTTTAATAATTGGACAGTGATTGTTCTGTAGGTGATTTACGGTCAGTCCTTTAATAATTGGACAGTGATTGTTCTGTAGGTGATTTACGGTCAGTCCTTTAATAATAGGATAGTGATTGTTCTGTAGGTGATTTACGGTCAGTCCTTTAATAATTGGACAGTGATTGTTCTGTAGGTGATTTACGGTCAGTCCTTTAATAATTGGACAGTGATTGTTCTGTAGGTGATTTACTGTCAGTCCTTTAATATTTGGATAGTGATTGTTCTGTAGGTGATTTACGGTCAGTCCTTTAATAATTGGACAGTGATTGTTCTGTAGGTGATTTACTGTCAGTCCTTTAATAATTGGACAGTGATTGTTCTGTAGGTGATTTACGGTCAGTCCTTTAATAATTGGACAGTGATTGTTCTGTAGGTGATTTACGGTCAGTCCTTTAATAATAGGATAGTGATTGTTCTGTAGGTGATTTACGGTCAGTCCTTTAATAATTGGACAGTGATTGTTCTGTAGGTGATTTACGGTCAGTCCTTTAATAATTGGACAGTGATTGTTCTGTAGGTGATTTACGGTCAGTCCTTTAATAATAGGATAGTGATTGTTCTGTAGGTGATTTACGGTCAGTCCTTTAATAATTGGACAGTGATTGTTCTGTAGGTGATTTACGGTCAGTCCTTTAATAATTGGACAGTGATTGTTCTGTAGGTGATTTACTGTCAGTCCTTTAATATTTGGATAGTGATTGTTCTGTAGGTGATTTACGGTCAGTCCTTTAATAATTGGACAGTGATTGTTCTGTAGGTGATTTACGGTCAGTCCTTTAATAATTGGACAGTGATTGTTCTGTAGGTGATTTACTGTCAGTCCTTTAATATTTGGATAGTGATTGTTCTGTAGGTGATTTACGGTCAGTCCTTTAATAATTGGACAGTGATTGTTCTGTAGGTGATTTACGGTCAGTCCTTTAATAATTGGATAGTGATTGTTCTGTAGGTGATTTACTGTCAGTCCTTTAATAATTGGACAGTGATTGTTCTGTAGGTGATTTACGGTCAGTCCTTTAATAATTGGACAGTGATTGTTCTGTAGGTGATTTACTGTCAGTCCTTTAATATTTGGATAGTGATTGTTCTGTAGGTGATTTACGGTCAGTCCTTTAATAATTGGACAGTGATTGTTCTGTAGGTGATTTACGGTCAGTCCTTTAATAATTGGACAGTGATTGTTCTGTAGGTGATTTACGGTCAGTCCTTTAATAATTGGACAGTGATTGTTCTGTAGGTGATTTACTGTCAGTCCTTTAATAATTGGATAGTGATTGTTCTGTAGGTGATTTACGGTCAGTCCTTTAATAATTGGACAGTGATTGTTCTGTAGGTGATTTACGGTCAGTCCTTTAATAATTGGACAGTGATTGTTCTGTAGGTGATTTACGGTCAGTCCTTTAATAATTGGACAGTGATTGTTCTGTAGGTGATTTACGGTCAGTCCTTTAATAATTGGACAGTGATTGTTCTGTAGGTGATTTACGGTCAGTCCTTTAATAATTGGACAGTGATTGTTCTGTAGGTGATTTACTGTCAGTCCTTTAATAATAGGACCATGATTGTTCTGTAGGTGATTTACGGTCAGTCCTTTAATAATTGGACAGTGATTGTTCTGTAGGTGATTTACGGTCAGTCCTTTAATAATTGGACAGTGATTGTTCTGTAGGTGATTTACTGTCAGTCCTTTAATATTTGGATAGTGATTGTTCTGTAGGTGATTTACGGTCAGTCCTTTAATAATTGGACAGTGATTGTTCTGTAGGTGATTTACGGTCAGTCCTTTAATAAATGGACAGTGATTGTTCTGTAGTTGATTTACGGTCAGTCCTTTAATAATTGGACAGTGATTGTTCTGTAGGTGATTTACGGTCAGTCCTTTAATAATTGGATAGTGATTGTTCTGTAGGTGATTTACGGTCAGTCCTTTAATAATTGGATAGTGATTGTTCTGTAGGTGATTTACGGTCAGTCCTTTAATAATTGGACAGTGATTGTTCTGTAGGTGATTTACGGTCAGTCCTTTAATAATTGGATAGTAATTGTTCTGTAGGTGATTTACGGTCAGTCCTTTAATAATTGGACAGTGATTGTTCTGTAGGTGATTTACGGTCAGTCCTGTAATAATTGGACAGTGATTGTTCTGTAGGTGATTTACGGTCAGTCCTTTAATAATTGGACAGTGATTGTTCTGTAGGTGATTTACTGTCAGTCCTTTAATATTTGGATAGTGATTGTTCTGTAGGTGATTTACGGTCAGTCCTTTAATAATTGGACAGTGATTGTTCTGTAGGTGATTTACTGTCAGTCCTTTAATAATTGGACAGTGATTGTTCTGTAGGTGATTTACGGTCAGTCCTTTAATAATTGGACAGTGATTGTTCTGTAGGTGATTTACGGTCAGTCCTTTAATAATAGGATAGTGATTGTTCTGTAGGTGATTTACGGTCAGTCCTTTAATAATTGGACAGTGATTGTTCTGTAGGTGATTTACGGTCAGTCCTTTAATAATTGGACAGTGATTGTTCTGTAGGTGATTTACGGTCAGTCCTTTAATAATAGGATAGTGATTGTTCTGTAGGTGATTTACGGTCAGTCCTTTAATAATTGGACAGTGATTGTTCTGTAGGTGATTTACGGTCAGTCCTTTAATAATTGGACAGTGATTGTTCTGTAGGTGATTTACTGTCAGTCCTTTAATATTTGGATAGTGATTGTTCTGTAGGTGATTTACGGTCAGTCCTTTAATAATTGGACAGTGATTGTTCTGTAGGTGATTTACTGTCAGTCCTTTAATAATTGGACAGTGATTGTTCTGTAGGTGATTTACGGTCAGTCCTTTAATAATTGGACAGTGATTGTTCTGTAGGTGATTTACGGTCAGTCCTTTAATAATAGGATAGTGATTGTTCTGTAGGTGATTTACGGTCAGTCCTTTAATAATTGGACAGTGATTGTTCTGTAGGTGATTTACGGTCAGTCCTTTAATAATTGGACAGTGATTGTTCTGTAGGTGATTTACGGTCAGTCCTTTAATAATAGGATAGTGATTGTTCTGTAGGTGATTTACGGTCAGTCCTTTAATAATTGGACAGTGATTGTTCTGTAGGTGATTTACGGTCAGTCCTTTAATAATTGGACAGTGATTGTTCTGTAGGTGATTTACTGTCAGTCCTTTAATATTTGGATAGTGATTGTTCTGTAGGTGATTTACGGTCAGTCCTTTAATAATTGGACAGTGATTGTTCTGTAGGTGATTTACGGTCAGTCCTTTAATAATTGGACAGTGATTGTTCTGTAGGTGATTTACTGTCAGTCCTTTAATATTTGGATAGTGATTGTTCTGTAGGTGATTTACGGTCAGTCCTTTAATAATTGGACAGTGATTGTTCTGTAGGTGATTTACGGTCAGTCCTTTAATAATTGGATAGTGATTGTTCTGTAGGTGATTTACTGTCAGTCCTTTAATAATTGGACAGTGATTGTTCTGTAGGTGATTTACGGTCAGTCCTTTAATAATTGGACAGTGATTGTTCTGTAGGTGATTTACTGTCAGTCCTTTAATATTTGGATAGTGATTGTTCTGTAGGTGATTTACGGTCAGTCCTTTAATAATTGGACAGTGATTGTTCTGTAGGTGATTTACGGTCAGTCCTTTAATAATTGGACAGTGATTGTTCTGTAGGTGATTTACGGTCAGTCCTTTAATAATTGGACAGTGATTGTTCTGTAGGTGATTTACTGTCAGTCCTTTAATAATTGGATAGTGATTGTTCTGTAGGTGATTTACGGTCAGTCCTTTAATAATTGGACAGTGATTGTTCTGTAGGTGATTTACGGTCAGTCCTTTAATAATTGGACAGTGATTGTTCTGTAGGTGATTTACGGTCAGTCCTTTAATAATTGGACAGTGATTGTTCTGTAGGTGATTTACGGTCAGTCCTTTAATAATTGGACAGTGATTGTTCTGTAGGTGATTTACGGTCAGTCCTTTAATAATTGGACAGTGATTGTTCTGTAGGTGATTTACTGTCAGTCCTTTAATAATAGGACCATGATTGTTCTGTAGGTGATTTACGGTCAGTCCTTTAATAATTGGACAGTGATTGTTCTGTAGGTGATTTACGGTCAGTCCTTTAATAATAGGACAGTGATTGTTCTCTAGGTGATTTACGGTCAGTCCTTTAATAATTGGATAGTGATTGTTCTGTAGGTGATTTACGGTCAGTCCTTTAATAATTGGATAGTGATTGTTCTGTAGGTGATTTACGGTCAGTCCTTTAATAATTGGATAGTGATTGTTCTGTAGGTGAGTTACGGTCAGTCCTTTAATAATTGGATAGTGATTGTTCTGTCGGTGATTTACGGTCAGTCCTTTAATAATAGGACCATGATTGTTCTGTAGGTGATTTACGGTCAGTCCTTTAATAATTGGACAGTGATTGTTCTGTAGGTGATTTACGGTCAGTCCTTCAATAATTGGACAGTGATTGTTCTGTCGGTGATTCACGGTCAGTCCTTTAATAATTGGACAGTGATTGTTCTGTAGGTGATTTACGGTCAGTCCTTTAATAATTGGACAGTGATTGTTCTGTAGGTGATTTACGGTCAGTCCTTTAATAATTGGACAGTGATTGTTCTGTAGGTGATTTACGGTCAGTCCTTTAATAATTGGACAGTGATTGTTCTGTAGGTGATTTACGGTCAGTCCTTTAATAATTGGACAGTGATTGTTCTGTAGGTGATTTACTGTCAGTCCTTTAATAATTGGACAGTGATTGTTCTGTAGGTGATTTACGGTCAGTCCTTTAATAATAGGACCATGATTGTTCTGTAGGTGATTTACGGTCAGTCCTTTAATAATTGGACAGTGATTGTTCTGTAGGTGATTTACGGTCAGTCCTTCAATAATTGGACAGTGATTGTTCTGTAGGTGATTTACGGTCAGTCCTTTAATAATTGGACAGTGATTGTTCTGTAGGTGATTCACGGTCAGTCCTTTAATAATTGGACAGTGATTGTTCTGTAGGTGATTTACGGTCAGTCCTTTAATAATTGGACAGTGATTGTTCTGTAGGTGATTTACGGTCAGTCCTTTAATAATTGGACAGTGATTGTTCTGTAGGTGATTTACGGTCAGTCCTTTAATAATTGGACAGTGATTGTTCTGTAGGTGATTTACGGTCAGTCCTTTAATAATTGGACAGTGATTGTTCTGTAGGTGATTTACGGTCAGTCCTTTAATAATTGGACAGTGATTGTTCTGTAGGTGATTTACGGTCAGTCCTTTAATAATTGTCCAGTGATTGTTCTGTAGGTGATTTACGGTCAGTCCTTTAATAATTGGACAGTGATTGTTCTGTAGGTGATTTACGGTCAGTCCTTTAATAATTGGACAGTGATTGTTCTGTAGGTGATTTACGGTCAGTCCTTTAATAATTGGAGAGTGCTTGTTCTGTAGGTGATTTACTGTCTGTCCTTTAATAATTGGACAGTGATTGTTCTGTCGGTGATTTACGGTCAGTCCTTTAATAATTGGACAGTGATTGTTCTGTAGGTGATTTACGGTCAGTCCTTTAATAATTGGACAGTGATTGTTCTGTAGGTGATTTACGGTCAGTCCTTTAATAATTGGACAGTGATTGTTCTGTAGGTGATTTACGGTCAGTCCTTTAATAATTGGACAGTGATTGTTCTGTAGGTGATTTACGGTCAGTCCTTTAATAATTGGACAGTGATTGTTCTGTCGGTGATTTACGGTCAGTCCTTTAATAATTGGACAGTGATTGTTCTGTAGGTGATTCACGGTCAGTCCTTTAATAATTGGACAGTGATTGTTCTGTAGGTGATTTACGGTCAGTCCTTTAATAATTGGACAGTGATTGTTCTGTAGGTGATTTACGGTCAGTCCTTTAATAATTGGACAGTGATTGTTCTGTAGGTGATTTACGGTCAGTCCTTTAATAATTGGACAGTGATTGTTCTGTAGGTGATTTACGGTCAGTCCTTTAATAATTGGACAGTGATTGTTCTGTAGGTGATTTACGGTCAGTCCTTTAATAATTGTCCAGTGATTGTTCTGTAGGTGATTTACGGTCAGTCCTTTAATAATTGGACAGTGATTGTTCTGTAGGTGATTTACGGTCAGTCCTTTAATAATTGGACAGTGATTGTTCTGTAGGTGATTTACGGTCAGTCCTTTAATAATTGGAGAGTGCTTGTTCTGTAGGTGATTTACTGTCTGTCCTTTAATAATTGGACAGTGATTGTTCTGTCGGTGATTTACGGTCAGTCCTTTAATAATTGGACAGTGATTGTTCTGTAGGTGATTTACGGTCAGTCCTTTAATAATTGGATAGTGATTGTTCTGTAGGTGATTTACGGTCAGTCCTTTAATAATTGGACAGTGATTGTTCTGTAGGTGATTTACGGTCAGTCCTTTAATAATTGGACAGTGATTGTTCTGTGGGTGATTTACGGTCAGTCCTTTAATAATTGGACAGTGATTGTTCTGTGGGTGATTTACGGTCAGTCCTTTAGTAATTGGACAGTGATTGTTCTGTAGGTGATTTACGGTCAGTCCTTTAATAATTGGACAGTGATTGTTCTGTAGGTGATTTACGGTCAGTCCTTTAATAATTGGATAGTAATTGTTCTGTAGGTGATTTACGGTCAGTCCTTTAATAATTGGACAGTGATTGTTCTGTAGGTGATTTACGGTCAGTCCTGTAATAATTGGACAGTGATTGTTCTGTAGGTGATTTACGGTCAGTCCTTTAATAATTGGACAGTGATTGTTCTGTAGGTGATTTACTGTCAGTCCTTTAATATTTGGATAGTGATTGTTCTGTAGGTGATTTACGGTCAGTCCTTTAATAATTGGACAGTGATTGTTCTGTAGGTGATTTACGGTCAGTCCTTTAATAATTGGACAGTGATTGTTCTGTAGGTGATTTACGGTCAGTCCTTTAATAATAGGATAGTGATTGTTCTGTAGGTGATTTACGGTCAGTCCTTTAATAATTGGACAGTGATTGTTCTGTAGGTGATTTACGGTCAGTCCTTTAATAATTGGACAGTGATTGTTCTGTAGGTGATTTACTGTCAGTCCTTTAATATTTGGATAGTGATTGTTCTGTAGGTGATTTACGGTCAGTCCTTTAATAATTGGACAGTGATTGTTCTGTAGGTGATTTACTGTCAGTCCTTTAATAATTGGACAGTGATTGTTCTGTAGGTGATTTACGGTCAGTCCTTTAATAATTGGACAGTGATTGTTCTGTAGGTGATTTACGGTCAGTCCTTTAATAATAGGATAGTGATTGTTCTGTAGGTGATTTACGGTCAGTCCTTTAATAATTGGACAGTGATTGTTCTGTAGGTGATTTACGGTCAGTCCTTTAATAATTGGACAGTGATTGTTCTGTAGGTGATTTACGGTCAGTCCTTTAATAATAGGATAGTGATTGTTCTGTAGGTGATTTACGGTCAGTCCTTTAATAATTGGACAGTGATTGTTCTGTAGGTGATTTACGGTCAGTCCTTTAATAATTGGACAGTGATTGTTCTGTAGGTGATTTACTGTCAGTCCTTTAATATTTGGATAGTGATTGTTCTGTAGGTGATTTACGGTCAGTCCTTTAATAATTGGACAGTGATTGTTCTGTAGGTGATTTACGGTCAGTCCTTTAATAATTGGACAGTGATTGTTCTGTAGGTGATTTACTGTCAGTCCTTTAATATTTGGATAGTGATTGTTCTGTAGGTGATTTACGGTCAGTCCTTTAATAATTGGACAGTGATTGTTCTGTAGGTGATTTACGGTCAGTCCTTTAATAATTGGATAGTGATTGTTCTGTAGGTGATTTACTGTCAGTCCTTTAATAATTGGACAGTGATTGTTCTGTAGGTGATTTACGGTCAGTCCTTTAATAATTGGACAGTGATTGTTCTGTAGGTGATTTACTGTCAGTCCTTTAATATTTGGATAGTGATTGTTCTGTAGGTGATTTACGGTCAGTCCTTTAATAATTGGACAGTGATTGTTCTGTAGGTGATTTACGGTCAGTCCTTTAATAATTGGACAGTGATTGTTCTGTAGGTGATTTACGGTCAGTCCTTTAATAATTGGACAGTGATTGTTCTGTAGGTGATTTACTGTCAGTCCTTTAATAATTGGATAGTGATTGTTCTGTAGGTGATTTACGGTCAGTCCTTTAATAATTGGACAGTGATTGTTCTGTAGGTGATTTACGGTCAGTCCTTTAATAATTGGACAGTGATTGTTCTGTAGGTGATTTACGGTCAGTCCTTTAATAATTGGACAGTGATTGTTCTGTAGGTGATTTACGGTCAGTCCTTTAATAATTGGACAGTGATTGTTCTGTAGGTGATTTACGGTCAGTCCTTTAATAATTGGACAGTGATTGTTCTGTAGGTGATTTACTGTCAGTCCTTTAATAATTGGACAGTGATTGTTCTGTAGGTGATTTACGGTCAGTCCTTTAATAATTGGACAGTGATTGTTCTGTAGGTGATTTACGGTCAGTCCTTTAATAATTGGATAGTGATTGTTCTGTAGGTGATTTACGGTCAGTCCTTTAATAATTGGACAGTGATTGTTCTGTAGGTGATTTACGGTCAGTCCTTTAATAATTGGACAGTGATTGTTCTGTAGGTGATTTACTGTCAGTCCTTTAATAATTGGATAGTGATTGTTCTGTAGGTGATTTACGGTCAGTCCTTTAATAATTGGACAGTGATTGTTCTGTAGATGATTTACGGTCAGTCCTTTAATAATTGGACAGTGATTGTTCTGTAGGTGATTTACTGTCAGTCCTTTAATAATTGGACAGTGATTGTTCTGTAGGTGATTTACGGTCAGTCCTTTAATATTTGGATAGTGATTGTTCTCTAGGTGATTTACGGTCAGTCCTTTAATAATTGGACAGTGATTGTTCTGTAGGTGATTTACGGTCAGTCCTTTAATAATTGGACAGTGATTGTTCTGTAGGTGATTTACGGTCAGTCCTTTAATAATTGGACAGTGATTGTTCTGTAGGTGATTTATGGTCAGTCCTTTAATAATTGGACAGTGATTGTTCTGTAGGTGATTTACGGTCAGTCCTTTAATAATTGGATAGTGATTGTTCTGTAGGTGATTTACTGTCAGTCCTTTAATAATTGGATAGTGATTGTTCTGTAGGTGATTTACGGTCAGTCCTTTAATAATTGGACAGTGATTGTTCTGTAGGTGATTTACTGTCAGTCCTTTAATATTTGGATAGTGATTGTTCTGTAGGTGATTTACGGTCAGTCCTTTAATAATTGGACAGTGATTGTTCTGTAGGTGATTTACTGTCAGTCCTTTAATAATTGGACAGTGATTGTTCTGTAGGTGATTTACGGTCAGTCCTTTAATAATTGGACAGTGATTGTTCTGTAGGTGATTTACTGTCAGTCCTTTAATATTTGGATAGTGATTGTTCTGTAGGTGATTTACGGTCAGTCCTTTAATAATTGGACAGTGATTGTTCTGTAGGTGATTTACGGTCAGTCCTTTAATAATTGGACAGTGATTGTTCTGTAGGTGATTTACTGTCAGTCCTTTAATAATTGGACAGTGATTGTTCTGTAGGTGATTTACGGTCAGTCCTTTAATAATTGGACAGTGATTGTTCTGTAGGTGATTTACGGTCAGTCCTTTAATAATTGGACAGTGATTGTTCTGTAGGTGATTTACAGTCAGTCCTTTAATAATTGGACAGTGATTGTTCTGTAGGTGATTTACGGTCAGTCCTTTAATAATTGGACAGTGATTGTTCTGTCGGTGATTTACAGTCAGTCCTTTAATAATTGGACAGTGATTGTTCTGTAGGTGATTTACAGTCAGTCCTTTAATAATTGGACAGTGATTGTTCTGTAGGTGATTTACGGTCAGTCCTTTAATAATTGGACAGTGATTGTTCTGTAGGTGATTTACGGTCAGTCCTTTAATAATTGGATAGTGATTGTTCTGTAGGTGATTTACGGTCAGTCCTTTAATAATTGGACAGTGATTGTTCTGTAGGTGATTTACAGTCAGTCCTTTAATAATTGGACAGTGATTGTTCTGTAGGTGATTTACAGTCAGTCCTTTAATAATTGGACAGTGATTGTTCTGTAGGTGATTTACGGTCAGTCCTTTAATAATTGGACAGTGATTGTTCTGTAGGTGATTTACGGTCAGTCCTTTAATAATTGGATAGTGATTGTTCTGTAGGTGATTTACTGTCAGTCCTTTAATAATTGGACAGTGATTGTTCTGTAGGTGATTTACGGTCAGTCCTTTAATAATTGGACAGTGATTGTTCTGTAGGTGATTTACGGTCAGTCCTTTAATAATTGGACAGTGATTGTTCTGTAGGTGATTTACAGTCAGTCCTTTAATAATTGGACTGTGATTGTTCTGTCGGTGATTTACTGTCAGTCCTTTAATAATTGGACAGTGATTGTTCTGTAGGTGATTTACAGTCAGTCCTTTAATAATTGGACAGTGATTGTTCTGTAGGTGATTTACGGTCAGTCCTTTAATAATTGGACAGTGATTGTTCTGTAGGTGATTTACGGTCAGTCCTTTAATAATTGGACAGTGATTGTTCTGTAGGTGATTTACAGTCAGTCCTTTAATAATTGGACAGTGATTGTTCTGTAGGTGATTTACGGTCAGTCCTTTAATAATTGGATAGTGATTGTTCTGTAGGTGATTTACGGTCAGTCCTTTAATAATTGGACAGTGATTGTTCTGTAGGTGATTTACTGTCAGTCCTTTAATATTTGGATAGTGATTGTTCTGTAGGTGATTTACGGTCAGTCCTTTAATAATTGGACATTGATTGTTCTGTAGGTAATTTACGGTCAGTCCTTTAATAATTGGATAGTGATTGTTCTGTAGGTGATTTACGGTCAGTCCTTTAATAATTGGACAGTGATTGTTCTGTAGGTGATTTACGGTCAGTCCTTTAATAATTGGACAGTGATTGTTCTGTAGGTGATTTACTGTCAGTCCTTTAATAATTGGATAGTGATTGTTCTGTAGGTGATTTACGGTCAGTCCTTTAATAATTGGACAGTGATTGTTCTGTAGGTGATTTACTGTCAGTCCTTTAATAATTGGACAGTGATTGTTCTGTAGGTGATTTACGGTCAGTCCTTTAATAATTGGACAGTGATTGTTCTGTAGGTGATTTACTGTCAGTCCTTTAATAATTGGACAGTGATTGTTCTGTAGGTGATTTACGGTCAGTCCTTTAATAATTGGATAGTGATTGTTCTGTAGGTGATTTACGGTCAGTCCTTTAATAATTGGACAGTGATTGTTCTGTTGGTGATTTACGGTCAGTCCTTTAATAATTGGACAGTGATTGTTCTGTAGGTGATTTACGGTCAGTCCTTTAATATTTGGACAGTGATTGTTCTGTAGGTGATTTACGGTCAGTCCTTTAATAATTGGACAGTGATTGTTCTGTAGGTGATTTACGGTCAGTCCTTTAATAATTGGACAGTGATTGTTCTGTAGGTGATTTACTGTCAGCCCTTTAATATTTGGATAGTGATTGTTCTGTTGGTGATTTACGGTCAGTCCTTTAATAATTGGACAGTGATTGTTCTGTAGGTGATTTACGGTCAGTCCTTTAATAATTGGACAGTGATTGTTCTGTAGGTGATTTACGGTCAGTCCTTTAATAATTGGACAGTGATTGTTCTGTAGGTGATTTACTGTCAGTCCTTTAATATTTGGATAGTGATTGTTCTGTAGGTGATTTACTGTCAGTCCTTTAATATTTGGATAGTGATTGTTCTGTAGGTGATTTACGGTCAGTCCTTTAATAATTGGACAGTGATTGTTCTGTAGGTGATTTACGGTCAGTCCTTTAATAATTGGACAGTGATTGTTCTGCAGGTGATTTACGGTCAGTCCTTTAATAATTGGACAGTGATTGTTCTGTAGGTGATTTACGGTCAGTCCTTTAATAATTGGACAGTGATTGTTCTGTAGGTGATTTACGGTCAGTCCTTTAATAATAGGATAGTGATTGTTCTGTAGGTGATTTACGGTCAGTCCTTTAATAATTGGACAGTGATTGTTCTGTAGGTGATTTACTGTCAGTCCTTTAATATTTGGATAGTGATTGTTCTGTAGGTGATTTACGGTCAGTCCTTTAATAATTGGACAGTGATTGTTCTGTAGGTGATTTACTGTCAGTCCTTTAATAATTGGACAGTGATTGTTCTGTAGGTGATTTACGGTCAGTCCTTTAATAATTGGACAGTGATTGTTCTGTAGGTGATTTACTGTCAGTCCTTTAATATTTGGATAGTGATTGTTCTGTAGGTGATTTACGGTCAGTCCTTTAATAATTGGACAGTGATTGTTCTGTAGGTGATTTACGGTCAGTCCTTTAATAATTGGACAGTGATTGTTCTGTAGGTGATTTACTGTCAGTCCTTTAATAATTGGACAGTGATTGTTCTGTAGGTGATTTACGGTCAGTCCTTTAATAATTGGACAGTGATTGTTCTGTAGGTGATTTACGGTCAGTCCTTTAATAATTGGACAGTGATTGTTCTGTAGGTGATTTACAGTCAGTCCTTTAATAATTGGACAGTGATTGTTCTGTAGGTGATTTACGGTCAGTCCTTTAATAATTGGACAGTGATTGTTCTGTCGGTGATTTACAGTCAGTCCTTTAATAATTGGACAGTGATTGTTCTGTAGGTGATTTACAGTCAGTCCTTTAATAATTGGACAGTGATTGTTCTGTAGGTGATTTACGGTCAGTCCTTTAATAATTGGACAGTGATTGTTCTGTAGGTGATTTACGGTCAGTCCTTTAATAATTGGATAGTGATTGTTCTGTAGGTGATTTACGGTCAGTCCTTTAATAATTGGACAGTGATTGTTCTGTAGGTGATTTACAGTCAGTCCTTTAATAATTGGACAGTGATTGTTCTGTAGGTGATTTACAGTCAGTCCTTTAATAATTGGACAGTGATTGTTCTGTAGGTGATTTACGGTCAGTCCTTTAATAATTGGACAGTGATTGTTCTGTAGGTGATTTACGGTCAGTCCTTTAATAATTGGATAGTGATTGTTCTGTAGGTGATTTACTGTCAGTCCTTTAATAATTGGACAGTGATTGTTCTGTAGGTGATTTACGGTCAGTCCTTTAATAATTGGACAGTGATTGTTCTGTAGGTGATTTACGGTCAGTCCTTTAATAATTGGACAGTGATTGTTCTGTAGGTGATTTACAGTCAGTCCTTTAATAATTGGACTGTGATTGTTCTGTCGGTGATTTACTGTCAGTCCTTTAATAATTGGACAGTGATTGTTCTGTAGGTGATTTACAGTCAGTCCTTTAATAATTGGACAGTGATTGTTCTGTAGGTGATTTACGGTCAGTCCTTTAATAATTGGACAGTGATTGTTCTGTAGGTGATTTACGGTCAGTCCTTTAATAATTGGACAGTGATTGTTCTGTAGGTGATTTACAGTCAGTCCTTTAATAATTGGACAGTGATTGTTCTGTAGGTGATTTACGGTCAGTCCTTTAATAATTGGATAGTGATTGTTCTGTAGGTGATTTACGGTCAGTCCTTTAATAATTGGACAGTGATTGTTCTGTAGGTGATTTACTGTCAGTCCTTTAATATTTGGATAGTGATTGTTCTGTAGGTGATTTACGGTCAGTCCTTTAATAATTGGACAGTGATTGTTCTGTAGGTAATTTACGGTCAGTCCTTTAATAATTGGATAGTGATTGTTCTGTAGGTGATTTACGGTCAGTCCTTTAATAATTGGACAGTGATTGTTCTGTAGGTGATTTACGGTCAGTCCTTTAATAATTGGACAGTGATTGTTCTGTAGGTGATTTACTGTCAGTCCTTTAATAATTGGATAGTGATTGTTCTGTAGGTGATTTACGGTCAGTCCTTTAATAATTGGACAGTGATTGTTCTGTAGGTGATTTACTGTCAGTCCTTTAATAATTGGACAGTGATTGTTCTGTAGGTGATTTACGGTCAGTCCTTTAATAATTGGACAGTGATTGTTCTGTAGGTGATTTACTGTCAGTCCTTTAATAATTGGACAGTGATTGTTCTGTAGGTGATTTACGGTCAGTCCTTTAATAATTGGATAGTGATTGTTCTGTAGGTGATTTACGGTCAGTCCTTTAATAATTGGACAGTGATTGTTCTGTTGGTGATTTACGGTCAGTCCTTTAATAATTGGACAGTGATTGTTCTGTAGGTGATTTACGGTCAGTCCTTTAATATTTGGACAGTGATTGTTCTGTAGGTGATTTACGGTCAGTCCTTTAATAATTGGACAGTGATTGTTCTGTAGGTGATTTACGGTCAGTCCTTTAATAATTGGACAGTGATTGTTCTGTAGGTGATTTACTGTCAGCCCTTTAATATTTGGATAGTGATTGTTCTGTTGGTGATTTACGGTCAGTCCTTTAATAATTGGACAGTGATTGTTCTGTAGGTGATTTACGGTCAGTCCTTTAATAATTGGACAGTGATTGTTCTGTAGGTGATTTACGGTCAGTCCTTTAATAATTGGACAGTGATTGTTCTGTAGGTGATTTACTGTCAGTCCTTTAATATTTGGATAGTGATTGTTCTGTAGGTGATTTACTGTCAGTCCTTTAATATTTGGATAGTGATTGTTCTGTAGGTGATTTACGGTCAGTCCTTTAATAATTGGACAGTGATTGTTCTGTAGGTGATTTACGGTCAGTCCTTTAATAATTGGACAGTGATTGTTCTGCAGGTGATTTACGGTCAGTCCTTTAATAATTGGACAGTGATTGTTCTGTAGGTGATTTACGGTCAGTCCTTTAATAATTGGACAGTGATTGTTCTGTAGGTGATTTACGGTCAGTCCTTTAATAATTGGACAGTGATTGTTCTGTAGGTGATTTACGGTCAGTCCTTTAATAATTGGACAGTGATTGTTCTGTAGTTGATTTACGGTCAGTCCTTTAATAATTGGACAGTGATTGTTCTGTCGGTGATTTACGGTCAGTCCTTTAATAATTGGACAGTGATTGTTCTGTCGGTGATTTACGGTCAGTCCTTTAATAATAGGATAGTGATTGTTCTGTAGGTGATTTACGGTCAGTCCTTTAATAATTGGATAGTGATTGTTCTGTAGGTGATTTACGGTCAGTCCTTTAATAATTGGATAGTGATTGTTCTGTAGGTGATTTACGGTCAGTCCTTTAATAATTGGATAGTGATTGTTCTGTAGGTGATTTACGGTCAGTCGTTTAATAATTGGATAGTGATTGTTCTGTAGGTGATTTACGGTCAGTCCTTTAATAATTGGACAGTGATTGTTCTGTAGGTGATTTACGGTCAGTCCTTTAATAATTAGACAGTGATTGTTCTGTAGGTGATTTACGGTCAGTCGTTTAATAATTGGACAGTGATTGTTCTGTAGGTGATTTACGGTCAGTCCTTTAATAATTGGACAGTGATTGTTCTGTAGGAGATTTACGGTCAGTCCTTTAATAATTGGACAGTGATTGTTCTGTAGGTGATTTACGGTCAGTCCTTTAATAATTGGACAGTGATTGTTCTGTAGGTGATTTACGGTCAGTCCTTTAATAATTGGACAGTGATTGTTCTGTAGGTGATTTACGGTCAGTCCTTTAATAATTGGACAGTGATTGTTCTGTAGGTGATTTACGGTCAGTCCTTTAATAATAGGACCATGATTGTTCTGTAGGTGATTTACGGTCAGTCCTTTAATAATTGGACAGTGATTGTTCTGTAGGTGATTTACGGTCAGTCCTTTAATAATTGGACAGTGATTGTTCTGTAGGTGATTTACGGTCAGTCCTTTAATAATTGGACAGTGATTGTTCTGTAGGTGATTTACGGTCAGTCCTTTAATAATTGGACAGTGATTGTTCTGTAGGTGATTTACGGTCAGTCCTTTAATAATTGGACAGTGATTGTTCTTCGGTGATTTCCGGTCAGTCCGTTAATAATTGGATAGTGATTGTTCTGTAGGTGATTTACGGTCAGTCCTTTAATAATTGGACAGTGATTGTTCTGTAGGTGATTTACGGTCAGTCCTTTAATAATTGGATAGTGATTGTTCTGTAGGTGATTTACGGTCAGTCCTTTAATAATTGGACAGTGATTGTTCTGTAGGTGATTTACGGTCAGTCCTTTAATAATTGGATAGTGATTGTTCTGTAGGTGATTTACGGTCAGTCCTTTAATAATTGGACAGTGATTGTTCTGTAGGTGATTTACGGTCAGTCCTTTAATAATTGGACAGTGATTGTTCTGTAGGTGATTTACGGTCAGTCCTTTAATAATTGGACAGTGATTGTTCTGTAGGTGATTTACGGTCAGTCCTTTAATAATTGGACAGTGATTGTTCTGTAGGTGATTTACGGTCAGTCCTTTAATAATTGGATAGTGATTGTTCTGTAGGTGATTTACGGTCAGTCCTTTAATAATTGGACAGTGATTGTTCTGTAGGTGATTTACGGTCAGTCCTTTAATAATTGGACAGTGATTGTTCTGTAGGTGATTTACAGTCAGTCCTTTAATAATTGGATAGTGATTGTTCTGTAGGTGATTTACGGTCAGTCCTTTAATAATTGGACAGTGATTGTTCTGTAGGTGATTTACGGTCAGTCCTTTAATAATTGGATAGTGATTGTTCTGTAGGTGATTTACGGTCAGTCCTTTAATAATTGGACAGTGATTGTTCTGTAGGTGATTTACGGTCAGTCCTTTAATAATTGGACAGTGATTGTTCTGTAGGTGATTTACGGTCAGTCCTTTAATAATTGGACAGTGATTGTTCTGTAGGTGATTTACGGTCAGTCCTTTAATAATTGGACAGTGATTGTTCTGTAGGTGATTTACGGTCAGTCCTTTAATAATTGGATAGTGATTGTTCTGTAGGTGATTTACGGTCAGTCCTTTAATAATTGGACAGTGATTGTTCTGTAGGTGATTTACGGTCAGTCCTTTAATAATTGGACAGTGATTGTTCTGTAGGTGATTTACGGTCAGTCCTTTAATAATTGGACAGTGATTGTTCTGTAGGTGATTTACGGTCAGTCCTTTAATAATTGGACAGTGATTGTTCTGTAGGTGATTTACGGTCAGTCCTTTAATAATTGGATAGTGATTGTTCTGTAGGTGATTTACTGTCAGTCCTTTAATAATTGGACAGTGATTGTTCTGTAGGTGATTTACGGTCAGTCCTTTAATAATTGGACAGTGATTGTTCTGTAGGTGATTTACGGTCAGTCCTTTAATAATTGGACAGTGATTGTTCTGTAGGTGATTTACAGTCAGTCCTTTAATAATTGGACAGTGATTGTTCTGTAGGTGATTTACGGTCCGTCCATTAATAATTGACAGTGATTGTTCTGTAGGTGATTTACGGTCAGTCCTTTAATAATTGGATAGTGATTGTTCTGTAGGTGATTTACGGTCAGTCCTTTAATAATTGGATAGTGATTGTTCTGTAGGTGATTTACGGTCAGTCCTTTAATAATTTGACAGTGATTGTTCTGTAGGTGATTTACGGTCAGTCCTTTAATAATTGGATAGTGATTGTTCTGTAGGTGATTTACGGTCAGTCCTTTAATAATTGGACAGTGATTGTTCTGTAGGTGATTTACGGTCAGTCCTTTAATAATTGGACAGTGATTGTTCTGTAGGTGATTTACGGTCAGTCCTTTAATAATTGGATAGTGATTGTTCTGTAGGTGATTTACGGTCAGTCCTTTAATAATTGGACAGTGATTGTTCTGTAGGTGATTTACGGTCAGTCCTTTAATAATTGGACAGTGATTGTCCTGTCGGTGATTTACGGTCAGTCCTTTAATAATTGGACAGTGATTGTTCTGTAGGTGATTTACTGTCAGTCCTTTAATAATTGGATAGTGATTGTTCTGTAGGTGATTTACTGTCAGTCCTTTAATAATTGGATAGTGATTGTTCTGTAGGTGATTTACGGTCAGTCCTTTAATAATTGGACAGTGATTGTTCTGTAGGTGATTTACGGTCAGTCCTTTAATAATTGGACAGTGATTGTTCTGTAGGTGATTTACGGTCAGTCCTTTAATAATTGGACAGTGATTGTTCTGTAGGTGATTTACGGTCAGTCCTTTAATAATTGGATAGTGATTGTTCTGTAGGTGATTTACGGTCAGTCCTTTAATAATTGGATAGTGATTGTTCTGTAGGTGATTTACGGTCAGTCCTTTAATAATTGGATAGTGATTGTTCTGTAGGTGATTTACGGTCATTCCTTTAATAATTGGACAGTGATTGTTCTGTAGGTGATTTACGGTCATTCCTTTAATAATTGGACAGTGATTGTTCTGTAGGTGATTTACGGTCAGTCCTTTAATAATTGGACAGTGATTGTTCTGTAGGTGATTTACGGTCAGTCCTTTAATAATTGGACAGTGATTGTTCTGTAGGTGATTTACGGTCAGTCCTTTAATAATTGGACAGTGATTGTTCTGTCGGTGATTTACGGTCAGTCCTTTAATAATTGGACAGTGATTGTTCTGTAGGTGATTTACGGTCAGTCCTTTAATAATTGGACAGTGATTGTTCTGTAGGTGATTTACTGTCAGTCCTTTAATAATTGGATAGTGATTGTTCTGTAGGTGATTTACGGTCAGTCCTTTAATAATTGGACAGTGATTGTTCTGTAGGTGATTTACGGTCAGTCCTTTAATAATTGGACAGTGATTGTTCTGTAGGTGATTTACGGTCAGTCCTTTAATAATAGGACAGTGATTGTTCTGTAGGTGATTTACGGTCAGTCCTTTAATAATTGGACAGTGATTGTTCTGTCGGTGATTTACGGTCAGTCCTTTAATAATTGGACAGTGATTGTTCTGTAGGTGATTTACGGTCAGTCCTTTAATAATTGGATAGTGATTGTTCTGTAGGTGATTCACGGTCAGACCTTTAATAATTGGACAGTGATTGTTCTGTAGGTGATTTACGGTCAGTCCTTTAATAATTGGATAGTGATTGTTCTGTCGGTGATTTACGGTCAGTCCTTTAATAATTGGACAGTGATTGTTCTGTAGGTGATTTACGGTCAGTCCTTTAACAATTGGACAGTGATTGTTCTGTAGGTGATTCACGGTCAGACCTTTAATAATTGGACAGTGATTGTTCTGTCGGTGATTTATGGTCAGTCCTTTAATAATTGGACAGTGATTGTTCTGTCGGTGATTTACGGTCAGTCCTTTAATAATTGGACAGTGATTGTTCTGTCGGTGATTTACGGTCAGTCCTTTAATAATTGGACAGTGATTGTTCTGTAGGTGATTTACGGTCAGTCCTTTAATAATTGGATAGTGATTGTTCTGTAGGTGATTCACGGTCAGACCTTTAATAATTGGACAGTGATTGTTCTGTAGGTGATTTACGGTCAGTCCTTTAATAATTGGACAGTGATTGTTCTGTAGGTGATTTACGGTCAGTCCTTTAATAATAGGACAGTGATTGTTCTGTAGGTGATTTACGGTCAGTCCTTTAATAATTGGATAGTGATTGTTCTGTAGGTGATTTACGGTCAGACCTTTAATAATTGGATAGTGATTGTTCTGCAGGTGATTTACGGTCAGTCCTTTAATAATTGGACAGTGATTGTTCTGTAGGTGATTTACGGTCAGTCCTTTAATAATTGGACAGTGATTGTTCTGTAGGTGATTTACGGTCAGTCCTTTAATAATTGGATAGTGATTGTTCTGTAGGTGATTTACGGTCAGACCTTTAATAATTGGATAGTGATTGTTCTGCAGGTGATTTACGGTCAGTCCTTTAATAATTGGACAGTGATTGTTCTGTAGGTGATTTACGGTCAGTCCTTTAATAATTGGACAGTGATTGTTCTGCAGGTGATTTACGGTCAGTCCTTTAATAATTGGACAGTGATTGTTCTGTAGGTGATTTACGGTCAGTCCTTTAATAATTGGACAGTGATTGTTCTGTAGGTGATTTACTGTCAGTCCTTTAATAATTGGATAGTGATTGTTCTGTAGGTGATTTACGGTCAGTCCTTTAATAATTGGATAGTGATTGTTCTGTAGGTGATTTACGGTCAGTCCTTTAATAATTGGATAGTGATTGTTCTGTAGGTGATTTACGGTCAGTCCTTTAATAATTGGATAGTGATTGTTCTGTAGGTGATTTACGGTCAGTCCTTTAATAATAGGACAGTGATTGTTCTGTAGGTGATTTACGGTCAGTCCTTTAATAATTGGACAGTGATTGTTCTGTAGGTGATTTACGGTCAGTCCTTTAATAATTGGATAGTGATTGTTCTGTAGGTGATTTACGGTCAGTCCTTTAATAATTGGATAGTGATTGTTCTGTAGGTGATTTACGGTCAGTCCTTTAATAATTGGATAGTGATTGTTCTGTAGGTGATTTACGGTCAGTCCTTTAATAATTGGACAGTGATTGTTCTGTAGGTGATTTACGGTCAGTCCTTTAATAATTGGACAGTGATTGTTCTGTAGGTGATTTACGGTCAGTCCTTTAATAATTGGATAGTGATTGTTCTGTAGGTGATTTACGGTCAGTCCTTTAATAATTGGATAGTGATTGTTCTGTAGGTGATTTACGGTCAGTCCTTTAATAATTGGATAGTGATTGTTCTGTATGTGATTTACGGTCAGTCCTTTAATAATTGGACAGTGATTGTTCTGTAGGTGATTTACGGTCAGTCCTTTAATAATTGGACAGTGATTGTTCTGTAGGTGATTTACGGTCAGTCCTTTAATAATTGGATAGTGATTGTTCTGTAGGTGATTTACGGTCAGTCCTTTAATAATTGGACAGTGATTGTTCTGTAGGTGATTTACGGTCAGTCCTTTAATAATTGGACAGTGATTGTTCTGTAGGTGATTTACGGTCAGTCCTTTAATAATTGGATAGTGATTGTTCTGTATGTGATTTACGGTCAGTCCTTTAATAATTGGACAGTGATTGTTCTGTAGGTGATTTACGGTCAGTCCTTTAATAATTGGACAGTGATTGTTCTGTAGGTGATTTACGGTCAGTCCTTTAATAATTGGATAGTGATTGTTCTGTATGTGATTTACTGTCAGTCCTTTAATAATTGGACAGTGATTGTTCTGTAGGTGATTTACGGTCAGTCCTTTAATAATTGGACAGTGATTGTTCTGTAGGTGATTTACGGTCAGTCCTTTAATAATTGGATAGTGATTGTTCTGTAGGTGATTTACAGTCAGTCCTTTAATAATTGGACAGTGATTGTTCTGTAGGTGATTTACGGTCAGTCCTTTAATAATTGGATAGTGATTGTTCTGTAGGTGATTTACGGTCAGTCCTTTAATAATTGGATAGTGATTGTTCTGTAGGTGATTTACGGTCAGTCCTTTAATAATTGGATAGTGATTGTTCTGTAGGTGATTTACGGTCAGTCCTTTAATAATTGGATAGTGATTGTTCTGTAGGTGATTTACGGTCAGTCCTTTAATAATTGGACAGTGATTGTTCTGTCGGTGATTTACGGTCAGTCCTTTAATAATTGGATAGTGATTGTTCTGTAGGTGATTTACGGTCAGTCCTTTAATAATTGGATAGTGATTGTTCTGTAGGTGATTTACGGTCAGTCCTTTAATAATTGGACAGTGATTGTTCTGTAGGTGATTTACGGTCAGTCCTTTAATAATTGGACAGTGATTGTTCTGTCGGTGATTTACGGTCAGTCCTTTAATAATTGGATAGTGATTGTTCTGTAGGTGATTTACGGTCAGTCCTTTAATAATTGGATAGTGATTGTTCTGTAGGTGATTTACGGTCAGTCCTTTAATAATTGGACAGTGATTGTTCTGTAGGTGATTTACGGTCAGTCCTTTAATAATTGGACAGTGATTGTTCTGTAGGTGATTTACGGTCAGTCCTTTAATAATTGGATAGTGATTGTTCTGTAGGTGATTTACGGTCAGTCCTTTAATAATTGGATAGTGATTGTTCTGTAGGTGATTTACGGTCAGTCCTTTAATAATTGGATAGTGATTGTTCTGTAGGTGATTTACGGTCAGTCCTTTAATAATTGGATAGTGATTGTTCTGTAGGTGATTTACGGTCAGTCCTTTAATAATTGGATAGTGATTGTTCTGTAGGTGATTTACGGTCAGTCCTTTAATAATTGGACAGTGATTGTTCTGTCGGTGATTTACGGTCAGTCCTTTAATAATTGGACAGTGATTGTTCTGTAGGTGATTTACGGTCAGTCCTTTAATAATTGGACAGTGATTGTTCTGTAGGTGATTTACGGTCAGTCCTTTAATAATTGGACAGTGATTGTTCTGTAGGTGATTTACGGTCAGTCCTTTAATAATTGGACAGTGATTGTTCTGTAGGTGATTTACGGTCAGTCCTTTAATAATTGGACAGTGATTGTTCTGTAGGTGATTTACGGTCAGTCCTTTAATAATTGGATAGTGATTGTTCTGTAGGTGATTTACGGTCAGTCCTTTAATAATTGGACAGTGATTGTTCTGTAGGTGATTTATGGTCAGTCCTTTAATAATTGGACAGTGATTGTTCTGTCGGTGATTTACGGTCAGTCCTTTAATAATTGGACAGTGATTGTTCTGTCGGTGATTTACGGTCAGTCCTTTAATAATTGGACAGTGATTGTTCTGTAGGTGATTTACGGTCAGTCCTTTAATAATTGGACAGTGATTGTTCTGTAGGTGATTTACGGTCAGTCCTTTAATAATTGGACAGTGATTGTTCTGTAGGTGATTTACGGTCAGTCCTTTAATAATTGGATAGTGATTGTTCTGTATGTGATTTACGGTCAGTCCTTCAATAATTGGACAGTGATTGTTCTGTAGGTGATTTACGGTCAGTCCTTTAATAATTGGATAGTGATTGTTCTGTAGGTGATTTACGGTCAGTCCTTTAACAATTGGATAGTGATTGTTCTGTAGGTGATTTATGGTCAGTCCTTTAATAATTGGACAGTGATTGTTCTGTCGGTGATTTACGGTCAGTCCTTTAATAATTGGACAGTGATTGTTCTGTAGGTGATTTACGGTCAGTCCTTTAATAATTGGATAGTGATTGTTCTGTAGGTGATTTACGGTCAGTCCTTTAATAGTTGGATAGTGATTGTTCTGTAGGTGATTTACGGTCAGTCCTTTAATAATTGGACAGTGATTGTTCAGTAGGTGATTTACGGTCAGTCCTTTAATAATTGGACAGTGATTGTTCTGTAGGTGATTTACGGTCAGTCCTTTAATAATTGGACAGTGATTGTTCTGTAGGTGATTTACGGTCAGTCCTTTAATAATTGGACAGTGATTGTTCTGTAGGTGATTTACGGTCAGTCCTTTAATAATTGGACAGTGATTGTTCTGTAGGTGATTTACGGTCAGTCCTTTAATAATTGGATAGTGATTGTTCTGTAGGTGATTTACGGTCAGTCCTTTAATAATTGGACAGTGATTGTTCTGTAGGTGATTTACGGTCAGTCCTTTAATAATTGGATAGTGATTGTTCTGTAGGTGATTTACGGTCAGTCCTTTAATAATTGGATAGTGATTGTTCTGTAGGTGATTTACGGTCAGTCCTTTAATAATTGGACAGTGATTGTTCTGTAGGTGATTTACGGTCAGTCCTTTAATAATTGGACAGTGATTGTTCTGGAGGTGATTTACGGTCAGTCCTTTAATAATTGTATAGTGATTGTTCTGTAGGTGATTTACGGTCAGTCCTTTAATAATTGGACAGTGATTGTTCTGTAGGTGATTTACGGTCAGTCCTTTAATAATTGGACAGTGATTGTTCTGTAGGTGATTTACGGTCAGTCCTTTAATAATTGGACAGTGATTGTTCTGTCGGTGATTTACGGTCAGTCCTTTAATAATTGGACAGTGATTGTTCTGTCGGTGATTTACGGTCAGTCCTTTAATAATTGGACAGTGATTGTTCTGTAGGTGATTTACGGTCAGTCCTTTAATAATTGGATAGTGATTGTTCTGTAGGTGATTTACGGTCAGTCCTTTAATAATTGGATAGTGATTGTTCTGTAGGTGATTTACGGTCAGTCCTTTAATAATTGGACAGTGATTGTTCTGTAGGTGATTTACGGTCAGTCCTTTAATAATTGGACAGTGATTGTTCTGTAGGTGATTTACGGTCAGTCCTTTAATAATTGGACAGTGATTGTTCTGTAGGTGATTTACGGTCAGTCCTTTAATAATTGGATAGTGATTGTTCTGTAGGTGATTTACGGTCAGTCCTTTAATAATTGGACAGTGATTGTTCTGTAGGTGATTTACGGTCAGTCCTTTAATAATTGGATAGTGATTGTTCTGTAGGTGATTTACGGTCAGTCCTTTAATAATTGGATAGTGATTGTTCTGTAGGTGATTTACGGTCAGTCCTTTAATAATTGGACAGTGATTGTTCTGTAGGTGATTTACGGTCAGTCCTTTAATAATTGGACAGTGATTGTTCTGGAGGTGATTTACGGTCAGTCCTTTAATAATTGTATAGTGATTGTTCTGTAGGTGATTTACGGTCAGTCCTTTAATAATTGGACAGTGATTGTTCTGTAGGTGATTTACGGTCAGTCCTTTAATAATTGGACAGTGATTGTTCTGTAGGTGATTTACGGTCAGTCCTTTAATAATTGGACAGTGATTGTTCTGTAGGTGATTTACGGTCAGTCCTTTAATAATTGGACAGTGATTGTTCTGTAGGTGATTTACGGTCAGTCCTTTAATAATTGGACAGTGATTGTTCTGTAGGTGATTTACGGTCAGTCCTTTAATAATTGGACAGTAATTGTTCTGTAGGTGATTTACGGTCAGTCCTTTAATAATTGGATAGTGATTGTTCTGTAGGTGATTTATGGTCAGTCCTTTAATAATTGGACAGTGATTGTTCTGTAGGTGATTTACGGTCCGTCCTTTAATAATTGGACTGTGATTGTTCTGTAGGTGATTTACGGTCAGTCCTTTAATAATTGGATAGTGATTGTTCTGTAGGTGATTTACGGTCAGTCCTTTAATAATTGGACAGTGATTGTTCTGTAGGTGATTTACGGTCAGTCCTTTAATAATTGGACAGTGATTGTTCTGTCGGTGATTTACGGTCAGTCCTTTAATAATTGGACAGTGATTGTTCTGTAGGTGATTTACGGTCAGTCCTTTAATAATTGGACAGTGATTGTTCTGTAGGTGATTTACGGTCAGTCCTTTAATAATTGGACAGTGATTGTTCTGTTGGTGATTTACGGTCAGTACTTTAATAATTGGACAGTGACTGTTCTGTAGGTGATTTACGGTCAGTCCTTTAATAATTGGACAGTGATTGTTCTGTAGGTGATTTACGGTCAGTCCTTTAATAATTGGACAGTGATTGTTCTGCAGGTGATTTACGGTCAGTCCTTTAATAATTGGACAGTGATTGTTCTGTAGGTGATTTACGGTCAGTCCTTTAATAATTGGACAGTGATTGTTCTGTAGGTGATTTACGGTCAGTACTTTAATAATTGGACAGTGATTGTTCTGTAGGTGATTTACGGTCAGTCCTTTAATAATTGGACTGTGATTGTTCTGTAGGTGATTTACGGTCAGTCCTTTAATAATTGGATAGTGATTGTTCTGTAGGTGATTTACGGTCAGTCCTTTAATAATTGGATAGTGATTGTTCTGTAGGTGATTTACGGTCAGTCCTTTAATAATTGGACAGTGATTGTTCTGTAGGTGATTTACGGTCAGTCCTTTAATAATTGGACAGTGATTGTTCTGGAGGTGATTTACGGTCAGTCCTTTAATAATTGTATAGTGATTGTTCTGTAGGTGATTTACGGTCAGTCCTTTAATAATTGGACAGTGATTGTTCTGTAGGTGATTTACGGTCAGTCCTTTAATAATTGGACAGTGATTGTTCTGTAGGTGATTTACGGTCAGTCCTTTAATAATTGGACAGTGATTGTTCTGTAGGTGATTTACGGTCAGTCCTTTAATAATTGGACAGTGATTGTTCTGTAGGTGATTTACGGTCAGTCCTTTAATAATTGGATAGTGATTGTTCTGTAGGTGATTTATGGTCAGTCCTTTAATAATTGGACAGTGATTGTTCTGTAGGTGATTTACGGTCAGTCCTTTAATAATTGGATAGTGATTGTTCTGTAGGTGATTTATGGTCAGTCCTTTAATAATTGGATAGTGATTGTTCTGTAGGTGATTTACGGTCAGTCCTTTAATAATTGGACAGTGATTGTTCTGTAGGTGATTTACGGTCAGTCCTTTAATAATTGGACAGTGATTGTTCTGTAGGTGATTTACGGTCAGTCCTTTAATAATTGGATAGTGATTGTTCTGTAGGTGATTTACGGTCAGTCCTTTAATAATTGGACAGTGATTGTTCTGTAGGTGATTTACGGTCAGTCCTTTAATAATTGGACAGTGATTGTTCTGTAGGTGATTTACGGTCAGTCCTTTAATAATTGGACAGTGATTGTTCTGTAGGTGATTTACGGTCAGTCCTTTAATAATTGGACAGTGATTGTTCTGTAGGTGATTTACGGTCAGTCCTTTAATAATTGGATAGTGATTGTTCTGCAGGTGATTTACGGTCAGTCCTTTAATAATTGGACAGTGATTGTTCTGTAGGTGATTTACAGTCAGTCCTTTAATAATTGGACAGTGATTGTTCTGTAGGTGATTTACAGTCAGTCCTTTAATAATTGGACAGTGATTGTTCTGTAGGTGATTTACGGTCAGTCCTTTAATAATTGGACAGTGATTGTTCTGTAGGTGATTTACGGTCAGTCCTTTAATAACAGGACAGTGATTGTTCTGTTGGTGATTTACGGTCAGTACTTTAATAATTGGACAGTGATTGTTCTGTAGGTGATTTACGGTCAGTCCTTTAATAATTGGACAGTGATTGTTCAGTAGGTGATTTACGGTCAGTACTTTAATAATTGGACAGTGATTGTTCTGTAGGTGATTTACGGTCAGTCCTTTAATAATTGGACAGTGATTGTTCTGTAGGTGATTTACGGTCAGTCCTTTAATAATTGGACAGTGATTGTTCTGTAGGTGATTTACGGTCAGTCCTTTAATAATTGGACAGTGATTGTTCTGTAGGTGATTTACGGTCAGTCCTTTAATAATTGGACAGTGATTGTTCTGTAGTTGATTTACAGTCAGTCCTTTAATAATTGGACAGTGATTGTTCTGTAGGTGATTTACAGTCAGTCCTTTAATAATTGGACAGTGATTGTTCTGTTGGTGATTTACGGTCAGTACTTTAATAATTGGACAGTGACTTTTCTGTAGGTGATTTACGGTCAGTCCTTTAATAATTGGACAGTGATTGTTCTGTAGGTGATTTACAGTCAGTCCTTTAATAATTGGACAGTGATTGTTCTGTAGGTGATTTACGGTCAGTCCTTTAATAATTGGACAGTGATTGTTCTGTAGGTGATTTACGGTCAGTCCTTTAATAATTGGACAGTGATTGTACTGAAGGTGATTTACGGTCAGTCCTTTAATAATTGGACAGTGATTGTTCTGTAGGTGATTTACGGTCAGTCCTTTAATAATTGGACAGTGATTGTTCTGTAGGTGATTTACGGTCAGTCCTTTAATAATTGGAGAGTGATTGTTCTGTAGGTGATTTACGGTCAGTCCTTTAATAATTGTATAGTGATTGTTCTGTAGGTGATTTACGGTCAGTCCTTTAATAATTGGACTGTGATTGTTCTGTCGGTGATTTACGGTCAGTCCTTTAATAATTGTATAGTGATTGTTCTGTAGGTCATTTACGGTCAGTCCTTTAATAATTGGACAGTGATTGTTCTGTAGGTGATTTACGGTCAGTCCTTTAATAATTGGAGAGTGATTGTTCTGTAGGTGATTTATGGTCAGTCCTTTAATAATTGGACAGTGATTGTTCTGTAGGTGATTTACGGTCAGTCCTTTAATAATTGTATAGTGATTGTTCTGTAGGTGATTTACGGTCAGTCCTTTAATAATTGGAGAGTGATTGTTCTGTAGGTGATTTACGGTCAGTCCTTTAATAATTGTATAGTGATTGTTCTGTAGGTGATTTATGGTCAGTCCTTTAATAATTGGACAGTGATTGTTCTGTCGGTGATTTACGGTCAGTCCTTTAATAATTGTATAGTGATTGTTCTGTAGGTCATTTACGGTCAGTCCTTTAATAATTGGACAGTGATTGTTCTGTAGGTGATTTACGGTCAGTCCTTTAATAATTGGACAGTGATTGTTCTGTAGGTGATTTACGGTCAGTCCTTTAATAATTGGACAGTGATTGTTCTGCAGGTGATTTACGGTCAGTCCTTTAATAATTGGACAGTGATTGTTCTGTAGGTGATTTACGGTCAGTCCTTTAATAATTGGATAGTGATTGTTCTGTAGGTGATTTACGGTCAGTCCTTTAATAATTGGACAGTGATTGTTCTGCAGGTGATTTACGGTCAGTCCTTTAATAATTGGACAGTGATTGTTCTGTAGGTGATTTACGGTCAGTCCTTTAATAATTGGATAGTGATTGTTCTGTAGGTGATTTACGGTCAGTCCTTTAATAATTGGACAGTGATTGTTCTGTAGGTGATTTACGGTCAGTCCTTTAATAATTGGACAGTGATTGTTCTGTAGGTGATTTACAGTCTGTCCTTTAATAATTGGACAGTGATTGTTCTGTAGGTGATTTACGGTCAGTCCTTTAATAATTGGACAGTGATTGTTCTGTAGGTGATTTACGGTCAGTCCTTTAATAATTGGATAGTGATTGTTCTGTCGGTGATTTACGGTCAGTCCTTTAATAATTGGATAGTGATTGTTCTGTAGGTGATTTACAGTCAGTCCTTTAATAATTGGACAGTGATTGTTCTGTAGGTGATTTACGGTCAGTCCTTTAATAATTGGACAGTGATTGTTCTGTAGGTGATTTATGGTCAGTCCTTTAATAATTGGACAGTGATTGTTCTGTAGGTGATTTACGGTCAGTCCTTTAATAATTGGATAGTGATTGTTCTGTAGGTGATTTATGGTCAGTCCTTTAATAATTAGACAGTGATTGTTCTGTAGGTGATTTACGGTCAGTCCTTTAATAATTGGACAGTGATTGTTCTGTAGGTGATTTATGGTCAGTCCTTTAATAATTGGACAGTGATTGTTCTGTAGGTGATTTACGGTCAGTCCTTTAATAATTAGACAGTGATTGTTCTGTAGGTGATTTACGGTCAGTCCTTTAATAAATGGACAGTGATTGTTCTGTAGGTGATTTACGGTCAGTCCTTTAATAATTGGACAGTGATTGTTCTGTAGGTGATTTACGGTCAGTCCTTTAATAATTGGATAGTGATTGTTCTGTAGGTGATTTACGGTCAGTCCTTTAATAATTGTATAGTGATTGTTCTGTAGGTGATTTACGGTCAGTCCTTTAATAATTGGACAGTGATTGTTCTGTAGGTGATTTACGGTCAGTCCTTTAATAATTGGACAGTGATTGCTCTGTAGGTGATTTACGGTCAGTCCTTTAATAATTGGACAGTGATTGTTCTGTAGGTGATTTACGGTCAGTCCTTTAATAATTGGATAGTGATTGTTCTGTAGGTGATTTATGGTCAGTCCTTTAATAATTAGACAGTGATTGTTCTGTAGGTGATTTACGGTCAGTCCTTTAATAATTAGACAGTGATTGTTCTGTAGGTGATTTACGGTCAGTCCTTTAATAAATGGACAGTGATTGTTCTGTAGGTGATTTACGGTCAGTCCTTTAATAATTGGACAGTGATTGTTCTGCAGGTGATTTACGGTCAGTCCTTTAATAATTGGACAGTGATTGTTCTGTAGGTGATTTACGGTCAGTCCTTTAATAATAGGACAGTGATTGTTCTGTAGGTGATTTACGGTCAGTCCTTTAATAATTGGACAGTGATTGTTCTGTAGGTGATTTACGGTCAGTCCTTTAATAAATGGACAGTGATTGTTCTGTAGTTGATTTACGGTCAGTCCTTTAATAATTGGACAGTGATTGTTCTGTAGGTGATTTACGGTCAGTCCTTTAATAATTGGATAGTGATTGTTCTGTAGGTGATTTACGGTCAGTCCTTTAATAATTGGATAGTGATTGTTCTGTAGGTGATTTACGGTCAGTCCTTTAATAATTGGACAGTGATTGTTCTGTAGGTGATTTACGGTCAGTCCTTTAATAATTGGATAGTGATTGTTCTGTAGGTGATTTACGGTCAGTCCTTTAATAATTGGACAGTGATTGTTCTGTAGGTGATTTACGGTCAGTCCTTTAATAATTGGATAGTGATTGTTCTGTAGGTGATTTACGGTCAGTCCTTTAATAATTGGACAGTGATTGTTCTGTAGGTGATTTACGGTCAGTCCTTTAATAATTGGACAGTGATTGTTCTGTAGGTGATTTACGGTCAGTCCTTTAATAATTGGACAGTGATTGTTCTGTAGGTGATTTACGGTCAGTCCTTTAATAATTGGACAGTGATTGTTCTGTAGGTGATTTACGGTCAGTCCTTTAATAATTGGACAGTGATTGTTCTGTAGGTGATTTACGGTCAGTCCTTTAATAATTGGACAGTGATTGTTCTGTAGGTGATTTACGGTCAGTCCTTTAATAATTGGACAGTGATTGTTCTGTAGGTGATTTACGGTCAGTCCTTTAATAATTGGATAGTGATTGTTCTGTAGGTGATTTACGGTCAGTCCTTTAATAATTGGACAGTGATTGTTCTGTAGGTGATTTACGGTCAGTCCTTTAATAATTGGATAGTGATTGTTCTGTAGGTGATTTACGGTCAGTCCTTTAATAATTGGATAGTGATTGTTCTGTAGGTGATTTACGGTCAGTCCTTTAATAATTGGACAGTGATTGTTCTGTAGGTGATTTACGGTCAGTCCTTTAATAATTGGACAGTGATTGTTCTGTAGGTGATTTACGGTCAGTCCTTTAATAATTGGACAGTGATTGTTCTGTAGGTGATTTACAATCAGTCCTTTAATAATTGGACAGTGATTGTTCTCTAGGTGATTTACGGTCAGTCCTTTAATAATTGGATAGTGATTGTTCTGTTGGTGATTTACAGTCAGTCCTTTAATAATTGGACAGTGATTGTTCTCTAGGTGATTTACGGTCAGTCCTTTAATAATTGGACAGTGATTGTTCTGTAGGTGATTTACGGTCAGTCCTTTAACAATTGGATAGTGATTGTTCTGTCGGTGATTTACGGTCAGTCCTTTAATAATTGGACAGTGATTGTTCTGTAGGTGATTTACGGTTAGTCCTTTAATAATTGGACAGTGATTGTTCTGTAGGTGATTTACGGTCAGTCCTTTAATAATTGGACAGTGATTGTTCTGTAGGTGATTTACGGTCAGTCCTTTAACAATTGGATAGTGATTGTTCTGTCGGTGATTTACGGTCAGTCCTTTAATAATTGGACAGTGATTGTTCTGTAGGTGATTTAAGGTTAGTCCTTTAATAATTGGATAGTGATTGTTCTGTAGGTGATTTACGGTCAGTCCTTTAATAATTGGACAGTGATTGTTCTGTAGGTGATTTACGGTCAGTCCTTTAATAATTGGACAGTGATTGTTCTGTAGGTGATTTACGGTTAGTCCTTTAATAATTGGACAGTGATTGTTCTGTAGGTGATTTACGGTCAGTCCTTTAATAATTGACAGTGATTGTTCTGTAGGTGATTTACGGTCAGTCCTTTAATAATTGGATAGTGATTGTTCTGTAGGTGATTTACGTTCATTCCTTTAATAATTGGATAGTGATTGTTCTCTAGGTGATTTACGGTCAGTCCTTTAATAATTGGATAGTGATTGTTCTGTTGGTGATTTACAGTCAGTCCTTTAATAATTGGACAGTGATTGTTCTGAAGGTGATTTACGGTCATTCCTTTAATAATTGGACAGTGATTGTTCTGTGGGTGATTTACGGTCATTCCTTTAATAATTGGACAGTGATTGTTCTGTAGGTGATTTACGGTCAGTCCTTTAATAATTGGACAGTGATTGTTCTGTAGGTAATTTACGGTCAGTACTTTAATAATTGGATAGTGATTGTTCTGTCGGTGATTTATGGTCAGTCCTTTAATAATTGGATAGTGATTGTTCTGTCGGTGATTTATGGTCAGTCCTTTAATAATTGGACAGTGATTGTTCTGTAGGTGATTTACGGTCAGTACTTTAATAATTGGATAGTGATTGTTCTGTAGGTGATTTACGGTCAGTCCTTTAATAATTGGATAGTGATTGTTCTGTCGGTGATTTACGGTCAGTCCTTTAATAATTGGATAGTGATTGTTCTGTAGGTGATTTACGGTCAGTCCTTTAATAATTGGACAGTGATTGTTCTGTAGGTGATTTACGGTCAGTCCTTTAATAATTGGACAGTGATTGTTCTGTAGGTGATTTACGGTCAGTCCTTTAATAATTGGATAGTGATTGTTCTGTAGGTGATTTACGGTCAGTCCTTTAATAATTGGACAGTGATTGTTCTGTAGGTGATTTACGGTCAGTCCTTTAATAATTGGATAGTGATTGTTCTGTAGGTGATTTACGGTCAGTCCTTTAATAATTGGACAGTGATTGTTCTGTAGGTGATTTACGGTCAGTCCTTTAATAATTGGACAGTGATTGTTCTGTAGGTGATTTATGGTCAGTCCTTTAATAATTGGATAGTGATTGTTCTGTCGGTGATTTATGGTCAGTCCTTTAATAATTGGACAGTGATTGTTCTGTTGGTGATTTACGGTGAGTCCTTTAATAATTGGATAGTGATTGTTCTGTCGGTGATTTACGGTCAGTCCTTTAATAATTGGACAGTGATTGTTCTGTCGGTGACTTATGGTCAGTCCTTTAATAATTGGATAGTGATTGTTCTGTCGGTGATTTATGGTCAGTCCTTTAATAATTGGACAGTGATTGTTCTGTAGGTGATTTACGGTCAGTCCTTTAATAATTGGACAGTGATTGTTCTGTCGGTGATTTATGGTCAGTCCTTTAATAATTGGATAGTGATTGTTCTGTCGGTGATTTATGGTCAGTCCTTTAATAATTGGACAGTGATTGTTCTGTAGGTGATTTACGGTCAGTCCTTTAATAATTGGACAGTGATTGTTCTGTAGGTGATTTACGGTCAGTCCTTTAATAATTGGACAGTGATTGTTCTGTAGGTGATTTACGGTCAGTCCTTTAATAATTGGACAGTGATTGTTCTGTAGGTGATTTACGGTCAGTCCTTTAATAATTGGACAGTGATTGTTCTGTAGGTGATTTACGGTCAGTCGTTTAATAATTGGACAGTGATTGTTCTGTAGGTGATTTACGGTCTGTCCTTTAATAATTGGACAGTGATTGTTCTGTAGGTGATTTACGGTCAGTCCTTTAATAATTGGACAGTGATTGTTCTGTAGGTGATTTACGGTCAGTCCTTTAATAATTGGACAGTGATTGCTCTGTAGGTGATTTACGGTCAGTCCTTTAATAATTGGATAGTGATTGTTCTGTAGGTGATTTACGGTCAGTCCTTTAATAATTGGACAGTGATTGTTCTGTAGGTGATTTACGGTCAGTCCTTTAATAATTGGACAGTGATTGTTCTGTAGGTGATTTACGGTCAGTCCTTTAATAATTGGACAGTGATTGTTCTGTAGGTGATTTACGGTCAGTCGTTTAATAATTGGACAGTGATTGTTCTGTAGGTGATTTACGGTCTGTCCTTTAATAATTGGACAGTGATTGTTCTGTAGGTGATTTACGGTCAGTCCTTTAATAATTGGATAGTAATGGTTCTGTAGGTGATTTACGGTCAGTCCTTTAATAATTGGACAGTGATTGTTCTGTAGGTGATTTACGGTCAGTCCTTTAATAATTGGACAGTGATTGTTCTGTAGGTGATTTACGGTCAGTCCTTTAATAATTGGACAGTGATTGTTCTGTAGGTGATTTACGGTCAGTCCTTTAATAATTGAACAGTGATTGTTCTGTAGGTGATTTACGGTCAGTCCTTTAATAATTGGACAGTGATTGTTCTGTAGGTGATTTACGGTCAGTCCTTTAATAATTGGATAGTGATTGTTCTGTAGGTGATTTACGGTCTGTCCTTTAATAATTGGACAGTGATTGTTCTGTAGGTGATTTACGGTCAGTCCTTTAATAATTGGACAGTGATTGTTCTGTAGGTGATTTACGGTCTGTCCTTTAATAATTGGACAGTGATTGTTCTGTAGGTGATTTACGGTCAGTCCTTTAATAATTGGACAGTGATTGTTCTGTAGGTGATTTACGGTCAGTCCTTTAATAATTGGATAGTGATTGTTCTGTCGGTGATTTACGGTCAGTCCTTTAATAATTGGACAGTGATTGTTCTGTAGGTGATTTACGGTCAGTACTTTAATAATTGGATAGTGATTGTTCTGTCGGTGATTTATGGTCAGTCCTTTAATAATTGGATAGTGATTGTTCTGTCGGTGATTTATGGTCAGTCCTTTAATAATTGGACAGTGATTGTTCTGTTGGTGATTTACGGTCAGTCCTTTAATAATTGAACAGTGATTGTTCTGTAGGTGATTTACGGTCAGTCCTTTAATAATTGGACAGTGATTGTTCTGTAGGTGATTTACGGTCAGTCCTTTAATAATTGGATAGTGATTGTTCTGTAGGTGATTTACGGTCTGTCCTTTAATAATTGGACAGTGATTGTTCTGTAGGTGATTTACGGTCAGTCCTTTAATAATTGGACAGTGATTGTTCTGTAGGTGATTTACGGTCAGTCCTTTAATAATTGGACAGTGATTGTTCTGTAGGTGATTTACGGTCAGTCCTTTAATAATTGGACAGTGATTGTTCTGTAGGTGATTTACGGTCAGTCCTTTAATAATTGGATAGTGATTGTTCTGTCGGTGATTTACGGTCAGTCCTTTAATAATTGGACAGTGATTGTTCTGTAGGTGATTTACGGTCAGTCCTTTAATAATTGGACAGTGATTGTTCTGTAGGTGATTTACGGTCAGTCCTTTAATAATTGGATAGTGATTGTTCTGTCGGTGATTTACGGTCAGTCCTTTAATAATTAGATAGTGATTGTTCTGTAGGTGATTTACGGTCAGTCCTTTAATAATTGGATAGTGATTGTTCTGTAGGTGATTTACTGTCAGTCCTTTAATAATTGGATAGTGATTGTTCTGTAGGTGATTTACGGTCAGTCCTTTAATAATTGGACAGTGATTGTTCTGTAGGTGATTTACGGTCAGTCCTTTAATAATTGGATAGTGATTGTTCTGTAGGTGATTTACGGTCAGTCCTTTAATAATTGGACAGTGATTGTTCTGTAGGTGATTTACGGTCAGTCCTTTAATAATAGGACAGTGATTGTTCTGTAGGTGATTTACGGTCAGTCCTTTAATAATTGGATAGTGATTGTTCTGTAGGCGATTTACGGTCAGTCCTTTAATAATTGGATAGTGATTGTTCTGTAGGTGATTTACGGTCAGTCCTTTAATAATTGGACAGTGATTGTTCTGTAGGTGATTTACGGTCAGTCCTTTAATAATTGGATAGTGATTGTTCTGTAGGTGATTTACGGTCAGTCCTTTAATAATTGGACAGTGATTGTTCTGTAGGTGATTTACGGTCAGTCCTTTAATAATAGGACAGTGATTGTTCTGTAGGTGATGTACGGTCAGTCCTTTAATAATTGGATAGTGATTGTTCTGTAGGTGATTTACGGTCAGTCCTTTAATAATTGGACAGTGATTGTTCTGTAGGAGATTTACGGTCAGTCCTTTAATAATTGGACAGTGATTGTTCTGTCGTTGATTTATGGTCAGTCCTTTAATAATTGGATAGTGATTGTTCTGTCGGTGATTTACGGTCAGTACTTTAATAATTGGATAGTGATTGTTCTGTCGTTGATTTATGGTCAGTCCTTTAATAATTGGATAGTGATTGTTCTGTCGGTGATTTACGGTCAGTACTTTAATAATTGGATAGTGATTGTTCTGTCGTTGATTTATGGTCAGTCCTTTAATAATTGGACAGTGATTGTTCTGTAGGTAATTTACGGTCAGTACTTTAATAATTGGATAGTGATTGTTCTGTCGTTGATTTATGGTCAGTCCTTTAATAATTGGATAGTGATTGTTCTGTCGGTGATTTATGGTCAGTCCTTTAATAATTGGACAGTGATTGTTCTGTAGGTGATTTACGGTCAGTCCTTTAATAATTGGATAGTGATTGTTCTGTAGGTGATTTACGGTCAGTCCTTTAATAATTGGATAGTGATTGTTCTGTCGGTGATTTACGGTCAGTCCTTTAATAATTGGATAGTGATTGTTCTGTAGGTGATTTACGGTCAGTCCTTTAATAATTGGACAGTGATTGTTCTGTAGGTGATTTACGGTCAGTCCTTTAATAATTGGACAGTGATTGTTCTGTCGGTGATTTACGATCAGTCCTTTAATAATTGGACAGTGATTGTTCTGTAGGTGATTTACGGTCAGTCCTTTAATAATTGGATAGTGATTGTTCTGTAGGTGATTTACGGTCAGTCCTTTAATAATTGGACAGTGATTGTTCTGTAGGTGATTTACGGTCAGTCCTTTAATAATTGGACAGTGATTGTTCTGTAGGTGATTTATGGTCAGTCCTTTAATAATTGGATAGTGATTGTTCTGTCGGTGATTTATGGTCAGTCCTTTAATAATTGGACAGTGATTGTTCTGTTGGTGATTTACGGTGAGTCCTTTAATAATTGGATAGTGATTGTTCTGTCGGTGATGTATGGTCAGTCCTTTAATAATTGGACAGTGATTGTTCTGTAGGTGATTTACGGTCAGTCCTTTAATAATTGGATAGTGATTGTTCTGTCGGTGATTTATGGTCAGTCCTTTAATAATTGGATAGTGATTGTTCTGTCGGTGATTTATGGTCAGTCCTTTAATAATTGGACAGTGATTGTTCTGTCGGTGATTTACGGTGAGTCGTTTAATAATTGGACAGTGATTGTTCTGTAGGTGATTTACGGTCAGTCCTTTAATAATTGGACAGTGATTGTTCTGTCGGTGATTTACGGTCAGTCCTTTAATAATTGGACAGTGATTGTTCTGTAGGTGATTTACGGTCAGTCCTTTAATAATTGGACAGTGATTGTTCTGTCGGTGATTTACGGTCAGTCCTTTAATAATTGGACAGTGATTGTTCTGTAGGTGATTTACGGTCAGTCCTTTAATAATTGGACAGTGATTGTTCTGTAGGTGATTTACGGTCAGTCCTTTAATAATTGGACAGTGATTGTTCTGTAGGTGATTTACGGTCTGTCCTTTAATAATTGGACAGTGATTGTTCTGTAGGTGATTTACGGTCAGTCCTTTAATAATTGGACAGTGATTGTTCTGTCGGTGATTCACGGTCAGTCCTTTAATAATTGGACAGTGATTGTTCTGTAGGTGATTTATGGTCAGTCCTTTAATAATTGGTCAGTGATTGTTCTGTAGGAGATTTACGGTCAGTCCTTTAATAATTGGACAGTGATTGTTCTGTAGGTGATTTACGGTCAGTCCTTTAATAATTGGACAGTGATTGTTCTGTCGGTAATTTACGGTCAGTACTTTAATAATTGGATAGTGATTGTTCTGTCGGTGATTTACGGTCAGTCCTTTAATAATTGGACAGTGATTGTTCTGTAGGTGATTTACGGTCAGTCCTTTAATAATTGGACAGTGATTGTTCTGTAGGTGATTTACGGTCAGTCCTTTAATAATTGGACAGTGATTGTTCTGTAGGTGATTTACTGTCAGTCCTTTAATAATTGGACAGTGATTGTTCTGTAGGTGATTTACGGTCAGTCCTTTAATAATTGGACAGTGATTGTTCTGTCGGTGATTTACGATCAGTCCTTTAATAATTGGACAGTGATTGTTCTGTAGGTGATTTACGGTCAGTCCTTTAATAATTGGACAGTGATTGTTCTGTTGGTGATTTATGGTCAGTCCTTTAATAATTGGATAGTGATTGTTCTGTCGGTGATTTACGGTGAGTCCTTTAATAATTGGACAGTGATTGTTCTGTAGGTGATTTACGGTCAGTCCTTTAATAATTGGACAGTGATTGTTCTGTAGGTGATTTACGGTCAGTCCTTTAATAATTGGACAGTGATTGTTCTGCAGGTGATTTACGGTCAGTCCTTTAATAATTGGACAGTGATTGTTCTGTAGGTGATTTACTGTCAGTCCTTTAATAATTGGACAGTGATTGTTCTGTAGGTGATTTACGGTCAGTCCTTTAATAATTGGACAGTGATTGTTCTGTCGGTGATTTACGATCAGTCCTTTAATAATTGGACAGTGATTGTTCTGTAGGTGATTTACGGTCAGTACTTTAATAATTGGACAGTGATTGTTCTGTAGGTGATTTACGGTCAGTCCTTTAATAATTGGACAGTGATTGTTCTGTAGGTGATTTACGGTCAGTCCTTTAATAATTGGATAGTGATTGTTCTGTCGGTGATTTACGGTCAGTCCTTTAATAATGGGACAGTGATTGTTCTGTAGGTGATTTACGGTCAGTCCTTAAATAATTGGACAGTGATTGTTCTGCAGGTGATTTACGGTCAGTACTTTAATAATTGGATAGTGATTGTTCTGTCGGTGATTTATGGTCAGTCCTTTAATAATTGGATAGTGATTGTTCTGTCGGTGATTTACGGTGAGTCCTTTAATAATTGGACAGTGATTGTTCTGAAGGTGATTTACGGTCAGTCCTTTAATAATTGGACAGTGATTGTTCTGTAGGTGATTTACGGTCAGTCCTTTAATAATTGGACAGTGATTGTTCTGTCGGTGATTTATGGTCAGTCCTTTAATAATTGAATAGTGATTGTTCTGTCGGTGATTTACGGTCAGTCCTTTAATAATTGGACAGAGATTGTTCTGTAGGTGATTTACGGTCAGTCCTTTAATAATTGGATAGTGATTGTTCTGTCGGTGATTTACGGTGAGTCCTTTAATAATTGGACAGTGATTGTTCTGTAGGTGATTTACGATCAGTCCTTTAATAATTGGATAGTGATTGTTCTGTAGGTGATTTACGGTCAGTCCTTTAATAATTGGACAGTGATTGTTCTGTAGGTGATTTACGGTCAGTCCTTTAATAATTGGACAGTGATTGTTCTGTCGGTGATTTACGGTCAGTCCTTTAATAATTGGACAGTGATTGTTCTGTAGGTGATTTACGGTCAGTACTTTAATAATTGGACAGTGATTGTTCTGCAGGTGATTTACGGTCAGTCCTTTAATAATTGGACAGTGATTGTTCTGTAGGTGATTTACGGTCAGTCCTTTAATAATTGGACAGTGATTGTTCTGTCGGTGATTTATGGTCAGTCCTTTAATAATTGGATAGTGATTGTTCTGTCGGTGATTTACGGTGAGTCCTTTAATAATTGGACAGTGATTGTTCTGAAGGTGATTTACGGTCAGTCCTTTAATAATTGGACAGTGATTGTTCTGTAGGTGATTTACGGTCAGTCCTTTAATAATTGGACAGTGATTGTTCTGTCGGTGATTTATGGTCAGTCCTTTAATAATTGGATAGTGATTGTTCTGTCGGTGATTTACGGTCAGTCCTTTAATAATTGGACAGAGATTGTTCTGTAGGTGATTTACGGTCAGTCCTTTAATTATTGGATAGTGATTGTTCTGTCGGTGATTTACGGTGAGTCCTTTAATAATTGGACAGTGATTGTTCTGTAGGTGATTTACGATCAGTCCTTTAATAATTGGATAGTGATTGTTCTGTAGGTGATTTACGGTCAGTCCTTTAATAATTGGATAGTGATTGTTCTGTAGGTGATTTACGGTCAGTCCTTTAATAATTGGACAGTGATTGTTCTGTAGGTGATTTACGGTCAGTCCTTTAATAATTGGACAGTGATTGTTCTGTAGGTGATTTACGGTCAGTCCTTTAATAATTGGATAGTGATTGTTCTGTAGGTGATTTACGGTCAGTCCTTTAATAATTGGACAGAGATTGTTCTGTAGGTGATTTACGGTCAGTCCTTTAATAATTGGATAGTGATTGTTCTGTCGGTGATTTACGGTGAGTCCTTTAATAATTGGACAGTGATTGTTCTGTAGGTGATTTACGGTCAGTCCTTTAATAATTGGACAGTGATTGTTCTGTAGGTGATTTACGGTCAGTCCTTTAATAATTGGACAGTGATTGTTCTGTAGGTGATTTACGGTCAGTCCTTTAATAATTGGACAGTGATTGTTCTGTAGGTGATTTACGGTCAGTCCTTTAATAATTGGACAGTGATTGTTCTGTAGGTGATTTACGGTCAGTCCTTTAATAATTGGACAGTGATTGTTCTGTAGGTGATTTACGGTCAGTCCTTTAATAATTGGACAGTGATTGTTCTGTAGGTGATTTACGGTCAGTCCTTTAATAATTGGATAGTGATTGTTCTGTCGGTGATTTATGGTCAGTCCTTTAATAATTGGATAGTGATTGTTCTGTCGGTGATTTACGGTGAGTCCTTTAATAATTGGACAGAGATTGTTCTGTAGGTGATTTACGGTCAGTCCTTTAATAATTGGACAGAGATTGTTCTGTAGGTGATTTACGGTCAGTCCTTTAATAATTGGACAGAGATTGTTCTGTAGGTGATTTACGGTCAGTCCTTTAATAATTGGATAGTGATTGTTCTGTCGGTGATTTACGGTGAGTCCTTTAATAATTGGACAGTGATTGTTCTGTAGGTGATTTACGGTCAGTCCTTTAATAATTGGATAGTGATTGTTCTGTAGGTGATTTACGGTCAGTCCTTTAATAATTGGACAGTGATTGTTCTGTAGGTGATTTACGGTCAGTCCTTTAATAATTGGACAGTGATTGTTCTGTAGGTGATTTACGGTCAGTCCTTTAATAATTGGATAGTGATTGTTCTGTAGGTGATTTACGGTCAGTCCTTTAATAATTGGACAGTGATTGTTCTGTAGGTGATTTACGGTCAGTCCTTTAATAATTGGACAGTGATTGTTCTGTAGGTGATTTACGGTCAGTCCTTTAATAATTGGACAGTGATTGTTCTGTAGGTGATTTACGGTCAGTCCTTTAATAATTGGACAGTGATTGTTCTGTAGGTGATTTACGGTCAGTCCTTTAATAATTGGACAGTGATTGTTCTGTAGGTGATTTACGGTCAGTCCTTTAATAATTGGATAGTGATTGTTCTGTAGGTGATTTACGGTCAGTCCTTTAATAATTGGACAGTGATTGTTCTGTAGGTGATTTACGGTCAGTCCTTTAATAATTGGACAGTGATTGTTCTGTAGGTGATTTACGGTCAGTCCTTTAATAATTGGTCAGTGATTGTTCTGTAGGTGATTTACGGTCAGTCCTTTAATAATTGGTCAGTGATTGTTCTGTAGGTGATTTACGGTCAGTCCTTTAATAATTGGTCAGTGATTGTTCTGTAGGTGATTTACGGTCAGTCCTTTAATAATTGGACAGTGATTGTTCTGTAGGTGATTTACGGTCAGTCCTTTAATAATTGGACAGTGATTGTTCTGTAGGTGATTTACGGTCAGTCCTTTAATAATTGACAGTGATTGTTCTGTAGGTGATTTACGGTCAGTCCTTTAATAATTGGACAGTGATTGTTCTGTAGGTGATTTACGGTCAGTCCTTTAATAATTGGACAGTGATTGTTCTGTAGGTGATTTACGGTCAGTCCTTTAATAATTGGATAGTGATTGTTCTGTAGGTGATTTACGGTCAGTCCTTTAATAATTGGACAGTGATTGTTCTGTAGGTGATTTACGGTCAGTCCTTTAATAATTGGACAGTGATTGTTCTGTAGGTGATTTACGGTCAGTCCTTTAATAATTGGACAGTGATTGTTCTGTAGGTGATTTACGGTCAGTCCTTTAATAATTGGACAGTGATTGTTCTGTAGGTGATTTACGGTCAGTCCTTTAATAATTGGACAGTGATTGTTCTGTAGGTGATTTACAGTCAGTCCTTTAATAATTGGACAGTGATTGTTCTGTAGGTGATTTACGGTCAGTCCTTTAATAATTGGACAGTGATTGTTCTGTAGGTGATTTACGGTCAGTCCTTTAATAATTGGACAGTGATTGTTCTGTAGGTGATTTACGGTCAGTCCTTTAATAATTGGACAGTGATTGTTCTGTAGGTGATTTACGGTCAGTCCTTTAATAATTGGATAGTGATTGTTCTGTAGGTGATTTACGGTCAGTCCTTTAATAATTGGACAGTGATTGTTCTGTAGGTGATTTACGGTCAGTCCTTTAATAATTGGACAGTGATTGTTCTGTAGGTGATTTACGGTCAGTCCTTTAATAATTGGACAGTGATTGTTCTGTAGGTGATTTACGGTCAGTCCTTTAATAATTGGACAGTGATTGTTCTGTAGGTGATTTACGGTCAGTCCTTTAATAATTGGACAGTGATTGTTCTGTAGGTGATTTACGGTCAGTCCTTTAATAATTGGACAGTGATTGTTCTGTCGGTGATTTACGGTCAGTCCTTTAATAATTGGACAGTGATTGTTCTGTAGGTGATTTACGGTCAGTCCTTTAATAATTGGACAGTGATTGTTCTGTAGGTGATTTACGGTCAGTCCTTTAATAATTGACAGTGATTGTTCTGTAGGTGATTTACGGTCAGTCCTTTAATAATTGGACAGTGATTGTTCTGTAGGTGATTTACGGTCAGTCCTTTAATAATTGGACAGTGATTGTTCTGTAGGTGATTTACAGACAGTCCTTTAATAATTGGACAGTGATTGTTCTGTAGGTGATTTACGGTCAGTCCTTTAATAATTGGACAGTGATTGTTCTGTAGGTGATTTACGGTCAGTCCTTTAATAATTGGACAGTGATTGTTCTGTAGGTGATTTACGGTCAGTCCTTTAATAATTGACAGTGATTGTTCTGTAGGTGATTTACGGTCAGTCCTTTAATAATTGGACAGTGATTGTTCTGTAGGTGATTTACGGTCAGTCCTTTAATAATTGACAGTGATTGTTCTGTAGGTGATTTACGGTCAGTCCTTTAATAATTGGATAGTGATTGTTCTGTCGGTGATTTACGGTCAGTCCTTTAATAATTGGACAGTGATTGTTCTGTAGGTGATTTACGGTCAGTCCTTTAATAATTGACAGTGATTGTTCTGTAGGTGATTTACGGTCAGTCCTTTAATAATTGGACAGTGATTGTTCTGTAGGTGATTTACGGTCAGTCCTTTAATAATTGACAGTGATTGTTCTGTAGGTGATTTACGGTCAGTCCTTTAATAATTGGATAGTGATTGTTCTGTCGGTGATTTACGGTCAGTCCTTTAATAATTGGACAGTGATTGTTCTGTAGGTGATTTACGGTCAGTCCTTTAATAATTGGACAGTGATTGTTCTGTAGGTGATTTACGGTCAGTCCTTTAATAATTGGACAGTGATTGTTCTGTAGGTGATTTACGGTCAGTCCTTTAATAATTGACAGTGATTGTTCTGTAGGTGATTTACGGTCAGTCCTTTAATAATTGGATAGTGATTGTTCTGTCGGTGATTTACGGTCAGTCCTTTAATAATTGGACAGTGATTGTTCTGTAGGTGATTTACGGTCAGTCCTTTAATAATTGGATAGTGATTGTTCTGTCGGTGATTTACGGTCAGTCCTTTAATAATTGGATAGTGATTGTTCTGTAGGTGATTTACGGTCAGTCCTTTAATAATTGGATAGTGATTGTTCTGTAGGTGATTTACGGTCAGTCCTTTAATAATTGGACAGTGATTGTTCTGTAGGTGATTTACAGACAGTTCTTTAATAATTGGACAGTGATTGTTCTGTAGGTGATTTACAGTAAGTACTTTAATAATTGGATAGTGATTGTTCTGTAGGTGATTTACGGTCAGTCCTTTAATAATTGGACAGTGATTGTTCTGTAGGTGATTTACGGTCAGTCCTTTAATAATTGGACAGTGATTGTTCTGTAGGTGATTTACGGTCAGTCCTTTAATAATTGGACAGTGATTGTTCTGTAGGTGATTTACGGTCAGTCCTTTAATAATTGGACAGTGATTGTTCTGTAGGTGATTTACGGTCAGTCCTTTAATAATTGACAGTGATTGTTCTGTAGGTGATTTACGGTCAGTCCTTTAATAATTGGACAGTGATTGTTCTGTAGGTGATTTACGGTCAGTCCTTTAATAATTGACAGTGATTGTTCTGTAGGTGATTTACGGTCAGTCCTTTAATAATTGGATAGTGATTGTTCTGTCGGTGATTTACGGTCAGTCCTTTAATAATTGGACAGTGATTGTTCTGTAGGTGATTTACGGTCAGTCCTTTAATAATTGGACAGTGATTGTTCTGTAGGTGATTTACGGTCAGTCCTTTAATAATTGGACAGTGATTGTTCTGTAGGTGATTTACGGTCAGTCCTTTAATAATTGACAGTGATTGTTCTGTAGGTGATTTACGGTCAGTCCTTTAATAATTGGATAGTGATTGTTCTGTCGGTGATTTACGGTCAGTCCTTTAATAATTGGACAGTGATTGTTCTGTAGGTGATTTATGGTCAGTCCTTTAATAATTGGATAGTGATTGTTCTGTCGGTGATTTACGGTCAGTCCTTTAATAATTGGATAGTGATTGTTCTGTAGGTGATTTACGGTCAGTCCTTTAATAATTGGACAGTGATTGTTCTGTAGGTGATTTACGGTCAGTCCTTTAATAATTGGACAGTGATTGTTCTGTAGGTGATTTACGGTCAGTCCTTTAATAATTGGACAGTGATTGTTCTGTAGGTGATTTACAGTAAGTACTTTAATAATTGGATAGTGATTGTTCTGTAGGTGATTTACGGTCAGTCCTTTAATAATTGGACAGTGATTGTTCTGTAGGTGATTTACGGTCAGTCCTTTAATAATTGGACAGTGATTGTTCTGTAGGTGATTTACAGTAAGTACTTTAATAATTGGATAGTGATTGTTCTGTAGGTGATTTACAGTAAGTACTTTAATAATTGGATAGTGATTGTTCTGTAGGTGATTTACAGTAAGTACTTTAATAATTGGATAGTGATTGTTCTGTAGGTGATTTACGGTCAGTCCTTTAATAATTGGACAGTGATTGTTCTGTAGGTGATTTACGGTCAGTCCTTTAATAATTGGACAGTGATTGTTCTGCAGGTGATTTACGGTCAGTCCTTTAATAATTGGACAGTGATTGTTCTGTCGGTGATTTATGGTCAGTCCTTTAATAATTGGATAGTGATTGTTCTGTAGGTGATTTACGGTCAGTCCTTTAATAATTGGACAGTGATTGTTCTGTAGGTGATTTATGGTCAGTCCTTTAATAATTGGATAGTGATTGTTCTGTAGGTGATTTACGGTCAGTACTTTAATAATTGGACAGTGATTGTTCTGTAGGTGATTTACGGTCAGTCCTTTAATAATTGGACAGTGATTGTTCTGTAGGTGATTTACGGTCAGTACTTTAATAATTGGATAGTGATTGTTCTGTAGGTGATTTACGGTCAGTCCTTTAATAATTGGACAGTGATTGTTCTGTAGGTGATTTACGGTCAGTACTTTAATAATTGGATAGTGATTGTTCTGTAGGTGATTTACGGTCAGTCCTTTAATAATTGGATAGTGATTGTTCTGTCGGTGATTTATGGTCAGTCCTTTAATAATTGGATAGTGATTGTTCTGTCGGTGATTTACGGTGAGTCCTTTAATAATTGGACAGTGATTGTTCTGAAGGTGATTTACGGTCAGTCCTTTAATAATTGGACAGTGATTGTTCTGTAGGTGATTTACGGTCACTCTTTTAATAATTGGACAGTGATTGTTCTGTCGGTGATTTATGGTCAGTCCTTTAATAATTGGATAGTGATTGTTCTGTCGGTGATTTACGGTGAGTCCTTTAATAATTGGACAGAGATTGTTCTGTAGGTGATTTACGGTCAGTCCTTTAATAATTGGACAGAGATTGTTCTGTAGGTGATTTACGGTCAGTCCTTTAATAATTGGATAGTGATTGTTCTGTCGGTGATTTACGGTCAGTCCTTTAATAATTGGACAGTGATTGTTCTGTAGGTGATTTACGGTCAGTCCTTTAATAATTGGACAGTGATTGTTCTGTCGGTGATTTATGGTCAGTCCTTTAATAATTGGATAGTGATTGTTCTGTCGGTGATTTACGGTGAGTCCTTTAATAATTGGACAGAGATTGTTCTGTAGGTGATTTACGGTCAGTCCTTTAATAATTGGACAGAGATTGTTCTGTAGGTGATTTACGGTCAGTCCTTTAATAATTGGATAGTGATTGTTCTGTAGGTGATTTACGGTCAGTCCTTTAATAATTGGATAGTGATTGTTCTGTAGGTGATTTACGGTCAGTCCTTTAATAATTGGACAGTGATTGTTCTGTAGGTGATTTACTGTCAGTCCTTTAATAATTGGACAGTGATTGTTCTGTCGGTGATTTACGGTCAGTCCTTTAATAATTGGACAGTGATTGTTCTGTAGGTGATTTACGGTCAGTCCTTTAATAATTGGACAGTGATTGTTCTGTAGGTGATTTACGGTCAGTCCTTTAATAATTGGACAGTGATTGTTCTGTAGGTGATTTACGGTCAGTCCTTTAATAATTGGCCAGTGATTGTTCTGTAGGTGATTTACAGTCAGTCCTTTAATAATTGGACAGTGATTGTTCTGTAGGTGATTTACGGTCAGTCCTTTAATAATTGGACAGTGATTGTTCTGTAGGTGATTTACGGTCAGTCCTTTAATAATTGGACAGTGATTGTTCTGTAGGTGATTTCCGGTCAGTCCTTTAATAATTGGACAGTGATTGTTCTGTAGGTGATTTCCGGTCAGTCCTTTAATAATTGGACAGTGATTGTTCTGTAGGTGATTTACGGTCAGTCCTTTAATAATTGGACAGTGATTGTTCTGTAGGTGATTTCCGGTCAGTCCTTTAATAATTGGACAGAGATTGTTCTGTAGGTGATTTACGGTGCGTCCTTTAATAATTGGACAGTGATTGTTCTGTCGGTGATTTATGGTCAGTCCTTTAATAATTGGATAGTGATTGTTCTGTCGGTGATTTACGGTGAGTCCTTTAATAATTGGACAGAGATTGTTCTGTAGGTGATTTACGGTCAGTCCTTTAATAATTGGACAGAGATTGTTCTGTAGGTGATTTACGGTCAGTCCTTTAATAATTGGATAGTGATTGTTCTGTCGGTGATTTACGGTCAGTCCTTTAATAATTGGACAGTGATTGTTCTGTAGGTGATTTACGGTCAGTCCTTTAATAATTGGACAGTGATTGTTCTGTCGGTGATTTATGGTCAGTCCTTTAATAATTGGATAGTGATTGTTCTGTCGGTGATTTACGGTGAGTCCTTTAATAATTGGACAGAGATTGTTCTGTAGGTGATTTACGGTCAGTCCTTTAATAATTGGACAGAGATTGTTCTGTAGGTGATTTACGGTGCGTCCTTTAATAATTGGACAGTCATTGTCCTGTAGGTGATTTACGGTCAGTCCTTTAATAATTGGACAGTGATTGTTCTGTAGGTGATTTACGGTCAGTCCTTTAATAATTGGATAGTGATTGTTCTGTCGGTGATTTACGGTGCGTCCTTTAATAATTGGACAGTGATTGTTCTGTAGGTGATTTACGGTCAGTCCTTTAATAATTGGATAGTGATTGTTCTGTAGGTGATTTACGGTCAGTCCTTTAATAATTGGACAGTGATTGTTCTGTAGGTGATTTACGGTCAGTCCTTTAATAATTGGACAGTGATTGTTCTGTAGGTGATTTACGGTCAGTCCTTTAATAATTGGATAGTGATTGTTCTGTAGGTGATTTACGGTCAGTCCTTTAATAATTGGACAGTGATTGTTCTGTAGGTGATTTACGGTCAGTCCTTTAATAATTGGACAGTGATTGTTCTGTAGGTGATTTACGGTCAGTCCTTTAATAATTGGACAGTGATTGTTCTGTAGGTGATTTACGGTCAGTCCTTTAATAATTGGACAGTGATTGTTCTCTAGGTGATTTACGGTCAGTCCTTTAATAATTGGACAGTGATTGTTCTCTAGGTGATTTACGGTCAGTCCTTTAATAATTGGACAGTGATTGTTCTGTAGGTGATTTACGGTCAGTCCTTTAATAATTGGACAGTGATTGTTCTGTAGGTGATTTACGGTCAGTCCTTTAATAATTGGACAGTGATTGTTCTGTAGGTGATTTACGGTCAGTACTTTAATAATTGGACAGTGATTGTTCTCTAGGTGATTTACGGTCAGTCCTTTAATAATTGGACAGTGATTGTTCTCTAGGTGATTTACGGTCAGTCCTTTAATAATTGGACAGTGATTGTTCTGTAGGTGATTTACGGTCAGTCCTTTAATAATTGGACAGTGATTGTTCTCTAGGTGATTTACGGTCAGTCCTTTAATAATTGGACAGTGATTGTTCTGTAGGTGATTTACGGTCAGTCCTTTAATAATTGGACAGTGATTGTTCTGTAGGTGATTTACGGTCAGTCCTTTAATAATTGGACAGTGATTGTTCTCTAGGTGATTTACGGTCAGTCCTTTAATAATTGGACAGTGATTGTTCTGTAGGTGATTTACGGTCAGTCCTTTAATAATTGGACAGTGATTGTTCTGTAGGTGATTTACGGTCAGTACTTTAATAATTGGACAGTGTTTGTTCTGTAGGTGATTTACGGTCAGTACTTTAATAATTGGACAGTGATTGTTCTGTAGGTGATTTACGGTCAGTCCTTTAATAATTGGATAGTGATTGTTCTGTAGGTGATTTACGGTCAGTCCTTTAATAATTGGACAGTGATTGTTCTGTAGGTGATTTACGGTCAGTCCTTTAATAATTGGATAGTGATTGTTCTGTAGGTGATTTACGGTCAGTACTTTAATAATTGGACAGTGTTTGTTCTGTAGGTGATTTACGGTCAGTACTTTAATAATTGGACAGTGATTGTTCTGTAGGTGATTTACGGTCAGTCCTTTAATAATTGGATAGTGATTGTTCTGTAGGTGATTTACGGTCAGTCCTTTAATAATTGGACAGTGATTGTTCTGTCGGTGATTTACGGTCAGTCCTTTAATAATTGGTCAGTGATTGTTCTGTAGGTGATTTACGGTCAGTCCTTTAATAATTGGACAGTGATTGTTCTGTAGGTGATTTACGGTCAGTCCTTTAATAATTGGACAGTGATTGTTCTGTAGGTGATTTACGGTCAGTCCTTTAATAATTGACAGTGATTGTTCTGTAGGTGATTTACGGTCAGTCCTTTAATAATTGGACAGTGATTGTTCTGTAGGTGATTTACGGTCAGTCCTTTAATAATTGGACAGTGATTGTTCTGTAGGTGATTTACGGTCAGTCCTTTAATAATTGGATAGTGATTGTTCTGTTGGTGATTTACGGTCAGTCCTTTAATAATTGGACAGTGATTGTTCTGTAGGTGATTTACGGTCAGTCCTTTAATAATTGGACAGTGATTGTTCTGTAGGTGATTTACGGTCAGTCCTTTAATAATTGGATAGTGATTGTTCTGTAGGTGATTTACGGTCAGTCCTTTAATAATTGGACAGTGATTGTTCTGTAGGTGATTTACGGTCAGTCCTTTAATAATTGGACAGTGATTGTTCTGTAGGTGATTTACGGTCAGTCCTTTAATAATTGGACAGTGATTGTTCTGTAGGTGATTTACGGTCAGTCCTTTAATAATTGACAGTGATTGTTCTGTAGGTGATTTACGGTCAGTCCTTTAATAATTGGACAGTGATTGTTCTGTAGGTGATTTACGGTCAGTCCTTTAATAATTGGACAGTGATTGTTCTGTCGGTGATTTACGGTCAGTCCTTTAATAATTGGACAGTGATTGTTCTGTAGGTGATTTACGGTCAGTCCTTTAATAATTGGACAGTGATTGTTCTGTAGGTGATTTACGGTCAGTCCTTTAATAATTGACAGTGATTGTTCTGTAGGTGATTTACGGTCAGTCCTTTAATAATTGGACAGTGATTGTTCTGTAGGTGATTTACGGTCAGTCCTTTAATAATTGGATAGTGATTGTTCTGTAGGTGATTTACGGTCAGTCCTTTAATAATTGGACAGTGATTGTTCTGTAGGTGATTTACGGTCAGTCCTTTAATAATTGGACAGTGATTGTTCTGTAGGTGATTTACGGTCAGTCCTTTAATAATTGGACAGTGATTGTTCTGTAGGTGATTTACGGTCAGTCCTTTAATAATTGGACAGTGATTGTTCTGTAGGTGATTTACGGTCAGTCCTTTAATAATTGACAGTGATTGTTCTGTAGGTGATTTACGGTCAGTCCTTTAATAATTGGATAGTGATTGTTCTGTCGGTGATTTACGGTCAGTCCTTTAATAATTGGACAGTGATTGTTCTGTAGGTGATTTACGGTCAGTCCTTTAATAATTGGACAGTGATTGTTCTGTAGGTGATTTACGGTCAGTCCTTTAATAATTGGACAGTGATTGTTCTGTAGGTGATTTATGGTCAGTCCTTTAATAATTGGATAGTGATTGTTCTGTAGGTGATTTACGGTCAGTACTTTAATAATTGGACAGTGATTGTTCTGAAGGTGATTTACGGTCAGTCCTTTAATTATTGGATAGTGATTGTTCTGTAGTTGATTTACGGTCAGTCCTTTAATAATTGGACAGTGATTGTTCTGTAGGTGATTTACGGTCAGTCCTTTAATAATTGGACAGTGATTGTTCTGTAGGTGATTTACGGTCAGTCCTTTAATAATTGGATAGTGATTGTTCTGTAGGTGATTTACGGTCAGTCCTTTAATAATTGGACAGTGATTGTTCTGTAGGTGATTTACGGTCAGTCCTTTAATAATTGGACAGTGATTGTTCTGTAGGTGATTTACGGTCAGTCCTTTAATAATTGGACAGTGATTGTTCTGTAGGTGATTTACGGTCAGTCCTTTAATAATTGGATAGTGATTGTTCTGTAGGTGATTTACGGTCAGTCCTTTAATAATTGGACAGTGATTGTTCTGTAGGTGATTTACGGTCAGTCCTTTAATAATTGACAGTGATTGTTCTGTAGGTGATTTACGGTCAGTCCTTTAATAATTGGATAGTGATTGTTCTGTAGGTGATTTACGGTCAGTCCTTTAATAATTGGACAGTGATTGTTCTGTTGGTGATTTACGGTCAGTCCTTTAATAATTGGACAGTGATTGTTCTGTAGGTGATTTACGGTCAGTCCTTTAATAATTGGATAGTGATTGTTCTGTAGGTGATTTACGGTCAGTCCTTTAATAATTGGATAGTGATTGTTCTGTAGGTGATTTACGGTCAGTCCTTTAATAATTGGACAGTGATTGTTCTGTAGGTGATTTACGGTCAGTCCTTTAATAATTGGACAGTGATTGTTCTGTAGGTGATTTACGGTCAGTCCTTTAATAATTGGACAGTGATTGTTCTGTAGGTGATTTACGGTCAGTCCTTTAATAATTGGATAGTGATTGTTCTGTAGGTGATTTACGGTCAGTCCTTTAATAATTGGACAGTGATTGTTCTGTAGGTGATTTACGGTCAGTCCTTTAATAATTGGACAGTGATTGTTCTGTAGGTGATTTACGGTCAGTCCTTTAATAATTGGACAGTGATTGTTCTGTAGGTGATTTACGGTCAGTCCTTTAATAATTGGACAGTGATTGTTCTGTCGGTGATTTACGGTCAGTACTTTAATAATTGGACAGTGATTGTTCTGTAGGTGATTTACGGTCAGTCCTTTAATAATTGGACAGTGATTGTTCTGTTGGTGATTTACGGTCAGTCCTTTAATAATTGGACAGTGATTGTTCTGTAGGTGATTTACGGTCAGTCCTTTAATAATTGGACAGTGATTGTTCTGTAGGTGATTTACGGTCAGTCCTTTAATAATTGACAGTGATTGTTCTGTAGGTGATTTACGTTCAGTCCTTTAATAATTGGACAGTGATTGTTCTGTAGGTGATTTACGGTCAGTCCTTTAATAATTGGACAGTGATTGTTCTGTAGGTGATTTACGGTCAGTCCTTTAATAATTGGATAGTGATTGTTCTGTAGGTGATTTACGGTCAGTCCTTTAATAATTGGACAGTGATTGTTCTGTAGGTGATTTACGGTCAGTCCTTTAATAATTGGACAGTGATTGTTCTGTAGGTGATTTACGGTCAGTCCTTTAATAATTGGACAGTGATTGTTCTGTAGGTGATTTACGGTCAGTCCTTTAATAATTGGACAGTGATTGTTCTGTAGGTGATTTACGGTCAGTCCTTTAATAATTGGATAGTGATTGTTCTGTAGGTGATTTACGGTCAGTCCTTTAATAATTGGACAGTGATTGTTCTGTAGGTGATTTACGGTCAGTCCTTTAATAATTGGACAGTGATTGTTCTGTAGGTGATTTACGGTCAGTCCTTTAATAATTGGACAGTGATTGTTCTGTAGGTGATTTACGGTCAGTCCTTTAATAATTGGACAGTGATTGTTCTGTCGGTGATTTACGGTCAGTACTTTAATAATTGGACAGTGATTGTTCTGTAGGTGATTTACGGTCAGTCCTTTAATAATTGGATAGTGATTGTTCTGTAGGTGATTTACGGTCAGTCCTTTAATAATTGGACAGTGATTGTTCTGTAGGTGATTTACGGTCAGTCCTTTAATAATTGGACAGTGATTGTTCTGTCGGTGATTTACGGTCAGTACTTTAATAATTGGACAGTGATTGTTCTGTAGGTGATTTACGGTCAGTCCTTTAATAATTGGATAGTGATTGTTCTGTAGGTGATTTACGGTCAGTCCTTTAATAATTGGACAGTGATTGTTCTGTTGGTGATTTACGGTCAGTCCTTTAATAATTGGACAGTGATTGTTCTGTAGGTGATTTACGGTCAGTCCTTTAATAATTGGATAGTGATTGTTCTGTAGGTGATTTACGGTCAGTCCTTTAATAATTGGACAGTGATTGTTCTGTAGGTGATTTACGGTCAGTCCTTTAATAATTGACAGTGATTGTTCTGTAGGTGATTTACGTTCAGTCCTTTAATAATTGGACAGTGATTGTTCTGTAGGTGATTTACGGTCAGTCCTTTAATAATTGGACAGTGATTGTTCTGTCGGTGATTTACGGTCAGTCCTTTAATAATTGGACAGTGATTGTTCTGTAGGTGATTTACGGTCAGTCCTTTAATAATTGGACAGTGATTGTTCTGTAGGTGATTTACGGTCAGTCCTTTAATAATTGACAGTGATTGTTCTGTAGGTGATGTACGGTCAGTCCTTTAATAATTGGACAGTGATTGTTCTGTAGGTGATTTACGGTCAGTCCTTTAATAATTGGACAGTGATTGTTCTGTAGGTGATTTACAGACAGTCCTTTAATAATTGGACAGTGATTGTTCTGTAGGTGATTTACGGTCAGTCCTTTAATAATTGGACAGTGATTGTTCTGTAGGTGATTTACGGTCAGTCCTTTAATAATTGGACAGTGATTGTTCTGTAGGTGATTTACGGTCAGTCCTTTAATAATTGGACAGTGATTGTTCTGTAGGTGATTTACGGTCAGTCCTTTAATAATTGACAGTGATTGTTCTGTAGGTGATTTACGGTCAGTCCTTTAATAATTTGATAGTGATTGTTCTGTCGGTGATTTACGGTCAGTCCTTTAATAATTGGACAGTGATTGTTCTGTAGGTGATTTACGGTCAGTCCTTTAATAATTGGATAGTGATTGTTCTGTCGGTGATTTACGGTCAGTCCTTTAATAATTGGATAGTGATTGTTCTGTCGGTGATTTACGGTCAGTCCTTTAATAATTGGACAGTGATTGTTCTGTAGGTGATTTACGGTCAGTCCTTTAATAATTGGACAGTGATTGTTCTGTAGGTGATTTACAGTCAGTACTTTAATAATTGGACAGTGATTGTTCTGTAGGTGATTTACAGTAAGTACTTTAATAATTGGATAGTGATTGTTCTGTAGGTGATTTACGGTCAGTCCTTTAATAATTGGACAGTGATTGTTCTGTAGGTGATTTACAGTAAGTACTTTAATAATTGGATAGTGATTGTTCTGTAGGTGATTTACGGTCAGTCCTTTAATAATTGGACAGTGATTGTTCTGTAGGTGATTTACGGTCAGTCCTTTAATAATTGGACAGTGATTGTTCTGCAGGTGATTTACGGTCAGTCCTTTAATAATTGGACAGTGATTGTTCTGTCGGTGATTTATGGTCAGTCCTTTAATAATTGGATAGTGATTGTTCTGTAGGTGATTTACGGTCAGTCCTTTAATAATTGGACAGTGATTGTTCTGTAGGTGATTTACGGTCAGTCCTTTAATAATTGGATAGTGATTGTTCTGTAGGTGATTTACGGTCAGTACTTTAATAATTGGACAGTGATTGTTCTGCAGGTGATTTACGGTCAGTCCTTTAATAATTGGACAGTGATTGTTCTGTAGGTGATTTACGGTCAGTACTTTAATAATTGGATAGTGATTGTTCTGTAGGTGATTTACGGTCAGTCCTTTAATAATTGGACAGTGATTGTTCTGTAGGTGATTTACGGTCAGTCCTTTAATAATTGGACAGTGATTGTTCTGTAGGTGATTTACGGTCAGTCCTTTAATAATTGGACAGTGATTGTTCTGTAGGTGATTTACGGTCAGTCCTTTAATAATTGGACAGTGATTGTTCTGTAGGTGATTTACGGTCAGTCCTTTAATAATTGGACAGTGATTGTTCTGTAGGTGATTTACGGTCAGTCCTTTAATAATTGGACAGTGATTGTTCTGTCGGTGATTTATGGTCAGTCCTTTAATAATTGGATAGTGATTGTTCTGTCGGTGATTTACGGTGAGTCCTTTAATAATTGGACAGTGATTGTTCTGAAGGTGATTTAAGGTCAGTCCTTTAATAATTGGACAGTGATTGTTCTGTAGGTGATTTACGGTCAGTCTTTTAATAATTGGACAGTGATTGTTCTGTCGGTGATTTATGGTCAGTCCTTTAATAATTGGATAGTGATTGTTCTGTCGGTGATTTACGGTGAGTCCTTTAATAATTGGACAGAGATTGTTCTGTAGGTGATTTACGGTCAGTCCTTTAATAATTGGACAGAGATTGTTCTGTAGGTGATTTACGGTCAGTCCTTTAATAATTGGATAGTGATTGTTCTGTCGGTGATTTACGGTCAGTCCTTTAATAATTGGACAGTGATTGTTCTGTAGGTGATTTACGGTCAGTCCTTTAATAATTGGACAGTGATTGTTCTGTCGGTGATTTATGGTCAGTCCTTTAATAATTGGATAGTGATTGTTCTGTCGGTGATTTACGGTGAGTCCTTTAATAATTGGACAGAGATTGTTCTGTAGGTGATTTACGGTCAGTCCTTTAATAATTGGACAGAGATTGTTCTGTAGGTGATTTACGGTCAGTCCTTTAATAATTGGACAGAGATTGTTCTGTAGGTGATTTACGGTCAGTCCTTTAATAATTGGATAGTGATTGTTCTGTCGGTGATTTACGGTCAGTCCTTTAATAATTGGACAGTGATTGTTCTGTAGGTGATTTACGGTCAGTCCTTTAATAATTGGATAGTGATTGTTCTGTAGGTGATTTACGGTCAGTCCTTTAATAATTGGACAGTGATTGTTCTGTAGGTGATTTACGGTCAGTCCTTTAATAATTGGACAGTGATTGTTCTGTAGGTGATTTACGGTCAGTCCTTTAATAATTGGATAGTGATTGTTCTGTAGGTGATTTACGGTCAGTCCTTTAATAATTGGACAGTGATTGTTCTGTAGGTGATTTACGGTCAGTCCTTTAATAATTGGACAGTGATTGTTCTGTAGGTGATTTACGGTCAGTCCTTTAATAATTGGACAGTGATTGTTCTGTAGGTGATTTACGGTCAGTCCTTTAATAATTGGACAGTGATTGTTCTGTAGGTGATTTACGGTCAGTCCTTTAATAATTGGACAGTGATTGTTCTGTAGGTGATTTACAGTCAGTCCTTTAATAATTGGACAGTGATTGTTCTGTAGGTGATTTACGGTCAGTCCTTTAATAATTGGACAGTGATTGTTCTGTAGGTGATTTACAGTCAGTCCTTTAATAATTGGACAGTGATTGTTCTGTAGGTGATTTACGGTCAGTCCTTTAATAATTGGACAGTGATTGTTCTGTCGGTGATTTATGGTCAGTCCTTTAATAATTGGACAGTGATTGTTCTGTAGGTGATTTACAGTCAGTCCTTTAATAATTGGACAGTGATTGTTCTGTAGGTGATTTACGGTCAGTCCTTTAATAATTGGACAGTGATTGTTCTCTAGGTGATTTACGGTCAGTCCTTTAATAATTGGACAGTGATTGTTCTGTAGGTGATTTACGGTCAGTCCTTTAATAATTGGATAGTGATTGTTCTGTAGGTGATTTACGGTCAGTACTTTAATAATTGGACAGTGTTTGTTCTGTAGGTGATTTACGGTCAGTACTTTAATAATTGGACAGTGATTGTTCTGTAGGTGATTTACGGTCAGTCCTTTAATAATTGGATAGTGATTGTTCTGTAGGTGATTTACGGTCAGTCCTTTAATAATTGGACAGTGATTGTTCTGTAGGTGATTTACGGTCAGTCCTTTAATAATTGGATAGTGATTGTTCTGTAGGTGATTTACGGTCAGTACTTTAATAATTGGACAGTGTTTGTTCTGTAGGTGATTTACGGTCAGTACTTTAATAATTGGACAGTGATTGTTCTGTAGGTGATTTACGGTCAGTCCTTTAATAATTGGATAGTGATTGTTCTGTAGGTGATTTACGGTCAGTCCTTTAATAATTGGACAGTGATTGTTCTGTCGGTGATTTACGGTCAGTCCTTTAATAATTGGACAGTGATTGTTCTGTAGGTGATTTACGGTCAGTCCTTTAATAATTGACAGTGATTGTTCTGTAGGTGATTTACGGTCAGTCCTTTAATAATTGGACAGTGATTGTTCTGTAGGTGATTTACGGTCAGTCCTTTAATAATTGGACAGTGATTGTTCTGTAGGTGATTTACGGTCAGTCCTTTAATAATTGGATAGTGATTGTTCTGTTGGTGATTTACGGTCAGTCCTTTAATAATTGGATAGTGATTGTTCTGTTGGTGATTTACGGTCAGTCCTTTAATAATTGGACAGTGATTGTTCTGTAGGTGATTTACGGTCAGTCCTTTAATAATTGGACAGTGATTGTTCTGTAGGTGATTTACGGTCAGTCCTTTAATAATTGGATAGTGATTGTTCTGTAGGTGATTTACGGTCAGTCCTTTAATAATTGGACAGTGATTGTTCTGTAGGTGATTTACGGTCAGTCCTTTAATAATTGGACAGTGATTGTTCTGTAGGTGATTTACGGTCAGTCCTTTAATAATTGGACAGTGATTGTTCTGTAGGTGATTTACGGTCAGTCCTTTAATAATTGACAGTGATTGTTCTGTAGGTGATTTACGGTCAGTCCTTTAATAATTGGACAGTGATTGTTCTGTAGGTGATTTACGGTCAGTTCTTTAATAATTGGACAGTGATTGTTCTGTCGGTGATTTACGGTCAGTCCTTTAATAATTGGACAGTGATTGTTCTGTAGGTGATTTACGGTCAGTCCTTTAATAATTGGACAGTGATTGTTCTGTAGGTGATTTACGGTCAGTCCTTTAATAATTGACAGTGATTGTTCTGTAGGTGATTTACGGTCAGTCCTTTAATAATTGGACAGTGATTGTTCTGTAGGTGATTTACGGTCAGTCCTTTAATAATTGGACAGTGATTGTTCTGTAGGTGATTTACAGACAGTCCTTTAATAATTGGACAGTGATTGTTCTGTAGGTGATTTACGGTCAGTCCTTTAATAATTGGACAGTGATTGTTCTGTAGGTGATTTACGGTCAGTCCTTTAATAATTGGACAGTGATTGTTCTGTAGGTGATTTACGGTCAGTCCTTTAATAATTGGACAGTGATTGTTCTGTAGGTGATTTACGGTCAGTCCTTTAATAATTGACAGTGATTGTTCTGTAGGTGATTTACGGTCAGTCCTTTAATAATTGGATAGTGATTGTTCTGTCGGTGATTTACGGTCAGTCCTTTAATAATTGGACAGTGATTGTTCTGTAGGTGATTTACGGTCAGTCCTTTAATAATTGGATAGTGATTGTTCTGTAGTTGATTTACGGTCAGTCCTTTAATAATTGGACAGTGATTGTTCTGTAGGTGATTTACGGTCAGTCCTTTAATAATTGGATAGTGATTGTTCTGTAGGTGATTTACGGTCAGTCCTTTAATAATTGGACAGTGATTGTTCTGTCGGTGATTTACGGTCAGTCCTTTAATAATTGGACAGTGATTGTTCTGTAGGTGATTTACGGTCAGTCCTTTAATAATTGGATAGTGATTGTTCTGTAGGTGATTTACGGTCAGTCCTTTAATAATTGGACAGTGATTGTTCTGTAGGTGATTTACAGACAGTCCTTTAATAATTGGACAGTGATTGTTCTGTAGGTGATTTACGGTCAGTACTTTAATAATTGGATAGTGATTGTTCTGTAGGTGATTTACGGTCAGTCCTTTAATAATTGGACAGTGATTGTTCTGTAGGTGATTTACGGTCAGTCCTTTAATAATTGGACAGTGATTGTTCTGTAGGTGATTTACAGACAGTCCTTTAATAATTGGACAGTGATTGTTCTGTAGGTGATTTACGGTCAGTACTTTAATAATTGGATAGTGATTGTTCTGTAGGTGATTTACGGTCAGTCCTTTAATAATTGGACAGTGATTGTTCTGTAGGTGATTTACGGTCAGTCCTTTAATAATTGGACAGTGATTGTTCTGCAGGTGATTTACGGTCAGTCCTTTAATAATTGGATAGTGATTGTTCTGTAGGTGATTTACGGTCAGTCCTTTAATAATTGGACAGTGATTGTTCTGTAGGTGATTTACGGTCAGTCCTTTAATAATTGGATAGTGATTGTTCTGTAGGTGATTTACGGTCAGTCCTTTAATAATTGGATAGTGATTGTTCTGTAGGTGATTTACGGTCAGTCCTTTAATAATTGGACAGTGATTGTTCTGTAGGTGATTTACGGTCAGTCCTTTAATAATTGGACAGTGATTGTTCTGTAGGTGATTTACGGTCAGTCCTTTAATAATTGGATAGTGATTGTTCTGTAGGTGATTTACGGTCAGTCCTTTAATAATTGGATAGTGATTGTTCTGTCGGTGATTTACGGTCAGTCCTTTAATAATTGGACAGTGATTGTTCTGTCGGTGATTTACGGTCAGTCCTTTAATAATTGGATAGTGATTGTTCTGTAGGTGATTTACGGTCAGTCCTTTAATAATTGGATAGTGATTGTTCTGTCGGTGATTTACGGTCAGTCCTTTAATAATTGGACAGTGATTGTTCTGTAGGTGATTTACGGTCAGTACTTTAATAATTGGATAGTGATTGTTCTGTAGGTGATTTACGGTCAGTCCTTTAATAATTGGATAGTGATTGTTCTGTAGGTGATTTACGGTCAGTCCTTTAATAATTGGACAGTGATTGTTCTGTAGGTGATTTACGGTCAGTCCTTTAATAATTGGACAGTGATTGTTCTGTAGTTGATTTACGGTCAGTCCTTTAATAATTGGACAGTGATTGTTCTGTAGGTGATTTACGGTCAGTCCTTTAATAATTGGGCAGTGATTGTTCTGTAGGTGATTTACGGTCAGTCCTTTAATAATTGGACAGTGATTGTTCTGTAGGTGATTTACGGTCAGTCCTTTAATAATTGGACAGTGATTGTTCTGTAGGTGATTTACGGTCAGTCCTTTAATAATTGGACAGTGATTGTTCTGTCGGTGATTTACGGTCAGTCCTTTAATAATTGGACAGTGATTGTTCTGTCGGTGATTTACGGTCAGTCCTTTAATAATTGGACAGTGATTGTTCTGTAGGTGATTTACGGTCAGTCCTTTAATAATTGGACAGTGATTGTTCTGTAGGTGATTTACGGTCAGTCCTTTAATAATTGGACAGTGATTGTTCTGTAGGTGATTTACGGTCAGTCCTTTAATAATTGGATAGTGATTGTTCTGTAGGTGATTTACGGTCAGTACTTTAATAATTGGACAATGATTGTTCTGTAGGTGATTTACGGTCAGTCCTTTAATAATTGGACAGTGATTGTTCTGTCGGTGATTTACGTTCAGTCCTTTAATAATTGGACAGTGATTGTTCTGTCGGTGATTTACGGTCAGTCCTTTAATAATTGGACAGTGATTGTTCTGTAGGTGTTTTACGGTCAGTCCTTTAATAATTGGACAGTGATTGTTCTGTAGGTGATTTACGATCAGTCCTTTAATAATTGGACAGTGATTGTTCTGTAGGTGATTTACGGTCAGTCCTTTAATAATAGGATAGTGATTGTTCTGTAGGTGATTTACGGTCAGTCCTTTAATAATTGGACAGTGATTGTTCTGTAGGTGATTTACGGTCAGTCCTTTAATAATAGGATAGTGATTGTTCTGTAGGTGATTTACGGTCAGTCCTTTATTAATTGGATAGTGATTGTTCTGTAGGTGATTTACGGTCAGTCCTTTAATAATAGGATAGTGATTGTTCTGTAGGTGATTTACGGTCAGTCCTTTAATAATTGGATAGTGATTGTTCTGTAGGTGATTTACGGTCAGTCCTTTAATAATTGGATAGTGATTGTTCTGTAGGTGATTTACGGTCAGTCCTTTAATCATTGGACAGTGATTGTTCTGTAGGTGATTTACGGTCAGTCCTTTAATAATTGACAGTGATTGTTCTGTAGGTGATTTACGGTCAGTCCTTTAATAATAGGATAGTGATTGTTCTGTAGGTGATTTACGGTCAGTCCTTTAATCATTGGACAGTGATTGTTCTGTAGGTGATTTACGGTCAGTCCTTTAATAATTGGACAGTGATTGTTCTGTAGGTGATTTACGGTCAGTCCTTTAATCATTGGACAGTGATTGTTCTGTAGGTGATTTACGGTCAGTCCTTTAATAATTGACAGTGATTGTTCTGTAGGTGATTTACGGTCAGTCCTTTAATAATAGGATAGTGATTGTTCTGTAGGTGATTTACGGTCAGTCCTTTAATAATAGGATAGTGATTGTTCTGTAGGTGATTTACGGTCAGTCCTTTAATCATTGGACAGTGATTGTTCTGTAGGTGATTTACGGTCAGTCCTTTAATAATTGGACAGTGATTGTTCTGTAGGTGATTTACGGTCAGTCCTTTAATCATTGGACAGTGATTGTTCTGTAGGTGATTTACGGTCAGTCCTTTAATAATTGACAGTGATTGTTCTGTAGGTGATTTACGGTCAGTCCTTTAATAATAGGATAGTGATTGTTCTGTAGGTGATTTACGGTCAGTCCTTTAATCATTGGACAGTGATTGTTCTGTAGGTGATTTACGGTCAGTCCTTTAATAATTGGACAGTGATTGTTCTGTAGGTGATTTACGGTCAGTCCTTTAATAATTGGATAGTGATTGTTCTGTAGGTGATTTACGGTCAGTCCTTTAATAATAGGATAGTGATTGTTCTGTAGGTGATTTACGGTCAGTCCTTTAATAATAGGATAGTGATTGTTCTGTAGGTGATTTACGGTCAGTCCTTTAATAATAGGATAGTGATTGTTCTGTAGGTGATTTACGGTCAGTACTTTAATAATTGGATAGTGATTGTTCTGTAGGTGATTTACGGTCAGTCCTTTAATAATTGGATAGTGATTGTTCTGTAGGTGATTTACGGTCAGTCCTTTAATAATTGGATAGTGATTGTTCTGTAGGTGATTTACGGTCAGTCCTTTAATAATTGGACAGTGATTGTTCTGTCGGTGATTTACGGTCAGTCCTTTAATAATTGGATAGTGATTGTTCTGAAGGTGATTTACGGTCAGTCCTTTAATAATTGGACAGTGATTGTTCTGTAGGTGATTTACGGTCAGTCCTTTAATAATTGGACAGTGATTGTTCTGTAGGTGATTTACGGTCAGTCCTTTAATAATTGGACAGTGATTGTTCTGCAGGTGATTTACGGTCAGTCCTTTAATAATTGGACAGTGATTGTTCTGTCGGTGATTTACGGTCAGTCCTTTAATAATTGGATAGTGATTGTTCTGTAGGTGATTTACGGTCAGTCCTTTAATAATTGGATAGTGATTGTTCTGTAGGTGATTTACGGTCAGTCCTTTAATAATTGGACAGTGATTGTTCTGTCGGTGATTTACGGTCAGTCCTTTAATAATTGGACAGTGATTGTTCTGTCGGTGATTTACGGTCAGTCCTTTAATAATTGGACAGTGATTGTTCTGTAGGTGATTTACGGTCAGTCCTTTAATAATTGGACAGTGATTGTTCTGTAGGTGATTTACGGTCAGTCCTTTAATAATTGGACAGTGATTGTTCTGTAGGTGATTTACGGTCAGTCCTTTAATAATTGGATAGTGATTGTTCTGTAGGTGATTTACGGTCAGTACTTTAATAATTGGACAATGATTGTTCTGTAGGTGATTTACGGTCAGTCCTTTAATAATTGGACAGTGATTGTTCTGTCGGTGATTTACGTTCAGTCCTTTAATAATTGGACAGTGATTGTTCTGTCGGTGATTTACGGTCAGTCCTTTAATAATTGGACAGTGATTGTTCTGTAGGTGTTTTACGGTCAGTCCTTTAATAATTGGACAGTGATTGTTCTGTAGGTGATTTACGATCAGTCCTTTAATAATTGGACAGTGATTGTTCTGTAGGTGATTTACGGTCAGTCCTTTAATAATAGGATAGTGATTGTTCTGTAGGTGATTTACGGTCAGTCCTTTAATAATTGGACAGTGATTGTTCTGTAGGTGATTTACGGTCAGTCCTTTAATAATAGGATAGTGATTGTTCTGTAGGTGATTTACGGTCAGTCCTTTATTAATTGGATAGTGATTGTTCTGTAGGTGATTTACGGTCAGTCCTTTAATAATAGGATAGTGATTGTTCTGTAGGTGATTTACGGTCAGTCCTTTAATAATTGGATAGTGATTGTTCTGTAGGTGATTTACGGTCAGTCCTTTAATAATTGGATAGTGATTGTTCTGTAGGTGATTTACGGTCAGTCCTTTAATCATTGGACAGTGATTGTTCTGTAGGTGATTTACGGTCAGTCCTTTAATAATTGACAGTGATTGTTCTGTAGGTGATTTACGGTCAGTCCTTTAATAATAGGATAGTGATTGTTCTGTAGGTGATTTACGGTCAGTCCTTTAATCATTGGACAGTGATTGTTCTGTAGGTGATTTACGGTCAGTCCTTTAATAATTGGACAGTGATTGTTCTGTAGGTGATTTACGGTCAGTCCTTTAATCATTGGACAGTGATTGTTCTGTAGGTGATTTACGGTCAGTCCTTTAATAATTGACAGTGATTGTTCTGTAGGTGATTTACGGTCAGTCCTTTAATAATAGGATAGTGATTGTTCTGTAGGTGATTTACGGTCAGTCCTTTAATAATAGGATAGTGATTGTTCTGTAGGTGATTTACGGTCAGTCCTTTAATCATTGGACAGTGATTGTTCTGTAGGTGATTTACGGTCAGTCCTTTAATAATTGGACAGTGATTGTTCTGTAGGTGATTTACGGTCAGTCCTTTAATCATTGGACAGTGATTGTTCTGTAGGTGATTTACGGTCAGTCCTTTAATAATTGACAGTGATTGTTCTGTAGGTGATTTACGGTCAGTCCTTTAATAATAGGATAGTGATTGTTCTGTAGGTGATTTACGGTCAGTCCTTTAATCATTGGACAGTGATTGTTCTGTAGGTGATTTACGGTCAGTCCTTTAATAATTGGACAGTGATTGTTCTGTAGGTGATTTACGGTCAGTCCTTTAATAATTGGATAGTGATTGTTCTGTAGGTGATTTACGGTCAGTCCTTTAATAATAGGATAGTGATTGTTCTGTAGGTGATTTACGGTCAGTCCTTTAATAATAGGATAGTGATTGTTCTGTAGGTGATTTACGGTCAGTCCTTTAATAATAGGATAGTGATTGTTCTGTAGGTGATTTACGGTCAGTACTTTAATAATTGGATAGTGATTGTTCTGTAGGTGATTTACGGTCAGTCCTTTAATAATTGGATAGTGATTGTTCTGTAGGTGATTTACGGTCAGTCCTTTAATAATTGGATAGTGATTGTTCTGTAGGTGATTTACGGTCAGTCCTTTAATAATTGGACAGTGATTGTTCTGTCGGTGATTTACGGTCAGTCCTTTAATAATTGGATAGTGATTGTTCTGAAGGTGATTTACGGTCAGTCCTTTAATAATTGGACAGTGATTGTTCTGTAGGTGATTTACGGTCAGTCCTTTAATAATTGGACAGTGATTGTTCTGTAGGTGATTTACGGTCAGTCCTTTAATAATTGGACAGTGATTGTTCTGCAGGTGATTTACGGTCAGTCCTTTAATAATTGGACAGTGATTGTTCTGTCGGTGATTTACGGTCAGTCCTTTAATAATTGGATAGTGATTGTTCTGTAGGTGATTTACGGTCAGTCCTTTAATAATTGGATAGTGATTGTTCTGTAGGTGATTTACGGTCAGTCCTTTAATAATTGGACAGTGATTGTTCTGTAGGTGATTTACGGTCAGTCCTTTAATCATTGGACAGTGATTGTTCTGTAGGTGATTTACGGTCAGTCCTTTAATAATTGACAGTGATTGTTCTGTAGGTGATTTACGGTCAGTCCTTTAATAATTGTATAGTGATTGTTCTGTAGGTGATTTACGGTCAGTCCTTTAATAATTGGACAGTGATTGTTCTGTAGGTGATTTACGGTCAGTCCTTTAATCATTGGACAGTGATTGTTCTGTAGGTGATTTACGGTCAGTCCTTTAATAATTGACAGTGATTGTTCTGTAGGTGATTTACGGTCAGTCCTTTAATAATAGGATAGTGATTGTTCTGTAGGTGATTTACGGTCAGTCCTTTAATCATTGGACAGTGATTGTTCTGTAGGTGATTTACGGTCAGTCCTTTAATAATTGGACAGTGATTGTTCTGTAGGTGATTTACGGTCAGTCCTTTAATAATTGGATAGTGATTGTTCTGTAGGTGATTTACGGTCAGTCCTTTAATAATTGGATAGTGATTGTTCTGTAGGTGATTTACGGTCAGTCCTTTAATAATTGGACAGTGATTGTTCTGTAGGTGATTTACGGTCAGTCCTTTAATAATTGGACAGTGATTGTTCTGTCGGTGATTTACGGTCAGTCCTTTAATAATAGGATAGTGATTGTTCTGTAGGTGATTTACGGTCAGTCCTTTAATCATTGGACAGTGATTGTTCTGTAGGTGATTTACGGTCAGTCCTTTAATAATTGGACAGTGATTGTTCTGTAGGTGATTTACGGTCAGTCCTTTAATAATAGGATAGTGATTGTTCTGTAGGTGATTTACGGTCAGTACTTTAATAATTGGATAGTGATTGTTCTGTAGGTGATTTACGGTCAGTCCTTTAATAATAGGATAGTGATTGTTCTGTAGGTGATTTACGGTCAGTACTTTAATAATTGGATAGTGATTGTTCTGTAGGTGATTTACGGTCAGTCCTTTAATAATTGGATAGTGATTGTTCTGTAGGTGATTTACGGTCAGTCCTTTAATAATTGGATAGTGATTGTTCTGTAGGTGATTTACGGTCAGTCCTTTAATAATTGGACAGTGATTGTTCTGTCGGTGATTTACGGTCAGTCCTTTAATAATTGGATAGTGATTGTTCTGAAGGTGATTTACGGTCAGTCCTTTAATAATTGGACAGTGATTGTTCTGTAGGTGATTTACGGTCAGTCCTTTAATAATTGGACAGTGATTGTTCTGTAGGTGATTTACGGTCAGTCCTTTAATAATTGGACAGTGATTGTTCTGCAGGTGATTTACGGTCAGTCCTTTAATAATTGGACAGTGATTGTTCTGTAGGTGATTTACGGTCAGTCCTTTAATAATTGGACAGTGATTGTTCTGTAGGTGATTTACGGTCAGTCCTTTAATAATTGGACAGTGATTGTTCTGTCGGTGATTTACGGTCAGTCCTTTAATAATTGGATAGTGAATGTTCTGTAGGTGATTTACGGTCAGTCCTTTAATAATTGGATAGTGATTGTTCTGTAGGTGATTTACGGTCAGTCCTTTAATAATTGGATAGTAATTGTTCTGTAGGTGATTTACGGTCAGTCCTTTAATAATTGGACAGTGATTGTTCTGTAGGTGATTTACGGTCAGTCCTTTAATAATTGGATAGTGATTGTTCTGTAGGTGATTTACGGTCAGACCTTTAATAATTGGACAGTGATGGTTCTGTAGGTGATTTATGGTCAGTCCTTTAATAATTGGATAGTGATTGTTCTGTAGGTGATTTACGGTCAGTCCTTTAATAATTGGACAGTGATTGTTCTGTAGGTGATTTACGGTCAGTCCTTTAATAATTGGATAGTGATTGTTCTGTAGGTGATTTACGGTCAGTCCTTTAATAATTGGACAGTGATTGTTCTGTAGGTGATTTACGGTCAGTCCTTTAATAATTGGACAGTGATTGTTCAGTAGGTGATTTACGGTCAGTCCTTTAATAATTGGACAGTGATTGTTCTGTAGGTGATTTACGGTCAGTCCTTTAATAATTGGACAGTGATTGTTCTGTAGGTGATTTACGGTCAGTCCTTTAATAATTGGACAGTGATTGTTCTGTAGGTGATTTACGGTCAGTCCTTTAATAATTGACAGTGATTGTTCTGTAGGTGATTTACGGTCAGTCCTTTAATAATTGGATAGTGATTGTTCTGTAGGTGATTTACGGTCAGTCCTTTAATGATAGGACAGTGATTGTTCTGTAGGTGATTTACGGTCAGTCCTTTAATAATTGTATAGTGATTGTTCTGTAGGTGATTTACGGTCAGTCCTTTAATAATAGGATAGTGATTGTTCTGTAGGTGATTTACGGTCAGTCCTTTAATAATTGGATAGTGATTGTTCTGTAGGTGATTTACGGTCAGTCCTTTAATAATAGGATAGTGATTGTTCTGTAGGTGATTTACGGTCAGTCCTTTAATAATAGGATAGTGATTGTTCTGTAGGTGATTTACGGTCAGTCCTTTAATAATTGGACAGTGATTGTTCTGTAGGTGATTTACAGTCAGTCCTTTAATAATTGGACAGTGATTGTTCTGTAGGTGATTTACGGTCAGTCCTTTAATAATTGGACAGTGATTGTTCTGTAGGTGATTTACGGTCAGTCCTTTAATAATTGGATAGTGATTGTTCTGTAGGTGATTTACGGTCAGTCCTTTAATAATAGGATAGTGATTGTTCTGTAGGTGATTTACGGTCAGTCCTTTAATAATTGGATAGTGATTGTTCTGTAGGTGATTTACGGTCAGTCCTTTAATAATTGGACAGTGATTGTTCTGTCGGTGATTTACGGTCAGTCCTTTAATAATTGGACAGTGATTGTTCTGTAGGTGATTTACGGTCAGTCCTTTAATAATAGGATAGTGATTGTTCTGTAGGTGATTTACGGTCAGTCCTTTAATAATTGGACAGTGATTGTTCTGTAGGTGATTTACGGTCAGTCCTTTAATAATTGGACAGTGATTGTTCTGTAGGTGATTTACGGTCAGTTCTTTAATAATTGGACAGTGATTGTTCTGTAGGTGATTTACGGTCAGTCCTTTAATAATTGGACAGTGATTGTTCTGTAGGTGATTTACGGTCAGTCCTTTAATAATTGGACAGTGATTGTTCTGTAGGTGATTTACAGTCAGTCCTTTAATAATTGGACAGTGATTGTTCTGTAGGTGATTTACGGTCAGTCCTTTAATAATTGGACAGTGATTGTTCTGTAGGTGATTTACGGTCAGTCCTTTAATAATAGGACAGTGATTGTTCTGTAGGTGATTTAAGATCAGTCCTTTAATAATTGGACAGTGATTGTTCTGTAGGTGATTTACGGTCAGTCCTTTAATAATTGGACAGTGATTGTTCTGTAGGTGATTTACGGTCAGTCCTTTAATAATTGGACAGTGATTGTTCTGTAGGTGATTTACGGTCAGTCCTTTAATAATTGGACAGTGATTGTTCTGTAGGTGATTTACGGTCAGTCCTTTAATAATAGGACAGTGATTGTTCTGTAGGTGATTTAAGATCAGTCCTTTAATAATTGGACAGTGATTGTTCTGTAGGTGATTTACGGTCAGTCCTTTAATAATTGGACAGTGATTGTTCTGTAGGTGATTTACGGTCAGTTCTTTAATAATTGGACAGTGATTGTTCTGTAGGTGATTTACCGTCAGTCCTTTAATAATTGGACAGTGATTGTTCTGTAGGTGATTTACGGTCAGTCCTTTAATAATTGGACAGTGATTGTTCTGTAGGTGATTTACGGTCAGTCCTTTAATAATAGGACAGTGATTGTTCTGTAGGTGATTTACGGTCAGTTCATTAATAATTGGACAGTGATTGTTCTGTAGGTGATTTACGGTCAGTCCTTTAATAATTGGACAGTGATTGTTCTGTAGGTGATTTACGGTCAGTCCTTTAATAATTGGACAGTGATTGTTCTGTAGGTGATTTACGGTCAGTCCTTTAATAATAGGACAGTGATTGTTCTGTAGGTGATTTAAGATCAGTCCTTTAATAATTGGACAGTGATTGTTCTGTAGGTGATTTAAGATCAGTCCTTTAATAATTGGACAGTGATTGTTCTGTAGGTGATTTAAGATCAGTCCTTTAATAATTGGACAGTGATTGTTCTGTAGGTGATTTACGGTCAGTCCGTTAATAATTGGACAGTGATTGTTCTGTAGGTGATTTAAGATCAGGCCTTTAATAATTGGACAGTGATTGTTCTGTAGGTGATTTACGGTCAGTCCTTTAATAATTGGACAGTGATTGTTCTGTAGGTGATTTAAGATCAGTCCTTTAATAATTGGACAGTGATTGTTCTGTAGGTGATTTAAGATCAGTCCTTTAATAATTGGACAGTGATTGTTCTGTAGGTGATTTACGGTCAGTCCTTTAATAATTGGACAGTGATTGTTCTGTAGGTGATTTAAGATCAGTCCTTTAATAATTGGACAGTGATTGTTCTGTAGGTGATTTACGGTCAGTCCTTTAATAATAGGACAGTGATTGTTCTGTAGGTGATTTACAGTCAGTCCTTCAATAATTGGACAGTGATTGTTCTGTAGGTGATTTACGGTCAGTCCTTTAATAATAGGACAGTGATTGTTCTGTAGGTGATTTACGGTCAGTCCTTTAATAATTGGACAGTGATTGTTCTGTAGGTGATTTAAGATCAGTCCTTTAATAATTGGACAGTGATTGTTCTGTAGGTGATTTAAGATCAGTCCTTTAATAATTGGACAGTGATTGTTCTGTAGGTGATTTCCGGTCAGTCCTTTAATAATTGGACAGTGATTGTTCTGTAGGTGATTTAAGATCAGTCCTTTAATAATTGGACAGTGATTGTTCTGTAGGTGATTTACGGTCAGTCCTTTAATAATAGGATAGTGATTGTTCTGTAGGTGATTTACGTTCAGTCCTTTAATAATTGGATAGTGATTGTTCTGTAGGTGATTTAAGATCAGTCCTTTAATAATTGGACAGTGATTGTTCTGTAGGTGATTTACGGTCAGTCCTTTAATAATTGGATAGTGATTGTTCTGTAGGTGATTTAAGATCAGTCCTTTAATAATTGGACAGTGATTGTTCTGTAGGTGATTTACGGTCAGTCCTTTAATAATAGGATAGTGATTGTTCTGTAGGTGATTTACGGTCAGTCCTTTAATAATTGGACAGTGATTGTTCTGTAGGTGATTTACGGTCAGTCCTTTAATAATTGGACAGTGATTGTTCTGTAGGTGATTTACGGTCAGTCCTTTAATAATTGGATAGTGATTGTTCTGTAGGTGATTTACGGTCAGTCCTTTAATAATAGGATAGTGATTGTTCTGTAGGTGATTTACGGTCAGTCCTTTAATAATTGGACAGTGATTGTTCTGTCGGTGATTTACGGTCAGTCCTTTAATAATTGATAGTGATTGTTCTGTAGGTGATTTACGGTCAGTCCTTTAATAATTGGACAGTGATTGTTCTGTAGGTGATTTACGGTCAGTCCTTTAATAATTGGATAGTGATTGTTCTGTAGGTGATTTACGGTCAGTCCTTTATTAATTGGATAGTGATTGTTCTGTAGGTGATTTACGGTCAGTCCTTTAATAATAGGATAGTGATTGTTCTGTAGGTGATTTACGGTCAGTCCTTTAATAATTGGACAGTGATTGTTCTGTAGGTGATTTACGGTCAGTCCTTTAATAATTGGACAGTGATTGTTCTGTAGGTGATTTACGGTCAGTCCTTTAATAATTGGATAGTGATTGTTCTGTAGGTGATTTACGGTCAGTCCTTTAATAATTGGACAGTGATTGTTCTGTAGGTGATTTATGGTCAGTCCTTTAATAATTTGATAGTGATTGTTCTGTAGGTGATTTACGGTCAGTCCTTTAATAAACGGACAGTGATTGTTCTGTAGGTGATTTACGGTCAGTCCTTTAATAATTGGACAGTGATTGTTCTGTAGGTGATTTACGGTCAGTCCTTTAATAATTGGACAGTGATTGTTCTGTAGGTGATTTACGGTCAGTCCTTTAATAATTGGATAGTGATTGTTCTGTAGGTGATTTACGGTCAGTACTTTAATAATTGGATAGTGATTGTTCTGTTGGTGATTTACGGTCAGTCCTTTAATAATTGGATAGTGATTGTTCTGTAGGTGATTTACGGTCAGTCCTTTAATAATTGGACAGTGATTGTTCTGTAGGTGATTTACGGTCAGTCCTTTAATAATTGGATAGTGATTGTTCTGTAGGTGATTTACGGTCAGTCCTTTATTAATTGGATAGTGATTGTTCTGTAGGTGATTTACGGTCAGTCCTTTAATAATTGGACAGTGATTGTTCTGTAGGTGATTTACGGTCAGTCCTTTAATAATTGGACAGTGATTGTTCTGTAGGTGATTTACGGTCAGTCCTTTAATAATTGGACAGTGATTGTTCTGTAGGTGATTTACGGTCAGTCCTTTAATAATTGGACAGTGATTGTTCTGTAGGTGATTTACGGTCAGTCCTTTAATAATTGGACAGTGATTGTTCTGTCTGTGATTTACGGTCAGTCCTTTAATAATTGGACAGTGATTGTTCTGTAGGTGATTTATGGTCAGTCCTTTAATAATTGGACAGTGATTGTTCTGTCGGTGATTTACGGTCAGTCCTTTAATAATTGGATAGTGATTGTTCTGTAGGTGATTTACGGTCAGTCCTTTATTAATTGGATAGTGATTGTTCTGTAGGTGATTTACGGTCAGTCCTTTAATAATTGGACAGTGATTGTTCTGTAGGTGATTTAAGATCAGTCCTTTAATAATTGGACAGTGATTGTCCTGTAGGTGATTTACGGTCAGTCCTTTAATAATTGGACAGTGATTGTTCTGTAGGTGATTTACGGTCAGTCCTTTAATAATTGGACAGTGATTGTTCTGTAGGTGATTTACGGTCAGTCCTTTAATAATTGGACAGTGATTGTTCTGTAGGTGATTTACGGTCAGTCCTTTAATAATTGGACAGTGATTGTTCTGTAGGTGATTTACGGTCAGTCCTTTAATAATTGGACAGTGATTGTTCTGTCTGTGATTTACGGTCAGTCCTTTAATAATTGGACAGTGATTGTTCTGTAGGTGATTTAAGATCAGTCCTTTAATAATTGGACAGTGATTGTTCTGTAGGTGATTTACGGTCAGTCCTTTAATAATAGGACAGTGATTGTTCTGTAGGTGATTTACAGTCAGTCCTTCAATAATTGGACAGTGATTGTTCTGTAGGTGATTTACGGTCAGTCCTTTAATAATTGGACAGTGTTTGTTCTGTAGGTGATTTACGGTCAGTCCTTTAATAATTGGACAGTGATTGTTCTGTCTGTGATTTACGGTCAGTCCTTTAATAATTGGATAGTGATTGTTCTGTAGGAGATTTACAGTCAGTCCTTTAATAATTGGATAGTGATTGTTCTGTAGGTGATTTACTGTCAGTCCTTTAATAATTGGACAGTGATTGTTCTGTAGGTGATTTACGGTCAGTCCTTTAATAATTGGATAGTGATTGTTCTGTAGGTGATTTACGGTCAGTCCTTTAATAATTGGATAGTGATTGTTCTGTAGGTGATTTACGGTCAGTCCTTTAATAATTGGATAGTGATTGTTCTGTAGGTGATTTACGGTCAGTACTTTAATAATTGGATAGTGATTGTTCTGTTGGTGATTTACGGTCAGTCCTTTAATAATTGGATAGTGATTGTTCTGTAGGTGATTTACGGTCATTCCTTTAATAATTGGACAGTGATTGTTCTGTCGGTGATTTACGGTCAGTCCTTTAATAATTGGATAGTGATTGTTCTGTAGGTGATTTACGGTCAGTCCTTTATTAATTGGATAGTGATTGTTCTGTAGGTGATTTACGGTCAGTCCTTTAATAATTGGACAGTGATTGTTCTGTAGGTGATTTACGGTCAGTCCTTTAATAATTGGATAGTGATTGTTCTGTAGGTGATTTACGGTCAGTCCTTTAATAATTGGACAGTGATTGTTCTGTAGGTGATTTACGGTCAGTCCTTTAATAATAGGATAGTGATTGTTCTGTAGGTGATTTACGGTCAGTCCTTTAATAATTGGATAGTGATTGTTCTGTAGGTGATTTACGGTCAGTCCTTTAATAATTGGACAGTGATTGTTCTGTTGGTGATTTACGGTCAGTCCTTTAATAATTGGACAGTGATTGTTCTGTAGGTGATTTACAGTCAGTCCTTTAATAATTGGACAGTGATTGTTCTGTCGGTGATTGACGGTCAGTCCTTTAATAATTGGATAGTGATTGTTCTGTAGGTGATTTACGGTCAGTCCTTTAATAATTGGATAGTGATTGTTCTGTAGGTGATTTACGGTCAGTCCTTTAATAATTGGACAGTGATTGTTCTGTCGGTGATTGACGGTCAGTCCTTTAATAATTGGATAGTGATTGTTCTGTAGGTGATTTACGGTCAGTCCTTTAATAATTGGACAGTGATTGTTCTGTCGGTGATTGACGGTCAGTCCTTTAATAATTGGACAGTGATTGTTCTGTCGGTGATTGACGGTCAGTCCTTTAATAATTGGATAGTGATTGTTCTGTAGGTGATTTACGGTCAGTCCTTTAATAATTGGATAGTGATTGTTCTGTAGGTGATTTACGGTCAGTCCTTTAATAATTGACAGTGATTGTTCTGTTGGTGATTTACGGTCAGTCCTTTAATAATTGGACAGTGATTGTTCTGTAGGTGATTTACAGTCAGTCCTTTAATAATTGGATAGTGATTGTTCTGTAGGTGATTTACGGTCAGTCCTTTAATAATAGGATAGTGATTGTTCTGTAGGTGATTTACGGTCAGTCCTTTAATAATTGGACAGTGATTGTTCTGTAGGTGATTTACGGTCAGTCCTTTAATAATAGGATAGTGATTGTTCTGTAGGTGATTTACGGTCAGTCCTTTAATAATTGGATAGTGATTGTTCTGTAGGTGATTTACGGTCAGTCCTTTAATAATAGGATAGTGATTGTTCTGTAGGTGATTTACGGTCAGTCCTTTAATAATAGGATAGTGATTGTTCTGTAGGTGATTTACGGTCAGTCCTTTAATAATAGGATAGTGATTGTTCTGTAGGTGATTTACGGTCAGTCCTTTAATAATTGATAGTGATTGTTCTGTAGGTGATTTACGGTCAGTCCTTTAATAATTGGACAGTGATTGTTCTGTAGGTGATTTACGGTCAGTCCTTTAATAATTGGATAGTGATTGTTCTGTAGGTGATTTACGGTCAGTACTTTAATAATTGGATAGTGATTGTTCTGTAGGTGATTTACGGTCAGTCCTTTAATAATTGGACAGTGATTGTTCTGTCGGTGATTTACGGTCAGTCCTTTAATAATTGGACAGTGATTGTTCTGTAGGTGATTTACGGTCAGTCCTTTAATAATTGGACAGTGATTGTTCTGTAGGTGATTTACGGTCAGTCCTTTAATAATTGGACAGAGATTGTTCTGTAGGTGATTTACGGTCAGTCCTTTAATAATTGGATAGTGATTGTTCTGTCGGTGATTTACGGTCAGTCCTTTAATAATTGGATAGTGATTGTTCTGTCGGTGATTTACGGTCAGTCCTTTAATAATTGGACAGTGATTGTTCTGTAGTTGATTTACGGTCAGTCCTTTAATAATTGGACAGTGATTGTTCTGTAGGTGATTTACGGTCAGTCCTTTAATAATTGACAGTGATTGTTCTGTAGGTGATTTACGGTCAGTCCTTTAATAATTGGACAGTGATTGTTCTGTAGGTGATTTACGGTCAGTCCTTTAATAATTGGATAGTGATTGTTCTGTAGGTGATTTACGGTCATTCCTTTAATAATTGGATAGTGATTGTTCTGTTGGTGATTTACGGTCAGTCCTTTAATAATTGGACAGTGATTGTTCTGTAGGTGATTTACGGTCAGTTCTTTAATAATTGGACAGTGATTGTTCTGTAGGTGATTTACGGTCATTCCTTTAATAATTGGATAGTGATTGTTCTGTTGGTGATTTACGGTCAGTCCTTTAATAATTGGACAGTGATTGTTCTGTAGGTGATTTACGGTCAGTCCTTTAATAATTGGACAGTGATTGTTCTGTAGGTGATTTACGGTCAGTTCTTTAATAATTGGACAGTGATTGTTCTGTAGGTGATTTACGGTCATTCCTTTAATAATTGGATAGTGATTGTTCTGTTGGTGATTTACGGTCAGTCCTTTAATAATTGGACAGTGATTGTTCTGTAGGTGATTTACGGTCAGTCCTTTAATAATTGGACAGTGATTGTTCTGTAGGTGATTTACGGTCAGTCCTTTAATAATTGGATAGTGATTGTTCTGTAGGTGATTTACGGTCAGTCCTTTAATAATTGGATAGTGATTGTTCTGTTGGTGATTTACGGTCAGTCCTTTAATAATTGGACAGTGATTGTTCTGTAGGCGATTTACGGTCAGTCCTTTAATAATTGGACAGTGATTGTTCTGTAGGTGATTTACGGTCAGTCCTTTAATAATTGGACAGTGATTGTTCTGTAGGTGATTTACGGTCAGTCCTTTAATAATTGGACAGTGATTGTTCTGTAGGTGATTTACGGTCAGTCCTTTAATAATTGGACAGTGATTGTTCTGTAGGTGATTTACGGTCAGTCCTTTAATAATTGGACAATGATTGTTCTGTCGGTGATTTACGGTCAGTCCTTTAATAATTGGACAGTGATTGTTCTGTAGGTGATTTACGGTCAGTCCTTTAATAATTGGATAGTGATTGTTCTGTAGGTGATTTACGGTCAGTCCTTTAATAATTGGACAGTGATTGTTCTGTAGGCGATTTACGGTCAGTCCTTTAATAATTGGACAGTGATTGTTCTGTAGGTGATTTACGGTCAGTCCTTTAATAATTGGACAGTGATTGTTCTGTAGGTGATTTACGGTCAGTCCTTTAATAATTGGACAGTGATTGTTCTGGAGGTGATTTACGGTCAGTCCTTTAATAATTGGATAGTGATTGTTCTGTATGTGATTTACGGTCAGTCCTTTAATAATTGGACAGTGATTGTTCTGTAGGTGATTTACGGTCAGTCCTTTAATAATTGGACAGTGATTGTTCTGTAGGTGATTTACGGTCAGTCCTTTAATAATTGGATAGTGATTGTTCTGTAGGTGATTTACGGTCAGTCCTTTAATAATTGGACAGTGATTGTTCTGTAGGTGATTTACGGTCAGTCCTTTAATAATTGGACAGTGATTGTTCTGTAGGTGATTTACGGTCAGTCCTTTAATAATTGGACAGTGATTGTTCTGTAGGTGATTTACGGTCAGTCCTTTAATAATTGGACAGTGATTGTTCTGTAGGTGATTTACGGTCAGTCCTTTAATAATTGGATAGTGATTGTTCTGTAGGAGATTTACGGTCAGACCTTTAATAATTGGACAGTGATTGTTCTGTAGGTGATTTACGGTCAGTCCTTTAATAATTGGACAGTGATTGTTCTGTAGGTGATTTACGGTCAGTCCTTTAATAATTGGACAGTGATTGTTCTGTAGGTGATTTACGGTCAGTCCTTTAATAATTGGACAGTGATTGTTCTGTAGGTGATTTACGGTCAGTCCTTTAATAATTGGACAGTGATTGTTCTGTAGGTGATTTACGGTCAGTCCTTTAATAATTGGACAGTGATTGTTCTGTAGGTGATTTACGGTCAGTCCTTTAATAATTGGACAGTGATTGTTCTGTAGGTGATTTACGGTCAGTCCTTTAATAATTGGATAGTGATTGTTCTGTAGGTGATTTACGGTCAGACCTTTAATAATTGGACAGTGATTGTTCTGTAGGTGATTTACGGTCAGTCCTTTAATAATTGGACAGTGATTGTTCTGTAGGTGATTTACGGTCAGTCCTTTAATAATTGGACAGTGATTGTTCTGTAGGTGATTTACGGTCAGTCCTTTAATAATTGGACAATGATTGTTCTGTCGGTGATTTACGGTCAGTCCTTTAATAATTGGACAGTGATTGTTCTGTAGGTGATTTACGGTCAGTCCTTTAATAATTGGACAGTGATTGTTCTGTAGGTGATTTACGGTCAGTCCTTTAATAATTGGATAGTGATTGTTCTGTAGGTGATTTACGGTCAGTCCTTTAATAATTGGACAGTGATTGTTCTGTAGGTGATTTACGGTCAGTCCTTTAATAATTGGATAGTGATTGTTCTGTAGGTGATTTACGGTCAGTCCTTTAATAATTGGATAGTGATTGTTCTGTAGGTGATTTACGGTCAGTCCTTTAATAATTGGACAGTGATTGTTCTGTAGGTGATTTACGGTCAGTCCTTTAATAATTGGACAGTGATTGTTCTGTAGGTGATTTACGGTCAGTCCTTTAATAATTGGATAGTGATTGTTCTGTAGGTGATTTACGGTCAGTCCTTTAATAATTGGACAGTGATTGTTCTGTAGGTGATTTACGGTCAGTCCTTTAATAATTGGACAGTGATTGTTCTGTAGGTGATTTACGGTCAGTCCTTTAATAATTGGACAGTGATTGTTCTGTAGGTGATTTACAGTCAGTCCTTTAATAATTGGACAGTGATTGTTCTGTCGGTGATTTACGGTCAGTCCTTTAATAATTGGACAGTGATTGTTCTGTAGGTGATTTACGGTCAGTCCTTTAATAATTGGACAGTGATTGTTCTGTAGGTGATTTACGGTCAGTCCTTTAATAATTGGATAGTGATTGTTCTGTAGGTGATTTACGGTCAGTCCTTTAATAATAGGACAGTGATTGTTCTGTAGGTGATTTACGGTCAGTCCTTTAATAATTGGACAGTGATTGTTCTGTAGGTGATTTACGGTCAGTCCTTTAATAATTGGACAGTGATTGTTCTGTAGGTGATTTACGGTCAGTCCTTTAATAATTGGACAGTGATTGTTCTGTAGGTGATTTACGGTCAGTCCTTTAATAATTGGACAGTGATTGTTCTGTAGGTGATTTACGGTCAGTCCTTTAATAATTGGACAGTGATTGTTCTGTAGGTGATTTACGGTCAGTCCTTTAATAATTGGACATTGATTGTTCTGTAGGTGATTTACGGTCAGTCCTTTAATAATTGACAGTGATTGTTCTGTAGGTGATTTACAGTCAGTCCTTTAATAATTGGACAGTGATTGTTCTGTAGGTGATTTACGGTCAGTTCTTTAATAATTGGTCAGTGATTGTTCTGTAGGTGATTTACGGTCAGTCCTTTAATAATTGGACAGTGATGGTTCTGTAGGTGATTTACGGTCAGTCCTTTAATAATTGGACAGTGATTGTTCTGTTGGTGATTTACGGTCAGTCCTTTAATAATTGGATAGTGATTGTTCTGTAGGTGATTCACGGTCAGTCCTTTAATAATTGGATAGTTATTTTTCTGTAGGTGATTTACGGTCAGTCCTTTAATAATTGGATAGTGATTGTTCTGTAGGTGATTTACGGTCAGTCCTTTAATAATTGGACAGTGATTGTTCTGTAGGTGATTTACGGTCAGTCCTTTAATAATTGGATAGTGATTGTTCTGTAGGTGATTTACGGTCAGTCCTTTAATAATTGGACAGTGATTGTTCTGTCGGTGATTTACGGTCAGTCCTTTAATAATTGGATAGTGAATGTTCTGTAGGTGATTTACGGTCAGTCCTTTAATAATTGGACAGTGATTGTTCTGTAGGTCATTTACGGTCAGTCCTTTAATAATTGGACAGTGATTGTTCTGCAGGTGATTTACGGTCAGTCCTTTAATAATTGGACAGTGATTGTTCTGTAGGTGATTTACGGTCAGTCCTTTAATAATTGGACAGTGATTGTTCTGTAGGTGATTCACGGTCAGTCCTTTAATAATTGTACAGTAATTGTTCTGTAGGTGATTTACGGTCAGTCCTTTAATAATTGGACAGTGATTGTTCTGTAGGTGATTTACGGTCAGTCCTTTAATAATTGGATAGTGATTGTTCTGTAGTTGATTTACGGTCAGTCCTTTAATAATTGGACAGTGATTGTTCTGTAGGTGATTTACGGTCAGTCCTTTAATAATTGGATAGTGATTGTTCTGTAGGTGATTTACGGTCAGTCCTTTAATAATTGGATAGTGATTGTTCTGTTGGTGGTTTCCGGTCAGTCCTTTAATAATTGGATAGTGATTGTTCTGTAGGTGATTTACGGTCAGTCCTTTAATAATTGGATAGTGATTGTTCTGTAGGTGATTTACGGTCAGTCCTTTAATAATTGTACAGTGATTGTTCTGTAGGTGATTTACGGTCAGTACTTTAATAATTGGATAGTGATTGTTCTGTAGGTGATTTACGGTCAGTCCTTTAATAATTGGACAGTGATTGTTCTGTAGGTGATTTACGGTCAGTCCTTTAATAATTGGACAGTGATTGTTCTGTAGGTGATTTACGGTCAGTTCTTTAATAATTGGAGAGTGATTGTTCTGTAGGTGATTTACGGTCAGTCCTTTAATAATTGGATAGTGATTGTTCTGTCGGTGATTTACGGTCAGTCCTTTAATAATTGGACAGTGATTGTTCTGTAGGTGATTTACGGTCAGTCCTTTAATAATTGGACAGTGATTGTTCTGTAGGTGATTTACGGTCAGTCCTTTAATAATTGGACAGTGATTGTTCTGTAGGTGATTTACGGTCAGTCCTTTAATAATTGGACAGTGATTGTTCTGTAGGTGATTTACGGTCAGTCCTTTAATAATTGGACAGTGATTGTTCTGTAGGTGATTTACAGTCAGTCCTTTAATAATTGACAGTGATTGTTCTGCAGGTGATTTACGGTCAGTCCTTTAATAATTGGACAGTGATTGTTCTGTAGGTGATTTACGGTCAGTCCTTTAATAATTGGACAGTGATTGTTCTGTAGGTGATTTACGGTCAGTCCTTTAATAATTGGACAGTGATTGTTCTGTAGGTGATTTACGGTCAGTCCTTTAATAATTGGACAGTGATTGTTCTGTAGGTGATTTACGGTCAGTCCTTTAATAATTGGACAGTGATTGTTCTGTAGGTGATTTACGGTCAGTCCTTTAATAATTGGATAGTGATTGTTCTGTAGGAGATTTACGGTCAGACCTTTAATAATTGGACAGTGATTGTTCTGTAGGTGATTTACGGTCAGTCCTTTAATAATTGGACAGTGATTGTTCTGTAGGTGATTTACGGTCAGTCCTTTAATAATTGGACAGTGATTGTTCTGTAGGTGATTTACGGTCAGTCCTTTAATAATTGGACAGTGATTGTTCTGTAGGTGATTTACGGTCAGTCCTTTAATAATTGGACAGTGATTGTTCTGTAGGTGATTTACGGTCAGTCCTTTAATAATTGGACAGTGATTGTTCTGTAGGTGATTTACGGTCAGTCCTTTAATAATTGGACAGTGATTGTTCTGTAGGTGATTTACGGTCAGTCCTTTAATAATTGGATAGTGATTGTTCTGTAGGTGTTTTACGGTCAGTCCTTTAATAATTGGACAGTGATTGTTCTGTAGGTGATTTACGGTCAGTACTTTAATAATTGGACAGTGATTGTTCTGTAGGTGATTTACGGTCAGTCCTTTAATAATTGGTCAATGATTGTTCTGTCGGTGATTTACGGTCAGTCCTTTAATAATTGGACAGTGATTGTTCTGTAGGTGATTTACGGTCAGTCCTTTAATAATTGGATAGTGATTGTTCTGTAGGAGATTTACGGTCAGTCCTTTAATAATTGGACAGTGATTGTTCTGTAGGTGATTTACGGTCAGTCCTTTAATAATTGGATAGTGATTGTTCTGTAGGTGATTTACGGTCAGTCCTTTAATAATTGGACAGTGATTGTTCTGTAGGTGATTTACGGTCAGTCCTTTAATAATTGGACAGTGATTGTTCTGTCGGTGATTTACGGTCAGTCCTTTAATAATTGGACAGTGATTGTTCTGTAGGTGATTTACGGTCAGTCCTTTAATAATTGGACAGTGATTGTTCTGTAGGTGATTTATGGTCAGACCTTTAATAATTGGACAGTGATTGTTCTGTTGGTGATTTACGGTCAGTCCTTTAATAATTGGATAGTGATTGTTCTGTAGGTGATTTACGGTCAGTCCTTTAATAATTGGACAGTGATTGTTCTGTAGGTGATTTACGGTCAGTCCTTTAATAATTGGATAGTGATTGTTCTGTAGGTGATTTACGGTCAGTCCTTTAATAATTGGACAGTGATTGTTCTGTAGGTGATTTACGGTCAGTCCTTTAATAATTGGATAGTGATTGTTCTGTAGGTGATTTACGGTCAGTCCTTTAATAATTGGACAGTGATTGTTCTGTAGGTGATTTACAGTCAGTCCTTTAATAATAGGACAGTGATTGTTCTGTAGGTGATTTACGGTCAGTCCTTTAATAATTGGACAGTGATTGTTCTGTAGGTGATTTACGGTCAGTCCTTTAATAATTGGATAGTGATTGTTCTGTAGGTGATTTACGGTCAGTCCTTTAATAATAGGATAGTGATTGTTCTGTAGGTGATTTACGGTCAGTCCTTTAATAATTGGATAGTGATTGTTCTGTAGGTGCTTTACGGTCAGTCCTTTAATAATTGGATAGTGATTGTTCTGTAGGTGATTTACGGTCAGTCCTTTAATAATTGGACAGTGATTGTTCTGTAGGTGATTTACGGTCAGTCCTTTAATAATTGGACAGTGATTGTTCTGTAGGTGATTTACGGTCAGTCCTTTAATAATTGGACAGTGATTGTTCTGTAGGTGATTTACGGTCAGTCCTTTAATAATTGGACAGTGATTGTTCTGTAGGTGATTTACGGTCAGACCTTTAATAATTGGACAGTGATTGTTCTGTAGGTGATTTACGGTCAGTCCTTTAATAATTGGACAGTGATTGTTCTGTAGGTGATTTACGGTCAGTCCTTTAATAATTGGACAGTGATTGTTCTGTAGGTGATTTACGGTCAGTCCTTTAATAATTGGACAGTGATTGTTCTGTAGGTGATTTACGGTCAGTCCTTTAATAATTGGACAGTGATTGTTCTGTAGGTGATTTACGGTCAGTCCTTTAATAATTGGTCAATGATTGTTCTGTCGGTGATTTACGGTCAGTCCTTTAATAATTGGACAGTGATTGTTCTGTAGGTGATTTACGGTCAGTCCTTTAATAATTGGATAGTGATTGTTCTGTAGGAGATTTACGGTCAGTCCTTTAATAATTGGACAGTGATTGTTCTGTAGGTGATTTACGGTCAGTCCTTTAATAATTGGATAGTGATTGTTCTGTAGGTGATTTACGGTCAGTCCTTTAATAATTGGACAGTGATTGTTCTGTAGGTGATTTACGGTCAGTCCTTTAATAATTGGACAGTGATTGTTCTGTCGGTGATTTACGGTCAGTCCTTTAATAATTGGACAGTGATTGTTCTGTAGGTGATTTACGGTCAGTCCTTTAATAATTGGACAGTGATTGTTCTGTAGGTGATTTATGGTCAGACCTTTAATAATTGGACAGTGATTGTTCTGTTGGTGATTTACGGTCAGTCCTTTAATAATTGGATAGTGATTGTTCTGTAGGTGATTTACGGTCAGTCCTTTAATAATTGGACAGTGATTGTTCTGTAGGTGATTTACGGTCAGTCCTTTAATAATTGGATAGTGATTGTTCTGTAGGTGATTTACGGTCAGTCCTTTAATAATTGGACAGTGATTGTTCTGTAGGTGATTTACGGTCAGTCCTTTAATAATTGGACAGTGATTGTTCTGTAGGTGATTTACGGTCAGTCCTTTAATAATTGGACAGTGATTGTTCTGTAGGTGATTTACGGTCAGTCCTTTAATAATTGGACAGTGATTGTTCTGTAGGTGATTTACGGTCAGTCCTTTAATAATTGGACAGTGATTGTTCTGTAGGTGATTTACGGTCAGTCCTTTAATAATTGGATAGTGATTGTTCTGTAGGTGATTTACGGTCAGTCCTTTAATAATTGGACAGTGATTGTTCTGTAGGTGATTTACGGTCAGTCCTTTAATAATTGGACAGTGATTGTTCTGTAGGTGATTTACGGTCAGTCCTTTAATAATTGGACAGTGATTGTTCTGTAGGTGATTTACAGTCAGTCCTTTAATAATTGGACAGTGATTGTTCTGTCGGTGATTTACGGTCAGTCCTTTAATAATTGGACAGTGATTGTTCTGTAGGTGATTTACGGTCAGTCCTTTAATAATTGGACAGTGATTGTTCTGTAGGTGATTTACGGTCAGTCCTTTAATAATTGGATAGTGATTGTTCTGTAGGTGATTTACGGTCAGTCCTTTAATAATAGGACAGTGATTGTTCTGTAGGTGATTTACGGTCAGTCCTTTAATAATTGGACAGTGATTGTTCTGTAGGTGATTTACGGTCAGTCCTTTAATAATTGGACAGTGATTGTTCTGTAGGTGATTTACGGTCAGTCCTTTAATAGTTGGACAGTGATTGTTCTGTAGGTGATTTACGGTCAGTCCTTTAATAATTGGACAGTGATTGTTCTGTAGGTGATTTACGGTCAGTCCTTTAATAATTGGACAGTGATTGTTCTGTAGGTGATTTACGGTCAGTCCTTTAATAATTGGACATTGATTGTTCTGTAGGTGATTTACGGTCAGTCCTTTAATAATTGGACAGTGATTGTTCTGTAGGTGATTTACGGTCAGTCCTTTAATAATTGGACAGTGATTGTTCTGTAGGTGATTCACGGTCAGTCCTTTAATAATTGGTCAATGATTGTTCTGTCGGTGATTTACGGTCAGTCCTTTAATAATTGGACAGTGATTGTTCTGTAGGTGATTTACGGTCAGTCCTTTAATAATTGGATAGTGATTGTTCTGTAGGAGATTTACGGTCAGTCCTTTAATAATTGGACAGTGATTGTTCTGTAGGTGATTTACGGTCAGTCCTTTAATAATTGGATAGTGATTGTTCTGTAGGTGATTTACGGTCAGTCCTTTAATAATTGGACAGTGATTGTTCTGTAGGTGATTTACGGTCAGTCCTTTAATAATTGGACAGTGATTGTTCTGTCGGTGATTTACGGTCAGTCCTTTAATAATTGGACAGTGATTGTTCTGTAGGTGATTTACGGTCAGTCCTTTAATAATTGGACAGTGATTGTTCTGTAGGTGATTTATGGTCAGACCTTTAATAATTGGACAGTGATTGTTCTGTTGGTGATTTACGGTCAGTCCTTTAATAATTGGATAGTGATTGTTCTGTAGGTGATTTACGGTCAGTCCTTTAATAATTGGACAGTGATTGTTCTGTAGGTGATTTACGGTCAGTCCTTTAATAATTGGATAGTGATTGTTCTGTAGGTGATTTACGGTCAGTCCTTTAATAATTGGACAGTGATTGTTCTGTAGGTGATTTACGGTCAGTCCTTTAATAATTGGACAGTGATTGTTCTGTAGGTGATTTACGGTCAGTCCTTTAATAATTGGACAGTGATTGTTCTGTAGGTGATTTACGGTCAGTCCTTTAATAATTGGACAGTGATTGTTCTGTAGGTGATTTACGGTCAGTCCTTTAATAATTGGACAGTGATTGTTCTGTAGGTGATTTACGGTCAGTCCTTTAATAATTGGATAGTGATTGTTCTGTAGGTGATTTACGGTCAGTCCTTTAATAATTGGACAGTGATTGTTCTGTAGGTGATTTACGGTCAGTCCTTTAATAATTGGACAGTGATTGTTCTGTAGGTGATTTACGGTCAGTCCTTTAATAATTGGACAGTGATTGTTCTGTAGGTGATTTACAGTCAGTCCTTTAATAATTGGACAGTGATTGTTCTGTCGGTGATTTACGGTCAGTCCTTTAATAATTGGACAGTGATTGTTCTGTAGGTGATTTACGGTCAGTCCTTTAATAATTGGACAGTGATTGTTCTGTAGGTGATTTACGGTCAGTCCTTTAATAATTGGATAGTGATTGTTCTGTAGGTGATTTACGGTCAGTCCTTTAATAATAGGACAGTGATTGTTCTGTAGGTGATTTACGGTCAGTCCTTTAATAATTGGACAGTGATTGTTCTGTAGGTGATTTACGGTCAGTCCTTTAATAATTGGACAGTGATTGTTCTGTAGGTGATTTACGGTCAGTCCTTTAATAGTTGGACAGTGATTGTTCTGTAGGTGATTTACGGTCAGTCCTTTAATAATTGGACAGTGATTGTTCTGTAGGTGATTTACGGTCAGTCCTTTAATAATTGGACAGTGATTGTTCTGTAGGTGATTTACGGTCAGTCCTTTAATAATTGGACATTGATTGTTCTGTAGGTGATTTACGGTCAGTCCTTTAATAATTGGACAGTGATTGTTCTGTAGGTGATTTACGGTCAGTCCTTTAATAATTGGACAGTGATTGTTCTGTAGGTGATTCACGGTCAGTCCTTTAATAATTGTACAGTAATTGTTCTGTAGGTGATTTACGGTCAGTCCTTTAATAATTGGACAGTGATTGTTCTGTAGGTGATTTACGGTCAGTCCTTTAATAATTGGATAGTGATTGTTCTGTAGTTGATTTACGGTCAGTCCTTTAATAATTGGACAGTGATTGTTCTGTAGGTGATTTACGGTCAGTCCTTTAATAATTGGATAGTGATTGTTCTGTAGGTGATTTACGGTCAGTCCTTTAATAATTGGATAGTGATTGTTCTGTTGGTGGTTTCCGGTCAGTCCTTTAATAATTGGATAGTGATTGTTCTGTAGGTGATTTACGGTCAGTCCTTTAATAATTGGATAGTGATTGTTCTGTAGGTGATTTACGGTCAGTCCTTTAATAATTGTACAGTGATTGTTCTGTAGGTGATTTACGGTCAGTACTTTAATAATTGGATAGTGATTGTTCTGTAGGTGATTTACGGTCAGTCCTTTAATAATTGGACAGTGATTGTTCTGTAGGTGATTTACGGTCAGTCCTTTAATAATTGGACAGTGATTGTTCTGTAGGTGATTTACGGTCAGTTCTTTAATAATTGGAGAGTGATTGTTCTGTAGGCGATTTACGGTGAGTCCTTTAATAATAGGATAGTGATTGTTCTGTAGGTGATTTACGGTCAGTCCTTTAATAATTGGATAGTGATTGTTCTGTCGGTGATTTACGGTCAGTCCTTTAATAATTGGACAGTGATTGTTCTGTAGGTGATTTACGGTCAGTCCTTTAATAATTGGACAGTGATTGTTCTGTAGGTGATTTACGGTCAGTCCTTTAATAATTGGACAGTGATTGTTCTGTAGGTGATTTACGGTCAGTCCTTTAATAATTGGACAGTGATTGTTCTGTAGGTGATTTACAGTCAGTCCTTTAATAATTGACAGTGATTGTTCTGCAGGTGATTTACGGTCAGTCCTTTAATAATTGGATAGTTATTGTTCTGTAGGTGATTTACGGTCAGTCCTTTAATAATTGGACAGTGATTGTTCTGTAGGTGATTTACGGTCAGTCCTTTAATAATTGGATAGTTATTGTTCTGTAGGTGATTTACGGTCAGTCCTTTAATAATTGGACAGTGATTGTTCTGTAGGTGATTTACGGTCAGTCCTTTAATAATTGGACAGTGATTGTTCTGTAGGTGATTTACGGTCAGTCCTTTAATAATTGGACAGTGATTGTTCTGTAGGTGATTTACGGTCAGTCCTTTAATAATTGGACAGTGATTGTTCTGTAGGTGATTTACGGTCAGTCCTTTAATAATTGGATAGTTATTGTTCTGTAGGTGATTTACGGTCAGTCCTTTAATAATTGGACAGTGATTGTTCTGTAGGTGATTTACGGTCAGTCCTTTAATAATTGGACAGTGATTGTTCTGTAGGTGATTTACGGTCAGTCCTTTAATAATTGGACAGTGATTGTTCTGTAGGTGATTTACGGTCAGTCCTTTAATAATTGGACAGTGATTGTTCTGTAGGTGATTTACGGTCAGTCCTTTAATAATTGGATAGTGATTGTTCTGTCGGTGATTTACGGTCAGTCCTTTAATAATTGGACAGTGATTGTTCTGTAGGTGATTTACGGTCAGTCCTTTAATAATTGGACAGTGATTGTTCTGTAGGTGATTTACGGTCAGTCCTTTAATAATTGGACAGTGATTGTTCTGTAGGTGATTTACGGTCAGTCCTTTAATAATTGGACAGTGATTGTTCTGTAGGTGATTTACAGTCAGTCCTTTAATAATTGACAGTGATTGTTCTGCAGGTGATTTACGGTCAGTCCTTTAATAATTGGATAGTTATTGTTCTGTAGGTGATTTACGGTCAGTCCTTTAATAATTGGACAGTGATTGTTCTGTAGGTGATTTACGGTCAGTCCTTTAATAATTGGACAGTGATTGTTCTGTAGGTGATTTACGGTCAGTCCTTTAATAATTGGACAGTGATTGTTCTGTAGGTGATTTACGGTCAGTCCTTTAATAATTGGACAGTGATTGTTCTGTAGGTGATTTACGGTCAGTCCTTTAATAATTGGACAGTGATTGTTCTGTAGGTGATTTACGGTCAGTCCTTTAATAATTGGACAGTGATTGTTCTGTAGGTGATTTACGGTCAGTCCTTTAATAATTGGACAGTGATTGTTCTGTAGGTGATTTACGGTCAGTCCTTTAATAATTGGACAGTGATTGTTCTGTAGGTGATTTACGGTCAGTCCTTTAATAATTGGACATTGATTGTTCTGTAGGTGATTTAAGGTCAGTCCTTTAATAATTGGACAGTGATTGTTCTGTAGGTGATTTACGGTCAGTCCTTTAATAATTGGACAGTGATTGTTCTGTAGGTGATTCACGGTCAGTCCTTTAATAATTGTACAGTAATTGTTCTGTAGGTGATTTACGGTCAGTCCTTTAATAATTGGACAGTGATTGTTCTGTAGGTGATTTACGGTCAGTCCTTTAATAATTGGATAGTGATTGTTCTGTAGGTGATTTACGGTCAGTCCTTTAATAATTGGATAGTGATTGTTCTGTAGGTGATTTACGGTCAGTCCTTTAATAATTGGATAGTGATTGTTCTGTAGGTGATTTACGGTCAGTCCTTTAATAATTGGATAGTGATTGTTCTGTAGGTGATTTACGGTCAGTCCTTTAATAATTGGACAGTGATTGTTCTGTAGGTGATTTACGGTCAGTCCTTTAATAATTGGACAGTGATTGTTCTGTAGGTGATTTACGGTCAGTCCTTTAATAATTGGACAGTGATTGTTCTGTCGGTGATTAACGGTCAGTCCTTTAATAATTGGATAGTGATTGTTCTGTAGGTGATTTACGGTCAGTCCTTTAATAATTGGACAGTGATTGTTCTGTAGGTGATTTACGGTCAGTCCTTTAATAATTGGACAGTGATTGTTCTGTCGGTGATTTACGGTCAGTCCTTTAATAATTGGACAGTGATTGTTCTGTAGGTGATTTACGGTCAGTCCTTTAACAATTGGATAGTGATTGTTCTGTAGGTGATTTACGGTCAGTCCTTTAATAATTGGACAGTGATTGTTCTGTAGGTGATTTACGGTCAGTCCTTTAATAATTGGACAGTGATTGTTCTGTCGGTGATTTACGGTCAGTCCTTTAATAATAGGACAGTGATTGTTCTGTAGGTGATTTACGGTCAGTCCTTTAATAATTGGACAGTGATTGTTCTGTAGGTGATTTACGGTCAGTCCTTTAATAATTGGACAGTGATTGTTCTGTCGGTGATTTACGGTCAGTCCTTTAATAATTGGACAGTGATTGTTCTGTAGGAGATTTACGGTCAGTCCTTTAATAATTGGATAGTGATTGTTCTGTAGTTGATTTATGGTCAGTCCTTTAATAATTGGACAGTGATTGTTCTGTAGGTGATTTACGGTCAGTCCTTTAATAATTGGACAGTGATTGTTCTGTAGGTGATTTACGGTCAGTCCTTTAATAATTGGACAGTGATTGTTCTGTAGGTGATTTACGGTCAGTCCTTTAATAATTGGACAGTGATTGTTCTGTAGGTGATTTACGGTCAGTCCTTTAATAATTGGACAGTGATTGTTCTGTAGGTGATTTACGGTCAGTCCTTTAATAATTGGATAGTGATTGTTCTGTAGGTGATTTACTGTCAGTACTTTAATAATTGGATAGTGATTGTTCTGTCGGTGATTTACGGTCAGTCCTTTAATAATTGGATAGTGATTGTTCTGTAGGTGATTTACGGTCAGTCCTTTAATAATTGGACAGTGATTGTTCTGTAGGTGATTTACGGTCAGTCCTTTAATAATTGGACAGTGATTGTTCTGTAGGTGATTTACGGTCAGTCCTTTAATAATTGGACAGTGATTGTTCTGTAGGAGATTTACGGTCAGTCCTTTAATAATTGGACAGTGATTGTTCTGTAGGTGATTTACGGTCAGTCCTTTAATAATTGGACAGAGATTGTTCTGTAGGTGATTTACGGTCAGTCCTTTAATAATTGGACAGTGATTGTTCTGTAGGTGATTTACGGTCAGTCCTTTAATAATTGGATAGTGATTGTTCTGTAGGTGATTTACGGTCAGTCCTTTAATAATTGGACAGTGATTGTTCTGTAGGTGATTTACGGTCAGTCCTTTAATAATTGGACAGTGATTGTTCTGTAGGTGATTTACGGTCAGTCCTTTAATAATTGGATAGTGATTGTTCTGTTGGTGATTTACCGTCAGTCCTTTAATAATTGGACAGTGATTGTTCTGTAGGTGATTTACGGTCAGTCCTTTAATAATTGGACAGAGATTGTTCTGTAGGTGATTTACGGTCAGTCCTTTAATAATTGGACAGAGATTGTTCTGTAGGTGATTTACGGTCAGTCCTTTAATAATTGGACAGTGATTGTTCTGTCGGTGATTTACGGTTAGTCCTTTAATAATTGGACAGTGATTGTTCTGTAGGTGATTTACCGTCTGTCCTTTAATAATTGGACAGTGATTGTTCTGTAGGTGATTTACGGTTATTCCTGTAATAATTGGACAGTGATTGTTCTGTAGGTGATTTACGGTCAGTCCTTTAATAATTGGATAGTGATTGTTCTGTAGGTGATTTACGGTCAGTCCTTTAATAATTGAACAGTGATTGTTCTGTAGGTGATTTACGGTCAGTCCTTTAATAATTGGACAGTGATTGTTCTGTAGGTGATTAACGGTCAGTCCTTTAATAATTGGATAGTGATTGTTCTGTCGGTGATTTACGGTGAGTCCTTTAATAATTGGACAGTGATTGTTCTGTAGGTGATTTACGGTCAGTCCTTTAATAATTGGACAGTGATTGTTCTGTCGGTGATTTACGGTCAGTCCTTTAATAATTGACAGTGATTGTTCTGTAGGTGATTTACGGTCAGTCCTTTAATAATTGGACAGTGATTGTTCTGTCGGTGATTTACGGTCAGTCCTTTAATAATTGGACAGTGATTGTTCTGTAGGTGATTTACAGTCAGTCCTTTAATAATTGGACAGTGATTGTTCTGTAGGTGATTTACAGTCAGTCCTTTAATAATTGGACAGTGATTGTTCTGTCGGTGATTTACGGTCAGTCCTTTAATAATTGACAGTGATTGTTCTGTAGGTGATTTACAGTCAGTCCTTTAATAATTGGACAGTGATTGTTCTGTCGGTGATTTACGGTCAGTCCTTTAATAATTGGTTAGTGATTGTTCTGTAGGTGATTTACGGTCAGTCCTTTAATAATTGGACAGTGATTGTTCTGTAGGTGATTTACGGTCAGTCCTTTAATAATTGACAGTGATTGTTCTGTAGGTGATTTACGGTCAGTCCTTTAATAATTGGATAGTGATTGTTCTGTAGGTGATTTACGGTCAGTCCTTTAATAATTGTACAGTAATTGTTCTGTAGTTGATTTACGGTCAGTCCTTTAATAATTGGACAGTGATTGTTCTGTAGGTGATTTACGGTCAGTCCTTTAATAATTGGACAGTGATTGTTCTGTAGGTGATTTACGGTCAGTCCTTTAATAATTGGACAGTGATTGTTCTGTAGGTGATTTACGGTCAGTCCTTTAATAATTGGACAGTGATTGTTCTGTCGGTGATTTACGGTCAGTCCTTTAATAATTGGACAGTGATTGTTCTGTAGGTGATTTACGGTCAGTCCTTTAATAATTGGACAGTGATTGTTCTGTAGGTGATTTACGGTCAGTCCTTTAATAATTGGACAGTGATTGTTCTGTAGGTGATTTACGGTCAGTCCTTTAATAATTGGACAGTGATTGTTCTGTTGGTGATTTACCGTCAGTCCTTTAATAATTGGACAGTGATTGTTCTGTAGGTGATTTACGGTCAGTCCTTTAATAATTGGATAGTGATTGTTCTGTAGGTGATTTACGGTCAGTCCTTTAATAATTGGACAGTGATTGTTCTGTAGGTGATTTACGGTCAGTCCTTTAATAATTGGATAGTGATTGTTCTGTAGGTGATTTACGGTCAGTCCTTTAATAATTGGACAGTGATTGTTCTGTAGGTGATTTACGGTCAGTCCTTTAATAATTGGATAGTGATTGTTCTGTAGGTGATTTACGGTCAGTCCTTTAATAATTGACAGTGATTGTTCTGTTGGTGATTTACGGTCAGTCCTTTAATAATTGGACAGAGATTGTTCTGTTGGTGATTTACGGTCAGTCCTTTAATAATTGGATAGTGATTGTTCTGTAGGTGATTTACGGTCAGTCCTTTAATAATTGGACCGTGATTGTTCTGTAGGTGATTTACAGTCAGTCCTTTAATAATTGGACAGTGATTGTTCTGTAGGTGATTTACGGTCAGTCCTTTAATAATTGGATAGTGATTGTTCTGTAGGTGATTTACGGTCAGTCCTTTAATAATTGGACCGTGATTGTTCTGTAGGTGATTTACGGTCAGTCCTTTAATAATTGGACAGTGATTGTTCTGTAGGTGATTTACGGTCAGTCCTTTAATAATTGGACAGTGATTGTTCTGTAGGTGATTTACAGTCAGTCCTTTAATAATTGGATAGTGATTGTTCTGTAGGTGATTTACGGTCAGTCCTTTAATAATTGGACCGTGATTGTTCTGTAGGTGATTTACGGTCAGTCCTTTAATAATTGGACAGTGATTGTTCTGTAGGTGATTTACGGTCAGTCCTTTAATAATTGGATAGTGATTGTTCTGTAGGTGATTTACGGTCAGTCCTTTAATAATTGGATAGTGATTGTTCTGTAGGTGATTTACGGTCAGTCCTTTAATAATTGGACAGTGATTGTTCTGTAGGTGATTTACAGTCAGTCCTTTAATAATTGGATAGTGATTGTTCTGTAGGTGATTTACGGTCAGTCCTTTAATAATTGGACCGTGATTGTTCTGTAGGTGATTTACGGTCAGTCCTTTAATAATTGGACAGTGATTGTTCTGTAGGTGATTTACGGTCAGTCCTTTAATAATTGGACAGTGATTGTTCTGTAGGTGATTTACAGTCAGTCCTTTAATAATTGGATAGTGATTGTTCTGTAGGTGATTTACAGTCAGTCCTTTAATAATTGGACAGTGATTGTTCTGTATGTGATTTATGGTCAGTACTTTAATAATTGGACAGTGATTGTTCTGTAGGTGATTTACGGTCAGTCCTTTAATAATTGGATAGTGATTGTTCTGTAGGTGATTTACGGTCAGTCCTTTAATAATTGGTCAGTGATTGTTCTGTAGGTGATTTACGGTCAGTCCTTTAATAATTGGACAGTGATTGTTCTGTGGGTGATTTACGGTCAGTCCTTTAATAATTGACAGTGATTGTTCTGTAGGTGATTTACGGTCAGTCCTTTAATAATTGGACAGTGATTGTTCTGTAGGTGATTTACGGTCAGTCCTTTAATAATTGGTCAGTGATTGTTCTGTAGGTGATTTACGGTCAGTCCTTTAATAATTGGACAGTGTTTGTCCTGTAGGTGATTTACGGTCAGTCTTTTAATAATTGGACTGTGATTGTTCTGTAGGTGATTTACGTTCAGTCCTTTAATAATTGACAGTGATTGTTCTGTGGGTGATTTACGGTCAGTCCTTTAATAATTGGACAGTGTTTGTCCTGTAGGTGATTTACGGTCAGTCCTTTAATAATTGGACAGTGTTTGTCCTGTAGGTGATTTACGGTCAGTCCTTTAATAATTGGACAGTGATTGTTCTGTTGGTGATTTACGGTCAGTCCTTTAATAATTGGACAGTGTTTGTCCTGTAGGTGATTTACGGTCAGTCCTTTAATAATTGGACAGTGTTTGTTCTGTAGGTGATTTACGGTCAGTCCTTTAATAATTGGATAGTGATTGTTCTGTAGGTGATTTACGGTCAGTCCTTTAATAATTGGACAGTGTTTGTTCTGTAGGTGATTTACGGTCAGTCCTTTAATAATTGGACAGTGTTTGTTCTGTAGGTGATTTATGGTCAGTCCTTTAATAATTGGACAGTGTTTGTCCTGTAGGTGATTTACGGTCAGTCCTTTAATAATTGGACAGTGTTTGTCCTGTAGGTGATTTACGGTCAGTCCTTTAATAATTGGACAGTGATTGTTCTGTTGGTGATTTATGGTCAGTCCTTTAATAATTGGACAGTGTTTGTTCTGTAGGTGATTTATGGTCAGTCCTTTAATAATTGGACAGTGTTTGTCCTGTAGGTGATTTACGGTCAGTCCTTTAATAATTGGACAGTGTTTGTCCTGTAGGTGATTTACGGTCAGTCCTTTAATAATTGGACAGTGTTTGTCCTGTAGGTGATTTACGGTCAGTCCTTTAATAATTGGACAGTGATTGTTCTGTTGGTGATTTACGGTCAGTCCTTTAATAATTGGACAGTGTTTGTCCTGTAGGTGATTTACGGTCAGTCCTTTAATAATTGGACAGTGTTTGTTCTGTAGGTGATTTACGGTCAGTCCTTTAATAATTGGATAGTGATTGTTCTGTAGGTGATTTACGGTCAGTCCTTTAATAATTGGACAGTGTTTGTTCTGTAGGTGATTTACGGTCAGTCCTTTAATAATTGGACAGTGTTTGTTCTGTAGGTGATTTATGGTCAGTCCTTTAATAATTGGATAGTGATTGTTCTGTAGGTGATTTACGGTCAGTCCTTTAATAATTGGACAGTGATTCTTCTGTCGGTGATTTACGGTCAGTCCTTTAATAATTGGATAGTGATTGTTCTGTTGGTGATTTACGGTCAGTCCTTTAATAATTGGACAGTGATTGTTCTGTAGGTGATTTACGGTCAGTCCTTTAATAATTGGACAGTGATTGTTCTGTAGGTGATTTACGGTCAGTCCTTTAATAATTGGACAGTGATTGTTCTGTAGGTGATTTATGGTCAGTCCTTTAATAATTGGTCAGTGATTGTTCTGTAGGTGATTTACGGTCAGTCCTTTAATAATTGGATAGTGATTGTTCTGCAGGTGATTTACGGTCAGTCCTTTAATAATTGGACAGTGTTTGTTCTGTAGGTGATTTATGGTCAGTCCTTTAATAATCGGTCAGTGATTGTTCTGTAGGTGATTTACGGTCAGTCCTTTAATAATTGGATAGTGATTGTTCTGCAGGTGATTTACGGTCAGTCCTTTAATAATTGGTCAGTGATTGTTCTGTAGGTGATTTACGGTCAGTCCTTTAATAATTGGATAGTGATTGTTCTGTAGGTGATTTACGGTGAGTCCTTTAATAATTGGACAGTGTTTGTCCTGTAGGTGATTTACGGTCAGTCCTTTAATAATTGGACAGTGTTTGTTCTGTAGGTGATTTATGGTCAGTCCTTTAATAATTGGACAGTGATTGTTCTGTAGGTGATTTACGGTCAGTCCTTTAATAATTGGATAGTGATTGTTCTGTAGGTGATTTACGGTCAGTCCTTTAATAATTGGATAGTGATTGTTCTGTAGGTGATTTACGGTCAGTCCTTTAATAATTGGTCAGTGATTGTTCTGTAGGTGATTTACGGTCAGTCCTTTAATAATTGGATAGTGATTGTTCTGTAGGTGATTTACGGTCAGTCCTTTAATAATTGGTCAGTGATTGTTCTGTAGGTGATTTACGGTGAGTCCTTTAATAATTGGACAGTGATTGTTCTGTAGGTGATTTACGGTGAGTCCTTTAATAATTGGACAGTGTTTGTCCTGTAGGTGATTTACGGTCAGTCCTTTAATAATTGGACAGTGATTGTTCTGTAGGTGATTTACGGTCAGTCCTTTAATATTTGGATAGTGATTGTTCTGTAGGTGATTTACGGTCAGTCCTTTAATAATTGGACAGTGATTGTTCTGTAGGTGATTTACGGTCAGTCCTTTAATAATTGGACAGTGATTGTTCTGTAGGTGATTTACGGTCAGTCCTTTAATAATTGGACAGTGATTGTTCTGTAGGTGATTTACGGTCAGTCCTTTAATAATTGGACAGTGATTGTTCTGTAGGTGATTTACGGTCAGTCCTTTAATAATAGGACAGTGGTTGTTCTGTAGGTGATTTACGGTCAGTCCTTTAATAATTGGACTGTGATTGTTCTGTCGGTGATTTCCGGTCATTCCTTTAATAATTGGACAGTGATTGTTCTGTAGGTGATTTACAGTCAGTCCTTTAATAATTGGACTGTGATTGTTCTGTAGGTGATTTACGGTCAGTCCTTTAATAATTGGATAGTGATTGTTCTGTAGGTGATTTACGGTCAGTCCTTTAATAATTCGACAGTGATTGTTCTGTAGGTGATTTACGGTCAGTCCTTTAATAATAGGACAGTGGTTGTTCTGTAGGTGATTTACGGTCAGTCCTTTAATAATTGCACTGTAATTGTTCTGTCGGTGATTTACGGTCATTCCTTTAATAATTGGACTGTGATTGTTCTGTAGGTGATTTACTGTCAGTCCTTTAATAATTGGATAGTGATTGTTCTGTAGGTGATTTACGGTCAGTCCTTTAATAATTGGATAGTGATTGTTCTGTAGGTGATTTACGGTCAGTCCTTTAATAATTGGACAGTGATTGTTCTGTAGGTGATTTACGGTCAGTCCTTTAATAATTGAACAGTGATTGTTCTGTAGGTGATTTACGGTCAGTCCTTTAATAATTGGACAGTGATTGTTCTGTAGGTGATTTACTGTCAGTCCTTTAATAATTGGATAGTTATTGTCCTGTAGGTGATTTACGGTCAGTCCTTTAATAATTGGACAGTGATTGTTCTGTAGGTGATTTACGGTCAGTCCTTTAATAACTGGACAGTGATTGTTCTGCAGGTGATTTACGGTCAGTCCTTTAATAATTGGATAGTGATTGTTCTGTAGGTGATTTACGGTCAGTCCTTTAATAATTGGACAGTGATTGTTCTGCAGGTGATTTACGGTCAGTCCTTTAATAACTGGACAGTGATTGTTCTGCAGGTGATTTACGGTCAGTCCTTTAATAATTGGACAGTGATTGTTCTGCAGGTGATTTACGGTCAGTCCTTTAATAATTGGACAGTGATTGTTCTGTAGGTGATTTACGGTCAGTCCTTTAATAATTGGACAGTGATTGTTCTGTTGGTCATTTACGGTCAGTCCTTTAATAATTGGATAGTGATTGTTCTGTAGGTGATTTACGGTCAGTCCTTTAATAATTGGACAGTGATTGTTCTGTAGGTGATTTACGGTCAGTCCTTTAATAATTGGACAGTGATTGTTCTGTTGGTCATTTACGGTCAGTCCTTTAATAATTGGATAGTGATTGTTCTGCAGGTGATTTACGGTCAGTCCTTTAATAACTGGACAGTGATTGTTCTGTAGGTGATTTACGGTCAGTCCTTTAATAATTGGACAGTGATTGTTCTGTTGGTCATTTACGGTCAGTCCTTTAATAATTGGATAGTGATTGTTCTGTAGGTGATTTACGGTCAGTCCTTTAATAATTGGACAGTGATTGTTCTGTAGGTGATTTACGGTCAGTCCTTTAATAATTGGACAGTGATTGTTCTGTTGGTCATTTACGGTCAGTCCTTTAATAATTGGATAGTGATTGTTCTGTAGGTAATTTACGGTCAGTCCTTTAATAATTGGATAGTGATTGTTCTGTAGGTGATTTACGGTCAGTCCTTTAATAATTGGATAGTGATTGTTCTGTAGGTGATTTACGGTCAGTCCTTTAATAATTGGATAGTGATTGTTCTGTAGGTGATTTACGGTCAGTCCTTTAATAATTGGATAGTGATTGTTCTGCAGGTGATTTACGGTCAGTCCTTTAATAACTGGACAGTGATTGTTCTGCAGGTGATTTACGGTCAGTCCTTTAATAATTGGACAGTGATTGTTCTGCAGGTGATTTACGGTCAGTCCTTTAATAATTGGACAGTGATTGTTCTGTAGGTGATTTACGGTCAGTCCTTTAATAATTGGACAGTGATTGTTCTGTTGGTCATTTACGGTCAGTCCTTTAATAATTGGATAGTGATTGTTCTGTAGGTGATTTACGGTCAGTCCTTTAATAATTGGATAGTGATTGTTCTGTAGGTGATTTACGGTCAGTCCTTTAATAATTGGACAGTGATTGTTCTGTAGGTGATTTACGGTCAGTCCTTTAATAATTGGACAGTGATTGTTCTGTAGGTGATTTACGGTCAGTCCTTTAATAATTGGATAGTTATTGTTCTGTAGGTGATTTACAGTCAGTCCTTTAATAATTGGACAGTGATTGTTCTGTAGGTGATTTACGGTCAGTCCTTTAATAATTGGACAGTGATTGTTCTGCAGGTGATTTACGGTCAGTCCTTTAATAATTGGACAGTGATTGTTCTGTAGGTGATTTACGGTCAGTCCTTTAATAATTGGACAGTGATTGTTCTGTAGGTGATTTACGGTCAGTCCTTTAATAATTGGACAGTGATTGTTCTGTAGGTGATTTACCGTCAGTCCTTTAATAATTGGACAGTGATTGTTCTGTAGGTGATTTACGGTCAGTCCTTTAATAATTGGACAGTGATTGTTCTGTTGGTGATTTACGGTCAATCCTTTAATAATTGGACAGTGATTGTTCTGTAGGTGATTTACTGTCAGTCCTTTAATAATTGGACAGTGATTGTTCTGTAGGTGATTTACGGTCAGTCCTTTAATAATTGGACAGTGATTGTTCTGTAGGTGATTTACGGTCAGTCCTTTAATAATTGGACAGTGATTGTTCTGTAGGTGATTTACGGTCAGTCCTTTAATAATTGGACAGTGATTGTTCTGTAGGTGATTTACGGTCAGTCCTTTAATAATTGGACAGTGATTGTTCTGTAGGTGATTTACGGTCAGTCCTTTAATAATTGGACAGTGATTGTTCTGTAGGTGATTTACGGTCAGTCCTTTAATAATTGGACAGTGATTGTTCTGTAGGTGATTTACGGTCAGTCCTTTAATAATTGGACAGTGATTGTTCTGTAGGTGATTTACGGTCAGTCCTTTAATAATTGGACAGTGATTGTTCTGTAGGTGATTTACGGTCAGTCCTTTAATAATTGGACTGTGATTGTTCTGTAGGTGATTTACGGTCAGTCCTTTAATAATTGGACAGTGATTGTTCTGTAGGTGATTTACGGTCAGTCCTTTAATAATTGGACAGTGATTGTTCTGTAGGTGATTTACAGTCAGTCCTTTAATATTTGGACAGTGATTGTTCTGTAGGTGATTTACGGTCAGTCCTTTAATAATTGGACAGTGATTGTTCTGTAGGTGATTTACGGTCAGTCCTTTAATAATTGGACAGTGATTGTTCTGTAGGTGATTTACGGTCAGTCCTTTAATAATTGGATAGTGATTGTTCTGTAGGTGATTTACGGTCAGTCCTTTAATAATTGGACAGTGATTGTTCTGCCGGTGATTTACGGTCAGTCCTTTAATAATTGGACAGTGATTGTTCTGTAGGTGATTTACGGTCAGTCCTTTTAATAATTGGACAGTGATTGTTCTGTAGGTGATTTACGGTCAGTCCTTTAATAATTGGACAGTGATTGTTCTGTAGGTGATTTACGGTCAGTCCTTTTAATAATTGGACAGTGATTGTTCTGTAGGTGATTTACGGTCAGTCCTTTAATAATTGGATAGTGATTGTTCTGTAGGTGATTTACGGTCAGTCCTTTAATAATTGGACAGTGATTGTTCTGTAGGTGATTTACGGTCAGTCCTTTAATAATTGGACAGTGATTGTTCTGTAGGTGATTTACGGTCAGTCCTTTAATAATTGGACAGTGATTGTTCTGCAGGTGATTTACGTTCAGTCCTTTAATAATTGGACAGTGATTGTTCTGCAGGTGATTTACGGTCAGTCCTTTAATAATTGGACAGTGATTGTTCTGTAGGTCATTTACGGTCAGTCCTTTAATAATTGGACAGTGATTGTTCTGCAGGTGATTTACGGTCAGTCCTTTAATAATTGGACAGTGATTGTTCTGTAGGTGATTTACGGTCAGTCCTTTAATAATTGGACAGTGATTGTTCTGTAGGTGATTTACGGTCAGTCCTTTAATAATTGGACAGTGATTGTTCTGCAGGTGATTTACGGTCAGTCCTTTAATAATTGGACAGTGATTGTTCTGTAGGTGATTTACGGTCAGTCCTTTAATAATTGGACAGTGATTGTTCTGCAGGTGATTTACGGTCAGTCCTTTAATAATTGGATAGTGATTGTTCTGTAGGTGATTTACGGTCAGTCCTTTAATAATTGGACAGTGATTGTTCTGTCGGTGATTTACGGTCAGTCCTTTAATAATTGGACAGTGATTGTTCTGCAGGTGATTTACGGTCAGTCCTTTAATAATTGGACAGTGATTGTTCTGTCGGTGATTTACGGTCAGTCCTTTAATAATTGGACAGTGATTGTTCTGTCGGTGATTTACGGTCAGTCCTTTAATAATTGGACAGTGATTGTTCTGTAGGTGATTTACAGTCAGTCCTTTAATAATTGGATAGTGATTGTTCTGTAGGTGTTTTACGGTCACTCCTTTAATAATTGGACAGTGATTGTTCTGTAGGTGATTTACGGTCAGTCCTTTAATAATTGGATAGTGATTGTTCTGTAGGTGATTTACGGTCAGTCCTTTAATAATTGGATAGTGATTGTTCTGTAGGTGATTTACGGTCAGTCCTTTAATAATTGGACAGTGATTGTTCTGTAGGTGATTTACGGTCAGTCCTTTAATAATTGGACAGTGATTGTTCTGTCGGTGATTTACGGTCAGTCCTTTAATAATTGGATAGTGATTGTTCTGTAGGTGATTTACGGTCAGTCCTTTAATAATTGGATAGTGATTGTTCTGTAGGTGATTTACGGTCAGTCCTTTAATAATTGGACAGTGATTGTTCTGTAGGTGATTTACGGTCAGTCCTTTAATAATTGGACAGTGATTGTTCTGCAGGTGATTTACGGTCAGTCCTTTAATAATTGGACAGTGATTGTTCTGTAGGTGATTTACGGTCAGTCCTTTAATAATTGGACAGTGATTGTTCTGCAGGTGATTTACGGTCAGTCCTTTAATAATTGGATAGTGATTGTTCTGTAGGTGATTTACGGTCAGTCCTTTAATAATTGGACAGTGATTGTTCTGTAGGTGATTTACGGTCAGTCCTTTAATAATTGGACAGTGATAGTTCTGTAGGTGATTTACGGTCAGTCCTTTAATAATTGGACAGTGATTGTTCTGTCGGTGATTTACGGTCAGACCTTTAATAATTGGACAGTGATTGTTCTGTAGGTGATTTACGGTCAGTCCTTTAATAATTGGACAGTGATTGTTCTGCAGGTGATTTACGGTCAGTCCTTTAATAATTGGACAGTGATTGTTCTGTAGGTGATTTACGGTCAGTCCTTTAATAATTGGACAGTGATTGTTCTGCAGGTGATTTACGGTCAGTCCTTTAATAATTGGACAGTGATTGTTCTGTAGGTGATTTACGGTCAGTCCTTTAATAATTGGACAGTGATTGTTCTGCAGGTGATTTACGGTCAGTCCTTTAATAATTGGACAGTGATTGTTCTGTAGGTGATTTACAGTCAGTCCTTTAATAATTGGACAGTGATTGTTCTGTAGGTGATTTACTGTCAGTCCTTTAATAAATGGACAGTGATTGTTCTGTAGGTGATTTACGGTCAGTCCTTTAATAATTGGACAGTGATTGTTCTGTAGGTGATTTACGGTCAGTCCTTTAATAATTGGACAGTGATTGTTCTGTAGGTGATTTACGGTCAGTCCTTTAATAATTGGACAGTGATTGTTCTGTAGGTGATTTACGGTCAGTCCTTTAATAATTGGATAGTGATTGTTCTGTAGGTGATTTACGGTCAGTCCTTTAATAATTGGACAGTGATTGTTCTGCAGGTGATTTACGGTCAGTCCTTTAATAATTGGACAGTGATTGTTCTGTAGGTGATTTACAGTCAGTCCTTTAATAATTGGATAGTGATTGTTCTGTAGGTGTTTTACGGTCACTCCTTTAATAATTGGACAGTGATTGTTCTGTAGGTGATTTACGGTCAGTCCTTTAATAATTGGATAGTGATTGTTCTGTAGGTGATTTACGGTCAGTCCATTAATAATTGGATAGTGATTGTTCTGTAGGTGATTTACGGTCACTCCTTTAATAATTGGACAGTGATTGTTCTGTAGGTGATTTACGGTCAGTCCTTTAATAATTGGACAGTGATTGTTCTGTAGGTGATTTACAGTCAGTCCTTTAATAATTGGACAGTGATTGTTCTGTAGGTGATTTACGGTCAGTCCTTTAATAATTGGATAGTGATTGTTCTGTAGGTGATTTACGGTCAGTCCTTTAATAATTGGATAGTGATTGTTCTGTAGGTGATTTACGGTCAGTCCTTTAATAATTGGCCAGTGATTGTTCTGTAGGTGATTTACGGTCAGTCCTTTAATAATTGGACAGTGATTGTTCTGTAGGTGATTTACAGTCAGTCCTTTAATAATTGGACAGTGATTGTTCTGTAGGTGATTTACGGTCAGTCCTTTAATAATTGGATAGTGATTGTTCTGTAGGTGATTTACGGTCAGTCCTTTAATAATTGGATAGTGATTGTTCTGTAGGTGATTTACGGTCAGTCCTTTAATAATTGGACAGTGATTGTTCTGTAGGTGATTTACGGTCAGTCCTTTAATAATTGGATAGTGATTGTTCTGTAGGTGATTTACGGTCAGTCCTTTAATAATTGGACAGTGATTGTTCTGTAGGTGATTTACGGTCAGTCCTTTAATAATTGAACAGTGATTGTTCTGTAGGTGATTTACGGTCAGTCCTTTAATAATTGGACAGTGATTGTTCTGTAGGTGATTTACGGTCAGTCCTTTAATAATTGGATAGTGATTGTTCTGCAGGTGATTTACGGTCAGTCCTTTAATAATTGGACAGTGATTGTTCTGTAGGTGATTTACGGTCAGTCCTTTAATAATTGGACAGTGATTGTTCTGTAGGTGATTTACGGTCAGTCCTTTAATAATTGAACAGTGATTGTTCTGTAGGTGATTTACGGTCAGTCCTTTAATAATTGGACAGAGATTGTTCTGTAGGTGATTTACGGTCAGTCCTTTAATAATTGGACAGAGATTGTTCTGTAGGTGATTTACGGTCAGTCCTTTAATAATTGGACAGTGATTGTTCTGTAGGTGATTTACGGTCAGTCCTTTAATAATTGACAGTGATTGTTCTGTAGGTGATTTACGGTCAGTCCTTTAATAATTGGACAGTGATTGTTCTGTAGGTGATTTACGGTCAGTCCTTTAATAATTGACAGTGATTGTTCTGTAGGTGATTTACGGTCAGTCCTTTAATAATTGACAGTGATTGTTCTGTCGGTGATTTACGGTCAGACCTTTAATAATTGGATAGTGATTGTTCTGCAGGTGATTTACGGTCAGTCCTTTAATAATTGGACAGTGATTGTTCTGTAGGTGATTTACGGTCAGTCCTTTAATAATTGGACAGTGATTGTTCTGTAGGTGATTTACGGTCAGTCCTTTAATAATTGGACAGTAATTGTTCTGTAGGTGATTTACGGTCAGTCCTTTAATAATTGGCCAGTGATTGTTCTGTAGGTGATTTACGGTCAGTCCTTTAATAATTGGATAGTGATTGTTCTGTAGGTGATTTACGGTCAGTCCTTTAATAATTGGACAGTGATTGTTCTGTAGGTGATTTACGGTCAGTCCTTTAATAATTGGACAGTGATTGTTCTGTGGGTGATTTACTGTCAGTCCTTTAATAATAGGACAGTGATTGTTCTGTAGGTGATTTACGGTCAGTCCTTTAATAATTGGACAGTGATTGTTCTGTAGGTGATTTACGGTCAGTCCTTTAATAATTGGACAGTGATTGTTCTGTAGGTGATTTACTGTCAGTCCTTTAATAATTGGACAGTGATTGTTCTGTGGGTGATTTACGGTCAGTCCTTTAATAATTGGATAGTGATTGTTCTGTAGGTGATTTACGGTCAGTCCTTTAATAATTGGACAGTGATTGTTCTGTAGGTGATTTACGGTCAGTCCTTTAATAATTGGATAGTGATTGTTCTGTAGGTGATTTACGGTCAGTCCTTTAATAATTGGACAGTGATTGTTCTGTAGGTGATTTACGGTCAGTCCTTTAATAATTGGACAGTGATTGTTCTGTGGGTGATTTACTGTCAGTCCTTTAATAATTGGACAGTGATTGTTCTGTAGGTGATTTACGGTCAGTCCTTTAATAATTGGACAGTGATTGTTCTGTAGGTGATTTACGGTCAGTCCTTTAATAATAGGACAGTGATTGTTCTGTAGGTGATTTACGGTCAGTCCTTTAATAACTGGACAGTGATTGTTCTGTAGGTGATTTACGGTCAGTCCTTTAATAATTGGACAGTGATTGTTCTGTAGGTGATTTACGGTCAGTCCTTTAATAATTGGACAGTGATTGTTCTGTGGGTGATTTACTGTCAGTCCTTTAATAATAGGACAGTGATTGTTCTGTAGGTGATTTACGGTCAGTCCTTTAATAATTGGACAGCGATTGTTCTGTAGGTGATTTACGGTCAGACCTTTAATAATTGGACAGTGATTGTTCTGTAGGTGATTTACGGTCAGTCCTTTAATAATAGGACAGTGATTGTTCTGTAGGTGATTTACGGTCAGTCCTTTAATAATTGGCCAGTGATTGTTCTGTAGGTGATTTACGGTCAGTCCTTTAATAATTGGATAGTGATTGTTCTGTAGGTGATTTACGGTCAGTCCTTTAATAATAGGACAGTGATTGTTCTGTAGGTGATTTACGGTCAGTCCTTTAATAATTGGCCAGTGATTGTTCTGTAGGTGATTTACGGTCAGTCCTTTAATAATTGGATAGTGATTGTTCTGTAGGTGATTTACGGTCAGTCCTTTAATAATTGGACAGTGATTGTTCTGTAGGTGATTTACGGTCAGTCCTTTAATAATTGGACAGTGATTGTTCTGTAGGTGATTTACGGTCAGTCCTTTAATAATTGGCCAGTGATTGTTCTGTAGGTGATTTACGGTCAGTCCTTTAATAATTGGACAGTGATTGTTCTGTAGGTGATTTACGGTCAGTCCTTTAATAATTGGACAGTGATTGTTCTGTAGGTGATTTACGGTCAGTCCTTTAATAATTGGATAGTGATTGTTCTGTAGGTGATTTACGGTCAGTCCTTTAATAATTGGATAGTGATTGTTCTGTAGGTGATTTACTGTCAGTCCTTTAATAATTGGATAGTGATTGTTCTGTAGGTGATTTACTGTCAGTCCTTTAATAATTGGACAGTGATTGTTCTGTGGGTGATTTACTGTCAGTCCTTTAATAATAGGACAGTGATTGTTCTGTAGGTGATTTACGGTCAGTCCTTTAATAATTGGACAGTGATTGTTCTGTAGGTGATTTACGGTCAGTCCTTTAATAATTGGCCAGTGATTGTTCTGTAGGTGATTTACGGTCAGTCCTTTAATAATTGGACAGTGATTGTTCTGTAGGTGATTTACGGTCAGTCCTTTAATAATTGGATAGTGATTGTTCTGTAGGTGATTTACGGTCAGTCCTTTAATAATTGGACAGTGATTGTTCTGTTGGTAATTTATGTTCAGTCCTTTAATAATTGGACAGTGATTGTTCTGTAGGTGATTTACGGTCAGTCCTTTAATAATTGGACAGTGATTGTTCTGTAGGTGATTTACGGTCAGTCCTTTAATAATTGGCCAGTGATTGTTCTGTAGGTGATTTACGGTGAGTCCTTTAATAATTGGCCAGTGATTGTTCTGTAGGTGATTTACGGTCAGTCCTTTAATAATTGGACAGTGATTGTTCTGTAGGTGATTTACGGTCAGTCCTTTAATAATAGGACAGTGATTGTTCTGTAGGTGATTTACGGTCAGTCCTTTAATAATTGGACAGTGATTGTTCTGTTGGTAATTTATGTTCAGTCCTTTAATAATTGGACAGTGATTGTTCTGTAGGTGATTTACGGTCAGTCCTTTAATAATTGGACAGTGATTGTTCTGTAGGTGATTTACGGTCAGTCCTTTAATAATTGGCCAGTGATTGTTCTGTAGGTGATTTACGGTCAGTCCTTTAATAATTGGATAGTGATTGTTCTGTAGGAGATTTACGGTCAGACCTTTAATAATTGGACAGTGATTGTTCTGTAGGTGATTTACGGTCAGTCCTTTAATAATTGGACAGTGATTTTTCAGTATGTGATTTACGGTCAGTCCTTTAATAATTGGACAGTGATTTTTCTGTAGGTGATTTACGGTCAGTACTTTAATAATTGGACAGTGATTGTTCTGTAGGTGATTTACGGTCAGTCCTTTAATAATTGGACCGTGATTGTTCTGTAGGTGATTTACGGTCAGTCCTTTAATAATTGGACAGTGATTGTTCTGTAGGTGATTTACGGTCAGTTCTTTAATAATTGGACAGTGATTATTCTGTAGGTGATTTACGGTCAGTCCTTTAATAATTGGACAGTGATTGTTCTGTAGGTGATTTACAGTCAGTCCTTTAATAATTGGACATTGATTGTTCTGTAGGTGATTTACGGTCAGTCCTTTAATAATTGGACAGTGATTGTTCTGTTGGTAATTTATGTTCAGTCCTTTAATAATTGGACAGTGATTGTTCTGTAGGTGATTTACGGTCAGTCCTTTAATAATTGGACAGTGATTGTTCTGTAGGTGATTTACGGTCAGTCCTTTAATAATTGGCCAGTGATTGTTCTGTAGGTGATTTACGGTCAGTCCTTTAATAATTGGATAGTGATTGTTCTGTAGGAGATTTACGGTCAGACCTTTAATAATTGGACAGTGATTGTTCTGTAGGTGATTTACGGTCAGTCCTTTAATAATTGGACAGTGATTTTTCAGTATGTGATTTACGGTCAGTCCTTTAATAATTGGACAGTGATTTTTCTGTAGGTGATTTACGGTCAGTACTTTAATAATTGGACAGTGATTGTTCTGTAGGTGATTTACGGTCAGTCCTTTAATAATTGGACCGTGATTGTTCTGTAGGTGATTTACGGTCAGTCCTTTAATAATTGGACAGTGATTGTTCTGTAGGTGATTTACGGTCAGTTCTTTAATAATTGGACAGTGATTATTCTGTAGGTGATTTACGGTCAGTCCTTTAATAATTGGACAGTGATTGTTCTGTAGGTGATTTACAGTCAGTCCTTTAATAATTGGACATTGATTGTTCTGTAGGTGATTTACGGTCAGTCCTTTAATAATTGGACATTGATTGTTCTGTAGGTGATTTACGGTCAGTCCTTTAATAATTGGACAGTGATTGTTCTGTAGGTGATTTACGGTCAGTCCTTTAATAATTGGACAGTGATTGTTCTGTAGGTGATTTACGGTCAGTCCTTTAATAATTGGACAGTGATTGTTCTGTAGGTGATTTACAGTCAGTCCTTTAATAATTGGACAGTGATTGTTCTGTAGGTGATTTACGGTCAGTCCTTTAATAATTGGACCGTGATTGTTCTGTAGGTGATTTACGGTCAGTCCTTCAATAATTGTATAGTGATTGTTCTGTCGGTGATTTACGGTCAGTCCTTTAATAATTGGACAGTGATTGTTCTGTAGGAGATTTACGGTCAGTCCTTTAATAATTGGACTGTGATTGTTCTGTAGGTGATTTACGGTCAGTCCTTCAATAATTGTATAGTGATTGTTCTGTCGGTGATTTACGGTCAGTCCTTTAATAATTGGACAGTGATTGTTCTGTAGGTGATTTACGGTCAGTCCTTTAATAATTGGATAGTGATTGTTCTGTAGGTGATTTACGGTGAGTCCTTTAATAATTGGACAGTGATTGTTCTGTAGGTGATTTACGGTCAGTCCTTTAATAATTGGACAATGATTGTTCTGTAGGTGATTTATGGTCAGTCCTTTAATAATTGGACAGTGATTGTTCTGTAGGTGATTTACGGTCAGTCCTTTAATAATTGTATAGTGATTGTTCTGCAAGTGTTTTACGGTCAGTCCTTTAATAATTGGACAGTGATTGTTCTGTAGGAGATTTACGGTCAGTCCTTTAATAATTGGACAGTGATTGTTCTGTAGGTGATTTACGGTCAGTCCTTTAATAATTGTATAGTGATTGTTCTGCAGGTGTTTTACGGTCAGTCCTTTAATAATTGGACAGTGATTGTTCTGTAGGTGATTTACGGTCAGTACTTTAATAATTGGACAGTGATTGTTCTGTAGGAGATTTACGGTCAGTCCTTTAATAATTGGACAGTGATTGTTCTGTAGGTGATTTACAGTCAGTACTTTAATAATTGGATAGTGATTGTTCTGTAGGTGATTTACGGTCAGTCCTTTAATAATTGGACAGTGATTGTTCTGTAGGTGATTTACGGTCAGTCCTTTAATAATTGGACAATGATTGTTCTGTAGGTGATTTACGGTCAGTCCTTTAATAATTGGACAGTGATTGTTCTGTAGGTGATTTACGGTCAGTCCTTTAATAATTGGACAGTGATTGTTCTGTAGGTGATTTACGGTCAGTCCTTTAATAATTGGACAGTGATTGTTCTGTAGGTGATTTACGGTCAGTCCTTTAATAATTGGACAGTGATTGTTCTGTAGGTGATTTACGGTCAGTTCTTTAATAATTGGACAGTGATTGTTCTGCAGGTGTTTTACGGTCAGTCCTTTAATAATTGGACAGTGATTGTTCTGTAGGAGATTTACGGTCAGTCCTTTAATAATTGGACAGTGATTGTTCTGTAGGTGATTTACGGTCAGTCCTTTAATAATTGGATAGTGATTGTTCTGTAGGTGTTTTACGGTCACTCCTTTCATAATTGGACAGTGATTGTTCTGTAGGTGATTTACGGTCAGTCCTTTAATAATTGGACAGTGATTGTTCTGTCGATGATTTACGGTCAGTCCTTTAATAATTGGATAGTGATTGTTCTGTAGGTGATTTACGGTCAGTCCTTTAATAATTGGATAGTGATTGTTCTGCAGGTGATTTACGGTCAGTCCTTTAATAATTGGACAGTGATTGTTCTGTAGGTGATTTACGGTCAGTCCTTTAATAGTTGGACAGTGATTGTTCTGTAGGTGATTTACGGTCAGTCCTTTAATAATTGGACAGTGATTGTTCTGTAGGTGATTTACGGTCAGTCCTTTAATAATTGGACAGTGATTGTTCTGTAGGTGATTTACGGTCAGTCCTTTAATAATTGGACAGTGATTGTTCTGTAGGTGATTTACGGTCAGTCCTTTAATAATTGGATAGTGATTGTTCTGTAGGTGTTTTACGGTCACTCCTTTAATAATTGGACAGTGATTGTTCTGTAGGTGATTTACGGTCAGTCCTTTAATAATTGGACAGTGATTGTTCTGTCGATGATTTACGGTCAGTCCTTTAATAATTGGATAGTGATTGTTCTGTAGGTGATTTACGGTCAGTCCTTTAATAATTGGATAGTGATTGTTCTGCAGGTGATTTACGGTCAGTCCTTTAATAATTGGACAGTGATTGTTCTGTAGGTGATTTACGGTCCGTCCTTTAATAATTGGACAGTGATTGTTCTGTAGGTGATTTACGGTCAGTCCTTTAATAATTGGATAGTGATTGTTCTGCAGGTGATTTACGGTCAGTCCTTTAATAATTGGACAGTGATTGTTCTGTAGGTGATTTACGGTCCGTCCTTTAATAATTGGATAGTGATTGTTCTGCAGGTGATTTACGGTCAGTCCTTTAATAATTGGACAGTGATTGTTCTGTAGGTGATTTACGGTCCGTCCTTTAATAATTGGATAGTGATTGTTCTGCAGGTGATTTACGGTCAGTCCTTTAATAATTGGACAGTGATTGTTCTGTAGGTGATTTACGGTCCGTCCTTTAATAATTGGACAGTGATTGTTCTGTAGGTGATTTACGGTCAGTCCTTTAATAATTGGACAGTGATTGTTCTGTAGGTGATTTACGGTCAGTCCTTTAATAATTGGATAGTGATTGTTCTGTAGGTGATTTACGGTCAGTCCTTTAATAATTGGACAGTGATTGTTCTGTAGGTGATTTACGGTCAGTCCTTTAATAATTGGCCAGTGATTGTTCTGTAGGTGATTTACGGTCAGTCCTTTAATAATTGGATAGTGATTTTTCTGTAGGAGATTTACGGTCAGTCCTTTAATAATTGGACAGTGATTGTTCTGTAGGTGATTTACGGTCAGTCCTTTAATAATTGACAGTGATTGTTCTGTAGGTGATTTACGGTCAGTCCTTTAATAATTGGACAGTGATTTTTCAGTATGTGATTTACGGTCAGTCCTTTAATAATTGGACAGTGATTTTTCTGTAGGTGATTTACGGTCAGTCCTTTAATAATTGGGCAGTGATTGTTCTGTAGGTGATTTACGGTCAGTCCTTTAATAATTGGACAGTGATTGTTCTGTAGGTGATTTACGGTCAGTCCTTTAATAATTGGGCAGTGATTGTTCTGTAGGTGATTTACGGTCAGTCCTTTAATAATTGGACAGTGATTGTTCTGTAGGTGATTTACGGTCAGTCCTTTAATAATTGGACAGTGATTGTTCTGTAGGTGATTTACGGTCAGTCCTTTAATAATTGGATAGTGATTGTTCTGTAGGTGATTTACGGTCAGTACTTTAATAATTGGACAGTGATTGTTCTGTAGGAGATTTACGGTCAGTCCTTTAATAATTGGACCGTGATTGTTCTGTAGGTGATTTACGGTCAGTCCTTCAATAATTGTATAGTGATTGTTCTGTCGGTGATTTACGGTCAGTCCTTTAATAATTGGACAGTGATTGTTCTGTAGGTGATTTACGGTCAGTCCTTTAATAATTGGATAGTGATTGTTCTGTAGGTGATTTACGGTCAGTCCTTTAATAATTGGACAGTGATTGTTCTGTAGGAGATTTACAGTCAGTCCTTTAATAATTGGACAGTGATTGTTCTGTAGGTGATTTACGGTCAGTCCTTTAATAATTGGACAGTGATTGTTCTGTAGGTGATTTACGGTCAGTCCTTTAATAATTGGACAGTGATTGTTCTGTAGGTGATTTACGGTCAGTCCTTTAATAATTGGATAGTGATTGTTCTGTAGGTGATTTACGGTCAGTACTTTAATAATTGGACAGTGATTGTTCTGTAGGAGATTTACGGTCAGTCCTTTAATAATTGGACCGTGATTGTTCTGTAGGTGATTTACGGTCAGTCCTTCAATAATTGTATAGTGATTGTTCTGTCGGTGATTTACGGTCAGTCCTTTAATAATTGGATAGTGATTGTTCAGTAGGTGATTTACGGTCAGTCCTTTAATAATTGGACAGTGATTGTTCTGTAGGTGATTTACGGTCAGTACTTTAATAATTGGACAGTGATTGTTCTGTAGGAGATTTACGGTCAGTCCTTTAATAATTGGACAGTGATTGTTCTGTAGGAGATTTACAGTCAGTCCTTTAATAATTGGACAGTGATTGTTCTGTAGGTGATTTACGGTCAGTCCTTCAATAATTGTATAGTGATTGTTCTGTCGGTGATTTACGGTCAGTCCTTTAATAATTGGACAGTGATTGTTCTGTAGGTGATTTACGGTCAGTCCTTTAATAATTGGATAGTGATTGTTCTGTAGGTGATTTACGGTGAGTCCTTTAATAATTGGACAGTGATTGTTCTGTAGGTGATTTACGGTCAGTCCTTTAATAATTGGACAATGATTGTTCTGTAGGTGATTTATGGTCAGTCCTTTAATAATTGGACAGTGATTGTTCTGTAGGTGATTTACGGTCAGTCCTTTAATAATTGTATAGTGATTGTTCTGCAGGTGTTTTACGGTCAGTCCTTTAATAATTGGACA